>NW_026087522.1:3637770-4837770 GCF_022539395.1 Myiozetetes cayanensis | reverse complement strand
TTGAAAATCATTGGTGATTTTGAGAGCCAAGATCCTTAGAAATCTACCCTGTAAGGCTACATAGAGAGTAGATTTTTAAATATTCTTGAGCTCCAAAAATTCAGCCTCTGTGCAAGTGTCCTATTAGTGACCGACAGCTCACGACCCATCGGTCCCAGATACACCTTGGCCAGATAAACACTGGCCAGTATTTTTCCAGTCAGGCACCAAAATCCACATAAAAATTGAGGCCTAAGGATGTTTCCAGATAAAAATCAAGTTAACTGGGAAGAAAGTTAAGAGGCAGAGTGGGAGTGACTTTGGACAGATACACATTGGCCACTGTGGGGTGGCTCACAGGGAGGTCCTGGGGATGGTGGTTGCCAGGTGTTTGAGTTCCACTTCCCAGTAAGATTCCAGTTATAAAGAGTTTATCCAAGGAAACAGAGAGTTGTTCTGCATTCAAGCAGATGTCAGATGGATTTATCTGTTTCTGATGGTCCTGATGTAGAGGTTGCCAAGCCTTCCCCCTGTGCTGCCACACTGGGGGCTGTAGCTACCATATCCCAGTAAATAAAATCCTTTTAAGGATCAAGGAATAGAGAATTATTGAGGCTTTCTATGGGTATTCTGCTGTTTCCCATGGTAAGTGCCTGTTTGGAGTCAGAAAAGTCATTTGGTGGCTCCTCGGTTGTTTCAGGAATTCCTGGATGAAAATAAAGGCAGAAAGTATTTCTGTGCTGTTTTGATGATAATGCAAATTCCATCACCATTCTGAGAATCATTTGAGCCTTTTTAAACATTTTATGGAGGAGACTGTCCCATCTCATCAGAAAGGAGATAATAAATCCATCGAGGCTACAAGGAGGACATGGAAAAATGAGAGTGTTTCAGGCAAAAGCACAAGTTTAACTCTGTTGTGGTGAATTAAATACAAATAATCTGAATAACAAAATTAAATAAATGATTGAGAAGGTTGGGCTGGACTAACCTGGAAGGGCCAGGGCCATATGTTGTCCAAGAGTCTTGTTTTATTGATGTGCCTCAAGGTGGTGGAATCACCATCCCTGGAGGGGTTTAACAGACCTGTGGGACATGGGGCAGTGGTGGCCTTGGCAGTGCTGGGGGAACAGTTGAACTCAATGGTCTCAGAAGGCTTTTCCAACCTAAGTGATTCCACAAATACTGTAAAACCAGCTGTTCTGGCCCCATGGTGGTGAAATATATGGGCCATATGTTTCTTTCAGCTGCTGAATTCAGCGAGCAAAATGAGAAAGTTCCTGCAGGAGCCACTTAAAAAAACCAGTAACAACCTGTTAGTCACATTCCCAGGGGGCTCTGCTCTCCTGCACGTGCTGGGAGCATCCTGGGACTGCTCAGAGAATAATAATAAAGCCATTAAACACGTTGCTGCCACAGGCACAGTCCTGTTCTGCTGGCAGGGTGGCTTTGGCCCTGATGCAGGAACGTGCAGTTCCTCGGGTTATTGGATTTGCTTTTGTGTCTCCAGAAGGTTGTGCTCATTCACTCACTCCTCTGGTCCCCAGTGCCCACTGCTTCACTCCCTGAGACAGAGCTGAGTCCAATTCCTCTTTCCTTGGCAGGGAGCAGAGAAGTGTTTGCAGAGCAAGGCAGGGAAGGCTGATATTCCAACGGAGAGGTTTTCAACACCCCTTTTTTTCTCCCTCCCCACAAAGCATGCCTGGAAACGAAACCCCAATGGCACCAGGTCTTCCTTGCTGTGCTGACAACCCCAGGGAGCAAGGGTTTCATCTGTTCTGGTGTTAATGAGCCCCAAATTGTTTGGGGAAGACCTGGTGACCCGGTGATTCTGGTGAAGCTGCTGGGCCTGAGGTTTGGAAACATCTCCCACCTGGAAGAGGGAGAGCCCCTCTGCTCTGGAGCCAGGCTGGGACAGCTGGAGGTGCTTCACCTGGAGAAGAGAAGGCTCCAGGGAGACCTGAGAGGCCCTTGCAGGGCCTAAAGGGGCTCCAGGAGAGCTGGAGAGGGACTGGGGACAAGGGATGGAGGGACAGGACACAGGGAATGGATTCAAACTGACAGAGGGCAGGGTGAGATTTTGGAAGATTGGGAAGGAATTGTTGGCTGTGAGGCTGGTGAGGTCCTGGCACCTTTTGGGCACAGAAGCTGTGGCTGCCCCATCCCTGGAAGTGTCCAAGGCCAGGCTGGACGGGGCTTGGAGCAAGCTGGGCTGGTGGAAGGTGTCCCTGCCCATGGCAGGGTGTAGAACTGGATGAGTTTTAAGGTCCCTTCAACCCAAACCATTCTGGGACTATGTGACTCTATTGCTCCAGGCTCCCACTGCCCATCCTGGGCAGGATGTGGGTGCTGTGGGTGCTGTGGCCCCTTCCCCAGGCTCAGCTCCTGCTCTGGGTTCCAGAAAGAACAACCTGCTCCCTCTGACCAAGCTTTGGGCCAACTCTTTTAACCCTTTACTGTGTGGAAGGAGTTTCTGCTCTGATTTGATAAACCTGGTGCCCAGTTTTCATTGCTTGAAAGTGTTGCCTCTGCTGTGGGTCCCCACCAGCTCCACGTGGGCATTTTGGGGCAGAGGCTTCATTGACCATCTCAGCTCCTGCTGCTGAAAAGGTTTCATTTATTTTAAAGCTGTTTGTGGCCCAGGTTTTTAGGGAGTGTGTGACTAAGAGGGGAGGCTGCAGTTGCTCTGTGTCTCGCTTTTTCTCTGCAGGGAGCCTTAATGGTTTTTCATGGTTAGTCACAGCCATTCCCTAAAGATGGCCCATAAAATTGCTGGTGTCTATTTGAATAAAGATGCAAAAGTCTGTGGCATGGCTGTTGCCATGATTTCAAACTCTGGGATGGGCTACAAGGTTGCTTTCAGACTATTTTGTGCTTGTGTCGTGCATTGCTAATTAAACTGATCTGAGTTGTCTTTTCGAGATTAATTTAATCAATAGGGATATTATTACTACTTTGATGGTATCATTTGTACAAATTGTCACTTGGAGAAAGCAATTAACTGAGAATGCTTATTAGCTGATCCATCCCACACCTTATTTGTGCAGCAGGAATCGATTCCTGGATTCATTAAGATGAGCACAACTCAGGGATCCCTTTGAGGTTCAGTGACTGGCTCGAGCTGCTTTTTACTGCCAGTGCTCAATTACCTGAGGTTTGGGATGGATCTTTTAAAACTGTTTCCAGAAGAAAATCTTGGCACGTCCTCTTAATATGCCAGACCTTTTTCACCTCACATTTGTCCTCTGGATCCAACAGGCTGGATTGCTGGTGCTGCCAAGGCAGTGGGGGTGTGCCTTGAGCACATGGAGTGGCCTCCCTGTGCATGGCTGTGTGGAATCATGGAATGGGTTGGGTTGGAGGGGACCTTAAAAATCATCCAGTGCCACCTCCTGCCACGGGTAGGGACACTTTCCACTAGCCCAGGGTGCTCCAGCCTGGCCTTGGACACTTCCAGGGATCCAGGGGCAGCCACAGCTTCTCTGGGCAGCCTGTGCCAGGGCCTGCCCACCCTCCCAGCCAAGAATTCCTTCCCAATATCCCATCTAACCCTGCCCTCTGGCAGTGGGAAGCCATTCCCCCTTGTCCTGTCACTCCAGGCCCTTGTAAGTAGTTTCTCCCCATCTTTCTTGTAGCCCCTTCAGGTCCTGGAAGGCCACAGTCAGCTCACCCCAGGCTGAACAATCCCAGTTCTCTCAGCCTTTCCTCCCAGCTTTGAAAATAAACGGGTACAACAAGGGCACGTTGCTGTTAGAGGGGATTTCTTTAATAATCAGATTGTCCCCCTGCAGCACTTCAAGCACAGAAGTGACCCCAGTGCACTGGCAGGGACAGGATCCTTTCCCAGGGGCCCATGTCCCTGTACCCTTCGTTCTTCCAGAGACCCTTCAAAGAGCACTTTAATGGGACAAATCTCCTGCCTGTGTTCCAGCCATGAAGGAGCCTGTTTTGTTTGTATGAGTGTGATCATTCACAGGCTGAAACGTTGAGAGGGTCAGGGAAAAAAAAAAAAAAAAAAAAGAGAAAGCCATCAAATCAAGATATTTAAATTCCACACAGGAGCTTGACTCTTTCTGCATTCAGAAAGTGAAATTCTTTTCTTCCTGCATTCATTTTCCGTAAAATTATGGTTTTATCTTTTTGTTAAGGAGCAAACAGTGAGGGGGTTCTCTTTCATCTTTCATCTGTGGCTCTGTGGGTGTGAGGTGAGGGATGGGCAGCCCGTAACCCATGGGAGGCAGAGGATCCCCCGTGGGTGGGAGCAGAGGAAGGACGGCAGAGCTGCCAGTCCTGGGAAAGAGACTTTGAGTTTTTATCCTCTGTTTTTTGTAAAAATAAATACACCCCTGGCACAGCCTGGCCTTGCCAGCCTGCCTGGGAACACAGGCTCCCATGTGGATACCCTGTGGCTTTCCATGACCTCGTGCCTGTCACAGAGAGTGATGGACGTGAGCGTGAAGGGGAGCACACAAATCCCAGTCCTGACTGGGCCTGTGCCTGCCTGGACCTAATATCTAAATAGTGCCTGTCATCAGAATGTGAAAAATATCCCTGCTTAGGCTGGAGTTATTTTTATAATGCCAGCCAAACACAGACATCTCAAACCAGGAGTCACGTCCTGCCTCTGCCCCGCGTTAATGGAGCCGGGGTTTGCTGAGGGTTTGTGTTTGATCTTCTTCAAATGCCTCTCTGTCTCCTCTCTGCTCCTCTGATTAATATATTAAAGGCTGGGTGCAGGCAGAGCCAGCTGACAGCAGGCAGCACCTGCAATCCCTCTTTAAGCACCCTGTCCATCAGTGCCTGGTGTGACTGTCACCTATCCCGGCCCCACCCGCCGTGCGCGCGCCGAGGGTTTGGGATGTGGAGCGTGGTGGGATCCAGGAATCTCTGATGCTGCATTGCTACATTTTTTATCACTTTTGAAATACAGTGAGCTGAAAAGCATGTAATTTATTCATGAGGCTTTATTAGGCTTTGAGGGTTTGCTGAGGTGCAGGAGTTAGGGGTGAATCCAGTTCCTTGGGGGCTTTTTTCCCACATCTGCACCTCGGTTTGTGCACTGAATTAGTCATGGAATTACATGTGCTGCAGGGAAGCACATTTTTTGGGAAGTGTGGGAACAAATCAGCCTGAATTTGGGAGGGAAGGAGTTTGGGAAGCACAAACAGATGCCTCCCAAGCTTTTTTCTGTGGTTGGTTGCAGGAGGTGTTGGCACATCTGGCTGCAGGGAAGGAGAGCTCAGCTTTGGGTTGGAATTCCCAGAAATCAGTTAATTATCTGGGACTATTCAAATATCCACAATTTTGATACTCCTGAGAATTTATACTGAATTTAACTGAGAATTGAACTTCACCAGGCTGGTCAGGTGGAGAGGATGCAGTGCCAGTGGTGGGGGGTGCTCGGGTGGGGCTGTGGGCAGGAGGGGAACCACAGAATCCCAGAATGGCTGGGATTGGAAGGCACCTTAAGGATGATGCAGTTCCAACCCCTGCCATGGGCAGGGACACCTTCCACTAGCCCAGGTCATTCCAAGCCCCATCCAATCTCGCCTTGGACACTTCCAGGGCTGGAGCAGCCACAGCTTCTCTGGGCAACCTGTGCCAGGGCCTGCCCACCCTCCCAGGGAAGGATTCCCTCCCAGTATCCCATCTAACCCTGCTCTCTGGCAGTGGGAAGCCATCTCCCCTTGTCCTCTCTCTCTAGGCATTTGTCCCAGGTCCCTCTGCAGCTCTCTGGGAGCCCCTTTAGGCCCTGGAAGGGGTTCTGAGGTGTCCCTGGAGCCTTCTCTGAAGCCTGATCTGCAGGGTGAAGCTCTGTAGGGATGGATCACCTCTCCCTCCTCCATCTCCAGGCACAGAGAGCCTCCCCAGCATGGAGAAGAGGGGTTTGATGCCCTCTCACAGACCTGCTGATGTCTTGCCAGGACCCCAGACCCGCCTGAAGTTCAGCAAACATCAGAAAAACCCCATGAAAAGATATCAGAACAAACAACCTAAAATCCCACAACACAAACTTGCCAATGATACAAACTCAAGACCAGCTTTTAAAAAGTATTTTGTCAGACAGGCATCGAAATCCACATAAAAATTGAGGCTTAAGGATGTTTCCAAATAAAAATCAAGTTAACTTGGAAGAAAATAAGAAGCAGAGTAGGACTGACCTTGGAAAAGGTCTTAGAAACTGTGATACACCAGGAATACTCAACCCAGCCCCAGCGTGTTCATCTCTACCTGGATCCCTGTTAGAGGAGATTTTGCTCCTCAGAGTGGCTGTGGTGTGGTTGGAAGCAACATTTCCACCACTGACCAATATCCAACCCCTGCCTGCATTTGTTTTAAGAGCAGGAATCAGTACAAGTGTGAACTCAGAGCCTGTGTTGGGCATTTTCGCTGCCAGCTCAGAATTTACGGGAGGTGCTCGAAGCTGCTTTATCAGGAGCTTGGGTCCAGTTTTCCAATCTGGTAAAATGCTTTTCATCACAGCCTTCTCCGTGGAAAGGGAGCTGTATTTTGATTATTTCTGAGCAGGCTGTCAGCTCTGCAGTGGGGGGTGGAGAGCTCAGGGGCTGGGGTTGTAGCTGTTCCTCCGTGGGAAGGGGATGGCAGCTCCCGGCTCCGTTTTCCTCCTGATGGCAAATGGTTTGTCATCCCTGTTGTCCTCTGACAGATGGGACAGGTAGAGGAGGGGGAAGGCACTGATATTTTCAACCTGATTAATTCCACTGTTTTCCCTGACCACCCTTTCCATGGAGAAATTCCTCCTGATGTCCAATCTGCCCCTCCCCTGGCACAGCTGGAGGCCTCCTGTCCTCCTGTCAGTAGTTTCCAGGGAGAAGAGGCTCTGTGGCAGTCCTGGGTGGAATTCTCAGGTGTCCTTTCATCTCCCACTCCAGGGATACCTGCAGTGCCCCCAGATCCTGCCTGCAGCCAGTCCTTGCTGCTGTGGGGAGGACTGGAAAGGAGCAGCAGGAGTTGCTGGGGGAATCCCAGCAGGCTTGGCACAGCCAGGCTTGGGCTCTCCCCCTCCCTGGTCTTGCAGGGAAATAAATCCCTTAAATCCCATATTCCCCTGCATTCTTCATGAGCCCTCTGGGCCCTGGGCCATCCCTGCCCATCCCTGGGCCAGGGTCACATCTCCAGCACTGAGATGTCATTAAGGTGGGGATGATGCATGGGCTGGAGCAGTCCTGGCTCCCTCAGTGCCTGGAGGCTGCAATTTGGGCAGGAATTGCTGAGATGCAGCAAAGTGAGGTCCCCTGAAAGCTGGTTTTATGGCATCACTCCCTGGAGGACAAGTGGCCTCTGAAGTGTTTCTGGGGGTCTGAAACAATCACTCTGAAACCTCCTTTCCCTCTCCACTGCTCAAGGTGAGCTCAGCACATTTGCTCTGTGCATGTGCCACAGTGGCTGGGATATAAATTGCCCTATAAACCAAAAAAAAAAAAACACAGGCTTGTGTTTTCCTAAAATCCAGCTCCAAGCAAAACTGATCTTTGTCTTCTCACAAAAAAAACCCACTTGGGAAATGCCAGGAGAAAATGTGACATGGAATTACCCATCAGTAAATGAGGCTGATGATAAACTGAGGGGAGGAATGAGGGGTTTGTTCATCCCATTGTGTTCAGAAAGCCTTTGGGAAGCTCCCTGTTTGTCAGCACTGCAAAGGCAAGAGGATTATTTTGTCTTTTCATCTGACCTTTCTGATGAGCAGAATAACTTGTGATGCACCTGCTGGGGCTGTGGGACACACAGGTCCCCTCCCAGCTCATCCAGAGTTGATTTTGTCACTCTTCTGGCCTCTGGGGACTCAGGCAGGGCAGTAATTCATGCCTGGGAGCAGCCCTGTCTCACTGGTCACTGCTTTTTTCCAGGGATAACTCTCTCTCTTCATTGATACAAATTTCTGTAAGGCTTAAGGATTGTTCCTGGTAAAATGGAATCAATGCAGGACACTCCTGGGATTTTCAAAAAGCTTGGAGTTAAGAATTCCCTAGCTAACTCCTAAAGTGTTTGGTGTCTCTGGGAGGAATCCTTTTCATCTGAACTCCTCCTGGACAGGGAGTGCAGCTGATGGGGGTGGCAAGGAACAGACACCATCTGCAACTCCCTGCCCACATCCATCCCAGCTCTGCTGAGTCAGCAGAAAATGATGGCAATAAGAATATTTGTGACCAAATCCCGTCCCAGCACTGCAGGGAGGCAGCTTCACTCCCAAATTCTGGAATACCTTTCTGTCCTGCCCTCCTGCACGTGCCCCTTTCTGGAGGAGCCTCTTGGATTCCCCCTGGAACATCTGAATCCTTTTGAGCCCGATATTCTTGTCTGTGGGATCACTTGAGACCACTATGTTTTAAGTCAGCTTATGGCCAGGTTTGATGGGTTTTGTTCCTCCAAAAAATTCCTCCCAGTGTGTTTGCATTCCAGTCAGCTCCCTCCTGACCTTTGCCTGTGGTGTTGCTGGGCAGGATCTGCACTCTGCTGTCATCATTTCCAGCGTGCCCCGAGTACAGAGCACCTGTACCACCCTCAGTAAGGGTGGCATCACTCCCTGGGATCTGCAAATCCCAGAGCTGCTTCTGGAATATCTGCTCTGATCCAAAGAAATCCTGAGTGCTTGAGCTCACCTTGAGTGCCTTGCATGGTTGGGAATTGCATCTCCTGTGTTTAGGAGAGGTGTTGGCATCTCTGGACTCTCCCAGGGTTAATGGCAGTGAGAAGTAGCATCAGCTTGTTTGGTCTTCTCAAATCAGTTGGCTCCCTTTTCCACAGCTTCTTTAGTACTTGAGTTATTGCTCAGCCAAAGTCAGTTGGAACTCATCATTTACCTCCTTCAGGCATCCTGGAAAACCTCCTCTTCCCTGCTGTGAGTAGCAGGAGCCTGGGGCTGAGTGTGTGTCCCTCCATGTGGCACCACTTGAGGCTTGCCCTGTGCATCATCCAGGGAACAGAGGAAACAATGACACTGGATTTACGTTGCCCTGGGCATTTGTCCCTCAGTCTGGGGTGTCCCTGTGATCCTCCACGGAGGTTCTGTGGGGCAGCATTCCCAGCTGGAGCTCCCTGGAGCTGAACACCCTCCCACAGTGCCCTTTCCCCCTGGTGCATTTCTTTATTAATCCCATTTATTATTCCCAGCCAGACTGTTGCCTCATGGATGATCTAATGGCTGTGAATAAGAGGTGGTTGACCCCAGGAACTCTACACACAGTTCTCATTCCTCTCCTTCACTTCAGACTCTTTCCAGGGGTCCCTCAGCAAAGAAAATGCTGCTTTACCCCCACACCCCAGGCTGCCTCCTCCTCCTGGTGTTCAGCCACCAGCCACATCCTCCCTCAAATTGGGTAAAAATTGAAGTGCTCAACCCAAACCTCCTTGGCTTTGCCTAAAAACTCAGCCACTGAGGTTTGAGCCACCATGGAACTGAAGTATAAATTGGTTTTCTCTCCTCACTCGGGATTTCAGCAGCACTTTCACCATCCTGGCTCTCCCTGCTTAGAAGCTGCTGGGACAGCTCAGAAAATAAAATGCCATTCCCACCTCTGAGTAGCCAGGCTGGGATCCAGCAGAGCACTTAACTTGGAAGCACCTGGGCCACCCTCCTGATTTCTGCAGCACTATTTCACCTGCTCAGATGTAAGTCCTTAAGTGCATTCCTGGATCGAGGCCCCTGGAGCTGAACTTGAGCCACAAGGGTTAACATTTTCAGGACTGCATTTTTCCCTGGCAGAAGGGGTTGTTCCTCATCCTTGCCCCCTCCAAACAGTGCTTCCACTTTATGAGCTAATTAACTCATCCAGCTTTAAAATACAAGTGCATCCTTCTTGGGTTTCGTCATGTGTCACCACCTTCTAGAGAGTTATTATGTCTTATTTGCACAGAAAATACTGGGAGAATGCAGCAGAAAGTGAGTGAACCTGTTCAGTGCATAAATTTATCCCTGAAGCTTCAGTACCAAGCCCATTATTTCATAATCACCTACGGGCACAAAATATGTATTAATTAACCAAAGTGGTGCTAGTGGGCATATGCAAATGAAGTGGCATCAATCAAGCCAAGATCACCTGGCTTTGTGGTTTTACTTAAGAAATATTGCTTTGTGCTCACTGCAGTTCCTTAAAGTCTGTGCCTGGAAGTTCAGGATTCAGACCACAAAGGGCATCAGAATTTCCCAGGGCTGCAGAAACCACTGCAAACAATGCAGCTGATAATGAAGAATTCCTGTACAATCCCAAGGAGGGGATGACTGTCTAGATGTGCCTCAGGCACAAGAACCCAAGTTTATTTCTGTAGAGGGTATTTCATTCTGTCAAAGCAGTGGAGTTAAATTGAGACAGACAATCAGGTATAAATTCACATTGGGACTAAATATATCACAGAATCACAGAATTATAGAATATCCTGAGCTGGGAGGGACCCCCAAGGATCATCCAGTCCAACCCTCAGCCCTGCACAGGCCCAGCCCCAAGAGTCCCCCCCTGTGCCCCAGAGGATCATCCAAACCCTCCTGCAGCTCTGGCAGCCTTGGGGCTGTGCCCACTGCCCTGGGGAGCCTGTTCAGTGCCAACCACCCTCTGGGGGAAGAACCTTTTGCTGAGATCCAACCTGACCCTGCCCCAGCTCACTCCAGCCTTAAGATGTAAAGTGGGAGTTCCAAGTCTCCAGTTCTGCAGTGCCCAGAGCAGCAGATGACACAGGATCTGTCACTTGGCAAGTGCTCTCTTCAGGAGGAAGGTGACCCTTGGGGTGCCAGGGCAGTGCCAGGGCACCATGAGGGGCAGCACCTCCCAGCTGCATCACTGCTGGTCCTTCAGCTTTGAAGTGCTTGGCACATCCCTGTCCTGCACCTCTCCCAAACCAGGGCTGGTGGGTACCTCCTGCAGGAGGAGATTTGGCAGTGAATTGTCTCCTGGCTGACCTGCATCTCTGCAGCATCTCTGTTCTCTGATTTGTTGCTTTGGCATCATTCAGGCACTGACTGTGCTGAGGGCACCCTGGTGGTTTTGTGAGGGTGCATTTTGTTTGCTTTCCAAATGAGAGATCTAAGCTGGGTATCAGCTGATGAGTCAGGGCTGGGGGAAGGAGCCTTTATTGTTTAAGAAGGGTTAGTGTTGGCATTGCTGGCAAAGATAGTGTGGGTGGCAAAGAAACTCCTTCATACCTGGTCTCTTCCATCCACAGCTGTCAATCCACCCACCAAAGGGAGGTAACTGTGGAGATTCACCTTCCATGTAGCACAGATGTGTCAGTGTGAGCTCCACGGGCTCTGGATGTCCCCCTACCTGCCCATTTTGTCCCTGGAGCTCTGGATGGAGAGAATTGGTCCAAATCCCTGGGTTGAAACATCCCTCTGTGATTTTCTCTGTGCTGGC
Organism: Myiozetetes cayanensis; assembly: GCF_022539395.1. Classification (NCBI taxonomy): domain Eukaryota; kingdom Metazoa; phylum Chordata; class Aves; order Passeriformes; family Tyrannidae; genus Myiozetetes; species Myiozetetes cayanensis. The sequence continues at coordinate 4,826,422 of NW_026087522.1, read as the reverse complement.
AGGACACAGTTCCCTCTTCCAGACCCCTCCAATCACCATAAATCCAGGAGAGTGAAGCCTAAACCAGCTGTCACCCCCCTTTTGGTTGGATTTGGTTGGCTTTGCAGCTGTAGAGCTCCAAACAAACACAAAGTTTGCATCCAGAAATTAAATGTTTCCTCACTCCTTCCTGGGATTTTAGGTTTAAAACCATCTAAATGTACAGAATTACATCTGGTTTCTCTTCAGCTGTTTGGCTTTGAAACTCTGTGTGGGTCTGCAACAAACTCGTGTTCCTTGTTGGTAATTCCAGCATCAGGGTCCCTTTGGCTGTGAGCATTAAAAACCCAACATTCCCACAGCTTTGGAACATCCTGGGACATCTCACCACCTCCTGATGGACTTGGATTTTGGCAAGTTGTGTTTTCTCCTTATCTGTGCTTGCTCTGTGGCACCTCCAGTGGGTACCCAGAGATGGGCAGTCCCAGGAGGTGACCCCTGGTGTTCCCCCAGGGGTTCCTGCTTTAGTGGCCAGCACAAATGTCTTCATTCAACACCACCTGGAAAACCCAGGGCTGGGAAAAACCTGCAGGTTTCTGATGTTCCCACCAGCTGCTGCACTGGGCTGTCCTGACAAACCCTCCTGTTCCCAAGGGCTCCCTTTTGTAGCCAAATCCACCAGCGAGGGGCAAAGTGGGACCTGGTGACCAGCAGGTTTTGCCAGAGCATCCAGAAAGGTGACCAGCCACGTTCTCCATCCCAACCCCCTTCCCAGCTGGTGTTACCAATGTTATCCAAGGGTTGCCACCACGTTTGCAGTCCAAGCTCATCACAGCCACTGAGTCCCTGGTAGTTTTCTTGTGTTTCTGCTCCATGTCCTGTGATGATGAATCACTGTCACCTGTCCATTCATCCCACCCCACTCCACTAGAGCAGTGGGATCACTCCCCCATGGCTTTACTTGGCCAACAAGAGCCTCTGCCACTCCCATATCTGCTGCACTTGGACTTGACCTCCTGGCCAAGGGTTTGCTGAACCCCCACATCTCCTTGCAGCCCCTTTGTTGCCTGGAGCTGCATCTCCTTGTGCTCCCAAGGCAAAAGCTTCAAGATGCTTGAAAATGGTTCAGAAAACAGACCTGTTTGACCCCTGCCACCAAGGGCTCTGTGGCTCAGGTTGTTGGAGAGCAGGAGCAGCAGGAGCAGCAGTCAGACCCTTCCCAGCAGGGCATCTCAGTGGTAATTTTTGCTGACAGCCAAAAATCAGCCAAGTGAACCATTTTAAAAGCCTCTCAAAGCCCTTTCATTTACATCATCTGCTGCTCTTGTCAAACACACGGGATGGTGTCTTGTCACGTCTCCCTGTCTCGTTTCTACAAGACTTCTGGTGTCCATTTAGATTATTCTGCAGGAGCAAACAGTTGTTCAGGGATTATCATCTGTATGATATGAGGAGAACGGTCAGGAACAGCCCCAGGGTTGTTACCTCAGGTGAAACTGCCATCAGATATAGACTTTTCCCATTGTAGGAGCTGATTTTAGCAGTTGAAGCTGCAGGTCCCCAGCGCAAGGCCACGCTCGTGGAGGGGGTTTCTGGTGAACAAAATGTGGTTTCTGCTGTGCCCAAATGAGGGAGCAGAGCAGGGTCAGCTCAGTTTGATGTCTCTGGGGAGCAGGTTTTGCTGCCCTGGTGTGTTGGTTGGTTTAAGGACCTGCTGAGCTGCAGATGTGTCCCCACAAGGGGACAGGAGCCACCTGCCCTAGGGGAAGGTGAGGAGCGTCCTGGGTCACTTGAGCAAGATCCCGACTCCCTTGGGATGGAAATGCTTCTGCAAAGCCATGGATGGATGTGGTGGGAGGTGTAGGGGGTGTTCCCATCTCATTCCATGCCTCCAAAACCTCCTTCTTGGGAGAGAAATTCCCCTTAGCTGGATGTTCTGCTTCCCCTGCAGCTGCAAAGTGCCTCTTGTTCATAAAACCTCTGCTGTATTTAAAAACATTTACAGCAACTGTATTTTCTTTTTTTTTTTTTTTTTGTGAGACACTGAATCCTCCTCCCACCTTTATGTCCAATAAAATTGAGAACTACCCACCTCAAACCTGAGTAAGAGTGTGCCTGGGCTGCTCTGATTTCATTTGGTTTGGGAACACTGTGTTTAATGGATTTGCTGGGCTCTTTCAGTGACACATATTAAGGGAAAAACGTGTTTATTGGCATCAAATTCAGAAGCCCTGTAACGTTTAAGGGGGAGATATGTTTGAAAATGGGATCTGAAGTGGGAAATTGTCGGTTTTGCTGCCTCTGCAGAAGTTCTCTCAGCTTTACTGACCAGGCTCCTGCAGTGCAGTTGGAATCCAAGTCCTGAAAAACTGAATGCATAATAAAACACCTGTGGCATGTCATCATTTTGGGTTATGTTACTGTAACTGGTGTATATATCTAAAGGCAATCATCACTGCAGAGGAGGGAGGGAGATACAGAGAGAGCTTTAAATTTCATTAGACATTGAAACATCTGAAGGAGGAACTATAACAGTAATATATAATAAACCTCTTTTTTTATCTTCTCATAAAACTGTATCTCTCCTCCTTTTTCCTCCTGAAGTTGATCTGACTTGCAGCGTTGAGGGTGTCTGAAATAAATCCATGATTAACTAAACAACAGGTATTCATAAAACTCCTTGTTTTACGGCAGCATTTGAGGCAGTGTGGAGAACGTGCTCTTCAGGCAGATGTACAGCCCTCAGCTCCATTACTGGGACTGTGGATAAATGAGTAGTTATGCCTGGTGGAGCTGATGTTCAGGCTGCACTTTCCCCTGCTGGTGTAAATCCATGGAGGTTTATGGAAGAGCAATATTATTTTATAGCTACAAGGAAACGTGACCCAGGGCTGGAGATCTCCAGGGGAGATGGTGCTGAGCTTCTCAGAGCACATCCCAGCTACTGCAAAAGAGACTGTTTTCCATATTTCCATTCCAGTTAAGAGTAAATCCTGGGGCATTTTGGGGACTGGCTGCTTCCATTACTGGAAAGCATCACCACGGTGAGGCAGAGAGGAAAGCTTTGCTCTGAATAAGCAGCTCGTAGGAGATTGTTGTCACTGAAAGCATTTAGCTCCTGGCAAACGTGTCTCCTGTAAATACAACAGGCTGGAAAGAATATCTGATTGTGAAAGGCATGAAAAAAATGCTGCAAATGTTCTTGCTAATCCCCTGGAAGGGTGTGTGGCTCTCAGAGGTGAACAGGCAATCCCTGTCCAGGCCGTTCCGTTCCGAGCTGGACTCGATGATCCTTGGGGGTCCCTTCCAACTCGGAATAATCTCTGATTCTGGACTTACCAAATGCAGGTTTCTCTGTTAGAAATGTAGAAGTGTTGGGATGGTTGGCCCCTGTTCAATGTGGGGCTGCAGAGTCCCCACAGATTCCTCTGCAAGGCCCATCCTGAGCCTCACAAAACACTGAGCTGGGCATTGGGGTCACCAGGGCTCACCGTGGGCAGCTCCTGCAAACAGCACCTCTGAGTCAGTGACAGCAAAAACAAAGGGATTTAGCAGGAAGAGAGCTGAGAACAAAAGCAGGACATGGCTCTGGCTCTGCCCACCCCCCGACTGGGCTGTGTCTCTCCAGGACTGCTGTCTGGGGAAGGGGTTTTGAGTTGGAAATGGTTCAGAGGAGGGCAGGGGGTTGGTGGAGGGGGAAAAGGGCTCCTGCACAGGGAAGAGCTCAGCAGAGAGGATGTCTGGAGCTGGATGGAGGAGGAGGAGGATGTGGGAAAGGTCCAAAATCAGTGACACAGATTTGCTTTTCCTTGGGCCCTTGCACTGGGAGCTCAGAGGGGTTTGGAAACACCGAAGGAGATGCTGCTTCCCAGTGTGTGTGGAAGCTTGGCTGCTGCTAGAAGTTCACTTATTCAACAGGTTCCTGGTTTAATTACTGGATGAAAAGTCCACTGAGGGCTATTAAATTTTGAGGAGGCTGCCTGTGGCTCCAAGTGTCACCATCATCTCTGCCCAAGGCTGGGACTGAGCTCTGGGGCAGCAGCACTGCACATTCCTCCTCTTCACCAAACTCTGGCTGTTGGCCACATCCAGCTCCACTTCCCTTAAAAACCTAGGCCTGAATTGAGCTGGAGGCAAAGGGAGGACTCCTGGATGTTGCTTCGGTCTCTTCCTGATTTCCCCCCATTTTCCTGCAGTGGGGCCCCATCCCTGGATCTGCTGGCTGTGGCCCTGTGATGCTCAGGGTTTCTCATTGCAAGGTCTCCTCTTCCAAAGCTCATGGAAAAATCCTGGAGAAGGGATGTGTGTGCTTTATAAGGAGAAGAAGGAGCTGGGCACTCGGAGTGATTCATCCTGCTGAAGTTTCACTCCTGCAGTGGGAGTTTGGCTCAGGGCCTGAGGGTGATGCCAGTGCTGGGGATGGCTGAGGAGATTCATCTCCCAGTCCTTGTTTCCCCTCCATGTGTGGGGCCCTGTTCCACAATCCTGAGTGTTGGTAGGATGACTCTGGGAAAGCCACAAAGCACAGAAGATGCACACAAGTTTACAGCAAGTGATTCCCGAGTTGTCTGTGCTCCTGCCTGCAGCTAAATCCTCGTAGGGAGGGGAAGGATTTCTTCTGACAGAGCAAATCAGCTCAAAATCTCCTTGCAGGAGAGGTTAAGCACAGCAGCCCCAGATCTGTCAAAACTACACTCGTTTCATCATCAATGCAGACAGTGTTCTCTGCTCTGCTCTGAGGAGTGTGGTCTCTGTTAACCCTTTACCCCCTTCCTGTCTCAATCCCTGTCCTTTAATCACCTGTAATCAGATTACTGGGCCTGACTTCCTCCTCCTCCTCCTCCTCGCTGCTGTCCCTGCCAACCCAGCTGAGCCAGTTAAAAGGCAAGACTGGCAGATATTTCTGTTTGATTTTTTTTTCCTGCTGTTGCTCCTCATTTGACCCTTCCTTTGTGCATCACTGGTAGAGATGCTGGAGGATGAAATCTGTTTCCTTTTGCGGGTACTGCACTTGGCACTCGGGCTCTGATGCATCAGCACTTTTCATTTTAAGTCACTTCAGGGGGGGTTTAGCTGGGCCATAAAAGCCTGGGCTCATCTGAAAGCTGAGGCACAGGTAGCAGGGACATGCACTCTGCCTTGATGAGTTGGGGAGAGGCAGCCAGCAGAGCAGACAACTCAAAAAAAAAAAAAAAAAAAGGCAGTCAGGAGTTGGCATCGCTGATCCTTGTGGGTCTCTTCCAGCTCAGGATATTCTGTGATTGTCTGAAATGCGTTTTCTGGCACTGCTGTTATTGCCAGGATTTGTTCTTTCACGTGAACAGCAGGTTAGAAAGGAGAGGAGCAGAACTGATGCACCAGGTGAAAAAAAAAAATCACTGCAGGAGACATTTACAGTGGCAGGAGAAGCAGCTTTGAGAAACTGCCCCCTCCTTAGAAAAGATGTTTCTCTTCTAAGAGCGACTGAAATGTTGCTTTAGTAAAGGAAAAAGAGAAGATACTGAGGATGCTTGAGGCAAGAGGGACAGCTGGGACCTCCCAGTCCTGGGGCTGGGTCAGCAAAGACACATCTCTGTGACCTGCCATGAAGGGTCTGAAGGCAGCAAACATGACACCACAAGCCTGAACTATCAAAGGGAGACAGTTCCTGCCTTCCAGCAAGCAACGAGCCCATCAATGCACTCATCCTAAATCTTTGTAGCACTCTGTGGAAGTGCCAGATGCTTCACATCCGAAAAAACTCCAGATTGTTGCTTCCCCCTTGTTTATCATTTCAATAAATGTTTGACTTTTCAGTGCCCACCCAGTGCTGGACCTGATTCTTGGGGTGTCTGCACAGCACCAGGAGCTGCACTGGATGATCCTTGTGGGTACTCTTCCAGCTCAGGATATTCTGGGATCCATCAGCAGTTCTGGTGCTCCCAGTGAGATTTCGGGATCACAGGGAAGCCCTGCCTGTAAAGTCTCATTCCCAGACTGTCATTATCTGCTTTTTCTCTTGGCTCTGAGTTCCTGTGAAGTGCTGTTCACAGCCAGCAAAGGTTCCTCCTGAGCATGTCCAAATAGGAAAGCTATTTCAGCACGTCTTGCCTTGCACGTTGCATATAACAATGACTGTTTAAATTCTGGAGATGGCCTGGAAGGTACATGATTGTATCTCCAAAAGGTGAACTAACATATTCCCCCGTGTGCAGGGCAGCAGGTAATAACTAAACTTACTAGAAAATGCCCATTTTTCTGCTCTCCTGCTTTTTGAAGTGATCCAGAACGAATTCCCTGCAGGCAGAAAGTGGCGACTCCTGGGTGTTCGTTAAGGGGAAATCTTAAAACATGGAACAGAGTAAAGCCACCTGGATTTAGGAGTTTGGCAGGTATAAAAAAGGCAGTTTTTCTTCTGGCATTTTCCTGAGTAGGGAGAAATTTTCTCCTGAAGTGGGATGTGGATATCTGTGATGTCTGGAGCTCTGGGATCTTTATTGTTATTACTGGCATGTCCCCAGAGCAGAGGATTTAAGGAACCAGAAAACCCAAGGTTATTGCTGAGACCCTGCTGGATGATGAAATAGGTGCTGATGAAAAAGCAAGCACGGGCAGGATGAGTTCCTAAGCATGGAAACACCAACATCACATCGTGGGAGAAACCTTGGGAGCATCAAGAACATGTTTAGAAGCATCACTTCCAGGGCAGGGCCCTGCATCCAATGTTGTCCTTCCCAGGTGCCTCCAGCAGAATGAGGTGCAGACAGGCATGTGCTTGCCCTCTGTGATCCAGCTCATCCTCCTGAGACTTGTCCTGCCCTTCTGCTGGTGGTTATCTCAATGTTTGCAGCCAGCTGGATGCTGTGACATCAGCCTTGCTCTGCTCTCCAGCTCTCTGGGACATGTGTGTTCCTGCCCACTCCTGATACAGGGAATAATCCCCTTCTCTGGGGTCGTTTATTAGAGTGTTTGAAAATGAATTTTCTGTGAGTGTGTCATCAGTTTTGTGTTTGGATAACTGCTGCTGCTTTGAAGGATGCTATCTGAGACAATCCAGCATTCCCAGTGGAACTGAACCTTCCTCTGGACTGTGGGACTGATGCTGTGATTGCAGTAACACTCTGCTCTGCTCTCAGTCCCTCTTTCCATGGGAGAGGCCTTTCCAAGCCTGTGAGCTGGATACAATGAGGGATTTAGCTCAGGTTTGGCACCTGCTGAAGTCTCCAGTGCCTGCTGGTGTCCATGAGGTCAGACTGGAGTCTGCTCAACCAGCTTTGTGTTTCCCAGGATCTGGGCTGGTGGTGGGGCTGGTTTGTCCCCAGTTCCTCCTCTCCAGACTCACCCTGTCACTGGAACACTCGCTCTTGGTGCCTCTGGAGGTGACCAGAAGCCAGTGAGGATCTTCAGGCTGCCTGTGTGGCTTTGTGAAGGGATTAATGCACGTGCTGCTGTCACCCATGGCACTGCAGCACAGTGAGGGTGATCACAGGCACCCCATTCCCTCCTGGGGCTCCCTCCCCTCCTGCTCTCCCCGTGCCATCCCAGAGCTCCCTCCCCTCCTGCTCTCCTATTCCCTCCTGAGGTTCTCCTCTCCTCCTGCTCTCCCATTCCCATTCCCATCCTGGGGCTCTCCTTCTCTCCCATTCCCTCCTGGATCTCCCTGCCCTCCTGCTCTCCCATTCCCACCCTGAGGCTCCCCTGCCCTCCTGCTGTGCTCAGAATCCCAGTTTGCTCAGGTTTTCTAACAGCAGGGGAAGATGCAATTCTAGTTATTTCCACAGCCCCAGTGAGCCCCCAGCTCCAGGCAGGGGGGTTATCTCAGGGGGAGGACCACGTGTCAGTCAGAGATTTCATCTCCAGGAGCTGTGAGTGAGGCTGGGGCAGCCAGGCTCAATCTCCAGGCAGGGATTGACTCAGTCTGGGCCAGAGAAGCTTTGCTGGGGTGGGTTGATGTCCACAGTGCCAGTGCCAAACCCTCCTGGTGTGACCTTGGCCTGCACCAGAGCCATGGGGCACCATTTCCATCTGATCTAAAACATGCCACATGCATGAAAATTGCATTTCAAAATGCCATGAAAAATCATCTCCCTCCCTGGAATTACTCCAGCCTGGGACAGTCTGAAGGTCCCTGGGAGAGCATCCCCAAACTCCATCCCCAAATAGGTGCTTTTAGCCGAGGATGAGCATCCCAAGTGACGCCTCTGTGACCTGGGAATGGCTGGGACTGGGTGATCCAGCAAATCCTGCACATCCTAACACAGCTCTGGGAGGGAAGCCCAGCAAAGCTGGCAGTGGGGAATGTTCCTGGAGCGTGAGGAGCCTGGGGCTCTGCATTCCTGAAACTCCTGCTGCCCAGGACAAGGTGGCTCCTGGTGTTTTTGTGCAAAGTCTGCTTAAACCTCCAGGGAAGGCAGGTTTCTAATTGAGGAGCTGCATGCTGTGTATTCACCCTGAGCCCTGATTTATGTCTGCTGCTGGTGGAATACATATTCATGACAGATTTTGCATAAGGCAAAGCAAATTATTGTTGGGAAAATATATAGGGCAAGAATCCCTTCAATTTGTTACCTCCTGAAGTGTCTCCTGTGATTCAAATGAAAAGCAAAGTGGCAGGTTTGAGTTTGCAGCAGTCTGGGAGGGAAGGGGGGTCATTTGTTAGGGAACCATCCTTTGGGAAAGGGATGTGGGGGGTTCACAAATGCTGAGAGACCCCTGGTTGTATCCCCAGTTGACTCTCTTGTTTCTGTCACTGTGTGACATCAGCTGTGTTGTTATCAGAGAATCCCAGAGTGGGTTGGGTTGGAAGGGACCTTAAAATCCTACCAGTCCCACCCCCTGCCATGGGCAGGGACACCTCCCACCAGCACAGGTTGCTCCAACCTGGCCTTGGACACTCCCAGGGCTGGGGCAGCCACAGCTTCTCTGGGCAACCTGTGCCAGGGCCTGCCCACCCTCCCAGCCAACAATTCCTTCCCAGTATCCCATCCAAGCCTGCCTTCCTCCAGCTCTTTCCTTGTGGGATATATCATTGTCTGAACTGGATAAACTGCCCCACAGGAGCTGTTGGAACTGGCCACTCACTGGAGAGGAGTCCCTGGGCTTGGGTACCCACAAATAACAGCCCCTTGTCCTTCTCAGCTCTCCCAGAGCCAGGCAAGTGCCAGCACCCAGGGAAGGGGCTGCTTAGGAAGCGTGAGGCTGATTTCTGATTGAATGTGAGTTTTTAGCCTGCGATGTAGATGAGATCTACCATTAAATTAATACACTGTGAACTCTAAATAATTACTGGAAGGAAAAAAAGAAAGGAGCTTGAAGTGATGGATTACTTGCCAGCACACCGAGTGTGTCCTGAATGGAAGGCAGGTTGGTGCTGCTCCTCTCCTGGAGAGGAAAATCCTTTGAAAAACCCCGTGCCTGGCTCTGTCAGTGCAAATTCAACCTCCTTCCCTTTTCCACTTGAATTATAAAATGTTTCTGTTTGTTTTCTACAACCCTTCGATTGGCTTTGATAAGGAACACGGTGTTATTTACTGTGCTTTAGCCTTGTACTTTAATCTGTGTTTTAGTAGCAGAACAAATTAACTGCTTTCTCCTTCTCCAGTCAGAGCCCTCTGGTTCAGAGCCAGCTGAGCCTCCCAACAAAGGCTGCTTTTAGTCACCACGTCTTCCCGAGCTCCCATCTTTAGTGGATTATTTTATTATTCTCCCTCTGATTTGAGATCAAAAGTGGCTGTGTTTAAAGCTCTGTATTTACAATAAACCAGGAGTAAGCCCCCAGAGCTGCTGCAGGCTGGCTCTGCTCGATGTAGGGCAGCAGATGCGATGCTTTGCCCCGGTGAGTGGGTTCTGACACGTGTGGAATGAAGTGGGAAATGCTGCCCAGGCAGAGCTGCAGCCAGTGGTTATCAATGCTGGGAATTAGCACCCTGGGAAATTAGAAAGCTAAAGGAAACTCCTGGATGAGGAGTATCTTTTGGAGGATGGGCTGCAGCAGGACCAGGGCAGTGCCAGGTGAGGCAACACCTCAAATCCTGAAGGGATTTCAAAGCCATGTGGATGTGGCACTTGGGGAGCATCCAAAGGAGGCCACGAGGATGGGGAAGGGCCTGGATTTGAAGGCGTGTGAGGACACTGAGGGCACTTGGTGTGTTCAGCTGGAGCAGAGGAGACTGAGGGGAGACCTCCCTGCAGTTCCAACTGCCTGGGCAGGGGCAGAGGAGGGGCAGGACTGAGCTCTGCTCTGGGGGGACCAGGGACAGCCCCCAGGGAATGGCTGGAGCTGTGTCAGGGCAGGCTCAGGGTGGATCTCAGCAAAAGGTTCTTCCCCCAGAGGGTGGTTGGCACTGAACAGGCTCCCCAGGGCAGTGGGCACAGCCCCAAGGCTGCCAGAGCTGCAGGAGGGTTTGGATGATCCTCTGGGGCACAGGGGGGGACTCTTGGGGCTGGGGCCGTGCAGGGCTGAGGGTTGGACTCCAGGATCCTTGGGGGTCTCTCCCAGCTCAGATATTCTGGGATTCTGTACCATCGGTCCATGGTGGCCTTGGCAGTGCTGGGGGACCTGCTGGACTTGGTGATCTCAGAGGGCTTTTCCCACCCAAATGCTGTTGTGGTTCTGCAATCAGCATCCTCTTCTCCACCTGTCTGCTGTTACAGAGATGCTTATGATCTGAAAAATCAGGGAAAACCTCATCATTGGTAACCAAATCCTGTTTGGATTATCCCAGGAATTGGGAGGAAACGTAGTGGAGAGCTTCAGGGTGTTGCAGGCTTGGATGGAGCTTTCTGAGCAGATCCTGCTAGAAGGAATTTCCTGTCCTAGTAGAGCCAAGTGCCCCAAACAGCCATTGGCCAACATTATCACAAAAAATATTCTTTCCATGCTGGAAAGCTGCTTATCAACACTTTTTCCAAACCTGATTATTCCCCGATTCTCTGGAAAGGATTTAAGGAAAGATCATGCTTATAAATTCATTTGCATTTTCCCCCCTGCTGCTTTCACAGTAAAAAACTCAAACCTCACATAAAATATCTGCTTTTTCTCAGTCTTCAGTTACAAATCACTGGATTTCATGTGCTTTCCCACTTCCCTTGTTCAAATATGGATTGTGTCATGCATAGAAATGCAGAATTATTTAAGGCTCAATAAAGAAGTGAATATAAAGCTCTTTGTTTTTCGAGGTATTTCTGTCTCTGGGCTGAATTCAGGGGGAAACCACTGGCAGCAAAAGCCACATTCCCCATCCAGAAGAATAGTCTGGACCTTCCTGAACCTTTCCAGAAGTCAGAATAAACACTCTGTAAATACTTATCCCCATTTTACTCCACATCCCATGTCTCCATCGTGACAGTTGCTTGGCAAAGCCGGACAGAAAATTCCTGAAATAAAACCAGCTGCTGCAGGAATTGCCTGAAATACTTTCACTGAGGAGAGAGGCCATGTGGAATATCATTCTCCTGACTGTGAAATGGAAACCATATTTAGAAAATGAAGCTTTTTTTTCCCACTGAAGAAGAAGGAAGGCACAGCCTGTGCTGGCTGGAGGCAGGGCCCTTGTGGTGTGAGTTCTGCGGTGTTGCACCGAGTTGGCTGCAGAATTGCTTGGAAGAAAGCACTGAAACTTTCTCCTTGTGGGAATGTTTTCACTGGTTTCAAGCAGCTGATGGAAAACTGTGCCCATAATAGATTACTTGCCTGCAAAGAAAATGTTGGACAGGGTTTTTGTGTTGCCCTAAACTCTCGTGGGGTAATTCCCCAGCTCACTGGACCTGGGAGTTTCTTGGTGCTCCTTCCCTGTTCCACATCAGCAGTGGAGGTGGGGCTGGATCCACCTGGTTCCACAGGCTGTGTCCCTTCCCTTGCAAGTGTCAAACCACTCCCAGCAGATCTAAGTTTAATAAAACACCCCCTTTCTGTGCAACAGCCCCCAAACACCCACAGGGATATGAATTATTTGGATCCAGCTGGATTATTTGGATCCAGCTGGGTGAGGAGTTCCTGGCTTGGACCAAGGGCCGAGGTGTTTGATGCTGAAGGTGTCCCTCAGTGTCTGTGTTCTCACTGCTTCTGGAAAAGCCACAAATGGAGAGCTGGGAGAGCCTCTCCCACTTTCCTTTGCTTTGGTGGGACTGGTTTCTCCCTCACCCAACCTGGACAACACCTCCAACCCCAGATTCCAATCAAAACCAAGGGCCTGGAAAAACACTTCTCTGCCAAAATGCTCTTGCAGGAATAGCTTTCCTGAAATTCCTGATATCCTTGCAAGCCTCAGCTTGGCACTGTGCTAAGAGGTATAAGCAGTTAGAGAATTAATTAAAACATTATACACGGTGTGGGAAATGAAACCCAATTTCGTGTTCACTTTTTAGCTGAGTTACTCTAATAAGTGTTGCAAATGCAGGTGAATATCCCACAAATTAAAGGGAGAATGAAGTGTTTTCTAATTTTATCTGGAGAAACACATTAAGGATGGCAGCAGGTCAGCTGGTGCAGGATTAATCACTTCCCAGCCCCTGGGGTTGGGCTTTTGGGGCACTTGAATGGCTGCCTACTTGATCAGGGAAAAGAAAGGGACTTTTTGGCATTCCAGGCACCTTGCCCAGCACCAACAAAAGGTGTCATTAACTGCCTGTGAGTTCCTGGATTTTCCAGCTTAGTTTTCCTTTCAAACTTTTATTGAAACGATTTTTTCCCCTATTTTTCCTCGTGTAAAAGAATCCAAAAAAAGAGCTGAAACGTTTGTGCAGTGCAATTGCTCTCATTGTCTTTATGAAGTTTCAACTAGTACAGGAAAATATTGACTTGTGATGCTGAGCTGGCCAACAGCATTTATTTCTCCCCAGACAGCAGCCAAGAAAAGAAGCTTTCTGGCTCTTTCTATTCCGATTTTTTCCATCATTTTGTTGTTATGGATCTGAACTCCCATTGACTCTTGGGCTTGTTTTTGCCAGGAAAGGAGGCACATCCTATTGACCAGCTGAGCTCGTGGAGAGAGTGGTCAGGGACAGAGAAAAGGTCTGGCCTGAATTGTGGGCTCTCAGGTGGGTGCTAAGTGCTGTGGAAGAGAAGATGCAGCAAACCTGCTGGTTTTATAGTGCTGTAAATGATGGATTTGGCGTGGAATAAATATCTGCCAGCCCACCATGGTGCTGGTGTGAGCCATCTGCAAGGACACTGTGTGGTCACAGGGCTGCTCGTGGGGACACTGGATGAGGGGTGGGAGGTGTGGGACTCCCACTCTGACCAGCCTGACCTTCCCAACCTGCTACACTTTGTAAGTCCCCTGAGGAGCAGCTGAGGGAGCTGGGGAGGCTCAGCCTGGAGAAAAGGAGGCTCAGGGGGGACCTTCTGGCTCTGCAACTCCCTGACAGGAGGGGGGAGCCAGGAGGGGGTCGGGCTCTGCTCCCAGGGAACAGGGACAGGAGGAGAGGGAACGGCCTCAGCTGTGCCAGGGGAGGGGCAGGTTGGACATCAGGAGGAATTTCTCCATGGAAAGGGTGGTCAGGCACTGGCAGGGGCTGCCCAGGGAGGTTTGGAGTCCCCACCCCTGGAGGTGTCCAAGGAAGGGCTGGAGGTGGCTCTCAGTGCTCTGGGCTGGGGGACAGGGTGAGGATGGGGCACAGGGGGGACTCCATGGGCTGGGAGGGCTTTCCCAACCTAAATGATGGTGTGATTTTGTGATCATCCCTGAAATGGCAGGAGGTGCTGGTGAGCTGGAAGTGGGGGTGTAGATCACCCAGATTTTGGTGATTCGAGTCCCAGTTGTTCAGTGTCCTTAAAACCAGCTCTGTCTGTGACCTGGGCACCTCAGGTGGGGCTGCAGGTGTGGGGTTGGATTTGCTGCTTCTCTGTTTTGTGATCATAGACCACCCAGTCCCACCCCTGCCATGGGCAGGAACTCCTTCCACCAGCCCAGATTGCTCCAAGCCCTGCCCAACCTGGCCTGGAACACTCCCAGGGATGGGGCAGCCACCTCCCTGGTGGGGCTGATGACTCTGCATGTCCAGTGCTCTTGCCATGACCTGCCCAGTTTTGCTCCAGTTTCGGCCATGCTGCTGCTCCTGTGGTTTCCTGACCTGCCTTTTGTTCAGAGGAGCAAAGGCAAAGTGCTTCATTCCCCCTCTTCTTCCTCCTGCCTCTTGCAGAGCAAATCACAGAGCAGGGCTGAGCCCACAGGGCTCAGATTTTGTTCCTTAGAAAGAGTAAATCAAAACTAGGTCAGAGCTTTGGCCTCAGACTGACCTTGCCTCCCTCAAGCCAACATGACTTAAGGGTTTTGTCATGTTGGATGAAATCACATCTGAGTTAAACATCCTTTATTATCTCTGTTTTCAGGCTGTCAGGGAGGAGATGTGTTGGAGTGTGTTCCATTCTATGATTTTTGCTTAGACGTGTTAGTGTGGCTCCTTTACAAACTCTTAAGGGCTTGGCCATGGTTTTGTCACCTTCAGCATTTGGCATTGCCTTCTAAGGGTGCCCCCAACATCTTGAGAACTCCTCATTGCTTCAGGAAAATCCTGGGGTGGCTGTTCAGAAAGGGCTGTTGTTGGCACAGGTTTCATCAGTCTCTAGTGCAGCTCCTCCAAGTAGAACTTGCCCTGCAAAGTGGCCAACAGACAAGATTAAATCATTCCTTGCTCTGCTGAAGGCCCAGAAGGATCTGCAGGAATCCCTGTGGAGCGTGGCAGGAGCCAGGAGGCTGTGAAATCCATGTACCCCATGTCTGAGAGAGATGATTGCACATATCTGAGACACTGGGATCTCCAAGGACTTGGGGTGATCCCTGGGGAGAGGGAGTTGTTGTCTGAGCTGGAATTTTCTGGAAATAACCATTTATAGATCTCTAGTTGAATGAAATCCATGTGCTAACAGGTTTTACATGTTTTAAAGTATGAGCTTGAAAAACAGTGGACGCTTCAGAGTTTAATTTCAGACTGAATTGCCTTGGGTTTAACAGGTTTGTGTTCATGACTTTCATGAAAGTCATAAAAGCCAACTTTTGAAGCAAAAGTTACAATATTGGGTACAGGCAGATTGCTCTGTTTTGTTGTGTTCTATTTGCTGGTTTTCTCTTTTATTTTAGAGAGACATGGGAGTCTTCCTGTGTGTAATACAGAGTAAGGCACTTTCTTGTCCAGAGAGTCATAGAGTCATGGAATATCCTGCGTGGGAAGGGACCCACAAGGATCATCAATCCAACTCCTGGCCCTGCACATTTTTAAAATATAAAAATGTAAATATAAAAAAGATATTAGGCTGTTAGAGAGTGTCCAAAGGAGGCCACAAGGATGGGGAAGGGCCTCGATTTGAAGCCGTGTGAGGACACTGAGGGCACTTGGTGTGTTCAGCTGGAGCAGAGGAGACTGAGGGGAGACCTCCCTGCAGTTCCAACTGCCTGGGCAGGGGCAGAGGAGGGGCAGGACTGAGCTCTGCTCTGGGGGGAGCAGGGACAGCCCCCAGGGAATGGCTGGAGCTGTGTCAGGGCAGGCTCAGGGTGGATCTCAGCAAAAGGTTCTTCCCCCAGAGGGTGGTTGGCACTGAACAGGCTCCCCAGGGCAGTGGGCACAGCCCCAAGGCTGCCAGAGCTGCAGGAGGGTTTGGATGATGCTCTGGGGCACAGGGGGGGACTCTTGGGGCTGGGCCTGTGCAGGGTTGGACTCCAGGATCCTTGGGGGTCCTTTCCAGCACAGCATATTTAAAGATTCTGTGATGAAAAGCTCAACATGCCCTGGCACCCAGAACCCCCCATGCCCTGGGCTGATCTCACAGCGTGGGCAGAGGGGAGGGAGGATTCTGCCCCTCTGCCCCCTCAGGTGAACCCTCACCTGCCTCCAGCTCTGAGGTCCAACATTAAAAGGATATTATGGAGCTGTTGGAGCAAGTCCAGAGGAGTCCACAAAGTTGATAAGAGAATTGGAAAACCTCCCCTGTGGGAACAGGCTGGGAGAGCTGGGGCTGGTCAGCCTGGAGAGGAGAAGGTTGTGTGTGTGTGTCCAAGGCCAGGCTGGACGGGGCTTGGAGCAACCTGGGCCAGTGGGAGGTGTCCCTGCCCATGGCAGGGTGGGATGAGATGGGTTTTAAGGTCCCTTCCAACCCAACCCACTCCGGGATTCTATAAATTCAAGCAATTTAAAGTGTGAATTTTTCAGCATTAGCAGAAGCTGCATATTCTGTGCAGCAGAACCCAGGGAAGGAGTTCATTTTTAGGCTCTTCAGGGCAATCACTTTTCACCACAACTGAGATAAGGAAGGAGGGACTCACCAAAATTTAGCACATCATGGAAGCACCAAATAAAATTAGTTTTATGAGCTGAGTTAAATATTTAATTAAGCATTTCAGATTGTAAATGTGATTATAATCAACATTTCACATTATAAAAAAGCCAGTGCACGTTTCAAAGGACATTTTGATTTGCAGCCTTGGCTCTGCTGATGGCTCAGAAGTGAAACAGCGAGATTCATAAATAAGCCCTGTCTCTTGCTTTACCTTTTCTCATAAGACACAGTTGATAAGATTTAAGTGCAGGCAGTTAAAATAGGAGAGGACAGGACAGGGTTTGTCACAGCAGTGGGGACCACAGTCCACTGGCTTTCAGCAGGAATGTGCTTCCAAAGTCTGCAGTGAAATCAAAATGATTTGAGGGCCACATGACAATAAAACAATAAAGAGAATTTAAATAGCTGGAGAGCAGGTTGTTGTTTTTTTTCAAAAAGCAGGGAAACAAATTCCAGATGTGGCCCGTCACAATGAAGGGTGTTTGTCTCCATGGTTGTTGGGATAACCCCATTCCTTCTCCTGGCTGTGGAACCTCCCAGCACTCTGCTTCCCACAGCCATTCTGCTTTTCCCTGTTGTCACTTGGCAGTTTCCCCTGGTTTGCAAACCAGCTTCAGCATTTCTGGCTTTGGACACTCTGAGTGGCTCCAGAAGGGAGTAGATTGACAGGGGCCTTTCTGTGAGAGCAAAGTATGAAGTTCACTCGGTGCAGAACGAGGGCTGCTCTCACATTCCACTCAGGGTTTTCCACCCTGGTTAACTGTGGGCAGAAATTGATGTGCCTTTCAGTTCTCTAATGGAATTCCTGGGTACAGGGAACCTTTGGGCTGGGGTTGCACAGCCTGATTGCAGCACCCATGGAGGATTGAGCAGCTCTGGCCTAGCCTTGCTCAGAATCTGCTGGGGACAGGCCCAGTCCTGCCCAGCATCCCCAGCCTGGCAGCCACCACTGCAGCTCTACAGGGCTGTGTACTGGAGCTCAGCTCATATACTGGAGATTGAGAATACTATTATAATACTATATTATTCTCTATAGTATTCTCTAAAGTATTCTCTATATTAATGTATATATTGTTATTATGTATTATTCTTTATATCATTATATGTTAATATATTATTATATATGATTATGTATTGTTATATATTAATGTATGCATTATTAGATATATTCACTGGGTTGTAAAAGGCAGGGCTGCTTTGGGGTTTGGGACAGGGAAATTGGGGAGCATTAAGTACTGATTTGGATATGAGCAGGTAACCCACCTGGCTGATCAAGGGAAGCCACTCGATGGAATCTTTCTGGATTTCAGGAAAGCTTTCCACGCTGTCTCTCCCAGGATCCTTCTGGACAAACTGTCCAGCCCAGAGCTGGATAAACACACCCTGTGGGGGGTGAGCAACGGGGTCATGGGCGAGCACAGGCAGTGACTGGGGTGACATCAGACTGTGACCTGTCACTAGGGGGGTTCCCCAGGGCTCCATCAGAGCAAGGAAAGAGCCCTGGGGGTCCTGGTGGTGCCAGTTGTCCCTGAGCCAGCAGTGCCCTGGCAGCCAGGAGGGCCAACCCTGTCCTGGGGGCATCAGGGAGGGGATTGTCCCGCTCTGCTCTGCCCTGGGGCGGCCTCACCCCAATATTGGGGCAGTTTGGGGGGCACAATGGAAGGGAGAGATTGAGCCATTAGAGAGTATCCAAAGGAGGCCACGAGGATGGGGAAGGGCCTGGATTTGAAGCCGTGTGAGGACACTGAGGGCACTTGGTGTGTTCAGCTGGAGCAGAGGAGACTGAGGGGAGACCTCCCTGCAGTTCCAACTGCCTGGGCAGGGGCAGAGGAGGGGCAGGACTGAGCTCTGCTCTGGGGGGAGCAGGGACAGCCCCCAGGGAATGGCTGGAGCTGTGTCAGGGCAGGCTCAGGGTGGATCTCAGCAAAAGGTTCTTCCCCCAGAGGGTGGTTGGCACTGAACAGGCTCCCCAGGGCAGTGGGCACAGCCCCAAGGCTGCCAGAGCTGCAGGAGGGTTTGGATGATCCTCTGGGGCACAGGGGGGGACTCTTGGGGCTGGGCTGTGCAGGGCTGAGGGTTGGACTCCAGGATCCTTGGGGGTCCCTCCCAGCTCAGCACATCCTGGAATTCCAGGATTCTGTGAATACCCTGCATTGCTCAGAGATGATTCCATGGAACAGGCCTTACACCAGCTAAAAATGCTGAAATTTGGGAGTCTGATGTGAAAAAACCTGACCCAGCATAACTTATTGTTCCTCTGTTTCCCTCCTGTTCACAGCTGTAATAAATTCAGAGGGTCAATTGAAAGTCCAGCCTTTTTTCCTGCCTGATGATATTCTGGACAGTTTAACATCCTGCCCAGCTCTGGGCTTGCATTTCATTCCAGGGACATGAATTTTCCCATCTTTGCTGCAAAGCAGGTCTCAGAGCTGGAAAATGACTTTTCTGCAAAGTGAATGTTGTCAGTTTGAGCCTCCTGATCAGGATAAAAGATCCATTTCCACGTCCCTTATGAGGGTTTTGTAGGGAATTTGCCCATCTGGCAGTGGTTCTTTCCAGTCTCTTGGGTGTGAGCAGGCACACAGTCTCCTGCAGCACAGATTGGGGCTATAAATAAACAAAAAGCAAGACTTTTTTCTTTCTTTTCCCCCTTAATTCCTTCCATCTACACTTATTTTCTGCAGCAAATGTAAGATTTCCCCTATTTCCAGTGCGCTGGAAAGGTCAGTCCTCTGCACAAAACCTGCACTTGCATTTTGGCTCAGTCTCCAGATGTTTTCAGGCTCCTTCCGTAATTTCAAGCAACTATTTTGTACTTTGGTTCTCCAGCTTTAAAATGGGAATAAGAAGCCTCTTGCTGTGCCCTTTTTATGCAGCAGAGAATATATTTGGACACGGAGCCCAGCAAATCCAGCTCCCAATTAATTGCCACTAATTGCAAGAATAAAGAGCACGTGTTGCTTCCTGTGGCACAATCATGGAATCATGGAATAACCTGACCTGGAAGGGACCCCCCAGGATCATTGTGATGCTCTGCAAGGTTGTTGTAACACCCTGGAATTGTGACAGGCTCATTAGCATTCCAGGTGCTTGCCAGTGTGGAGGATCTGCTGAGCTTCCCACCCCTCCATCCTGGCTGGAGGCCACGCTGGGTGGTGGTTTTGCTCTTGCCAAGGTTGAAGCTGCTCCTCCTGCCAAAAACTTCATCCTCCTTTCACTCTGCAAATCAAGCCTTCCTGAAAAATACCTTCCCTTGAGCCTTTGGTGGCACCTGCAACAGCCAAGGGCCATCAAGGGCATGTTGGTGAGACCTTGGGGTGACCGGTGCTGTGTCCTGCCAGTGACAGCCTGGGACAGTCCCTTCCAAGGGTCTGGCAGGGTCTACACAATAAACACGGTGAGTTTATAAGATAAATGATCAGTAGATAATTCACAAAGACCTTGGATGTATTTTGCTGAGGCTGAGCTTTCAGGTAGGTTGAGAATGAGGATTTTTTGGAGTGCTCAGCAGCCAGGACTGCACCGAATGCCACCATGGCCCATCCCAGCCTGTGCAGTGCTGGGAGCCCTCTGCCATGGGTGTATTTTGGCCTGTTTGTCATCTACTTTTAAATATTCCTGCTGTTATCAGACTGACACTAAAGGAAATCCTGCAGTCATGGAATCAATAAGGTTGAAAAGCTCTGCAAGATCAACTTTCAACCACTGAGTGACAGAACCTGAGGGAATGGCTGGAGCTGTGTCAGGGCAGGCTCAGGGTGGATCTCAGCAAAAGGTTCTTCCCCCACAGGGTGGTTGGCACTGAACAGGCTCCCCAGGACAGTGGGCACAGCCCCAAGGCTGCCAGAGCTGCAGGAGGGTTTGGATGATCCTCTGGGGCACAGGGGGGGACTCTTGGGGCTGGGCCTGTGCAGGGCTGAGGGTTGGACTCCAGGATCCTTGGGGGTCCCTCCCAGCTCAGCACATCCTGGGATTCTGTGAACCGTGTTGTGAAGTGCCATGTCCACTCATTTTTTGAACAAGACCAGTTTTAAAAGAGGCAAAACAAGCCTGAGCTGCTGTTCAAGCTGCCATCAGCTGGGAAGCCTTTGCAGGCAAGGAGCAAGATAAGAAATGAAACCCATGAAGACCAAAGTATGAAGATTTTCTCAGTGACTGTAATTTGCAGGGTGCTGGAGTCCTCCTGCACAGCAGCCCTGGGAGCCTCTTTGCTGAACAAGGCAGCACCACAGTGCTCATTCATGGGCTTCCAGTTAACAGGTGCAATTAACTCACCCTGGACTAATTAAGCAGCTCCATTTGTAAAGGAGGAATAAGGGAGTTGGATGCAGGGCATTTGTTTGAGGAGCACAGTGCAGTGCTGGGGCTGGGCAGCCGAGCGTTCTGGATCCCGCTGGGCCCTGGGCACGGCAACAAATCCAGAGGGTGGGAAGGCAGGGGGGTGTTTGTGGTGGCACCTGCCCCTGTCACCCCCTGTCCAAGAACAAATAGCTCTCAGCTAACCCAGGGTACCTTTGAGAGCAAGAGGAAATGCTTGTCAAGGTGACAGCACAGCTGGAGGCTGCCAGCTCTGAGCCCCGAAATTCCCGACCTCAGTCACCCACCTTCCAGTTTCCAGGGGAAGGTGTCCCTGCCTGTGTCAATGGGGTTGGAATGAGATGAGCTTTAAGGTCTGAAGTGAACAGCTCCTCTCTTAAGAACCTTTAGTAATCCTAAAACTTCATCTAAGTGAGCTGGGCTTGGGTTGGCTGGCTTTGAATGGATCTCAGAGGGGCCGAGATCACAGAATCCCAGAATCTGCTGAGCTGGGATGGATCCCCCAAGGATCATCAGTCAACCTCAACCCTGCACAGGCCCATCCCCAAGAGTCCCACCCTGTGCCCCAGAGGATCATCCAAATGCTTCTTGCCACAATTCAACATGGGTTTTTCCATATAAAAGCTGTCAAAGAGATGGAATTGGCCAGGAGTTGTCCAAGTCTTTCTCAAAGTCCTCACTGAAAGACAGAAGAAACCCTTGGAGAACATTGAGCTGGTTTATAAAAAACCCTTCCAGTTGCTTTAATCTGTTCATCTGATGATGTTTGGGGATGGAATGGCAGGGGAGAGCCCCGTGTGGAACCAGGCAGGAAGAAGGGGAAGAGGGAATGAGAGCACACAGATCACTGGGACAGAGGGAAAACGGCAGCGCCGCAGCTGGTGTGAGCAGGAGAGGCTCTGGGGAACTGCAAATCCTGATTAAAGCCAATTTTTTTGGCTCAGAGGGAACCTAGCAAAGGTTTTAACACCTGCTGAGAATGCCCAGCCCCACTGGTGTGTTCATTTACCCAAGTGGTTGTGGCTGCTCCTGTCAGAGCAGCAGTTCAGCCTCTCACAGGCCTTACGTGGGTGTCCAACTGCAAACCTCATCTTGTTTACTTCCCTCTCCTGGAAAATTAGGAAGAAGCATGGCCACAAAATGAATTTAAAAAGTTAGCAAAATAGAAAAGTGAAGTTGTCCTTCCCAGGGAAGACATCTGGAATGACTGGCAGTTGTGAGTGTGTACCTGCACTGCCTATGGAAAATATTTTGACAGCTCAAACTGAAAGCAGACTTTGGAGTTTGGATTTTCTTTTTTTTTTTGAACTGTGGTGTGGAACACAGCTTTGATGCCTTAATGGAATCTAGAGAGCTCAATAATATGTTTCAGGTTTGGATAAAAGAGAGGAAAATTGCTTCTAGCACTTTTATGCTCAAGAAAAACAAAGCCCAAATCATCTCTCTGTGATGTTTAATCTATATTATTTTATCAGTGTGATATCCAAGAGTAGCCTTGGTAGAGCTTGCTTAGACTTCTCAGCTCAGGGAGGAGATCCAGGAAGACTGGACCATACTCTGAGTTACTTTATATTGACCTTCCTTTAAAACAAAGAACAAAAATTAGAGGGAAGTCCAGTTGGGTGGGTTGATTTTCCTGGTGGATAGTTTGATTTTCCTGGGTGGATGGGATGATTTTCAAGGATCATGGGTCACTTCAACGTGCAGGAAGTCACTTCAACATGCAGGAAGCCAAACAAAGGTGGCAGGAGGTTTGTGTGGTGGAGGAGACAAACTGTGGGTCTGGTGCTGAGGGGTGAGGGCCTCAATGCCACCTTCATCTTGGTCAGACTGGCCCTGAAGAGTCCCAGGTCCCCAAGGCCAGAGGGCAAGTCTGGAGCAAGGATGACTTGGAGAAGTTGTGTTGACTCTGGAGTAAAGAAGGCTTGGAGGAGGATTGTGTTGGGGAATAGATCAATAAACTGGCCATCCCCAAATCCAGGGGGCCTGAGGGATGCTGAGGGAGCTGTCTGATGGCACTGAGAGGCCACTCAGTTGTCTTTGTGGCAACTGGGACAGGTGCCTGAGGTCTGGAAGAGGGCAAAAGTCACCCCCGTCTTCATAAAGGACAAGAAAGAGGATCAGGGAATTAAAGGCCAGTCAGCCTCAACTCCATCCCTGGGAAGGTGATGGAGCAGCTAATCCTGAAAGCCATTTCCAAGCATTTGGGGGGACAAAAAGGCAATTGGAAATAGTCCACATGGATTTACAAGGGGAAATGGAAGGGGACCAACCCAACAGCCTTCTGTGATGAGGTGTTGGGCTCAGTGGGGGGGACAGTGGGAGATGTTTGTCCTGGCACTGCAATGGTTTGGACTCTGTCTCCCATAAGTGGGTCAATCCCTGCTCAGCAGCAACTTGCAGGTTGACTGAAGGTTGATCAGAAGACTGGAGCAGCTCCTCTCTGGAGACAGGCTGAGGAAGTTGGGGCTGTCCAGCCTGGAGAAGAGAAGGTTGTGTGGAGACCTCACAGCCCCTTCCAGGGTCTGAAGGGGCTACAGGGAAGCTGGAAAGGGATTGTTCATCAGGAACTGGAGAGACAGGACAAGAGGGAAAGGGTTCAAACCAAAAGAGAGTAGATGTAGATTGGATATTGGGAAGGAATTAATCCCTGTGAGGGTGGGCAGGCCCTGGCACAGGTTGCCCAGAGAAGCTGTGGCTGCCCCAGCCCTGGAAGCGTCCAAGGCCAGGTTGGAGCAAGCTGGGCTAGTGGAAGGTGTCCCTGCCCATGGCAAGGGGTGGAATGGGATGAGTTTTAGGTTCCCTTCCAAGCCAGCCCATTCTGGGATTCCGAAAGGTCCCTCAGGACAGCCAGCCCTGCCCAGCTCAGTGGGACCCAGCTGTGACAATACAGGCTCAGCCCAGCCTGGCTGTGCAGTGGCAAACGAGCTGAGATTTAATCTTCAAATCCCCAATTTGCTGCTGATTCCATCCCATGTGACTCCCAGCAGGAGCCCTGTTAACTGGGGCTGTACAGCTGAAACCCAGCAACGGGGGTTAATTGGAGCCTTTCATCTCCCTTCCTGGGCTGCTTCTCAGCAACAGCTCTGTCGGGTTTTGCCTCTTTTTTAGCACTTTCCCCATCTCTTTATCTCCTTTTTTTTTTTTTTTTCTCCTTTCTGTTCTTATCCTTCCTCTGGAGGCAGCCTCATCTGCAGGGCCCACTGTGCTGCAGACCAGGAGCAGCTGCTCTGAGGGGTTTGAGGAAATGTTTATCTGGATGTCAGGTGGGGATGGGAAGCAGCCAGCTCAGCTCTTATCTGCTGTTGCTCCTTCTTAATTGCAGTTGGAGAGAAAAAGGGATTTTATGTTTCCAGTGATGGGGAGCTGATAACTTTTTTAATTTTACAATCTCACTCGCTCCAGTCTCGTGAGTCACGGTGGGAAGGAAAAAAAAAAATTGGTGTAAAAGATCACATGAGGTGGTCACCAAACAGCTGCTTCCCTTGGGCCAGGATTCCCCTCCTCATTCCCAGGATAAGTGAAGCCAAAGATACAGGCTGCCACCCCAGCCCATAAGCTGTGGGTGGGGTCAGACATCCCTGGAGATGGTTTTGTGCTGGCTCCTTCCAGGCCTGGCTGGAACCTGGGTGGGAATGAGCTCTGTGTCAGAGGCCTTGCAATCCTAAAATCCCAGAATAGTTTGGGTTGGGAGGGACCTTAAGGATCATCTCATACCACCCCCTGCCACGGGCAGGGACACCTTCCACCAGCCCAGCTTACTCCAACCTGGCCTTGGACACTTCCAGGGATGGGGCAGCCACAGCTTCTCTGGGCAACCTGTGCCAGGGCCTGCTCACCCTCACAGCCAACAATTCCTTCCCATGATCCCATCTAAACCTCTCCTCTTTTAATTCAGTCAGTGCCTTGGGAAGGTGTCAGGTGGGTTGTGCTCCTGCAGTGAGGTGCAGGAGGTGTTTGTTCTCCTTTCCTCTCAGCTTTGGAGGTGCCCCAGTGCAGTGGACACTCACTGCCAACATGTCTTTTCTCTTCCTTTTTTTTGATGCTGGTAAAAATTCCTGCTGGAAGGAGCTAAGGAATTTCTTCCTCCTCTTGTAGCCATTTGCACTTAATTATTTTTTCTGTACAGGAGAAATAATGATTTGCAGATGGTGGCAGCAGAAGAACGTGCCTTTCCTTTGGATGTGCCTTTTCTCCGTGGGTTGAAGCCAGGAGATTTAGGAATCGGGGGAAAATCACATGAGGTCGAGCACAGAATGCCAGATCTGATCTTTCCAGCTCTGGATTTTGATTCCTCCTTCCCTTTGGTGGCTCCTGGCATGGGAAAGCCTCAGGAAGTGCCCCTGAACTTGCCCTTGGGAGCTGCAAACCCCAGCAAGGGCCATCAGTGGGGTGGTGCTTGGGGGGAACCCCCAGGGGATGTGAGTCATGGACTGACAGCTCAACCTGTGGGATTTGGGGCTCATTATTCTGGCTTTTAATCCTCTGATGAGCCCAGTTCCTACCAGTCCTTGTGATCCTCCAGTGAGTCACCACTTGAGTCCTCAAAGCTGTTTTCTTCCTGTGTTTCCTGCTGGTTTATGGATTTTCCTTGGTTTTATTGAACAGATGAGCTCAGAAACCTCTAATCCTTTGGCCAGCAGTGGCTGGGACAGTGGGAGTCCCCTTGGGGCTGTGGCTGTGCAGGGTTTGGGTTTGTTCCTGGAGTTAAGAGCAGGTGTAAACCAGCCCTTGGGCTGCCACTTGCAGCTCAGTTCTTGGTCTTACAACAAGCAGAGCCTCTTCCGTGGCATTTGTTGCACAGAGTTGGGTAGAAATTAAATATTTAGTCTTCATTAATCTAATTAGTGCAAGAGAGGAGCTCCTGTGGGTGCAGTTCATCCTCTGTTGAGGTCCTGTTGCTCTCCATCAACAGCAGGGAGGCCATGAGGGACAAGGGGACTTTCTTGTGAGCAGACCCAAGCAAGCCTTGCTTAAAACCTGTTCCAAAACCACTGCTTCTGGAGCCACGTGCCCTGGTGGCAGGGAGGAGGTGGGGGATGTAGGCTGGGGGGCTCCCACCTGCATCCCAGCAATGATCCCACCCTCACATCCCCAGTCCCACTGTGCCTGTGTCCAGCCTGCAAAGAGAAAAGCTTTTTACTACTTTTTTTTTTTTTTTTTAAGGTGAATCTGTTTATTCTGCTTATTAAAGACCTAATAACAGCCTGAGCTTCTTTCTGGTGACTAAATATTTTAGTCCTTATCCAATGTCTGCTGAGGTTCATAGGAATTCTGTGTTAATGGGGAGAGGCATTGCCTTAAGCCCAAAATATGCTGCTTCAAGCAGGCACAGGAGTGCTCTGGTCCCCAGAGAGTCCCCAGTGTGGGGATGCCAACCCTGACAAAAGCTCTTCCTAAACAATCCCACGTGTGGATGAGCTGTGTGACATCCACCTCACCTACCCTGGAATCTCCTTCTGTGTCTGGCCCCACATCTGGGCCATCTCTGGAGATCATCAGTGCCTTCTGAGGGATGGAGTCACCTCCCTTGGTGGGGGAAGTTCTTGGTGGAGGTGCCTCTCCTTCCTTGGGGGTGCAGGTGGTGGAAGGTGATGGAAGGGCACGAGGTGCTCCCTGCTGGAGTCTTCTTCCTGCTTTGCTTTAAAGCAGACCTAAAAATAGGATGAGAGACTGGGAATGCAAGAATAGCAGGAGCTGGGCTGGGATTTTGGGAAGGATCTGCCCTCAGGGCTGGTTGGCTCAGCGGCTGCTTCAGAGTTAACGCTCCCAGTTTGGGCTGTTAACTTAAGCCCAGCACCAGATTAAGCTGTCCTGGCAGTTGTGGCCCTTGTCACAGCCAGGAAGGAGCAGGGTGTGACTCTGTGGCACTTCAGATCTATCCATGAGTCCTGTGCTGAGGGGACAGGTGCCAGTGTTGGCTCCAGCCACCCCCTCCCAACTGCTGCCACTGCATCCTGATCCTCCAGCCAGGAAGGAGCAGTGCCATCCTTGCAAAAATAAAAATAAAATAATAAAAAAAATTAAAAATATCCTGTGAACTGGTTACAAAAGTATTTGACTCGTCAAAAGCTTTTCACAGAATCCCAGAATGGTTTGGGTTGGAAGGGACATTAAAACCCATCCAGTCTCATGGCATGGGCAGGGACACCTTCCACCGTTCCAGGTTGCTCCAACCTGGCCTTGGGCACTTCCAGGGATGGGGCATCTGCAGCTTCTCTGGGAAATCCATTCCAGGGCCTTCCCACTTTCCCAGGGAAGAATTCCTTCCCAAAATCCCATCTAACCCTGCCCTCTTTTGGTTTAAAGTACTTTTTTTCCAGAGTAGCAAGGGGAAAGCAGGAAAAGAATGGTTTGCAGCTTTCTTGTCCTTTTTTGGTGTGTGAAAACGTAGAGGTTTGGTTTTCATTTAGGAAAATGCAAAAAAGGGAAACACTCCCAGTGTGAAAATGAAATATAACAATAGGGTTTGGGCAAAGCAAAGCACTCTGGAGAAAAACAGCCACTACAATTTCATTGTCCTGAGTAATTGTTGCTGCTTTTTGGAGGGAGTTGAACACCCCTAAATTGTGGATCTGCAGAGAGTGTGGGCTGGGACCCCTGACAATGCAGGAATTAATTGCTACCTTTAAACCATACATTTGTTTAACAGCTGCTATTAGTTCATTTTAAGGGATTTCACAGCTCTGGGACTAGACCCAGCTCCCTCTGCCACCAGCACAAGATGCCACTGGCAGCGTCAGGGCTTAGGCTGTGCTTTGTACAGCTCATGAGTGACCCAGGAAAGTCTGGCCTTAACAGAGCTGGAGTAAAATCCTGCCCCCCTCCTGCATGTGTGGAGCTCAGGAGAGCTTGAGCCAGCTGGGTTGAGGCTGCCTTGCCACTGACACTGCTGGGAGGGTTCACTGCTGCTCGTGTGGGTTTGGGGGCTGTGGCTCCTTGCTGGGATTTCTGCTGGACCTTCTCTGCCAGCCCCATTCTCGCTGGACCCAGGCTGGGCTCGGAGTCCTGGCTGGCAAAAAGCCCATGGCAAAGCTGGGGTTTGGGAATTGGATCACCCCAAACACCTTCATAGAATCCTGGAGTGGTTTGGGTTGAAAGGGATCTTAAAGCTCACCTTGTTCCAACCCTGACACCTTCCACCAGCCCAGGTTGCTCCAAGCCCCGTCCAGCCTGGCCTTGGACACTTCCAGGAATCCAGGGGCAGCCACAGCTTCTCTGGGCAAAAAGAAGCATTTTCTCCTCAAGATTTTCTTATGGCAGGAGGGTGTTGGAGACCTGGAGAGTGTGTGGGTCTCAGGGAAGGCTGAGTCATGTGTCTCTGGTGAAGACATCTGTCCCAGGAGTAATTATAGCGAGATGAAAACCAGCAGTGACAAGCTCTGTACCAGCAGTTGGAGCTCAGATTCTCATTTCATGCTGCAGAAGGATGAGTAATTCTAAATAGCTCTAAAGACATTTAAAAGCACCCAAACCATGACAGACAGAACAGAGCAAATGAGAACAAGGTAAGTTATTAAATGCTTTGTGAGCAGATACAAAGCCCTGTTATCACTGGGACGCTGATACAGGGTTGTCATTGTGCGGTGTCCCTGGAATGTGCTGCTCTGCTGTGGGGCAGGTTTGGTGACACCACAGCTGATCCTTCCTTTCCCAGCACGGCTGGAGGCTGTGGCAGCATCACCAGCTCTGAGCTGGGTCAGGCACTGATGAAAATCCCAGAATCCCAGGATGTGCTGAACTGGGAGGGACCCCCAAGGATCCTGGAGTCCAACCCTGCACAGGCCCAGCCCCAAGAGTCCCCCCCTGTGCCCCAGAGGATCATCCAAACCCTCCTGCAGCTCTGGCAGCCTTGGGGCTGTGCCCACTGCCCTGGGGAGCCTGTTCAGTGCCAACCACCCTCTGGGGGAAGAACCTTTTGCTGAGATCCACCCTGAGCCTGCCCTGACACAGCTCCAGCCATTCCCTGGGGGCTGTCCCTGGTCCCCCCAGAGCAGAGCTCAGTCCTGCCCCTCCTCTGCCCCTGCCCAGGCAGTGGGAACTGCAGGGAGGTCTCCCCTCAGTCTCCTCTGCTCCAGCTGAACACACCAAGTGCCCTCAGCATCTCCTTGGGTGGTTCCCCTCAAGGCTCTGCTGCAGCTGCTCCATCCTGGGGCTTTCAGCAAAGAATTCCTTGTTAAAAAATCCAGGAACCACGGGATGGTGGAAGGAGTCTTGCTGTGAGAGACACCCAGACATGCCAAGGAGGCAGGAGGAGAACCCCAGCCTGGCCCTGTCTGGGCTGCCCATGGCACTCAGGAAGGTGGGAGCATCCAGGCAGGATTTCTCCCTGCCTGCAGCCCCGTGTGGATCAGTGGGAGCTGCCAGGGCTCACCTCTGCAGGGGCCAGCAATCAGCAGCTTCCCATTAAACCAATGAGGCAGAACTGAGAGGGGCTTTGCAGCCCCGGAGCCTCCCAGGAGCAGATCCTTCTGCACCTGAATGCATCTTTTTAATTAAAACACGAGTTTTGCCAGCGTTTTCTGCTGGAAACCTCAGCCCTGGGAGGTGTCGATGATGGCAGAGGCACCTCCCAAGTGAAGCCCTGCTGAGCTTGGCATGTTGGGACCATCTTTAGGGCTGATTTAAAGGCTGTTGGAGTGGATGGGAGCATTCCCATTTTCCTTCAGGGACTTGGCTCACGCTTTAGAAATGTAATTTGAAGTGGAGCCAGAACGTGGCCCAGGCTTCATTTTAAAGGGAATTTGGTTGAAGGCTTTTCATTGCTTTAAGGGCTGCAGTGACTTTAGAGCTGCCTGGTGACTCACAGGTGAAAAAACAAAATGAAATAAAATAAAATAAAATAAAATAAATGAAGTAAAATATCTTAACATGCTGGTATGACTTGTAAAACCATGAGTAGTGTTGGGGCAGCCCTTCTGACTCACCTTGGAGGAGCAGAGAGATGCATCCAAGGCACCCCCTGCTCAGCCCCTGAGGCTGCAGCAATGGGCCCAGATAAATTTGGGGGCATCAACCTGGGAGCAAACAAAGTGGGATCTTCTGAATCTCTGCTTTGTTTCCATCTCTTCTGCCTTTGTGTTTTCCCAGGAAATGTCTATATTTATCATTTTCTCCTGGTACCAAGCCCAGGGATGCAGATGAATTAGGGATTAATAAGGATTGGTGTTGAAATCTGAACAAATGAACGAGGAGTGACTCATAAAACTGGGGTGACCCAAGGATACAGAGCTGCTCGTGGTCTCTTTTCTTCTGCCTTGTTCACTTTATACCTTCCCATTTCCAAAGCTCATTATTTCTATTTGGGTTTGGAAATGCCTATCAGAAAAACCTGACAAATTTCCAAAAACTGAAGTTGAAAAATGTGGACTTGATGAGGATCTTTCATTGCACCAAATCTGAAATTTTGTTCCATTCACAGCTTTCATTTTTTATTGTCATTTATTGGGAATTTTGAACTTGTAGTGCAAAGACAGGGATACAGACATTCTGATGAGCTCTAAATGAGACTCATCCATGGTCTTGGAATGCTCCCTGAGCTCTGGCAGCCTTGGGGCTGTGCCCACTGCCCTGGGCAGCCTGTTGAGTGCCCACTCACCCTCTGGGGGAAGAACCTTTCCCTAAAATCCCTAAAATCCAGCCTAACCCTCCCCTGGCACAGCTCCCTCAGGTCCAAGCCCACATGGGCTGTAAATCTGTTCTTGAAAACGCGTCCTGTGCTGCTGCTCTGGGTTTTGTAGCCTCTGTCATGGCTTTTGAAAGGAAGAAAATAGAAGTAGCTGCTTCAGCAGGAAGGTTATTAGTGCTGGGCTGCCCTTGAATGGCAGGGCTTGGATTTGGAGGCAAGAGCTGAAATGAGACATTTTCCATTGTGTGATTCAGTCTGTGCAGAGAGTCCTTTTAATCTCAATTTAATGAAAGTCGGCTCAGGACGTGTGAGTGACTGAGTGCTTGGAGAGACAGGAGGAAAGCTTGGAGAGGGCTCAAAGCAAGATGGATCTCTCCTTTAGATGGGGCTGAGTGTGGAAGGGGGCTGGGTAACCACCACAGCCCTGTCTGTAAGTGTGGGATGCTCCATTTACAGCGTTTGTGCCTGGAAATGCGATTCAGGAAAATCTGACAGATTTCCAAAAGCTGAAGTTGAAAAAACGTGGACTTGATGAGGATGTTTTGTTCCACCAGATCTGAAGTTTTGCTCCATTCACAGCTTTCAGTTTTGTTATCATTTTTTGGGAGGTTTGAACGTGATGCAGACTCAGGGGTACAGACATTCTGATGAGCTCTAAATGCCACTCAATCCATGGTCTTGGAATGCTCCCTGAGCTCTGGCAGCCTTGGGGCTGTGCCCACTGCCCTGGGCAGCCTGTTCAGTGCCAACCACCCTCTGGGGGAAGAACCCAGATGGCTCTGGGAAATGCCTCATATTCCTGGTGGAAAACGTGGCAGAATGGATTAGCTCAGTGACAGTCACACCAGGAGCTCCCCCCTCTTCCAGTCCCTCAGACCACACTCAACAGAGAACAGTCTGGCCTCGTTGTTCACTGTTGGCAGGGCATGTCCTTGACCCTCTGCACTCCTGCTGCATCCCAGGGATGGCTTTTCCCACAGCCTTTCCCCAGGTGCAGAGTTTCTGGAGTGTTCTGAGCACCCACCCATCCCACCAAGGCAGGAGGCCCCTCTGGGACTTGATCTTGTCCTACAGGTCTTGTCCATCACTGGTGCCTCACCGAAGTCCATCAGAGAGCCCTGCACAGCAGGTCCCTTGTCCTTCCCACTGTGTTGTAACAGGAGACTTCCAACATGTTGGTCCAGCTGAGGGAGGGGACAGATCAGGGATGGCCCAGGGCTGTCTCAGCAGCCGTGGTGCCCTGACCTGATGAACATCTGAGCAGGTGTGCCCCAGGAACTTGGCCAGAGGGGTGGATGACATCACGGGGAGCTTTAAACTTGCTGCTTTTTGGGGACGTGGCAAAGCCATTTCATCCCCACAGGGCAGGAGAGTTAATCCAGGCTGTTCTGGCTGTGGAAGCCTCTCCTTGCTGGGAGCTGCCAGGAGCACTGGAGCAGCACCAGAGCTCTTGCTGGCTTTGTGCCCCGGTCCAGAACAAAGCACCTGTTGCTTTGGGGCATTGACATCACCAGCAGCCTGGGAAGTCCTGCTGAGTTGCCCCAGGACATGGCCAAGCACAGCAAGACCCCCCTGTGGTGGTGCTGTACCAGAGGTGCTGTGCCAGCTGCACCCACACCACGGGGGCTCCTCACTGCCCTTTTTCTCCTGTATTTTCTTCCTCTGGAAGCTCTCACTCTTCATCCTCTTCCATGAAGCCACACTGCCCACATCTCAGCTGCTCTCTGGTGACAGATGATGGGGAGGAGCTGCTGAGGAGCAGAGTGAAACCCAGCTGCATCCACCAATCCTCTGGGAAGGGAGCTGCTGGCATGGAAAAATCACAGAATCATGGAATGGTTTGGGTTGGAAGCGAACTTAGAAATGGGTTTGTTCCACCCCCCTGCCCTGGGCAGGAACATCTTGCACTAGACCAGGTTTCTCAGAGCCTGGTCCAACCTGGCCTTCCATTCTCTGGGTGGGGAATTCCTGATTAAGAAATCCCTGCTCTTCCCTGGGCTCTCTGCTCTCTGAGGGATGGCAGAGGAATCCACCTCCCAAGCAGCCTGGCCTCCTTCCCTGCCAGCTCCACTTATCCCTCCCCAGTCTGGGAGCTGCTGGAAGGGGAAGGGATGGAGGAAATGGCTTTCCCACAGGACACTGAGCCCTGAGCAGGATGTGTAATAAGAGGTACAAATGATCATCCTGGAAAGGTCTGATTAGAGGATAATCACCATTCTTCTACTTCTAGGTGGGTTTTGAGGCTCTCAGTTACAGGCAATGGTCACTGTTTTCTTTGTGCTGGGATAAAATCTGAGTGTGTGTGTCCTGAGTGTAGGGATTGTTTTGATCAACCAAAAAGGATTCCACAGGAGCTGTTTTATGGTTCTGTAATGACTGTTGGGGTGACAGTCTGAATCTGCATTATGGGCTTCTATCACTTCCACTGCACTTATCCCTAATTGGGAGATCAAGGACAGGAGGAGTGAGGGAAGAAGATAAGGACTGAGCTGCTGTTATTAAAATACAAGCCTGAAATTATGCTGTACTGAGTGAGATGTAGTGCTGCTAGCCAGGGTTGTTTTGCAGTGACTCAGGGCATTGTTGTTCTACAGGCTTTCTCATTCTTGATTAGTGATTTTAGAAAGGGATATAGAGTGAAAATAGAAGCAAATGGATATTAGGTGATCTGAGGGGACTGTGCAGTTGTGGACTTAGAACTGAAATTCTTACCATTTATTGCATATTTAGTGTGAGTTTTACACAGAACAGGATGAGGGAAAGCACAGGAGTGGTACCACAGGTACCAACTAAATAAACAGCAGCCTGTCAGGTAACTGCAGGCAAGTGTTCCTGTGCTTTTACCACTGTCCCTGTGCTGCCCATTTCATACAAAATAAATAATACCAGTTCCTCAACTTTGTAAATAAGTCAATACTCGAGTCCATGACCTGTCCAGAGGTGGTTTGCTTTGCTCTGATCTAAAGGCTTTGGATGAAGCTCCTGCAGCTCTTTGGGAAATGAGAGTCCACACCGACACTTACAGTTTAATTCACTCCAGAGATGTGACTGCTCAGGAAAACAGAGCCTTTATTGCCTGTCAGAATTCCTTAAGGTCTCTCCCTGGACACTTGGCACTGTGCCTGTGTTGCTCAACTCTCTTCTCCTGCTTCAGCTGTGTCTGAACTTCATTGAAAGCCTGTGATCAGCTGGAAGAGAGACTGAGCTTTAAAAGATTCCCAGCCTTGTCTTCCTTGTCCCCCAGCCTGTTGTGGTGGACACACTCAGGGCCTTTTGTGCTCTTCTGGGACCAAATATGTCCCCTGATCCATCTCAGAGTCACACATGGATGGTCCCATCTCCTCCATGCTCTGAGGGACCTGGAAAACACCTCAGAGCAGGTTCTCAGTCTGTCCCTGTGGACATCAGCTGTCCAGGAATAATTTCGCACTGTCTGTGAAGAGGGAAACAATAAAGAGTTCCTGGAGGATGAGCAGACTTGGAGAATTTCTGAAGGATCTTCTCCTCAACTGGAAAAACTCACAGGGCTCAAAGGTTACAAATTGTAGTAGACATTTAAATTTAAAATATCTCTAGAGGCCTTGCAGTAAGAAAAAATTCCTTCTATTCCAGCATCTTGAAAGGGCATTGCAGTGGGAGCCATCCAGGTGCTGTGACAGCCTCTCTCCTCCTGTGATGGTATCTCAGTCAGACTACAGCGGCTGTACAAGGAGAGGACAAAGGCAGATAGCACAGAAATTACCTGTCAAGATGCTCAGTGGAAGAACCAGGACAGGATTTCACACCTCCTCCACCTCAGTGGTGTCCTCATGATGACCTCTGTCTGGAATTGTAGGATAATTCAGGCTGGAGGGGACTTTGGGAGGGTTGTAATTCACTTCCAGCTCCAGAGTTGGATCAGCTGTCCCAGGATCAGCTCAGCCCTCCCACACTGGTGGGACACACGAGCAGGGCTGGGCCCAGCTGGTGGCTGCAGGGGTGGCAGAGGTGGCTGTGGCTCTGCTGGGGAAGGGTTTGCTGCTGCTCTGAAGTTACCTCAGGTCTCCTGAAGGAGCTGTGAGCAAAGGTGCTCTTGTTCCAGTGGGCTGGGTCACCCTGCACAGTGCAATCCTAAATATGTTCTGCCTTCAGTGGGTTTGGTTGAGTTACATTTATGGAGAGCTCACAGAGCTGCTTTGCCAGCTGACCTGGAGTGTTTTCTTCAGGGCCCCTGTGATGCTTTAATTACAACAAATAATCCAATAATAATTATAAATAAGAAATATAATTCTAAATAATAAATGTGATTGTAAATAATTATAAATATAAATTTAATTATTAGAAATAATATTATAGTATTATAAATGCTCCATGAGGGCATGAACTGACCAAGATACATTTGCATTTTCATGCCACCAACATGAGGTTTTTGTACCATGGAGGACACAACACCCAGGTGTGCAGGAATATCCAGCCCCTCCCTCATCAAATCCTTGGAATCCTCTCTGTGTTCAGCAGCTGCTGCTGCTTAGAGAGGGATCTGAAACCCTGGCTCTGGGAAAGACAGTGGGAATTGTGCTGTTGGGCTCAGGGAGGGCAGGAATTAACACCCAGACAAGGCTTTGCTCAAGATTAGGTTGTGTTAATGCTGTTGTTAATGAAAAGAGGACTCAGCTCTGGTTTTAATCAGTTCTGTGCAGAATAGGAGGGAGAAAATCAGGCACATTTTTGCTTCCATCCCTTCCAAACTTGTCCCTGCTCACTGCACAGCCTTGGTCCTCGTGGCTTTCTTTTTGTGTGCTGTTTGAAAGGTGGAGTGGCCATTCACCCAGAGTGTGTCTGCATCCAAAAAAGAGCCCCCAAAGCATATCTGCATCAAGGAAACGCTGTGGTCTTCATTTAATCAGCATCTAATGCTGAGTACAAGCCCTGGCCACTTGCTCTGGAAACATCTGGAGATGAAAGAGAGAGTCCAGCTGGATGGGCCACCGAGGCAATGGGATGATCTTGGAGTGTCTGAGGGACAGACCAAGCAGCTGCAGCACAGTGATCACCCTAAATGCTGCCCCAGACACAGGACTCCCACATTTAAACTCAGAGGTGGATCTCAGAGGCTGTTGTGTCCCGATGGGAAATGTTTCTGGAGCTGGCCTGGCTTGAAGGAGTGACGTTCAAGAGCTGATGGTGCCTGCCAGCAGATGAGCAGCAGTTACTCATCTCAGAGAGCCTTTGCACAACACTTCACCTGCACAGGCACTGCAATGTTAACATCATGTAGTGGAGCTCTGTGCCAGCCCATCATCACTGGGGTTTGTGATGATGGTTCAGGTTTTCAGCTTCCAGCCTTGCTTTCAGTGGCAGAGTATTCATCATTTCAGACCATGAAAGAGAGGATTTTAACAGTGCCAAAGAAAATAAGCAGATGGTGGAGTGAATGGCAAACACATGACCGAGCTGCCCTGGTCTCCAGCCATCTGGTTTGGACCTTAGTGGATGTTTGGAGCTCCACACACTCAGTCCATGGGCAGCAGACACGGGGCTGGGAAAGGACAGAGGCATGACCAGCCCACAGATAAGGATCTGACCTCAGGGAGATGGGTAGATCCTTGTTCCCCTCTAGAACAAGGGGCTCTGAATTCCACCCCCCCAGCTGAGCTGCCTGTGGTCCCCCTGCAGTGACAGAGGGTGATGATGGCTCAGTGTCACAGGACCAAAGGTGGCTCCCTCTGACTCTTCTGCCCATCGGTTCTGAGCATCTCCTCCTGTCTGACCCAACCAAAATGCAGCAGTAAAATTCAGGATGTGTCCAGCTCTGGGGTTCCCAGACCAGAAAAGACATGGACCTGGTGGAGAGAGTCCAGAGATGATCAGAGGGATGGAGCAGCTCTGCTGGGAGGAAAGGCTGGGAGAGCTGGGATTGTTCAGCATGGACACAAGAAGGCTTTGTGTGACCTAACTGTGGCCTTTCACTACCTGAACAGGCTCCAAGAAAGCTGGAGAGGGAGCTTTGGCAAGGGCCTGGAGGGACAGGACAAGGGGGAATGGGTTCCCACTGCCAGAGGGCAGGGTTAGATGGAATATTGGGAAGGGATTCTTGGCTGGGAGGGTGGGCAGGCCCTGGCACAGGCTGCCCAGAGAAGCTGTGGCTGCCCCAGCCCTGGAAGTGTCCAAGGCCAGGTTGGATGGGGCTTGGAGCAACCTGGGCTGGTGGAAGCTGCTCCTGTCCGTGGAACTGGATAAGCTTTGAGGTCCCTTCCAACCCAAACCATTCCATCATTCTGTGATGGTTTTTCAAGGGGAACATTTGTACCACTGGCTCAGACACACCCAGCCCCCTCAGTGGCAGCAGGCCCAGGGCACACTGTACCCCCAGCCATGGGCTTTGAGCTCCTCTGAAGAGGAACAAGGTCTAACACTAAGGTAGTTTTTGGATAAACTGGCAGCTCATTTCAATGCTGTTCCACATCCTCTCCAAGCATAATGAATGAGGAAAACTGGGGCCAAAACATTGGAGAGCTTGGAAAACACTGTCAGCCTGGCTTTGAGCGTGGACAAGAGGTAAAATACCTGCTGTGTGTGTGTGGCCTCACAGACACTGCACCAGATAATGATCCCTCTGTCTGTGCCTCCTCTCCTTCCAAACGCTCGAGCTGCTCTTTTGGAGAGTTGTTTGAGCAGGTTCTGCAGAGAGGATGGGCTGAGTCCCAGTCACTCACATCCCTCTGGGAACATCCATGGAGCAGCTTGGCTCCCTTCCAGCCCCTTCCCCATCGGGCTCTGATGAGAGGAGAGCTGTGACTGCAGATCACAAAAGCTGCAGTTGGGATGTGCTGGAGCTGGAAGGAGCTTGGTGGAGCTGGGTCCTGTCAGCTCAGGAGCTGCTCCAGCACTCACCAAGCTGTCTCTGCATAAAGAATTCTGCTTCAGAGCTGCCTCTGATGGTTCAGATGATCCATGGCACGTCCCCCCCCTCCTCCTGCCACTCCCTGCATGGAACAGGGCTAGTCCAAAGAGCCATCCACAGATAATTCTCTCTAAAGGCTCTTTGTGCATGAAAAATAGATCAAAATTCTGTCGAGCTATTTATGCTGCTTTATTTTTACAGCTTTGACAGAAATGGGAATAGGAAAATGAGATCAAGATGCTTTTGGTACATGACTGGAAACAGAGTAATAAAAAAAGAGCAACCTCCAAGCAGTTCAGGGTGAGATCCTGCAGGTAATTTCTGCACCAGGAGTGGCTAAAGCCCAGCAGGTTCTGCTCCTTCTGAGGGCTTAACAGGGATTGTTGATGCTGTTTTGAAGGCACTTGTCTTTTAGGAGTCTGTAACAATCTTTGCATTATACTATTACAACATAATCAGGTCCTTGTCGTGCTGCCAAGCCTGATAACATCGGAGCACTGAGGAATTGCAGCTCTAAACTTATTAGGAGAGACCCAGATCCAGCCCAAGGTATTTCCAAAGCACTGGAGAGCTCTGTGCTCTGCAGGGATGTGCTCTCAGCCAGCTGGGAGCTGGGGGGAACAGATTTTGGCTCCAGCTCCAGCAAAGACTGGGAGTCCAGGTGTGAGAGCATCTCTCCAAGTGTTCTCGAGACGGGATTTCAAAATACTCCGTTCCTCTTTTGAAAAAATAATTTGGGAGCACTAAACCGACAGAGCCACAGTGGGTCTGCTGCCAGGGTTTGATTTTGCAGCAATTAAAGCATCAATCCCGAGGCACCGGGAAGCAAAAGGCTGTTGCTTTTCAGCTGTTTCTCCAAGCCAGGAGGATGTGGGCACTCGTCATTGCCGGGAATCCTCCCCACGCTGAGCTCTGTGATCAGGGGCTTTGAACTCCAGCTCCCCACAAGCCCATTCTCACCTATCTTATCAGGTGATAAATCAGCACCTGTTGTGTGCACTGTGCTCCCTGTGATGCGCCGTTCAGAGGGGGCCGAGCTGCATCTGCTTGGGGAAGCACAGCATAAATTTCTCACTGGAAAAGCCTCCAGTTGGAGCAAACTCTGCTCTGTGGAGGTGTCACTGCCTGGGAAACCCCTGGGGTTTCTGGCTTTATTCTGGCCTCTGCAAAACGTCAAATGTTGAATTCCTTGCAGAGTTAAGAGGGTGAAAATTGGTTCTTACCCGCTGTTGCTGCAGGTTGGGGTTGTGCACCTGCTTTGGTGTTTTCAAGCAGCCGTTCTGTAAGGAGTTAATTCAGCCATCTCAGCAAAGGTGAGGCATTTGGCCACTCGACAATCTGGGCATTTCTCTGATGGCTCTGGCACAAGACAGGCAGGAACCTGTCCAAAGTAAGGATAAAAAGTGAGAAAAGGAATGCCAAAAAGAAGAGAGAGAATTAATTTTTTGAAATGTATTATAGCTGTCTCCTCCCTCTTCCATCCTCTGCTGGAGTGGGGGTGGGCTGAGGTGGTCAGGTTTGGGTATGGTCCATTCAAAATTCATATTTTAAGGAGATGGCACATGATTCCCCTGCCTGATCTTGTTGGAAATGGAAGAATTTTTTTTAATAACATTACTTAATGGTTTTAATCAACTTTTAATTAATTGTTTTAATTAATCATAACCAATATCTATTAATTATAAATAGTGTGTTATTCTTAAATTACTTACTCTTAATTACTCTTATCCAGAATTTAGCAAAGTTGTCATGAGGTACTTTTGTGGGGAAATAGCTTGGGAAAAGTAAAGGAGCTTTAAGTGTTGATAAACTGACTCTGATCTGCTTCAGTGAACAAAGCCTGGGAGAGAAAGATGGACTGTTGGACATCTGGAACGCAGAACTTATGGACCACAAGCACATTTTGCAGAAACTAAAAGATAAAGGAGAAACTAACAAAGACTCAGAACTTGTGTTGGAAAGTTCTTCACAGAGGAAAAAGGCTAAAAACATGAACTAATTAACATTAACAGTGAGAAATTAATAACCAATAGTGGATAGAATACTGATTAATGAAAGAGAACTATGTGCTTCAGCACCAGAGAAGATTAATTATTTTGTTTGCTGAAATGCATAAAGAGGTGAAAAGGTTTTGTGTGGTTCCTTAACTCACCTTCTTGGAATCCATCTCCCCATTCTGCTGGTTCCAGGAGATGATAGTGGCTTTACAGGAGACTGCAGGAGCATTTCAGTGATGATATAGGACACAGCATCTATCTCTAGATAAAC
The DNA here is from genome assembly GCF_022539395.1 of Myiozetetes cayanensis. Classification (NCBI taxonomy): domain Eukaryota; kingdom Metazoa; phylum Chordata; class Aves; order Passeriformes; family Tyrannidae; genus Myiozetetes; species Myiozetetes cayanensis. The sequence goes on along the minus strand of NW_026087522.1, from coordinate 4,787,095 downwards.
ATATACATAAAAATATGAAATATCAGCCAGCCTGCTGTGTCTGAGGGTTATGCAACGTGATTGTCACCCATAAACAGCCCCCAGCCCACGATGTGGAGGTGTTTATTTACCAGAACTGGGGTTTAACAGGCCTGCTGGGGGAGATGTGTGCCACCACAAGCCTTGTGACAGGGAAACAAAAGTCCTACTGCTGAGTAGGCACAAGGTTTTGGGGGTATTGCTGAGTTTTGGGTTCGGGGAAGCGACCTCTTTATCCCATTCCTGACCCCTTTGGCATCCTGAGGAACAGCCCAACCTGGGCTCTGGGGACATCCCCCTGTGGGGACATGGGATGGGACCCAGCAAAGTGGGAACAGAAAGGATAGAGAGGCTGGGAATGGATCAGTGCATGTTGTTTGTTCTGACAAAAGGAATCATTTGGGGAGATACCGTCTCTGAGCTACACAAAGGAGCGTGTGGAGAAATGATTATTTCTCTGCCTTTTTTTGCTGTTTCTCAATTTTCTTATTTAGCTCTTCATTCTGATACATTCTGTATTATTTTAGCTGCCCTGAGTAATTGTGTTTTTCCCCTTAACTTTGGAAGTTACTTTGGAAAGAAGGGAGGGGGGTGAAGATAAGGCAAAGCTGTTAAATGGGAAATCTAAGGCTAATTAAGGCCTGGCTTTGCTAATCGCCTTAGAAACGAAGTTATCAGCTGAAAAAGCCTGGATTTGGTGCAATGGAAGTTTGGAATGGGCTTCCCCCTCGTTTCCTTCTGTCACAATGCATTCAGAGATTAAAAGTTTACCTTGCAGACAGATCTTGACACCACGAGACATGTTGTCTCTTTGCATTATCTGCAGGAGGCTGCAGCTGCTCTGGGATGGATTTCAGTCGGAATAGTTAAAATTTGGCAAAGTTATAAACAAATAAAGTCAGGATCCTTTAATGGGAGCTGTCAGTGTTCATCCAGATGTCACAGCACACTCCAGCTAGAGTTCCATGTCCAGGACAAGAGGGAATCACTGTTCCTTCTCCTTCTCCTTCTCCTTCTCCTTCTCCTTCTCCTGAGATCCTTCTTAAGGATCACCTCATTCCACCCCCTGCCATGAGCAGGGACACCTTCCACCAGCCCAGGTTGCTCCAAGCCCTGTCCAACCTGGCCTGGGACACTTCCAGGGATGGGGCAGCCACAGCTTCTCTGGGCAACCTGTGCCAGGGCATCACCACCCTCCCAGCCAGGAATTCCTTTCTGATATCCAATCTAAACCTACTTTCTTTCAGTTTGAATCCATTCCCTGTGTCCTGTCCCCCCATTCCTTGTCCCCAGTCCCTCTCCAGCTCTCCTGGAGCCCCTTTAGGCCCTGCAAGGGGCTCTCAGGTTTCCCTGGATCCTTCTCTTCTCCAGGTGAACCCCCCCAGCTCTCCCAGAGCACTGTAAAATCAACTTTGCTTTTTCAAATGGGGGCCTCAGATGTGATGGCAGAGGAGATGCTGGTGTTGGGCTGGGAGGTTCAGGAGCATAAGGGAAGACATTTCCCCAACTGTCCAACCAGACCCTCCCCTGGCACAGCTTGAGGCCGTTTCTTCTTGTCCTGTCCCTCCTTCCCTGGGAGCAGAGCCCGACCCCCACCTGTCCCAAACTCCTTTCAGGGAGTTGCAGAGAGCAGAAAGGTCCCCCCAGGGCTCCTTTTCACATCTGCAGAAGCTTCTAGAAAGTGGATTGTCAGTTCAGTGTCAGCTTTTACTTGGACATTTCACTGCTGGAGACAAATTGTTCCTTTTCCACGTTGAACTCTTAGGACATTTTGCTTGGAAAATAATTGCAAGTGTCTCACCCAGCAGCTTTCTGCAAAACACATCGAAGATCTCTGGTGATGGATTTGTTTTCTGTTTGTTTCCCTGGGATTTCTTCACTAGAATGCAGTGTTAACAGGTTATTTATAAATGCCAACCACTTTCCATGGGTTTGATCCCTCCTGTGCGTGGAGTGATGGAGACATTATTGAGTCACCCTCATTTACTGGAGGGGAATGATTCTATTTTTAATTTGGCATCACTTTCTGGGTGAGTGAATGGCAAGTTAATAGTCACGTGGCAATCTGACTGCCAGAAAACAAGGGGGAAACTTGAGACTTGCTGATCATATTTAACCTGCTGAGTTTCATCATCTGCCTTGAGCCTTAAATGTGCCTTTGGGGGCCAACCACGAGAGGGACTTGGGACAAGGACATGAGGTGACAGGACAAGAGGGAATGGCTTCATACTGAAAGAGGGCAGGGATAGATGGGATATTGGGAAGGAATTCTTGGCTGTGAGGGTGGGCAGGCCCTGGCACAGGTTGCCCAGAGAAGCTGTGGCTGCCCCTGGATCCCTGGAAGTGTCCAAGGCCAGGTTGGAGCAACCTGGGCTAGTGGGAAGTGTCCCTGCCCATGGCAGGGGGTGGGAATGAGATGACCTTTCAAGTCCCTTCCACCCCAAACCATCCCATGATTCTGTGATTTCATCCTCTGTAGGATGCAAATATAAAGACCCTGCCTCGCTAAATAGGCTAAACATGAATTAATTTGACAACACCTAATTTTTTTCATTAGTTTTGATGTGCTTGTTCTTGATTATCTAATTTCTTGATTACCCATCTAATAGGAGATAATTCTTCAAGGAGTTAGAAAAACTCTGGGCTGATTGTCCTGTTGATGCTGTTCTTTGCAGCAAATGGAGCATCTGAAGGGACTGGGGGTTTATTTGCCATGAACACCAAAAATCCAATAAGGTTCCTTAATAGGAAGATAATCTGTGTGTTCAAGGTCTTTTGTGGGACAAATTGGGACATAAATGAGGGTTCCCAAAGAACCTTCTGCCCTCAGGGTCTGAGAGCTGCAGGTTGGGACATCAGGGCACGTGAGCCTTGTTGGGAGGATGGAGATCCAGAGTCCTCCTGGTTGTCTCATGTTGGCACCGAGAGAACAAATTCTGGGGCCTTTCTCTGGGGTTCAGTCGTGGTTAGTGCAGGGATAAAACAGCAGGACTGTTTATAAATGCCTCATAAACCCAGATTTTTTAAAAGAATTTATGCTGACAGTTTGGGCTTTGTTTAGCAGATAGAGCTTTGGTCTTTCCTTGTGTAATTTTTGGATTTGATTTGTATTGGTCTCTCTGGAACTGACTTGTGGATGTGTACACAGGCACTCAGGTTACTCCAGTATATGAATTTCCAGATAGCTTACACAGATATTCCAGAAATTTAAGAAAGCTGACATGAATTACTTAACTAAAGCACAGAAGGACAATGGTGGGACTGTGGGGCTGGTGGCAGGCTGCTGGAAAATGACATTTTAATTAATTTTACAGTTTTAAAATAATTCTTCTGACCTCAAATGAGGCTAAAACCAAACAAATCCCCAAACCTGCAGAAACAGGTGGTGCTGGAATGACCCAGGACTGGCAGGTTTATTCAGTGTTGTAGTTGAACCCAGCACCTTCGGGAGCACCCAAGGGCACAACTCAAATGTTCTGCTTTCACCAAGAGGCTGAGAAACTAAAGAACTGAGCAGGCAGGCAACACAGGCCACTCCTGTCTCTTGCCTTGGGAATAAAGCTTAATAACTATATATATTTTTATTTAGAACTGCTCTGGTCAGTTCTGGTTTGCTTTGTTGCAAATCTCGGAGCAGACCTTGAGGGCTGGGCTGGGCAGAGCTGGGGTGTGGGAGGATGGGAGGGATGATGCCCCTCTCAGAGCTCAGCTCTGAATTCACTCTGGGGGCAGGAAATTGTGCTTAAAAGTCTTCTGAGAGGTCAAACAGCAGAGCAGGAGCAGGATGGGATTTTTCTGCTTCATGTTCTGCACAGAATAATAAAATGGGGCTCGTTTTTGCTGTGGGCTCCTCTCCTGTAGCAATCCAAGAGAGCAGCACGAGGAGTACAAAGGAAGGTGTCCTTGTTTGGGTCACCTGGGCTTGGGACACGCACGTGCCCCACACTGGGGGGGCTAAAACTGCCCCTTAGAGGTGCCTCAGGGCAGCTGATCCAGGCAGGAGCCTCCTCCTGCTGCTGCAAGAGCCAGTTGAGCAGGGTCGGTAAAAATCAGGAACCACAGATGGGAGGAAAGGTGGTGAGGCTGGAAGAGATCCCAGAAACACTGGGTGTTGTAATAACTGTGCAAAATGCTAATGCAGAGCAGGCTGCAAAATAGGGAACACTGGCATTGCTAGGCCTGCTTGGCATATGTGTTTGGAATGGTTTCCTGGTGTCCTGGAGACCTGGCTTTAAGGTAAATGGTGGTGGCAAACAGGGAGGGAAGAACACAGGTACAGCAAGCCTTCCTGCAAACTCCCTTTTCTGTGAGAGAAAAAGAAGATCTGAAAAGATCTGATAACTTGTAAAGTGTGATTTAATTTCATTTTAAAGAGCACGTGAAAGAACAACAATGAACAAATGTTTTCAAGTGGGAGAAATCTGTCCCTGCCATATGTTACACTGACTCATCCCCTCTGCAGGAGGAGATCTTGCAATTGTTTGAGCTGTTCCAGTTGCTTAATCCTTTTTATTTGGGAGCAGCATCACTGTAAACTCAGTGCTGGATCCTGCACTGTGTGTGGGATACAAACCTGAGCCCTCTAAAGCTGGCACAGCTCTGGGCAGGGGTTGGTACTGGTGGGGACCAGGGACAGCCCCCAGGGAATGGCTGGAGCTGTGTCAGGGCAGGCTCAGGGTGGATCTCAGCAAAAGGTTCTTCCCCCAGAGGGTGGTTGGCACTGAACAGGCTCCCCAGGGCAGTGGGCACAGCCCCAAGGCTGCCAGAGCTGCAGGAGGCTTTGGATGATCCTCTGGGGCACAGGGGGGGACTCTTGGGGATGGCCTGTGCAGGGGGTTGGACTCCAGGATCCTTGGGGGTCCCTCAGCACATTCCCTGATTCTGTGATCCTGCTGGAAATCCCAACAGAGCTTCATCCTGAATTAATAAATTCTCTTGGAAACCTCAAGGAAAAAACAAAGGAGACTCCACATCCTACTGAAACAGGGAAAGGAATGTTGTTGGTGTACCTGTAGATTTCTTTCCTCTGTCATGATCCCTTGGAAAATGCTTCCCAGAGGATCAGGGCCAAGCAGCCCCACCAGGCTATTCATGATCTACCAGGTCTTGGTATTAATGTGCCATCTCCTTAAAATATGTTTTTTGAATGGACCTGACCATCTCAGCCCTGCTCCATTCCAGTAGAGAATGGAAGTGGGAGGAGAGGGTGATAATACATTATAAAAAATTAATTCTTTTTCTTTTGGCATTCCCTTTCTCACTTTTTATACTCGATGATCCCCATGGGTCCCTTCCAGCATATTCTGTGTTCCTGTAAATTATAGAGTGGTTTGGGTTGGAAGGGACCTTGGAGCTCACCTAGTTCCACCCCCCTGCCGTGGCCAGGGGACAAATACCCCTTAGTGAGCAAACCTGGCCGTGGGTTTCTCCTTCCCAGCTCGACTTTGGGATGCTCTGCCCAAGCCCCACCGCTTCTCCCCCTTCCCTCTGCCCTGCCCAGAGCGTGGGGCTGACGGTTCTGTGGCTTGTGTTGCAGGTGTGGCTGTGTGGGGGCAGCATGGAGGTCCTGCCCTGCTCCAGGGTGGCCCACATCGAGCGCAAGAAGAAGCCCTACAACAACAACATCGGGTTCTACACCAAGCGCAACGCGCTGCGCGTGGCCGAGGTGTGGATGGACGACTACAAGTGGCACGTCTACATCGCCTGGAACCTGCCCCTGGAGGTACTGAGGCCTTCCAACCTGTAAGAAACGAGTTTTAGGATGGCTTGCTAGCACCTGCAGCTTGCCAGTGTTCCCCAGCATTCCTAAAAACGCTGTTTAACTTCCTCTGTTAAGGATTTTCAACAGGCAAGGGATTTTAACCGGCTGTCTGTAAAAATGCACTGACAGTGAGACAGAACAGAGACACAACACCTGATAGAAGTAGTCAAAGCTGCTCAGGAGCCTTGAAACCCTTCCAGAAGGGTCAGAGGAGATGAGGAGGAAGATGAGGAAGATGAAGATAAGACGTTTTTGGGATGTCTGACTCAAATTTGGGAGGTGTGGTGAGGGTGGTACTAAGGGAGGGACTGTTTTGGAAGTGGGTGTGGCAGTATTAAGCAGTGCTTTGAATTGTTAATTAGGTAATGCTTTGAGTTGTTAATTGGGTAACTAAATAAAAGCAAGAGGCTTTGGTAACTCTGGAGTCAGGCTCTGGAAGAAATTAGATTCTTGTGCATCCAGTATCATAACAATAATAATAATAACGGGAATAATAATAAAACTCACAAATTGAGTTTTAGGCATTTTCTTTTAAGTGCTGATTTTAGGCATCAGCACAGCTAAGGCACCCTGTCCTAAGTTTTCCCTTCATTGCTTAAAAACTTGAATTATAGAGCATTTAGTGCCTCTGGTGCAGCAGAGCCTGAAACACCCTTAGGTCTCATCCCCAGGCTGAGAAAGTCAGAACTCCCTCAGCTTTGAGGGAGGGACTTTGGAGGGATTCCCACTGTTCCCATCAGCCTTTTTATTTCCATTTCTGAAAGCTAAACCTGTTGCAGTGTTTGTGTCCCCGTGGAGTGTTTGCACAGCAGGAGCTGATGTGGCTCTGCCCTGCAGATGGAGCCTGTCTGCAGGCTGTGGTAGGAGGTGATTCATGGCAGTAGTGCTGGTGTCAGGTCCATCCCTGGGCTCAGGCAGCTCTGGGGCATGTGCAGCCCATCCTGGGTGTCCCAGCTCACAGACACTGGCACTGCCCAGGGCTCTCTGTGCTCCTGATGCTGGGGACATTTGCCTTTGGAGAGTCAAGGCCATTAGTGCTTAAAACCCATGGTTAGAATAAAGGACTGGAGGTTGGTGGCTCACAGGAGATCCCCTCCCAGCAGCACCATGGGCAAGTGCCCCCAACACTCTGTTGAAACAGCTTTGGTGGTTCAGTCATTTCTGCCCAGAAACGCTCAGGTTTTCTTAGATCTGACAGGTTGTTTCTGAGGGAAGCCCCAGAAAATGGGGGATCCCACCAGCAGGTCCAGCTGAGCGTGACCAGGGGGCACAGCCTGCCTGGGACTGCTCTAGGTGGGGCCTGGCACTGCTGGGGAAAGCTCTGTGGGCTCCAGGAGGGCTTTGTGGAGAGGCAAAGCTGCTGCCTGGGCTCAGCTCTCTGTGCAGGCTGCGTCTGATCTGGGAAGCCAAGGGCATCTCCTGCTGCCTGGAGAGCCCTGGGAGCAGCATCTCCTGCTGCTGGTCCTGCCAGAGGAGGACAGAGGGGTGTGGGGGTGGGGAGACAGTGATGCTCTCCAGGTTTTGGGTGGGATGAGGGTTCTGGGTGCCCCACAGAGCCCTGGGCACCCCCCCACATGCAGTGGGTGACAGAGAGCTGGGCTGCTCTCCTGAAGTGTGAGGTGAAACCACTGCCAGGAGTGTCCAGAGCCCATGAGAGCAGTTATTTCCAGCGACTCTCTTGGTGCTAAAAATAAACCCCAGAACATTCCTACTTGGCAGATCTCAGCAAAGAGCTGCTGGGATCCTGATCCTGATCCTGATCCTGACTCCTGCTGTGCTCCTGGTGCTGCTGCAGCAGCATCCTCAGCTGGAGCAGCATCTGCTCCAGGGCCTCTGGAAAAACAGTACAACCTAAAAATCTGAGCTGCTGCTGCTTCCTGAGGAAAGGTTACACCTGTGGGGACTTCCTGGCATTTGGAGCCACAGAAGTCCCAGAATTTGTAGAGAATTACAGAACAGCAGGTCCCTGGGAAGGCTCCATGAGCTGCCTGTGCTGCAGGTTGATGGTCCTGGGGGTGCTGGGGAGTCCTGGGGTAGTTGGTATAAAACCAGCAAGAAACAGAGGAATAGAGATGGAAGGAAAAGCTCCTTGCCCAGGGAGCTGCAGGAGGGCACTGCTCCAGCTGTTGGGAGAGGAGCTGTAGGACTGAGGAAATTTAAAACCCACTGGGAAGCTGCAGGTCCTGTAGAGCTTGGAAAAGGCAGCAGCACATGGATCAGCACTAGGGGTGGGTCTGGGTGACCCAAAATCAATTTGAGATTTTTATATACCAAAAAAAATCCAGATTTGGATTTGTTTGCTAGGGTGGGATTTTATAGATATACCCTGAATTCTTCTGTGATGCCACTGAATCCCAACCCAAGGCAAACCCCTGCCCTGCTATTTCAGGTGCTGCCTGACTGATTTGTTGTCCCACCCCATTTTGTCCACTCAGATTTCAGCCTGTCCTACCTGTCTGGACTGAATCATCTTTATTTTTACCTCTGAGCTACCAGTGGCACATTAAAATGGTGTCTTTTCTCAAGCAGAGTGAATAATTCATTAGAAGATCATTACAAGCGTTGTAATGGAAAATTGCTTTCCCAGTCGTATTTAATGATCACTGCACAGACAAGAGCAGGAGCTAAAATAGAGTGGAAACCCAGACACCTGTAGGGAGGAGGACAAGGGGCTGCAATGAGCCTTTGACTTCCTTGCTGCTGCCTTAGCTCCCCAAATTCCATGCCAGAATAAGAGGTTAAAGGGGGGCAGCTCTCTCCAGCCCCTGCTCCCAGCTCCTGTGGGATTATCCCTCAGGGACAGCCTGGCTTTTAAATCTGTTCCAGCAGTGGGTTCCTCCATGTCTCCAGGGAGACATTTTCACCCTGGAATTGTCCAAATGGTCATGTTTATCCTGTATCCTTAGATCTGTTATATCTGAATCTTCAACCTTTCTTCTTCTTTCTTTCCCCCTTTTTTTTCTACCTTTTAACCCTCCTCTGTGTCTCAGTGGGGTCACACCCCCCTGGGGGGTCAGGGAAGGGGTTTGGTGCTCAGTGCCCACACAGGCGTTGGCATTTCCATCTTTTAAACCCTGATGTCCATTTGCTGCTGCAAGTCTGAGCCTACACAACCTTATTGTTCTTCCCTTCCCTTCCCTTCCCTTCCCTTCCCTTCCCTTCCCTTCCCTTCCCTTCCCTTCCTTCCCTTCCCTTCCCTTCCCTTCCCTTCCTTCCCTTCCCTTCCCTTCCTTCCCTTCCCTTCCTTCCTTCCCTTCCCTTCCCTTCCCTTCCCTTCCCTTCCCTTCCTTCCTTCCCTTCCTTCCTTCCCTTCCCTCCCTCCCTCCCCTCCCTCCCCTCCCCTCCCTCCCCTACCCTCCCCTCCCCTCCCCTCTTTGTTTATTTGGGATTTTTACTGGTTTGTTTGATTGTTGTGGATTTCCCCCCTCCCTTAACAAAATATTATGGAAAAGCACGTGTTTCTCAGCGTTTCCCAGATGGATCCAAAGCCCAAGGGAATCGGAGAGAAGATTCCCCATCATTCCTGCACTTCCCATTTCTTCTCCATTTGGCTCCTCTTTCCTGAGTTCCCCCCAGGACCAAGGCATGTCCCATCCCAGGGGTGTCTCCTCCTTGCTGTGGCTCTGAAAGCCACATTTTCCTTGGGATTCTTGCAGCCAGAATTCCCTGACGTGGCCTCTTCCCGGAGCTTCCAGGCAGTTTGGAAAGGGCCTCAAAACACCAGTGAGATCCGTTCATTTTGAACCTTTCTGAAGAGTGACCGCCCCGTGCCGTGTCCTTGTTTTCCAGAATCCGGGCATTGACATCGGGGATGTTTCGGAGAGAAAAGCGTTAAGGAAGAGCCTGAAGTGCAAAAATTTCCAGTGGTACCTGGACCACGTTTATCCAGAAATGAGGAGATACAACAACACCATTGCTTATGGAGAGGTAATTAATGCTGAGCAGCCCCTGAGCTCAGACTGGTGATATTTCTCTGATGAGAAATGGCCTCAAAGGAGATGAATGTGAATCAAAACTGACTATTTGTGTCCAATTATATAAATTTGTAGCAATCTGTTCCCAGTTTCTTCTAAAAACCTGTTTGGGGATTTATTTCTGATCTTGGAGACCGTATAAAGTAAAATATTTTAATACATCATTTACTGAATTGACAGAAAAATTATCTATATTTCCCATTGACTGCATGGATTAAGCAGCTGTTTGTATATTTTTAATACACAGTCATCTTTTAAAACTCTCTGACTTAAGCTCAGCCTAATTCCTGACAAGGTCTCTGTAGGATACAGTGTGTTGTCACAACAGCTTAAGGACAAGATAAAGTAAGGAGACTTAATTCAATCTCTGCTGGCTTTGAAACCATTCTGGGAATATAGAAACAGGCATTTATGGGAACTAATAATAAATCCTCTGTTGCAATGGATCTGATGGAATAGTGGCAGTTGGAGGAGGCTCCTTGAAGCACAGCCTGAGCCTCCCAGATGGGAATAATTTTAGGAAAGATTTGTAATCAAAGTTATTAAAGCCTTCAAGCTAAAACCTCCCAACAAGTATTTTCATAGAATAGCAGAATCCTAAAATGCTTTGGGTTGGAAGGGACTTTAAAGATGATCCATTCCCACCCCCTGCCATGGGCAGGGACACCTTCCACCAGCCCAGGTTGTTCCCACCTGGCCTTGGACACTTCCAGGGATCCAGGGGCAGCCACAGCTTCTCTGGGCAACCTGAGCCAGGGCCTGCCCACCCTCCCAGGGAACAATTCCTTCCCAGTATCCCATCCAACCCTGCCTTCTGTCAGTTTGAAGCCATCCCTTGTCCCCATTCCCTCTCCAGCTCTCCTGGAGCCCCTTTAGGCCCTGCAAGGGGCTCTCAGGTCTCCCAGAGCCTTCTCTTCTCCACATGAACCCCCCCAGCTCTCCCAGCCTGTTTCCAAAGGCATTATTGCATTATGGCCCTGCCTGGGAAGCCTGGAGAGAGGAGAGCTGAGAGCTCTGGAGAGGGGAGAGCTCTGGAAAGGTCAGAGCTCTGGGGATCAGCCCTGGTTCCCAGGGCTGTGGTGGCTGAGTCTGGACCACAAACCCCTCCTGCCCTGCCCCTCCCAAGTGTGTCCTTCAGCTCATGGCAGTGCTCTGCCATCTCTGCCTCTCCTCCTCCATCCCTCCTTCTTTCCCAGGTGGGCTTTTTTCCCCTGCTGTTCAGTTTTCACTGAAATCTGAGCAATCCTGCACTGATTTTGGGCCCCTGGCAACTTGCTGCCAGCAGCCTAAAGCTGGCTTTGTTCCCACCACACGTGAGCAGAGAGGAGAAAGCCGTGTCCAGGGAAACTGGCTCCTTGGAATGGTGGTTATTATATAAAAGCAACCACCATTAGCCCTGGATTTAAAGAAAAACATCCAGTGCACTAAACCTTTTCCCTGCCTGATTATTCCCTGTGATGTAACACCTTGCAGTCCTCCTCCAGCAGGGGAGGGCTGAGCATCTTTTATTCCTCATCCCTGAGCTGACAGGGCCCTGACTCTGCTCTTCTTCTTTCTTCCAGCTCCGAAACAACAAGGCCAAGGATGTGTGCCTGGACCAGGGCCCTCAGGAGAACCACACAGCAATACTGTACCCCTGCCATGGCTGGGGCCCTCAGGTGAGGGGGGAGACACTGCCAGAGGGCACAGTGGGGTTAAAAACACCTCAGGGATCACAGGGAATTTTTCCTCACGCCCTGGTTTTCTGGGTTGCCAGAACCGTGGCAGAGCTGCAAGTAAAAGTTTGGAAGAATCTTGCAGGCAGGGGTAAATAATGATGGAAGCAAACAGCCCAGGAGCAGGACACAACCCAAGGCCAGTTAGGATGGGGGGCTGAGCAGGTGGAAGGTGTTGCCCCGTGGCAGGAGTTGGAACAAGATGATCCTTAAGGTCCCTTCCAACCCAAAGCACTCCATGATTCCCTGATTCCTCCTCTTTCACCCAGCAGAATAAAAATGGCCCAAACAAAAAGTGCTGTGACAATTCTCCATCTCAGCTTGGCTGGGATTTCCCTTTGCATGATTTTTCTACTCCTCCTTTTGCCTCTGGAAAATGTTGGGGTATCTGGGGTCCAACACGCTCAAGGAGGTTCATTTTCAGCTCAGATAATGAATAGTTCAGGTGATGGAAATGCATCAAGATCCCATTTTACTCTATGGTCACCTTGGGCTTTCCAGGCTCACCAGACTAAGGAATCCCAGAGCTCATCTGAGCCTGAACTGGAAAATTCAGGAGACACCTGAGGCTGGGAGTGAGATATGGGAGCCCTTCAGGGGAGGGACAATGTCCCTCTGGTTTATCCCTGCCTGTAAACAAAGATCAGGCAACTGGGGCTGGTCCAGTCACTGCTAAATAGAACAAAGCTGTTGCTTAAATGCACACCATTCTTTTCTCAAATGGCACAAAGTACCTTTTGGACTTTGTGGATGGAAACTTCAACCCCTAAGTGCATTATGGTGTGAGAAACTGGATTAGGCTGACATTGCCTGCTAACCCTGGGCTCTGAGATGAATGGCTGAAAGCAGGTTATTTATTTTTCCCTCAGTTACTGGGATTAAATTTAACTCTGTTTTCTTCTCCTACCTGGAGTTCTGAAGCCAAACCTGGCAGTGCTGCTGACTCCCTTCCTGCTCCCCACTGTCCAACCTCAGCAGAGATTCTTCCTGGTCTTCCCTCTCCACGAGTGTCCCTTCCCTCTTCCCACTGAGAGTGGCAGTTCTTTTGTTTCATGGTACATTGCAGGAGTTCAACTCCTTGGAAATGCTTTTTTAGAGGAGTTGTCAGTGAGCTTTGGAATTTGCAGCAAAATTGGACTTTCTCTACAACTGTTTAATTAATGGGCTGCTTGTTGTAATTTATGGCTGGGAATGTGATGTAAACACTTGTTATATATAAATATATTTTTTTTAATTATTTAGATATATAATTTATAAATATATAATATATAATATATATATTTATAATATATATTTTATATATATTATATATATTTAATATATATTTTATATTTATATATTATAATATATTTTTATATATAAATATATTTTATATATTTATATATTTATATATAATATTATATGATATATAATTTATAAATATAAATTATTTAGATATATAAACCCACAAGGAGTTGTAATTCCTTTGCAGCTGCTCAGGATCCCAAAACACACAAGGTGGTGCTCAAGTTGCACATCATGTCCTGAAATCCCCCTTTCTCTCCTTGATCCTGTGGCCCATCCCAGACATGTTTGAAGTTTAATTTAAACTAAATTTAGTTTAATTAAGAGCAGGTTCCTCAGCAGCAAGTGAGGGGAAGGTGTGGGTTCCCTGCTGGCATGTGATGTGAGGACAGGGGGGCTGTGGATCCTGTTCCCTGCCCTGCTGGGGATGGTGGGATGTTCTTGGAAGTCCTCGTTCTTTCCAGGTTCATCCCCACACCATCCTTCTGTCCCTAGATCCACAGGGAGAGAGAGGCAATGACCTGCTCTGCAGGGAGGGATTTATCCCTTTTATCCCATCAAGGCAGGGCAGTTTTTGTCCTATCCTGAATTTCTGCTCTCTCCTCACTGCTCCTGGGTTTCAGCTCAGCCTGGAGCCCTGAGCTGGATGCAGCTGGGTGTGGTGGCCCTGAATGCAGATGAGACCTTGGCTTTACTCACAACTCCTCCTCTGTATCCCCCACTAGCAACATTTTAGGGGGTTTTCTCTTTAGCTTCCCTTTCTCCCTGCTTTCATGCACTTCCAGGTCAACTCATGACCAGATTCCAGCACGAAGGATCCTTTTATCCCGTAATTATGTTGAGCCTGCTGATGGATTTTTTTTTCCTTGCCTGATGGCTTCATCTTTGAAGCAATTCATCATGCAAACACCTTGCAGTAATGATGTATTACACTAATAATACAGTAATACCTCATTGGAGTGGCAGAACTATGGTGATGTATGAAGGTGATAGAAAGCACTATAATGCTATAAAACTTAAGATAATGTTCACCCAGCAGAGCATTTCATTTAATTATAGGATAAAATATGTTTTGCCCATTTAAGCAGCAGAACCTGAGGACAAACCCATCAATACTGGGATCATGTGGGACACAGGTGACGAAACAGCACATCAGATTAAATTGTGTTAAAAGGCAAATAGTGAACATTTTCCTGAGGGCTGTTAATTGATGGGCTGCTCAGTGCAGAAGGGAAGCTAAACAACCCTAAATTATTTTCCAATAGAGTCAATGAAGGTCAGCAAGGCTTTTATTTCCCAGGTGCTAAGATGTCTAATTAACTTTCTCCCCTCCCTGAGATGCACCCAGGCAGAAATAATAATCCCACAAGATGGACTGGGGGGGGACAGGTTTGCTGGGGAGGGGGAGGGGTCAGCATGAGCTCTGTGTCCCTCTGCTCCCCTGGATCAGGGGGCTGGGAGTCCCTGGGAGAAGAAGTCCCCTGAGGAGCAGCTGAGGGAGCTGGGGGGGGCTCAGCCTGGAGAAAAGGAGGCTCAGGGGGGACCTTCTGGCTCTGCAATCCCTGACAGGAGGGGGGAGCCGGGGGGGATTGGGCTCTGCTCCCAGGGAACAGGGACAGGAGGAGAGGGAACGGCCTCAGCTGTGCCAGGGGAGGGGCAGGTTGGACATCAGGAGGAATTTCTCCCTGGAAAGGGTGGTCAGGCACTGGCAGGGGCTGCCCAGGGAGGTTTGGAGTCCCCACCCCTGGAGGTGTCCAAGGAAGGACTGGAGGTGGCTCTCAGTGCTCTGGGCTGGGGGTAGGGTTGGGATGAGGCACAGGGGGGACTCAGTGATCTTGGAGGGCTTTTCCAACCTAAAGGATTCTGTGATTCCCCCCAAGGGCAAAGCAGCCCCCCAAAGTGATACCTGCAAGGGGGAACTTGGCAAGATGCAGTTTGACCAGACTGAGGTTTTACTGGAAGGAGGTTCCCAGCAGCTCTGGGTGTCAGTCAGTGTGTGGGTGGCTGGGGATGTGGCTTTGGGCCACTGAGGTTGAGGAAAGGCTTTAAGACCTCACCAGTATTAACCACTTTTAAATGGTTAACTTTGCAAGAGCTTTAAACTGTTTTCCTCTGGTCCTCTGTCTTGGTTTTTCCCTTTGTTTCTTGTCCTGTGCCAGGCTGGGTTGGGATCCTCAGCTCTGGAGAGGAGCAAAATAATAGAAGAATTAAGGCATGGAGTACCTTTTCTGTGGAACCAGGCTGGGAGAGCTGGGGGGGTTCACCTGGAGAAGAGAAGGATCCAGGGAGACCGGAGAGCCCCTTGCAGGGCCTAAAGGGGCTCCAGGAGAGCTGGAGAGGGACTGGGGACAAGGGATGAAGGGACAGGACACAGGGAATGGCTTCAAACTGCCTGAGGGCAGGGATAGATGGGATATTGGGGAGGAATTGTTCCCTGGGAGGGTGGGGAGGCCCTGGCTCAGGTTGCCCAGAGAAGCTGTGGCTGCCCCTGGATCCCTGGGAGTGTCCATGGCCAGGTTGGAGCAGCCTGGGCTGGTGGAAGGTGTCCCTGCCCATGGCAGGGGGTGGAATGGGATGGTCCTTAGGGTCCATTTCAACCCAAACCATTCCATGATTCTCCAGTTCTGTGTAAACATCCCAAAAGAAGAAAATTCCCTAAATGCCTGAGGAGTTTGTTAGAGAAGTTAGACAGGATTTTTTGGGGAAAATCACCCTCAGGTTTGCAGCTGGACAGACCTGAAGGCTGCAGTTGTCAGAGCTCAGACACTGTGCTGGGTCCAGACACGTGTTGGGGGCTTCCTCTCCCTGTTTGACACAGGAGGTGACACATCAGTAGATGCATTTGCTGCCTCATATCCACGTGTGTTTTCCAGCTCCTCCCCTCTCCCCTCAGCTCCTTCCCTGCTCCGTTCCCGCGCAAGGGTTGGATTTTTGCTCTACTTATTTTCCCCGCCACATTAGGCAATAACACGTCAGAGCAGAGCTCGTGGTGCCTGGTGGGCACGGGGCCAGCTGTCTGAGGACAGGCTGCCAAATCTCAGAAAAAAAGGGAAGCGTCTGGCACGCGAATTCCGAACGTGGCAGGAAACGTTTCGGGAGCGGGAGGCGGCAAAAGAGCTCGTGTTGCACATTTGGGACATCTGGGTGGTTTCTTCTTCTGTTGTGGAGAAAGCTGGGCTTATTTTATTTATTTTATTTTATTTTATTTTATTTTATTTTATTTTATTTTATTTTATTTTATTTTATTTTATTTTATTTTATTTTATTTTATATGCCCCTTCCTTTCTGCAAGACAAGGAGTCTTGTCATAGAATCCCAGAATCCCAGGATGGATTGGGCTGGAAGGGACCTTAAAGCCCATCGTGTTCCAGTGTAACAGGGTCCAGCTCACAACCACAGATCCAGGGATGGTGCTGCCCAGATCCCTTGGGCTGGGGGCCTGGCTCTGCTCCCACATGCTGGGCATCAGACAAACCCTCTGCTCCTTCACAGCCCACCAAGGGCCAGTTGCCAAAAGCTTTCAGCACCAGGAGGGTTCAGGTGCAGCAGCCCCACAGCACCATCAGAGACCCATGGGATGGGATGGGTTGGAAGGGACCTTGAAAGGACATTAAGTCCAACCCCCTGCCATGGGCAGGGACACCTCCCACCAGCACAGGCTGCTCCAACCTGGCCTTGGACACTCCCAGGGATGGGGCAGCCACAGCTTCTCTGGGCAACCTGTGCCAGGGCCTGCCCACCCTCCCAGGGTAGGATTTCTTCCCAATATCCCATCTAAACCTACTCTCTTTCAGTTTGAACCGATTCCCCTTGCCCTGTCTCTCCAGTTCCTGGTGAACAGCCCCTCTCCAGCTTCCCTGTAGCCCTTTCAGATCCTGGAAGGTGCTGTGAGATCTCCACACCACCTTCTCTTCTCCTAGCTGAACATCCCTAAATTCCTCAGCCTGTCTCCACAGGGAGGTGCTCCAGCCCCCCAACTTCAGGCCCTTCTCTGGACTTGCTCCACACTTGCATGTCCTCCTTATGTTGGAGGCACAGAATGCTCTGAAGGTGGTGCTCAGGTGCTCTCTCAGATGAGCTGCCTGGTTAAAATCCCACTGTCAGGCTTTGAGCCCCTTCCCCCTCAAGGCTTGGCCCTTGGACACATCCAGCTGCTGGACACAGATATGGGAACTAAGCCCTCAGCTGGGCTGGAGGTGCCCTGGGGTCATTCCCAGCTTGCTCCAGCCCCTGGCACAGCTGGAAGCCCAGCACAGGGTGGGAGAGGATCCACATCCTGCACTTGGGCACTCCACGCCTGGGGGAGGCAGGGGATGGGTGGGAGGAGGAGGAGGTGATGGTTAGGACTTCAAACTCTGCAGGTTGTCCTCCCTTCTACCCCAGCAGTTTGGAGGGTGAAATTACTGTCAGGCTAAGGGGACACAACTGTTCTGCACCATCTGGCAAAGGGCTCTGGAGGGAACAAGGGCAGATCCTGCACTGGGGGTTGGGATGGGGCAGCTTTGACCCCAGAGAAGCTGTGGCTGCCCCATCCCTGGGAGTGTCCCAGGCCAGGTTGGAGCAGCCTGTGCTGGTGGGAGGTGTCCCTGCCCATGGCAGGGGGCTGGACTAAATGTCCTTTCAAGGTCCCTTCCAGCCCAACCCATCCCATGGGTCTCTGATGGTGCTGTGGAGCTGCTGCACCTGAACCCTCCTGGTGCTGAAAGCTTTTGGCAACTGGCCCTTGGTGGGCTGTGAAGGAGCAGAGGGTTTGTCTGATGCCCAGCATGTGGGAGCAGAGCCAGGCCCCCAGCCCAAGGGATCTGGGCAGCACCATCCCTGGATCTGTGGTTGTGAGCTGGACTCGGACCCTGTTACATTGTTTTAACTTCATTTTCAGTGTTTAATTATTGCAGCCCAGATAACCCAAACTCCCAGTGTGATTTACTCTCTCTCTTTAACCATCTGGGTCACAGATATGCTCAGTTAATTAATGTGCTGAATCCTCCTTATTTGTCTGCCAGATAATGGCCTGATTCATAATTTAAAGAAGCAGCTGTGGATATCTTTCCCTTCAACTATAAAAGGCAGGACAGTGTCATTCATTCCTTTTTACTCCTGAATTTAAATATGTTTAGGGAAATCTTTGGGTGGGATTCCTTAAACCCTGGGAATGGAGGAGCCCTTTGTGCATGGCCCCAGGGTGGGGATATGTCAGTGCCTGATGACATTTCAGTGTCTGGTGCTCCCAACCTGCATCTTCTTGGCAGCTGAGCCAGGTCTCTTGCAGCACTGGGTGGTTGGATGCTGGGATATGCTGGGATATGCTGGGATATGCTGGGATATGCTGAGATATGCTGGGATTAGCAGCAATCCTGAGCCTTTGCTTGGGGCTGAGCTGTGGGGGAAACTCAGGATCACATTCCTGGGAAACAGGGCCAGGTCTGACAGTGCTGCCTGGCCCTTTTGGAGCTCTGGAGGCTGTGCCAGGCACACCAGGAGCACCAATCCAGGTCAAAGCCAGGCTGGCTCACCATGCTGGGCCAGCAATACCAGCCAAGCCAGCTGGGTCCAGCTGGAAACCAGGGAAATCATCCATGGCCCCATCCTACAGTGTTTGGGCCCAGAGGAGGATGGAGGAGAATCACAGGATGTGCTGAGCTGGGAAGGACCCCCAAGGATGCTGGAGTCCAACCCTCAGCCCTGCACAGGCCCAGCCCCAAGAGTCCCCCCCTGTGCCCCAGAGGATCATCCAAACCCTCCTGCAGCTCTGGCAGCCTTGGGGCTGTGCCCACTGCCCTGGGGAGCCTGTTCAGTGCCAACCACCCTCTGGGGGAAGAACCTTTTGCTGAGATCCACCCTGAGCCTGCCCTGACACAGCTCCAGCCATTCCCTGGGGGCTGTCCCTGGTCCCCCCAGAGCAGAGCTCAGTCCTGCCCCTCCTCTGCCCCTGCCCAGGCAGTTGGAACTGCAGGGAGGTCTCCCCTCAGTCTCCTCTGCTCCAGCTGAACACACCAAGTGCCCTCAGTGTCCTCACACGGCTTCAAATCCAGGTCCTTCCCCATCTCCGTGTCCCTCCTTTGGACACTCTCCAATGGCTCAATCTCTCCTTCCATTGTGTCCCCCCAAACTGCCCCAATATTGAGGTGAGGCCGCCCCAGGGCAGAGCAGAGCGGGACAATCCTGATGGGTTTAAGACTCAGAGTTATTCTTACCCCTTCCCTGTGTCTCATCTCCCCACCTTTTTTGTACATCTGAAAAAAAAAAAAAAACCAAAAACAAAACCAACAAAACCCACCAAATCAAGGCTAAAAAGTCTGGAGAAAGTTGGTTTTTCCCTCTTTTCAGTTCCACTCTCCCTGTGCCCCGTCCCCACAGTTCTGTCCTTTCCTGTGTCACTTCAGTGATGCTCCCACAGTGCTGATGGTCCTTTCTGTTCCTCGCTGCCCACAGCTGGCACGTTACACCAAGGAGGGGTTCCTACACCTGGGCGCCCTGGGCACCACCACCCTTCTCCCGGACACCCGGTGCCTGGTGGATAACGGGAAGAGCCGCTTCCCGCAGCTCCTGGACTGTGACAAGGTCAAGAGCAGCCTCCACAAGCGCTGGAGTTTCATCCAGGTGGGTTCCAAGCCTGCTTTCTAAACCCTGGGCTGGGGCACCTCCCCTGAGGGGAGATGCTGTGGAACAACAGGGTCCTAAGGCAGAGGGAAAAGGGGAAGAGGGATCAGGGGCAGGTCCATTTCTAGTTGAGATTTTCCTTTCTGATACCATAAAGGTGGAGCTGGTGGATGTAGCCTGCCCTGCCAATCCTTCCACATTCCTTATGGATAATCTCCATGAAAACACAGTATCTTTGTGCCAAGGCAGAGCGTGAATAATCCACCTTGTGTACACAAGTGTGCCACCTTCCCAACACAGGGCATTTAAAGGTCCCAGATGTTCCTTGGGTGCTGTTGGCATTGATGGGTGCTCATTCCACTCCCATTATTCCTTTTAGGAATTATTGTATTGCTGGAATTGCATTTCCACCCAGCTAGTGCTGTGCACCTTCCAGCAGAGCCCAAGGACGTGTCTGCACCCCTGGGTGCCATCCTGATTTGCTTCACAGGCAACCCAAGGTCTTCATTTTTTTTTTTAACACCTTCCCCATATCCTTGAATTTTAATTCCTTCCTTTCATTTCAGAACGGTGCCATCCTGAACAAGGGCACGGGGAGGTGCCTGGAGGTGGAGAACAGGGGAATGGCTGGGATTGATCTGATCCTTCGCAGCTGCACAGGACAAAGGTGGACAATTAAAAATTTCATCAAGTAAAGGCTGAAAGAGTCAGGGGAGTGTGACTGCAACCACAGCTGACCTGGACTGACCCGACAGGACTCCTTTGGAAAGGATGGAATATCGAAACAGAGCTTTATTCATGTTATCAGGAGAGGACATGGGGGAAAAATGGGCATTGCTGTCTTTCTTTTATTGTGCTGTAGTCTCCCCCAGCTGATTCCAGCTGTGTGAAATGGGGGCAGAACTGCTGTTTCCTGCTGCAGAGCACTGGGGAAGGTGCCACTTGTTGCTGCTGGGACGACTGGAATGAGCTCCTGCAGCCCTGGGAGCGTCGTACTGGCAGGGAATGGTTGCTTTCCCAGACAACTCCAAGCCCTCCCAAAGGGCTGGGTAGGTCGAGGGTCACCCACCCTGGATCCACAAGGGTAAAAACGTGGTGTGCATGTGAGAGGAAAATGGTCACCAGGAAAATCTGGTCACCAGGAAAATCTGGTCACCAGGTCCCAGATGAGAGGAGGTTGAAGGATGTGGTGTTTCGCTGGGTCTTTGCTCTCTTTTCCCTTCCTTGCCCCCGCATCCAGCAGCCCCTTTCCCTGAGTGCTGGAGAAACAAAACACACCCTTCATCCCCCCAGCCCTTAATCTCAGAAATGCCACTGAATAAACCCACTGATCTCCCATTCCCCCCCTCCCTCACCCACGTGTTGTTGGCCAAGCCCTGAGCAGCACCAGTCCCTCCTGTGGAGACCCCAAATTCCCCTTGGGAACGATGTGGGATGTCTGCCTGCCTTCTGGGGACATCAGGAATGGTGGTCTCCCCAACTCTGTAGTGGTGTTCTCTTCCTCAGGCTGCAGCACCCCTGTCCTGCCTGCTCCACGTGGGACCCTGGTCAGGATCCTCCCCAAACCCTGCTCGTCACTTCAGACCTTCCCGAGCCCTGGAAGGAGCAGAGAGGGAGGGCAAGAGACCAAACCAATGGCACTTCGACTGAAATTCTGGACCTTAAAGTCACTTCAGGCTTGTTAACGTGGTGGACTGGTCTCACAATAATTTTGGCTGCCAAATCTTG
Organism: Myiozetetes cayanensis; assembly: GCF_022539395.1. NCBI lineage: Eukaryota > Metazoa > Chordata > Aves > Passeriformes > Tyrannidae > Myiozetetes > Myiozetetes cayanensis. Next base: position 4,766,015 of record NW_026087522.1, on the reverse strand, counting down.
GCTCCCAAACCCCCCCAGTCGTCACGGGAGACCGTTGTTTGTGTGGGGCCCTGGGGTCTGGCTGACCTGGAAAAGGGAAACGTGGTCCTGCACAGCTGCTGTGCATGGATGGACAATGGATGGACACAGGCCTGGCTCAGCAGAGAGGAGAAGCCAGTCCATCTCCTGTCCTTCTCACAGAATAATACTCTTCCTGGTTGCCCTCTGGCTAGGGTGCACTAAAATATATTAATATATGAGATGTATGTGTAAATATGGTTCCCAAAGGTGGGATGTGCACAGAGTTGTTTGCTGCAGAGCACTCATGCCTGTCTTCCATTTGCATCAGGATGAAGCTACCTGGATGTTTAATGAGTTTAATTTTCAATGCCATGCAGCGGGTTTATAACTGATGTTTTAGTAATTTATTGAACAGAAGCAGATATATTTCATTGTTCCTTCTACAGCAACATAGGACTGATTGTTCATTTAGGCTTTACAGGACTCCCCCAAGCACTGGGGTTGTCCCTGATTATTTCCTTTGCCTTCCTTAATGAACTAAAACCTCTTAGTTGTCCTGAACTGCAAAGTAGGGAGTCAATGTGGAATTTTGCTCTCCTCCTTCACTGTTGCATCATCTCTCGTGTGATAAATCTCAGCCCTTACCAACCCGATATGATCACAAATCTTTAGATGCATGATCTGTTTTCCCCCTTCCATTTGTTGCTGCCTTCTAAGAAAAGCAATTTCCTGCTGAAATGGACTCTAGGCCAGTCTGGGGGGTTGGTCAAACTGGTAAAAAGCCCTTTAACCGAGCAATCAGTTTGCTGTCAGTCACCAGCGGCAGCCACATATTGGTCAGAGGAGGGAAAAGCCTGCATGTTTCAGGATAAACAATCAAAAACGTTGTAAAACTCCTAGTTCCCAGTCCAGCTCGAGTCCTGCCAGGGCCCAGGGCACCAGCAGATGGGCTTTGTCACATTTAATCGTGGTGGGATGAGGTGCCACCCCCCAGCCCTCCGTCTGCCCCGCTGCTGGCGGCTCCCGCCCCGTCACCGGCAGCACCACTGAATGTGTGGCCTCACCTCAGCTCCCATCCCTGGCAGGAGCTGCTCCAGGTGCCAGGCAGGAGGGACTGGCTGTGTTTAGCTCTCTGGATGGTCACCACAGCCCCTCTGGGATGTCCCTGTGTCCAGCAGCCCCTGGCAGAGCATCTCCCGGTGCCATCAGTGCCGTCCCTGCGCTCCGGTGGCACAAGGTGAGGATCCTGTTGGTGATGAGCTCTTTGATCCTTTATTAAGGTTCATGGATGCCTTTTCTTCGTGCTCCATGTGGAAAACAACCCCCTAAACTCTCCACAAGGACGGGGAAGCTGGAAATGATCCCTCAGATGGGGCAGAGCCCCCACTGAGGTGTTTGCCCCTTGTCGCTGCTGTAATCGCAGCCTTCAGTGACTGAGAAGAATCAGGAAGATCAGCACGAGCAAAAAGAGGAATGAAAGGGAGAATTTCATCTGCTGTGTCCGTGTAAGTGAAATTCTGACACTGGTTTGTGACATGCAGAGGTGATTGCTGAGGCCACGGCCCAAGGTCTGCACCCTCCGAAAACGTAGGAATCTGTCTTAGAAATCTGGGTCTAATTGTTGCATCTTGGCTTATCTCTAATAATATGTTAATTGCTTTAAGAAGTGATATCCAAGTGATTCTTATTAAATATATTATTTGAGCCTTGTCTCCTGAGTGGTTTTAAAAAGATTCACTGCTGATGAGATACCGAGGCAGTCATTCTTCTCTGGTACTTATTTAATAGAAAAGTGCTGCTTTTTTAATGAAACTTCCACTTTTAAAAGAAATGGAAATGAAAGAGAAATCAAGAGAGATGGTGGACACAGATTAACTCCCATCCCATCCCATCCATCCCACTGCTGTCACTCACAAGATAACACAGTTACATCCCAGAACTAGAGGGGAGACACGGTAAATAAAGCAGCGTTTGCAAACGTGTTCCTGAACCCAGGCTGGGGGATCCTGCGTGCTCCTCAGTGTTACCTGGAGCTCAGGGCACTCCAACCCACTTCCTTACACCTGTATTCTCCTAAAAACCAGGTGCTGTGGTGCCCTATAAGGAGAGTGAGGGATGGGCAGCTGCTTTCCCAGGCAGGAGGGAGGTGTCTCTGTGGGTGCCCCGTGTGACAAGGGCACCACAACAGCTCCTCGGGTGGGAGCAGCAGCCATGGGCAGGGACACCTTCCACTAGCCCAGGTTGCTCCAACCCGACCTGGACACTTCCAGGGATGGGGCAGCCACAGCTTCTCTGGGAATCCCAACCCAGCTCGTCCCCACCCTCACAGGGAACACTTTCTCTGTGAAATCCCATCTATCCCTGCCCTCTGTCAGTTTGAAGCCATTCCCTCTTGTCCTGTCACTCCAGGCCCTTGTCAGTGGTCTCTCCCCATGTTTTCTGTAGCCCCTTCAGCTCCTGCAAGGCCACAGTTGTGTCACCCCAGAGCTTCTCTTCTCCAGGTGAACAATCCCAGCTCTCCCAGCCTTCCCTCCCAGCAGAGCTGCTCCATCCTCTGACCCTCTTGGGGCCTCCTCTGGGCTCTCTCCAGCAGCTCCATGTGCTCCCTGTGCTGTTCCCCAGGGCTGGGGCAGCTCTGCAGGGGGGTCTCACCTGAGGGCAGAGGGGCAGAATCCCCCCCTGCCCTGTGCCCACCCTGGGGATCAGCCCAGGGCACGGGGGGTTCATGTCCAGCCTCTCCCCCAGGTCCTTCTCCCACCTGCTCATCCCCAGCCTGGATTGATGCTGGGATTGCCCTGATGCAGAGGCAGCTCCAGCCCTTGGCCTTGTTGAACCTCAGGAGATTCCCAGGGGCCACTTCTGGAGCTTGTCCATGTGGATGGTCCCATCCTCCAGGTGTGTCCCTGCACCCTCAGCTCGGTGTCACCTGCAAACCTGCTGGGGGGGCCCTTGATCCCTTCATCTGTGTCACTGATGAAGATATCAAATAACACTGATCCCAAAACAGACTCCTGGGAGACCCCACTCATTCCTGGTATCCCTCAGGACTCTGAGTCATGGACCACCCTCTGGAGTCCACAGTGAGCTCTTCCCCTGCTGCTGCCCTTTGTGCTGCCCTGGGCAGGGAGCAGAACTCTCAGAAAGTTCCCTCTAAGCCCTCAAATGAAGTTAAACTCATTTCAAAGTCAGAAGTTTCGCTGATGGACTCCCAGCAGAAAAGCCTCTGCTTGGGCACGGAGCAATCTGGGCACTCATCTGCTGCTGGGCACAGAGCTGAGCACTCCACTGGGCAGGGGGAAATGAGGCATTAGAAACCTCTGCAGCTCATCCTGGCAGATGGAAGCCATCCTTTGGTGAGCTGGGGACTGGGAAAAGCGTGTGTGGCCATTAGGAATCTCAGCTGGATTTCCAAGGACAGGAAGGATGAAGGGTCATTCCCTGTGGCTGCCGAACCAAAAGAGTCCTTTAAACATCAGAAAAGCTTTGTGCCAGCTTTAGGGACATAAATAAACCCTTCCAGCCCCACCAGCCTGGTAAAGGTGAGGGGCTGAGCTCTTTTTCTGTAGGGGGCTGGTCCTGTGTGTTGGGGGAAGTGGTTCCTGGAATCCCTGTTCTTATAAATGAAAAAAAATCCACTAATTAATTATGGCTTGAAGTCTTCCTGCAGGCAGGAACCACACAACCCTCTGGAGCCAGGGAAGCTGCTCAGCTCCTTCACATGCCCAGCAAAGTCAGGAGTGGTGGGACTGGGATTTTAGTCAGGACTGGTGGGAGGGAGGAGCTGAGGAGCAAAGTGACATCATCCTTCCAGGAACAGTCAGATAAAATAGCAGAGCAGAGTGAGGAGCTTCAGAGCCCAGCTCAGCATTCTCCACTGCTCCAGGATATCCCATCAGGAGCAGGTGGGTTCAGTGTCCCACCCCACGGGGATGAGTGTGGTAAATACCTGCCCACGTAGGAACTTGTGGCAGCAAAGAAAAAAAGGGTTCAGTTCCTTCCCAGCAGCTGCTTTGGGTTATTTCTAAGCCCCAGCTGAGAATTTGGCCCAAGTGCTTTGGTTCCCACTTGGAGCCAAGATCCTGCACAAGGCAGGGAAAATAATAACCTGGGCTCCAGGGGCTCCTAAACTGCCAAATGTTTACTTGGAAGCCATGCAGGAATCACCACCTGGAACAGCCACCCTGGGCCTCTGAGTCAAGTGTTTTTCCTCCAGCAGAAGGGGGAAAAACAGAGAGAGAGAGACCCTACAACCCTGGGAGCTTTCCAGGGGGAGAGTTTCTTATTTCAGTCACATCTGGTGACTCTGAGACCTGATGGGTAATAGCTCCCCAAATGTCTTCCCTGCCTATTGTAATTCCAGCTTTTATTGATATAGGCAAGTGTTTCACAGTTTCAAGAGCCCAGGCAGGGACTAATTCCTTATTGTGCTCCTCAGCAATCACAGCCAGGAGGGAACAGCACTGGAGTGGGGACAAGTTGAGCTGTGCTGAGCTGCAGAACTGGCACCAGCACCAAAATGGGGGCGACATTTTTTCATTTATAAATGGGGGCCACTGGCATCCTGAGGGTGGAACAGCCACCACGAGGATCCTTTGAGCCTCCCGAGGTTGTTTCCTGCCTGGAAAATGTGCTCAGAGCCTCATCCCAGGAAAACTGGCCCAGTGGTGGAGCTCTGCATGGCAGAGAGGGAGCTGAGCTCCCACAGGGATCTCTGGCACAGGCAGGAGCTTCCTGCAGAGGTGCTGAGCTGGGAGAGGGGTGGTGGGTTGCTGGATGCCCACCCAGCTGCCCTCGCCCACCCTCCTTCCACAGCACGGCAGGGGCAGAAAATCAGCTGGGAAAGCTGGTCAAGAGAAGGGCAGGGAGGTCACTCACCAGGTGCCATCATGGGCAAAACAGTCTTGACTCGAGGGAAAACAATCTCATTTACTGCAATTAAAAACGGGGTGGGTGGTGACAAACAAACCAAACCCACCTTCTTCCCAACAACCCCGTTTCCCAGGCTCAGCTTCCCCGTGTCATTCCCAACTCTTCCACCTCCTCCCCGCTCCCCAGGAGGGTGGGGATGGGGGGCTGCAGTTGGTCCAGCACACTCTGCCTGTTGGTCCTTCCCCCTGTGCCACCGTGGGGTCCCTCCCACGGGATCACGTCCTTCTTGAGCTGCTCCAGCTGTGGATCCTGCCTGGGCCACAATTCCTGAAAGAAAACCTGCTCCAGCCTGGGCTCTCCGTGGGCTGCACCTTCCTCCAGGGCATCTCCACCTGCTTCAGCCTCCTCCAGGGGCTGCAGGGGGGGTCTCTGCTTGCCCATGGACCCCAGAGGAGCTGCCCTGGCACCTGGGGCACCTCCTGCCCCTGCTCCTGCCTGACCTCCTCTCTGCAGGGCTCTTTCTCTCACACTTTCCTCTCTCTCTGCATCTGTGCAGCATTTTTTACCCTTCCTTAGCTCTGTCACCCCAGAGGTGCCACCAGGGTCCCCCTGGCCTTGGCTCTGGCAGCACAGTGGGTTTGGAGCCGGCAGGACCCCAAACTCAGCGTGTCCTGCCCCCAGATGGGACCCCCCCAGCTCTGGGAGGAGAGCAAGGACAGCCCAGCTCGGGCTGGGAGAGAGGGAGGGATTAGCAGGGCAAGGAGAGCTCCTTCCTGCCCTTCCTGGGGACAGCTGGGAGGAACTGAGGAGCTGCTCCACCTTTGGAGAGGTCTCTGGGCAGCGCTGGCTCCTCTGCAGCACCAGGACATGGTGCAGACCCCCTGATCCCCCTGCCCTGTCCCCTGTGATCCCACAGGGACCAGCATCCCCCTCCCACCCCCTGCCCACGCCCAGCTCTGCCCCTCGGCCCCGGGGCCAGCTCAGCACGACCTCCATTCCCTCTGGGGTGTTATTTTTGTCCCACTTTGTCCTTAGTGGTGCCTTGTCTCGGTTTTAGTGTCTGGGGCTGCCTGACATCCCCCCTTTGTTCTCTCTCTGAGTTTGCTGCCGTTCTGGCCCCTCTCATCCCTTTGTTCTCCCTGTGTTTTCCTTTGTTTGCTCCTTTCCCTTTGTTATTTCTTTTGATTGCTTATTTCCACTTCTGATTTTTTTTTCCTACTCTCCCTCATTCTTTCTTGTTTCATCTCTCTTTTTTTTGCCTCTTGCTTTGTTTCCCCCTTATTCCTGTTCTCTCTCCTCATGGTTTGCTCTCTGTGTATCCTCATTTTTCTGTTTAAATTCCCCACCTCCCCCTTTCCTCCCCGAGTCTGCATTTGGAGTGGGAAAAAGTAGGAAACCAGTGTTTCTGTCTTTAAATTTTAATCATAGTGCCTATAATCCAAATCCAAATCCTGGTGGTTTTTTTTCCTTTTTATTTCCAAGGAACAGACAATCAGCACATCCTGTGGCAGCAGCTGGGCCTGTCCTGCCTCTGCCAGGGCTGCAGTGCCCGGACACAGGCTGGGAGATGGTGACTGCATGGATACATCCATGATTCTCCCAGATCCCAAGGCCTCCCTGCCAGGAAAAGGTGCAGATAATGGGTAGATCCTGCTTTCAAGCACCAGAAATCCACGGGGCTTGGGGGCCAAGAGGGTGTGGTGAGCCTGTGGCCCTTCATTTGAGGGTTTGGATCATCCACGTGGATGGAGAGGGAAAGGGACAAAGTGGGTCTAACTTTCTGGTCTTATTTTTTTCTAATAAGGAAAAAAACACCCCACCAAAATACTCTGCTAGTTTTTTTGCTGCCCAAGTTGAGCTGAATGAGAGCAGAAGACAAGGCCAGAGCCCCTGTCCAGGTGCCCTGTGGTGGGTCAGTGGTGGGACTGTGGAGCTCGTGGCACTCGAAGGGGAAAAATGGGAGATGTGGAGGGGGGAAGGGAGGGATCAGGAAAGGGAAATGGAAGGAATCAGAGCCAGATTTGGGGAGATGAGCAATGGGCAGGTACCTGGGCTGGGCTGGGTCTGCCTTTGGCCATGAGGAAGGTTCTGGATTCAGCACAGGGTCCCAGGAAGGGTCAGTCCTACCATGGGCAGCACTGGTGGATGGGCCACCCCAGCACCTGGGTCACCCCAACCCCAGCACACATCAGGCAGGGCTGGGAGGTGCTGGGCAGCCTCTCCATCCCCAGGGTGGCCACACAGAGGCCCCTTCCTGGTGGATGTTCATCCCATCTGCCCCTGAGCTGGTGGCTCATCAGGATTTCTGAGGCTCCGCTGTCCTCGCTGTCAGAGAGGTTTTGATGTGTCTGGGCTGAATTTTCCTGCTTGAATGGCAAATCTGAGCCTTCCCCAGCCCTGACAGGGAGGCTGGATGGTTTTTTTCCCTTCTATTCTTATTTCCTGTGTCACTCTTCTTCTGATCCAGAAAAGATCAAACTGCAGCTCTTCCAGCCAAAATCAGCAGAACCTTCTTGCTCATTAGAGACCCATGGAATCATAGGATGGTTTGGGTTGGGAGGGACCTTAAAATCATCTCATCCCACCCTCTGCCATGGGCAGGGACACCTTCCACCAGCCCAGGCTGCTCCAACCTGGCCTTGGACACTTCCAGGGCTGGGGCAGCCACAGCTTCTCTGGGCAACCTGTGCCAGGGCCTGCCCACCTGAACAGGGAAGGATTCCTTCCTAATGCCTAAAGGAATAGATCCATGACCTCTGGAGCCAGGAATCACCCCGTGTTTGGTGCAGAGAGGTTTCACACAGCCCAGGGATATCACACATGCCAGATCCTCAATGGGAGGTGACAGCCAGGGCCCATCCAGCTGCTGAGGGTGACCCAGTGGCCCGATGAGGGCCTGGCCCCAATATAAATCATAAATGCAATTAATTATGGACAGCCTAGAGAGCAAGGTCACGCTCTCCCATTCTCTTTCCCACCAGGATAATTTAGTTGACCTCCTCTGTTTAAGTGGAACAGCTCCTGCCGAGCTGCTTTGTTGCAGTTGATAGCGAGATAATTATAATCCCATCAGTGGTTAAACTGTTTCAATAGGCAAAAGACACTCTCTTCAGGCCTTTGATGGATATCTAACAGCTCCCAGAGATTTGATATTAATCAGCTGCTATCTCTTGACTGCTGGGAGGCAAGTGATCACTGACAATAGCTGGTGAGGGAAAACATGAGTTTCCTGAGATGCACATTTAATAAAAATAATGCTTTGCACGGAGCGTGCTGGGGGCTGCAATCAGAGCTGGCTGCCCACCACCCTGCTGCTCCCCTATGGAAGCTGGGATGCACCTGGAACCTTCTCCCAACCCTCCAGGATCTCCATTAGCACCGATTCCCTTTCACTGAAGGGATGGAAGGAGCATCTCCCTGGGCAGCCAGAGAGGGGGGTTTGGTCCTCAGCCTGCCATCAATTATTCAACACTTGGATCTGCAAGGTGAGGAGGGAAAATGCTGGTTAAAATGTTACTTAATATTTGATGGACTCCAGAATGAAGGGCCCAGAGTGTTTGGAACCTTCCTGGGAAAAGGTGGCAGGTGAAACGTTTTCATTACTCAAGCCTTTGAAGCAGGGACTTGAAATCCTTCCAACCCATGAGCTGCTGCTCACGTGTCAGTGAAGGATTTCCCCCACCCTGCAGGTTTGTGTGTGAGATCATGAAAGTAATAAACTCATTTCTCTGCACTTTAGGTATGCCACAGCACTGGGGCACAGCCCAGTCAATGATGTTCATCGTGTTCTTTAAAGGAGCTGAGACATTCCCGGGGCCCTTCAGCCCAAAATTTATCCTGCTCCCAAAATCCATCCTGCTCCCAAAATCCATCCTGCTCCCAAAATCCATCCTGCTCCCAAAATTCATCCTACAGAGCAGGGATGTGGTTTTCATAGAATATAATGGAAGGGATCCAGCAGGATCATCCAGACCAGCTCCTGGCCCTGCACAGACACCTCAACAATCCCACCCTGGCCCTCAGAGCGTTGTCTCTGGCAGGTTTGGGGCTGTCACTGCCCTGGAGAGTCTTTTTCTTGAAAAAGTGGAATCTTCACCTGTGCAATTGCATCCTGGAACATGTTTCATTCAAAGGCTGGACTCCTGTGAGACTCTGAAGAGCTGAACAGTACAGAGAAAGTGTAATTGTCTTCTGTGGAGGGTTTTATTTTAGTAGTTTTTGATGTGGTAGGAGCTCACACGGTTCTGTTGGGTTTTGCTTTAATTATTGTTATTTCTGTGTAAACATACCCAGAGATTGTTGTAACCACTGGCCTGGAAAACTGCCTGGGAGGTACTTGCTCCTCACTGGAGTGTTTAACGTTTCATGACTGTTATTTCTCAGCTTCCCTGTTTGCACCAGGCTCCAGCTGGGGATGGGGAGAGACCTCGTGTGCCCCCAGCCAGGAGGGTGTCCCTGTGCTGGGAGCTGCCCCAGCTCAGCTCAGGAGACTCTGCAGTGCCTGAGGGGAAGGATGGAGACAGGGAAGAGTGTTTGGGAATGGGGCCAGGGCAGGGCAGAGCTCTCTGTGCTCCCAGAGAGGGGATTGTCCCGCTCTGCTCTGCCCTGGGGCGGCCTCACCCCAACATTGGGGCAGTTTGGGGGGACACAATGGAAGGAGAGATTGAGCCATTGGAGAGTGTCCAAAGGAGGCCACGAGGATGGGGAAGGGCCTGGATTTGAAGGCGTGTGAGGACACTGAGGGCACTTGGTGTGTTCAGCTGGAGCAGAGGAGACTGAGGGGAGACCTCCCTGCAGTTCCAACTGCCTGGGCAGGGGCAGAGGAGGGGCAGGACTGAGCTCTGCTCTGGGGGGACCAGGGACAGCCCCCAGGGAATGGCTGGAGCTGTGTCAGGGCAGGCTCAGGGTGGATCTCAGCAAAAGGTTCTTCCCCCAGAGGGTGGTTGGCACTGAACAGGCTCCCCAGGGCAGTGGGCACAGCCCCAAGGCTGCCAGAGCTGCAGGAGGGTTTGGATGATCCTCTGGGGCACAGGGGGGACTCTTGGGGCTGGGCCTGTGCAGGGCTGAGGGTTGGACTCCAGGATCCTTGGGGGTCCCTCCCAGCTCAGCACATCCTGGGACTGTGAGATGCACCTCTCCTGCCTCTGCCCCTTCCCATCCCACAGCCAGGGAGGGGTCTGGGAGCTTTATTCATTGCTGGGTTTGGGTTCATCTCTCTTGCTTTGCCATACCCTTGAGCCAGAGGGATCCCTAAATATCACACTCTGAGCTGCCTCCTGTTTTGGCTTTCACTTCTTCCAAACCCTCCCCTGGGCAGGCAGCACAGGCTGCTGCTGTCTCCTGGCTTGGCCACAAAGCCCCCACTGTCCCCTTTGCAGTGAGGCTGCTGAGGGTCCTCCACCAACCCCCATCATCTCCTGTGCTCCAGCCACACTGGCAGCTGCCCCAGAGCTGCTCCCCAAGCCCCAGGTGCCCCCAGGAAGGTGCTGGTGTCCCTTGCCTGTGGGCTCTGGGGCCTTTCCCCGGTGTCCCAGGGCAGAGCTCTCTCATCTCCCCTGCAGGGAAACACTGAGGTGCTGGCAGGTAGAAAAGAAATCAATTAAAAAAATAAATAAAAATCCCCCAAGGCAGCTGGAAATCAGAAGAGTGGCTGGGTGAGGGCAAGAGGCTGGGTGTCCCTGCTGGGGACATCAGGAGGGTGGCAGCTCCCTGCCCTGAGACCTTGGAGGGAAGGGGAGCCATGCAAGGTGTGCATGTGATGGGTTTGGTGACCTGGGTGGCACTGGCAGGAGATGTCCCCTCCTCAATCCCCACATCCAGTGGTGGGTCTGATCCCACAGAGCTCCCAGGGTGGAGGGGGAGCCTGTGGGTTGGTGTTTGGAATTCAGGGATTTCTCCTTCCCTTAAAGTCCCCACCAAGGGCTGGGGAGCACAGGGGGACCCTGTCCTGGTTGGGCACTGCTGGGACACAGGGAAGGGAAAACTGCTCCCCCAGTGCCACCTTGTGCCTGAAAACCGAACAGGTTTGCAGCGTTGGAAATGAGGAGTCCAGGACGTGCTCATGGGGCTGGGAAATCCCAGCTGGGGCAAAAAATGGCTTTTGGTTAAGGCTGGGAAAGGCTCCTCCCTGAGAGAGGTATTTGGGGATGAGGTGGCTTTAGGTGAAGCTTTAGCCAGGCAGGTTGAGCCTGGCCTTACCCAGGGGGGGATTTAAAAACAGGTTCTATTTGCAGCCTGTGGGGCTCTCCTCACCTGCAGAGGCTGTGCTGGGATCAGCCACACAGCCCTGGTTTGCAGAATGCTGAGCCCAGGAAGGTGCCAAATGGGGCAGGACAGAGTCCCACACCCTGTGTGTGTGAGGGGGGTGTTTAATCCTGATCCTTTACTAAAATAAATGTCATAAAACCACAAAATCGAGAATGGGAGGGGCCCTAAAGCTCATCCAGTTCGACTCCTGCCATGGGCAGGGACACCTTCCACTCTTCCAAGTGGCTCCAAGCCCCGTCCAACCTGGCCTTGGACACTTCCAGGGATCCAGGGGCAGCCACAGCTTCTCTTGGAATCACATCCCAGCTCCTCCCCACCCTCACAGGGAAAATTTCTTCCCAATATCCCATCCAACTCTGCCCTCTGTTTGGAGGGCAGTTTGAAGCCATTCCCTGTGTCCTGTCCCTCCATCCCTTGTCTCCAGTCCCTCTCCAGCTCTTGGAGCCCCTTTAGGCCCTGCAAGGGGCTCTCAGGTCTCCCTGAAGCCTTCTCTTCTCCAGGTGAACCCCCCCAGCTCTCCCAGCCTGGCTCCAGAGCAGAGGGGCTCCAGCCCTGGGAGCAGCTCTGTGGCTTCCTCTGGACTCGCTCCAGCAGCTCCATCTCCTGGCCATCAGTGTCTCAAAGCAGGGAATTCCTGGCAAGGGATAAAGCCTGACTTCTGGAAAGGCAGGACATGAAGGAGAGGGGAGAGGAGCAGAGCTGTGTCACTTTGGGACGGCCAAGAGCCAGGGCTGGAAGTGTCTGGAGGAATCAGGGAGCTGAAGGGGAAGCCCTGGAGGCACAGACGGGCCTGAGGGTGTGTGGTGTTTTCATCAGCACTGGGAACTGCTGGGTCTGGAGAGGGCTTGGACTTTTCCAACATGGAAATAATCTGAACCTCATAAAACCCATCTAAACTGCTCAGCAAACCATGTCCTGGCTGTGAGAGGCAACTCTGCACATCCCGAGGGTCAGGATGGTCTCCAGAAAGGGGGGAAAGAAAACACAGGAGGGGGAACAAGGAGAAGAGTTCAGAGTTACAAACCTGCCATTTGAACAAGAGCACCTGGGGCAAAAGACCTGGATTCCACAAGCCAAGCACCTCTGGAGGAGCCAGAGAGCAGGTCATGTCCCCTGGCACAGGGACACAGCCCTGCAGAGGGGGGGTTTGCTGGGCTGGCTCCTGCAGGGCCCTGCTCACCAGCCGGGGGTCAGGGACAGGGTGGGGTGTCCCATGGGTGGGCCCCTCTGCCCAAGGACAGCCCAGTTCCCTGCCAGCAGGGTGCTCCCAAAATGCTCTGGCAGAGGCACTGCGGGCAGTCAGGGATGTGTTAATTATCCAGGCACTTGGAGAGGAGAGAGGGGGAGATGGGGAGATGAGGAGTTGAGCTGCCCTCGGCTGGAGTGGGGTGGGGTTGTAGCTCCACTTTGGCACGGCAGGAAGGGTCCTTCAGCTGCTCAAAGGAGAGAGAAGGACTTGCATGGGCTGGTGCAGAGGAGGCTTTGCCTTCAGCAGCACTGCCTGGTGCTGAGCCCTCCTTGGTGGCACCGTGGACAGTGACAGGAGCACCTGCTGGGCTCTCTGAGGTGCTGAGCAGGAGCAGCCACTGGGACAGAATTGCAATGTACAATTACACTGTGTTTCTGCACAGCAAGAAGAAAAGGCCTTGTAGATCACAGAATGTCCTGAGTGGGAAGGGACTCATCCAGTCCAACCCCTGGCACTGCACAGACACCCCAACAACCCCACCCTGTCCCTGAGAGCGTTGTCCAAACACTCCTTGAGCTCTGGCAGGTTTGGTGCACAAGATAAGCAAGGCAACAGCACAGCACATGGACTGTGCTCTCCACAGGCTTCCCAGCTCCTCCACCTTTGAGTGGGTCTTGCCTCCAGGGTCTCCCTCATGACATGAGGGAGGTGATGGTGACACCCAGCCTAAGCACTTCATGCTGGGGGTGTCCTTCCAGCAGAGCTGAGCTTCCCAGCTGACTGGAGAGGACATCAGAGTCTTCAGAGGGACCAAATCACCCCGTTCCTTAGCAACCCACAGGCACTTGGCAGAGAAACATTCCAGCTGGAGCTGTTTTGGCTTTCCCTCCTTTGGTTTCCATATCCTTTATCCTCTTAAAGCAAGTCATGAGGTCCACAAGTCATGACAGCAGCTCCCCCTTGGAATCAGAGTCATCCAGATTGGAAAAGACCTCCAAGATCATCAGGTCCAACCTGTGCCTGATCCCCACCTTGTCCCCCAGCCCAGAGCACTGAGAGCCACCACCAGTCCTTCCTTGGACACCTCGAGGGGTGGGGACTCCAAACCTCCCTGGGCAGCCCCTGCCAGTGCCTGACCACCCTTTCCATGAGGAAATCCTTCCTCCTGCCCACCCTTCCCTCCTGGGTGCCTGTGGTGAGCATCTGCCTCATTTGAAAGCTCAGTCCTGGTCTCATCCACAACACAGCATTTGCTTTTCCCCTCAGGAGCTGCAGCTGAGCTGGAGGGATGGGGATGGACAGACTGGGATCTTGCTCAGATCTTCCTCATTGGAATTTTCTCCCTCCTGAAAAAAAAAAAAAAATCCTCCAATGAAATAACCATCAGAGCCAGTTCTTTGGGGCACAGTGTGGGGCACAACCACAGGCTGGCCCTGCTCCTCCAAACAGGGAAACAAGTGCCAGAGCCTGATTCCTGAGCTTCATGGGGGTGGACACAGCTGGCCTGACACCCCTGTGGCCTCCCAGTCCTAGGGTTGTGCTGTAAACCCAGGAGCCATTCCCTGTATCCCCAGGAAGGCTGCAGGGACCTCACCTGGCACAGGTGGGGCACTTCCCAGGCTTTCCAAGGGCAGTGTCAGCACCCCCTGTCTGGCACTTTGTCTGCTGTTTGCTGATTCCAAGGTGTCTTTAAGGAAGCCCCGCATCCAGCCTGGCCTGCTCGGCACCTCCTGCTCCTCTCCACCCAACTCATTTTCCCTTCCCACCACGAGAGGTCCCCAGGATCCCACGGAGGAAAACCGGTTGGAAAACGTACCCAGGAGCAAGGCTTGGAAAACAGCGGGGCTGGGGAGGAGGGAGCTGCTCCCTCTCACGGACGTGGGGCTTCCAACACCTCCCTCTCTGTTTGGGTTTGGGGCCTTGGGGTGAGATTTTCGCTTCTCTCAGCAGGAGTGGGAAAACTCAGGTGCTCCCAGCAGGGTCTGGGAACTTCTGCTCCAAGGGAAGAGCCAAAGTAGGGAGAAAGGAAGTTTTTCAGCACGGGATGAACAAAGGCAGCACCACAGGAGGGCAGCTGGGACAGGGTTGTTGCCTCCTCAGTGGTCGTGGTGCCTCCAGGGGCTGTGAGCAAATGTCCAAATTTCAGCCTTTCTCCCATTCCTCAGACAAGGAATTCTGAGCACACAACCCTGTTAGGAGGGTTCCCACAATTCTGTTGACACGGAATCATGGAATGGTTTAGGTTGGAAGGGGCCATAAAGATCATTTAGTTCCACCCCTGCCATGGGCAGGGACACTTTCCACTAGCCCAGGGTGCTCCAACCTGGCCTTGGACACTTCCAGGGCTGGGGCAGCCACAGCTTCTCTGGGCAACCTGTGCCAGGGCCTGCCCACCCTTCCTTCCATATATCCAACCTAAATTTCTCTTCTTTCACTTTTAACCCATTTTCCCTTGTTTTATCACTCCATTTCCTGATGCAGGATCCCTCTCCAACTTCCCTGTAGCCCCTTTCAGATCCTGGAAGGAGCTGTGAGGTCTCCACACAACCTTCTCTCCTCCAGGCTGAACAGCCCCAGCTCTCCCAGCCTGTCTCCATAGGGGAGGTGCTCCAGTCCTCTTATCAACTTTGTGGCCTCCTCTGGACTTGCTCCAACAGTTCCATGCCCTTCCAATGTTTGGGACTCCAGAACTATGCACAGAATTCCAGGTGGGGCCTCACCTGAGGGGCAGAAGGGCAAAATCCTCCCCTGTCCTGCTGCCCAGGCTGCTGATGCAGCCCAGGACACTGTTGCCTTTCTGGGCTGTGAGCTCCCACTGCCAGCTCATGCACTCATAAATATAAATCCATTCAATATAAATCTATTCAATATTCCTATTTTTAATTGGCTGTTCAATGGAATCTGCTGTTTCCCAGTTGGAGCTGTTGGGATTTTGCAGGTGGCTGTAACACAATGCCCTCCTGTGCTGCTGCCAGCCTGGCTCTGGTGCTCCCTCTCCCATTTCAATGTCTGCTTAGAGCATAAAAAATGGAATACTTGACATTTTTTTTTCTCATCTCAGCCTGGTTTTGCCCGTGCAGTTGTACCCTGGGGCAGCTCTGGTGGCACCTCTGAGCTCACGGATCCCACACAGGCAGTGCCATCCCCTTGCCTGTGCCACGGATCTCCCCTGGCCTCTGTGTGGACAAACCAGTGGTGAGAATTCGTTTGGTTTTCCTGGTTTTCCAGGCATTCCCAATAGAGGCTGTTTTTGCAGAACAAACTGGGAGATGTTTCCCTTCCTCTCCCATTTCCTTGTCCCTCCTCCCTGCTTGGAGGGACTGTGGGAGCTGGTTCTTCCAGCCCTTCCCTGGCAGGAGCTCAGGCTCTCCCACCCTTCTCCCAAACCTGACAGTGAGAGAATCACAATCCCCGATCTTTCTTTTTAATAAAGCACTTTGGTGTTGCTCAAAGGCTCATCACGGGTATCAGCACAGATTTCTCCCTGGTCACAGTGGGTTTGAGCTCATCACCAGGCAAAAGGGAAACAATCCTGCCTTTTAAATGTTAATCGAGACCTTTCTCATTGTTCTCCTGCAGGAAGGAGTGATTTATCCCCCTTTTCCTGCTCTGGCTGCAGAGCTGAGCTCTGCACACACACGGTGTGTTTGTGAGCACTGGATATTTTATATTTCTCTGCTCTGGTCTCTGTGCACACTTTAGTTTCAGATGTGAGTAATCAAGAGCCACAGACGCCTCTGCCTTCCCCCCAAAGCCCAGGTTGACAGAGGTGGATAATAAAATACCCAGTGGGTGCAGGACCCAGCAGAGCTGAGCCTGGGGGAAGTTCTCAGCCTTCCTGCAGCCAGCAAAGGTCCTGGTGCAGAGAAAAGTGGGAGCTTCCCTCAGTGGAGGAAGGTCTTGTGCCTGAGTTAGGTGGTGGCTCCTGAGGAAGAGATCAGATCTGGGCTGGATTCCTGGAGGGAAACACCTGACTCCAGACCTGAGAGCCAATTCCAGGGCACAAAGGGGCTCCAGGAGAGCTGGAGAGGGACTGGGGATAAGGGGTGGGGGGACAGGACACAGGTAATGGCTTCAAACTGACAGAGGGTGGGTTTAGATGGGATATTGGGAAGGAATTCTTGGCTGGGAGGGTGGGCAGGCCCTGGCACAGGTTGCCCAGAGAAGCTGTGGCTGCCCCTGGATTCCTGGAAGTGTCCAAGGCCAGGTTGGAGCAACCTGGTGTCCCTGCCCATGGCAGGGGGTGTCACTGGGTGAGCTTTAATGTCCCTTCCACCCCAAAGCACCCCAGGATGTGACAGCCTGGCTGCTCTGCTGAAGGAATTTAGCAGGGGCTGAGGAGAAGCTGGGGCAGATCCTTTGTGCTGGGCACAGGCTCTGCCCAGGCCCGTGGGGTTTCTCCTGCAGGGCTCAGGCAGCTTTTCAGTGCTGGAGGACAGCTCTGAAGGACCAGGAAAAGCTGAGTTAATCCTGCATCCTCTTCTGGTCCCAGTACTTCCCACAGGGGCTCTGGAAGGAATGCCAGGGTGGATACAAAGGGCACAAAAGAGACGTTTTTTGCACAGAGGTGGCGTCTCTTATTGCTGCAATCCGAGCAAAGCACCGGGAGCTGCTGTGCCCTGGGGGTGTCACAGAGCCCCACTGCTGGAGCAGCGACACTTGCTCGCTTCACACCCCCTGGCTGCTGCTTTTACAGCTTCCACTGTGCCCGTCGGGGAGTGCCGTGTGGGTGCAGGGGACCTGCCCCCCTGAACAGCCCCGATCGCGGCCGGGCAGAGCCGATCACCTCTGCTCTCACCACTGGATGGCAGAAACACGGCTGATTCCCCCGGGTTTTCAGCCGCTGCTTTCAGGCGCCGCTCGATGGAGACAGTCACGTTGATAATCCCTGAATAAACTTCTCTTTCTGGGGGCTTTCGGGCGTTTCACTCCCGCTTAACTTCACGCTTTTTTTAACAGCTCTCACGCGCACACGAACACGGGCCGGAGCATTCTTTGTGCTGTGCTGCCAGTGACACACCAGGACGTGTTTGCTGCAGTCTCAAACCTTGTTTGGGGCTTCGGTTTGCATTTTTAACTCGGAACTGCTTCGGCATCTTTCCTGAAAGTGGTGGGAACATCAACTACTCCTGCTGCTGAGCAAAAAAATGGGGGGAGTTTTGGCTTTTCTTGGTTCAGTCCAGCTCAGAGCTCATCATGTGTGCACTCTGTGGTGAGTCTGGGACGGTCAAACCAAACCAAACTTCACCCAACTCGACCCAACCCTCCCTTTGGAGGCTCATTAATGTATTTTGTCAAGTGCTGATGTCTCCCAACAGGAGCACTGGGAAGTGGCTCGACAAGCCCCTCTGCTCTGGAGCCAGGCTGGGAGAGCTGGGGGGTTCCCCTGGAGAAGAGAAGGCTCCAGGGAGACCTGAGAGCCCCTTCCAGGAGAGCTGGAGAGGGACTGGGGACAAGGAATGGGGGGACAGGACACAGGGAATGGCTTCAAACTGACAGAGAGTGGCTTTAGATGGGATATTTGGAAGGAATTGTTGGCTGGGAGGGTGGGCAGGCCCTGGCACAGGCTGCCCAGAGAAGCTGTGGCTGCCCCAGCCCTAGGAGTGTCCAAGGCCAGGTTGGATGGAGCTTGGAGCAAGCTGGGCTGGTGGAAGGTGTCCCTGCCCATGGCAGGGGGTAGAACTGGATGGTCTTTAAGGTCCCTTTTAGGTCCCTCCCAACCAACCATCCCAAACCATTCCAGGGTTCTGTCAGTGTAGCAGCTTTTCTGGATTCAGGAGGAGTTTGCTGACCAAGCAGGACAATGCCCCCCCTTTTCCCCAGCTGCATTTGGGGACAGACACTGTAAAGTCCTGCTCTGAACTGTGCAGCTGTGTCAGACATCAAGGATGGACAGGACTACCCTCATGTGGTGCCAGACCCCTGGCTCTGGTGGCTCCTGGACACCTCCAGGCACCCTCCTGATGAACAGGCACATATTTGGATGTGAGGGGAGCTTTGCTGTGGGAGGTGTGAGAACAGCCTGGCAGCACAGAGCAACTGCACCCTGGGGAGAGATCAGACACTCCTGAACACCCAATTAAGGGCCCAGCTGAAATGCTGAGCCAAAAGAAAAAAAAAAAAAAAAGGGGGGGTGGAAAACCTACTCCTTCTCTTTCATCTGTGTTATCTGTGTTATCTGGGGATATAATAGGAGGAAAAGACCAGGCAAATGAAGTGGTGCTGCTTCCTCAGAGCCAACAGGCTGCAGAACCTGTATGTAATGCAACCTCTTTTCTTCCAAAAATACCCATCTTGCAACCAGTGGCTGAGGGAGCACTGGGAATGCTGTGTCACCCTGAGGAACAGACTGGCTCTCTTCACCCCACACCGTGTCAGATAGGGCTTGGGGATGTGGCTTCTTTTGGGGTTCCCAGAAGTTACCTGAGGTGTTGTTGCTGGTCCCCACCGAGGAGAGCACAGGAAGGGCCCAGATCACACTGACATTGCTTCAGAAAATCATGGAATCATCAAGGTTGGAAAAGACCTCAAAGTTCATCAAGTCCCACTGTTAACCCAGCAGTGCCAAGTCCACCACCAAACCATGTCCCCAGCGTGTCCATGGCCTCCTTGTGGTGGAAAAAAGATGGAAATGAGCTTCAGTCAGAGGGTTCATCCTGCAACACCTTTGTCTGAGCTTTCTTCTGGCCTTCCCAGTCCTCTGGGCTGGTGTGGGCAGTGCTGGGGCTCTGCCTGCTGCAGGGTGACCTCCTGGCATGGGGGGTAGGTTTGAGGCTGGGGGTGAACTTATCAGGTGGCTTTGAGTGTCCCCAGTGCCCACATCACCTGAGTCACTTCTCCAGACTTTCTTCATCCCACATGGAGTAAAACCGGCAGGTTTGAAGCACGAGGCATCTCTTCAGCACTGAGTCACAGAACCCCAGGATGTGCTGAGCTGGGAGGGACCCCCAAGGATCCTGGAGTCCAACCCTCAGCCCTGCACAAGCCCAGCCCCAAGAGTCCCCCCCTGTGCCCCAGAGGATCATCCAAACCCTCCTGCAGCTCTGGCAGCCTTGGGGCTGTGCCCACTGCCCTGGGGAGCCTGTTCAGTGCCAACCACCCTCTGGGGGAAGAACCTTTTGCTGAGATCCACCCTGAGCCTGCCCTGACACAGCTCCAGCCATTCCCTGGGGGCTGTTCACACCAGACCCATCTGCCCAGACAGCCCAGTTTGGAGCTTTAAAAGCCAGAAACCCCCTGTGGTGACACAAACACTCTATGTCTTCTCCGTGTGTGTCCTCGAGGAACTCAAGGTTGTGGTGGATGTTGCACCAACGTTTCTGCAGATGGATGTGAAAGGAGGGAAGGAAATGTCTTCCCCAAGCACCAGCATGACCTTCAATAAATGTGGGGCAAGGCTGTTGATCTGCCCTCGCTGGTAAGTTCATTAACAAACCCATTAAGGGAGCCATCTGAAGGAGACAGGCCGATTTTCAGAGATGGGACGGATTTCCTAAAGTTAATTTCCAAAGATAAACACAATTAGCAGAACTTCTTGTTGCCCATAAATTATCCTCCTAGTGTGTGCTTCCCCAGGATGGAAGATCTGCTGTGCCACAAGTTTAGGAAGTATCAAAACAAGCAAAGAACACAAACTCTGAGAACAACAAGGGAAGCAAAACCTGACTTAATTAGGTCCCAAGAGAGGCTTATTCCCGTCTCAATGGAGAAATTAAGTCAATACAATGGAATGGTTAAATATTGACTGAACTGTAATATATAATCAAGTGGTATTCATACTGCTCCTCTTTCCAAAGAGCTTTAGCTGGTTGGTTTATTGGCTTTTTAATCAATGCTTTAATTATATTTGTGCTCTAATTTCATAATAAGCTTACATTAATTAAGGTAGCTCTTCTATATGCAGAGAGTAATAGGGAAACCAAACCAAATAAAGGAATATGCTGTTCTCATGCTCCAGGAGAGATGGAAACTGTGCTATTTACACTCATTTACTCTTGCAAAGGACAGCGACACTGCGGATTTTTGTTGCTCAGAGTGACAATGGATTTGTTATTCTCTACTTAGGTCAGCTCTGCCATCACTGAGAGATCTGGGAAAATAAGAACTTGGGTCAACAGGATCAGATCCTGGAAAAGGAAGTGTTTGGGTGTAATGGAAGAAAAATGGGGATCCCCACAAATGGAGAAATACTTGAGCTCACTCTGATAACCCTGAGCTGAGTCAGCTGGGTGGAGCTGAGCTCTTAATGCCCAGGGTGTGGGTTCAGCCCCTGGAGGGGCCATTCACTGAAGGGTTGGACTGAAGATCCTTGTGGGTCCCTCCAAGCTCAGGGTATTCTGTGATTCTGTCAACTATTTGTGATTTTTGGTCCACCTCTGAATCATCTGCTGCCATTTGTCACCAGAATCAGCTCTAACCAGGGGATGAGGGTGAGTGAGGGGAAGAGAACTGAGCTATTTGTTGAACAGGAACGTTTCTCTTGATGCTGAGGACACTCAGACAGGCTGGGCACAACCAGGAAGTTTCCCCATTATTTTTTCCTTCCAGCTACAGAAATAGGGAGATTCTGGAGGGGAGATGTGGATGAGAACAGTTTGATGTCTTCACCTGAGCTTGTCTTCACAGAATCCCAGGATGTGCTGAGCTGGGAGGGACCCCCAAGGATCCTGGAGTCCAACCCTCAGCCCTGCACAGGCCCAGCCCCAAGAGTCACCCCCTGTGCCCCAGAGGATCATCCAAACCCTCCTGCAGCTCTGGCAGCCTTGGGGCTGTGCCCACTGCCCTGGGGAGCCTGTTCAGTGCCAACCACCCTCTGGGGGAAGAACCTTTTGCTGAGATCCACCCTGAGCCTGCCCTGACACAGCTCCAGCCATTCCCTGGGGGCTGTCCCTGCTCCCCCCAGAGCAGAGCTCAGCTCCTGTGGCACTGGATGTGACTCTGGAGTTCAGGGCACCCTTTGGATGAGCAGCTCATCAAACTGCTTATCAAAACCTCCTGTATCTCCATTGCCACTGGAGCCTCTCCCAGTAACCAGGGACTCCTCCAGTGTAACCTGGCTGCTGGTTAAGGTAGAACCCAAGAAATAAAGATGTTTTTTGCTGCAGCTGGAACAAATCAGGGAATGTTTCCAGTGCCACAGGCCTCAGTTCTTTGAACACCCCATGGCTGTGGCTGTAGTTGAGTGAGACTGGGGACAACTCAGGGCTTGTGGCAGCCTGAGAGGTGCTCCTGACTTCTCATGCTTGCTCTGCAGCCTAATTCCTGCTGCAAATGCCAGTGGAAAAGGAATTCCTCACCCTGTTTTTCCCAGAGACATCAAGAAGGCAGATCTCTGCTGCTGAGAGGGGTTTGGTAAAGGCTCCTGGTTTGGATTAGGACCTGGACTGGATTGGAGGAGGGAGCAGCTCTGCTCCTGAACCCTACCTGAGCATGCCAGGGATGTGAGTTCCCTGGACAGGGAGAGCAGCTCTGATCCAGCCAGAGGCACTAAATCCTTGTGGTGAGCTCATGTCTTGGAGCAGAGTGTGTTTGGAAGGCCAGGAGGATGCTGTTATCCCAGGATTTCTTTGTCATGCACCGAGACCTTTACAAAGCTGGAGTGTTTTGATCCAAGGGATTTTCATTAATGAGGTCACTGGTCCTGGGGTCTGATATCACCGGGGTTGCAGTGACTTTAATTCACACTCAGAAATGCTGCAGACACAAGGGCAGTTGTTTAGCCAAGGAGATAAGGTGTCCCAAAAGCATTAAACAATGTCTGTGAGTGGATAAATCAGATGGCTGGGGCTGTAAAAGGATGTGTTTAACAGCAGCTTCTTGGAGCTGCCCCCAGCTGATGGTTCCACATCTGCTGAGCATCATCTTTTCTCAGAGTGAGGGGACTGTGAGATGGGAAGGGAGAACAGTTTGACTTGCAGGAATGTTCTGCTGGGTTTTATTAATGCTCAGTTCAGCCTGGGGCTTTCCATGACATGCTCAGCACAATTTCATAGGCAAACCTGGTGGAAGGGGTCAGTGCACAAACACCACTGTGCTCCACCTGCAGGAGGTGCAGATCTCTCTAGAGCTTATCAGGGTGTCAATATTTCATAGACCAAATTTCACAGGCTCCCAGGATGTGCTGAGCTGGAAGGGACCCCAAGGATCCTGGAGTCCAACCCTCAACCCTGCACAGGCTCAACCCCAAGAGTCACCCCCAGAGGCTCCCCAGGGCAGTGGGCACAGCCCCAAGGCTGCCAGAGCTGCAGGAGGGTTTGGATGATCCTCTGGGGCACAGGGGGGGACTCTTGGGGCTGGGGCTGTGCAGGGCTGAGGGTTGGACTCCAGGATCCTTGGGGGTCCCTCCCAGCTCAGCACATTCTGTGAAAAAGGGAGGGCAGTGAAGTGTCCAGGGGGTCTCTGGTTCCAGGCTGGGTGTGCCATCAGCTGTGAGCCCCACGAGCACAGCTCTGTGTGTGTGATGTTCCATCAGCTGTGAGCAGGGTCCTTCTGAGATGGTTCTGCAGAAGATGCTACTCACCCATCACCTGGGTTGGATGCTGTGCCAGGAGCTGGAGGAGGTTGGATGGCTCATCTTCCTGGACATCCCAGGGCAAGGTGATCTCCTTGCCTACGGCAAAGCAGGTGGGTGTTCCTCCTGCAGGGAGCAGCACAGCTACCCCTGATATCCTCCCTCCACTGTCCTCCTGCACCAGCAGCACAGGTTCCAAAGAGACAGTTCCCAGGATGATTAGGAGGTGTGGGTGGTGATTTCCTGGTGGGCAGCTCCTGCTGCTGACAGACCAATGCCCTCTGACTGCCCAGCACGTTCAGCTGTGCCGAGGCCCTAGGGAGGGTCTGGGATGAACTTTATCTCATGGAGTCTCCCCAGTGGACACTTGGAGGCTCACTGGGGGTGCCTCTTGCTTTGTCCCAGCCCAGCCAGAGCTGCCAGGGCCTTTCCCAGCTCCTGTGGGAAGGGAACAAAGGGCACAAATCCTCTTTGCAGCCCCGGGGTGTTCAGTGGCTGCTGCACCGGGGTGGCCATGGCCAGGAGGGTTCAACACTCAGTGCTCCCCTCTGCTGCTGGGGGTTCCTTCCCACCTCCCCACAGCCAGAGGGGGCTTTATCTCTCCAGCCCCAGCACAAAGGAGTCTTTATTCATGCAAGTTCACTCTCTGATTTGGTTGAAAATGCTGCAGTAATTGCAATTGTGACTGAGCTCCAGCTCCCTTCCCGACATACCCGGAATTCTTAGCAGTCATTTATCAGGGCAGCACTGGAACTGCTTTCCCAAGGAATGGCAATGCTTTGGAGCACCCCTAATGTGTCATTTATCTCTGTCTTTGAACCTGGTGCTGAGCCCAGCTTAAGCAAATCCATCTGCTCAACCTGTCCAGTTTTATCACAGTGTTACCCCTCCTGTTTCTTCTCTTCTGCCCTCTGAACTGATGCTTGTTTTTCCTCTTTATGCAGGACAATAATTTAAAAATAATTGCAAACTTAGTGTGTCCAAAAGGCAGTGAACCTTGGGATCTCTCTCCAGGTGAACAGGACAGGAGAAAAGTGATTTTAAAAATCCTCTCTGAAATTGGCTTGAAGAATTAATAAATATTCCCAGGAGATTCTTGTAGATCTTCAGGATTAAAGTGTGGGTTCTGCACTTTCAAATACATTTAATTTTGGCAGGTCTGTGTTGACAGGTCCTAATCTGGAGCCTCTTTCTGGCACTTGGAGCTTCCTTTCACCGTAAGAAGCAATTCCCATTTCCAGTATTTTCCAGGCTTTTGGATTGTCTCTGGTTCCAAGTGAGAGAAGACACTAAAATTGGCAGCAGCACAGCAGGAGCTCACACACCATGAGGAGGAAGCAACATCTCCTCTCCATCAGATCCTGTAGCTTTGGTCATTGTCTCCTTCACGAATCTCCCTTATCCATCTGTTCCCAAAGGCTCCAGGCTCCTTCTCTCTTCCAGGACCCAAACCAGTGGGAAATAGTGAGAAGGCAGGATGTCTCTTGGGGTGTGTGAGGTGATGCTTTGTCTTGGGCTGTGTAACTCCAGAAACCAGTCATGGCTCAGCCTCAGCCCAGGGTCACCAGCCCCCTCCTGGAGGAGGCAGGAGGAATATTCCCAACCCCTGGGATGAGCTGGGCCCATCCCTCCTGCTCCTGGAAGGTCCCTGCTGCTCCCCAGGCACAGACTGGGATTTGGGGATGGTTCCAACTCTGGGGTCCCTGGATGAGAGTTCAGATTTCAAATAAAGCTCTTTCCCCTTGTGCAGGGGGGAGAAGGTGAAGAAATCTCTTCTGAGTCATTTTCAGGATGTCTGGTGATGGAGAATCCAGCCCTCAGGGTGTGGCTGGTGGCAAAAGCTCCATGGCAAGGGTCTCATGGAGCCCTCAGAGCGCTGCCAGCAACCTGATGAAGCATTTCTGTACCAAAAGGGTGCTCAGACACTGGAACAGGAATCCTAGAGAGATGGCTGATGCTCTGAAGAGGTCAATGTTAAAGAAGAATTTGGAAACTGGCTTTAATAACTTTTGGTCAGTCCTGACAGAAGGACCATCTTTACCTTGTCCCGAGATGTCACAGCTGCCCAAACCACTCAAACCATTTTATTTGTGTGGTTTTCTTTACCCCACAAGGTCCCTTTGATAAAAAAGAAGGATGTGGAACAATTTCTCAGCCAAAAGAAGCTCCCACTCTGCCCATCTCCTGTTTTGGCAACGAGCTCCTGTTTAACAGGAAAGTCTTCCTTGGGGGTGACGAGTTGAGCACATTGAATTAGGAAGGAAGTCACAGGGTGTTGTGAGTGACTCTGTGTGCTTTGTAGGTCACTGCAACTGAGACAATCCGAACTATTCCATCCCATCCAAGCCAGGCACACAGGCTGGAGCTGCAGGGAAATGAAACTGAGCAGCAGGAACTGCTGCACTGGAAAGAGGGAGCTGAGCAACCCCAGGGGAATTAATTCCTTGTTCATTCTCTGTCTGAAATCCCCCTCTGGAAGTGACCCAGTAGTTTCATTTCAATTCTATGCAGATGCCAAGGCTGCTGGTGCCTTTCCAGAGGGTCCACACTGTGTGGACATGCAGGGCAGGGGGTTGAGCTCCCCAAAATGCTCTTGCT
This sequence comes from Myiozetetes cayanensis, assembly GCF_022539395.1. Classification (NCBI taxonomy): domain Eukaryota; kingdom Metazoa; phylum Chordata; class Aves; order Passeriformes; family Tyrannidae; genus Myiozetetes; species Myiozetetes cayanensis. The sequence goes on along the minus strand of NW_026087522.1, from coordinate 4,740,582 downwards.
ATTCCATTCACACACCTTACTGAACACGCAGATGAGTTTAATTTATATTTAATCAGCCTCTGCAAACAGCAATCACTTGAGAGGTTTCTCTGTATAACATGCAGTGATTACCCTTATTACAGAGGGACTGCTTGTACCTCCAGCACTGGGGTCTCTCAGCCCCTCCATGTGGAACCCTTCACTTCAGGAGGTTTCAGTGCTTCTCTGGGAAACATCTGCAGCTGGAATGTGTTGGATCTGGAAATGCCTCAGTAGCCTCGTGTTCTCCTCAGGGCTGGGATGGCTCTGAGAGCTCTGCTTTGCCCCTGTGGTTGTACCAGGAGTTGATGTGCTGGTTGAGCCTTGCCCACCTCACCCCTGGCTCCAGCTCAGCTGGAGGAGACTGAGGGGAGACCTCCCTGCAGTTCCAACTGCCTGGGCAGGGGCAGAGGAGGGGCAGGACTGAGCTCTGCTCTGGGGGGACCAGGGACAGCCCCCAGGGAATGGCTGGAGCTGTGTCAGGGCAGGCTCAGGGTGGATCTCAGCAAAAGGTTCTTCCCCCAGAGGGTGGTTGGCACTGAACAGGCTCCCCAGGGCAGTGGGCACAGCCCCAAGGCTGCCAGAGCTGCAGGAGGGTTTGGATGATCCTCTGGGGCACAGGGGGGGACTCTTGGGGCTGGGCCTGTGCAGGGCTGAGGGTTGGACTCCAGGATCCTTGGGGGTCCCTCCCAGCTCAGGGATTCTGGGATTTGGTGCCCCTGCCCCAGACCCACCCTGTATTTGGGGTATTTGCAGCTCTCGTGTTTTTACCCCACGATTTGGGCCCCGTGATTTGTGTGTGAAATTCAGGACTGCACAAATCAGCTTCTTCTCTGCAAGGTGGGAAAACAGGACAAGGGGCAATGGCTTCCCACTGCCAGAAGGTAGGAATAGATGGGATATTGGGAGGGAATTCCTGGCTGTGAGGGTGGGCAGGCCCTGGCACAGGTTGCCCAGAGAAGCTGTGGTTTCCACACCCTGGAAGTGTCCAAAGCCAGGCTGGAGCCACCTGGGCTGGTGGAAGGTGTCCCTGCCCATGGCAGGGGGTGGGATGAGATGGTTTCTAAGGTCCTTTCCCACCCAAACAATTCTGTGATTCCATGAACTTTGGTGTGTAGAAACGTGGGGCCCGTTCATGGGGCTTTGTCCAACATCTCCAGTGGAGTGAGACCTGTCTGGCAAGTCCAATTTGATGGCTTTAGAAGGTCAGAGACTGAAAACTGATGGGCTGAAAGCAGAGACCTGAACATTTTTGTGTTACTAACTCATGAAATAGAGGTCCTTTTCCCAAATCTGCGTATCCCTGGTAGTTCCTTAGTTGTATCTCCTCCTTTCTTCCCCCTTTTCCCTCCCAGATTTCCCCCAGCTGGCATGAAAACATCCCAGCTCCTACACAGACAGCCCCATTTCTGAGGAAAGACAAAGAATGGAAATTTCTGTCTCGAAAAAGCTTCGAAAAACGACAAGTGAGGAACTGGATGTGCTGCATTCAACGGGCTCAGCAACAGCAGCAGCATCAATATCTGCTGTAATTACTTTCTTTAGAACCTTACAATTGTCCTGATAATTTTGGTGGGAAGGAGAACAAATGGGAAAAGATCTGGAAGATACTCTCGGTGAATTTTTTAATTAAAATGTTTTTGATTTTTGAGAAACTCTTCAAGAAGCAATTAAAAGAAGATGATATTGGTCTGTACTTACATGGGAGAGCCTTGCAAGGATTAACTGGTTTGAAGCAAATAAATGACTGCCTCTGGATTTGCATGAGCAGATGCTTTCTGTAGATGTTTTTCAGGAAGGGGTGGGGATTGAGTGGGGCAGCAAAACCAGCCTGCAGGGTCAGAAAATCAGGGAATGGCCTGGATTGGGGGGAAACTTAAAGATCACCCTGCCACGGGCAGGGACACCTTCCACCAGCCCAGGTTGCTCCAAGCCCCATCCAACCTGGCCTTGGACACTTCCAGGGATGGGGCAGCCACAGTTTCTCTGGGAATTCCAGCCCAGCCCCTCCCCACCCTTCCAGTCAGCAATTTCTTCCCAATATCCCATCTATCCCTGCCCTCTGGCAGTGGGAAGCCATTCCCTGTGTCCTGTCCCTCCATCCCTTTTCCCCAGTCCCTCTCCAGCTCTCCTGGAGCCCCTTTAGGCCCTGCAAGGGTCTCTCAGGTCTCCCTGGATCCTTCTCTTCTCCAGCTGAACAATCCCAGCTGTCCCAGCCTTCCCTCCCAGCAGAGCTGCTCCATCCTCTGATCCTCTTGGTGCCTCCTCTGGGCTCTCTCCAGCAGCTCCATGTCCATCCTGTGCTGTTCCCCAGGGCTGGGGCAGCTCTGCAGGGGGGTCTCACCTCTGCCCACCCTGGGGATCAGCCCAGGGCACTGGAGGGTTCTGAACCTGCCTGGAGGAAAGTGTGGTGAATGCTGGAATTCTGAGCTGGGGAGCCCAGTGATGGCAGCAGGGTTGAGATTCAGGCCCTGCCTGCATTTCATTCAGGGCAAGGAAAAGCCTCATTCCTTCAGTATTTGGATTTCAGTTATTCAATTCCAGGCCTTGGCCAGACTCCCTTTAAACAAAGCAAGGAGCCAGGGTGTGAAATCCCGGGCTGTGTGATGACCTAATCCAAATCCCACAAAGTCTGGGAATGTTTCCATGGCTCCCTGGGAGCTGGATTAGTCCTGCACTGCTCTTCCTGCCCGTTGCCAGTGCCTGCTCCTGCAGCAGCACCCAAATACTCTTGGGGCTCAGCTGCAGGGCTCTTGGGGTGTCCTTCAGCTGCATTTCTCCATGGAATGGACAGGATTGAAATAACAAAAAACCCCAAACCTGTCATTTTCACTGAGCACACTGGACACAGTGTTTTCAAAGCAGAATTGTGGGGTGTTGGTTTCTCCTTCCAGCCAAGAATTTCTTCAATAACTCACTCCTCCTATGGTAAATAGATGGGAATTCCTAGAATACATTTCCTGTCATGAATCCAGGGTCATTCCTAAGCCATTCATTGAAACACTCTCCAGTTCCACAAGAGGTCAGCTGGAGTGTACAGCACCTTTTTTTATACCATTAGCTCCCCAGTTTTGTGAACACAAGTTCCCTGCATCACCTGCTTTCCAGAGGGAATCCCTGCATGGACCACTGCTCATCCCCCAAGCTCTGATGGTTCCAGGGCTGGGGAACAGTCTCTGAGCCACCAGGCTGGTGTCCAAGTGGCTGCAATAAATGAATAAAGTGAGCCCAGGAAATGGAGGGGGAGATGTGTCATCATTTGTGGGGAAAACACCTGCTTTTCTCAGAGTTTCACTGAAGGACCCAGAAATGCTATTTTTGCAAAAATGGGCAGGGAAAAGGTCCCAGTTCCTTTCCAAGCACAGGGTAGAGGTGCTTCTCTGCCCAGGGGTGTGGTGGGAACTTTGGAGGTTGCACTGCATGTCCCAGCAGTCATAAAATCAGAGACCCCTAGGATGGTTTGGGTGGGGACAGGGACACCTTCCACTCCACCACGCTGCTCCAGCCTTGTCCTGCCCCTGTGACTTGGGTCCACCTGGGTGAAGTTGACTTTTCTCCATCAGATTTCTCTTTTAAAATTAGTTTAGGCAGCACTACAAGGAGTTTTGGTGTCAGTCATTAACCTCGTCCCCACCTTCTCCAGCCAGGCAGGACATGGTGGAGTGGAAGCAGTGGAGGAAGGTCTGCAGTGAAATGAGCATTTGCTGAGGGAGCAGCTGCTCTTCAGGACTGGTGAGAGCCTCCCAGAGCAGCTCTCAGGCCTTGGCAGGGAAGAGACAGAATTAAAACCTGTGCTGGACCCACAGAAACAGTCTCTGACTCTCTGGTAGGGACTGAAAAAGAGGCATTTTGACTTTTTTAAGCAAGTGCCATAAACCAGCACATGGCACGGGCTGACCTCTCCCTTTGAGACCTTCCCGTGGTGCCCACCAGCCCCTCCAGTGGTGGCTCTGACTTCCAGAGGAGGAGTTCAATCCCTGCCTTTGGAGTGGCAGTGATTCCCGTGCTCTGTGTCACTGATCCAGCCAAGGCATCTCCTCAGCTCCTCTCCAGGAGCTCCTTCCGTGGTAAATGTGTAAATCTACCTTCAAATCAAAACACTCCCCCCAAATGCTCACCTTCAGAAGGAATAAAGGCTCTCTGCCCTAATATTTTATGCCAATCTCGCTGTAACTCGGGTGTGAATAAATATTGATGGCTGCTTCGGAAGGAGGAGGGAAAGAAAAACTCCATCCCCCATCAAAAGAAAAAAAAAACCAAACCCAACCTTTATTTCTATTGCATAAATAATGGTAAAATTAAAATATTTTTATACAGGTTATATATTTACAGTAGAGTTTGGTTGGAGGAAACAGCTGATACATATGGCACTCGGTTTTCCTTTATACACTTCTTTATACACTTGGATAACTTGCAATAACATAGGATTTAGTTCAGTTGCATGCCAAGTTAATTTATATTAATATTTACAGCTTTTTGTACAAAGATTTCTTGTAGTTTTTTTTTTTTATTATTATTTATTTACTTTATTTTTTTACTACGATGCTGCTGACTTTGTGAATTGTTGCCTTTAATTAAAATGCCATGTCTTCCAGTCGACAAATGAACAGTAAATGGCTCGGAAACATGAAATGCTGACAGAAAGGAGACACGTGGATTAGTGGAGAACTTCCTAGAGATGAATCAGGAGGCATTGATTACTTAGATCCTTGTATGGATTAAATGGCAACAGGCTGGATTTTGGGCTCATTCCAGTTTAAGCCAATTAACTCTAACGAGTTATTTGTGATTTACCCTGGAGTCCACGAGGAACTTCATCTCTCTTCATCCCCACCCCATTAAATCTGAGACAGCAAGAGCTGAAATAACTTGGGCTCCTCTCAGAGAGCTGGTTGGAAATGGAACAGCATTCCTGGGCTGGTGCAGGGCAAATACAGGGGCAGGGGGTTGAAAATTGGTATTAAATGGGCACCCCAGGGGCCTGATTCTGCAAACACATGGAATTTGGGGCTGGGAATTGCCCACAGGACACACAAGACGTGCCTGAGGGCTGCCAAGGGGTGGCTCCTGGAGCTCAGATGTCCATGTGTTGGCTGGTGAAGACACAAGACCAGCTGATAAAGGAAAAGTGGGGCCTGGAGCTCACCTAAAGTGTTGTTCAAACAGCTGATTATTTGTGGTGTTGGCAAAGAAACCTGTGGGAGATAATGGCATATATACATACATATTTATATATATGGAAAATGGCAATGTCACTCAGCAACACTCTTCAAGGCTACAAAGGGTTTTGGTCTGTCCTGACAGAAAATAAAAAAAACCCTGGGGTATTTTCATCATCAAATAGCCCAGTAGGGATGTTCAGACCCAGAGGATTTCCTTTTCCTCCCTTCTCCCTCCCCTCCTTGCTTCTGGGGCTGAAATTATTTCAGTGAAGATGCCAAACTGAGGCAGTTTTTTCAGACTTTTGCCACTGGAGAGGTGTGAGTGAAGCAAACTTGCAATTAAAACGCTCCCAATTAGATTTGCTGTCCATCTTGCTCTTGGTGAAGCTTCTCCACCTCCTGGAGCTGCCTGAAATGTCCTCCTGCAACTGGAGAACAACATCCAGCCCTGATAACAACTGACAGCATAAAGAGGTGAAAACGCTCTGAACTTCTTCTCTCCCTGCATCAAATTCCTGGGGAAGTAAAAGGCTTTAAGTGATGCCAGGGAGATGTAATTGCTCTGTCAGAGCACAGTACAGTAAGAGAATAGATTGAAACCCAGCAAGTTCTGTACATCTTCATCTGCAGAACACGAGCGTGAATCAGAGCCAAGGAAAAATAAAAAAAAAAAAAAAAGAGGCTTCATCAGATTCCCATTTTAGAAGAGTTGGGTTTTATCCTTTCAAATAGTCGTCCATGAAGCAGAAACTAAATAATTTATTACATGGGTGGATAAAATAAGGAACTTCATTCTTAGGGAGTTTAATGTATTCCTCCTACTGCTCCTTCTCCTGGCAGAGCTGAGTCCGCCTGGGGCCTGAGCTCCTCTCGGGGTGTGAGGTGACAGCTCTGCCTGCTCTGGGCACGTGCACACCAGGACAGGGGGTGGGTTTTCCATGGGAAAAGCTGAGAGTCCCAGGAGATGGTTTGGTCTTTGCAACGGGCCAAGTGTTTCTCGTGATCAGATATTCCTGTGCTTTCCATGGAAAAAAAAAAAAGCAGCTTTGCCAGGAGGTGCTTTGCTGGTCCAAACACACCTCAGCCACTCAAAGCTTTTTACTTTTGCTTGATTTCCTTGCTTGCTGCCCTGTTTGGAGATTTAAAACCCTATTTGCTTGGCCCCTGCTTAAAAAGCTGGGTGTCTATGTACAAATCCTTTTTACAAAGTTTCTGGAAGTCTCCCACAGAGAGCAACCAACACCCAGCCCTCCCTGTGCCCCAGGTCCAACAGGGGAGCTCCCAAAAACCTCTGGATGAAAAATCTCTCCAGATCACAGGATGACACCCAGATATTCAGCTCTTCTGCTCCCACACTCCTGTCCTGGGAGCCTGTGAACCTTGAAGGTCTGTGAACCTTAAAGGTCTGTGACCACCTTCCCCAGGTCAGGGTGTCTGCTGCCAGTAAATGGCAGGTTTGTGGGTCCCCATCAAACACTTTCCCAGCTCTCCTTCACCCTACACGACCTCCCCCAGCAGGAGGACCAGGTTCTCCCTAAGAAAGCCAAGTCTTCCCAGTTACCCACCCTGCTTGATTCTTTAAATTCCTGTTGATGTTGCTCCTGATTAGAAATGACTTCCCAGTGTTTGGACTCGTGGAGAGGATCAGGCTCCCACGAGGTCCTTGGGTGGCACAGCAGGGGCCTGGCCCCCAGGGCCACCCCCACCACCATCACAGAAACAGAAAAACAGAACCTTCTGAGTTGGAAGGGACCCTCAAGGACCATCAAATCCAACTCCTGGCCCTGCACAGGACAACCCCAATGTCCTGCCTGGAATCTCCTCATGGTTTGCTTGATGGCTGCCCTTAAATTATGGCTTTTGACCTGATGGGTGAGCAATGTTCCTGTTGCTGGAATGCTCTTCTCCCTGGCCTCCAAATTATTTCAGTCAAGGGCCTGCTGTCATTTGATTTCATGTCATGTGGCTGCTGTTCCCTGCTCTGGCTTCTCCAGGAGCAGAGGATGAGGATGTGCCCTCAAAGTCAAAGCCAAAGTCAATGGTTATCAGCAGTGCAGCCCAGTGATGTCCCAGCAGGGACAACTCAAACCCTTCCATCAGGGATCAATCCCTGCATGGAGACCCTGCCCAAAGTGTCCTCTCCAAGCCCAGGACAGCCTGTGTGCAGAGCTCAGGCTGCACTGATTTCCATCACTGCTGAGCAAAACAAAGGCCTCTCTCAAGCTAAAACAACCTCATCCTTCTCCAAGCCTTCCCAAGCCAAGCCAAGAGAGTTTAGAGAATCACAGTCATGGAATATCCTGAACTGGGAGGGACCCCCAAGGATCCTGGAGTCCAACCCTCAGCCCTGCACAGGCCCAGCCCCAAGAGTCCCCCCCTGTGCCCCAGAGGATCATCCAAACCCTCCTGCAGCTCTGGCAGCCTTGGGGCTGTGCCCACTGCCCTGGGGAGCCTGTTCAGTGCCAACCACCCTCTGGGGGAAGAACCTTTTGCTGAGATCCACCCTGAGCCTGCCCTGACACAGCTCCAGCCATTCCCTGGGGGCTGTCCCTGCTCCCCCCAGAGCAGAGCTCAGTCCTGCCCCTCGGGAGAAGCTGCAGAGTTGTCCCGATTTCCTGATGATTCCCCACTCTGGGAGCAGAACCCCGTGCTGGGTTTCTGGGAGCTGTTTGTCCATCCCTGTGAGCTGGAGCAGGGCAGGGACAGCTCCGTGGCTCCGACACGGCGCTCACATGTCACGAACAGCCGGGGTTGCCATGGCAATCTCCTTTTCCTCCAGAATTGCAGTGCTGAAAAGACACTTAAATTCTCCTGTAACTGGTAAGAGCAGAAGTTTAGTGCTTTTTCTGACAGCTCTACCTCGCTGCAGTCTGGGTATTTTTTAAACTATGTTAATTAGCACTTAAATAGTTTTTTTTTTTTCCTTCAAGTACGGGATGTGGGGTTTTTTATTTTTATGTCTTTGATTCTTCTCTACTTTCTTCCCCCTAAGCTTTTGCCATCAGGTTCCAATCAAAATTTTACCGCTCTATTTTTACCTACTGTCTGTAAAAGCAGCAAAAAGCCCTTTTTTTCCCCCCTTCTTGTGTAGAAGAAGAAGAAGGAAAAAAAAAAAAGATAAATGGATGTTACATAAATGGAGCCAGGGAGGCTGGGAGGAGACACAGGTCCAGTGCTGCTGGTTGGGAAGGATGGGAAGGTTTTGGGGAGAGGAAAGGATGAAATAGCTCTGCCTGATCCATCCTGCATTGCCAGTGGAGCCTGGCTGATTAAAGAAGGGAGCTCTTCAAGATGCCTGCAGATGAAAGGTGGATATAGGAAGGAAAAGAAGGACCTCTGGCAAGACATGACACTGATTCATAACAGATAAATTAGTTTCCCTACAGGAAAATCACCCCCAGAACCCTCCCAAAAATCCTGTACCCAGTGAAATCAGTGGGGAGTTGTGCAATGAACTCTACTGACACCAGGCTATGGCTTTTACCAAGGTATTAGTTCTAGGTTTGGCTTTACAAATGGAGCTTGAGGGTGAAGAATGGCTGTATTTACAGTGGTTCTCATGGAGCATGCACGAGGAAACCATGGAGCCTTCCAGGGAGCTTAGAGGGATGCAGACATTCACCTCGTCCTGAGGGAGCTGCAGGGGTTGGAGTCTGCTGGATGTTCACTGGGAGAAGGGTGTGGAGATGCCTGCTCTGTGGTTTAGGGTGTGTTTGTGGGCTCAGCAAAGGGGGCCCTGTGTTTCTGCCACTGCTGGGGGGGGGTGGGTCAGTGCCCACCTCTCCAGCCGCCCCCTCCTCTCCGTGTTCCCTCCAGCACAGCCCCGGGAGAAAAAAATAAGGATTACTCAGTGACAAGTGAAGTTTAGAGGTTTTTTTCACTGCTACCACCTCTCCACAGACCCCTGAGACCTCAAAATGTGATGACAGTTTCCTTCAGATGATCTCAATGCTCATTATCTGCACTGACCAGCTCAGCCCGTGTCCCTTGGCCCCCCCAAAGCTGCAGATCCCACGCCAGAGCTGCCCTAAGATACCCTGCTGCTGGTTTGAAGTCTGCTGCTGCCCTCCAGCAAACACAAACCTCTCCATCTTCTGGGAGACAGAACCAGTTTTTTTAGGGAACATTTTGCAGTTCACCTCGTTTGTCACAGCAGAACAGAAATGCAGAAGTTGGGTGTTTGGGAAAGGCAGAAAAAAGGAACTCAGCTGCTCTGGAGAAGGGGGTTGTTGTCCTTGTGATGGAGGGGGACACCAGGAAAAGGACAGTGATGAGGTGGGTGACTTGAGTTCAAAGGGCTGATGGGACACAGACCAACAAGAAACAGATTTTTAAATTAGGCTACTAAAAATACAGGTTAAATGTTATCAATCAAACTTGTCATCAAAGAATGACCTGCAATGAGTCTTTGGGATGGATCCAGGTTTAAGTCAATGGCTGCTGTGTAGGATGGAGGAAGCTGGTGGTTTGTAATCCCTTGGGGAGCCATCCTGCCCCTCCTGGGGCACAGGAAACAGTCCCCTACATTTACAGGAGCACAATCTCACTGTTCCTTGGAGCTCTGGAGCTTTCCCAGCCGGCACAACAACTCAGCTCCAACTGCATGGACCTCCCTGGGCACCAGCTGGGGAACCTCTTCCACCAGGGCAAGGAATCAGATGTATCCTGGTGTGACAGCCAGTTCATCCAAAGGCAAATGCAAGGATTTGTGTCAAGCTGAGAAAGGAAAAATCCTCCCTGCTGCAATCCTGGCTCCAGGCTCGCCCAGCGCTCGCGTCTCCAGTCTGCATCACCCCATCTTCTCCTTGCTGCTCATTAAAATCCCCTCCAGGGGAGATAACAAGCACTCACAGGATCTGAAAGTCTGACAGGCCTCACAACACATGGTGGTGGGCTCTAGTTTGGATCCTTCTTCTCCTTTTTCCCCTTGCCCTCCTTGGAGCCTGCCCAAGGGACAGAGGTGGCGATGGTGGGAAGGCTCCTGGGAGGCACCAGAGCAGCTGGATGGTCCAAACCACGCTCTGCAGTGTGAGGGGAAATGGAACCTCTCCCCCACGATGCCTGACACGGAGGTGTCACTGCAGATTCCAACCAGGGAGCGTGAAATGAAAGAAATAAAAATTGCCCGGGTGAGGAGAGGAGAGGAGAGGGAAGGAAAGCTCAGAAAGAGCTTCCCTCGGGGTTTTCATCTTGAATAAGGTCCTTGAAGACCAATAGTGAAGAAAGGCAGAACTGCTGGGGAGGAAATGTTGTTGAATATGCAGACAGGACCACTCAGAGGGAGTTGGAGCTGTGCTGGTGGTTGCAGAGTCGGTTGGAAGACTGTGCACAAGTCTCAGCAATGCCCATGTGTGAAAAATGGGTGGTGCTTCTCAAGCCCTGATTCACAGTCGGGGAAAAAATGGCAAACAGACTCCTACTACTCCCCAGTCTTGTGTTTAGGAAGCAAAAAATAGACATTTTGTATGATGCTGGCGAATTCTCCTTTTTTTTTTAACCTCAGAAAATACTGTACAAGATGCTCTGGCTCCCCTCTGATGCCGTGAAGTCCATGGGCATGGTCATAAAGGAAAGGAAAGTGGAGCTGGAGGAGGTGAAATCAAACAAACAGGACTCGCCTGTGGCAATGCTACGATCAACTTCCTGGGAATGTGGGCCCAGTGGGATTGTCAGTGGGCCCCTGGTTCAAAGACAGCCCCACTGCAGTAAGTCCTGAGGCTGTGCCTCCTTAAAGCTGCCCCACAGGCTGCTGCATCCAAGTCCCTTCCGAGTGACCATCGCTGTTTTGAAGCAATAATTCGGGACTCCCGTATATGGGGGGTGGGGTGGTGGTGGTGGTGGTGGTTCTTTTTATTGCATTAGGAAACAAAACCTTTAAAGCATTAAGACAGCCCTTTGATGTCCCTGCCAAAAAGGATGTGGTTGATTCACAAGACGCGTTAACGCCGCCGGCCTCGGGCTCCCGCTCGGGTGGTGCTTTGCCTGCCTGTGTCTCTTTGCCGGGCGGAGTCGGGCCGGGGGGAGGTTCCCCCAGGTGGGCATGCACATGCATGGGCAGCTCGGGTCACAGTGGCATGGCCAGGGGCTACTCCATCCCGCTCCTCAGGATCTGGTTGGCCGCGATCAGCATCACGCTGATGATGAAGGCCATGGCGAAGGCGCAGATAAGGCTCTTCCGCACGCAGGTCTGTCTGTTCTGCTTCTGGGCGTGCACTGCGGGGGACAGGAGGGAGGACACGGTCAGACAGGGCCAGGGGTTGTGCTTCCCACCAGGAAATGCTCCTCTGGTTATCACAGAATATCTGAGCTAGGAGAGACCCCCAAGGATCATCCAGTCCAACCCTCAGCCCTGCACAGGCCCAGCCCCAAGAGTCCCCCCCTGTGCCCCAGAGGATCATCCAAACCCTCCTGCAGCTCTGGCAGCCTTGGGGCTGTGCCCACTGCCCTGGGGAGCCTGTTCAGTGCCAACCACCCTCTGGGGGAAGAACCTTTTGCTGAGATCCACCCTGAGCCTGCCCTGACACAGCTCCAGCCCTTCCCTGGGGGCTGTCCCTGGTCCCTCCAGAGCAGAGCTCAGTCCTGCCCCTCCTCTGCCCCTGCCCAGGCAGTTGGAACTGCAGGGAGGTCTCCCTCAGTCTCCTCCAGCTGAACACCAACCAGAGGTGGCTGGCTCAAGGCATCTGGTTGCCAGTGGGAGTTTCTGACACCCATGGGAGCTGGTTCCTTGCACATGGTCAGAACCTGGAGCTCCCCTGGAGAGACCCTCAAACTTCTTGGGGTGAGGTGCAACCCCCAGGCTGTCCAAAATCACTGAGAGCTCGGAAAGCAAAGGCAAATCAGGGCTAGGTCACCCTCCATCTGCTCGACACAGCAAGTGAGGAGACCTCGCCCTGGTGTCATTAAGGGCAGAGACAGAGCCATTGTCACTGGAACTCTTCCCCCAGGACACGGGATTGATGGGCCAGACCATTTCAGGCCCCCCTGGCTGATACCCAGGTGGGTTTGGGGTGCTGGGGGGAGCCCTGAGAGCCTCCTGCCCTTCCCAAAGCCCTGCTGCCAGGGACAGCTGCAGGGTGTTTACGGTGTCTCTGTCACAACCCTGCCAGAGGTGAGGGATTGTGGCTTTCTCTGCCTGGCTGGAGTTATTTTTGCTTTGAGTGGCCAGTTTTTCATTGCCAAGCCCTCAGCTGGGCAGGGAGGGGGCTCTGGCACATGGGGCTGATTGGAGTGTCAGGGCTGAGGATGAAATGCCTGTGACAGACAGCTCAGGTCACCACAACCACCCCTCAGCCTTGTTTGCCACCGGCTTCATGTGCTGAGTGTTTGGATAAAGGGAACTGCCAGACAAGTGGGGTTTGGGCTATAAATTTTTGGCAGCACAAGGTTGCTGCAAACAATTGTTCTTTTCTCGTGGCTCATAAAAACACATAATCTTTGCTGTCCTGCCCTAAGCACTAATAAAGACAGAAATAAAGGCTGAAGACATGACTGGGCCTCTGTTCTGGTGGAGTCTTTCCCCAGATTTGATGTCCTGCAAATGACTTCAGGGTTCAAAAGGAACTGAATAAAATCCTGGACTTGTCCCTGGCTATAACACAAATATGGTATTTGGGGTAAAGGGGGTGTGGGGGAGAAATATGAGGTCTATAATCCATGTCAATACAGAAAGAATGTTACATAGTCATAAATATTACAGAAAGACCTTATTATGACAATTAGACAAGGGGCAAATCCATGCAAAGAATGGCAGAAATTTGAATATATTTGTACTGATGGTTCTATTACCTCTTTAGCACCTGGCAGGGCTGTGGAGAAGGGGGATATCTGTGCCCACAGGAGGGAGGAGGGTTTGGGGCTGCTCTTTGAGGGCAAGAACACACCCAGAGGTGACAGTGAGTAGAAGTATCTGCAACGTCTCTTCGTTTCTAAGCCATTCCCAAATCCCACTAAAACCCATCTTGGTTCATCATCTTGGCCTTGTTCCTATGAAAGACACTTCAATGAGGTGGATGAAATGTCCATTAAACAGAGGTGGGAGGCTCTGTGGGTTGAGAGGAGCAGTTGAATTGCTATTTGAAAGGTTGAATTGCTTTTTAAGGTGCCATTCATCTCATCCCAAGGTGGCACCTAAAATAAACTCCAGGAATTATACCCAAAAAGCACCTCCCTTGCTCCAGAAGTGAATCAAGGGTGACTGAGCTGCACAGAGACAGCTCTCCCACGGTATCACTGACCCAGGAGACCCTCAAATCTCTGCTTTTGAGCCCTGTAGGGAGCTCAGTGCTTGGGATTTGGGAACTCTGAGAGCAGAATTGGGTCATTCAGGTAATGGCACGTCCAGCCTGGAGAGCAGCAGGGACACAAACCTGCTCCCAGCCTGCCTTTCCCGGGAGAAAAGCTCCTGTCAGAGCTGCCACGGACCAGAACTGTCCCTTCTTCTGGGACCTGAAGCAAAACTTTGCTGTGCTGTTGACAGGGTTGAGTTGATCTGTATTCCCTGCTGGATTTGTGGGTGTGTTTTTAACATCTGAAAAAGGGGCTGTTTGGCTTCCAGGTTCTGCCTGGCACCAGCAATGCCAACATCCCACGAGGAAAGCTGTTCCTGCTGTACTTTTGGAAGCTGGGGCTTCCAGGATGAGCTGCTGAGCAATCAGGTGTTTGGACCCACTTTTTTTTTTTTCCTGATGATTGGGATGGTTCACCCAAGCTCCAAAGCTGAAAGGAGCCTGAACTGGCTCGTGTCTCCAGTGAATCAGCAGGTCAGTGGGGACTGACAGCTCCATTCAATAAGCAGCATCTCTTCACACCTGCTGCTCTCCAGGAGAAACAAAAAAATTGGTGCTTGGCTCGATTCAGAGAGTGTTGCTGTTTTCCTCTCCCCTGCAGGCTTTTCAAAATTCAGCTGTGCTCTTCTCCACCCCTCCTGCAGTATTTAATGTGCTGGATAGAGCTGCTGAACCCCACTAATTAGCCAGGCTAAGAATTGCACTAATAAATTCACCTTGGCTTTGTTTGAAAGATACTTCAGTGTCTCAGCCTGGTGCCCTCTCAGAAGCTTCTCTGACCCCTCAGAGTATCAGAGTTTCCCCCCAGATGGCCCACAGAAAGTGGCACTGCTGTGGGTGGCAAAGCACAGGGGCTGTACCAGGGGGTTGTGCTCAGGTTCTCTGGGGGCATTTCCTTGGACTCTTCTGCACTTGGGAGGATTCCAGAGAATCACAGAATGGTTTGGGTTGGAAGACAACTTAAAGATAACCTTGTTCAAGCCCCTGCCACGAGCAGGGACACCTTCCACTAGCTCAGGTTGCTCCAACCTGACCTTGAACACTTCCAGGGCTGGGGCAGCCACAGCTGCTCTGGACAGCTCTAGCTGTTCCAACCAGCGATGCTTTGGAGCAGCACAAGCTCCTCTGGCCGAGAAAATCCTTCTCCTGAGATGCCTCAAACCAGGGAATGCTCTGCCAGTGTCAGCTCTGTCAAAGTGCAAACCCCACTGCAGAGGCTGAGCTGGGGAGCACTTGCTGGTCCTCTCACACTGATGACAGGAAGCAAATGTTGCCCTTTCTCTGTCCCCCTCTGAGCTCTGCTTGGACTTGACTTTGCAGACACTCTCAGTGTTGAGATGAGGTGTCCTGGGTGAACCTGCCCCACACCAGTGGTCCCAGCAGCTCAGAGCAAGAGGTGCCCAAGGCCATGAAGTCTTTCCATGACAGCCTGAGGGCAATAAGGATGTTTCTGTAGGGAAATTCAGTCTGTCTTAGACACTCACCTCAGCATGGGCTGCACATCCCTTTGGCTGAATCCCATCCCATTTTGCCATAAGGCAAAGCACTCAGTGGTTCCTCCTCCTGCCTGAGCCAGGCTCAGCTTTACTGATCCATGGAGGAGGGCTGCTGTGAGCTCTGCAGATCTCCAAGTGTGTCACTGCTTCTCCACAACAGCTCCACACTAACTCCACACCTCCTTGCTCACTGCATGTCACGGCTCAGAGTGGGTTTTACAGACAAATCAGAAAGAGGATAATTGTATTGTACAGAAACCCAGGAATTCCCCCCTCACCTTCAAACTCTGTTTGGCAGTTGCCAGAGTTCTCATTCAAGCTCTCCTCCTCGTTGATGATGATGTTCTCGATGTCCTTCATCGTCAGGTGGTCGCGGAAGGCGTGGTACAGGATGTGCTTCAGCTCCTCCAGCGTTATCCTCTGCATGTCAAACTGTGGGAACAGCACCCAGTTAGACCCAGTTAGAGACACAGCACCCAGAGCAGCAAGGGCTGGAGGGCAATGCCACAGCTCCCTCCTCGTGTTTCACCGCCCTCGTCCCAGCCCCGCGCTGGGACTTTGCAGATGTTGCTGTTTTGGGCTCCTCGGATGCTGCCAAGGGGATGTTGCTGGAGCCCCTCAGTGCTGGTAGAGGCAGCAATTCAGCATCATCCTGGCCACCCCAACAGAGACAAAGCCCTGAAGGATCTCCCTGGTAGCTCTTGCACCAAGTCACAGCCTTGTTTCTGCCCCTTGTTTTTGCTTCCTAACTCTCCAGCTGTGCCTGCGTGGTAAGAACAAGCAGGGAACGTTTCCCTCTGAGCTGACTTGTGCTGTAGATCCAGTGGGTAAATGTTCTCACACAAAGCAAATGTTAAACCCACGATTCCTGAAGAATACACAGAAAAGGACATTTTTGCAGCAGCAGAACTTTGCCCGTGTGCCTGTTTGTGGTATTAACAGGGAACAGCAGAAAGGGCTGTGTCAGGGGAAGGGATGAGAGTCCCTGAGCCCTCAGGGCAGTCAGGAAAGAAGGATGGAAATACTCCAAGTCGTGATGATCTTCCCCTGAGCTGCAGATGATCCTTCTCTGCCCTGCACCTTCAACTCTCAGGCCTCACAGCCCCAGATGGGCTCACCCTCAGCAAACAGTGAGAACCAGGGATTGTCCACTCTCACCTGAACCACCCACCTCCAAGAAACCCCATAAGGGCCAAACACCCCTGGGGTAATGATGAAGTGGAGGAAAGGTGATACCAAATGTCAGGGTGGGGTGCAGTGAGAAATTCCCACTCCTTTCCCTCAGCATGACGAGGACAGAGCAAACAGGACAGGGCAGGGCATGTAGAGATAGGACAAGGGTTTCCCACTGCCAGAGGGCAGGGATAGATGGGATATTGGGAAGGAATCCTTCCCTGGGAGGGTGGGCAGGCCCTGGCACAGGTTGCCCAGAGAAGCTGTGGCTGCCCCAGCCCTGGGAGTGTCCAAGGCCAGGTTGGAGCAACCTGGGCTAGTGGAAGGTATCCCTGCCCATGGCAGGGGGTTGGAACAAGATGAACTTTAAGGTCCCTTCCAACTCAACCCATCCTAGGATCCTCAGCACTTCTGAGCTGCTCTGGCATTGTCCTCCCTGAGCACTGCTGCACATCTCAGCACACAGATGCAAAATCGTTCATCCCCAAAGGAAAACTAAGAAAAATAAGTGCAGTTTGATTAAATCTGGACCCTGAAATGTTTAGTCACAACTGTGTGTGTACAGGCAGATGTGCACAGACCCATCCACGTTTCCCCAGCCGTCCTTGGAAGCCCCGATTCCTACAATTCTATCCCCTTCTTTCCTGCCACAACCAAAAACCTGGGGCAGAGAAGGGAGAGCAAAGTCGCTGCCTTTGGCCCAGATGGAAAGCATTTCTCTGGAAAGCAAGTCTGATGGGTTTGGTGGTTCTGCTGCTGTCCTCGTTCCTCAGGGATTCAGAGCTAAAAATAGCGAGCACACCATTGTCACCAGTGGCTCCTCCTTGGACACTTCAAAGCTGGATTGCAAATCCCCCCGGCATTTAGTCCCAAATTTCCATCCTGCTTTGCTGTGCACGAGGAAATCTCCCCATCCAGCCTCTGCCTTTAATGTTAGAAGAGCAAGTCAAGCCGAGCAGCTGCAGATTTCACAACCTGTAGATTTATAAAAGGTGTTTCTCTTGGCAAACAGAGGAGTGGGAATGGGGGTTCACTCAGGAACCACTCATGAAGCAGCATGGAAGGTGTGTTAGTGGAGGGCTGCAGAGCTGCCCCAGGGTCTGCAGCCCTCCTGGCTGCCTTCCTGCAGTGCTGATGGCTGCTAAAAGCAAGGTTTTCTCCCCCAGTCCTTGATTCCTTTGGAGTCTTTGTCCTGGGAAACTTCAACCTGAAAACTCTTCCCGAGTCCACCCACAAGGCAAACCCTTAATTTCATCCTAGTGGTCACTCCATCTGAGGAGGAGCAGCCTGTCAGACGTGGTTACCCCACTCCATCATCGTGGGCTGATGTTCAGCCTGTGCTGGAGTTTGTTCTTGGCTCAGGGCCAGTTCTCTGAGGCCAATTCAAACTCCTTTTGTTGGAGTTTATGGGTTTGGTTTTTGATGCCTTCAGGGAATCCTGGAATCACAGGATGGCCTGGGTTGGAAAGGACCTTAAAGCTCATCCAGTTCCAACCCCTGCCATGGGCAGGGACAACTTCCACCAGCCCAGGTTGCTCAGTAATGACCTGGGGGTTTTAGGTCTTCCTGCACCAGCTGATCTATCCAGCAGGAAATAATTGTCCTCTCCTTGCTGCATCTCCAGCTCTTGTTTTTGAGTTTTATGCTAATGTAAGGAGACCTTTTTTTATTGTTTTGTTGTCATTTTTGCCTTTTAGGAAGTGGAACAATCCCAGCAGGGATTCAAAATCACCCTTGTTGGCTCACGCTCTGAATTTTTGGCCTCCTGGCAGGCACGTGGTCACTGGTCCTGCTTTGTCCCATGCTCAGGACATGTCCCCCATGACATATCAGCGTGGGAGCTTGTCCAGAATAGACTCCAGCTTGGTGCAGGCAGGGACAAGACTCTGCTTGGGCTCCCCAGTAATTCCTTCTGTTTTCCCTGCTCTCCAATCTGGCAATTTCCCTGATTCACTTTTCAATTACTCCAGGTTTTATTGTTGTAATGACAGTAACCAGGGAGCAACTCTTAACTTTTATTGACTCCACTGAGAGCAAAGCCGTGACTGTTGCAAGCTGAGGACTTTCTATAGGATTTATAATTAGTGCAAATCAATGGTGCAGCTTCTGAAGCTCGGAATTCACTGTGAGCACTGAAACAGAAACCAACTGTGCCCAGTGCTGAGCCTCAAACTCCCCAAGAGCTGAATGGAAACCTGTCCTTGTACAGGGATGTTTGGATCCTATGGAGAGCACCAGGAAGTGCCCTGGATGGATCTCCAGGGCAGAAGGTTCTCCTGGAGTGGGAGGAGGTTTTCCCTGGAGACACTTTGAAATTCAGGTCTGCAAACCCAAAAGCTTCAGAGAATCAGAGAATCATTTTGGTTGGAAAAGATCACCGGGATCAACCATTGTTCTAACACCAATTCCAGCACTAAACCATGGCCCTAAGCACCACATCTGTGCATCTGAGATTCCTGCTATGGGGCAGCCCTTGATAATCTCTGAATTAGGAGATAACAGCATTGGTTTGCTCTCAGACCTACTGCACACCAGGCCACATGCTGAACACCCACAAGGCAGATGCAGATTGACTCTTCCCACGCTGCCACAACAGGGGATGTGACCCAAAAAAATTCCTTGGACTCAGCAGAGCAGCTGGATTTGTGCTGTGCTCTCACAGCCAGGGTGTCCCAGGGCAGCTCTGGGGGTGCAGATGGAGCAGGTGGGGTGGCCTCACCTCAACATTGGGGCAGTTTGGGGGACACAATGGAAGGAGAGATTGAGCCATTGGAGAGTGTCCAAAGGAGGGCAGAGAGATGGGGAAGGGCCTGGATTTGAAGGCGTGTGAGGACACTGAGGGCACTTGGTGTGTTCAGCTGGAGCAGAGGAGACTGAGGGGAGACCTCCCTGCAGTTCCAACTGCCTGGGCAGGGGCAGAGGAGGGGCAGGACTGAGCTCTGCTCTGGGGGGACCAGGGCCAGCCCCCAGGGAATGGCTGGAGCTGTGTCAGGGCAGGCTCAGGGCGGATCTCAGCAAAAGGTTCTTCCCCCAGAGGGTGGTTGGCACTGAACAGGCTCCCCAGGGCAGTGGGCACAGCCCCAAGGCTGCCAGAGCTGCAGGAGGGTTTGGATGATCCTCTGGGGCACAGGGGGAGGACTCTTGGGGCTGGGCCTGTGCAGGGCTGAGGTTTGGACTCCAGGATCCTTGGGGGTCAGGCTCAGCAGATCCTGTCACTATGGGATTCTGTGGTCCTTGAGTCTTTGAGATCTCAAACTCCTGATCTGGGACTTTTCCACTGGAGCAGTGTTTTGTGTTGGCTCTGTGTTCATCCCCAGTGAGTTGCACTGATGTACCCCCTGCTCTGCCTGGGGATGGATGAATGGCCTTTTAGCACCCATTGTGCTTCCCACGTGAGCTCAGCCATGGAAATGTTATAACAAGGGGGAAACAGTGTGTTCTGGAGGAGCCAGGCATGTGGAGGGGCAGGGAGGGAGCTGTGTTTGTAGATGGGATCTGCTGGGCTCTGGACACTGAAGGACTCTCTACTCATGCCCTACAAGGCAGTGGGTGCCATTTCAACCCACAGCAATGGGGCAGGACCCCCCTGAGGAAGCTCCTGGGTGAGCTTTTATGTGTGTGTGTGTGTGTGTTATTATATATACACTAATATGTATCTAAATAGAATATAAACATATATTTCTATATTTATATTTAGACATATAAACGTTATACCCTTCCTCAGAGCATCCAGGGAGCCCCGTGCCCCTGGCAATGAACTCCCCTGCTCAGCACGTGCTGGGTGGGCTGTGGGACACCCTCTGCCCTCTCCAGCTGTCCCCACGGAGGCAGGATGTGCCTCAGTGCCTCAGGACACCGTGCCCCACAGCCACCCTGCACCCAGATGTTGTGGCAGGTTGTTCCCCCTGCCCCGGGTCAGGGTGGCTGCCGTGCAGGTGCCAGCTGCTCCCCAGGCGTTGGGAACAGCTCCCTGCGCTGCTGGCAGCAGGAATGGAATTCCGGGCTCATTTCCATAGTAACAGGCTCGTTCCTGTGCTGGTGTCGGGAGATGGCTCCGCTCTTCCCGCTGCTTTGTCAGAGGGGAATCGTTTGCACGTGGAGGAGTTAAAATCAGATTTAAGCGCATCTCCACAGCACCCTCAGCCCCAAATGCCTCACTCTGCACTATGACATGATGTGGTATTCAAAATTAACCTGAGTGTCCCTTCAGACACCCCACAGCATCACTGGAATGCCCACTGGAATGCCCAGAGGCTCTGATGGCTGTGGATCACAAAAGGCTCTTTGTGCAGGTCCAAACAGCCTCCTTTCCTCTCAGGAACACGGTGGGAATTTTTGGGTTGTTCTGTGCAGGGCCAAGAGTTGAATTCCGTCATCCTTGTGGGTCCCTTCCCACCCAGGATATTCCCTGATTCTCTGATGCTCAGTGTGGATTTAGAGCATCCCTTAAACTCCTGGCTCCACGACACAGGACTCCTGGGACACGAGCTGGTGCACTGCCACCTGGGTCTGGTGATGGAAAATGCTGCTCAGGGCTGGTCTGTGCTGGGCATAGCAGAACAAACCTGGAGATGTAATTCCCTCTGCTCATCTCACCACCTGGGGTTGGTCCCATCCTTTACTCAACCCAGACTAACTCCTTGGAGCAATGTTTTAAACAGGAGAGTGGCACATGGGCTTTGCCCCTCCACTGACCTCTTCCCTTCTATCCTGGGGTATAATGGTTATTAAACTGGGCTGAGAGAAATAGGCCCCCTGATAGGCAACACCTCCACAGAAACCAGCAGGAGTATTAATCCTGGGCCCATTCAATTAACTTTAAACAGTTTAGTAAAACACGGAGAAGTGGTGATTTGTCTTTTTTTTTTTTTTTCAATTAAGAAATGCTCTCAGGCTGAAGCACAAATTAAGAGGCTCTAACTATTTCTTTTGCCTACTTTTAAAGCTCCCAGGCCTCCACAACAGGCTGCCAGTCTGATCCCAATCAAAGAGAATACATAAATAGGTCTGCAACATCTTGACCTTCGAGACAAGGCCTGTGGGAACCTCTCAGAGAAGCAAACTCACAAGATTTAATTAAGGCTAAAGCTGGGCACTGCCATCTGGGACCTCCCCAACAGATCTGGAGTTCTAATGGATTCATCTCCCCAGTGTGAATCCATGAGTGGGATGAGGTGAAACGTGTTCTGATGGTGGTGCCTGTGTGTCCCACTGCAGGCAGAGGATTTAGGGCAGAACTGGTGCCCCTCTGTTCAATCCCAGAACATGCTGAGCTGGGAGGGACCCCCAAGGATCCTGGAGTCCAACCCTGCACAGGCCCAGCCCCAAGAGTCCCCCCCTGTGCCCCAGAGGATCATCCAAACCCTCCTGCAGCTCTGGCAGCCTTGGGGCTGTGCCCACTGCCCTGGGGAGCCTGTTCAGTGCCAACCACCCTCTGGGGGAAGAACCTTTTGCTGAGATCCACCCTGAGCCTGCCCTGACACAGCTCCAGCCATTCCCTGGGGGCTGTCCCTGCTCCCCCCAGAGCAGAGCTCAGTCCTGCCCCTCCTCTGCCCCTGCCCAGGCAGTTGGGACTGCCATGAACAAGAAGATCACGACAGATGGGTTTTGTGGCAGTCACCGTGGGGGCTGAGCCAAACCCCCCTGTTTTCCAAGACAAAAATGTCCTTCATTCTTTGTCCCTCAGTGGGAGGTCAGGGGCTCTGCACCCCAGAGGGATGTGCTGGGCCCCTCCAGGACAGCAGTTCCAGTGTCTGGGAATGCTGGTATTTGTGTCTTGATCCAGGCAGGCACTGAACAAGGATGAGAGGGGACTTTGGAGCTCCATCAGCTGCTCCAGAGCTGAAGCTCGTGCTGTGTGAGGTGCCAGTGAAGAAGCTGCACAGCCCCAGAGCCCGGGCCTTGCTTTATGACAATAAACCTGCGAGCCAGGGAGCACAGAGGGATTATGGAATGAGGGGAAGCCAACATCCAGCTAAAATAACCTGCCTTGTCTACTCCACAAAACAGATTGAACTTCACCCATCACCCTTCTCCCCATTTTTTGCACAATCCCTGCCCGGAGAAAGGATCTTTGAGCTTCTCCTGAATTGGATGAGGCAGCAGAAAGCCGAGAGAAGTAAATGTGCAGCACTGCTGAAAAGCTCCTGAAAGCCTTGAGCCAAAGGAAAGCAATTTTTTCCTTAACAGTTACAAATGTTTCAAGAATGCCCCAAGAAGTGGATGAGAAGGTGAGACATGTTCCTGAAACGCACAAAGGACACTGATAATTAATAAAAGCCTTACAAAGGAGATCAAGAGCTGCTGGGGAAAACTGGAGGCATCCCTGACACTGCAGGTGATGGGTAACAAGAAATAATAATGAACAGCAAACAGCCCTTCTAAATCTGCTGTCCAGGACCAGGCAGAGCCAAGATGGAATGGTAGGATAATGGAATGGTTTGGATTGGAAGGGACTTTACAGATCACCCAGTCCCATGCGCATGGGCAGGGACACCTTCCACCAGCCCAGGGTGCTCCAAGCCCTGTCCAACCTGGCCTTGGACATTGCCAGGGATGGGGCAGCCACAGCTTCTCTGGGCAACCTGTGCCAGGGCCTCCCCAGCCTCACAGGGAAGGATTTCTTCCCATTTCCCATCTAACCCTGCCCTCTGGCAGGACACCAAGGTGCCCACCAAGCTGCTCTATCACTGATTCAGCTGGACAGGGAGAGAAAATGAGGTGGAACACAACTCCTAAGGCAGTTCAGTAAAGACGAAGTTTGAAGTTTAAAGGCTGAGTTTGCACAAGCAAAGAGAAACTCCAGCTCAGCCAGACCCATTCCACAAGGTAGTTGTATTTTGGGGACTTCTCTTCCTTTGTGAATAACAACCCAGAGCAGGAAGGATCTTTCCCATCCCTCAGTGTGCTTGTGCATGACTTGGGCCAAAATGACAAGGTCTGCAAAGACTTTGAGCTCTGAGAAGGTGAAGGAAGAGAAAAAAATTCCACACTTAGTCAGTAAAAACATCTCATTATGGTAATTATGGCACAACTTTTGGGGTTTCAGTTTGACCTCTATTAATTCACACTGGGTTTGTCGTTATCTTTTAGCCTGTATTTAGAAAAGTTGTCATGACCTCAGGCCTGGGACCTTCTCATTTGGAAGACATGTAATATTAAAAAGGCACTTTTTTTTTTTTGCTTTTCCACAGTGAGAAATTCACCTGAGGCAGGAGAAATTCATCTGTGCAGGCCAGAGTTATGATCTGTCAGGCTGGCACTTCGCAAGGAGAAGCAAGAAATCACAAATTGAAAATGCCAGAAGTTATTGGCATTGTTAACAGGGCCCAGGAGCTGACAGACATCCAGGATGGAACTGCCAGCACCAGTCTGGCCCAGTGGGGACTGCCCAGTGACACGAAGAACACGTTTAACGTATTTGGGGCTATTTTTACATCTTCCCCTCAACTGGGAGGAACCAGAGTTCCCCTGAAGTGCCTCCCATCTGCCCCCAAAGCCCATGGCTCACGTTAGCCCCATCAGCTCAGAGCAGCAGTGCCAGTGCAGCTCCCCAGCTGGCCTGTGCCTGTTATGGATCTTCCCTGACAAGTCCAAAGCCCCGAAGAAAGTCAGTGAATGTCGAATTCAGAGACAGAACCACAGAGGAAAAACCCTCTGCTAACTATTGCAGTTCAAGAGCAGGGGATGTGAAAAATTGGTGTCAGGGCAGCAAAAGGCTCCGAAAATGTGAAAAAAAAAAGAAGTGATTTTAATACTTTCTGATTTGCTTCTCCCTGTCACATTGTGCTGGGATGGGGATCTGTCTTTTATTCCTTTTGCATTTCGTAATTATTTTTATATCACCTTTTGCTCTCCACATAATGACCACTGTTTGAAAATAAGATTAATTGGACTGAAAACTGCGAGGTAGAAAGTTCAGCTAAAAGCCTGGAGTACCTGCTAATTTAGTCTGTTGCTGGGAGTACATGATTTTTTTTCCCTGCCGTGCTAAAAACAAGGTGATCAATTCTGAAGTCCCCTCCAGCAATTCACTTGGCATTTGTTAGCTTCTGCCAGCTACCAACACGCTGGAGCAGACAAAGAAGAAACTACAGATCAGCTGTCACTGCAAAAAAAATAAAATTCAGGAAAGTCATTTTAATGTGTGACTCAGACTCAGAGCAGCAGGGCTGAGACAAGGAGGGGGCACCTCGAAACTGGGAAAAATGAGCAGCTTTGCTGGTACCTCCAGGAAAGCTCAGGAGAGTACAGGGAACAGCCAGTTCAGGGCTCTACAACCCAAAAAACAGAGCCCAGCACAAGAGGACACACCCCAGTGTGTGGGTGAGATGGGGTAACAGCCACAGGATGTGCAGAGTTGGAAGGGACCCCCAAGGATCATCATCAGTCCAACCCTCAGTCCTGCACAGGCCCAGCCCCAAGAGTCCCCCCCTGTGCCCCAGAGGATCATCCAAACCCTCCTGCAGCTCTGGCAGCCTTGGGGCTGTGCCCACTGCCCTGGGGAGCCTGTTCAGTGCCAACCACCCTCTGGGGGAAGAACCTTTTGCTGAGATCCAACCTGAACCCCCTTGACACAGCCCCAGCTGTTAACAGCAGGGCTGGGGGCTAATGCAAACTGTCTCCAAACCTGGCTCCCCAGTCCCAGCACTGAGTGCTGATGGGGCTGTCACCAGTGGTCAGGAAGTTCAGCCAAGTGCCCACCCTGAGCTCCCACCTTGCCAGACGCAGTCCCAGCCCAGCCACGTCACGGGAGAGGGCTGTGACCCGGGTCTGTGAGATCAGGCTGTCAACTGTACTTCAGTTATGCATGAATTAGAGAAATATTTAGCTCAGTGACACTTGAGGGCTCTTCTCCCACTAAAATAAACTGTCACATGGCAGCTCAGCTCCCCTATCCCGTGCTTTGCTGGAGCTGTGCTCAGGCACCCCCTGTGTGACCCAGCAAGGCCACAGAAGGACGTGGTACCAAACCACAGCTGTGGTGCCAACCCAAGCCCAGCAGGGTGAGGATGGAGCAGCTCTCCCCTGAGGAAAGGCTGAGAGAATTGGGAGTGTTCAACCTGGAGCAGAGGAGAATTTGGGGTGACCTGACAGGACCCTACAGAGAAGATGGAGAGAGACTATTTTACAAGGGTCTGGAGGGAAAGGACAAGTGGGAATGGCTTCACACTGAAAAAGTAGGGTTAGATTAGATATTTGGAAGGAATTCTTGGCTGTGAGGGTGGCACAGGTTGCCCAGAGAAGCTGTGGCTGCCCCATCCCTGGAAGTGTCCAGGGCCAGGCTCGGAGCAAGCTGGGCTGGTGGAAGGTATCCCTGCCCATGGCAGGGGGTGCAACAAGATGAGCTTTAATGTCCCTTCCAACCCAAACCATCCAGGGATTCTGTGAGTTCACCATCACCAGACCCCAAGCCCTCCACCCCACAGTCCAACACTTCCCCAGGCACGGAGGAACAAGGCTCTTCAAGGAGACAGCAAAGCTTTGCTGCTGCATTTAACTCCTCTTCACAGGTGGCCTAGGACTGGTGCAGCCCTGGCACTTATATTAATATGCAGGGATAAAACAAGGCCACATAATCTGATCACATGCTGACATCTAAACCTTTTTTTTCCTACGTGCACTGAAACAAGTCAGCTTTCCTAAGAGCTCATCTCCCCCTCAGGCCACTACATGAAGCTGACTTTTATCAGAAAGGCACTGCAATCAAAAAGCAGCTGATAATTGTGATGATACCACGCAAGGAAAACACAATCCCGTTCCACCTGTTGACAGTTCCGCAGAAATATCTGGAAAATTTGTTTTGGTTCAAAGCTGTCCCTGACAGGATTAGGTGATTCACTAAAAAGGGGTGTTTCCTACCTAGCAGAGGTGATGTCTGTTTTTATTAGGTGTGCCATAAAACCCCTAGAACGTGGCAATCCACGACAGAGATGTGTGGATGTGGCACTTGGGGACATGGGTTAGTGGCAGCCTTGGCCGTGCTGGGAATGGTTGGGCTCGATGATCTTAGAGGTGTTTTCCAACCTTAACGATTTTGTGATCCTTGAAGATGTGCAAACTCATTGTCTGTGAAAAAAATGACCCTGAGCCCGTTGCCTGAATGTCCCTGGTTGCCACATTTTACCTTACACCAGGGAACCACAGGGAAAATCACTGAAGGCAGAAAACCAACGTTAAAAAGATGTTGTTCAGAAAACAAAAAGATGTTCTCTTTTTGCAATGCAGCTTTCAAACACCACTCCACCTCAGCAAAATCAATGTCTGAATCACTGCTGATCCACCTCACCAATGAAGAACAGGAAAATAGGGAAAATTCACCCAGCTCCTCAGCACCACTGCGGATTGCCCAGGGACCGAGCCAGCTCCCTGTGCATCCCCATCCCTAAGATATTTAATTTCTGAGAGGATTTGCTTAGGAATTAAAATTCTTCCCCCTCAGCCAGTGTGGGGCAAACTCTGCCCTCATGGCCCAGCCTGGCCCCTCAGGGCCACCACCATTGCCCATCAGCTCCTTCCCCCTCAGGGACACGGCCCTGGGGATAAGCCCTTTCCCTGGGGATAAGCCCTTTCCCTAAAGATGAAGCTTTTCCCCTGGGGATGAACTCCTTCCCCAGGAGATGAGCCCCTTCACGTGGGGATGAGCCCCTGGCCCTGGGTGTCAGTCCTTTCCCTGGGAATGAGCCCCTTTCCCCAGGGATGAGCCCTTTCCCCCACCCTCATGCCCCTTTCCCTGGGATTGAGCCTCTTTCCCCAGGGATGAGCCCTTTCCCATGAGGATGAACCCCTTCCCTCCCTCCTGAGCCCCTTTCCCAGGGGATCAGCCCCTTCCCCTGACTCGCCCCCCTCACCCAGCATCTCCCCATTTCCCACCTGCCCCCATCCCAGGGGGTCACAGGGCAGGACCCCCTGGTGTGTCCCACTTCAGGGGACCCCAGGGCCAGAGAAGGGCTGTGAATATGGACACATCTTCCTTTTTCCTTCCCTTTCCCCATGGGAACGTGACTCTCCCACCCCCTGAGTGCTGATGGGCTGCACTTCAAGCCCCTGAATGTGCCTTCCCATCCAAATAAAAAAATTGGCTTATAAAGGGGGCGGATGTAAAAGAGTGACTTGTTACATGGACAGATAGTGAGAGGACAAGGGGGAAAGATTTTGAAGTAAAAGAGGAGAGGTTTAGATTGGATTTTGGGAAGGAATTTTGCTGTGAGGGTGGGGGGGGCCTGGCACAGGTTGCCCAGACAAGCTGTGGCTGCTCCATCCCTGGAAGGTTCCAAGGCCAGGTTGGAGCAAAGTCGTCTGGTTAAAGATGTCCCTGCCCATGGCAGGGGGTGGAACTGGATGATCTCCAAAGTCCCTTCCAACCCAAACCATCCTGTGATTCTGGATATGGAAAATAAGCTTTATGCCACGTTAAAATTTTCCTCACTCACTGATTTCTCCTGACACCAAATCATTCCCCTGGCAATAATTCCCCATTTCTCTTCATCCCATTGGGCCAAGGACCTCACCTGTAGCTTTGCTGATGCCTCCTCTGCTCTGAAGGTACCAATCTCAATTTTCTCACCAAATTATGAAATGTATTAATAAGATCAAGCTGTTTCCAACCTCAAGTCATGAGCTGCTGTTCCAGCTCTGGAGAAGGACGTGCGTCTTCAAGAATTGATCAGGGTATTTTTTCTAATAAAAAATGTCACTGATCCATGAAAACTCCATCTCCTTTCTAAGCCTTGATTTCATTAAAACCTAATTAATTGGAGGCCTAACGGTGAGAGGGAAGGACACAGCTGGTCTTTGCTTCCAACACAGACCTGGCAGCCTGACTGGAGCTGACTGCAGACACTCCCCCTGGGCAGGGAGCATGAAAAATGGCATCTACCTATGTGACCAGTTTCATCTCTGGAAGGAAGGATCTTTTGGGAGGGACACCAGCAACACCACCGGCTTCAGGGTGGCCTTTTGCCTGGAAGGGATCTCGGTTTGCTCAGTCCTTGAATCCACTTTCTTTGCAAAGGTTACTTAAAGTTTATTATTTGCCCAAGAGCCTTGGCTCAACAGCAGCATTATCATCTCATCCCTTCTGCTGGAGAAGTGGGGGTTTTTTTTGCAAAATAAAAAGATCCTAGATTTTTGTCAAAGAAAAAGCTGATAAAATAGAGACTGAAATCAATACTGTAACTCTCAGTGGCTTGTAAAGGAAGGATGTCCTTTGCCTTCCCTTCACTCCTGACTCATAAACATCTTTACAGCTCAGTTTGCACAGGACAAAGTGTCTGATCAAGCCCGAGTTAAATGGGATTGGTGATCCCTGGGACACTTGGGATCGTAGCATGTGCTTCCTTCTGTATGGTAGGAGGGGTTGAACTTGTCTTGGGATTTATCTTGACCTTTGGTGGTTTGTCTCAGTAAATGCAAATGTTGCTGCATTCTGTGCCCCCACACAATAACCTTTCAGTTGTTGGGTCAGCCCTAATGAAATCCTCCCAGCTCTCAGGGGATGAAAACACTCCCTGCCCGACTGCAGAAGTACCTTTTGGGAGAGGCCAAGCAGGTCCTGCTCCTTCCTTGCCCAGGGTCAAGCTTCACCTTGGGCTCCAGGAAGCCCTTTTCCCCTGTTTTCCTTGGGCAGCAGTTGTTGCCCAGACACTGCTAACTGTGAAAATAATGCCCAGTGGAGTCCCTTGGCTGAATAAATGGATTTTTGGGTGGGGAGGGGGCTGCTCCCTGCCCCAGGAGGTGCATGAGGAGGTGCACAGGATCCCCTTTGCAGGAGAGCTCCCTGCACAGAAGCAGTGAAATGCACATTTTGGGCTTGAGGATTGTGCTCCAGGCACCTCTGGGAGCCTGAAGAACCACAGAACCAAAGAACCACAGAATCAACCAGGTTGGAAAGGACGTCTGAGATCATCAAGTCCAACCCTTGATCCAACCCCGCTGTGGTTCTCAGCCCACGGCACTGATGCCACATCCAGTCTCACCTGAAACACCTCCAGGGACAGTGAATCCTCCCTGGGCAGCCTGTTCAGAGCTGGGTCACTGCCCAGGGAAGAAGTTCTTCCTCCTGTCCAGCTGGAGCTTCCTGGGCATCGGTTCCTGCCCGTTCCTCTTGTGCCATTGCTGGGCCCCCCCAGCTGGGCCCCCCCAGCAGAGCCTGGGCCATCCTCTGCCCCCTCCCTGCAGGTACTTTTATGCATTGCTCAAACAAAGGCCACTTTCACGTTGATTGTATTTTAGGAGCAAACATTTCTCTCACCACTCTCAGTGGATCAGAAGAAAATTTGAGGGTTTTTTGTTGAATTGTCCCCTGCCTGATGGGCTGATGGTCGTGGATGGCTGAACTTATCTGTAGGATCAGGACTTGACATTCATCTTTGGCACCAGATGTGCAAACCCCCAAGACCTGAGCTAACCAGAAGCTAAGGAAGAGATGGGGATACTCATTTCACAGGAAAGCCTCAATTAGGCTTGAAAACTACAACCCAAATTGTCTTTTTCTTCCCCAGGTCAATGCCAAGATCAGGCAGCTCACTCAGGAGGGTTTCACACTTTTTCCTGGGTCATTGGTGGGGGTTTCTTGCCATCCCTCACCTGGGTGGCTCCCAATATTTTTTTTAAGCTTCCAAATCATCAAAGTTGGTACTTTTAGACCTCTTTCTATGAGTGCCCACTGAATGCCCCCTTCTTTCTCCTGTGACCTCTCCCCACTTTGCAAGAGTAACCTGGAGCAAAAGTGTTGACTTTGAAGGCGACCCCACTGCAGGGAAACCAAAAAAGGAACCTGAACCCAAATAATGCAGAGAGAAAACATCTGGGGAGAACAGCTGGGCAGAGCTGAGGGAGTCCAGGAGCCCTTGGCTGCTTTGGCCCCCCTGTCCTGCTTGTCCCACTGCCCAACACTGCAAGTCCACACTGGGGGAGAGCAAAGAAGAGGCATTTTTAAGGGAAGTGTGTGAGGACTGGCCAGCTGCTGTGAGTTAATCTCGCTGTAAATCAATCCCTGTCATCAGCACTGTTTGTTTGCACTGCAGAAGCCCCTGGAGCCAGCAATGAGGAGCAGCAGCTCACGGGAGATGTGCTGCTGTCCTCACACCCAGCACAGAGCTACAGGCAAAGAGCCCGAGGTGCCCCTGGCTGATGACAGGATGCAGGGACAAGGACACCAGTGATCCCATCAGCTTGAGACAGAAGGCATTAGGAAGTTGGATACTCAGCCAGGTCAAAGTTCTCTGTGCTCTTTGATGTGTGTGGGTTTAAATCTTCCCCGTGCCCTGGGGGCTCCTTTGCAGGGGTCAAACCCTGCTCACAGCACTCAAGAGCATGGCAACATTTTTTTTTTAATCAGAACAGAAAAGCTCCCCCCACCTCCAAAATCCTGTGTTCTCCAGGTGGGAAAGGGATGCATGAGGTTCTGCACCTGAGGAACCAGGAATAAACCAGCTCACAGGGCTGGAGGACAACTGGGCTTTCACACCATCAGAGAGTGTCCCCAAGGATCCTGGAGTCCAACCCTCAGCCCTGCACAGGCCCAGCCCCAACAGTCCCCCCCTGTGCCCCAGAGGATCATCCAAACCCTCCTGCAGCTCTGGCAGCCTTGGGGCTGTGCCCACTGCCCTGGGGAGCCTGTTCAGTGCCAACCACCCTCTGGGGGAAGAACCTTTTGCTGAGATCCACCCTGAGCCTGCCCTGACACAGCTCCAGCCATTCCCTGGGGGCTGGCCCTGGTCCCCCCAGAGCAGAGCTCAGTCCTGCCCCTCCTCTGCCCCTGCCCAGGCAGCTGGAACTGCAGGGAGGTCTCCCCTCAGTCTCCTCTTTGGCCTTTCATGAGCTGCAGGACATGGCCACGGCACCAGTGACACCCACAGCAGACGTGTGGCACTGCTGGTGCCAGTCCCTGTCATGCAGCAGCTGCAGAAGAACCTCTTTGTGTCTCATTTCAAGTTTTCTCTTTCCCCTTCTCCTCAAAAGACACTTCCACAAGCTGGATTTCCCTGCAGAACGCTGTGCTCCCTGGCCAGCTGTTCCAGCTGATCAGCTCCCATCAGCCTGCCATCACTGACACTTTCCTTGGAGCTCCAGCCATGTGACAGTGCTTTGAAATTTGCATCAGGAGATGCAAATCCAGACCTGGGGAGATTTCTGAGCTCATTTTGTGCCCCTGCTCTGCCCTGTTTGGCACAGCCACAGCGAGGGGCCGCTGCACTCATGTCTGGCTGCCCTTGGGGTGTCCCACACTCTGTGCTTTGTGGTCCTGCAGCAATTCCTTGAGTCACCTCATTCCTTGCCACCCTGAAGCATTCATTTCACAACAGCTGATTCCACAAAAAGTGCAGAAAGAAAAGCGAAAGGCAAAGAATGCTTGAAAATGCACCAAGTGCTGCAGCTCTGCTGTCACTGAGAATTGTAGAATTACAGAGTGGTTTGGGCTGGGAGGGACTTTAACAATCACCTTGTCCCAGCCCTCCTGCACTGGCAGGGACAGCTCCCACCAGAGCAGGTTGCTCAAAGCCTGGTGTTTCATCTCTCTAATCATCCTTGTGGGCCCCTGGAGCTGAGCTGACCACCCCTGGGGGCTGTTTACTGGTGATTAATCTTGCTGTCACTGGGGTAGCCAGGCTGAAATATTTGCTCTCTACCTGAGTATGCCAAGTGCACCTGGATTTTATCAGAGAGATGGGAAGGTTCTGTCATATCTGCCTGGAGCTCAGGCATCAAAATAGTTCTGGTTTTCACCGATGTATCGGGTTTTTTCCAGCAAAAGGAAACGTGGTTTATTCAGACAAAGTGCCCAATTTTTGTCCCTGGTCCCAGAGAGCAGAGATCAGAGCTGCCCCTCCTGAGGAAGCTGTTCACCATGATCTGGGTTTATTTGAAACAAAAAAAATTGCTCTTTGTCTTTCTGGCTACTCCCAAAGCCTGCACAGGAGATTTGGAGCCAAATTCCACACTAAGGTTAATTTTTGAGCTGCCTATTTGGCAACACCATCCATCCTTTTTTTTTTTTTTTTTTTTTTTTTTTTTTTTCTCATGTCTGTGAGGGTTTTTTTCAGGTTGAGGGTGGTTTTTTTTGCCATGGTGGTTGATTGAATAAAATCTACATAAAGGTGACAACAGACTCCACCATCTTCTATATTCAACATTTTCCTTCCCCCTGCACAGTCTGTTCCGAGGAGTTTGATGCTGCTGTGATTTCTCCAAGGGAAAAGCTGGGAAGAGCTGCAGGGGAGTGAATTCAAGTGAAGCATCTCCCCATGAGCTTCCTGGTACCGAGTCACTGAGCTCAGAGAGGAGCTGAGCCCACAGCAGCTGCTCTCTGTGTTTCTGGGTATATTCATTTACATCAAAACTGAAGGTAATTAAAGGGAAGGCATTGTAAAATACAATTTTGAGCAGTTTGCAGCATTCATGCATAATTTTCAAATTATTTGGGCAGAGAGAAGCTATTAGAGTTGACAAGTCAACATAATATGCAGCAAGAAGGAATAAAACCCAATTTCTAATTCATACATTATGTCAATTAATAAAGGAATTGATATAAATGAGATGCTCAGGATCGTGAAGAGCCAAGAGGAATGTGCTTCACTCTGAGCCTGGAAACAGCCCCTGGAAAAGACAGGAAAGAGCCTCCCTGGGAATTGGTGTCACTGTCAGCTGGTTCTTGTGAGTGCTAATGAAGCTTCCTAAAAATATGGACCATGGGGGAGTCCTGAGGATTTTATAAAAATCCAAGGGTTGGCCCCTGTCAGGCTCTGCAAAGTTGATGTGCCTCCATCAAAAGAATGTTGTCACTCCTTGGATCAGCTCTGTCAACAGCTCAGATGAATTTCCTTGAGCTAATTGCTTTTTAATAGTTTGTTGTGTGAGCACCTGCTAATTATATGTCACGTGGCTTTGTGAAAACACATCTGAAAGGAGCCTACAGGTGATAAATGGCTTTTAGGAATAAAGGAGGTTTTAGCAGAGCGT
Source organism: Myiozetetes cayanensis (assembly GCF_022539395.1). Lineage (NCBI taxonomy): Eukaryota > Metazoa > Chordata > Aves > Passeriformes > Tyrannidae > Myiozetetes > Myiozetetes cayanensis. The sequence continues at coordinate 4,707,486 of NW_026087522.1, read as the reverse complement.
GGTTTTCTGGGTCTTCTGGTCTTCTGAAGTCCCACTTGAAGCATCACTGAGTCAGCCCATTATGTTGCCGTTAGACATGAAGAAATAATTCATCATTTGTTAATTTTCCAGGTGGCCTTTCTGATTCAAAAGTAATCAAACCATTTATGCTGTTGGCTGATTTCCTTTGGGTTTAATCCTTACAAGTAACTCTCAGATTCCACCCTCTGGGCCCTTACAGGAGACAGAGGAAGTGTTGAGATCCCACAGTGGAACATTCCCACAGAGATGGAGAACAAGGGGAGCTGCAAAATGAGACTGTGAGTGGTGAACCAGAGATGTGGAAAGGTGCTTCCCAAAACTACAACAGCTGGACCATCTTCAGGTCATGCTGAACGAGGCAAAGTCCCTTCCACGCTCACCAAAGCAGCAAACCCAAAAGAACAGAAGTTGTCTTTAACCCTTCCCTGCAGCCCACGAAGCTCTGGCTGGGCCAGGCCAAAATCCCGTTGTCTGGAGATTTTCTTTGCTTGCCTTTCCCTCAGAGGTGCTGAATCCCAGCCTACCAGGAGCTGAGCAGAAAGCAAAGCCCCAGGATCCAGGAGGACCCACTGCCTTCACTTCCAGAAGATCCCAGGCAGCTCCTGATGGTCTGACTGGGCTCCAACTTGTGTCTCCCCCTCTTCCCAAGCCTTGGCATTCACTGCAGATGCATTGGGCATGAACTGCTTTCTCCCTGGACTCAGAGAGGAGACATCTGGCAGACATTCTCAGTAGAACTTTGAGCAACTCCCACTTTTATGTTGTTTAAATCATATTCGTGCTGGGGACTCCGGTCAGAGCTGAGGGGTACCCTGAATCCTGGGGGCAGTTCTGGGCCCCTCAGGACAAGAAGGACACTGAGGGGCTGGAGCGTGTGCAGGGAAGGGAACGGAGCTGGGAAGGGGCTGGAGCAGCAGGAGCAGCTGAGGGAGCTGGGGGGGCTCAGCCTGGAGAAAAGGAGGCTCAGGGGGGACCTTCTGGCTCTGCAATCCCTGACAGGAGGGGGGAGCTGGGGGGGGTCGGGCTCTGCTCCCAGGGAACAGGGACAGGAGGAGAGGGAACGGCCTCAGCTGTGCCAGGGGAGGGGCAGGTGGGACAGCAGGAGGAATTTCTCCCTGGAAAGGGTGGTCAGGCACTGGCACAGCTGCCCAGGGAGGTTTGGAGTCCCCACCCCTGGAGGTGTCCAAGGAAGGACTGGAGGTGGCTCTCAGTGCTCTGGGCTGGGGGACAGGGTGGGGATGGGGCACAGGTTGGACTCAATGATCTTGGAGGGCTTTTCCAACCTAAACTATTCAGTGATTCTCTGCTTTCTCATTCCCTTTGCTGTGTTGCCAGCTCAGAAAAGCGAAGAAAGGGAGAAGGAAGGAGCTTTGACAATACAGATGCAGCGTTCCAGAATTTAATTAGGAGCGTTTCAGGTCTGCACGTGGCTGCACCTGCAGGAACAAAACAACCAGCACTGAGGAAGCTTCTGCCAAGTTACAAAGGGCTGTCAGCTGGTTGAGCAGAGCTGCACAACCTCCTCAGCACCAGGCAGCTGGGTTTGCTGCCATCCCAAATGTTTCTGCTCAGGGGTTCTCTCTGGGCCTGTTAACCCCTGGCTTTGATCAATGATTGCACAGAGAAGCAGGAAGTATCCAGAGTAGACTGCAAGGTTTCTTGGAAGAGACTGAGCTTTCCAAGGAAGCCTTCAAGTGTTTCTGTTCATCAGAAGGAGACATGAGGTCTCTGTCATCATCTCCAAATGAGGCTGCTCCCTGTTTTCTCACTAGTCCTCTCACAGCTTGGTAGCTTTAGTTTAAGCAAACACAGTCCTCAATGAAGACTTTAAAAAGAAAGAATATTAGTTTTTAATTTAAATTGAGAGAACTGATTGGAATTGAGATCTGGGAGTTGAACTGTAGCCCCTCTTCTACAAACAGATTTTGCTGACTACAGGACAAAAGGCACAAGGAATCCCAAGGAATGACCAGTCCTGTTTCTAATTCATGTAATAAAAATAAAAAGTGACTTTAAATTGGAGTTTTCTGTTGACTCTGGGAGGATTAATTTTTATTAATCTCATTTTCTAACCCCATATTTAGACTTTTTTTTTAGCTTTTACCCCATATTAGATGCTCATGGTGCCATCCAGTGCCGTTCCAAGTCAATGGTGAGGTTTGAGGTCTTTGAGAAGTAAATTGAATGTTATGAAATATTGAATGTTGAAAGAGGCAATAGAGCACAATCCTTCCTTTTATTATTCTCTAATCCCTATTTATAATTCCCTGTTCCCCCATCTCTTTCTTTGGGAAGAAGCTGTCCTCCAGGTGGATGTGACAATCTGTGGATGGACATGTGCATGGACAAGTCAAAAGCAGATGTCAGGAGAAAAAAATCTGCCCTTTACTGCAAGGTGGAAGAAGAGAGACCTCAACTGACTAATTTGCCAAGTTATTTCTGCAAGTTCTGCAAACTTGCAGCACATGAAACTTGTGCTATCAAGAGATTTCACACCTTGCAGGAGAAACCTTCTCCCTGTGCTCGTTCTGAATCTGTCTGTCATTCACTTGAACCCTGCTTAGATCCAGTCATCGCTTTCCCAGCTCCTGCCATCTCACTCCCCAGGGTTCCTTTCTTCCACCCCAAGTTTCCCTCTTGAGGAGGCGCCACCTGGAATTTGTGTGAACTTCTTCCTTGTTCTTCTCTGCAGTTTCTCCCATCCCACCACCTCCCCTTCACATCTTGGATGCTGTTGGGTTCTGCTCCAAGGCCTCCTGGAAGGCAGCTCTGGGTTTTTTTCCCCTCTTCCCTTCTCAAACTTTCCCAGGTTTCCCACTTGCTGTTTTGACTGGTGCTGACATTCCCACTGCTCTACCTGTTAAAAATAACTTGAAGGCCTCGTTCCTGAGTGGCACCAGCCAGCTCAGAGCTCCAGAGATGCCCAGTATGGAAAAGGTTGGGGGTCACCCAGTGTTTGCTTGTTTTTGTCACAGAAGGTGGGACCAGGGGTGGGCAACAATCCTTCTTCTACTGGCCTTGTAGCACCCACTGGTGTTTTCCAGCACTATGGACCCAGTTTCTGCCTGTGTCTTGTGATGGTGAAGGCTCCAGCTGGGATGGTCATGCCCCTGAGGAGACAGGGAAGCCCCTGGGATGGCAAATCTTGAAATGAGGTGCCACACTTGAGGTGGGACTGCTGCCCTCCTGCTGGTTGCAAAAGCACCTCCCAAGCAGAGATCCAGGCCCAGTACCTGCCTTGGTGTCTCGATGATGGTGATGAGAGTTTGAGCTCTGCTCATCATCTGCTGCCTCCAGTGGCCTCCAGTGCCAAGAAATCCAACTTTTGGCTGGTTCTGACCATGAAGGACCACCCAGTGCCTATCAAAGCAAAGACTGTGGGTTGGGGACCATCCTTGTCACACTGCAGGTGAATGCTGGGGAGCTGAAAGAGGGTTTGGTCCCTGTGGGGGCTCAAAGGGCTTTCTGGTTTGACCCAGAATGGCAACGGCTGGTGAAACAAAGGAGAACCAAAGGGCAAGAGTTTCAACAGCTGCCAAATGCCAAGCAGGAAACAATGAGCTGTGTTCTCTCCAGGAGCCCCTTGTCCCCTTGGCTGATCTGCCACCACCTGGGATGCAAAAAAGTGGTGGCACCTACTGGCACTTGATTGGCTCTGAAATCTCTCCCAGTTGACTGCAAGCTCTGCTGGTGTCCTGGTTCCTCCCTCAGTGGCACTGTCTGGCCATGCCAGTGGTTCCCTCCCTTCAACACTCGCTCCTGTGACTGGAATTTTAATTCTCCAGGGGTATTTTTAAGCTGGAAAAGCATCAGTGTGCTCTCTCCTCTTCTGTCTAACACAGGCAAGTGTTTATTAATCCTCACCACGAGGATTCACCACTTAAGGAAAAGCTGATGCACCAAGTGGATCCAAAGGCTCTGTGCAGCAGCCAAATGGAAACAGGTACAGCACCAGGAACCAACCTGAACTGGGATCTCACACATCCCATGAACCAGGAGCCAGGATTCCCATCCTCCCTGTGCACCAGGGGTGTGTGTCTCCACTGCCTGTGGAGGTGCTCTGCTGGTTTTGAGAGCACCAGGATTGGTTCTGACTTCGAGTTCTTGCTGATCCAGTTTCTGACTGACCTCTCAGCTGGCCTGGTTTGACACCTGTTGTAGCACTGCACTTGCATTTCAACTTGCCTGCTGGGACCTCAAGAAGAAGACTCAAGCAGCCACGGGGTGGCCCAAGAGAAGTTGAGGCTGATCCTCAAGGAGCCACTCTCAGGTGGGAGCTGTGTCAGCCACGTGGTGGAGGGGCTGGACCAGGTGGTCTTTAACGCCCCTCCCAACCCAAACCCTTCCAGTATTCCCTTTTGGCACCTGCTGGGGGGGATAATACTCTGCAGAGAAAGATTTGGGGTCAAAATAACAGAAATACCAACCCCCAGCCTGCAGCAGCCCTCACAGGAGGCTGTGCATCCTCCTGGGCAGCAGCTGCCACAACCTGGGTCCCCCCAGATGCCACCAGGAGCAGCCCCTGGTGTGAATGTGCCTTTTAAGGGCTGTTTTGACAGGCCAAGAACACGAGGCTTGGCCTTGGAAGCACCTGTGGGTTCCTCTCAGTGCTCAGAGCTACATTTTGCACTTTCCCTGAACCCAGGAGCTGCTGAGCCAGGAATGTTTGGAGAACTGTGCCCTTTTCCTGCAGCTTAATGGCTGCTGGAAATTACTTCTGTTGCCAGCAACTAACAGCAGAACCTGGCACCACCTGACCTTTCTTGTCTCCTTATCCATAGAAATTTGGGTCATTTGCCTCCCATGACTGGATGACACAGATCACTGATGGGAACTCCCAGGGTGTTAAAATAACAAACCCCCAAACCACCAATTGGTCAAAAAGTCCCCAGGTTTATGGGATTGCACGTCAAGCCCACTTTGAAAATGTGCTATTTAATCCTTTTGACTGCCCACCAAAATTTCCCACTGGAAATGAAAAGGAGAAACCAACATTTTTGTCTTTTTGGCAGCACATTATCTGCAGCCAAGGGGCAACTTCTCCCCCCCCAGCTTTAGTTACTCCCTCCCACTCAGTGTGGTAGGGCTGAAATTCCCAAAATGTACCACGTCAGGCTGGCAGCACATTTGCATTTGAGCTTCCAGATGTCTTGTTGCTGAGTTTGATGGGACTGGAAATAGGAGAGAACAAAATAGGAGTGAATTGTGAAGTGATTTTTTTGTTGTTGTTGTTGGCTGTTATGAAAGTGGAAAATGGATATTATAGATCTCAAAGCCAAACATAAAATCATGAAATCAGGCCTGAATGCTGAGCTAATAAGTTGATTTTGCATTTTCAGTGCGTCTGCAAGGAAATAATGGCTCGGGTTTGGGAGGGGGGTGGTTTTTATGACTTTTATTATTATATCCAAGGCTGCTTCCCTGCTTGGCAGCCCTTGTGAGAACTACTTACTTCATACCCAGCTCTGCAGGCACACGAAAAGAAATGAAAGATTGAGGGAATGTCAGCCAAAGCAGGGGGAAAAAGCACCCAAATAGCAAAGCAAAGCAGCTGAATGGATTGCAGTGAGGGCTGGAGGAGGATGGAGCAGCCCTTCCCACGGGGGAGGCCGAGCCTCGGGTGAGCAGGAGAGCAGAAAGCACAGCATTGTTTGCTTTATCTGGAATCGTTCCACACACATTGCAGCGGTGCTTGGGCTCCCAAGGACCGGCTTTAGGGAGAAGCTGAGGCACAAAGGAGGCAAAGGGAGAGGGGAACGAATCAAATCCCAACACAGGACACGTTTGTTTTCCCCCAGCAGGCAGAGCTTCCTGGGAAATGGCAGATTGGGAAAAGGGGGAAATGCTCCCTGGGTGTTTCACTGGCAATGAGGCAAGGGGGCAAATCCTTCCTCTGCTGCCTTGGGTTGGATCCCAGGGGAAGGTTCTTCCCCCAGAGGGTGGTTGGCACTGAACAGGCTCCCCAGGGCAGTGGGCACAGCCCCAAGGCTGCCAGAGCTGCAGGAGGGTTTGGACAACGCCCTCAGGGACAGGGAGGGATTGTTGGGGTGTCTGTGCAAGGCCAGGATGATCCTGGTGTGTGTCCCTTCCAGCTCAGGATATTCCATCATTGTCCTGGGAAATGGGCACTGCACCTTCTGGAGACGGGGAAGGTTTGGCCCAGGAATCACCAGAGCATGGAAGGGGCACCTGCTGGGTTTGCTGTGTGCAAAGTCAGCACTGGCCAACAGCTTCTCCCTCTTGTGGCACCACTTCTGATGACCTCAACCCCACGGCTTTTAGCGTTCCCTGCTGCACATGGTCCTGGGGGGGATGCACAGCTCAGACAAAGGGCAATTCCCTTTCCAGAAGGCAAGACCACACCATCCATTCACAGAGTCACCTCTGATGCTCTGCTGGATGAAGATATTAATAAAACAAATGTATAAACACAAACAAATTTGCAATAACTCTCCATTATCCACCCCCTGGGCAGCTTGGACCAAGAGGGGAGCAGGTGTCCCATTGCTCTCTGTCCCAGGGACCATCATGACTGGTTTTATTAGGAGGAGGTTTTTGCTCTGGAGTGTTTCAGATGCAACCAAGGAACAGATGGGGAGGGAAGATGCTCATGGGCAGCACTGAGAGCACATTGTCTGCTCTGAAAGCTCCTCACGCAAGAAAGACTGATAAGAACAGGAACATTTTGGGACAGCAACAGCTCCATGGAAGGAATGCAGACAGGCTGGCAAGTCAGGCAGGGCTGAGGGGCTGGGGATAAAACAGGGTTTCCTGGGATTGACTCAACACACTGGTCCAGAACTTTGGGAAATGTCCTTCTCTGCAGCAAGGAGTTTTTGCTTGTGATGCTGCCAAAGTGGTGACAACCTGGTCATGTGCCAGGGACAGGGGCTTTACATCACTGAGACCTTCCCCCAGAGGGTGGTTGGCACTGAACAGGCTCCCCAGGGCAGTGGGCACAGCCCCAAGGCTGCCAGAGCTGCAGGAGGCTTTGGATGATCCTCTGGGGCACAGGGGGGGACTCTTGGGGCTGGGCCTGTGCAGGGCTGAGGGTTGGACTCCAGGATCCTTGGGGGTCCCTCCCAGCTCAGCACATCCTGGGATTCTGACTTTCCTTGGGGCTAAATCTTCCCAACCTTCCCACCCTGGAGAGGTGAGGAACTGCTGCAGATACAAAGCTGGGTGAATCTTCCCTCCAACACACCCAACACTCTCAGTTGTTTGGGTTCTCCTCAGTCTGACAAACTCAGGCTTTTTGAGTCGGTGGCAGGTGGCCCTTCAGTGAGGTTGTGACAGGAGTTTTTGAGCCATCACCAAGCAGATGATCCCATTTCCATCCCAAGGCCATCACTTGGGTTTCATCCACCTTTGATGCCTCAGCCTGTCCCTCCTCTGCAACCCCCCTGCCCCAGGAGCTTGGGGACAATAACCCCCCATCCCTCAGCATCCCAACCTGCTCAGCCCTTCTGTGTCTGTTTTCAGGGAACAGTGAAAACTGAAGCATCTCTCAACCTCAGGAATCATTCTAATTTAATTAAATTTTTTCTCTCATCCACCCCATCATCTCCCCAAACCAACTGCAAGTCCCACCTGTGGGATAAGCTACTGGAATTTCAGGAGTTGTGCTCCCCCAATACCTTATTCCACCCTGAGACAGCGCTCCAGGAGAGGCTCAGTTCCTGATTTCTGCACAGACTTCAAGGAATGGAATGTGCAGCACTTGGATTTATTGCCCAAGCAGCCAGAGGAGTGGTGGAATGAGGGGAAATCTGACAAATCAGTGCCGTTCCAATTAATGTGCCCAGGTGAAGGCTCTGCCACAGAACTCCTATGGACCTAATAATGCCAAGGGCATGGCTTTGATCCCTGTCCAGGCCATTCATCAAGAGCTGGACTTGATCCTTGAGGGATTCTGGGACCAGACAAGAGAGGCAACTTAAAATGGATGCCCAAGTCTATTTTGATCAAAAAAAAAAAGGACATTTCTGCCCATTTGATCAAAGTGAAAGAGGCCTGACCCCACTGCCAGGGCTGCCTGCACACCCTCTGTGCCTCTGCAGTGTGTGCAGGGGGAAGAGCACCCTCCCTGCTGAGCTGCCCGTGGACAGTGAGGGGAAGACATGAAAGGATTGCTAATTAAAGCCATTAACTGATTTAGTTTTCCCCTGAGCTGCGTGGGGATCACTTTGCCAAGCCGTGGCCCAAGATCTGCTTTGTCTCTGCAAGATTTCAGCAGTTCCAGCAGAGCTCCAGCCTGGCCCTTTCATCAGGAGCTGAGCTAATTACTCAGACAGCATCTGCTCCTGGGACTGGAGCGTCTCACAGATGGATTTCTGACGGAGGGATCTGCACCCTGAGCAGCCTTTTGGCAGCTTCCAGGTGCCCACTGGGAATGCTCTGCCTTCCCAAATGTGCCCTCTCACCTCTTCAAACTGTGCCTGCCCTCCAGCAAGCTTTGTTGCCCGTCACTAGAAACTGAAAATCAGATTTTCTAAGGAATACTTCCATCTTAGGCAACTTACCCCCTTCTAAAGGGAAGAGAGAGTTATGATTCTAAAGGCAGGAGGGGTTTATGAATCACTGGGCTCATCATATTGAAAGAATGGGACTTTTTTTATTGTCAGGGATATTTTAAGGCAGATCTGAAAGTCTCTGCGTGTCTTGTTCATGCTAAAAGGGATTGGGGCTTCATCATCCAGCCTCCCACAATGACCTGCAGATTGAGATATAATATTGCTGCCTCCTCAAATCCAATTGGATTGTCATTATGCCCAAAAGAGCCTCCAATTTAGTAAATACAATGCAATTTGCTCAAAGCACCTTGACACCAGATACCCCCATTCTGTGCAGCTGGGGAAGATTTTCAATCAAGGCCTAAATTAACATTTCTTTTATTATTACAATCCATCAGTCCAGGAGCTCCTGAAATCCCTTTCCTGGCATTAGGGTTTGAGTCCATCTCCAATATCAAAGCTTTCCTCTTCAGACTTCCATTTCAGTAACAGCCTGCTTGAGATTTATGGATCTATTTGTGTTTGCTCCTGTCCCCCACCTACTGCATCTTTACTTTGGCATCAGGTTGGACTTGAGGATCTTGGAGGTCTTTTCCAGCCTTAATGTGTTTAAATGAGCTCTGAACATCCAGTGGGACAACAGCAGGAGCTGCTGGCAGAGGGGGCTCTCCAGAGCTGTGTCCTGCCTTGGAGAGTCATGGAATCATGGAATCACAGGCTCATGGAATCACAGAATAATAGAATCATAGAATTATAGACTCATAGAATCACAGAATCGTGGAATAATAGAAGCAAAGAGTGATAGAATCATAGAATCAAACAGTCATGGAATCAGAGAATTCTGGAATAACAGGCTCAAACAATCATGGGATCACAGAACCATGGAACCATGGAATAATGGAATCAAACATTCATGGAATCACACAATTATGGAATCATAGAATCACAGAATAATAGAATCAGCCAATCATGGGATCACAGAATTACAGAATCACAGACTCATGGAATCATGGAACAGTTTGGGTTGGAAGGGGCCTTTAAACACCATCTAGTCCAACCCCCTGAAATGAGCAGGGACATCTTCAACTGGACCAGGTTGCTCAGAGCCCTGCCCATCTGATCGTGGATGTTTGCAGAGATGAGGAATCTTCCTCTGGCTGTGCTATCAAACAGCCCCACTGAACGCCCCTCTGGTGGTTATACATCCCATAATACACCCCTGGGAGTTAGGGGATGGCATCTCCTGCTGGTACTGACCCAGAGGGAAGTGGTCACCATGGAAGGAGTCAGGAGACACCAAAGAGGCTCCTGTGCATTCCTGTGCCCTGAAAAACCCGAGGAGATGTTTGCCCACAGCATCCAAAACACCCCCCCCGTTTCCCAGCTTGTTGTCAGAATTCTGGATTTCCAGCAGGGAATGTAACCCTGGCCAGCCCTAAATGGTGGGATGGAGTTGTCTCCCTGCCATACCTGCCACAACATCTGCCAACCACAACGTGGCCAAAAGGAGAAGTTAAGGAGGAGCCCCCGGGCTGCTGACTGGAGGCACCAGGGGTATTTACTGCTCTGCTACAGCCAGCCCTGGCTCCTGCTCACAACTCCCACAAATCACCACTTCACATTGCTTGAAACCACAGGAAAAGAGTCATAAAATCAAAGAATATCCTGAGCTGGAAGGGACCCACCACCCAGTCCAACCCCTAGCCCTGCCCAGGACACCCCAATGATCCCTCCCTGTCCCTGAGAGTTTTGTCTGGCAGCCTTGGGGCCGTGACCAGCTCCCATTTACCTCTGAACAAGGCTCAGGGAAGTTGTGAAAGAGGACAGGGATGGCAGCCCTTGGGAAGCAGGACAGGGATAGCAGCCTCGGTGGCTCTGGGTGTTCCCAAGGGTCTTGGGAATTCCAGCACCAGCAGGTGACACCAGTACCAAGGGCAGCTGCTCCAGATTGTCCTGCTGTCTGTGCAGCACTAGAAGGACACAGAGACGTGGGAGCTCATCCAGGCCTCTGGAAACCTGTGGAAACCAAAGCTGGCCTTGGGCAGCACCTCCCACCCTTTGCTTTCCCGTGCTTCCCACCTCCTGCTTGAGCTGTCTGCCCAGGGCTCTGAACATCTCCAAGGACAGAGGCTCCCCCAGAGCAATAACTCCTAAAACCCACCCTCCAGAGCACGGCAGGAGCAGTGCTGACCCAAGGCAGATGTTGCTGAAGCAGCAGCAGAGCCAGACAAATTAGCCACGCTTTGTAGGACTGCCCCAGGGACATTAACCTGTCTATTAATCACCTACAGAGCAGTAATGGGGGGAACAAAAGCAATCAAGCACTCAGGGGCTGGTCAGAGAAGTCAGGAGTCATTGGCCAGACCCTGTGCAGAGCCTCCTGCATCCACAGGCTTTGGGAGTAAATCACAGTACACAAAGGTGCTGAACAGTTGTCTGTGTGGGGCTGAACTGCAGCAATTCCTTCTCTCCTGTCTCTGAGGGGAGCAGCTGCTCAAGATCAACACAGCCCTTCACACAGAGCTTCTCTCCACACTCCTGCACCATCACCAGCTCTCTGTGGTGAGGTCTGGGGGGTATTTAGAATCAGCTGGGTTGGAAAGGCCCTCTGAGATCAAGTCCAACCCTTGCTCCAACCCCCCCATGGTTCCCAGCCCATGGCACTGATGCCACATCCAATCCCACCTTAAACACCTCCAGGGACAGAGAATCCACCCTGGGCAGCCCATTCCAACGCCTGAGCACTCTCTCTGAAAGAATTTCTTCCTAATATCCAACCTAAACCTCCCCTGGCACAGCTTAGACCGAGCCCTCTTGTCCTACTGCTGGTTCCTGGGAGAAGAGACCAACCCCACCTGGCTCGCCCCTCCTGTCAGGAGTTGTAGAGAGTGATGAGGTCTCCCCTGAGCCTCCTCCTCTCCAGGCTCAACAACCCCAGCTCTCTCAGCCTCTCCTCACAGCACTTGTGCTCCAGTCCCTTCCCCAGCCTCCTTGCTCTTCTCTGCCCCTGCTCCAGCCCCTCCATGTCCTTCCTGAGCTGAGGGCCCAGAGCTGGACACAGCACTCCAGGGGTGGCCTCACAGGACAAGAATCACTTCCCTGCTCCTGCTGCCACACCATTCCTGAGCCAGGCCAGGATCCCTTGGCCCTCTTGGCCACCTGGGCAATCTCTGTGCTGGCACAGGTTGCCCAGAGAAGCTGTGGCTGCCCCTGGGTCCCTGGAAGTGTCCCAGACCAGGTTGGATGGGGCTTGGAGCAACCTGGGTTGGTGGAAGGTGTCCCTGCCCATGGCAGGTCCCTTCCAACTCAAACCACTCCGTGATTTCCATGATCTCCTCCTGCCTCCCCCTTTTTATGTAGGAATTAAGATAAGGAAGTGGCCAAGGAGGAAAACTGCACCAGTCTCTGGTCCCAAAGCATTGCCCTACCAGGAATGAAAACCCAGAAACCACTGATGGATAAAGGGAAAGGACTGTCCTGTACTGGGATGGAGAGAAGTGCCCAGGTGGGCACAGGAGCATCACAACCCCAGTGTGTGAGCAGGGGAAGCAGTGCCATGGCAGGGAGGGCACAGAGAGCGAGGGGAGCTGGGGCAGCACCTGCAGCACCACCCCAAGCAGCATCCAAGGGTGGATCAACACTGGAACCTTCAGAAATGACAAGACTTTTCTAATTTTTAATTATTTGGATTGCTCACAGATGGTGTGTGTGAGGCCCTGAATCACTTTTAGCATTTAGCAAAAAGTTGCCATTAACTGCCTTTGTGGGAACACAGTTTGGGAAAAGGACTAAAACTCTGTTTTGTTCTGCTGACTTTGATCTGCTTCAACCAACAAAGCCCTGGAGAGAAAGATGTCCTGTTGAAATTGGACATCTGGAATGCAGAACTGGTGGACCACAAGGACATTCTGCAGACAGCAGCAGATAAAGAAGACAAACATGATGGAAAGTCCCTTTCAAGGGAAAAAGATACTAAAAAGCCTAAAATTATGGACTCATTAGCATAGGATGTGAGAAATCCACAACCAATAGAAAGCAGAATATTAATTAAAGAGAATTATGTAATTAGGAACTAATGAACATTGATTTGTTTGTTAAAAATATATATAAAAAGTGTTGCATTAGTGTCTGTGTAGAGGCAGGATTGTGGTGAGTGTGGATTCACAGCCAGTGCTGCAAATAAAGTAATGCTTGGCTTTCTACCACTACAAATGGATGTTATTTCTGTTATCCCAAGGATTTGGGAATTATCTGGCAACAGAACCACAGCAGGCAAACTGCTGACACCACCACAAAGAATGACAAGGGGGAGTGACAAAAGGCCACATAAAGGTTTAATTGGGACCCCATTACCCATTCAGCTCTCTAACAACTGCTCTGGGGCACATTAAAACCAGCCAGGAGCTGGAAAAGCATCTGCTGCCTGGAAAAGTGATGCTCCTTCAGCTTCTGGGGGCCCTTGGCTGGTGCCTCTCTGAGACGTCCCAATCTGAGTGTGTCCTTGAGGTCAACAGTTGTGCTCTGAGCTCCTGAACAGACTCCAAGGAAGGGTTTTTCATTTGGCAGGTGCTGAATTAGCTGAATGGAGATTTAATTGGGGGAGCAATTTAGATATCCAGCAAATGGCATATTCAGGGCAGGCCTGGGGGTTGTGAAAACAGGCAGGGATGATGCAAACACTCCTGTGGAGGTTCAGTTGTGGGCACTGTCTCTCAGTAAGGACTGTGATGACCTGGTGTGAGCAAGAACTGGGATGTTTCTGCACGTTGTGGAAGAGACACATTCAGAGAAGGCAAGTTGGGAGCAACCTCCTCAGTGCAGGCTGTGCTTGCTTCACATTCAGAAACATGATTGTACATAAAATGTGATATATCACATAGAAAAATAAGCAAGCCACCATATCCACTAGAAATTCCTGAGCTGCAACAAACCCCACACCACAGGAGCCCTGAATCCCTCAATTCCTGCTGCAATTAAATTTGTTCACATCACCTCTATCTCTCCCCTGTCCCTGGATGGGAGAATATGACAAGAGCACTTCCAGGGTGTTTCTTCCTGCAGGTTCCATGCCTTGTCTCCTATAAATGAAATTATTCCTTCCCTTTGCTTCCCATCTGCTTCTCCAGGCAGGGGCAGGGGCAGCAGAGGGACATGTCCTGTGCTGGGGCACTTTGGCAGGGAAGATGAGTGAAGCCACCAGTGATCATCAGACAGGGATCAAAAGAGCCAGGCTGGAAGTGGAGAGAGGATGGGAATTTTTCCTGGTGAATTTTAATGGCCTTTAATCAGCCACTCCATGGTGATTACCAGAAACCTTCAGAGCCCGTGTTTCATGTGCAAGTTGGGCATGACATGATTGAAACGGGGTTTGAACTCCCCTAATTTAATTCCTGCGCAGCAATCGACACTCAGCTGCCTGCAAAGAGGGAGAGGGAGAGGGAAAGGGAAAGGGAGAGGGAGAGGGAGAGGGTGGTTGGCACTGAACAGGCTCCCCAGGGCAGTGGGCACAGCCCCAAGGCTGCCAGAGCTGCAGGAGGGTTTGGATGATCCTCTGGGGCACAGGGGGGGACTCTTGGGGCTGGGCCTGTGCAGGGCTGAGGGTTGGACTCCAGGATCCTTGGGGGTCCCTCCCAGCTCAGCATTTTCTGGGATTCTGTGACAGGATCATCTTTACCCCATGGGAACACAGAGAGCTCTGCAGGAAGTTTGTGGAGAGAACAATTCACCACTGCAACAGAAAAAATGCACTAAAAATGTAGTAGAACGAGTCCCAGAATCCCAGAATGATTTGGGTTGGATAAGACCTTAAAGATGATCCCATTCCACCCCCTGCCATGGGCAGGGACACCTTCCATAGCCCAGGTTGCTCCAACCCTCCAGCCCTTGGACACTCCCAGGGCTGGGGCAGCCACAGCTTCTCTGGGCAACCTGTGCCAGGGCCTGCCCACCCTCACAGCCAAGAATTCCTTCCCAATATCTATCTAATCCTGCCCTCTGGCAGTGGGAAGCCCCACCAGTTGGCTACTGCTGTGTAAGTAAATCTACAAGTGAGGTTTGCCAGGGTCTATCACCAGTTTTAATCACCTGCCCTAAACCAGGGGTGTTTCTCCTGCCTTGGGAGCCAGGCAGGCTCTGAGCAGCAGCTCCAAAGCTTTGCCCAGGGGTGACAAATTGCTGTGAGTTTAAAAAATGCACATCCCCCCTCCCCCATCAAATACCTTCAAGTCGTTTTCATTTGGCCAAATCCTAAATGGATCCATTTTCTGTTACAAATGATACAACACAAACCCCACTTGATTTGTTTGCTGCAAAAACACGCTCCACATAAATAAGAATGTTGTGTTACTTCTGAGTAAAACACATTTTAAACCACACTGGTGAAAAACAGGCACATATTCAGTCAAAACAGTGCAGGAATTCTGGGACTAATGGTAATTTCAAAGTCTTGGATGAAAGTTCCACTTGGGTAGAAACAAAGGGCAATTTTTCAATAACATAAAATTATTATAATAATTTTATAAAATTGAATAAAATTAATTTTTAAATTTTATAATAAAATAAAATTGAATAAAATTGATTTCAGTAAAACGTGTTGATTATCTCCAATCACCAGGGTGACGATTCTCTCAGGAATTACCCAGGTATCCCAAATGAAAACACCATTTCCACACAGGAGGAAGAAGCACAACCAGACCCAGCTCTTCCCCCAGTTCCTGAGCCCTCGATCCTGAAGGATTTCTGCTGCCATTTCTCTGCCTGTGCTGTTGGGTCCAGCATGAATCAGAAACCAAAGCACAAATCTAAATTTTGGCTCAGGGTGGCCAGACAGATCCCTTCCCAGCCCCAAAGGCTGCTGAGGGGGGGTTATTTTGGACCTGTCCCCCAGGAGTTTGCTTGTTCCCTATTCCCCTGTATTCTGAGGCACGTGAAGAACTGAATTTATTCTTTATTTCCTAAATCAAGGGCTTAAGTTGGACTGAACTGAGCCTGTGTTATTTTCTACACCCATCCTGAGCTGAATCAGCCATTCCTAGAGGGTTTCATCATCATTTGATTCCATAATCATAATATATAATATATTCCACTTTTGCTCTGAAACTGTCCTTGGAATCTGAGCCCCTGTGAATGTCAGGAGGACACACAGGCTGAAGGGTGGGTGGAATGTTCCCACAAGTGTCCCTGAGCCATGAGCTCAGCAGGGTTTTCATGCCAGTTGTGGTAAAGATGTGGCTTTAGGAAATGCAGGGCTGGAGCTGATGTGTAACAAGAAGTATTGGGGAAAGGATGTATTTTAACTCCAGTTATAGTCATGGGATGGTTTGGGTTGGAAGGGACCTTAAAAATCATCCAGTCCCCCCCACTGCCATGGGCAGGGACACCTCCCACTAGCACAGATTGCTCCAACCTGGCCTTGGACACTTCCAGGGATCCAGGGGCAGCCACAGCTTCTCTGGGCAACCTGTGCCAGGGCCTGCCCACCCTCCCAGCCAGGAATTCCTTCCCAATATCCCATCTAACCCTGCCCTCTGGCAGTTTAAAGCCTGGCTAATGTAGTGAGAACACGTGCCTGCACACCAACTAGCCCTAAAATAAATATTAATAAATATTACTATTGGCTCAATTATCTCTTCATACAAAGGACACAAGTGCTGGAGGCTGAGGGTCCTGGGTTTGTCTTCACAAGGGATCCCAGTGCCTGAAATGCCTGAAATCTGCCCCCTCCACAGAGCCTGCCTGCCTTTGGGACAGCTCTGCTCAGAGCCTGCTCCTCGAAAATGCATCACTTTATTTCATTTGTCTTTTCATTGCTCTGTCAATTCCAAAAGTTCAAGGAATTGGAGCTTCACGGGGGAGCTGATGGATTGACAACGATGTTTTCTGCTAATAATCCCCCAAGCAAAGCAACCTCGGGGGAAACATCTAAACTAACACACTCAGCAAGAGTGGGAAGAGATTAAAAACATGCAAATCATTGTTATGTGATTATTTTCCTCCAGGGAAGGCAACAGCCTCCCACTCCCTGCTCCAAAAATGGGGCACTTCCATGAACTCCACCGTGGACCTCGCTGGGTTCTCTCCTGGGGGTTGTGTTGCTGCTCAGGGCAGGGATGTTGGACCCTGGAGAGCAGCTCTGGAGGGAACTGCATCACCATCCTGGCTCCTTTGGAACAGAGATCTGTCCCCCTCAGGCTACATCTGCTTATGGACATGAAAAAAAAAGGATCAGAATCAGTTTGGAACACTTCCCACCACACTCACACATCTGTTGAAAACTTCACCAGCTTCCTCAGGTTGCTCTGCCATAACTGTCTCCACCCTGATCCACTCTTTGAACTATCAGTAAATGTATGGGGATACATAATGATCTGTTTTAATTACCACTTTATAGTGTGGTGTGTCACTGAACAGCCACAATAACAGAATCATCTCTCTGTGACACCATTCCCTCCATCAGCTCAGGAGGCTGCACCCATCTCACAGGGCAAGGTTTCTTCCTTTGCCAGCACAAAAATACACCCAAACCTCCACAGACAGTCAGAAAACAGACAAAGAAACAATTTCTCAGTGAAGTGGCAGATTTGTTTGGGGAAAAAAAAAGACTTTAAGGAATTTCTCCTGAAGATCAGCATCTTTCCACCAACTTGGCAGAACTGTGTTGGGGATCAGCTGGGAAAGTTCTTGGAGAAACCAAGGCAAGAGTTTGTGCAGATCCCTCGGGAAGGGGAGGAAGGGGTTGGCCCAGATCCCATCCCACCTCCTGCCATTGGAGAGGTTGGGAATGGAGGGAAATGGGGCAGCATGGCCAGGGCATCTCCAGCCAGGGAAAGACACCTCAGGAGGGATGGGCCAGGGAATCATCTCCACCTTGATGGTCAGGGAAAACCTTCCTAGAGATCACCAGAGAAACACCTCCACCCTGATGGTCAGGGGAACAAAAACTCTGCATGGATGGGCCAGAGAAACATCCCCACCCTGATGGAAAAGGAAAATCCTCAGCATGGATGGTCAGGAACACATCTCCACCCTGGTGTCCAAGGGAATCTCCCCATCCCAGGGTAACTCCAGACAGCTGGTGCCTGGAGAACCCCCTGCCAGGGCCACCAATGTGCCCACCACTTTTCCTCCTCACAGACACCAGGCTGGGCCAGCAAGGCCGTGCTCTGTGATGGGAGGACACCCAGGGGGGGTGGCTGGGTGGGCATGGCAGGGCAGCAGTGGAAACCTTTCTCCTCCATGGGCAATTCCCAACACAAGCTTCTCCTTGTGCCTCTGCACGAGCAGAAATCCAGAGATGCCCTCTGGGAGAAGCACCAGGATGCTCCAGAAGCTGCTTCAGGGCTGTCCCACGAGGCATTTTGCTGCTAAAACTGAAAATCTTAATATCTAACCAGGGCATCACTTTGGGCTGGATGGTTCCAGGTGGGTTTATTCAGAATCCCAGAATCAATCCCAGTGTGGTTTGGGTTGGAAGGGACCTTAAAAACCATCCAGTCCCCCCCAGTGCCATGGGCAGGGACACCTTCCACCAGCCCAGGTTGCTTCAAGCCCTCGTCCAACCTGGCCTTGGACACTTCCAGGGCTGGGGCAGCCACAGCTTCTCTGGGCAACCTGTGCCAGAGCTTTTGCCTTCAGGTGTTCAGGTTCCAGCAGAAACCTGCCCCAAAAATCCTGGATACACTCTGGGAAAATGTGAATTGAACTCTGTGCTGGAGAAATTTCCTGGCAGCAGGACCTGCAGGTCCTTCCTCAGTGCCCCAGCACCGCCTGCTCTCCTGTCTCACACCAGCAAACCTCAGCCACCACCCGGGCTACAAACACCCCACCCCAGAGACCTTCTGCAGCTTCTCCACTTGCATTTTT
The DNA here is from genome assembly GCF_022539395.1 of Myiozetetes cayanensis. Classification (NCBI taxonomy): domain Eukaryota; kingdom Metazoa; phylum Chordata; class Aves; order Passeriformes; family Tyrannidae; genus Myiozetetes; species Myiozetetes cayanensis. The sequence continues at coordinate 4,689,091 of NW_026087522.1, read as the reverse complement.
CTAGAAATACTCCTTCCTTTTTTTTTTTTCCTATTGTTCCAAGCAAGTAATTTCCTTTTAAGCTTTTGTTTCACACAAAAGGTCATTTTCTTTCTAAGCACATTTGTTCCCTGCAAACAGTTGCCAACACTTGAGGGGTTGGTTTGTTTGTTTATGAGCAATGCAGTGTCTATTTTCCTGTTTTCCCCTATAATTCTTCAATTGTAGTGTCTCTTTTCCTGGTTTTCCCTCTAATTTTTCAATTTTCACAGTGTTTTTACCCCCCTGAAAGCCAGGGCTGGGAGGCAGGGCAATATATGGATTCCCATCTCAAAGGGGGGGATTCTTCAGGAAAAAGAAATAGAAAAAAGCCACCACTATCAAGTCTGTTTTAAACAATTCCCAAGCTCTGATCTCCATTAAAATCAGACTTTTCTTATGGTCAATTAAGGACTCGACAAAATCACTGCAGTGCAGTGAAAGGGGGATTTTGTTACAGGAATTGAAGTATCCAGGGAAGCCAAAGGCAAAGTCCTCCAGTGACACCCAGACTGCAGATCCTTACAGGTCCTGTTCTCTGTGCAGAGGGGAAGGATGGATCCTGGGGATCTGGTAGGATTTAAGGACTTGCCTCTGGAAGAAACTCCTTCCTGACCCTGGGAGTGCTGGGATATGGGATTTGAAGACACAGCTGTTGCCCCTGAAACCCCCCTGAGTGTTTTTGTGCCACCTCTGCTCCATCACCCAGAGGTGCCTTTCAAAGGCAGCCAAAGTGATCCCCATCCCAACACAAGCAGCTCTGGGAATGTTCCTGGTCCTCAGAGGGGCTGGAGAATCCGATCCCCTGGGCAAGGAGGCCACAGAAAGCTGCAAACCCTTTCCCCAAGCCTGTGCACACATCAGATGATGCTCACACACAGTTCTATTTCCTGAACGTTTCTCCTCACGTTTCCAAGCAAAACCTCCGAGCAGTTCCTGTTTCCCACATCAAGCAGGGGCAAAAAAACCACCCCAACCCAACCCCAAAAAGCCAGAGAGCTGCAGCCTGAGTTTATATATAAACTGGCCTAGAAAAAATAACCTCTCTGCAGCAAGAGCTGATGGGGTTTAAGTCCATGAGTGTGCACAAAGCCCCACCAGAGCCCGCCAGGCCAGCTTTCCACTGTCATCCAGCAGGCAGGAAGCCTCTGAATATGAACTGGCTGCAGTAAATAGGCTGTGAACCAAAGCTGGAGAGCATTTCTGAAGGCTAAACATGTCAGGAAGGTGGTTGAGGAGAAAGAACAGAGTGGGACAATGAAGTCGTGCTTTGTTGCTGCTGTTGGTTCCCAGCTGCTGCCAGAACATTGCCATCTCCTGTGCCTCCAGTTCTGAGCTGTAAATTTGATCCTGGTGACTTGAGAAGTGGGTTTTGTTACAGGGATAAATGTTGTAGTGGTGAAAATGAGGTTCCTTCCCAGAAAGGGATCAAACGGGGCCTCCCAGAGTCGCTCGCTCCTGGCTGGGGGTGAATCCACGCTCTGCAAAGGGGTTCCAGGGGGGACAATCCCCGTGCCCAGGGACAGCTTTACCACCATGATCCAGGAACCTCTCCAGTGCTCACATCTGCACCAGCTGTGACAGCACATCTGTGCTGGGCACAGGGATCAGGAGCAAAGAGCAGAGTCTTGCTGATGGATCCAGAGTTCAGCTTTCCCAGCCTTGGAGTGCAACCACTCAAAGGGGAGCTCTTTGTCAACAAAGGGAGATTTAATGGAGCAGCCAGGACTGTCTCCTTCTGCTGATAATGGTCTTGGCACCAACAGAGCTGGTCCACTGTACATAAATCAGGAAGGGCCTTGAAAGCCTTGCTGGGACCTATCAGGTGGTTTTGAGTGTCCCCAGTGCCCACATCACCTGAGTCACTCTTCCAGACTTTCTTCATCCCACACGGAGTAAAACCGGCAGGTTTGAAGCACGAGGCATCTCTTCAGCACTGAGGCACAGAACCCCAGAATGTGCTGAGCTGGGAGGGACCCCCAAGGATCCTGGAGTCCAACCCTCAGCCCTGCACAAGCCCAGCCCCAAGAGTCCCCCCCTGTGCCCCAGAGGATCATCCAAACCCTCCTGCAGCTCTGGCAGCCTTGGGGCTGTGCCCACTGCCCTGGGGAGCCTGTTCAGTGCCAACCACCCTCTGGGGGAAGAACCTTTTGCTGAGATCCACCCTGAGCCTGCCCTGACACAGCTCCAGCCATTCCCTGGGGGCTGTCCCTGGTCCCCCCAGAGCAGAGCTCAGTCCTGCCCCTCATGATGAAGCTGTCTCAGGTTGATGCCTGCAAGTGGCTGTTTCTCTCTGTTAACCCCAAAGGACACTCTGAGCAGTGTCCCAGGTGAGCTGGGATGGATTTCACACCATCCACACTGGCTGTCTGGCCAGAGCCCCCCAGCACAGCCACCTGCATCCTCCCAGGGGAAAAATCTCAGATTTGAAACCTGCAGACAAGGAAACAACACATCAGAGCAAACATGAGGGAGCAGCTATGGCAGGACAGGTTTAATTCCTGGCATTAGAAGGTCCAGGACGTTGGAGTTACTGGTGAACTGGATGAATGGAAGAACTCCCCTTGAGCAAAGCCCTACATCTGCTGTCAAGGGAAAGATGTCTGCCTTGGCTTCCAGCCCAAATTCCAGTGGTTTCTGTGGAAGAGGCAATGCCAAGGTTTTCAACCAGCCCTTCAGTTTGGCAGCATCCAGCTTGGGAAACCCAAGAAAGGGCAGATCTTCAAGAAGTACAAACCCTTTTTTTTCTCACTGTAAGGTATCTCAGGTTCAACCACCAAAAAGCACCAACCCACATTGTTTCCAACCCAGAGGACGATGCTGAGGGGAGGAGGGGCTTGTTTGGTGGGGGAGGCTGTGCATGGATGGGGGTGTGCAGTGATACAGCTCCAATTGTCCATCCTGGATCCCACCCATCAAGTTTCCACCCAAACTTTCAGCTGCAGCATTTCCTGATTTAAATCCCAAAGAAGCCACCAAGAGGGAGGGCACTTAAAGGGCACTAAGTCTGTTAATCACAGAATGGTTTGGGATGGAAGGGACCTTCAAGACCTGTTTTTTCCACCCCTTGCCATGGGCAGGGACACCTTCCACTCTCCCAGGCTGCTCCAACCTGGCCTTGGACACTTCCAGGGCTGGGGCAGCCACAGCTTCTCTGGGCACCCTGTGCCAGGGCCTGCCCACCTGAACAGGGAAGGATTCCTTCCCAACATCCCATTTCTTTTCCTCCACAAAAGTCGGTTTGAGAAGGTTCTTTGAAAAGCTGAAACAGCAGCACCTGAAACCCTGAAATCAAGAAGGATCTGCAGCAGAGCAGCTCAGGACCAGCAAAAAAAAAGCGGTGCATCCTGTGGTTTAGCAATAACCTGCACCTGCACAGAGGGGCTGAACCAGCTGAGGAGGAGGAGGGGAGTGAGGAAGGGAGGTTTTTGGGGGGCAGCTGGATCTGTTACCACGTGAAACTGCACATGGAGACACAATTCCTCTGCAACAAGGCTCATCTGCCACCACCAAATTGACTCCTCTGTGGGGACAAGAGGAGAAAACCCCCACGCAGGAAGACATTGCATAGGGTTTATCTGGTGAACTTCAGAAAGGAAAATGCCTCTCCCAGGACAGCTGTCCTTGCAGGGAGCCCCCCAGCCCCCCAGCACGGCTCCTCCTCCCCTGGGCCACCAAGCAAGGTTCCCTCACGTGTTCTGCTTCATTTCCCTCTGTTAAAGCACTAATTGACTGAGCAGAGCAGGAGAGCCCAGACCCCTCCCCTGGGACAGCCCTGTGCTCACAGTGACCCTTGCACAGAGGGTGATGGATGAGGGTTCACCCAGCAAAGCTCTGAGGGATCAGGGCACAATGTTGAGGGGGAAAGCACCACAGCCCACCCCAGCCACGTCCCTGTGCTCTCCCATGTCCCATTCCAGCCACGTCCCTGTGCTCTCCCACATTTCCAGCTGGCTCCACTGTGTCCTGTCCCTCTGCTCTCCCTTATTCCCAGCCTGGCTCTCCCATGTCCCACCCCAGCCACTTCCCACCACTCCCCCGTGTTCACAAGCTCTGAGCCCCCTCCCCTCCCTGAGCCCCCTCCCCAGCCAGTGCCAGATGTGGCACCACAGCTGGACGTGGTTCTTGCTCCATTTCCTCTCCATCCAGGGCACAAACCACCCTTTGGTGGCTCTGCAGATCCTGTGGCTCAGGACCCCAGGGGTCTCTGCTGTCCCTGGGCTGTCCCTGCCCGTCCCTCCTTCCTTGTACCTCATGGGATGTAGCTTTGGCCATTCCTACTCATCCACCAAAGGTCATAAACCCCAACATATCCCTCACCCCAAAGTCTGGAGGATCTAAAAGGTTTCTGCAAGCCCAGAAAACACGAGCAGCTGCTGAGCTGTTCCCTTTGCAGGACCCCCTTCCCCAGCCCTGCCTGTCCCCCCCAAAAAAACTGCAGAGAGGAGGAGGAATGGGAACTCTGAGCAGCAAAACCCCTGCACTGGTATTCTGCTCTTCCTGCTCCTGCAAAGCAGCTTTATCTATCCCAAAATAACCAGGCTGCTCCTGAACACTGAACGGTGTCTAAAGGGGCACCACATCTGGGTGGATGGTCCAGCCCCATCCCATGGTGCTTCCACATCTCCCTGCCCAGGCAGTGCTCCAGCACAGCATGGAATGCTCTTCCCTGCAGCTTCCACCTGCACACAGTGAAGGGAGAAAGGGGGGTGGGTGGAAATAATCAGCCCTCTCAGATGATCCCTGTGCAAAGTATTGACTTTTCAAAATAATCTCCTCGGTGCTGCTGGGCACAGGATTTATTCTGCTCATGATGCGCTTGCAGCCTGGTTGTTTAACCATTCAAACTTGTTCTGACTTCCAAAAGCATTTCAGCCAAGACAGAGGTTTATTTTAATTAAAAACCTATCATCCAAGGTTGTTGTTACTTCTGGTCCTGTTCCTTTCCCCAGGGACTGGAGGTCCTCCACTCTACATCCTGTGGAACACTTGAGCCTGAAGGTCTTTGCACTCAGAAATGGGGCAAAAACTGCAAATGAATGTGAAATTCCACTTTCTCCCCTCTCTTTTCATCCCTGGCAGGGGCACAGTGCACAGATTTGGAGTCTGTTTGCCCAAAAAAAGGAGCTGCTATTTACCAATGCTGATGTTTGGCTTTCCTGTGATGCTCTTGATCTAAATCCCTTCCCAGCCCTGAAAGCCCCTGCAGTGGAAATGCCTCAAACTCACCTGGGCAGAACCCAGCCCTGGGTGCATAACTGGAACTAAACTCGTGTTCCCTCTGGAAAAAACAACTTCTCCTGGCTGAAAATTGATCCAACAGCACCTCTCTGACTGTGAAACAGCTACCCCAGAGCTGCCAACCCCTGCCAGAAACACTGAAGGGAAGCAGCTTTGGGATAGCTGATGAGAGCAGGAGCAGCTCAGGGAAGGGGGACAGAGGTGGTCACTCCAAAAAAACAACCTCAAGCTGTGCCAGGGGAGGTTTAGGTCAGATATCAGGGACAATTTCTTCACTGAAAGGGTGGTCATGCCCTGGCACAGCTGCCCAGGGCAGTGGGGGAGCCCCCACCCCTGGAGGTGGCACTTGGGGACATGGGGCAGTGGTGGCCTTGGCTGTACTGGATTAGTGGCTGGACTTGATGGTCTTAAAAGGGCTTTTCCAACCTGAGTGATTCCCATCAGGAATCCCACTGGAGACAATGCAGAGCTGTAAAGGCTCAAAGAGCAGGTGACTTCTGGCCCTGCAGATGCCCAGGGTAAAGCCAGGCAGGAATGGGCAGCGGGAACCTGCTCCCTGAGTGACACCTGTGCGAGTTTTCCTTGCTTTTTCTTGGGGAAAAAAGCAGCAAAAGGACTGTAGTCTTCACTCCTATCCCAGCAGAAAAGCAGTCTGAGCTGAAGCCTTCCCTTCCAGGGCTTTGGAATCCAGGGAAGCGCTATGGAAAGAGGTGTGTTTTTACCCTTACAAGGAAAAGATCCCAACCATTGTTTCCCAGGGCTGGTGGGAGTCAGTCAGAGCTTTGCTTCCTGCAGGGACCCCCCCAGGGCTGGCCCTGCCCACGGAGGGTTTGGTTGTTGGGAGTCTCTGCTCAGATTTCCCTCATCCCACCCCCACCTGGGGGGGCACAAGGTCCCTGGGAGCACAGGGAAAGCTGAGTCCAGGATCCTGCTGCTCCAAATCCAGAGCTCCCACCCCCTCCTCCTGCCCCTCTTCCTCTGGGCAAAGCCACCTCAGGCATTCCCCTGGGCTGGAGGGTCACTCAACAGCAGCAGCTTAACCAGGAGAATCCTGGAGAGGGCTCCAGCCTGCTCTGCCTCCCCATCCCAGAGCTCAGCTCACGAGCTTGGCTTTCCCAACAGGGCTTTTTGCTTCTCCAGCAGCTCCAGGGAGGGGCTGGAAGGGGAGCCTGGAAGGCTCAGTGGGACTGGGTGGTGCTTCCTCCCCTCCCTGCTGCTCTGCCACGCTGGGATGAGGCTCCCAAGGTACAAAACATTCCTGGTTCTCCCGGTGCTGCCCTTCCTGGTGTCCTCCAGCCCTCACCTCCCCCACATTCGTTACCAACCAGAGAATTCACTGACACCAAAGTCTTGCTTTGACAAGCAAACACTGGGATCCAGAGCAGGATTCCCAGGGTTATTCCTGTCACGTGCCAGCAACAAGCTTTTAGAAGACTTTAAAAATGCTTTTCCAAAGGTCCACCCAGTTCAGTCCGGACTGTACTGGAGGGCAGGCAGTAAAATAAGACAGAAATGCTCATTTCTAGGCTGGGCTCTTGTGATTCCTGGGAACTTGGTCACAGCTGCAGTGTCTTAGCAGGCAAAGGCTGCTGATGGTCAGTGAAAGGAACAGCAACCCCACAGGAAGCCACACATTTAATCCATTGGCAAGGAAAAGTGCAGCACTGTGGGTCTGGAGATGTTTAATCCCTGCCATAACAGCCTGGACTGCTTTTCCTGGAAGCTCTGAAGCTCTTGGAAATCCCGCTGCAAGGCTGGAAAAAAAGGCAGCTCCTACTGCCAGAGACCTGCTCTGAAACCAGCCAGAGCAAACCTCCCTGGGGTAAAACATCCCCTGTGCCAACCCAGCCCTCAGGCTGGCCCTGAGCTCAGCACACAGCACCAGTGCCACCTGATCTCCTGGGCACGAGGGGCATCCCCCACCACAGCCCAGGGACCCTGAGCAATGACACGGTTGTGGAGATTCAAGGTTCCCAACACTCCAAAAACTCGTCAAGGAAAACGCTTTTCTCTTCCAAACCTGAGTTCCAGAACGCTGCTGAAGGTGTTGCAGGAATGTCTGGGCGATTTGTGGTGTCCAGCTCCTCCCACCCACGGGAAGGGCTTTCCCTCCTCCCACGCAGGGCTCAGCTGGACACCCAGCTCAGCACACACCAGGGCCCTTTGCACAGGCATTCACACTTGGAAGACACAGTGTTCTCCTCAACAAATCCATTCTGGAAGCTGCTGAGAGTTGGTTAAAGCTGCACTTTAATGAAATGCTGACTCACCTGCCAGAATATGCTGTCTATTGTGTTCCCCAGGAAGCCGTCCCTGCCCTCCGACGACACCAGCTTAGGGCCCAGGATGGTCATAAATTCATCGAAATCCACCTGGCCATCCCCTGGAATGAAAGAAAAACGTCACAGGATTATGGAGGCAGGGAATAGTTTGGGTTGGAAGGGACTTTTAGAGGCCACCTAGTGCATCTGGAGCATCTTCTGCTGGATCTGCTTGCTCCAAAACCTGGCCAACCTGGCCTTGGACGCTTCCAGGGATGGGGTAGCCACCAACTCTCTGGAAAACCTCTGCCAGGGCCTCACCACCCTCACTGTTATCAAGGAGTTATCCCTGATAATCAAGTTATTATCCCCGAGTGCCAATGTCCATCCTGCTGCTCTGGATCTGCTGCACATCAAGGACCCACTGTGGCACCTCCCCCATCAACCCCATGGTGCTTCCAGACCCAGATCCTTTGACATCCCAAAGAATGGCACCTCCCCCATCAACCCCATGGTGCTTCCAGACCCAGATCCTTTGACATCCCAAAGAATGGCCCCTGCTGTGGCCCATCCACACCTGCAGACAGGACCAGACTAGAGGTGAGCAGGTCATTCCCAGCCCTGCAGAGGCCAATCCCTTCTCCAAAAGCCCTCCTGGCAGGAGGACAGGAGGCAGCAGCACATCCAGGGCTCTTCCCTCACCGCTGCCAAACAGGTCTCTGCAAAACTTTTCCAGGGCCAGCAGCATCCTCCAGAGGGAGGGAGTCCACAGAGCAGAGAGCCAGACTATTGCAAATCCACGAGGCATTTCATTCCAGCTTTCCAGGAGCTCTGGGAAGGCCTGAGTGCTCAGCAGGCACAGCTTCAGTGCCTTTAACAGGGAGAGGAGGTTGTTCCTGCCACTAATGAGCTGAGCTGCTGCTGCCCTGAGCCCCTGCTTGTGCTCCAAACCAGGCACAGGGCTGTCTGGAGGGAGAATCCTATCCAGTGTTACTTTTCCCTATGAGAACTTCTGCCATGAAAATGAAAATGGCAAAAAAGGGGACATTCCTGCCTGCTGAAGGGTCATAAAAATACCTGTTTGTCTGAACAATGTCTAGACCTTCTGAAAATATTTAATCTCCCCAAATCTATCAGTCCACAGGCACACCCGCCTGCACGTCACTGAGGGAGTGGATATATTTGCACTTTTCCAGGTCTGGAAGCACCATCAGCAACTGCAAGAGTTGTAGTTGTGTTTTGTTCTCGTTCAGCTGGACCTGACTGCACCCACCTCTCCAGGCAAAAAATCACCAGGTGGGAGAAGTGTCTGAAACCATTAAACTAAAGCAGATTAAATCATCAGGTGGGAGAAGTGTCTGAAACCACCAGACTAAAGCAATGCCAGGGCTGCTGTTCAAATGCCACCACTGCCAGCAGCACTGCCCCACCCTCCCAAGCACCACGTGTGTCTGTCCTCTTTATCACATCTCAGATGCTTGATGTGAGCAGATGCACCCACTGAAATCCCTCCTCATCTCCCCAGATAATAAGCAGAGTCAAAGAAGTGATCTCCAGTCAGGGGGGCTCTGCCTGGAATTGCTTGCAGGGAATATCCCGGGGCTGAGCCAGTGAGAGGAGCCCAGCAGGGATTCCTGGTGGCTTTGATCCTGGAACGTGCCCAGAGATCCCATCTCACTGCTAAAGCTGCTCACACCTTCAGGGCTTTGCAGGGCTGAGCCCTTGCAGCTTTTCTGCATTTCTGGGACAGCTGATTAAGCAGGGAAGGAAAGGGGTGGGCACCCCATCCCCTGGCTATGGAAACATCTGCTCCCTCTGCTCCCCCCTGGGAACAGCATCAAGTGGGATTGGATCAGACACAGAGCCAGGAACAAATCCATGCAAACTGGGATGGTAATTTCCTGGAATTAGCCAGATTAGGGAGAAAACAATCTGCATTTCAAAGAGGCCCTGCACAGATTTGGGCTGTGCACCTGCAGCCCCCAAACTCTGAGTTGTTCAGTTTGGGTTCTCTACGCTGTCCTTTCACCCCCAGAGGACAGGCAGGACTTCACCCCACTCATGACCCCTGAGCAGCAGGTGCCAGGACTGCTGGACTCTGGGGCTGACTCAGAACAAGGCTCTGGGCAGACCCTGCTCCTGATGGCCCCGTGCCTTTGCCAGGGATCATAACTAACTTCACAGGCTTTAATTATCAGCTTCACTGTAGCACTTGCCACAACCTCGGTAGAAAGATGCCATTAAAAAATGCATTGTCCCATTATTGACTGCTTTTTCAATTAAAACTCTTAACTGGCAAGGAAACTAGACCCCGAAACACTTTGCCAGGTAGAAATATCCCCTTAACATTCACTTCAAGCTGCAGAGAACAAACCTTCCTGCCATCAGGGTCTCAGGAGACAGCAACATCATAACATCAAGAAAGAGAAATCACAGTTTTGTCTGAAAATTCCTTTTGCACTGTGTAACTGCCAGGAGAGAAATATAAAAATCTACACACAGGTTCCAAGCCTGCAATGAGAAAATGCACAGGGGTGCTTTCCACAGCCATGGCATCACCAGGTATTGCCCAGTACCCACAGCCCATCAGATCCTGGGAGCACCCAGCCTGAAATGTGTGTTGGGCTCAGTCAAAAGGTGCCTTCCTCGTCCTCCTCCTCCTCTTCCTCACAGTCACAGGGTGATGTGAGGTACCAGCTGTGTACCAGCTGATGAGGTACCACAGGTACCAGCTGATGTGTGATGCTCACACTGACCATCTGCTCTCCACTCTGCTCTGGAGGCAAATCACACCCCCACACATCTCCACGTTCCTCTGCTGGGCCCACAGATTTGCTGCTCTCCTGGGCTCCTGGAATCCCAGGATGTGCTGGATTGGAAGGGACCCCCAAGGATCCTGGAGTCCAACCCCCAGCCCTGCACAGGCCCAGCCCCAAGAGTCCCCCCCTGTGCCCCAGAGGATCATCCAAACCCTCCTGCAGCTCTGGCAGCCTTGGGGCTGTGCCCACTGCCCTGGGGAGCCTGTTCAGTGCCAACCACCCTCTGGGGGAAGAACCTTTTGCTGAGATCCACCCTGAGCCTGCCCTGACACAGCTCCAGCCATTCCCTGGGGGCTGAGCTGTTGATATTCAGAGTGAGCCACGTGTGGCTCATTCACAAACTAATTCTGAGCTGGTTTAGGGTGGGCCTGGCAGTGCTGGGTCAGTGCTTGCACTGGTTGATCTTAGAGGTCTCTCCCAGCCCTAATGATTCCATGATGCCAAGTCACTCAAACATGGCAAGAACTTATTTACAACCTGGGAGGGCAGAGAAACCTTGAGGCACAGGGGGGTGGCTCCAGTGGGACAGGGGGACTGGCAGATGGCAAGGGGGGTGAGGAGCAGAGGGGTTCCAGGCAGGATGGCACCAAGGGACAGGTCACTGCTTGGGTGGGCGCTGAGCAAAGCACCAGAGCTGAGCTCAACCCCTGGTTTAACCCACCTAAACCACTTACTGGTTTCCTGACAGTTCTGCCCTCACATCTTTCTCCCTGGCAATGCCTCCTCCTCGCCCTGGCATCGGTGTCAAAGAGTCCCAAGCAGGGTCACAACCACATGGCTGAACCTGGCACGACTAAAGGATGACTCAGAACATCTCTGGCCACATCAGCACAGACAACTCAGATCTGCTCAGAATTCCCAGCCCCTCAGCACGGGGATATTGTGCTCATTTGTGCTCCCAGACACCACAAAGGTTGGCTCCACTGTCCCAGTTCTCACAAAAAACAGGCAAATGTGATAATGAAAAGGGATAACAACGAGCTGTCCACAGCAACAGTGGCAGCATAATTGTCCCACCACGGAAAAAGGATGCTGAAGGCACCCACAGCATCTCTGGGGTCTCTGGGAACCTTCTCAGTGACCAAAAACTGGCCAACAAGGGGTCACAGACCTGCCAAAGTCACCCTGGGCACTGTTTGCTTGGGGGGTGCAGAAAGGCCTCGGGGATAACTCCACCTGGAAGAACATTTGCTGTGCTGTGAGCCCAGTTTGGCTGCTCCCCTGGAGCTCCACAGAGCCACAGCAGAGAATAGCTGGGCCCACAGAACATCCAGCACATTTATTCCAAGTGTGGGCATGGCAGGGGGTTGGAATTGGATGATCTTCAGGGTCTCTTCCAACCCAACCCATCCTGTGCTTCTCAGTGCACCAAAGATGATGGAGCAGCAGCTCAGAGCAGTGTGGAGCTGGGAAACCTGGGGCTTTTCCAGCTCTTCCAGACCCTGCAGCCCAGAGAAATTTGCTTTGTACTTGCCTTCCCCCAGGAGGGGGTGTCTGCTCCTTTGAAAAATGCCCATTAGGTTTTCTAAGTACACCAGTGGCATCACAGAATCATTAAGGTTGGAAAATCCTCCCTTCCACACCAGTTGATTCACATCAGGGCTTGTGATTCCAGATCCCCTGGACAAAGAAGTTTCAAGTGCCATCAGCTGTTCTTGCTGGTTCTTCACTGGTGTGTAAGAGCTGAGCACAGAAAATCCCAACCCTCTCTCTAAGCTGGTGAGTTTTCATCTCCACACAAGGGATTTCATCTTCCCTCAGACCCCTTGATGGGAAGAAGGGAAAGTTGCATTTGCTGGGGAATGTTTGGAAGGAAAAACACAGGCAGAGCTCTGCCATCACCACATCCCACAGTCCCAAATGGGTCAGTGTGGAATGGACCCCAGTGGGTCACTGGTCCCACCTCCCTGCTCAGGCAGGGCCAGCGCAGAGCACATGGCACAGGATTGTGTCCAGAGGGCTCTGGAATATCCCCAGGGAGGAGACTCCAGCCCCACAGCCCAAAATACCCCCAGCTGCACTTTTCCACCAAGCCAAGCTACACCCACAGGGCCTGAACCCCACCCTGCCTTGTCCTGAGCCCACAGGATCAGGAAGAGTCTGCCAGGCAGGGGAGTAGGAGCCAGTAGAGGACTGCAAATCCCCACATCCCAGGGAGCAGCAGCCTCCTGCAGACTCTCCTGTCACAGCTCTTGTGCTTTGGAGGAATAATGAAATGCAGCAGCGTGAACCCACCTCACCCCCCTCCCCAGGGGAGAGCCAACCCTCAGCCCTCAGTCAATCCCTGTCCAAAAATCTCCTGTTGGAGTGGCTCCCTTGGAGGATGTAATTAAATATTCATTGGGCTGAAGAGAGGCAGAGGGAAGGGAAAAGGGAGAGAGGGAAAACGTGCATGGATTGCACGGTGCATGGGTTGCATCATCTCCACCCAAGGACACAACACACTTAGACTGGGCCTTCAGAAACTTGTGCATTAAAATTAGGCCTGGTTGCTTCCAAAATAAGTGTTTTCCCTGGCCATTCCAGGGATCATCACAGCAGGAGAGAGAAAGAAAAGGAGAGGGGGAAAACATGCCTGGATTGCATTGTGCATGGATTGCATTGCCTCTACCCAAGGGCACAACACACTTAGACTGGGCTTTCAAAGCCTTGTGCATTAAAATAGTTGATTGATTCCTAAATAAGTGTTTTCCCTGACCATTCCCAGGCTGGTCACAGCAGGAAAAGGATGGGGAGAAACCTGCATGGATTGCATCGTGCATGCATTGCATCATCTCCACCCAAGGGCACAACACACTTAGACTGGGCATTCAACTGGGAGCCAGGATAATCTGACCTGATTGCTTCCTAAAGAAGTGTTTTCCCTGGCCATTGGCAGGTGCTCAGGTGGTCCCTCTTGCCCAGCTCCCTGCCGTTCCAGCAGACATCCCAGCCGAGCTGTGTGGAGGCTCCTGAGCGTTCCCACTCCTGTTTTTTTTTTTTTGCTCTGGTTTGACCTCCAGAGTGCAGGTAGGTGATATATTTAAAGTTAATGAGCTAGTCTGCTGCAGCTTGGGGCCCAGGCACACACAACACTCCTGTTTATTTTTATTCCCTTAATAGCTCCCTGCAGTGCCTCTGTGTCCCGGGCTGTGTCATTGCTGTGCCCACATAACCTGGCACGGGTAAGGCAGCCTGGGAGGGCTCTGGCTGCTGAGCCTGCAGGGGAGCAGAGGATGTGCAGGGAACAGCTCCAGCCACAGGATATTTCGCAGACAGGACTTTGGGTTTCAAAGGTTTTCAGGTCAGAGCCACAGCCTGACCCTTCCCCCAGCACCATTCCCAGACTTTCTGCCTAATTACAACCCACAACTGCAGCTCCCACCACGGGGAGGCTTTCGTGAAACTTTCCTCTTGGAAAACACTTTGAGTTACAGGCACCCATGGAATGGGCTGAAATGAGGAGATGAAGCTCTGCTGCAGTGCTGACACAGCTTTTTTTTTTTAGAGGGGAAACTGAGGCCCAGAGTGTCCTGAATGTCCCCAAAGGAGGCTCGCCAGACCTGCCCTTCCTGCCCATATGAGGATGGGCAACCAGTGCCCAGGATGGAGAACGATGGCAACGGGCATCCATCTCCAAAAAGTCCTGTTTGCACTCCCCTGGAATCCCCAGAGGGTCTTTGATACTCCCTGACCAGGCCCAGCTGCAAAAAAAAATAGAGTTTCTCATTTTTCTTGCTCCTTGGGAATAGTCTCACCCTTTTACTGTCCACCAGCTCTGCCACACATCCCACAGCTAAAATGACTTTTTGGAGGGAAAAAGCCAACAACAACAACAACCCCAACACAAGAAAGATGGGGATCCATTGGAATGAGTCCAGAGGAGGCCACAGAGATGCTCCCAGGGCTGGAGCCTCTCTGCTCTGGAGCCAGGCTGGGAGAACTGGGGGGGGTTCACCTGGAGAAGAGAAGGCTCCAGGGAGACCTGAGAGCCCCTTGCAGGGCCTAAAGGGGCTCCAGGAGAGCTGGAGAGGGACTGGGGACAAGGGATGGAGGGACAGGACACAGGGAATGGCTTCAAACTGACAACAGGCAGGGATAGAGGGAATATTGGGAAGGAATTGTTCCCTGTGGGGGTGGGCAGGCCCTGGCACAGGTTGGGCAGAGAAGCTGTGGCTGCCCCAGCCCTGGAAGTGTCCAAGGCCAGGTTGGAGCAAGCTGGGCTAGTGGAAGGTGTCCCTGCCCGTGGCAGGGGGTGGAATTGGATGAGTTTTAAGGTCCCTTCCAACCCAAACCATTCCAGGATTCTGTGAAAAGCTTCACTGGATCTGAAGGAAAGGACGAAACATCTCCCCTGGAGCCAGCTGGGCTCGTAGGGACCCCTCCAGTCCTGCAGATTTTCAGGGGGCTGTGTGGAATTGGCTGCTCTGCTTTGCTGACAACAAGTGCACAGAAAAGCTTCACACCCTGTACAGACACACATTCCTGGAGCAGGACATTTCCATGGGGGCCAAAGGGCTCCATCAGAGCCCAGAGAGATGGAGCTGGGGGGGTGTGAGGAGGTTTCTCCATCCAACACCGAGCAGAGGACCTTGAGAGTTACTTATTCTGACAGCACTTTGCCTGGTCTGGCAGGGAAGAGGAAGCAGCTGCACAGGACTTGTTTGCTTCCCATTAAGCAGCAAGATCTATTAACTCCCTGTGTTTGCCCAAGGGGAGCCTGTCTGGGAGCTGACCTGGGAGACAGTGATGGAGGAGGACAAGGGCTCTGCCTCCACAGGGGGACGTGTCCCCTGCTCCAGCACAGCCACTCCAACAAGGAGGATGCTGTGAGTGCTCGGCTGGAGGAAGAGTCCAAGGAAAAAAGTGACTGAAGGGAAAAATAAATATCCATCAGACACCTGCCCAGCTGTGTCAGCTCTGCCAGCCCTGGGGAGCTGCAGGATGCCCCAATTCCCAGCCCTGGGATCAGATTGTCCCGCAGGGAAGGGCCCTGCAGAGCCTGCTGAGTGTGATGTGTCACCCCAAGCCCTCATCACCCCCAACCCACAGAATCCCAGGATGTGCTGAGCTGGGAGGGACCCCCAAGGATCCTGGAGTCCAACCCTCAGCCCTGCACAGGCCCCAGCCCCAAGAGTCCCCCCCTGTGCCCCCTCCTGCAGCTCTGGCAGCCTTGGGGCTGTGCCCACTGCCCTGGGGAGCCTGTTCAGTGCCAACCACCCTCTGGGGGAAGAACCTTTCGCTGAGATCCACCCTGAGCCTGCCCTGACACAGCTCCAGCCATTCCCTGGGGGCTGTCCCTGGTCCCCCCAGAGCAGAGCTCAGTCCTGCCCCTCCTCTGCCCCTGCCCAGGCAGTTGGAACTGCAGGGAGGTCTCCCCTCAGTCTCCTCTGCTCCAGCTGAACACACCAAGTGCCCTCAGCCCTTTCCTCTCAAGGCCCTTCCACCTTTGTTGTCCTCCCATGTCCCTGAAACCCTCTCCTTGTGCAGCCAAACCCAAGTGTGTTCATTTGCAGCTCTTTGCAGACTTTCTCACCAGTTGATCCCTTTGTCAGATGGATCAAGAGGAGCAAAGTCACGACTTGACTATCCAGGACTTTAATTAAAGTGGCTCCCTGGGCCCTGGGAGGAGCAGAGAGCTCTGTGAGCGTCACAGCAGCCACCAGACAGCTCTGAGACAACCAGCAAGTCACAGGCTCATTAAACCAGAGAAAAGCTCTGTTCCCTGTGGCACACACATCCTGTGAAGCCAAAATCATCACCCCAGGGGCGCTGTGTTTTAAAGAATAAATGAAATTAAACAAGGGTGCAAACAAACTCGGAGGCACGAGGTGGGTCCCAGAGCGCAGGAGGGACAGGCTTTGGGGTGGGATTGCAATCCAGGGTTTCATTCTGTCCTGTCCACTTGGCACAGCTGCCCTCAGCCATCCTGGCACTTCAACAGAGGCAGGATTTGATGTTCCTGGTGACCCCTTCCCACTCCTGAGCTGCACATCTGCCAAGCCTCACCAGCAGCCATAATTACTCCTCATTGTCTGCAGTGAGAACACATAATTTGATAATCTCCACTTTCCAAATCAGAGCAGACAGGAGGAAAGTGGCCTCTATAAATAAAGACAAGTCTCATCAAATCCATCCTGCTGACCAAGTTTCTCAGCTCAGCAACACACCTGAAAGGCCAACCCTGCTGAAGGTTGGTGACATCAGTTCTCAACATCGAATAATCAGAGGACTCTGAGCACAGGGGGCAAACCAAACACCTGCAACAACCTGTCTGTGCTTTCCCTGACCCATTCCTGGGACTGTCCAAGGCCAGGTTGGAAGGGGCTTGGAGCAACCTGGGCTGGTGGAAGGTGTCCCTGCCCATGGCAGGGGGTGGGATGAGATGATCCTTAAAATCCCTTCCAACCCAAACCATTCTGGCATTCTCTGATTCCTGTGAACTGCATTTTAACACAGAAATGGTTGCTGGTCCCCCCCTGTTTGATACAGGTTCATGTTGACAGGTTGAAACATCCACGGGAGTAAAAACAAAAAAAAAAAGAAAAAACAGGAAAATCCCAAATAAGAACAAGGGGAGACACAAAAGGAAGAGATAAAATGTTTTCAGCTTGTGAATGTCAGCCTGTCCCACACAGGGCACTGGAAGCTGATCTTTTGGACAGAAGCAAACATTTTATTGGCCAAAGGTTGGACTCGAGGACCTTGGAGGTCTCTTCAACCTCAGTGATTCTGTGATTTGATGATCTGGCCATGAAATGCCTGCAAGGATCTCAATTTCTGCTGATCACAGGGGAAAGCTCAGCACCTGATTTTTAAAAGAGAGGCACATTCTCTCTCCAGACGTCCCAGTGCATGTCCTTTGATCCTCCCACCCCTGGGACACAGCCAGTGGAGCTCCCAGCTCTGATGTCCCTTCCCTCTCTCTGGGAAGCAAGTGCAGGCAAAGCAAAGCAAAGCAAGGTCTCTGTACACACCCTGGCCCAGCAGCAGGACACCAGTGACATCTGGGGAGTGTCCTGTCCCCAGCCCTTGGTGCCCTGCAGTCACAGCACCGTCATTCCTGCCCTTTCCAAAGAGGATCATGGAGTCACAGAATCATTAAGGTTGGAAAGGACCTCCAAAATCATCAAGTCCAACCCTCAACCCGACACCCCCTTGCCCACCAAACCAGAGCTCTGAGTGCCACATCTGCTCCTTCACTGAACACTTCCAGCTGTACCAGGGCTGGACAACTCTCTCCATGGAGAAATTCCTGCTGATGTCCCCCTGCCCCTCCTCTGGCACAGCTGAGGCCGTTCCCTCTCCTCCTGGCCCTGTTCCCTGGGAGCAGAGCCCGACCCCCCCCGGCTCCCCCCTCCTGTCAGGGAGTTGGGGAGGGTGAGAAGGTGCCCTCATGCACAGCAGAAGATGACAATAATCCTGCAGAACCCCACTGCAATCATGGAGCTGCCCAAACCTCCACCTGGGAGAGCTGCACATCTTCCAAACCCTTTTGCCAGGGTCCCCATGAACACCTTGCTGGGCTCTTATCCCTCCTTCAATTCCCTGCTCCCTTGCACAGCAGATTGGGAATACACCCAATTTTGGGGTAGGACAAGAGGAAACAGCCTCAAGTTGTTCCAGGGCAGGTCTAGGTCGGATTTTAGGGAAAATGTCTTCACTGGAAAGGTTGCCAAGGCTTGGAAAAGGCTGCCCAGGGCAGTGGTGGAATCCCCAACCCTGGAGGGGTTTAAGACATGTGAAGTGGCACCTGGGGACATGGGTTAGTGGTGGCCTTGGCAGAGCTGGGGAATGGTTGGACTCCACAACCTCAGAGGTCTTTTCCAACCCTAATGATTCTATCCAGGCTTTTAATCCCTGCTTTTCAAGGGTGTCACTGCTGGAATTTTGCTGCTCCTGCTGCCACATCCCAGCATGTGACAAAGGCAGCAGGTAAGTCCCCTGTTCTCTGAGGCAACCAGCTCGACTTTGGCTTGATCAAAGTAGCTCCTATTTGTACTACGATAATTTGATACATTGGGGTGGGTTTGTTGGGTTTTTTTCCCACTCTTGAAGCCTGAAGTTATTTTTCCAGGGTTCTGAAAAGCAGCTGCTCCTCTAATTAGTACATGGAGTGCTTGTTTTATTCCTCAGATAAAAGTGTCTCGTGTTGTAACGAACGAGTTTGACACTTGAATCACACATTCATCTGTTTTACTGCAGAAAGCTCTGCTTAAAGTGGAGGCATCCCAGAGAAGGCAACACATTTAATGTGCCATTTCTCTGCAGTTTTATTAGCATTACTGCCAACTGAAAGAATTTACAAATAATTCCTTTATTCCTTTTTTTTTCTTTTTTTTTCTTTTTTTTTTCTTTTTTCCCAGCACGGAAACACAGATTAAATATTTTACATTCCCCCCATCCTGGCAGAACATTTCAGGTCAGTCTCCAGATTGCAGACAGAAACATCCCCACCTCTCCCAGCCCGCAGTGTTTATGTTCATGCAATACATAATTACGGCTAAGAATAAAGCAAGTCAAGGACAGAAAGGTAAGATTTGACCTCTGGTACCAGACCCAAAGCAAACAAAGTGTCCCTCCAAGGCCCAGCACCCTGGAGAGATGCCCAGCTGCTCCAACCACCTTCTGCAGGCATCCAGTCACGCCCCACTTCCAGCAAGATGTAAGCAAAGCTCTGGCCTAATGGGAATCTCATGCTCTGGCACGTGATGGAACCAACCATTCCTCCCTTCCCTTCCCAAAAAAAGCAACATTTTTGCACTGCAAATCCCTTTTCCTCCCTGTTCTATTTTGGTGTTTTCCACTGTGGCATCTCCTGGTGGTTCGTCAAAGGGGGTTTCTGATGATTTGTAAGATCTCTGATGATTTGTAAGATCTCTGATGATTTGTAAGATTTCTCTCGGGACCTTGAAAGCTTCCAAGGAGATTCTCCCTAATTCATCTTTCTATGCCAACTGTTCCTTCCCCCTGGGGCAGAGCTGTGTCCCTGTTCCCCTGGGGGAAGCACACCTTGCTGAATCATGGGATATCCTGAGCTGGATGATCCACAGGGATCATCCAGCCCAACTCCTGACCCTGCACAGCCACCCCAACAATCCCTGAGTCCCCGAGAGTGTTGTCCAAATGCTGCTTGAACTCTCAGCCAAGGGACTTGGAAGGAAAGATGGAGTTTTTAGGGAATGCAGTGGTGCTCCCCTGCCTTTGCTGAGGATTGGGAAGTGTCGTGGTTTTGCCCACCAGCCCGTCCCTGGGGCTGAGGATGGTTTTGTCCAGGTGATTTCCGGACAAAAAAAACCAATCAAAAAGTTCAGTGACGCCTTTGCTAATTACATCTTTAAGAAAACGGAAGAGAAGGTTGGTGACGCAGTTGAAATTAGGAGCAGCAGCCATGTAGGAGAGACGCGGTGGGCCCGAGGAGGGCCAAGGCCCCCTCCTCCCCTGGCTTGGGCCGAGGGGGGCAGGTGCAGCGCTGAAGCCTCTCTTCTCTCTTGTGAGAGAGTGAAGAAAAAAGATTTAAAAGACAAACTGCTTAGACGAGAAACCGCTACCGAAGAATTCCAGCCATGAGATAACAGGACTTCAAGGTCGAAACTGGCAGCTGAAACAGTCGCAGGAGAGAGAAGAAAAGTTCGAAGGGGGGAGAGCTGCTTTTTTCTCCTTTCGCTCTCCCTCCCTTCAGCAGGGTAAAGACTGAAAAATAAAACCCTGCCACCTGTAGAAGTTTGTTGGGGTGAAGAGACCCCCGTGCGGCTCACAGAGGAGCTTGTGGATGCACCAGAGATTTGTGACTTTAATAGAGAGAAAGCCTTATGCTGGAGTAAAAGTGGCTCAGATGAGGCAGAGTCCTGTTAAAGACTTTGTGACCCTCGAAGGGATCGATGCTTATGCTGGAGCGAGACGGCTCAGATAAGCTTGGGATCTCAGTGAGAGATCCATGCTGCTGCTGTTGAAGATTTATGACCCTGACGGGTATTAGAACCTACGCTGGAACACAAAACGGTTCAGGTAGGGATGTTGGGATCCATGTGTGGGATCCGTGCTGCTGGTGCTAGAGAGAACCTACGCTGGAGCAGAAAATGGCTCAGGTGGGATATTGGGATCCGAGTAAGGGATCCAGACTGGACCCATGCCGAGAAGTCAATCAAGGACTGTTCTCCCATGGGGAGGGACCTCCATAGGGAAACAGGGGTGAACTCTTAAACCATTATCCCCTGTAACCCTGTGGAAGAAGATCCATAGTAAGCAAGTGTCCCCTTGCAAGCCTATGGAAGGAGACCCTTCAGGACCTGGGTAACCCTCAGCCTTCGGTTTTAACCCAGGAGGGGGGTAGGCCCAGCCCTGGAGGCCAACACAGAATGAGAGAGAGATAAAGAAGTTCCAACTGCGACGAAAGTGCTGCAGAGTTACTGAGAGAGAGAGAGAGCTGGAATTCTGAGAACAGAAAAGGACTGCTTCTCCTCCTTGGACTGATATAAAGGGAGGTGGGGGGAGAAGTATCTTCTGTAAATACATAATACCTTTTACTTAAGTAGAATTGTTGTAAATATAATTCTTTAGTTTTAGTTTGTTAATAATAAATACTCATACTTTTTTTAATTCAGTCTCTTTTTGTCTGCATAAACCTTCTCTCAACTAATAGTAATTGTATGTGGGGGTATAAAAGTAAATTGAGCCAGGGCAAAACCACGACATTTTTTGGTGGAGAATGCGGGCAAAGACTGCCCAGAAAGGCAGTGACTGAATCAAACCCCAACATTTTTAATGCCTCATGTGAGAAATTGGTCATAATGATTTTAAGATAACTGAGAGAAAGGTCTGCAGACAAAAGTAGACTGACCATGTGTACTGTGGTTGTAGTAAAAAGAAAATAATAGAGTTAAATATTATAGTGATGTTGTTTTAATTTTTAATAGAATAATTTTTAGTTATAGTTTGTCTATTTATAATTGTATCTTTATTATAGAATTTAAAATTTCTTAAAATGTAATTCGCAAAGGCGAAGGGGGGAAGTTGTCGTGGTTTTACCCATCAGCCCATCCCTGGGGCTGAGGATGGTTTTGTCCAGGTGATTTCCGGACAAAAAACCAATCAAAAAGTTCAATGACGCCTTTGCTAATTACATCTTTAAGAAAACGGAAGAGAAGGTTGGTGGCGCAGTTGAAATTAGGAGCAGCAGCCATGTAGGAGAGACGCGGTGGGCCCGAGGAGGGCCAAGGCCCCCTCCTCCCCGGCTTGGGCCGGGGAGGGGGCAGGTGCAGCACTGAAGCCTCCCTTCTCTCTTGTGAGAGAGTGAAGAAAAAAAAGTTTAAAAGACAAACTGCTTAGACGAGAAACCGCTGCAGAAGAATTCCAGCCATGAGATAACAGGACTTTCAAGGTCGAAGCTGGCAGCTGAAACAGTCGCAGAGAGAAGAAAAGTTCGAAGGGGGGAGAGCTGCTTTTTCTCCCTTTCGCTCTCCCTCCCTTCAGCAGGGTAAAGACTGAAAAATAAAACCCTGCCACCTGTAGAAGTTTGTTGGGGTGAAGAGACCCCCATGCGTCTCACAGAGGAGCTTGTGGATGTACCAGAGATTTGTGACTTTAACAGAGAGAAAGCCTTATGCTGGAGTAAAAGCGGCTCAGATGAGGCAGAGTCCTGTTAAAGACTTTGTGACCCTCGAAGGGATCGATGCTTATGCTGGAGCGAGACGGCTCAGATAAGCTTGGGATCTCAGTGAGAGATCCATGCTGCTGCTGTTGAAGATTTATGACCCTGACGGGTATTAGAACCTACGCTGGAACACAAAACGGTTCAGGTAGGGATGTTGGGATCCATGTGTGGGATCCGTGCTGCTGGTGCTAGAGAGAACCTACGCTGGAGCAGAAAATGGCTCAGGTGGGATACTGGGATCCGAGTAAGGGATCCAGACTGGACCCATACCGAGAAGTCTATCAAGGACTGTTCTCCCATGGGGAGGGACCTCCATAGGGAAACAGGGGTGAACTCTTAAACCATTATCCCCTGTAACCCTGTGGAAGAAGATCCATAGTAAGCAAGTGTCCCCTTGCAAGTCTATGGAAGGAGACCCTTCAGGACCTGGGTAACCCTCAGCCTTCGGTTTAACCCAGGAGGGGGGTAGACCCAGCCCTGGAGGCCAACACAGAATAAGAGAGAGATAAAGAAGTTCCAACTGCGACGGAAGTGCTGCAGAGTTACTGGAGAGAGAGAGAGAGAGCTGGAATTCTGAGAACAGAAAAGGACTGCTTCTCCTCCTTGGACTGATATAAAGGGAGGTGGGGGGAGAAGTATCTTCTGTAAATACATAATACCTTTTACTTAAGTAGAATTGTTGTAAATATAATTCTTTAGTTTTAGTTTGTTAATAATAAATACTCATACTTTTTTTAATTCAGTCTCTTTTTGTCTGCATAAACCTTCTCTCAACTAGTAGTAATTGTATGTGGGGGTATAAAAGTAAATTGAGCCAGGGCAAAACCACGACAGGAAGGCTCAGATATTCCCTGGAAATCAGAGCATTCAGCAAAGCAGAGAATTCAGAGAGTGGCTGAAGGTCTCTGTAGGCAAACCCAGTCCCCACCCTGCTGGTCTGTCCCCCTGAGGGAGAGCTGGTGGCAGCACTTGGGAGCTGTGGAGGCATCAGAGGTGATCTGACACCTCCTGGCCAAAATCCACGCTGTGCCACAGCCATTTGTGCTTTATTTCAAGCAGCATTTTCTAACTAAGTCCGTTTTGCCTTCAAATGTGATGAATTATGAAAAGCTCCTTCCTTCCTGCTCTGCTGGGGAGGCTCTGAAGGTGTCACTGGGCAGCTGCACAGGGTGGCACCAGGACAGACTGTCCTTGGGCACCTCCAGAGTGAATCCTGTGTTATCACAGACTCAGAGCCTGTGCTGAGCTGGGAGGGACTGGTAGGGACCCCCAAGGATCCTGGAGTCCAACCCTCAGCCCTGCACAGGCCCAGCCCCAAGAGTCCCCCCCTGTGCCCCAGAGGATCATCCAAACCCTCCTGCAGCTCTGGCAGCCTTGGGGCTGTGCCCACTGCCCTGGGGAGCCTGTTCAGTGCCAACCACCCTCTGGGGGAAGAACCTTTTGCTGAGATCCACCCTGAGCCTGCCCTGACACAGCTCCAGCCATTCCCTGGGGGCTGTCCCTGGTCCCCCCAGAGCAGAGCTCAGTCCTGCCCCTCCTCTGCCCCTGCCCAGGCAGTTGGAGCTGCAGGGAGGTCTCCCCTCAGTCTCCTCACTGAGCCTGGCAAGGGCTCTGTGGCAGAAGGTGACACCCAGGTGTGAAATGCTCTTGTCAGCCCCGTTCATGCTCAGCCACAGCCCCACTCCAGCACATGCTGCTCTTCAAACACTCTGTGTCCAACCTGGCAGTCCCACAGCACCAACATCTCCTCAGCCTCACCCACTCAGGGCTGAGCCTCCCTCTGTGTCCCCACAGAAGAGAAGATTTAGAGGGAAAACCAATCTCAGAGCAGCTCTGGCTGCTCATTTTGAAGCCCAGCAGTTAAAGAGGCCGTGGCAGATCCATCCCCTCTGCCACCCTGCAACCCCACTGCGCTCCTGAGGAACCTGCTGAGGAAAACTCTGTGTTTGCACTCAGAGTTCTGGGTCTGCTCAGGCCAGCTTCAGATTAAATATCAAGCCCTGCCAATTGTATTACCTCATTATTAGCACACACTGGCAGCAGTTCTGGGGGGGAATGGATGTCTGGCCACGTTACCCTCTGTCACATCATAATTCATGGCAGGTGCCAGGAGATGTGAGGGAGGTTCACTGAACCCCCCCCCCCGGCTCTCCTGACCCTCCTTGAGTGTGACCTTTCATCCATCTGAGCTTCCCATCCACCTGATGTTGAGCCAAAACCCTGGAAAAATTTGGCAACCCTCAAGCCCAACAGGAAAACCCCAACAGGAGTATTTGGGAAGGGGGGGCAGGTTGTCCCTGGGAGTGCCAGGCACAACCAGCACCCCTGGCAGCTCACTGGGACCAAGCCCTGCTCCTGAATGATTCTCATCCCAGTGGGAGAGGGAGGAGGAAGCTGTTCCTGCTTCTCACTCCATATTTCAAGCTAAACCCCAGGAAAAAAATGAAGATAATCCATCAGAGCAAAAGTAGCCATAAGCCACGTAATATTAATTCAAGCTGTAGAGCAGTAATTCAATTTGCAGGCAAGGTAAATCTTTCACAAAATATTCCCCTCTTTGCTCAGTGCCTCAGGAATTTCCCATTCCCCTGGTTCTTTTTAATGCATTTGAGCTTCACATGAGTGCAGCCCCCAAACCCTCTGCTCAAACATTGCAACCACAGGCAGGGCAGACAGAAGAGCAATAAATCCCCCCCAGTACACCCAGCTTGGAGCTGCTGGGGCTGCTGAGCTGGAGGAGGGGGAGGATCAACCCCATCTCTGCAGAAAACACTTCCTGAAAAGCCTCCAGCAGGAATTGAACACCTTCCATCTGCAGCCCATTCCTGCAGCTTTTGACTCCACCTCTCCCATTACAGGTCCCTGCACACCAGGAGTGTGCACAGAACGGTGCCAAAGTCTCGAGTCTGGGAGACCAAGAGTCAAGGAACAACTGGAGATGGATCAAACCTGGGAGCCAAGGCCCCAGCGCTCTTTTCCCAAAAACGCTCCGAGTTTCGGTAAAAGACCCCGGGAATTGGCACCAGGCTGAGCCTGGGCTTTGCAAAACCTCAGGAGACGTGCCCTGCTCTGCCAGGAAAGGCCAGCACAGAGCAAGGCCCAATCAATAACTTTGGGAGAAAATGCTTTTAAAAGTGAGGGATTCTTGTTTTGCCCGTTCTCTCAGGAATGAGATCATTTCCACAGCCCAGCTCCTCTCTCTGCCAGGGTGTCTGTGCCTGTCTGGGGGACATGCTGAGCACCCTGGACAGGCTGAGAGCCCCTTCCCTGCTGAACACAGTGTTCCTGTGCAGCTCAGGGGTGTCCAGGGATCCCCCACCTCCCCTGCTCTCGGCTCTTCACACCCTCCCCAAGAATTCTGGGCTCTCACTGATCCCCCTCCAAGCAGGGCTCTGCTCTGGCCTCATTTCACTGTTTGCACCCCGTCACAGCTCCCTGTGAGAGGGTGGGAGAAGGTTGGAGCTGCATCCCAGC
Source organism: Myiozetetes cayanensis (assembly GCF_022539395.1). NCBI lineage: Eukaryota > Metazoa > Chordata > Aves > Passeriformes > Tyrannidae > Myiozetetes > Myiozetetes cayanensis. Next base: position 4,663,646 of record NW_026087522.1, on the reverse strand, counting down.
TTCCCTGCACACTTTTGTGCCTCCCTTCCCGCTCTGACCAAGGGCATTTTAAAGGCGTTCTGCTCACTGTGAGCAGCTCTGATTGTTAGAAAAGTCCTCCTTGGCTCCAGCATCCTGATGCTGCATTTCCCTCTCCCTGTTAATGGTGGGTTCTGTTTCTTTTATTACCACTCAGTAATTGTTTGATGAGCTCTCACAGCGGGACTTCGCTGGAAATTATTCCACCCCTCCAAACTTCTCCCTCAAAGCCCATCAACACTTCATTAGCACGGGGAGCAGCTCCCACCCACAGAATCTTTCACTTGTGGCCACAGGGCTGGGCAGCTCTGCCTGGCTGGGCACTCAGATCATCTCCCTGGCTCAGATGGTGCCCAGGAATGCGAAGAGAAAGGTTACAACAGCCTTGCAAAAGAATATTTGCAACTGGGATTCTAGGGGTGTCCTGGGCAGGGCCAGGAATTGGCCTTCCATGATCCCTGTGGGATGTTCCACGGTGGTGATGGCAGCAAAGGAATCACTTCCATCAGTCATCCTCAGCCTGCCTCAGCTTCTGGTATCTGACTTTGGTTTGCTTTTTAGTTGTGTGAAATCCCCCTCCAGCCTTTAACAGCCCCTCGTGGGAGTGAAGGCTCATCAGGATCTGCAGCTTCTTCAGGAGGGGCAGCTCCGACCTCTGCTCCCTGTGGGCAGGGACAGCCCCCAGGGAATGGCTGGAGCTGTGTCAGGGCAGGCTCAGGGTGGATCTCAGCAAAAGGTTCTTCCCCCAGAGGGTGGTTGGCACTGAACAGGCTCCCCAGGGCAGTGGGCACAGCCCCAAGGCTGCCAGAGCTGCAGGAGGGTTTGGATGATTCTCTGGGGCACAGGGGGGGGATTGCTGGGATTGTTGGGGATCTGGGACCTTTGCAGAGGAAAGTTGCAAGATCTGTTCTGTCCCCACCCAGCTGTCACATAAAGATGCTTCAGCTCCCTCCCATGGGTTGCTGGACAGGCAGGTTTATCTCCAGCAGGTTGACACCTCAGAGTTGGGCTGTGGCAGAACCAAAGCCCTCCAGCTTCCTCTCCAACCCTTCCTTGGTGAGCACAAACGATTTGAGCCCAATCCACGAGCCCTGGGAACGCCCCCCCATCCCCCAGGAACAGAGCAGGACCCCGGTGGGGACTCACCATCCATGTCCAGGCGCTGCATGATGATGGCCAGCTCCACCTCACTGGGCATGTACCCCAGCGAGCGCATGGCCATGCCCAGCTCCTGCTTGGAGATGAAGCCATTCCCATCCCTGTCCAGCACTCGGAAAGCCTCCCGGATTTCTGTGAAGGGCAAGGAAGAAGGGAGGAGTTGTTACGCTGGAGGAGTCCTCGGGCAGTGTGTCAGCGAGGTGGGAGCACAGAAGCAGCTGGGATTGCCCTTTGGGATGTGAATGGTGGGTGTTTTGTGCTTTCAGGCGGTGCAGTCGTGGTTTGTTGATGCAGAGAAGCCTTTGTGTGTGCACAGTGTGTGCACCTGGGAGAGCAGAGGGGACAGCAGAGAACCACTGAGTCATTTAGCTTGGAACAGCCCCCCAAGACCATCCAGTCCAACCATTAAACCACCACTGACCACGTCCCCAAGTGCCACATCCACACAGCTGTTAAACCCCCCCAGGGATGGGGACACCCCACTGCCCTGGGCAGCTGTGCCAGGGCTGGACAACCTTCTTCCAGTGACAGACATTTTCCCAACATCCAACCTCAGCCTCCCCTGGCACAGCTTGAGGCCGTTCCCTCTTGTCCTGTCCCTTGTCCCCCTGAGCAGTTTCCATCTCCTGCTCACAGCTTTGCTCTCATTTACACCAACTGTACAGCAATAAAGAGCTCAGATGAATCACAGTCTGATGGCACCAAAGGAATCACTCCCATCACACGTCCCCAGCCTGGCTCAGCTCCTGACATCTGACTTTGCTGTGCTTTTTGATTGTGTTAAATCCCCCTCCAGCCTTTGACAGCCCCTCTCCACTCCTTACCCACTGGGGTCTGCCAGAGCTCAAGGAGTGTTTGGACAACGTTCTCAGGGACCTGGTGGGATTTTGGGGGGTCCTGTGCAGGGCCAGGAGTTGGACTGGATGATCTGATGGGTCTCTTCCAGCTCAGGATATTTTCTGACTCCATAATCCACCACGATGATGTCTCTGCACCTTTCCTGCTCCTCACAGACCTCTCAACTTGCAGCCCCAACCCCAAAGCTGCCCAAATCTGACTGGTGCAAATGCCAGGCAGAGACATTTGAACCTCCCAGGCAGCTGGGAGCCTGTTCCCAGAAAGGGTTTGGTTGGGAGTGGGGAGGGAAAGAGGTGCTGATTGCCCCATGCATGGGGAGGAAATCATGGGATGCTTGATCATGTTTTACAGGAACCATCAGCACACTGGGACCTCACTCTGCTCAGAGCAGTTCAATCTTCAGGTGAAAGCATCTCACTGAAGTGGGAGGGAAAACTCAGCACGTTTTTTCGGGGAAAAAAAAACAACCCCTAATTAATAATTCTTCTATTTTCTCTCAAGAAACAGAGGATGGAAAACATTTGGGCCCACCCTGGGTAGTTCAGGCTTTTAAGCCTCAGACAAGGAAATATTCCCTGCCAGAGTGTCACCTCCCAGGTGGGAGCTGGGTGGGAGAAGGTGGTGGGGCTGCTCAAAGCTGGAAGTGTTGGCCCAGAACGTGGAGAGCCTTTGGAGCAGGAACAAATCCCACCAGCCACTGCCAGCTGTGGGGAAATCTCTTCTCCTGTGCTGTGCTGAAAGCTCAAGTGCAGTAAATATTCCACCAAAATCAATTAATTTCCAAATCCACTTCTGACTGCTGAAGACTAAAGAGCCAAATGTATCCCAGGGAGCTGAGAGAGTATCTTAGAGGGTAAAATCTGGGTTTCCAGGTGAGTTTGGCTGATCCAAGGGCCATGGATCTGCTGTGCCACCTCCTGGAGTGCCCTCTGTGATTTCAGAGGGTGCATTCACAGCACTGCAACCTCTGAGCCTCAGTCAGAGGAGAAACCCTCCCTACATTTGGGGTCCTGCTCTGCTCCTCTCAAGAGCCCTGAACTGCTGAACCACCTTCCCAAATCAACTCCTGACACCAAGTGGAGCTTTTTGTCCCCTCATCACTCTATAAATACCAGTGGTGCAGAGGTAGATTGGGAGAGCTATTTATAGGCTGAACACACTGTACATGAACAGCTCTGACCTCAGTCAGTGCCTCCTCTTTATCTGCACATGTAACAACACCTCCTTAGCAGCTTTTCTTTGGGGTGATTCTTTCCCCTCTGTGGTCCTGGTGGAGCCACAGGCCTGAGGATCCTTCCCAATCCCAGCCCACCAGCACTGCTGGGGTCCCAACCATCAGCCCATGAACCTGTGGCACCTGGCTGGCCCTCACCTTCATCTCCAGCTGTTAAACTTCATTACCCAAAGCTAAAAATACTTCAGCACTTTCCCCAGATGACTTTCCCAAAGAAGTCTCCATGGCAACTGATGCTCCTGGCTCCAAACTGGGGGTGGATGTGGTCCACGAGGGAATCTCTCAACAAAGACAGTTCTGGGGCTCAGGAGAACCTGTGAGACCTCTGCCATTCCAGGTGGAACCTGGAGGTTTTACCCTGATCAAGAGAAGCAGAGCCCTGTTTTGTCTTTAAAAAGGAGAGTAAAGATAATAAGGGGAGTGGGTGTTCAAGAGATGCTGCCCCAGGAGCTGCCTTTCCCCCTTGCCCAGCCTGGATGGCAAAAGGAAACCAAGCACATGGATCCCCTCTTCCCTGGGGTGTCAGAAATGCTGATATTTATTCCCCTTTCCACTGTGTAGCATCTTCTTTTACTCCCAAATATCAGCAGCTGACACAGAAATACCTTAGAGGGTAAAAAGGGGGGAAAAAAAGAAGAGAAACTGTAAAGAGAAGAAAAAAGTGGCCCTTTCTGGTGGTGATGGCACTGGCCTGAAGTCAGGAAACATTTGGGCTCTTCTCCATGGCTCAGGTTCTCCAGCCCCCAGGAACAGTGAGGTTTCCACACAAACATCTCCCCCCTGGGAGCAGCACTGAACCATCTCCCCCCCAGCACTGATTCCAGCAGGAGCAGATGCCACTGCCAAGAGACTCTGTCAGCTGGACAGATGTGATGTTGGACTCTGAACAGACGTTCAGGTGAATGAGGGGAGGGAAGGAATCGACATCCCAGCCCCTGGAATCCCAGAATGGTTTGGGTTGGAAGGCACCTTAAAGCTCATCTCGCTCCACCCACGGGCAGGGACACCTCCCACTGTCCCAGCTTGCTCCAAGCACTGCCCAACCATCCAGTCACCCCAACAAACACCTTTGCTAATGATCCCACAGAGGGAGTGTCCACAGCATCCATTCAATTCCCAAAAGACACAAGGCTGGAAAGAATTGCCAGGGAAAAAAATTCCAGCGAGGAGGAAGGAGCAAATCAGCCAAGATTTCGGGGCAGAAGGGCCCTATCCTGGCTCAGCAGGTTGGGGAGCTGAAAGCACTTTCTAAGCACAGTTGAGCCAGGAATGCTTTTCCCAGGATGAGGATTTCTGTTCCAGGGGAGCTGAGAGCAGCACTCACCTCTCCAAGTTATCTGAGCATTCCAGAGCAATCAGGGAAAGGGGGATGTGTTGTGTGTTTGCCTTTCATTCATCCCCCCTTTCCTCCCATTTCACAGCTGCACTTCACAGCTTCCCTATTACTGTCCAGTCAATTCCCCCCCACACTCCTCTGGGAAGAAAGATGGGAAGAATCAGGGAAAAGGATGTTTGTTTTTTTTAATTTACCTTTGTGAAGGGCACACACAGGGCTGGTGCCAGAGCTGCCACCCAGCCCAGCAAGTCCTAAACTCTCCACGTGCATCCCAAAACCCATCCTCAGCCCCTCTGCTCCCGCTCCAGTCCTTCCTTCCCCAACATCCCATATCCCTTCCCAGCTCATCCCTCCTCCCTGTTCACAGCAGGTTCATTTCCAGGTGATTTCCCTCTGCCTGGACAACCATCACTATTTTCATTTGGCTTCCTGGATGAGGAAGACTCCCGATTCCCCGGGAAATCAACCCATCCAGAGCCGTCCCTGAGCACCCTCAGATGGTTCCACGTCACTCACCGGGTGTGAACCCCCCCTGCTAAAGGTTGCAATGCGGGTGTAACCATCACACCCCCCGTGCGGAGCAATCCCAACCGCGCGGGTTTCAGCAGCAGGATGAGAGGGGAGATCCCCCCACCCTGAACCTTGAAAATCCTCTCGTTCCCTTAACTGCAGGTTCGGGCACCGAAGTACAAACCGAGTGATCTCGAAGCTGCAAATAACGCGTCCTCGAGTGAACTGGTGAGCCTTGTAACTACTATGTCTACAAAAAATGGAAATTTCCATCCCTCCATCTGCTGTTTTACGCTTGGGTTTTTTTCCCCTCTTTTTTTCCTCTTTTGCTGCAAATTGCAACAAAGTGTCAAAATAAGCACGGTTTTCTTCTAATGGCAACGCCCCCCCCCCCAACGTCTTCCAATCGCGAGTGTCAAAATATTTCCCTCGGTTCCTCTCGATGTCGGCAGAACCAGATCAAACCCTCTCCCTGCAACCTGGAGGGTGAGAGGTTCCAGATCTGAGTCCTCTCAGTAGCACCGAAACCAGCTGAAAATGGGGCGTAAATGGGGATTTCATCGTCGTCTGGGAGCTCCAGCGGCTCAGAGAGACACAGGGATGTCAGACGGGCAAAGCTCCTCAACCTGACACAGCAGCTCAGCTCACGAAGCTCTGCCTCAAACCCGAGTGCCTCGCCTCGTTTGGCCTTTTCATACATAATTTGGCAGATTTTTATGTTTGTCTCCCTTCCCCGGAAAAAAACAAACAAACAAAACCAAACAAAACCAAAAACAACAACAAAAAACCCGCATGATTTGTGGAAATGACACTTCCTGTGGTTCTGTTCCCAAACACATCCCAGGCAAACCTGCGGGAACACCCCATTTCCATACAAATGCACGACTGCCAAGCTCTCCCTCAGTGAAGCTTTTAGTGCTGGCAGCAGGGATTGGGGATAGTTCAGGATGTGAATTGGAGGCTGGGCTGCTGGACAGCAGCATTCCAACCCCTTCGGTCCCCAGCGTGGCTCCATCCCCTCCCCGGGACCCCACGAGTCCTGCCATCCTGTGCAGATGATGTTATCAGAACGTTCTGGCAAAATAGCAACTTCCCTGTAAAGTTCCCTGCTGTGGGAGGGAATGGGATTTTCCACCAGGACACCAGCAAGGCTCACCCTCAGTGCCAAAGGAAGGATGTGTGGGGCTGGAGATGCTGTGTTAATTATTGAATTAACTGTTAAATAATGCAGGTTAATTAAGTTTTTGATGCCTTAGGCTGGTCCTGAGCGGTGAGGGATGAGTTCAAAGTGAGGGGAGGAGGATAAAAGTGGAGAGAGGCTGCCAGGAGAGAGAAGGGCAGGACTTGGCTCATCAATCATGGGATGATTTGGGTTGGAAGGGACCTTAAAGCTCATCCAGTTCCACCCCCTGCCATGGGCAGGGACACCTCCCACTAGCCCAGGTTGCTCCAACCTGGCCTTGGACACTCCCAGGGATGAGGCAGCCACAGCTTCTCTGGGCAACCTGTGCCAGGGCCTGCCCACCCTCCCAGGGAGGTGATTTGTGTGGCAGGAAGATGAAGGGGACAGCCCAGGGACAGAGAAGAGCCATTCGAGGTGAAGAGCAACACTGGTGTGAGAACAAATGGGGCATGAGCAAATTTAGCCTGAGAATGAGGACTTTCAGAGGTGAGTGATGACTGCAGCACTTGGAAATGGGGCTTGAGCCATTCTGGGCACCTCCAGCAGCAGCAACCAGCTCCAGGGACCTTTGAGGGACCTTTGAGGGACCTCTTCCAGCCATGCTAAGAGAATGTTGACTCCAAGTGTATCAGTCTTGATGTCCTGTGTCAAGTGTCCCAGTGCCCACCCCAGCAGTGCAAACCCACGGGGATCTCGTGGCAGTTCTTCCACGAGGGATGAGGTTCCTCCATGGGGGATGATGAGGTTCACCACAGGAGCTGCTTTGCTCCAATGATCTCTGCTCCTCCCAAGGTGTTGCTGCATCCTTGGCTTCGTGGATCTCCCCCAGACAGGTCAGAGCAGGAGGTCTTTGTTGAGCAGACAATCCTAAAGGGCAGCTGCAGGAGGGGTGGGGGGGGCTCAGCAAACCTCTCAGCTCTGCTCTCCGGATGGAAATCGGCTTTTTGAAGGTCTCAGCATTTTGGGCAGGTCCCTGTGCCCTGCAGGAGCTGGGGGTGGGGACAGCATCACCTCACACCGCTCACAGAGGAGTTTGGGCCTCCTGGCACGAGCTGTGGGGCCCTGAGGGCATCTTGGCTGGGGCACCACCAGGAGAGACCCTCCTTTGGCTCGTTCCACTCACAGAACGGGGCAGGGAAGAGCAAGGAGAGGGGCAGGTCCTCCAAACACACAGTCTGGGGCAAGAGGTGCCAGTCCAGAGAATTCCAGCAGACCTGCAGACTCTCCTGCTGTCACGGATTATTGACCTGGTGGAAGATGCCACAGGAACAGCCCCAGAACTCCCATGGGATCAGCTCCAGGCAGGAGGGGAAGGTCCCACCTGCTCTGCTTAAGCCAGGCTTTGGCTGGGTTTGTGGTCTGTGATCTCCTGGTGGGGCTGTTGCTGAGCTGGGCAGTCACAGCCAGGAATTTGGGGAGAGTTTCGGGAAGTTCTAGAAGTGAGGGTGGTCAAGGGAGGGTAAAAATGAGGGACTCGTTCTTGAGGAAAAAGGAAAAGGAAGAAGAAAAGGGAAAAGGAAAGGGAAAGATAAAAATAAGAGGGAGGAAGAGGGAAAAAGAAAAAAAGAAAAAGAAGTGGAAGGAAAAAAGAAAAAGAAGAAGAAAAAGAAAAAATAGAAGAGGAAAAGAAAAAGAAAAAGAAGAAAAAGGAAAAGAAAAGGGAAAAGGAAAAAAGGGAAAAGGAAAAGCAAAAGAAGACGAAGAAGAAAAAGGAAAAGGAAAAATTAAAAAGGGAAAAGGGAAAAATAAGAAGGAGAAAAGAATAAAAGAGGAATAAAGAGGAAACAAAAATAAAAAGAAGAGGGAAAAGGAAAAGAATAAAAGGAAAGGGAAAAGGAAAAAATTAAAAAGGGAAAAGGGAAAAATAAAAAGAAGGGGAAAAGAAAAAAGAAAAAAGGGGAAAGAAAATGGAAAAAAAAGAAACAAAAGGAAAAGAATAAAAAGAAAGGGAAAAGGAAAAATTAAAAAGGGAAAAGGGAAAAATAAAAAGAAGAAGGAGAAAAGAAAAAAGGGGAAAGAAAATGGAAAAAAAAGAAACAAAAGGAAAAGAATAAAAGAAAAGGAAAAGGAAAATTAAAAGGGAAAAGGGAAAAATAAAAAGAGAAAGAAAAGGAAAAGTAAACAGGAAAAATATGAAGAAAAAGAAAAGGGAAAAGAAAAAAAAAGGGAAAAATAAGAGGAAGAAAAAGGAAAATAAAAAATGAAAAGGAAAAAATAAAAATAAGTGGAAGAGGAAGAAAAAGAAAATGGAGAAGAAAAATTAAAAGAAAAATTGAAAAAGGAGAAGGAAAAGATAAAAATAAGAGAAAGAGGAAAGGAAAATAAAAATATAAAGGAAAATCAAAAAGGGAAAGGTAAAAATAAAAATAAGAGGAAGAAAAAGAAAAAAGAAAAATTAAAAAGGGAAGGGGAAAAAATAAAAATGAGAACAAAAGGAAGAAAAAGGAAAATGGAAAAGGAAATGAAAAGGAAGTGGGCAAAGCAGCAGCTCTGGCAGTGAAAGCAGAGCCTGCTCCAGTTTGACTTTCCTTTCCAGCTCCAGCAGCGGCTCCCGGAGGGCTGAACGGAGAGCATGGACTGCCCTGTTTGCAGAGAAAGCTCCATCTCCTGTCCCTGGCTCCTTCTCACCAAACACTCCCTCTGCTCCCTCCTCCCTCACCCCGCGGGGCACAAACCCCCTTCGCTCCCAGGGGAGCCCCCAGGCCTGCCCTGCTCTCCCAGAACGGCCTCACTTCCCAACATTTCCCTTCAAAGCTTTGAATTTGAGCTCAGCCATAAACCTGCTCCCTGCCTGGGAGCTGCTGCTGGAGTTTATTGCCATCAGTGCTCAATTTACCAATTTTGCTGGCCATAAACAGGTAACGAGCCCAGGCCCCTGCCCTGGGGGATTTCATTCTGGGTGGCTCAGGGGGGATTCCCATTAATGTGGAGGAGATAATGGTGCCCATCTCTTCTTCTTCTTCACATTCCATATATCAAATGGGATTTAATAGATGGAATTTGCATCCTGATTTACTGCCAGAAGAGCTTCACACATCTCTTCATCCACAGTGAGTTGCAGTCTTCCTGCTTAGGAAATACAACCTGTCCCACCATGTGAATGAAGTTCCTTCCCCAGATCTTCCAAAGGTGACCTGATGAGGCTCTGGGGGAAACTTATTGCCCAATATTCCAATGTGGGGACCTGCCATGGAGAATAATGCCCTGAAATGGTGATACAGAGACTCAAACACCCAGAGAGTTGGCCCTGACAGAGATGATAAGTTGCCATCCTCCTCCTCGTTGGAAAATGACTCTTGAGTCAGCACAGCAGTACCTGCTGCGAGTTTTCCTGGTGTTCTGTTGCTTTCCCAATCCCTCTGCCTTTAACTAACTTCCAGTAGCACAGTGGCACATCAAACCCAACTGAATGTGTTCTTACTGTGGATATACAAGGACCAGAGAAGCACCTCAGACCCTGGAAGTGGCTGCTCGGGATTTGGGAGATGACCCCACCCAGCTCCAGGCTGAGGTGTTGCTCTTCCATCAGCTCCTCCAGGTGGGATGGGAGCAGCAACTGCAGCATCCCCTTCATCCCTTTCCCCTCAGCAGGTTTCACAGAGTCTTGGCAATGATTTGGGTTGGAAGAGACCTTAAAACTCATCTCATTCCCACCAGGGGCAGGGACACCTTCCACTAGCCCAGGTTGCTCCAAACCCCGTCCTGGCCTTGGACACTTCCAGGGATGGAGCAGCCACAGCTTCTGTGACCCTTGGATTAATTCCCAGTTTCTCCAATATCACCATCCAAGATGAGAGGCTTCCCTTGGAAGGACCTCACCATGCCCATCACTTCACTCTTTCCAGTCCAAAGTTGCCCATTCCTGTTCATTTTCTGCTTCCCAAATCTCCATCCTGGAAAAAGACAGTTTTTCTCCTGAAAAGCCCAAGTGATTATAACACAGAAACACTTCCCTGAGAGCACATCTTGTGATCAGGAGCTCAACAAAACAAGTCTGGCTTCAACACATCCTCTCCAGCTCTGCTTCTTCCCCGTTTGGAGGCTCAGGAAGATGAGCAACAATCCTGGCTCAAAAGGAGGCAAAACACAGAGCTGTCTCCACTTTGAAATAAAACTTTTGGGAAGCTCTCAGCAGCACCAGAATTGGCCTGAGCCTCGGGGACAAATCCTGCTATTTATGCACAGAAACTCAAGCTCTGATGCAGTGAATTCAGTTTTGCTCTGGGCCATTTTCCCTCCCTTATTTTCCCTTTCGGTTGCAGAGTAAATTGGGCACCTCTTCATTTTCTCGGGCTGATAATCACTACAGCCTCCAAACTCCACTGAGCACTTTTACCTCAGTGTGATCTTCATCCATCCACAAATCCCTGAGGAACCAGGAAGAGCCGGACTGTTCCTCACTCCTCATTACCTGGACCCTCAGTCAACATCCATTAATTACACTGGGAATTCCCAAACACTCTCAGAGCTGCCATCAGACAAAGCAGAGGGCTTTGAAGAGCAGATCAAAGCAAAGGTTGCCAGCTGTCCATGATGCACATGGATGTGGGAATTCACTGCAGGAGGAGGGATGAGGACGGTGGTGGACACGGAGCCGGAGCTCTGCTGGGAGGTAAATCCCAATCCCGTGCTCTGGTGGGGTTTGGGGCAGCTTGGCTGCTCACAGCCTCTCCCTCAGCCTTCCAGCAGCTCTGATGGGCCAAAAGGATTAAACTCAAATATTCCAGCAGAACGGAAGGGGAGGAAAACACTGAACTAAACCCACCCTTTGGTTTGCTCTCCCTGCCGTGGCTTCGCAGTGTAACCAACCCCAAGCTCATCCATCATCCCAGCTCAGCAATGCTTTCCAGAAAAGGCTTCACTGCAGTGAAGTCCCACTATTTCATGACCCTGTTATTTAATATTTTAAAAACTGAAATCATAAATTCAGGACAAAACCTCGCAGCATTAACCAAACGAGCCCTTCTATTATTTCCAGCTGAAAGGCCCTTTGTCAACAGGGAATGGAATCAAATCTGCATTTTTCGCATGGCAAATGTTTCCACCGGAAGAATTACAATCAGTTGAGCTCCCCCAGCTCCCTGCTCCAGGTTTTTTGGGGCCAAGTTTATTGCTTTGCAATGTCTGAAGCGATTGGAGAAAGCTTTTCCCACCCTGCCTGAAAAGCAGCGTCGTTTTGGGACAGGGAGCACCAAAAACTCACCTAATCAACACTTTCAGCTCCTGTGCAAAACTGTCACGGCTCCAGCAGCTTTTTTTTCAGCAATTCCAAAGTATTTCCTTGAGCAGGGAGCAGAAAACTCCCTGCAAATCTTAAAAACAATTTGAATTTTGCCTTGGGGCTGCACTGTCTGAGATCTGCATTCGATCTGGCTGGAGGTGCCTCTGTGACACCAGAGGTGGTTCTGACACCGTGTTAAGGAGGAGAATGGAATTCCTGTGGTTTTTACCTCCAGGCAGCCTCCAGCCTCATGTCCTGGAATGTGGGACATGTTCTGTTATCCTGCACTTGCTGAGCCCAGCCTGTTGTCTCGCTGATCTTGGTGGTGTCCCAGAGCAGGATTCCCAGGCTGCCATCCCAGAGAACCAGGGAATAGAATCACAGAATCCTCAAGGCTGGAAAAGATCTCCAGGATCAGATCCAACCATCCCCCCTGTTCACCACACAAGCCACGAGGGGAGGCTGCCCAGAGACACTCCACCAGCTGGGAATCTGAGCAGGTTTGCAACCCTGGGCAGAGTCAGAGGAGCTGCTCCAGGCCCAGGGTGAGACTCCAGCAAACCTCCTTCCTAAATCCAGTCCAAAATCCCCGAGGTGCTCCTTTGCTGGGGGGTTATGACCCAAGAGCTGCAGCTGGGAGGAAAATCAGAGGGATTTCAGCAATCTTTATAACCTCAACAAGCCTGACCCAAGAAATCAGGGGGAGATGCTGTAAAGCCAAACATCCACCCCTGGAAATGTCAGTGGATCACTGAAAGCTGCTCAGTGATAGGAACAAAGTGATGGAAGTGATCTGGGGATTTATATCCCCAAAGGGGATTAAATGGAACGTGCCTGGGCACTGGGGTATGGAGAGACCTGCTCAGGAGCCTCAGGATGTGAAAGGTTTCACCTGCAAACCCAGAGAAAGCTTCTACTCATCAAGTGATTATTAGCAGAAGAAACTTTCCTGGATTTGTTTTTCCTGTATTTACCTTTTGCAGCCAACAGGCAGAGTGCTGTGTTATAAACCCAAATGTTCCAGGAGAGCCACTGGAATATTTACATTTCTTTCCTCTTCAGTTCTTTGAATGGAAGTGCAGCTTCTCCATATCAAAGGCACATAAAAATAAAGCATTCCTAAGAATAAATCTCTGTTCTTTCCCTGCGTACCTGAAAGCAGTCCTTGAGAATTCCATTGTAAAATGTGTTGTTGGAGGCAAGCACGACCAATCCAGCTCAAAGGGAATTGCTTTACTCTCCAGCTTTAAGGAGATTTTAAATAATGGTGAAGAATTCATTTATTTTCATTTCCTGCCTTTCAGAAACACTTTTTTCTTTTTCTTTTCTTCCCCTCTTTTTAAATTTTTTTCTTTTTGTTTGTCCTATCCCAATAAAAGGAGTTTGGCAGCTCTTCCCCTCGTGAAATGAAGACAAGCATTGCTGGCATGAGGAAGAGAAATGAGAGTGGGCCCTTTGCTGCTTGGACTGGGACACCAAAAAAGACAATCTAATTATTTTCCTCCTTGCAGATCGTCAGATGTGGCTGGGTGAGGGCAGCACTTGGCAGAACAACAACCTTGCTGTGGTTCTCCAAGGTTTATCAGTCTCTGGACCCATCTGCAGCGGGGCAGGGGGTGTTAAATCCAGGTAATGGCTCTTCACTACCCAGATCCTGGGAGCACCCCAAGAAGTCCCTGTAGGGGACAAATGTAGGACAAAGGGGAGCCTGAAGGTTTCTGACCCTGGTTCAAGATGAAGCCAGAGGGTGCCCAGGTGGGCAGAAAGGCCAGTGGCACCCTGGGCTCCATCAAAAATAGTGTGGCAGCAGGATCAGGGCAGGGATTGTCCCCCTGTGCTGGCACTGCTGAGGCTGCACCTCAAATCCTGTGCCCAGATCTGGGACCCTCAAAATGAGAAGACACTGAGGGGCTGGAGCGTGTGCAGGGAAGGGAACAGAGCTGGGAAGGGGCTGGAGCAGCAGGAGCAGCTGAGGGAGCTGGGGGGGCTCAGCCTGGAGAAAAGGAGGCTCAGGGGGGACCTTCTGGCTCTGCAATCCCTGACAGGAGGGGGGAGCCGGGGGGGGTCGGGCTCTGCTCCCAGGGAACAGGGACAGGAGGAGAGGGAATGGCCTCAGCTGTGCCAGGGGAGGGGCAGGTTGGACATCAGGAGGATGTCCCTCCATGGAAAGGGTGGTCAGGCACTGCCAGGGGCTGCCCAGGGAGGTTTGGAGTCCCCACCCTGGAGGTGTCCAAGGAAGGACTGGAGGTGGCTCTCAGTGCTCTGGGCTGGGGGACAGGGTGGGGATTGGTCAAGTGTTGGACTCGATGGTCTTGGAGGTCTTTTCCAACCTTAATGATTCTGTAATTCTATGATTCCCTCCTCCCAGGGATGAGCTTTAGGAACAACACTCTGAAGTTCCCACATCAGACCCCAGAATGATGCTCCCAGTCCTGCCCATCTCCCACCCCACTCCTGGCACTGGTGCCCATGGGATGGTGCAGTTGGCAGTTTGCTCTAAGCTCTGAGATATTTAAGCTTCAAGAAGCCACTGCCAACAGGCAATAACATCCCAGTAAGGGTTTGCCTCCTAGTTTTCCAGCTTTAAGTGGAAAAACCACTCTCACACCACTGCACTTGTGGCTCATCCCACTCCTCTTTAGGACACTCAGTCCTGAGCATTAAACCTGCACACAAAGAAAGCCCTGAAGGTTTGGGAAATCTCCATCTCTTCCTCCACCAGTGGCCTTGAGCCAGCCCACAGAACACCACCCACTGGAACAGAAGTGATCTGGGGAGCACAGCTCCTCATTTCTGCCTGTTTTTAATGCGTTGCCTTATCATGAATTAAATCTTCCAGGCATTTAATAAGGCACGGGAAAAACAGCACCAAAAGGAGGAATGAGATGTTGGTAATAGGAAGACAAGATCTTCTCTGAAAGAAGAAGAGCTGCAAGGGAAGAAGAGCTGCAAGGGAAGAAGTCTACCAGAGCTGCTCTGCTGGGGGGGCCCAGCAATGGCACAAGAGGAACGGGCAGGAACCGATGCCCAGGAAGCTCCAGCTGGACAGGAGGAAGAACTTCTTCCCTGGGCAGTGACCCAGCTCTGAACAGGCTGCCCAGGGAGGGGCTGGAGTCTCCTCCCTGAGGATATTCCAGAGCCCTCTGGACACAATCCTGTGCCCTGTGCTCTGGGCTGGTCCTGCTGGACCAGTGACCCACTGGGGTGCCTTCCAGCCTGACCCATCCTGGGATTCTGTGGTACTCAGGAGAACCAAAAACCACAGCAGGATTCGTGTGTCAGTGTGCACAGATCACAACAGACCTGAATGGAGAGAAACCACCAACACTGGAGGACAGAGGGTGCACAGAGCAGACAGGACAGACAGCCCCTCTCCTGCCACCACCCACGGTGGGAATGAACCTGCTTTATCCCAGGCAAACCAAACATGGATTTCCTCACAGCTCCCATTTCCCATGGGTTGGTTCCCACCCAAATTCATTAGTGCTGAACACAGAAATGCCTTCAGAGGCTTTTTTGTTCTGAGAATGAAACAGCACCAAGCTGAAAGCACAGGCAGTCTCTTCAGAGAGGATGGTTTAATTAGCTGGTGTGCTACCAAACCTGACTGACTCCTGACACACAATTACAGAGCATTGTCTAAGCTTGCAAATGCCATGTAATCTGCCTTTATCACCATTTCCCTCCATGTTCACTTGAGCCCTCAAAAATACATCACATGTTCGCATTTCAGTGGCCACTTCTGTGTCTGCTGGTCCTTGGAACAAATGAACATTTCTAAAAATAACCCCAACCCTCATACCCTGAGCACACAATCAAGCTGCACAGGCTGCAGTTGTGGTTCAGAGCTCATATTAAAATTCAAATGTGCTCCTTCCAACTCTGGAGAAGTCCAGCTTAAGCTCTGCTTGGGAGGGAATAATTTACATCCCACCATCCATCTCTGTCTGGGGAGCAGAGCAACACCTGAGGTGGGGAACAGCCTACCCAGCCTTGCAAGCACTGAGATGACAGAGGCAGCCACAGCTTCTGTGGGACTTCAGGTGAATCCCTATGAAAAATGCTACCAGAACACAGGCTGTGGCTGGGAAGGCCTCCAGAGGATGTTTGAGCCTCTTCTTGCTCGTCCTCCCTACCTGTGCACCCCCTGGGATGCCTTTCCTGCCCTCCTCTCCTGCCCAAACACAAGTGAAAGCCTTCTCCCCCAGAGACCTGACCAGGCAGCCTGACCAGGACCCCAAAAACACAAGTTACTGAGTTACAATATATATATTTCAATCAAAAAGGTAATTTGTATATATTTAAATAGACCAAACATGCTGTAAATAAAGAGCAGTATCTGAGCAAATCGGTCTGATGGTTTAATGACCTGTGTGTTGGATGGGAAATATTTCACATGGGAGGAAAGTGATCCAGGCATTCCCCATTCCCTCAAAAATCAGCCCCACCATCCCTCCCAAAAGTGAGCAAGACCACAAGTAACAAACCCACTCAGCAGCAAATCCAGCCTCTCCTTTGCCCACAGGGATGTATTTTATGAACCAGTTGTTTTTATGGACAGAATTCCACGAGCAGTTCTGAGTCAAGGCTTGTTTTTTGTGGAATCTCCTCCCATGGCCAGTCTTTGAGTCGCTCCTGATTTATTCCCCTTCTCTCACACAGCCTCGTGCTGCCCATTTCAGCTCCTTCTCCAGTTGCTCCTTGTGCACTTCATGAGAGTTGCTGACTCCCATCTCCTTGCCTCATTCCCTGCTCCCTGCCTCATTCCCTGCTCCCTGCCTCATTCCCAGCTCCCTGCCTCATTCCCAGCTCCCTGCCTCATTCCCTGCTCCCTGCCTCATTCCCAGCTGGCACTCAAAGCCCCCTTTGCCATCCAGGAGCAGCAGCAGCACTTCCCCAGCCAGTTAGGGATGATGAGGGCTGATTAAGCCCAGACGCCTCCCCCCTTTCTCTGCCCCCAGCAATTCCAGGTGGGAATTAGGCTGAGGCATTCAGCCCATTAGCAAGGTGGGAATAAAGTGCAGCCACACTGGGAATGCAGTGCAGGGTCTGTAGGGGCTGAGGGAGCAAAGTCACCAGTGAGGTAAATGGGTGACTGTCCCCTCTGAGTCACTGCAGAGCCCGGTGGGTGTTTCTGGGCAGGACAAGAGGCACAGAGCTGAGCTGCTCCCAAGTGCCCAGGGTGGACAGGTCCTCTGTGCTGTAAACACGCAGCCAATTTAATTAAAATAAACCTGGCTAAATATCTTCAGCACCAGGGGGGGTTATTAATAAATCAGGCGCTGGGTGCAGAGTGATTTATCCACACGAGCAAAACAGATCGGGCTCACATTGCTGGAAAAGGACACCAGATGTCTTTGACGTCATGTAAATTATCTCTATTTTTAAAAGTTACTCTTTCCCATTTGCTGCCAACTCAGAAAGTCCAATTTGCCAAGATAATACATCTAGTGGGGATGAAGATTTCCAAACTTGAAGCATCAGTCTCTTAGCAACCGTAGTACTCTTTGTATTAAAACTGAGCCCAGGGGGAACTGTCGTGTTCTGGAGTCTTTTATGCACCTAATCAGTGACTTCCCATTAAAGACACAACGTTGGAAAAATGTCTTTTAGGACTCCAGTTGCAGATATACACACGTAGAGTCCATATTCTCTCTCCTCAGAGGGATGGATATTTATAGGAGGGAGACATGTCAGGGAAATATGTGCCATGTCTTATTCATGCAAGGAACTTGATAAGGAATAAGGAAAAAAAACAATATAAAATCATCATGGCAAGAACTTTTCCTTCCATCTGGGTCTGGTTCAAGTGGTGGCCTTTAGGTGGTGGGCAGGGGTGAGAGAAAAGAAAAGCTCCCTTTTCCTGCCTCCTGTGCTTCCACCCAGTGCTGGAAGAGCCTGTTTGATGCCTCCCTTTCTCCTACAAGAGTTCTGGAAAGGGCTTTTGACTCCCACATTCACAGCTGCTTCTTGCAGCCCAGCACAGAAGCTCATGCTCCTGGTAAGTTTTCCTTGGATAAAGTGACACCTCAGGGCCCTCTGAAGGAAACTGGAGAAGTTGGAGAAGTTCATGAAACTGTTCTGGATGTAGGAGGGGTGACATAGAGCCACTCCTCCCCCTGGGTCTCCTGTCCTTGTGGAGCTCCTGGGCTGCCTACCCAGCAATTCTGGCCTTTTCCTTTCACAGCCACAGAGAAAACTTCAGAACCAAAACAGAAACACAGCTCCTGACACAGGAGATCAATATAAATGGTCTGAAGTTGGTTTACCTCCCTGCAGAGCTCTGGTTCCACCTGAAGACCGAGCCATACCCACTGCCAGTGTTCCCCAGGACTCAGCCTGGAGATGACCTGGATGAAATCCCATCCTCCCTGCCCTCAGTGGGAGCAGGACCAGAGCTGTGGCTCTGCAGGATGAGGAGCAGAAGACAGGGAGCAGTTTGGGATTTAAGCACCAGGTACATTCCTCTGCAGGTGATCCACCAGCCTGCACCATGGATCAGATTAATCACAGAATATTCTGAGCTGGGAGGGACCTGCAAGGATCTTCAAGTCCAGCTCCTCAGGGAACGGCCCCTCCAGGGGCTGAACCCACACCCTTGGCATTCTGAGCACCAGGCTCCCTCCAGCTGAGCTCAGCTCAGTCTCTGTGGCTGGTGGTGGGCAGTGAAGAGTGAGGGCAAGGAGCACCTTCCCTTGTCCTGAAACCACTGGAATTGTCCCTCTGGACTGAAGGGAGTGGGAGCAGCTCTGTGAGCTGTGCCGTGTCCTTCTGCCACACCTGCCCCCTCAGCCCCAGCCCAGGCCAGGATGGACCAGAGCACATCCTGGGTGCTCCCAGCTGCTGTCCCAGGTCATGCAGAGCTCCAGACCAGCAGGCCTGCTCTGCACTCACCTGGAATGTTGGGGCAGTTTGGGGGACACAATGGAAGGAGAGATTGAGCCATTGGAGAGTGTCCAAAGGAGGCCACGAGGATGGGGAAGGGCCTGGATTTGAAGCCGTGTGAGGACACTGAGGGCACTTGGTGTGTTCAGCTGGAGCAGAGGAGACTGAGGGGAGACCTCACTGCAGTTCCAACTGCCTGGGCAGGGGCAGAGGAGGGGCAGGACTGAGCTCTGCTCTGGGGGGACCAGGGACAGCCCCCAGGGAATGGCTGGAGCTGTGTCAGGGCAGGCTCAGGGTGGATCTCAGCAAAAGGTTCTTCCCCCAGAGGGTGGTTGGCACTGAACAGGCTCCCCAGGGCAGTGGGCACAGCCCCAAGGCTGCCAGAGCTGCAGGAGGGTTTGGATGATCCTCTGGGGCACAGGGGGGGACTCTTGGGGCTGGGGCTGTGCAGGGCTGAGGGTTGGACTCCAGGATCCTTGGGGGTCCCTCCCAGCTCAGCACATCCTGGGATTGTGTGATTGCTCGTGGAGCACCAGAGCAGCCTCAGGATGGAAGCAGAAGCCTTGGAAGCAGCTGAGTGGGTTTCTGCCACTCCACCACCACTCAAACAGGCAGGAACAACTCCTTGAGGCTTTTACAAACATAGCAGGACCTCTCTTTCCTTTCTCTCCAGCCAGATAAAAAGAAAAGGAAATCAATTCAACCTCTACCCTGATCTCAGCTCCTCAAGCATTGCCAGCCTGATTTCTCCAGCTCCCTCTCATGTAATTCCATTCTATCCCCGTGGTTGTTATTTATGTCATGATGATTACACTGCACTCAAGGGCACGAGGGGGGGGGGATGGGGGGAGATGCTGAGGCCCCTTTAGATTTACAAGAAGGAGTAGCTTCCCCATTCCCAACCTGCTGCATTATTCACCGTGGTTTTCCTTGCTTGCACATGAGAAACGCTCGTGAAATGATCTAGAGCTGCCTGTGCAGCACTTGATTTCAAATGCACTTGAAGTAATCCATCTGCCAGCAGGCCCTGAGGGCTGCCATGCAGGTCTGCCACGGGCATCCTTCATGTGCTGCCTCAGCTTGCTGAGGGGGGAGAAACTCGTGGGTAAAATAAATACAATGGATAAAGTTTGTTTAACGATGGAGCTGCAGCTCTCACAGTGCTCCCCCTCATTATCTGCCATTTATTATCTTCATCAGTGACACAGATGAAGGGATCAAGGGCCCCCCCAGCAGGTTTGCAGGTGACACCGAGCTGAGGGTGCAGGGACACACCTGGAGGATGGGACCATCCACATGGACAAGCTCCAGAAGTGGCCCCTGGGAATCTCCTGAGGTTCAACAAGGCCAAGGGCTGGAGCTGCCCCTGGATCAGGGCAATCCCAGCATCAATCCAGGCTGGGGATGAGCAGGTGGGAGAAGGACCTGGGGGAGAGGCTGGACATGAACCCCCCGTGCCCTGGGCTGATCCCCAGGGTGGGCACAGGGCAGGGGGGGATTCTGCCCTCTGCCCTCAGATGAGACTCACTGAGAGCTACCACTGGGGATGGCACATGGAGCTGCTGGAGAGAGCCCAGAGGAGGCACCAAGAGGGTCAGAGGATGGAGCAGCTCTGCTGGGAGGGAAGGCTGGGACAGCTGGGATTGTTCACCTGGAGAAGAGAAGGCTCCAGGGAGACCTGAGAGCCCCTTGCAGGACCTAAAGGGGCTCCAGGAGAGCTGGAGAGGGACTGGGGACAAGGCATGGAGGGACAGGACACAGGAAATGGCTTCCCAGTGCCAGAGGGCAGGGATAGATGGGATATTGGGAAGAAATTGCTGGCTGGGAGGGTGGGGAGGGGCTGGGCTGGAATTCCCAGAGAAGCTGTGGCTGCCCCAGCCCTGGAAGTGTCCAAGGCCAGGTTGGATGGGGCTTGGAGCAACCTGGGCTGGTGGAAGGTGTCCCTGCCCATGGCAGGGGATTGGACAGGATGAGCTTTAATGTCCCTTCCATCCCAGCCCATTCCATGATTTGATGATGGTTCTGTGCTGTCATTATTTTGTTCTGCCTGTCTTCCTTTTAAAAGTGTTAACACAGCAAAGAGAGTTTTCTCTTCATTATCAACAACTATTAACTAATTACCTGCAAACACAAGACATCAGCACAGACACTTGGGCAGCATGTGCAGCGTGGCAGCAGCAGCAGCCTCAATTTATCATCACAATATCCATGTACAACATAAGCCACAGACAGTGCCTACCTCTTAAACCTCACAGTCTAGCTGGAATGCAAAGTGGAACTGGTCCCAGATTAAAATTGCATCGAATTTCCCATGGCAATAATGAAGTTGTTTGATAAAATTACTCTGGAAGTATTTCTTGCAAACATTAATCTATTTAGATTCATAAGAAATATAAGAAAGAAAAAAAACCACCACCCCCACCTGACTGCTCTTGGCAGCCTTGCCATTAAATACCTAATTAAATTCAAAGTAAACCTAGTCCCTAGTCTGGATTCCCAGCACGAAGAAGGCAGGAAGGGAAAGAATCCAGCACTAATCCCTTTCCCAACACAAACACTACACAACTCCCTAACCTGAGTGAGGGACAGGCTCAGACACGTGTCCTGCTGTTCCAGAGGGGCACAACTGCTCTCCCCTGGGAGGGGACAGCTCCAGGTCCCTGTTCCAGCACCTCATTCCAAAGTCCTTGGGAGAGAGAGGAGCAGGGGGTCACTACAAGGGAGCAAAGTTTCTGAGGCAGTGGGTGGGGAAACGCCCAAAGTTTGTGTGATATTCCCAGCCCTCTGCCATGGAAGCAGCTCCTCTGAGAGCAGGAATCAGCTGCTTTGTGTCCCAAGCTGGGATGCAGCTCCTGCTTGCAGGGGCTCCCCACATCCCTCTCCAGCTGAGCTGGACAAAACCTGCCTGTTATCTTGGAGTTGTTACTCCACTAAATCATCATCCCAGAGCTATTAGAGAAGCTGCTGCAAGTGCTGCAGGTTTGCCAACAGCTCCAGGGGATCTCACAGTGGCCAAGGATAACAAGGAGGAGGGAAATCCCAGCTGTGCTCCTTCCATGGACTGTATCCCATGGGCCAGCTGCCTGTGGAGGGGACTGTGCCCAGCAGCAGCACCCTGGAGGATCCTGCCCTCAGGATCAAGGTGATCCAGGAGGTGGGGGAAGGAAAAATACAGCTCCTGGTTCTTCATTTCCATCTGATATTCTCTCCTAGTGTATTTAAGTGGAAAAAAAAAGGAGGAAAAATTCCAAGCAGGTCTGGCAGTTTCAGAGAATCAGGGAATATCCTGAGCTGGAAGGCTCACCAGAATCCAGCTCCTGGCCCTGCACAGAACAGCCCCAAGAATCACACCACGAGTTTGTTGTAGCTGCTGTCCCTCTTCCATTCCTTCCCACCTGGCCCATCACAGATGCAGGACTGCACAAATCCCACCAAGGGGCTGGAGGTGTCCTCAAGGGGTCACATATTCCCTGTGCTCCCCAAAGCTCACCTAGAATCATGGAATCCCAGCATGGTTTGGGTTGGAAGGGACCTTAAAGATCATCCAGTGACAACATGTCAGAGTAGATCTGACCCTCAGCAAGGGCCCAGCTCCAAACACTTCCAAGACCTCCAGGAATCTTTCCAGTTCTTCTGTAATCCCCTTTACTTCTCTTTGCCCTGCAGGAAGGAGTTCCATGGCTTCGCCATGCGCTGTGGGATGATCCACTTTCTCCTCTCCTGAAACACCTCCTCCAACTTCCATCTGACATTTTGCAGCTCTTGTTTTGGAACAGACAGCAAACAACTGTTCCCTGTTCTCATTCTCCACACCATTCACCCACTTCAGAGACGTAGATTTACCATATCCTTGGCTGTGCTCAGGCTGAAAAATCTCTGAGCTGTCACACAACTTGCTTTGTGTCATCTGCCCTTCCAGCTTGGCCCATCCAACCACTGCTGAACACTCAGAGCCCCCAGAAACATGGAGCTCCCACCAAACCCTCCACAGGACCATCACCCTGTGGCAGTAGAAGAAAATAAAGAAACATCCAGGTCCCCAAAACCAAAACCAACCTCCTGAATATCCAAGGTGGAAGTCCCACACCACCTCCCTGCAGGCAGCAGTGCTGGAAGCAGCTCCCGTGGGAGCAGGAGCTTCCCCAAGGTCACTGAAGAGGTCACATGGGCTACAAGCTGGGTCCCCATACCCAGCATAAGGGACAGGCCAGTGAGGTTCAGTGGGGTAGGCTGGGATCTCATACCCACAGGAGTCCATCTCAATCTTCAGTGTATTCAGATGTCCTGTTCCCTTGAGGTCTGAGTACCACCTGCTCCGTGTGCTCGTGGATCCCAGGTGTGATGGGAGTGGCTGGGATCTTCACCTCATGTCCAGCCAAGGCCCAGGGTGGGACAGTGACCAATGCCTGGACTCTGTTTTTTTCTTCTAACATCCAAGCTAAACCTTCTCTCTGTCAATTTGAAGCCAAGCTGAGTTGATCTTCCCAAGGAAGGGCACCAGGGAGGACCTGGAATGCTCAAACTGACCAAGGGACAAGTGTGAAGATGGGAAAGGGCCTGGATTTGAAGGCTGTGTGAGGACACTGAGGGCACTTGGTGTGTTCAGCTGGAGCAGAGGAGACTGAGGGGAGACCTCCCTGCAGTTCCAACTGCCTGGGCAGGGGCAGAGGAGGGGCAGGACTGAGCTCTGCTCTGGGGGGACCAGGGACAGCCCCCAGGGAATGGCTGGAGCTGTGTCAGGGCAGGCTCAGGGTGGATCTCAGCAAAAGGTTCTTCCCCCAGAGGGTGGTTGGCACTGAACAGGCTCCCCAGGGCAGTGGGCACAGCCCCAAGGCTGCCAGAGCTGCAGGAGGCTTTGGATGATCCTCTGGGGCACTCTTGGGGCTGGGCCTGTGCAGGGCTGAGGGTTGGACTGAATGCTCCTTGGGGGTCCTTCCCAGCTCAGTGATTCTGTGACTGTGACATCTCTGCAGTGCCAGCAGCAGTTGTGTGTCCTGGGAGGGTTGATAACAGCTCAGAGTGGACCGGACCCTCAGCCAAGGGCCCATCTCCCAAACCATTCACACACAACGGACCAGCACCATCCATCTCCAGCAGGAACCCACCAACCATCCCCACCAACCTCCCATGGAGATGGAAGCAGCAGCTTGACCAGCAGCCCCTCCAAGCTGACAATGCCCAGAGTGGCCATTTCCAGAACAGGCCCCTCACAGAAACACGGAGAGCAGCTGGGAATTGGCAGGGTCTGGCTCTTTCCTGCCTCTCCCTCCCTGTTTTAATGGAAAAAGCTGCAGAAACGTTCACACTTCATTACAGAAAGTGCTGCACACGAGCCCAGCTGCAGGGCCAAGCAGTGGGTATCACTTTGGAGAGGCATCACTGCATGATTGCTGTCAAGTAATTAGTGAGCTCTGAGCACACCAGCCTGGGAGCTTTACTAGCACTAAACAAGGGCAGCAGATTTGTAAACAGCTTGCTGTGGAGTAATATTTTTCTGCTCGTATCATCTAAAAATACCATGGGAGAATTTGCTCCCAGTACAAATGGCTCTGCTTGAAAGGGTTTAAAACATCAAAAAAACACATCAAAAGAAAAAAAAAACCAGCTTATGATAATTCAGAGCAGGTTTTGGCTTTGTTTGCCTGCCTTTTTCTCTTCCCAACTTCAAACCGTTGCCCAGCCCAGAACTGGGCTTCACTAAAACACCGAGTTTCACCAGAGAGGCAGTGAAAACTGTGCTGACACCCACCTTCAGCCCTTCCCCACTCCCACATGGCCTTATGTGGGGTCAAATTACAGTTTCTCGTGGGTTTTTTGGGGTCCCACGTGGGAGCAGCTCTGACACTGGGTGGGCAGAGAGTCTCTGTGGGAGGAGAAGTCAACTGGGACCAGTCTAAAGCTCCCAGAGAGGTCCTAAGTCCTGCATTAAAGGTTTAACTCTTCTTAAGACCTTTTATGGGGCATCCACACTTGGGTGGACATTTCCCAGAGAAGCTGTGGCTGTCCCTGGATCCCTGGAAGTGTCCAAGGCCAGGTTGGATAGGTTTGGATCAACCTGGGCTGGTGGGAGGTGTCCCTGCCCATGGCAGGGGTGGAATGAGATGATCTTTAAGATCCCTTTCAACCCAAACCATCCTGGGATTCCATGATTCCCTGAATCCTTCTGCTGAAGGGAGGAGGAGGAGGAGGCCCAGGTGACTCTCCAGGAATCAAGATTTGCTGTGGGGCAGTGCTTTCCACCTGGGGACCCCAGACCTTGCTGGATCACAGCCAGATGAACAAACCACACGTAATTTGAGCACTAGTGAGAGTTTCTGTTTTCCCTTCTGCCCGTGCCAGGTTGGGCCCTTTTAGCCATTAACTCTGTTGGTTTATTTGGGAGAAAGCAGCTCGTTGGGAAGCTTGTTATTCCATCCACACTGATCCTGAGGAGGCTGTTAATGAAACCACAGAGACCTCCTGATGCCCGGGAATGGCAGGAAGAGGAGTACAAAGTGGCCCACTTTTTACACTTCATTGGGGAGCTTTATAAATTAATTGGAGTACAAAGTCAGGACTAATTGATGTTTGTATTGATTGAACTGCTCCAAGTCTTAATTTTGGTTGTAAAACTCACTTTAAAATAGAGCCATTTATAATTAAGACAGGATCTGTAATTAATGGAGTTTTATACTCATAAAGCTGCCTCTCTCATCAGTCTAAATTAAACTCCACATGAAAGTTAGTGCAAATTAAATACAGTAGATGCCAAAACTACTTTCTCTGAACTCTTTGCTATTCTTAATAATGTCAAACCAGAAGTGATTTGGAGATGGGAAAGAGAGATGGAAATTCCTATTAGAAGAGGTGACAGTAGGGAGGGGCCCCCTGAGGGTGCAGGGAGCTCTGACAGGGAGCAGGACAGAATCTCAGGATCATCAAGGCTGGAATAATCCTCCAAGATCATCCAGTCCAACCATTCCCCCAGCACTGCCAAGGCCACCACTGACCATGTCCCCAAGTGCCACACCCACGTGGTTTTTAACACTTCCAGGCGTGGGGACTCCCCTGGGCAGCTGTGCCAGGGCCTGACCACCCTTTCCATGAAGAAATATTTCCAAATATCCAACCTAAACCTCCCCTGGCTGTTTCTTCTCATCTCCTCACTTGTTACCACAGCCAAAGCCATCACCATCCTCTTCCACACGTGACACCAGCAGAGCCACGAGCCACTTCCCACTCGGAAAATTAATGTATCCCCCTTCTCTCACAATCAGAAGTCGTAAACCAAACCTGCTTTTAAAAAGATCCTGTTCCAGCAGAGTCACCCCAGGTCACCACACACCAGGGGGGTTCCCAGGGCTGGTGGTTGTTTGAAACAAGGCCTGACCCTGCCCCCAAAGCCATTAACAAATTCCCCAGTCCTGGTGACTGTGGTTGACCAGACCACTCTTTCCAACTTGATCTCATCGGAAATCTTTACAGCCATCAACCACAATATTTACAAAGCACAGGCAGTTTTGGGCTTGTGGCAAGAAAATAAATCATCTTGGACATATGCACAGAGCTAAGAGTTCCCCAATAAAGCTGTTTGCCACGTCCTTATCTAGGTAATTAGCTACTCCCTTCTTTAAAGGCTCCCATTTAATTGGGGTGGCTGCTTTTAGTGGAATAACATTTCCTCTTCCCAAAAGGGCTCCTACTATTTTTGTACCGTGGGTTTGGGTTTTTTTCTGGCTGCCACATTCTGCTTTTCCCACTAAAATGAAAAAGTCACTGCAACCCTCAGCAAGTATTTATGGCTTCAACATTCCTACACACACTGAGCTGACATCCATAAAAGCTTGGCACAGCTGTCCAGCATTATCCCACAGAACTTCAGTGGAGGCTCAGGGTCCTTCTCCAAAGAGCTACACAGGTTGACTCGCTCCCTGGAGCTCCCAAGGGTCATCCTTTAGAATTCCCAACTGTGTCCTCATGGACAGCAGAAGATCAGGGCTTAGAGAAGTCTCAAGGAGTTCTTCAGGTGAGGAAAATTGTGCCCACAGCGTGAACCACACCAGGGTTTCTCTCTTCCATGGGGGTAAGGGCTGTGGTAGTCCCTGGGATGGCCAGAAATGATCCTGATCCCACCAAAGTCATGGAAAAACTCCATCAGCCAAGGCAGAGCTGAGGCCACAGTGGAGATGCAGAAAGTGCCTCCCTGCATGGGTCAAAAAAAAAAAGAGCATCAAACCTGTTTGTTTAATCTGTTTTGGGGCCAAAGCACACATTCCATGGCCCTCCTGCCTCAGAGTTCCTCTTTTTAGCCCCCTGTGTGGATTTGTGTTGCTCTCACCCCATGGAAGCCTCAGAGGCCTCGG
Organism: Myiozetetes cayanensis; assembly: GCF_022539395.1. Taxonomy (NCBI): domain Eukaryota; kingdom Metazoa; phylum Chordata; class Aves; order Passeriformes; family Tyrannidae; genus Myiozetetes; species Myiozetetes cayanensis. The sequence continues at coordinate 4,636,901 of NW_026087522.1, read as the reverse complement.
GAGCAAGTGCTGGATGAGGTGAGTGGGAAAGCAGAAAGCTGATTGCTAATGAACCACATGAATTATCATCCTGGTAATTACCCAAGGGACTGAGGTTCAAAAGAGCCTCTTCTCTCTCCCATCATCGCTCCTCGGTCTGAACACCCACTCACACAGGCAGGCTCAGCCTTGCAGACTGGGATGGCACTGGTTTTGTGCCACCAGGGACTGGCAGGTCCTTGTCAGGCAGCAGAGAGGAGATGGCAGTGTTAGCTCAGGGGGACATAGGCAGCTACACCCCCAAAAACACCCCACGAGGAGATGTGATGTCCAGCATTCCAGCACTAAGGAAGATGAAACTCAGGCTGTGAGGGTGAAACTTCCTCCAGGAGCTGGTCCTAAAATCCCTTCCATCAGAAAGAGAAGTGGACACTAAGGGGATTACCCAGTTACCTGATTTTTTCAGCATCAGAGGGTGAAAGCCCAGCCCTGTCCATGGGAATTTGGAGACAATAAGTCCCTTTCCAAGCTGGAAGCAGCTTTTCCATGGGCTGAGCAAGAAGAAGGACACAAACCCTTCTGCCTCCCAAGAAACTCCATGGGTGGTTTCTCTGCATGAGGGAAATTCAGGGATGAGCAAACATTGCTGGGATGGAGAAACACCCCCTGCCAGGGTCAGCAAGTTCTCAGGAGAGCTTTTGATTTGCCAGGACTCAACGTTGTGACCCCAACCCTGAATCAGAGAGCCCTGGCGAGGGGCAATAACCACACCAAGTACCTGCAAACAGCAGCCTCAGGTCGCTGTTCCTAAACACAAACAGCACCAGAGACATCACCCAGTGCATTATGGAGTCAGCACTTTCCCACAGCAGCTCCATCCATGCCATGGTAACACACCTGAGGTGTCCACCAGGATCTCGTCACCCATCCCTTGACCTGCTGTGCTGTTACAGTGAGACAATAAACTGAACCCTCCCAAGAAATCCTCTCTAAACCCCCAAAAACTGATAATCAGCAGCTTTTTAAGCGTGAGGCTGCTTGTCTAATCCAATCTCCTTGTGCATTTTTGCTGTGTGACCTCCTCCCCCTAAAGGGACGCCCGAGTCTTATCCTGAGCGAAAGGAATCAAAGCACGTCTCCTGCTTGCTATTTATCAAAACAGAACCATAAAAACCAATCAGACCTCAGTGCAGGATAGCAGGGATGCCTGAGGAAAAGCCAGAAACTCCCTCCAGAACCCTGTCTTTAAGCAGCCTCTTTATTTGCTTTGCTTCCATCTCCTCGGCTCATATATTCCACTTTTATTGTGAAAAATGAGAGCGAGACAAAAGAGAAGATGGGGAATATAGCAAAGGAAAGCTATTGAGAAACCAGTCTGCAAGGCAACTGGAATGAACCCTGAAGAAGCCATTAGCTCCCCTAACCCCTTTAACAGACCCAGAGTGGGGTGGGCAGGGGGAAGTGTCCTTTCTGCATCTCCATCCAAAGCAAACCTTGGATATTTTTACTGCTCAGAAGCAGCTCTGGGCTGGAATCCCAGAATGTGCTGAGCTGGGAGGGACCCCCAAGGATCCTGGAGTCCAAACCTGCACAGGCCCATCCCCAAGAGTCCCCCCCTGTGCCCCAGAGGATCATCCAAACCCTCCTGCAGCTCTGGCAGCCTTGGGGCTGTGCCCACTGCCCTGGGGAGCCTGTTCAGTGCCAACCACCCTCTGGGGGAAGAACCTTTTGCTGAGATCCACCCTGAGCCTGCCCTGACACAGCTCCAACCATTCCCTGGGGGCTGTCCCTGGTCCCCCCAGAGCAGAGCTCAGTGTTCCCTGTGCTTTGCCAGCAGCCCCAGCTCAGCAGTGAAGGCACTCGTGGGACGGTGGCACTGAAGGACGGAGACCCCGAGGACACAAAACCCTCCCGGTGACTCAGTTACGACCCCACCACTCGGTCAGGATGAGATCCCTGCCCAACCCTCCTCCTTGGCTTGGCCAACACCACGAGACAATGTGTCTCCAGAAGTGATTTCACAAAAAAAAACCCAGACTGAGCCTCTCTGAGGCACCTCATCAGCCCCAGCAGCTGCACGGGACACATGTCGGGGCTGCTGAAAGGAAATGTTTGGGTTCGACTCTTTCAGTGGCAGTGTCTGACTTTTCCAGCCAAAATCCACACATTTGCCACACCTTCAGAACAGGAATAAGTTCGTAAAAGCTCAAATTCAAAATGAAACACTTTGTTTTGGAACAGATGTTTGGTTTGTTGGGGTTTTTTTTTTCCCCCCCAGTTTCTGATTTGTGGCAGAAAAATGCAAGAATTCAAATGTGCTGATTTGGCTTAAATTGAAATGGATCCCCCTAGTTGGTTTTTTTCCCATTTTTATTGGGTTTTTTTAGCTCTAGTGAACAGAAAAATCCCTTCTTTGCAGAGCTGAATCTGGGAGCAGTGCCTGTCCTGGGGCTGTTAACCCTCCCTGAGGTACAGACTTGGTTCTTCCCTCCTGTGCAACCAGGGAGGTTGTTACTCCTGGTGCTTTTAGAGAGGGAAACCTGAGCCCACCTCCCTTCCACCTCCCCCCCAGGAGCCAAGCAGGACCAAACAGGGGTTTGGTGATACCCTCCAACTCTGTATTTTCTCATTTTCCCTTCTGCAACACTGGAATCAAATTTACAAAGCAGTGACAAGCTGCATTTAAGTCGGCTGTGATGGACATTTCATCCCTCAGACACACTGGCAAACACAGTTTCACATTTCAAAGGCAGGAATTGCCGTGTCCCCTCAAAGCACAATTTACTCCTGATGTGCAAACATGAAGAATTGTTGAGGGGGGGGGAAATGCTTCAAAATCTTTTTTACCTTCAGGAAGTAGCAGCAATTACAATCAGTTCCACGGGCACAGTTCTTCTTCCCCCTCCCCACCAAACCTATTCACAGAATCTCGGGCCCTGGATTAGGTTTAGTTGAAAGAAAAGTAATGAGATTTGTGTTTCCTAACAAATTAAACAGAAACTGCCCCAAAGGATAACCCTAAAATACAAAATACTGCCTCATCCCACACGTTCCTACCACGCTTGTGCTCTAATGGCTTATTGAGAAAGGGAGACTTCTCTTAAAAGACACCCTAACGAGGCACAAACATCTTTCACTACCAGAGCTTTAGGGTTTTCTTTCTTTCTTTCTTTTTTTTTTTCATAATTGCTATCCAAAAAAAAGGAAACATTTTAAGGAAGATTTCGTGCTGTTGTGCAATGCTAAAGATTGAAAATTCCAAACATTTCTGGAAGTTATTTTGCCTTGCTCTTACTTGCATGGTGGGTGTCGCTGCAATGGGTTGCCTGTGTCAAACCCACCCCGGTTCCAGATGGATGTTGGATCCCATCTGCTTTCCCCAGTGCTGAAGGGTGCCAGGACTCTGGGACCCTCACCCCTGAGGACACCGAGGTGCAGGATCTCCCGTCACGGACAGATTTGGGTCGTGGTGCTCACACAGGTCCTGCCGCCTGGTCCCACCTCCACCACAACCCCTCCCTTCGGTCCCCTCGGCTGGGTCAGGGCACCAGAGTGGAGATGAACAGAGAGCGAGGCACAGAGCAAGGTCCTGGCTCGGCTCAGCCTCCAAAACCCACCCCAGGGTGCTGGAGAGCCCCTGGCTGAGCCCCCCTGCCTGCCTGGGCAGCATCACCCAGTGGGGAGGGACGGGCAGGACCTCGGGCAGCCCTGAGCCCACCAAACTCCAGCCCAGATTCCACTCATTTCATTCGGAGAGCAAAAAACCCGAGCCAGGTTGGCATCAGCCCGAGGAGCTGCGGTGAGATCAGCCCTGCACCCCGTGCTGCAGTGGCAGGGCTGGCACAGAGTGTTGGATAACCCCAGCTCTGCCCCCCGGGAGCTCCCCGTGCTGCTGGGCACGGCCCTGGCCTGGGGGCAGAGCAGGACGGCGCAGGGGGAGATCCCTCGGAGCCCCCCCGGTGTTCCCGGGAGCAGCCCCACCCCTCGGGGGTCCCTGCACAGCACCCCCAGCTCCCCCGGGAGATCTGCACCCCAGGCAGGAGCTCAGCCTGACTTCAGAAGGTTCACACTGATCCTCTTTGCTGCCACCAAAGCCAGTGGAGCTGGGAAAGCAGCAGTTCCCTGCTGGGCTCCTGCTCTGTGCCCTGAACCCAGGACGTGGCTCCAGCTGCCCATCATTTCTGCTCCAGGAACAGCAAATCCCACTCTGGAGGCAGCTGCCCATCATCCCACCTCGTCTGCAGCTCCAAAGTCTGCCCTCCAGCCTGCCATCCCTCCCCATCCTGCCTCATCCCTCCCCTCCTCTCCTCCTGCCTTTCCAGCTCTGACTTTCTGGGAGACCACCCAGTGCAAACCCTGGCAGGGACCACAGCTCATTTAATAATCCCCAATTATTATTTTGTACTTATTTCTCATCTCAGCTGGGGCTGGGATGGTCTCAGGACCCACTTCTGGGCCAGGGAAAGCGGGAAACAAGAGATTTCCAGCCAGAGGGAGAGGACATCCAGGTCTGCTGCTTTCATTCCTGGCATTTCTGTCCTCCCTCAGCTGCACTAACACTCTGCTAAGTGAGTTCTCACTCTGCCAAGCCACTGGCCTCGTCCTCAGGGCACTAAATGCACTTTCATACTCAGGGATGAGAGGACAGGGAGCAGAGCAGAGCACAGAGGGCACCTGTGGGTGGTGGACACTGCCCAGGAGAGCGGCAGATCCTGCCTGGAGCAGGGCTGGGAGCACTGACCTTGGCACAGCTCTGCTCCAGTGGCACTGGAAAAAATTCCCTTCAGAAGAGGCAGGTGAAAGCCTCCCTGGATCACTGGGTTTTTCTGCCTGTCATTCCTGCAGCAGCCTCGTGCCAAGGCAGTGCCCTTGTGTGCCAGCCCCTCCTGGGCCACCAACGGGCACGCTGTGACCACGGGCCCAGTGACACAGGGCATGAGGACCCACCACATGAGGTGGTGCCTCACCCAGAGCACCCAAAGCTGGGGGGGCTCAACTGCTCCCCTTCCCATTCCCAAGTATTGCTGCTGCCAGGGAAACTGAGGCACAAAGGGAAGAGTGATCCCAAAACATCCCACAAGTAGATCCCAGGGACACTGAGGCACAAAGGGATCAGTGATCCCAAACACCCCACAGATAGATCCCAGGGAAACTGAGGCACAAAGGGATCAGGGATCCCAAAACACCCCACAGATAGATCCCAGGAAGACTGAGGCACAAAGAGATAATTGATCCCAAAACATCCCACAAATAGATAAACTGAGGTAAACTGAGGCACAGTGGGATCAGTGATGGCAAAAATATCCCAGGGAAGAACCACAAATAGATCCCAGGGACACTGAGGCACAAAGGGATCAGTGATCCCAGAACATCCTAGGGAAGAATCACAGATAAAGATCTGGCCTTCTGCTTCTCCATGGAGAGGAACAGTCAGAACCAGGTTTTCCCCCTAAATAATGACTTTTATGTGTTAGATCACAGAATATTCTGAGTCCAACTCTTAAGTGAATGGGCTTGTGGGTCCCTTCCAACTCAGAATGTTCTGTGATTCTGTGATCCAATAGCTAAACCTCATTATTTAGGGGGAAAACCTGTTTGTGACTGTTCCTCTGTAGAATGCAGTGCAGAACAGAGGCTTTTTGCAGGTGTTTGCACTTTGGTGAGTTGGCTGCTCTGATGGAGCCAAGGGAATCGATTCAGCTTTGCTGTGAGTTGATTAAAGCTGAAGTGCTGAAAGACACAGTGAACTTCCCCAGCCTGGCTAAAATATGTGTGTCCACAGCTCAGAGGGACATCTGGCAGTCCACCATCCCAAAAAGGGCACATTCACAGCAGGCAGAGCATCACAATAACCTCCAAACCCTCAAGTACTTCAAATTAAAGGATGGACCTGCAGAGCCCAGTGCTGACAGGGACACACCGGGTGTGACCACACAGAGACCTGGCAGCACCCACAGGACCCTCAGCTCCATCCTGGCCCTGTCCTTGGCATCCAGGCCAGTCTGGGATTCACCATCCACCTTCCAGCATCCTCCAGTGGCAGCTTCTCCAGCCCTTCTCCAATTCCTGAGCCCGGAGCTGCTAAAGAGGCCCCAGAACTGAAATAAATGGTGAGAAGTTTGCTCAGCACTCAGGGCCACCCAGGGAGGTCTAAAATCCAGGGCACAGCCCAGGTCTGTGCCTCTGTCTGGGCACTTAAACGGGAAGAAGTAGCTTAGCAGAGGGATTTTCAGCTGGGGACCAAGTGCTTGGCTCTCCAGAGCTGCTGTGGCTGCTGCAGGGCTGAGGTTTCACAGAACCCCAGAAGATGCTGAGCTGGGAGGGACCCACAGGGATCATGGAGTGCAGCCCTCCGTTTCCCCAGCATCCTGGGATTCAAAAAGGAAGCACCATCACCTCCCTTATGGGCTGGGGGACCCTTCCCAAAAGTTCCTGTGGCACTGCCCAGAAGTCCCAAAGTTTGGTCAGCAACTGATGTGTCCCTTTGCCAGACAGAGAAGGATGCTCTGGCCAGACTGACACCCCAGGGGAGCTCACTGGGAGCAGGAATGATGCTCTCAGCAGTGCTGGGTGTGCAGCCAGTGTCCAACACCTCACTGATCCCAGCCCTCCTGTGCCTCCAGCTGGAAAATGAGGGAGCCAGAGGCATCCAGACCCCTCTGCTTCTAACCCCAGGGTGTCTGTCATTCCTTATGGCCCTGTCCCACCTCCTCCCACACACAGGGAAATGCCACTGCCTGGGGGTACACTGGCAGAGCAATACACTGAGACCCCTGAGTCCCCCCAGAAACACTTCCCAGAGCAGCAGCCACTTGCTAAAGCCCAGGGTTTTGAGGCAAGGGATGGAAGGAACTTGTAAAATTAATGACCCAGCCCAGCAGCTTGCATAAAAAATTAAAAATCCGTATTAAAATTTGGATAAACGTGTCACAGGGAGATTTAAATGCCTTTCAAAGCGTGTTTAGCTCTTGCTGGGGATGTGCTCCCTTGCCATGGCCCGAGGCAGTGCAGGTTCTCAGCTCGTTCCACTGAGATCCTCAGCGGGAGGAGGGTCAGCCCAGCACCATTCCCGGCCTGTCTGGAGCACTGAAGCCTCAGCAGCACCTCTGCTGGGAGAGACAAACACGGCAGAGCTGCAAGGAGCTGCCTGAAGGCCCCCAAAGCAACTTCTTCCAGCTCAGAGAGGCTCCTTCTCCGCTCCAACAAGCCCGAAAGCCTCCAGCCCTGCCCAAGGATGTCTGAATACCCACCAGCCCCTTCCCTGAACTGTGTCAGCAGAGCTGGAGTTCAGACAATCTCTCTAATTGTTGTCCAGATGGTGTCCCTGTAATTCTAATTTGTTGGCAGCCAGTCTCATTTTATTTATACTCTCTTGCTGCAAGGACTCTTGGAGATGGTGCTGATGCCTGTTCTCGGATTTTGGGGGCAGGCAGTCCAGGTGACACGTTTCTCCTTGGCAGAGGAGGGTTGGAAAAGTGGAAACAGAGACTCTGTAAGCCCTTCCCTAAAAAAATGTTTGTTCCCCTGGGTAATCAAAGTACTGGTACCTCGTGTGGGGTTTGGGCTGCAAAGCATTGGAGGGAGGAGGTACTTTCTGTTCTGGAGTTTCTCCTCCCATCTATAGTTTTCTGCCTCCTTCCTGCTGAAGATCTCTAGTGCTGGAGAAACCCCAGAACTCATCTTAAAACCCTGGTGGTCCCTGCAGCAGCTCAGACCCTCCTGACATGGTTCTTCCTCTCCATGAAACCTGGAGGAGCCGGAGCTCCCTGTGCTTGGACACTCTGGGTGTCCAAACAGTGCTTGGGGTGGGAAGTGATGCTGATTCCAGGGGAAAAAAAAGCTTTCCTGGAGGCTGGGAGTGGCAGGTTGGTGATGCTGGGGCTGGATGATGGGTGGATGGATGGGTGGGTGGATGGATGGATGGATGGATGGATGTGAGTCTGCAGCTCCCAGGACCTCGGTGCCCCAGAGGAACCATTCCCAGAGGGAGCTCAGGAGGACAGAGCCCTCCCAGCTGCACTGGGCAGGGGCTCCACTCAGCAATCCTGACATCTGGAAACTTCCAATGAGCTGGGACAGACCTCTGGGAATGAGAACTACAAACCTCTGCCGTGGGGGATTCCTTGAACCTCATCAGGGCTGAGCTGCCACACAGCCTGGGACAGGTACCCCCCAACCCTCCATCAGCAACTCCACAGGACAGGAACTGTCTGGAGCAAATGGGAGCCTTGGAATAAAATAATACTGTGCAGAAAGTACTGTGAGGGTGGGCAGGCCCTGGCACAGGTTGCCCAGAGAAGCTGTGGCTGCCCCATCCCTGGAAGTGTGCAAGGCCAAGTTGGAGCAACCTGGGCTAGTGGAAGGTGTCCCTGCCCAGGGCAGTGAGTGGAACGAGATGGGCTTTAATATTCCCTTCCAACCCAAACCATTCCAGGACTCTCTGATTCTAAGAATATTAATATTGCACCAGATTTTCCCATTTTACTCTTTCATGCCTCCCAAGTCCCAAGGAAGCCCAGACTGTAATTAAAATATGGAGCTGGAAAATCAGCAGAAGGAGCTCAGCAGAAGTGAGAGGCACAGCTGCTGCTGTCCACAGCAGACTCTGCACGGTGATGCTGCAGTTTTATATTCAGAGACACGAAACACTATCAGAGCCCAATAGAAGACATAAATAATTCCACTGCCAGCCATGACCACTCACAGCAGCGACACTGTGGATAAACCTCTCCTTAGAAAAGAACTCCTGCAAAAGAGAAAACCAGCTTCATACAGCTCCATCCACTTCATTAACAGGCAGTGCTTACATTGAGCGTGGGCCTGGAGCCCTGGGCAGGAATCCATGTGCAGAGCATCCCAGGGGGGCTGTATCCCAGTGCACCTCCACCTCAGCATGTCTGCTGGCCCAGCAAAATATCCTCCCTTCTTCCCTTCTTCCCTTCTCCTTTCCTTCCTTTTTCCCTTCCTTTGCTCCCTTCCTTTCTTTTCTTTCCTCCCTTTCCTCCCTCCCTCCCTTCCTTCTTCTCTCCCCTTTTCCAAGTGTTTTTCCCCCTTCCCATGGACACAAAGCCGAGCAGAGCAGACTCAGCCTGTTGCTGCTCCATGACTCAGTCAAGTGACTAATTCTCCTCTCCCCTGGGTTTCCCTCCTGGAGCACATTCCTGCTCCAAAACACGGCTTGGTCTCACCTGGGACGGCACAGATGATCACTCTGGTCCCCACAGGGCACAGCCAGCTGGCTGTGGGGGCTGGAGGGGACCTTCCTGTCCCTCTCCCTTCTGTGCTGTGCCATCAGCAGGATTGAAATCCCTGCTGGCAAACACAGAGCCAGAGAAAAATCAACACCCGGAGAGAGAGAGAGAGAGATGAGGAGCTGCTCAACAGCCCCGGCTCTCCAGAGCAAGGGACTGCTACCAAACCTGCCTGATAACACAGAGAGGATCTGGCTGAGCCACAATCCTCCTGGCTCACAGGGTTTGTGCAAAATAACAACCCCCAGCCGAGACTGCCCGGGGACAGAGCTCTGCAGGATCCCAGAGTGACAGGGTCACTGTCACAGAAACACTGGGTCAGAGTCACCACATCACAGAACCACAGAATCACCAATCATAGAATCACAGAACCACAGAAGCAGTCACCAAATCACAGAACCACAGTCACAGAGTCAGAGAACTACAGAATGAGTCACCAAATCACAGAATTACAGAGTCTCAGAATCACCAAATCACAGAAACACAGAATCACAGTCCCAGAGTCCCAGAATCACCAAATCACTGAGTCACAGCACCACAGAATCACAGCTGGGAATCACAGTGGAATCACTGCTGAGCTGGGAGGGACCCCCAAGGATCCTGGAGTCCAACCCTCAGCCCTGCACAGGCCCAGCCCCAAGAGTCCCCCCCTGTGCCCCAGAGGATCATCCAAACCCTCCTGCAGCTCTGGCAGGCTCCCTTCCCAGGACATACAACATCCAAGGAGCATCATCTCAGATGTGCAGCCCTGATTCTGGCCCTGTTTCCAGAGGCAGGCTTAGGATGGCACCGCTGTGGGGCCATTTCACCTGGAGTGTGTCCCCAGCAGGGACCCAGCGTGTCCCCAGCCCCGTGACTGCCCTCCTGGCCCTGCTGCTGGGGCTCCAGAACCTGCTGCAGCCCCCACACACCTTGAGCCACTTGGCACTGCCTGTGTTCTTGGCAAGCAGGAGACAACTGCTAATCTGAGCTCCATGTGGGGCAGCACTTAACCATGACCTTTAAATTATTTCAAGAACAGTTTCCCAGGGTACTCCGGAGCTGCTCGTGGCTCTCTCCTACACAGGAGCCCAGGGAAGAGCCTTCTGGAGGTGACAAAAGGCAGCTTGCTGGGAAGAAGCAGAAACCAGGTAAAGCACCTCCTGCAGGGTGGTGTAGAATCCATAATCACAGAGCAGCCTCCTGCTGAGGAATCTGCACCTCCCTGCCGTGGAGCTGCTGCACCCCAAGGCTCCTGCAGGCAGCAGCTCTGCCCCATCTCACGTGCTGCTCTGCTGACATCTCCGGTTCAGGCAGGCAAAAGTGGAGATGCAGCTCAACCTTCAGGGCTGTATCCAGCCAAAAAATAAAAAAAAAAATCTCTGCCAGCCTAGAAAAACCCTTATGGACACCCCAGACACACCTCCTGGGGCAGGGGCTGCGTGACCTGAAGCCCCAGATGCCAAGAGCTGCCCCTGCAGCACCGTTTCCTCCTGCTGATTTTCAAAGGAATCTGGGCCAGGTGAGGCTTTACCTCGATGTCTTTCTGGACAAAGAGCTGCTGCTGTGGCTCAGCTTTAGGGTTTCTCTGCAAGGCACTGACTAGTTCCCATCTCCCAGGCACTTCTTGCAAAGCCTACTTATCATGCATGTGCCTCCCTTCAGGTGATATTTGTCACATTCCTGCTATGGAAATGTTTTTGCCTCCTGACAATACCCTTTAGATAGTGCCTATGGAGGAGGATGACTCAAGCTCGACATGATTATTTCCATCCACCATTTTTTTATTAAAAAGACTCCAAACGTGAGGACGGGAGGTGGTTTGAGAAGGGACGTGGAAACCACAGAGTCTGCACAAGCCACGCCACACTTTGATGTCACCCAACAACAGCCAGGAAATTCATATGCAAAACAGCCTTAATTTCTAAAAACAGCCCCTCCCAGCCTTGATTTATAATCTCACGCCCAGAAACCTCTGAGCACACGGCAGTAACTCCAATCCAGGACCCTGCCACGCTTCGCAGCCCCTCAGAGACAGGTTATGGATGTGCTGCCACTTCCAACTCCGTCATTTAGTGGCTGTTAACAAAGTTAAGGAGCTCCTAATATGGCTTTGTGCAAGTTAATTCCCTTTTGTGACGGTGACAGCTCCTAAACACCCTCACACTACTACAGAGCCACAAAGAGAGAACCACAAATAGCAGCGTGGCTGCTCGGAATAGAAGAGGCATCAGCAGTGACCTGTTATCTCTCCAGCCTCTTCCCTGCCTGCCAGCGCTCAGTTTAAAGCAGGATGGAAAAAAACAGAGCCCAGTTCAAGCTGACAGATGGCTGATGGAAGTCTGAGAAGTTTTCAGAGGGGAAAACTTACTCTGCTCTCGTTGGATCCCCCCTGGAAGAGTGTGGGCAGTTCTGGTCCACACTGTAGGAGGGACGTGGAACTGTTGGAGCAAGTCCAGGGCTGGTAAGAGCACCTCACCTATGGAGACAGGCTGGGAAAATTGGGATTGTTCAGCCTGGAGAAGAGAAGGCTCTGGGAGACCTGAGAGCCCCTCCCAGGGCCTAAAGGGGCTCCAAGAGAGCTGGAGAGGGAGCTGGGACAAGGGATGGAGGGACAGGACACAGGGAATGGCTTCCCACTGCCAGAGTTAGATGGGATATTGGGAAGGAATTGTTCCCTGTGGGGTGGGCAGGCCCTGGCACAGGTTGCCCAGAGAAGCTGTGGCTGCCCCATCCCTGGAAGTGTCCAAGGCCAGGTTGGACAGGGCTTGGAGCAACCTGGGAGAGAGGAAGGTGTCCCTGCCCATGGCAGGGGGTGGAATTGGATGAGTTTTAAGGTCCCTTCCAACCCAAACCATTTTATGATTTATGCCAGAGAAGAGGCAGAGCAGCACCTTCAGCACACTGTGTGTCCATTCCAAAACCTGGACTCCTTTTCTCTTACATTACTTGAAGCCAGAATTATTTTTCATTCCCTGATCTCCATATGATCCCTCAGCCATCACCCTCAGGCTGCAAAGAGGGAGCACTCAGTATTCACTGCAGGGCTGTATTCCAGTCAGGCTGCACAGATCCTGCAGCATCCTAGAGCCCACAATTCCAGAAATCCTGCCCCAAGTGCTGAGACACACAATGCTAGATATGGGAAAAGAAAAATCTGCTGGAAACCCCCCCAATAGATCAGGCACTTGTTGGAGCCCTGGGCGCAGAGGGAACATCGGAGAAAATTCCCACTGACTTCCCCAGCTTCAAACCTTTAATAATTTAATATGTGTGACTGGAATTTCTCAACAGGCTGGAACTCCCTCAGGAGCAAAATCTCATTGAAAAAGGAACCAAGGAGAATTTTGGCATCTCTTTCCCGACCCTGTGAGATTAAATGCAAATATGTTATTGGCATCGAGCTATCACAGCTTGATGTATCCACAAAGCTCCCATACCCTGACATTAACTTCTCGAGGAAGAACATTTTGTTACTCACCCTGAGAGTGTTTATGCTTAAAGGCAGAAAGACTAATTCTATTCTAGGCTGGGCAGTGAACAGTGGTACCTTCAGCAATCACCAGCACACCCAGGCACTGATCTGGTATTAGTGACAAAGCACAGTAAGACAGAGATGCTGCCTTAGAATTAAATATCAATTCCAGAGGCTGCCTGCTGCTGGCTGGCAGACAGAGAACTATCTGCAGCTTCTTACGCTGCTCTGGCTTTAGCAGACACGAATCAATTCGGTGCCGTTCTGTGTTCGCAGGTGGCAAAAAAAACCCCACGTCCTGAGGTTGAGCTCTTTCAGAGCCGGCAAAAGCCACAAAGCCCTCGGAGAGGCGGGGCTGTGGGGCACGAGGCTGTCAGGAAAATAATCTGGCCAAATTCTAGCGGGAAGGCTGTGCTTAACAGGCAGGCAATAAATGGGTGATTAATTAAATCTCGCGGAGAATGAGGGGGACACTCTTTGAGTGAGCGCTCCCGATCGGGGCACCGGCCGTGCTGAGTGGAAGCAGGACTTGCATTAACAGCGACTCGGGCAGCTCCTTCACACCTAATTCGCTTCATTTGCGTTAATTAAGGGAGATGATCCGCGACCCGCGGCCTCTGGAAGGTGGGGCTGTTCTCCCGCAGCTGCTGCTCCCACCCCGCAGGGAAAAGTGATGCCAGAGGGTTTGAGGAGCCTGCAGAGAGCCCAGCACGGATCAGGGAGGCGCGGCAAGGATGGAAATGAGCTGGGCTGCCTCCCCACGTCCAGCCCCAGATCATTTCCAGGCAAACAACAGGGAGACAAACCAGGGACAAGTATCCCCAGTGGGATGGGATGGCCCTGACAGTGGGTTCCAACTCGACAGTGGGTTCCAACCTTGACAGTGGGTTCCAGCCCTGCAAGTGGGTTCCAGCCCTGCAAGTGGGTTCCAGACCTTACAGTGGGTTCCAGACCTTACAGTGGGTTCCAGCCTTGACAGTGGGTTCCAGACCTTACAGTGGGTTCCAGCCTTGACAGTGGGTTCCAGACCTGACAGTGGGTTCCAGACCTTACAGTGGGTTCCAGCCTTGACAGTGGGTTCCAGCCCTGATGCCACTTCACAGAATCATGGAAGCATCGACTTATTAAGGTTGCAAAAAACCTTCAGGATCACTGAGTGCAACCTCTGACCAAACAGCACCACTTGGATCAGCTCCTGACAGTTGTCTGCAAATCCCAGACGTGCTCTAATCAGCGCTGGCATAACCAAAAACCCCTTTGTTGTCTGCATCTGGAATGAACTGTAGGGCCTAATCCCACCTCCTGTCACAGGGACAGCAGCAAAGCTTCTCCTGCAACACAGCTTGTCATCTCTAGGGTGCAGACAGGCTGAGTCACTTCAGTTCAGCTGAACTTCAATCTTCAAGCCAAGCTCCTGAGCCCCAGAAGTGCCCAGGACATGCCCTTGGCAATGCTGGGGTCTGAGCTGAGCTGAACTGAAAGCGGTTCCTTGTGTTGCATCTCTCCCCTGAGCTGCCTTCTGACTTACTGAGGAGGAGAAAACACTGTTTGTCCCAAAGATAAGTTAATTTAAACCTCACAAAACCAAATCCAGAGGAGTTGACAAGGTTTGTGAACCGAGGTCCGATTTACCAAAGCGCACGTGAAAAGGGACAGGGTGGGCAGAAATGTTTGCCAAAATCCCTCCAGCCTGTCCTGGAAGGACCAATTCCCCCTTGCACCCTTCCCTTGATCGTTTCCTCATCAAGTTCTCCATCGAGGCCACTCATTATGATCATGGTTTGTACCAAATGTCCACTGGGAAGCAACCCAAGAGCTTCAGTTTGTTCCACAGCACTCAAAGCCCAGCTGTCCACACTACCAACCTTTGCTTAGAAACCACCCTGAGGAGCCACAAATCATCTACAAAGGAGACCTTCCCACCACAAACCAGGCTGGGAGTCTTCCTGGCCACACAGCCTGTCTGCAGGGCAGGGGGGATTAGCAACAACCAACTTCCAGGGAGAAAATTATGGGATCCTCCAGGCAGCAGATGTGGACAACCTTCCTGATGGCCTTTGCCAGCCTGAGGCCGGTCTGTGCTCCCAATCACTGACCTGGGAAAGGGAATTTTAAAGCCCTTCCCAGCTTCTTAAGCCACAAGCTGCCTCCATGCATGTACTGAGACAGAGAGAAGCCTCACTTTTGAAAGGCCACAACGCAAATCAAGATGACTTGGAAGGGACAGACTCAGCACTGCAAGTTCCAGGAGAGCTCAAAATATCTTTGCAATACATATTACCCTAAATTTTCTCTTGCAGTTTTGCCCATAAAATGCAGCCTTACTTTTTCCAAAAGCTGCCCTTTTTGACTTCTTGACTTTGTCCTTCTTGCCTCTAAGAAGGACAAAATCTGAGCCTAAAAAGTCCCTCCCCAGCTCTGCACGCAGCTTCGCTCGGGGACCTTCTCTCTGTCCCTGAACCTGCCGAGCAATCTCACTCCCTCCTTGCTTCCCAGGGAGAACACCTCGTGACAACACCGTGGAGAGGTGTGAATTTGGGAGAGCAATTTGGGAAGCCCCCCCCTCAGGTTGGCTCACCATCCAGCTCCTCCACGGAGATGTTGGCGAGCTGTTCGCTGTCGCTGCCGGCGGAGAGTGAGCGGTTCAGGTAGTTGCCCTTGTACAACAAGCCAGCTGTCACATGGTGGAATGGCATCTTCTCCCTGGGAACGAGAGGAGAGGGAAAAGAATGGTTTGTGGGAATGATTTGGCCCCGTTTTAATGGATCAGTTCACAACAGTGTGCCTTGAAGGAGTAGCTGGGCCGAAGCGGCCCCGGCGAGGTTGGTGCATGACTGATGGGTTGCAGGTTTGATTGAGTGTGTGAGAGGGGAGCTAAACAAACCAACAAAAAAAAAGCAGCTGCTGCTGCTTGGTGATGGAGAAGAGTGAGCAGAGACAGAGCAGCAGGAAAAGAGGAATCTCTAGCACTCATGTGGCAGCTTTCAGCCTCCGGATTTGCTTCTTGGTAATAGTTTTACAGTGCACAGGGGGCTGCAGTGACATGCAGTAAAATATTAAAAAAGATTCCATAAGATCATGGAATTACAGAATGATTTGGGTTGGAAAAGACCTTAAAACTCATCTTGTTCCAACCCCCTGACATGGAAGGTTCCAACCTTCCACTAGACCAGGTTGCTCCAAGCCTTGGACAATCCCAGAGGTGCAACATCCCCAGCTATATCCGGCAGCACAACTTTCAAAGCCCTGCAAGAGCCTGGAGAGATCTTTCAGACCCTTCTCTGGAGCTTCCAGACCCCTGAGATGGTTTAAACCCCCACCCAGAGCACCCCCCTGAGCCAGGTGCTCGTCACCACCGTTCCTGGGCTCCAGACGTCGGTGAAAAGAAGAAAGAAGAAAATTCCCATTCGAGCAGGGCCCAGCAAAGAACATTTTCATCTCCCAGATATGACAGGGAAGGAAAAATACTGCTCGATGGGAGGCTGGAGCAGCAGAGTGTTTGCAAACTTAGCAGGTATAAACACCGCAGCAGAGTGAAGGGCAGCCATCTGCACAGACAAAAGTGGGAATTACTGTCAGCAGCACTTACACATTGATTTAGGATACACAAGAAAGAGGCGAGTTTGCCAAAGTCAATTGAAATATTAAGAGGAAGATTTGTCATCCCCTTGGCTGGATTCAGGCAGCACAAACACGTTGTGGGCCTTTCTACTCTGCTTTTCCAGCGGAGATAAATCAGCAGAGCCACACCAACATCCCCCAGGACCTGGCCCAGGGGCTCTGCAGGGGCTGGCAGGTGGCCAGGACACCCTGGGCATGGATTGAAACCCACCACTGATATCGATTTACGCTTTGGCACATCTCACTCACATCCCTGGGGGTCACAGCCCCTCGGAAACAAACTCCAAGGGCATCCTCACTGTAGCCATGGAACATCCTTGCTTTGCCATAAGTGCCACCTCCTGAATCCTTCCCCAGCCAACACTCCAATTACAAGGATGATGTGGCTCTTACTCAGCCATATGTTCCTACCACAGTCAATAAAACAAATCTATATCCACATATATATATGAATTAATTCTGTAACAAATGCCTCCCTGCCTCACTGAGTCAGGAACAGCTCTAATAGACTCCCCAAGAGCAAAATAACCAGGAGACACGGGGAAGCAAAGAGGAAGAGCCAGGAGGCTTCTCTTGCACTGCTCAGCACGTCCCTGGGATGTCTCTGGCAGTAATTATGTAAATAAATCCTAATCGTAACTTTAAGTATTTTTATTTGGGAGCCAGTTCCTTCAGCAGCACATCAGAAACCGTAAACAAGGTTTTCTTTTTCATTAAGCACATCTGTAATTTCCCAGCACTTGCCAATTGATGTGTTTCCTTGGGATCTCTTGCTGGCTCTGACACGTTGCTCAGCACCAAGGTGGGAATTTTACCTGCCCACGGGGACACCCAGAGGCAGTGCCAGCTTTGGTGCCACGCCAGGTCCTGACCAGCAGGGCTGGAGAGACACTTCCAGCCCTTTCTCAGTTTCCAAGCCCACCACAAAGCATTCAGGGAACGACAGATCTTTGTTTTCCCTTGGAAAACATCCGAGGTAATCCCAGAATATCCCGAGCTGGGAGGGACCCCCAAGGACCATCGAGCCCTGCACAACAACCCTAACACCCCACCCTGCCCTGCCCTGGGCAACCCCAAGAATCACAACGTCCATCACGCTGAATTTCAAACCCCTGTGGAGTGAAAGGGGTTTAAAGCCCCCAGCAGGCTGGGCTGGCACTGCAGGCACAGGGTGTGCTGAGAGGGGCTGGGCATGGCTCACCCCACCCTCCTGCCCCAGCCCTGGGCTGGGCTCCCTCCCTCAGCAGCAAACCCTGCATTTAATTCACTAAAGCATTTCTGAAATCACTTTCCCTGCCTTTGCTTCTACAAGCAGTAAAAAAAAAAATGACAATGCATCTCTCCCCTGAGGGCTGGAGTGTTTAAAATCAGCTCCCTGGGATCCTGGGATGTGTTTTAGTGCTGGAGGAGACTCAGGATACCCTGGGGAGAGAAATCCTGGATTCAATTCCACCACCTAGGTATATATTAGTTTTTTTAAAGATCTAATACTATTCCCCAGAAAACCTGCAGAGCTGCTGGGATTCAGAGGTGGAATTCAGCAGCTCTCAGCTTGCCTCCAGTTTGAACAAGGGGTGCTCAGAACTGGACCTCCTGTGCTGGGTGTCCAACCAGGACGTGCAGCTGCTCCTCAGACACGCTCAGCAACCTGCAGAGAGGAGCCTGAGGCCAAAATCAGGACTGAAAGGGGGCAGGAAACAGCAAAAAGGGGCACAGGGAGGGTGGGCTGTGGGAGAGCTCATGAAACACAGCACCAGGTTTTGGAAAGCACTCCAGGTTGAAATACATGGAGAGCTTCAGGGGAATATGAAGATGCCTGATGACTGTCTGGAAAAAAAGAGCTGTCCTAGCACAGCCAGATCAGTCCAGGCTGGAACACCCATCCCTGGAAATGTTCAAGGCCTTGGAGCCACCTGGGCTGGTGGAAGGTGTCCCTGCCCATGGCAGGGGTGGGACTGGGTGGGCTTTGAGGTTCCTTCCAACCCAAACCATTCTGGGATTCTGTGAAAGGCTCATTTTGATTTTAACCAAAATGTCCATGTTGGAAACACAGAAACCTTCATGTGGTGAGACCCTGGGTAAGCTCAAAGCAGGGCTGATCTGGTGCTGATGGGATCCATCCCATGCTGTGGTGATGCCCTTCCCAGGGCTCGGTTCTGGACTGCAATGAGCTGACAGGATTCTACCTCTCCAACAAGTTAAATCTGCAGTATTTCCCTGTCCTCTGGATGATCCTCTGGGGCACAGGAGGGGACTCTTGGGGCTGGGCCTGTGCAGGGCTGAGGGTTGGACTCCAGGATCCTTGGGGGTCCCTCCCAACCCAGCACAGAATCCTGGGATTCTGGGATTTTCCACTGAGCCACTCTCAAGCCGAAAGCAATTTCTGAAGGCAGAGTGGGATTCTGGAGCAGTGAAATCTCCTCGAATAATCTCATGAAAACATTGACATTTAACCAAAAAGCCCTCAAAGAACCCATAAACATGTGTCTGGAAACGTCAGCGTGGTGCCTTGCCAAGGTTGCAGGGCCTGTGCCAAGCTCCCCAGCAGGTTCCATCCCCCAGAACGCCGGGTGGCAGCTCTGCCAGCCCCGCTCCTGCCTCTCAGCACAGCCCCACTTGGGAGACTCAGAAGATGTTCAGAAGCAATTTGCCATCAGGATTAAGAAAAAAAAAAGAAAAAAAAAGACATCTCCACGCTGCTCACATGTCTCCCCATGGTTTGCCTCCTTCCCCAGCTTCCTGAAAAGGCTTCCAGACCCCAAATCCACATGAATATTGAACTGGAAGGTTTAGCTCAAGTATCATTACCGAGATGGGATCAGGATTAATTTGTACTGATCCTGGATCTCCCTTGGGAATTACCAATCTGGAAAAGGTTTGTTGTTAAACTCCCTCCTAAGTGCAGCACGAAATGATGCCCAGGAGCTGATCCTGGTTTAACATCTTGGTTTAACATCCCCCAGGCACATAACACACAACTGTTTGGGTGTCCCACGTGCATTTGCCTTTACTCAGCTGGAATTCTGAGGGTCCCAGGAGGTTGTAACAACCTGGGCTAGCAGGTCCCCAGGCTGGGTGTTGAGCAGCCCCACAGAAATGAGGAAACATGGGATGAGCTTTCCATTTCTCCCACAAGTCAGGCTGAGGTTGAGCAGAGAGTTCAGGCTGGAAGTGCAGGAAAACACAGGGACACGGGTGGACAAACACACACGAGCAGCACAACAGCACAAGCTTTGTTTCCTCAGGAAAACGAGCTAAAGGAAATACAGGAATTCACAGAAAATCCACGAGGCAACCAGATGGAAGAGTAGCTGTAAAATCCCTCAGCTCACTTTCAAAAGCCTTTAAAAATTCATCAGATGAAGTAGCGGTGTTAAAGACGCTTCTCCCTGGGCACAGCAACGTTTCAACATCCACAGCAGAGAAGGGCAGTGACTTGTGAGGAAATGATCCCCTTTTCCCCAGGGCTGAAGCACTGCCATTACCTTCTGTGTGATACCCAGCTGGATCCAAAGGCAAGGGCAGAGCAAACAGAGCCCTGAGCAGCACCTGGGAAATTGCTGGGCTGTTTGATGCTCCCTGCTCTGGGCATGACACGCCAGCCAGGGGACGAGCCCGGCTTCCCATCCTTATTCCTGCTCTGTTTTCCATTTGTTGCTGTCCATGCACTGGTCCCTTCCCTCTCTCCAAGGTCATGGTTAGCCCTGGATTGATCTCTGGCTTAGGAGAGACTGAGCTGGACTAAATATCTGTGTTTGTAGCCAATATAGTTAAGGGGAGACAACTCAAGTGCTTCACTGCAGACACATGGCTTTGGCACCATCCCTGTGCTAGGAAGAGCCCTGAGTCACTTTGTCCCTTATCACCTGCAATCCCTGTTGCCAACAGCAGCTTTAAAGATTTTTATTATTATTATTATTTTATTATTTTAATTTATTTTGTGCACAAACTTGGCACCTCAAATGCAACACGAGCCCAGGCTGCCATGGGAAAAACCTGAAGGGCTCAAAGAGGCTCCTCTTGGCATTGGGAGGGAGCTCTGAGGGTGCAGAGCTCTGGGAGGTGTGAAGGTTTAAGCTGCTGCAATAAAGTGCAGAATCTTGTTTAATCAGTGGCAGCTCAGGTGTGTAAAGAGACACAGGGCTGAGGGCTCAGGCAGATGGTTGGATCTGTAGCTCCAAATCCAATAAAAGGGGGCCTTGGAACTGAGGAAAAATAAGGTCTGGTGCACAGAGAGCCTTAAAAAGCCCTAAAATAGATCCTCCCAGGGAGGAAAACATTTGAGGATGATTTTTTTTTTTTTCTGACTGTTGATATCGATCTTTATTGCTATCAAACCCTCCCAAAAACCATGGAAAGGCACATTTGGACTGTGTATAAACAGATCTATTGCAGGGAGAGAAAGGCAAGAGCCTCCCTGCTCCCAGCTGGTCACAGAGCAATAAATACCCTGGGCCAGTTTTGGAAACTAAATTTCCTCAGACTGTGATGCAAAGTCTGAGGGGCTGTGAGTGCAGGTGAGCCCTGAAGCTGCCTCTGGAAGAGTCTGTCTGGAAAACAGCAGTGCTCCCACTGCCTGGGAGCGTGGATGGCCACCAAAAACTGGAACCACCATTGGCACACACGGTACTTGCAGTGAATTAATCCACCCAGATTCATTTCATCCCTTGGACAGGATCACACACATGAGATGCACTGTTCCAGCTGCTGGGGGTGATACAGGGACAGATTAAAATTGGCCCCTTGGGGACACTTTCAGCCCTGACCCTTCCCAAACCCAGTGCCCTCATCCTTCTGCACGTGGCATTGGTGCTGGATCTGATTATTTATTGGCACAAGACAAGGAAAATAATCCCCTGGTTCAGGCACTGACCGAGAGACTGGAGCTGTTGCTGGCACACACCAGCAATAAAGTGATCACTTGGCAAAAAAAGACTTTGCAAACAGACAGCTTTCAGCATTCAAGGATGGAACTGAGAAAAAAAAAAAAAAACCACCTCTGAAACGCAAAAAACAAGATCTGAGTGACAAGCCTAATGTAATGTGAGGCACTTCAGGAGCCACCACCTTCCAGGTTCAAGGACTACAAAGCAACAGGAGCTTCAGAAGATTTTGTGCTGGTTTTTTGCAGCCCCCCCTCCCCACACCACCTTCTGCAGTAAATTTGAAATGAAAAAGAAGAGGAAGGTCACTTTAAAAGACACCACATCACTAAACAACTGATGCTTCACATCTGCCTTTGAATCCTGGCAGAAAGGGAGAGCTGAGGATGCCAGGTCAAGTATAAAAATCCACACATCTCCTCCTGCCAGCTGAGCATGTGAGGACACAGTGGGGCAGCTTTAAACCAGAGCTGGTGTTTGGTGGGTTTTTAACAGTGGCCTGGGCTGATCCTCAGCTTAAACTGCCAGGAGGAAAGGGCTGCAAGGCCCTGATAGCTCTGGATCTCCAGGGATAAAGACCCCTTTCCATCCCCAAATGGGCTTCAACCTAATTAAAGAACCATCACAGCCCACTCACCAGCATTCCATCCTTTCCCCCAGGCTCCTCTCAGCTCCCAAACTCATCCTCACCTTCTGCAGCCAGAAATCCCAAGATTTTTGCTGCCCTCTTCCACCTCCTGTCTCTGAGATGCAGCTGCTGAAGCTGCTGCCCCCAGTTGTGTTTAGCCAAGGTTAGTCCAAAATTCCCTTCTTCATATAAATCACAGTTGGTTTGGAAGAAGCCTCTGAGCTGATATTAAAAAGCAAAAAAAAAAAGGGCAACAAAAATCTCCAAACCTTCCTCCCTTCCACACAACAAAAATCTCCAAACCTTCCTCCCTTCCACACAACAAAAATCTTCTTGCCTTCCTCTCTTCCCCCCTCTAATAATTCACCTGGAAACATGGAAAAAAAAAAAAAAGAGTTTGGAAATGAAACTTTTCTCCCTGGGGATGCTGCAGCTTGTCCTGTTCCCTCCTGTGGGTGCAGCTCCTGCACAGGACAACAGGCCCATGGATGGTGTCCATCCCAACGTGGTGTCCATCACTCAGGGGCTTCCAAAAAAAAAGGCCATTTCAGGAGGTAAGAATTTGTGAGAGAAAACCAACCCAGGCTAAAAACAGCTCTGAAATCTCCCTATGCAGGGCTCCCGTGGTGGGAAGCTGAAGGCCATAAACATGCAGATTGGCAGGGGTTTTAATGGCAGAGGTGATTAACCACTGGAACAAACGAGCAGAGGGAGTGACACGTCCTGTCTGGTCCCTGACAAGCCCCTGGTGCCTCGTGGAAGATGCACTTGAGCCAAGCCCAAGCTGCTGAGCTGGTGTTGGAGTTAACAGGGTGAGAAACACCAGCTTGTGATTGATTGTTTCCCACCTTAGAGGCTCTGACACTCCTGGGCCTTAAAAACCAGGAGTCTGTGAGGCTGGAGCTGCTGAGGGGCAGAGAACACAGCACAGGCAGCTGATGGACCCTCCAGCTCCCTCAGCACTTCCACCTCCCCTGGATTTCATCTTCTCTGCCCAAATTGTCCAGGTAATACTGCAAGGGGAGGTGATGCCCACCCTGTGCCCACTCAGGGGCTCCCTGCAGAGCTCCCTGCCCACCCTGGCAGCCTGCAGAGACAGAGGGGAGCCCAGCTTTAAAAGAGGATCCAGATCCACACAAAGAGGATCCAGAGCCACACAAGGAGGATCCAGATCCACAAAAAAAGGATCCAGAATCACAAAGAGGGGGGTCCAGAATCATAAAGAGATGATACAGAATCACAAAGAGGATCCAGATCCACAAAGAGAGGATCTAGATCCACAAAGAGGATTCCAGTTCTCTTGAATCAACTGACCCAAACAAAGACCTGTCCCAACAAGAAGCTTCCAGAACCACTTCCAGGCTGGTTATTAACTAGCACCAAACCAGGACTGGGCTGTGGTGAGAGAGGGTTCAGAGGTTGTTGTGCTGATGTCTCCTGCCCTGCAGAAAATCTCCAACCCTTCCTCTCTTCCCCACAACAAACTCCTCCAAACCTTCCTCCCTTCCCCCTCTCCTAATTCACCAGGAAACACCAACAAAAAATCAGTTTGGAGGTGAAACCTTGGCCCCTGGGGAGGCTGCAAAGTGCCCACAATCAGCTCCCCCAGCACTCAGGGGATGGGGGGACAACAAAGTGGACACTGGGATGTCTAAATGAGCGACCAGCTCAGGGCAGAGGTGCAGGAGAGGCTTTGTCCCATCACCCCCACCTTCCAGCCCTTCACACCAACCCCCTCTGCTGTCCTGGCTGTTCAAACACAAAAAGCTCAGGTTTCTCTCTCTCTCTGGAACACTTGGCTCGTGGTTTGTTTTTTTTTTTCTGAGCAGAACACGAGAAGATCACAAAGAACTAACTGATGGTGCTCTTTGTTGGCAGGGAGAGGAAAGAAAAAAAGCCTCCCCGAGCTTTGAGCTGAGCTGAGGAGCAAAAGCCAGGAGGAAATGCCGCTTGTGCATCTCCCTGACGAGTTCCTAACGCTCTCCTTAACTTTTCTCCTCTCCCAGCTGCTGAGTGCTTGCTTATTGAGCGTGTCTGGAGGGGAGTTTTTCAGAGCTTCTGTTCATTTACTCGTGTCCAGTTCCCTTCCCAGGCATAAATCAGGCAGGGAGACCCCACCAGCAGCGATTCCTGGCACCCCCAGCTCGCTGAGCAAACACCCCAGTTCAGGGAACAATATACAATGGGTTATTCATAACAGGCCCAGTGCGTCACGGAGGAGTAATTATAAACATGCAATCTATCAATAATGAGCATTTTCACAGCGGATGTAACAAAGTAACACACTCCAAACAGCCTCTTGGTTACGTATTCTTAGTGAAATGCCAAAACATTTGGGGTTTTTAACGGGACAATTAATTACTCCCAGTAAATATGACTTATGGGAGTCGTCTTCTTTAAAAGAGGCTTTTGGACAGCTGGTGAGGGTTGGTTTTTAAAAGCAAGAGCTGATGGTTCCTACAGGACGTTCCCTGGGAGCTCTGAGAACTGGAGCCACCAACGTATATAAACAGGCAGAAGGTAATTAAAGAGATGAGGGCACCCATAACTCTGGGATCATTTTCATATAAATGGAGGTGGATCAAACCAAGGCACACTCCAAGCACTTCCCCACTGCAAACATTCAGGGCTATTAATTCCCTTGGAAAAGTGGCTTCAAGCACATCTGATGGCCCAGCTTTAGAGGAGGATCCAGGTTCACAAAGAGGATCCAGAATCACAAAAAAGAGGATCCAGAATCACACACAAAAAAAGATGATCCAGAATATCTCTCTCACACACACACACACAATCCAGAAACACCAAAAATAGGATCCAGATTCACACAAAGAGTATCCAGATCCACAGAAAGAGGATCCAGATTTACAAAAAAAGGCGATCCAGATTCACAAAGAGGATCCAGATTCACAAAGAAGATCCCAGTTTCTCTTGCTGGGAGAGGATCAACTGACCCAAACAAAGACCTGTCCCAACAAGAATCTTCCAGAACCACTTCCAGGCTGGTTATTAACTAGCACCAAACCAGGACTGGGCTGTGGTGAGAGAGGGTTCAGAGGTTGTTGTGCTCAGGATTTCACTCCTGCAGAAAACTGGAGTTATCAGCTGCCTTTGGACACACAGGACTTGCAGCACCACTGGAAAATGTGACCTGGGAATGAATCCACTCATCCATCCATCCATCCATCTATCCATCCATTATCCATCCAGAGCAGCTGTTTAACACCAACCACTGCACTATTTAGCTGTTTATGGCAAGAGTTTATAACCAACCCCCAAACCTCAATGACCCCGCTACGTGCACAGTCACTGGGACTGGACCTTCTCCAAGGGATAAGAGCTGGAAAGCACTTGGACTCAGCCAGATCTGAGCATGTCCTGGAGCACCTCATCATCCCCAACCTTAATTCCCAAGGAACCAGATCCCATCAGAGGGAGTAAGTGTGTGCTCCTTTCCTTGCAAGCTCCCGGTCTTTGGAAGACTGGGAGTAGTAAAAGCTGCTCCAAGAAACCCCAACGCTCATTTCCTGCTGGAGCACAACATTTAGCTCTTGGGGTGGCACAAATTACAGTGTCCTTATTTTTATTTCAGCATTTATTTGCAGGAAATGTACAACAGAAACCTGATGCTGGCTGGGTTTTAAAGCCACAAGCACTCTGTAAACAAGCTCGACCCAGAGAGATTTGCATGCTTCTTCTGGAAACACGAGGAGAGGCAGCGAGGCTGAATAATTGGAAACAGTTCTGGAGACCTCATTCGCTTGTTTTTCCTGGGATTTGCTTTTGGGCTGGCTGTTCCCAACCTTAGTACCTGGCAGGGTTGATCAACTACTTGGAATCTCATTTGCATAGCAGTGGATGTGCCGACAGCTCTCCTGGGGGGAGTGCCCTGGAAGAGGTCAACAATATGCAGGGGGAAAAAAGAGTGTGGAGAGGCCATTTCTCTTCAAGTGCTGCTTTTAAAAGGGGTCAGAGCAGAGTATCCAAGATCAAGGCTGAATATATAAATATACCTCCAAGAACACATTACTGTGACATCCCTGGGAGCCTCTGGATCCATCTTCAAACCCTTCGAGGAGGTGCCAGTTAGCAGCACAAACATGTCCAGGTTTTAAAAAAAAACACGTGCCCATGGGACACACTTCCCTCAGGAGCCACAGCACCTCCAGTTACCTGCACTGGGACAGGCTGGGAGCACCAGTGCTCCCCTGAGCTGTGGTCTCAGCTGTTTAGGGCTGTGTAGGGTGAGGTGACCGCTCAAACCCTGCTGGGATCTGTGCAGACAGCCCCGGTCCTGCAAACAGAGGAGAGGGCAGAGGAGCTCATTAAAGAGGATCCTCGGCTTCAGGGAGGCTCTGCCCTACTGACCTGTTTGCAGGATCAGGCCTGGGCAGGGAGGAGTCCAAGCACAGGGAATTTGGGTTAGGAAGGAATGAAGCCAAAGTGGAGTTCATGCAGGACGTCAGCGGCGGTTCCCTCGGCTGGACAATGTTCCAGCTCCTCAGGCTCGCTCACATCAATGTTTAATGTGCCAGCATCCAGGATAAAGAGATCCCAAGGAAACTGTTGGCACACAGAGCTCTCCCTGCACACACATGCCCACAGCACTGTCACCTGTGCCACCCCACACGAGCCTCCTCCAGGCCTGAGTGACCACGGGCAAACCCAGCCTCTCTTTAAAAGGCAAAGCAGCCCCATTTGGGGGCTTGGTGCATTTCTAAATATCCATCCCCCTTCTGCAGAGACCCTGGAGAAGGAGTTCAATAAACAGGAGGAGAAGGAGTTCAATAAACAGGAGGGGAAGGAAAAGGGGTGGCTCAGAAAGCCCCAAACCAGCAGCTCCCGCAGCGCCACCGCCCATCACTCGCTGCTGGGGTTCAGACACAAACCTGGCAGCTTCTGTCCCTTGTCACCCCACTCTGAACCCCAGGAGACACCCCCTGAAGCTGCTGAGATGCCAATACAGCAGGAGGAGGTTACAGGCAACAAACAGCACGGGTCCAAACCCCCCATCCAGGTTAAATGGCTCGATAATGTCTGGAAAAGGGAGCTCTGAGCTGCCTGGGAGCCTCAGCTGTGAGCAGACCTAAGGACAACATGCAGTGCAGATGTTTAAGGGCTTCTTTCTTTTATCATGCTGTAAAAATGTATATGCAATCATGCCCAGCAAGCCTCCACAAGCAGATATTAAGTTCAAGGAATGAGAGGGCAGTTTTAGAACCACCCACTGAATTTCTCTACATTTTCCACGTCCTGCCCGTGGAGTTCAGGTTCAACAGACTAAATCCAGACTGTGGCTTTTATTGCCACTGCTTAATGCCTTTATTCTGAGAACCATTGTCACATTTTAGTGCTTTTATTAAAGTAGCCTGCATTTAATTAAAAGCAGACTTGTAAAGCAGTTTGTTTCTATTGCCCTCTGTCCATGATAGCCCAAGAACTATTGCATAATACCCAGCGTTTACTTTAGTTTCTTGCTTACACTTTTATCATTAACCGCATGCACAGGTTAAAAAAACAGTGAGACCCTCCCAGCCTTGCAGAGCTTCTCCATATGATCAATCCCCCCAGTCAGCTGCTGAGTTAACCAATGTATGGGTTAATAGCTGGGGACTGTATAAAACTGAACAAAACTGACTCACAAAAAAATCCTTTTGGTTTACCTTAAGAATGCACCTGGTTAAAATGAGCGCCCTCAGACCCTCCCAACATCCCCCACATTTGCTGAAAAGGCTCTGCCTGGTTCCTTTCCCATCTCCTAACAGATTGCCTGCCATATTTCATGCCAGATCAATCAACGTTCCATGTGCACGAAGGGGCTAAAAGGATGTTCGCCGGTATTTCTGACCCCAGCACTTCCCCCCGGGGGGCTTTTTGTCCAGTTCACGACAACTCTGGCAGGTAAAACATGCACACTGCCATCCTCTTGCTATGGGGCAAGCCAGGATTTTAAAGCAAAATACAATGAGAAGACTTGCATTGCAGTTGAACTTACAGGGGCAGGTTTTCTGGAGGCTGTGGGAGACGCACAGGACCAGCCATTTAAAGCCCGACACGGGGCTGGGGTTTGGGCTGAGGAAGGAAAGCCCAGACAAGCAGCCACCAAAATGTTGTTTAGAAATCCATCTATATTTATGTATCTATCTGTCTATCTATCATGAACTGGTAGCAATAAGCTGCATCAGCACAATCCTCCAGCACATTATGATTGGACAAAACCTGCATGACAATGAAGAGTGTGAGTTTGGAGTGAGGAGGCACGACCCCGACTCCCCACCCCGCTGAGACAGGGAAGAAATGAGGTTTTGGTTAAATTTGGGCCATTACCCTTCAAGTGGTTTGTGGTTTCCCCTTTTCAAGCCAAGTTTTGCCCTGGGATTCGATGGCAGGGCTTGCAGAGTGCTTTTGTTCCCCGCTGACACCAGTTCACAGGATCGAGCCCCGGCCTGATCCTGCCCCTCCGGAAAGTTAAGGAAGGTGTTGTGAGAAAACCAGGAGAGGTCTGCACACCACTGAGGATACACGAGCAGACCCCTCCCTGCAGAGACCCCCGAGGTCCTTACACCACCTGGAAGCTTCACCTGGAGCAGGATTTGGCCAGGATCCACCACCCTTCCCTATCCCTCACCTCCCGATCGGATTCTGCCCGGAGACACACAGACCACCTCCCTGGAGTCAGAGCAGAGCCTTTATCTACAGGTGCAGTGCAGAGAGGATTTGGCTACAGGTCCAGTGCATCCTCTGAGGAAATAGTTAAGCCCCACCAGGACTCCCAGCACTGCAAAGATGAACCTTCCCCTGCCAAACCCTTCCCAGAAATAAAGTCCCACCGTGCACGCGCGGATCAGGGTGCATGCAAGGACCCTCTCCCTCCCCAGAAGAAACAAGCTGGAATATTCCTTGATAAAAAAAGATGATGGCATTGGGAGCTCTTACCTGATAAAATCTGTATTCCCAGCTACCAGCACACCTACAGCACCAGGCTCTCATGGGGCATCACGCAAGGGTGCAACAGCAGATTGGTGCAGGTCATGGAAGTTTACAGCCAGAAGCAAAAAAAAACCCAGCCCAAAACAACCCCAAAAAACCCCCAAAAGCCACCACATGACCCAAATGATATCCCTGCAACGGCTGTCTCGTTACAAGCAAGATGAGATGAAGGAGGGGTTTTTACTTGCTCTGAGGCATCATATGGAGCTTAATCACAGGCAGTTACGTATATGGTTCTTTTGGCCTTCAATCAAGTGTGTCATTTCGGTGGCAGCTGCCTACGTGATGTAAGCAACCTGGGCATCCAGTCCTTTGCCAATCACGACCTGGTGCAGCTATTTTACAGCTGAACAATGGGGGAATTCGGTTTCCCAGGCACCGAGCAGATCCTCGTGGAGTCCAGCAAAGCCACCCGGGATCACACACCTCTCCTCCCGCGGAGTTCCAGGCGAGCCCAGCCCGGCCAGAGCTCAGCGAGCCGCTCCCGGCGCCGCTCCCGTCCCGCTAGCATTCCCGACGGAGCCCATCTGGATCCTGCCGACTTCCAACACTCTCCAAAAGCCACTGAGAGGCAAAGCTTGCGAGGCACCCGGTGAATTAGTGCGACACAGCGCGGCGGGTGCTCGGGGGGAGGCAGCTGCTCCACGGGAAACACTCAAACTTGGTGGGTGGAAAAGGTCTGAGCTGCTGGTGAGTAACAGGAGGAACAGCTCACGCTCAGGACACCGCGGCAGCTCAGCCGCCCTCAGTGCAGCCCTTCGGCGGGGAAATCAGGAGGCAATCATTGCAAATCAGGTGTTAAACCTGGCCTTGAAATTAGAGCTGAAATAAAACGGGGATGGGCTGAATAAATTACAGCTCCAGGCAGGAGCTGGGTGACAGGCAGGGCTCTCGCTCCGGGAGCCTTTTGGTTGCCGACAGCGGCATCAGGAGGTGTTCGGGGCCAAATTCCTCTGTCGAGGGCGTTTGTCGGTTTTGACAGATTCATTAGGACCCATCTATTCAAACAGATGGCGGCTGCTCCCTCTGCTCTGGGCTCTCCATTCCCGTGGAACTCCACAGGAGCAGGACACCGCATAGACACCGAGCTCTCATTACATCACCCACGGCGCGAACCGGGAGAGGGCCAAGAAATTAAGAAAAAAGGTTTTCTGGGCAGCAAAAGTGCTGTTCTGCTGCTCCATGGCAACTCCACAAACACCCGTGTGCGCGCCCACAGCCGCACACAGCCCGGGAGAGGCGGGGGTGGAAACCGGGAATCAGCCGCACACGCCAGGGGATGGGGTACCGAGTGTTCCCGCCGGGAAGGGATGAGCATCCCGAGCATCCACACCCGCAGACCCCCCGTGGCCGCCCGCGGACCCCGCTGTGCCCCGCGGGGGACGGCGCAGCTCCCGCCCCGTCTGAGCGCTGGGAGGGTGGGATGAACCCCCCAACAGGTCGGTCCCCGCTGGAGCAGCGGGTGCCCCCCAGCCGGGCAGGGGAGGGCACTGCGTTGGCACGGCCGGCTCCTTCCCAACCCTCCCCTCCCCGCCTGGGGGGCACCCGCTGCTCCCCATCCTTCGCCACCTCCTCGACTCACCTCTCCACCCGCCGGCTCCTCCGCCACAGGTTTGCTCGGCTCCACTATCCCCCCTCTCCCCACTCCAGATCTCTCCTTTAGCCGACTTATCCAAAGGAGGGAGGAGGCACAGAGAGAGAGAGATCTGGGCGGCGAGGATGGCGGAGAGAGAGAGAAAAATATATATATAAAACCCCCACGAAAAACGGATGGAATCAAAGAAAAGGAGCGAAGAAACGAAACGCAAAGAGGGGGTGCTGGCGGCGGTGGAGGAGGAGGAGGGGTGCGGCGCGGCGCGGCAGCCCCGGCTCAGCGCCCCATGGCCCCCGCAGCCCCCCGAGCGCAGCCCGAGCCCCGCCGCGCCGCGCCGCGCTCCCCCCGGCACCCCCGGCCAGGGCGGCGGCGCAGCGCCCGGCTGGGACCACCCTCCGCCGCGGCCAACCTTGCGGCAGGGCCCCCCCTCCTCAATAACCCCTTCATCGCCGCTGCCTCGGTGCCGGCCGCCCCCTCATCCCCGCCCTCCAGCCCCGAACACCCCCGGGATGCTGCGCGCACCGAGAGGGTCCGGCCCCCCCCCCCCTTCCCTGCTCCCACTGCACCTCCGGGGAAAGGCGCGACCCGCGGGGATTACAGGAACACAGAATGTGCCGAGGTGGACCCACAAGAAGCTTCGAGTCCAGCCCTCGGCCCTGCACGGCCCCATCCCAGGAGTCACACCCTGTGCCCCAGAGCATCATCCAAACACTCCTTGAATTCCAGGGAGAAATCGCTCTTGGGGGGCTGAGCCCCTCGGGAAGTTGGCTCTCCAAAGGCCCTCCAGGTCTCTTCTTGGCAGGGAGGGGGGTTCAGCTGCCAGTTCCTTTTTTTAGAATCACAGGATCATTAAGGTTGGAAAAGACCTCCAGGATCATTAAGTCCAACCATTAGCCCAGCACTGCCAAGGCCACCACTAAGCCATGTCCCCAGGTGCCACATCCACACATTTTTTGAACACACCCAGGGATGATAACTCCCCTGGGCAGCCTATGCTGGGACCCAACCATCCTTTCCATGAAGAAATTTTTCCTAATGTCCAACCTGAGCCTCCCCTGGTGGTTCTTCTCATCCCATCCCTTGTTCCCTGGGATCAGAGCCCGACCCCCCCCGGCTCCCCCCTCCTGTCAGGGATTGCAGAGCCAGAAGGTCCCCCCTGAGCCTCCTTCTCTCCAGGCTGAGCCCCCCCAGCTCTCTCAGCTGCTCCTGCTGCTCCAGCCCCTTCCCAGCTCCCTTCCCTTCCCTGCACACGCTCCAGCCCCTCAGTGTCTTTCTTGAAGTGAGAGGCCTCAGACTGAGCCCAGGATTTGAGGTGGTGCCTCAGCAGTGCCAGCACAGTGACCTCAGTGCCCTGCTCCTGTTGGCCACACTGTGGCTGATAGAAGCCAGAATCTCTTGGCCTTCTTGGCCAACAGCAGTGGAGGAGAAGAAACCCCATCTGCACGGTCTCCTTTGTGTCTCCCTGAACCCAACATCCCCCCAGCCTGCCTGACCCTCTCCTTGATGCTGAAGGCAGAGGAGCAGAGCAGGGATATCCAAATCACTGATTGTGACATGTCCAGAGTGTCCTGGACTTCTCCATCATGAAAGAACAAGTGCCTGAAGGAAAGCTCTTCTCCTGGCTTGCTGAGCACCTCCCTGGGCTTCTCAGCTGAGCTAAAACTCCCACCCCAGCCTGTCCCTGCTGCAGTCACCTTCAGCATGTTCCCAGAGCTCTGGGGAGCTTGCTTGACACTCCAGTCCCCTTTGGAATGCATCTGAGGCACACACTCCTTGGATCACTGCCCAAACCCGCTGGACCCTCCAAACCTGGGGGGGGGGGGCTGCCCCAGGGCACTTCCAGAGGGGGGGAATTCAGACACTTGGGACAATTTGGGTTAAAAACATGGCGAGCTGCTGTGCTGGGGAGAGCAGCTGACTGCAGGAGAGTCTTAATGGGAGCCCAACACATCTAAAATTGCCTCAATTGGATCTGGAAAACAGCCTGGAGAGACACCCGTCACCGACAGCAACACTCCCACAGTCGTGTAAAGCATCAAACAAAGCCTTCAGGGTGTGGATTTTATGGCTCAAAGGTGTTTAATTCACATCTTGTCTCTGTTGTACTTTTCTGATGTAAAATCCTTCCTGTCTCCTTCCTTTCAGCCTCGTGGGTCACAGTGCTCCCCACGCTGGGATTTTACCATCAGAAGGAACATGATCTCCAGCTCAGGAACCAGGGGCAGAGGGATTTTTGGCTTGCTCTGCTTCCCTGTGTGAACACAAATCCCATCCCCACCGATATTAAACTATTTGTGCTTCACCAGCTCAGCTGTCCTGCCTGAGGTTGGCATTTCTGCATCCTGATGCCCCTTGCCCAGTGCCAGGACAGTCCCTGCTCCCAATCCCTGGGCCTGATGGAAATTCAGGAATTTAGCCATGGTCCAGGTCCCTCAGGCCTGGCTAAATCTTGCAATTTAACAATTTTTATAAATTTATTTGCATTTCCATGCCCAGCAACCTGGCCCTCAACAACAGCAGTGGAAGGTGGATGATGGGACCAAATGTTTCATCAGGATAAAACTCAGGTCAATCTCTTCTCATTCCTTTCCTTTTTGTTTTCTTGATCCATCAGGAAACTTTCCCCTGCCACTCCCTCAGCTCCATCTGGACTGTTCATGTGAATGAAGTGGGGGCCAAACCCCTCATTTGTGACCATTATTCCCTGCCTTTAGCTAATTTCCTCTCCTCCAGCTCTGGAAAACATTAACCCAAAAAGGTTCCAAACTTCATGGCTGAAAACAGTAGCTGGAAAATCCATTAAGTTTATACATTTATTATTAAAAATCGTTAAACGACCGAGTCCTCATTAATCCCTAAATAGATCCAGGATCTCTCCAAACTTGTACCCACATAAATAAGAGCAGCCCATGGCCCTTTTTTTCTGGTTTTTTTTGTTGTTGTTGTTAAAATAGAGCTCTGGTGGTGTCAAACTCTCTGTTGTGTTATGATACAGAGCTGATGGTGTCACCCCCTGTGATGGGGCTGTCCTGGGTGCCACGGCAGCTCCCGGGGGGAAGCAGTGGGAGAGGGAAGGAAAGGGCTGCCTCAGGAATGAGCCCTGGGAGATTCCCATCACCCTCCTGAAAATGATACAGCGAGAGACAATATAATACTACTGTGACAAAGCAGCACACAGAATTATGCAAGGCAGGGCAGGTTGGTGCCTGGTGGGCACCGGCCGGAGTTGTCACCGCCAGCGCTGAGCTGTCACTCTGATAACAAGTGGATTAGCCCTTGATGTAATTTACTACCAAGCTGTCGCACACCAGTCAGGCTGATGGAATTTGGGTCCCTCCCAGCTCCCAGGGAGCTGCTCAGCAAAGCCACAGCCACAGAGGCAGGGCAAGGTCCTCGTTTTGTTGGGGATTCGGAGCGAACGCACCGTGAATCGGCAGCAATAAATTCGGTGTCCAAGGGGAGGCAGGGCAAGCCAGGGGATGGTTTTAGAAGAGGCTGGTGCCTTCAAAATATCCCTTGTATCTAAAAGTAAGGCCTGTGGGGTCAAACTTAGAGGTCCCTCAGATAAGAAAGGCCTCGATTGGCTTTAAAGGGCTTTGCTCTACCCTCTGGAATGAAACCTCGGGGAGGGCCATTGAAGCAGGAGGGCTGCAATCATCCCCACAGTGCTGGGGAGGGGGCTCTGTCCAGTCCAATCTTCAGTGTCCTGAGAAACAGCCTCTCCCCCCCTCCCTGGGGAGCATTTCACAGCCTAATAGGCTCTCACGAGTGGGATAAGTTTTTCAACTTCCAGCCTTCGTTTTTAGGATTGCTTCATTTCAGCCCATTATTTCTGATGAAACACTTTGTGGAAGGCACACAATTGCTCCCTAGCCTGGGTTTTCATGTTTTAGTGATGGCTAATTATTCCAGGAGAAACTTTTATTTTTACTTCTTTCATCCAGCTCCTTTTCGCTCTGGCTGCTTTATCCTGAAGTTTAATTAGCGCATTTCCGAGCGGAATATCGAGATTAAATCACCGCTGAGCGAGCTCTGCTCCAGGATTTATGATCACTGAGCACAGCTTTTATTGGACCTGTCAACTCAGCCCACTGATTTATTGATCAATGGGGTTTTTTTGGGCCTGGAACGAGCCAGTTTGGACCACAACGGGCTCAGGGAAACAGGCCAAGATCTCCCAGAGATCCTGCCCTTCCTCCCCACCCTGCAGCGAGGAAGAGGAGGGATGAAGGTGCTGATGATGAGGGTGGGCAGGCCCTGGCACAGGTTGCCCAGAGAAGCTGTGGCTGCCCCTGCCCTGGAAGTGTCCAAGGCCAGGTTGGATGGGGCTTGGAGCAACCTGGGCTGGTGGAAGGTGTCCCTGCCCATGGCAGGGGGTGGGACTGGATGATCTTCAAGGTCCCTTCCAACCTAACCCATTCCAAGCTCCTCCAGACCCCAGGGAGGGTATCACACACCCCAGCAGCAGGTCTGGTCTGCAGCAGCACTGGCAGATTTGCATCTCCAGCCCCACCATCTGCCTGGCTCCAAGGTTTCAGCTCAGCCTATTAGGGAGATTGGGGCTGGCTGCAAACATCAGATGTAGGCACAGGTTTGGCTCCAGTCCATCCCCAAACGCCAAGATTTTGATTTGAGCTCATCTGCAAATGCTGAAAAAGCTTCAGCTTTGCAACAGAGTCCACCCTAGTGGAGCTCACAGAAATGAGACCTTCAGGAAGGCACCAAAAAAAAAAAAAAAACCAACAAGCCCAGAACTCCTTTTAATTGCATTATCTGACCAAAACTAAAGCCAGAGACAAATGTGATCACACCCACAAAAACGTGCATGCTCCCAGCTGGGAGGCCAAACACTTGTGGCTGCTCTGGGGCCAGAGGATGTGCTGTCAAGGGGAAGGTGTGCTGACACCCTTCCCTGCAGGAAGCCTCCCCATCCAGGGAGGTTCCATCTCCCAACAAACCTCAGCAGAAACACACACGTGCAGGAGTTAAAGAACCCCCTGCTCACAAGCAGCCTCCTTTTGCTCTTGTTATTCCTCCAGAGCAGCTCTGACACATCAGGCCACGAAAATGGAGGAGGTTTCGACCCTCTGAGCCCACAAAAACCAGCACAGAGTGTCCACAGGGCAGAGACCCAGAGAACTGCCAATGAATTCCAGCAGCAAGGGCTTTGGGGAGGGAGATGGGGGGGAAGGAGGGGCTTTTTTCTGTGTGTGTGTGTGTGTGTTTTGTTGTGCTCTTCGAAAGATAGCCCTGTAATTTAATGACTCATACGTTCTCCAGCCTTTGTTGCTTTTCATTTTCAACATCTTTAAGCTGTTTGTGGAGAACGGGCTTATTTTTAGACTTCCCATCAGGCAGAGCCATTGGAGCTGGTTCAGGGGGGAAGAGCTCCATTGAGACTTTTGTGTCTGGGGTGTTAATGGGCAAATTTCCTGGCATTTTCTTTCTTCTCCTACTATTTCTTTCTTTTTCCCTACTATTTCTTTCTTTATTCCTACTATTTCTTTTTTTTCCCCCCTGCTATCTTTCTTTGTTCCTACTATTTCTTTCTCTCTTTTTTCCTACTATTTTTCTCTTTTCTCCCACTACTCCACCTGACTCGGGCTCTGGGTGGAGGTTTTCAGGCTGTGCCCTGTGCTGTGAGTGGGGTGTCTCAGGGGCCACCTGAGCAAAAAACCCCCCAGGACCTCTAATCATCTTCCTTCCCTCTTTGTCAAACCTGCAAACCTCAATCCAAGCCCCAGAAAGCCTGTGAAGGATTTCAGCAGGTGGGACAAAGAGGGACAACATCCCACAGCCAGGTGCCAATCCACATGAGAGGTTATTTCTGGTTAATTCAGGCTGTTTTCTTTTTTTTTTTTGAAAAGCAATGTTTTTATTTGAAAGGAAAAAATCACGAATTTGTCCAGAAAATGGACTTTTCAGAAAATGGACAAAACAGAAGATGCTTTTTGAGTCAATTCATAGATGTGGAGGGTTGGTTTATGAAGTCTAACACCTCCTCCTCCCAGTTTGCAGCTTGAAATTCTTTTGGGGGAGCCTTAAAATGAAAATGAGAGGAAATTTCGAAATGAAAATTGGCTCTGTAGCTCTCTAAGCCAGGCCTCTGATTAAAAAAAAAAACCAAACAAACAAAACCCAGTCCTGCCATCCTGCCTGCTTCTCTTTCTTTATTTCTTCTTTTTAATTCTAATTAACTCAATTGACAACAGGAAGGCCTTGAATGAAAACCACACAGGCCCCAACCATCTCTGAGCCTCCAGATGTGAATTCAGATGTGAATTCCTTCCTCCTTCCACCTGCTGCTGGCAGCACCACTGGGCACTGGCTGTGCCCCATCACTGGGGGCACAAAATGAGAGAGAGACACAGGGGTGGGACATGTCAGGATGGTGGATCCAATCCATGCATGAAAATGCCCTTGGGATCATAGAGAGCTGCTGCTGAGCAATCAGGGTACGTCCCATGGACTCTTTGCTTTGCCCTACAGAGGTATTTGGGGTTTACCATCATGTGCCACAGGCAGAGGGACAGGAGGACCCACCTGTGTCCCCCTTGGCCAGCTCCAAGGAGAGCAGGGATGGGACGTGTCCTGGATAAGGACAAGAGGTGGATCTAATCCATACCTGGAAACTCGTGTGGAATCATACAGAGCTGCTGCTGAGCAGTCAGGGCATGTCCTAAGAACTCTACTTTGTCCTACAGGAACATTTGGGTTTACCACTGGGACAGGAGGACCCAAAACCCCACACGTCCCTCGGTGCAGTTCACTCTGCAGTGGCACAAACTGGGTTCAGCCCCACAGCAGCTGCCAAGAAGCACCTTCCACTCCCACCCACAGGAATGGCTCCTTGGCCAGCTCCAAGGAGAGCAGGAATGGGACATGTCCTGGAAAAGGACAAGAGATGGATCCAATCCATCCTTGGAAATGCACATGGGATCGATCACACAGAGCTGCTGCTGAGCCATCAGGGCACGTCCCATGGACTCTTTGCTTTGCCCTTCAGGAACATTTGGGTTTACCACTGGGACAGGAGGACCCACCACCCCACACCCCCTCAGTGCAGTTCACTCTGCAGTGGCACAAACTGGGGTTCAGCCCCCACAGCAGTTGCCAAGAAGCAGCTCCCACACCCAACCCCAAGATCAGCTGCTTGGCCAGCTCCAAGGAGCGTTTTCCAGGACACGTATTTGTAATTTTGCTGAAAGCCTCAGTCCTAATGGATGGTTGGAAATGCTCCACAGCTCTCTGGCTGTCACTTCCCAGGTGTCACAGGCAGGTCAAGCCACTCTGCTTCCATCCTGCTGCCTCCTCCCACCATCATCAGCCTCAAGAGCAGGTTGGGAGCTTCCTGGGTCATGTTTTACATCCTTTCAGGGCTGCACAACCCAAACCAACACGACCATGAGTCCAGTGCAGAGCCCTCTGCTCTGCCCAGTACCAGCCCAGGTCCTCATGGCTGGACAAAGGCCTCAGCATCCTCTGGAGGAGCTGCCACCATCTCCCATCACTTATTTCCATGCAAGATACTGCACCTCCTTCCATTTCCCAACACCCCTTAAATTATGGAATCATAGAACCGTGGAATGGTTTGGGTTGGAAGGGTTAAAACTCATCTCATCCCATCCTGCCATGGGCAGGGACACCTTCCACCAGCCCAGGTTGCTCCAAGCCCCGTCCAGCCTGGCCTTGGACACTTCCAGGGATCCAGGGACAGCCACAGCTTCTCTGGGCAACCTGTGCCAGGGCCTGCCCGCCCTCACAGGGAAGAATTCCTTCCCAAAATCCCACCTAGCCCTGCCTGCTCCCTCAAATCCAGGAGGTCGTTTTGCCGCGTCCAAAACCTCCCGGGAGCCGCGGGGAAGGCGCGAGCGGAGCTCGGGGACAGACCCCACGGGCTGGGGCACCACGAGCCCTGGGGAAGCAGGTGGGGAGATCCCAGCCAGCCCTGCTGGGCTCCCACACACCAAGGCCCTGGGGAGAACAGCTCTCCAAGGCTTTGCTGAGCTGAGCTCTCCTCCAGAGGACGGAAGGGCCTGAGGACAAAGGTGCCAGGGCCGGAGGGTGGGCGGTGTCAGTAGAGGAGTTTGGTCTATTATTTGTCATGCCAGATGCCCCAGCACTGGATCCACAAACCCCAGCCATCAGCTGGGAGCACCTGTCAAAGGAGTTGAGTAATTTTCCAGTTTCTGGGTAGAATAACTGGAGACAATACGGCTGATTTAATCAGGAAGTGCTTAGTTCCAGAAATGGAGTGGCTTAAAAGTAAATCTCCCTGTATTTTTTTTTTTTTAAATAAAAGCCTTTCTTGCTTTAGATTTAACCCAGAAAAATACTCCTCAGAACATGCATTGCAGTGCAGGTTTAGCCAAGTTCATGGAGAGAAGGAGATAAACACTCTGTCCTCCTGCATGTCCACAGGAGACGAATTCCCCATCTAGAAAACCCAATAAAAATGTAATTCTTTTATAACAACTGCATTCCCTGTATATTGTTTCTCTGAGAAAAAAAGCATTAGTGACTTTGAAGTCCTCCAATGCCATCAAGAACATGTTTTTTTCTCCCAAAGTGTCTCAAAAGTAGCAGAAAATATGAAAAAATTAATGACTGCTAACAGCTGAAACAGATGGTCTGCTGCGAGTCCCCACAGCCTCATGCAACTGTGAGTCAAGCCATTTTTCAAAATGGTGAAGAAAAAAGAAGGAATAATAATTAAAAAAATCAATTTCCAAGAGTGCCAGGCTTCCAAAATTCCACTCGGACTTCCCAGAGGAGAGCCAGCAAAGAGAGGAGAGGCTGCTTTGGACCCACGGTGGGTTGGGGTGGTTTGGACCCTCAGCCCCAGAGTGTTCTTACCCTGGTGTCATGTGCCCGTAGATGGTGTGGGTATGTCTGTGCTCAGTCCCTGTGAGGTTTTCCTCCAGGATTTTAACTCCAAATCCTTTTTCTTTTTGCTGTGAGATTCCCAACACGTTCCCAGCCCCACCACCGCCATCCCCAGCACCCACCCTTGGGAACTGGCACCCCCCTCCCCCTCCCACCCCTGTGCAGGCAACCCCCGCCGGGGAGGGGGATCTGAGAGGAGAAAAGCACTTGCCAGGAGGGAAACTCGGGCTGTCTCATCCTCTGCTGCGGCTCCTCCTTCTTCTTCTCCCCAGGAGACTCGTCCCCTCGGCCACCTTCATGCTTGGGCTGCCCCTCTCCTCGCTCCTCGATCAGCCCCATCAGGAGGGTGAGCTGGCAGGTTCTGGGCGCTGGGTGAGCTCATCATGGGGACATCAAAGCCCGGAGTGTGACTCTGGAAGGGGTGGACAGAAACTTCAGTGCAGGCACGGTCCCGCTTTATCATTTATTTAAAGCCCATCTCTCAATAATTCATGGCAGCCTTTCAGTGAGGAGCAGGACAACAATGGCAGTGCAGCACTGAACAGCCACATCTGGAACAGATGCCGGGCTAGAAATAAAAGCTGGCTTGGCAGGGAATGCGGCAGTGCCATGGGAATGGTGTGCTCTGGGACACGGGGTTTGCAGGGCAGGGTTGGCATCCACAGGCGAAGTGGAGCAGCCAGGGCTGGCTCCAGCTGCAGCCTGGGAGCTGGGAGAGCACAGACCTGCAGCATCCACAGGCATTGGCTGGCAAGGCACCTCCAAACATCCTCATGTGATGCCATGAGCCCAGTGCCATCGATGCCAGGCCGGAGCGCGGCAGCACAGGGTGCCTGCACACCATGTGCCCACCTCCCTCCCGTGGGATAGCTGAGTCACAGGATCTGCCCAACTGGGAGGGACCCCCAAGGATTCTGGAGTCCAACCCTCAGCCCTGCACAGGCCCAGCCCCAAGAGTCACCCCCTGTGCCCCAGAGGATCATCCAAATGCTCCATCCACTGCTCCTGCTGCTCCAGCCCCTTCCCAGCTCCGTTCCC
Source organism: Myiozetetes cayanensis (assembly GCF_022539395.1). Lineage (NCBI taxonomy): Eukaryota > Metazoa > Chordata > Aves > Passeriformes > Tyrannidae > Myiozetetes > Myiozetetes cayanensis. The sequence goes on along the minus strand of NW_026087522.1, from coordinate 4,596,580 downwards.
TTCCCTGAACACTCCAGCCTCTCAATGACTTTCTTGTCATGAGGGGCCCAGAACTGGACACAGGACCTGAGGTGCAGCCTCATACTCAAGCTGTGGCCTCAATGTTCAAGCAAGGCAGCAAAACAGGGATCCAAGGAAGAGCCATCCTGGTTAAAACCACCCTGAGCTGCTCAGGACCTTTCCCATGTGGAGCCAGGAGTGCTCACTCTGGGACAGAGGAAGATCAGCAACAACAACCTTAAAAAATATAAATCATCAAAAAGAAGACAGAAGGAAACCCTTTTTAACCTCTACCTAAGACAGACACCTCCTCTGTCTTCACCTGCAGCCCATCCCACACTGCCCCAGAGAGGCTGGGAACACTGAATCATGGAATGTGCTGAGCTGGGAGGGACCCCCAAGGATCCTGGAGTCCAACCCTCAGCCCTGCACAGGCCCAGCCCCAAGAGTCCCCCGCTGTGCCCCAGAGGATCATCCAAATGCTCCATCCACTGCTCCTGCTGCTCCAGCCCCTTCCCAGCTCCGTTCCCTTCCCTGAACACACTCCAGTCCCTCAATTACTTTCTTGTCATGAGGGGCCCAACAGGACCTGAGGTGCAGCCTCATACTCAAGCTGTGGCCTCAATGTTCATGCAAGGCAGCAAAACAGGGATCCAAGGAAGAGCCACCCTGGTTAAAACCACCCTGAGCTGCTCAGGACCTTTCCCATGTGGAGCCAGGAGTGCCCACTCTGGGACAGAGGAAGATCAGCAACAACAACCTTAAAAAATATAAATCATCAAAAAGAAGACAGAAGGAAACCCTTTTTAACCTCTAACCTAAGACAGACACCTCCTCTGTCCTCACCTTCAGCCCATCCCACACTGCCCCAGAGAGGCTGGGAACACTGAATCATGGAATGTGCTGAGCTGGGAGGGACCCCCAAGGATCCTGGAGTCCAACCCTCAGCCCTGCACAGGCCCAGCCCCAAGAGTCCCCCCTGTGCCCCAGAGGATCATCCAAACCCTCCTGCAGCTCTGGCAGCCTTGGGGCTGTGCCCACTGCCCTGGGGAGCCTGTTCAGTGCCAACCACCCTCTGGGGGAAGAACCTTTTGCTGAGATCCACCCTGAGCCTGCCCTGACACAGCTCCAGCCATTCCCTGGGGGCCTGTCACTCTTCCCAAAAGGAATCAGGATGGTGGGTCAACCAGTCCGAGCCATGAAGGGTCCTGGCATGGACACACTGGCTTGTCCTGGCTGCAGCAAAGAAGGAGATGTGTGTCCCTGGCAGTGGGTGACTCTTGGGGCTGGGCCTGTGCAGGGCTCAGGGTTGGACTGGATGCTCCTCAGGGGTCCCTTCCAGCTCAGCACATTCCATGATTTTCTGCCTTCAGTCACCTGCAAAATGAAACGCTCCCAGTCTCCTCACACTCTGAACAGGCACTTTCCCCCTTCCCCTGTGCTGGCCCTGGTGCCCCCAAGTGACCCACATATGCCCCTCGTTACCCTTGCTGTGCCAGCCCCGTGCCAGCCCCGGTCCTGCCGGTGTCCCAGCCGTGCCCTCCCTGTCACCCCCTCCTGCCCATCTGTCACCCACCGTCTGGCTCCTTTCCTTCCAACAGAGAACTCCAAGCAATGATTTATTTGCCTTTTTGTCTGCAATTGCACAGCACCCAGGGCTGACCTCCAAGGTGTATTATTATTATTACTTCTAATTATTATTGCTATTCTCAGCCCTCTGAGAGCACCTTCTTGATACAGGCCTTACTTTTTTGGAGCTCTCTCCTTTATCTCTGTGTTTGGCAACAGCTCCTCCACAGCTGAGCTCGGCTCCTTGGGCAGTACAAACTTACAGATGACTTTCACTGCAGTTTTTCTCCCTAATAAGTGTCTTGCTCCTGTTCTGAGAAGTGAACCTTGCACTTTACCCCTCCAGCCAACCACTTAATGCCAGTGAAAAATTGCCTTTTCTTTATTCCTTGATAATGACTGATCTCCTAGATTGGATAATGAAACAAGTAATGACATTAGAGGCCCATTAATCAGTGGTGAGCAGTGAATAACACAGAGTACAAGGCTGTCAACTGCTCCTGAAGGGCAAGGAAAGGGGAACTGTGGAGAAATGGGGAAAACATTCCAAATCTGGTCCACGTTTCTTTTTTATTACCTGAAAGTGGCCAACAATCAATTCTTTGCATGGGGGACCCAGACTCGTCACAAGTGTCCAGATTAGATACCAGTGCTCAGGAGATTCCCAGCATACTCCAAATCCTGCTGGATTTCACACTCAGCAGGACCTCACTTCAGCTTCTCCCTCCTCCTGGTACAGGAGGTGAAGAAAGAGGGAGGGAACCAGGAGGGCCCTTCCCCACAGTCACGTCAGTGTTGGAGAGGGCAGAACACCGGGAGGACTTTCCCCCCATCAGCTTGTTCTGCCTCGGGCCACGTTTTCCCAGCAGCATTCCCGGGAGGAAAGGGCATGGAATGCTGGAACAAGAGGAGATGGTACAGCAGAGCTCAGAGCTGGCTGTGTGAGCAGAGTCACCCTCAGGGATGGCAGGAGCACAGACACCTCTGTCCGAGCAGGGGCTCATCCCTCAGTCTGCCTCAGAAATGTGGGCCCCTGGGCCCCGTGTCTGCAATCCACACCCACAAACAGCTCTCCCAAGGGGCTGCTCAGCTTTGCTTCACACAACTGGTGACAGCCTCCCTCCAGCTCAGCATCCTGGAATTACTGAGATGGAAAAGCCCTCCCAGCCCATGGAGTCCCCCTTGTGTCCCATCCCCATCCTGTCCCCCAGCCCAGAGCACTGAGAGCCACCTCCAGTCCTTCCTTGGACACCTCCAGGGATGGGGACTCCACCACTACCCTGAGAAGTTGTGTCAGCGCCTGACCACCCTTTCCAGGGAGAAATTCCTCCTGATGTCCCACCTGCCCCTCCCCTAGCACAGCTGAGGCCGTTCCCTCTCCTCCTGGCCCTGTTCCCTGGGAGCAGAGCCCGACCCCCCCCAGCTCCCCCCTCCTGTCAGGGATTGCAGAGCCAGAAGGTCCCCCCTGAGCCTCCTTTTCTCCAGGCTGAGCCCCCCAGCTCCCTCAGCTGCTCCTGCTGCTCCAGCCCCTTCCCAGCTCCGTTCCCTTCCACACTCCAGCCTCTCAATGACTTTCTTGTCATGAGGGGCCCACAACTGGACACAGGACCTGAGGTGCAGCCTCATACTCAAGGTGTGGCCTCAATGTTCATGCAAGGCAGCAAAACAGGGATCCAAGGAAGAGCCATCCTGGTTAAAACCACCCTGAGCTGCTCAGGACCTTTCCCATGTGGAGCCAGGAGTGCTCACTCTGGGACAGAGGAAGATCAGTAACAACAACCTTAAAAAATATAAATCATCAAAAAGAAGACAGAAGGAAACCCTTTTTAACTTCTAACCTAAGACAGACACCTCCTCTGTCCTCACCTTCAGCCCACCCCACACTGCCCCAGAGAGGCTGGGAACACTGAATCATGGAATGTGCTGAGCTGGGAGGGACCCCCAAGGATCCTGGAGTCCAACCCTCAGCCCTGCACAGGCCCAGCCCCAAGAGTCCCCCCCTGTGCCCCAGAGGATCATCCAAAGCCTCCTGCAGCTCTGGCAGCCTTGGGGCTGTGCCCACTGCCCTGGGGAGCCTGTTCAGTGCCAACCACCCTCTGGGGGAAGAACCTTTTGCTGAGATCCACCCTGAGCCTGCCCTGACACAGCTCCAGCCATTCCCTGGGGGCTGTGGCACTGGAATGGTTAACCAGGAATGCACTTGCAGCCCAGCCCCCTTGGCTGGGTGAGCTCTGCAGAGCTCCTGGCCCTGAGTTTCCTTTCCTCCTTTGCTTCCCGCTCTCCCTGCCAAGCGTCAGGATCTGGCCCGTCCCCAGCGCGCTGTGCCAGCACGAGCAGTGACTCACTCGGCAGCTCCTCATCACAACACATTCCTTCAATGGGACTTCGATCTGGATGACACTTGTCTTCCAAATCTGACGCTGGAGAGAGGCAAGAAGTGCATAAACATGAGCTCAAAGCGAGGGGGGGATGGCGGGGTTGGGTCACAGCGGGTGGGGTGAGCGGAGTTATCTTTGCCTCTCCCCCAGCAGAGAATCAGTTTTGTTAATAAGAAGAGAAACGCAGCTCAAAGGGGAAAGAAAGAGAAGTCCTCACATCACTTCTTCCATCAGGCTGACACCTCTTCATCCTGGGGAATTGAACATCTGTTACATAATTCAGAGAACATGTGGTTATTTTCCAGGCTTATTAATAGCCCAAACCCGAAGATTTGAAATGAAAATCAGCAGCTGCTCCAGACTTCACCTCTTGGAGAAGGGGGTGAGGGCAGGTACAATGGCTGGCTGCGGGTCAGGGCTTTCCATCACTCCAAAGCTCCCCGTTACAAGCCAGGAAGGACACGGCTTGGACTGATGCTGAGACATCTGGATTCCCAGATTTTCCTCGGTACTTTTTTCCCTCTCACATCTCGTTTTCCTTCCTAGGGGAGGCGGGGCAGAGTGGAGAGGCTCAGGGGTGTGGGAGAGGGCTGGGAGGAAGGAGGCAGTGCAGCACCACCCCTCCATGCACCAAGCACTGCCCTTCTCAGGGCACCCAGGAACACCCAGGATGTCTGACGTGGCTCACAGACACTTGGATGGAAGGATCATTTTCTTAAATGCCCTCTGAGCTGGAAAACAGGCTGAAGAAATGCACCTGGAGAGAGGGTGGGAAGGTTGGGTGTAGCTCAGTCTGCCCTGCTCCTGGTGGGGATGGAAACATGGAAATATGGAAATACCCCACCATGAGCACTCCTGAAATGCCTTCAGTTCCCTCTGACAGCATTTTCAAGAGGGATTCAGGCTGGGGAACAGCCTGGTCACGGTGAGGCTGTGGGGGAGACAAGCAACTGTAACACTTCTCATTCTCCTGATCCCCTCAGCAGAACCTGAAGTTCAGCTTGACTCAATCCCAAATTCCTCTGTGGCTTGAAGCCAGTGAAGGCAGAACAAGTCTGCCAAAGGGTGGTGGCTGGTGACAACCACTTCGTTTTCTGGCAGTGAATAAAAGCCAAGAAGGTCTGACCAGAAAGGCTGAGTTCACCAGAAACCTCTGGTTTCCACTGGGAGGCAGGTGACCTCCTTTTTAATTGGTTGTATTTTTGCTTATTGGATGTTTTGGGAGTTGGTTGTTTTGGAGTCTTTTTGGTGGTTGTGGGAGTTTTTTGTTTGTTTGTTTTTGTTTTGTTTTGTGGGTTTTGTTGTTTTTGTTTGTTTGCTTTGGTTTTGGTTTTGGTTGGGGTTTTTTCTGTCTTGGGATGTTTGTGGCTTTTGTTTTTTGGGGTTTTGGAAATAACCCCCCTGCCTGGATCACCCAGTGCCCCTTGGAGCCCCTTCTGGCGTTTTAACACTGGGACAAGGAGAAGGTTTAATCAACCCCTGAGTGTCTGAGAGCAGAGCTGGCACCTGAGATTAATTTGGATTTTGGGCTGGGGCATGAAAGTCTGGACTGGGAAGCACCAAACCTGCTCTTTACCAAGCTGAGCTGCTGAGACTTGCTCGTACAAACTGCTGCTTTACTGTCTCAAGTGCCTGAGAGCCCAGTCAGACAGATTTGGAGCAGCAAAGAGCGTGGCCTAAACTCCAGGCTGTCAGAAATCAGGAGCTGCTTTGGCTCCTGTTACGAGAAAAGCTTCAATACTCCCTGGGACAGAGTGCAGAGCTCATAAATCTCATCCCACCGGGAATAAACAGACAGTAAATTGTGGTATTTTTCTTACTATTCAGTTCCAATTATTCCTGCAGTGCAAGGCAGCAGCAGCAGGAGAACACGAGGGAAAGACCCAGCTGGATCTTGAAGGCCAAAATCCTTGGCTCAAGACCTTGCAAATGGAGTAGGGAGATGCCTTCAGCCACCACCTCCCACCCTCTGGGTCGAGGGCTGCAAACTGCAATTTTCACGTGGTCAAGAACCACAAGACCTTGACTGTGCCCTGGGAGAGCTGGGGGAAGGGGGTCACACCTCAGACCTGAGCCTGGGCTGGGTCTGTGGCCCATCCAGGCACCTCCAGCAGCCCTTGGGGGCTTGTTGGCCCCCAGCCCACAGATGGGGATTGCTCAGCTCTCCACTCTGAACTTCCCATGCAAACTAAAATGATCTGCTGGAATAAAATTATTAAGTGACTTGTTAAATTACAAAGGAATTATTAATTCCTCTAAATCTGAAATTGGCAAATTCAAGCTGCTCCAGTTGACCCAAAACTGCTCCCTGACCGAAACCAGGAGGTACCACTTTGGCAGAGGGAAAGAGCTGTCAGCTTGGCCATAATCTGATTGAGATTTTCACTTTTCCTCCCTGTAGCTCCCCCTCCCCAGCTGAAATTTCACTCATTTTTACTTTCTAAGGCAGCATTTCCTGTTTTCCCTGTCCATCAAGCCCCCTTATCTGACCTCGTGGGTCTATAACAATCATTTCTTATCCCTTCTCCTGTAAAGCTTTTCTGGAAGAATTTTGACAAAAATAGTATTTTTCTCTAAATCCACACATGGGATTCTTGCACAGAATCTTCCATTCCAGCTGTTCCTTCTTTGCCTTCCAATATTGTTCCCAAAATCTGCAGGGTCAGTTGGACACAATTCAGTTTATTAGCACAAATGCAGAGCCACAGGATATTAGGGAAGGAGTGTGCTGAGTACCCAAAAGCTCTTGGAAATTTAGAAACAGTCTAATTATGTGTGTTACCCAACAAGGACTTCACACATTGTTCACTGCCTTTAGAAAAGGCAACTGGCAATGCCACAAAAATTAGAAATTGTGAATTTGGAATAATTGACCTCCTGTTCCTATTGTGCCTTTGCCATGTAATGAAAGAAAAACAGGAAAGAGCCTTGCCAAGGTAGGGGCAGGAGAAAAAAAAACCACAACAACACCAAAAATGAAAGAGATTTTTGTTGGCAAGGGCTTGCAAATTATTGCTGCTCCCCTTCACCCAATTTCCTGCGAGGAACTGCAGAGAATTCCCCAGGGGTGCTGCTGGGAGAAGGTGGAAGCACCAGGTTGTCACCTCGGGCACAGCAAGAGGCTCCTGCCCTCAAAGAGCCGACCAGGAACGAAAGCAAGAGCAAGGGAACAACAACAAAAAAACAAAACAAAACAGGGTTTAGGTGAAAATCTGGCAGGTCTGGAGCTGAGCTGAGCTTAGGCAGGTGTTTATGAGGCTGGCTGGAATGCCAAGTGTAGGATGGCAGAGAGTTGCTCTGAGCTCAGAGCTGCAGCCTGTGACGAGCAGGGGGGGTACAACTCAAGAGCTGGGCGTTTGAGGGATGGCCAGGCTCGACTGGAGGGAGCTCAGCAGTTGTTTGAGCTCACAGTGCTCATCTCCAGCTCAGGAGGCCTCTTCAACCACGTCCCCAACATCCTCCTGCTGACCTCGGCAGCAGCATCAGCTCCTGGAGGTTGGGGCTGTGAAGCCGAACTCAACCCCAGCCCACGGCACTGCCACTCGTGCTGGCTCTTCCTCAGCACTTCCTCAGCAGGACAGACTCAGAGAGGGAAGGGCAGGTCAAGAAGGGCTTTGTCAGGGAGTGACAGAGATGGATCTGCTCCCTGGTGGGAAGAACAGAACCAGGGGCCGAGGGTGACACTCCCAAAGAAGTCCTGCGGGGTCTGAACTCAAAGTGCTGGTAACAGTCATTGAAAAGGTGAGAAATTAAGTCCAAGCTCCACCCAAAAAGCTCAGGCAGGAGCAGATGAGCCTGAAAACAAAGCCACAGTGCAGGTCCATCCAGGAGACGGGCTGGGAGCAAAACTACCTCCAACACAGCTCTGAGATCCCTCCAAGGAAATGGCACAAACAGCACGACCTGGGTCTGAGGGCCCAGGGCTGAAATGGGCTCCTGGCCATGGGTGGGACCCAGGTGAGGGTGCTGAGGGCAATGAGTGCCCTCAGGGCTCTGGCAGCACATTTGAGGCTGGAAAAACCCTCCAGGATGATCCAACCTGTGACTGATCCCCACCTTGTCCCCCAGCCCAGAGCACTGAGAGCCACCTCCAGTCCTTCCTTGGACACCTCCAGGGGTGGGAACTCCAAACGTCCCTGGGCAGCCCCTTCCAGTGCCTGCCCACCCTTTCCATGCAGGAATTCCTCCTGCCTCCTGAGTCTGAGTGAGCTGGGGCTGTTACAGCACAAAATTGATGCTGCTGTTGAAATCAGGAGCTGATTTTCCTGGCTCAGGAAAGCAAATGTGAAGATTTAGCAGAACACCCAACTCCCCTCACCTCATGTGCCATCAAGTGAAGTTGCTGCATTTGAATTTACCCGTTGTTCTGAGACAGGGCCTGGCTGGCAGCTCTTGAGTTCTTTAAAACAACTTTTTCTCTGCTTCTGTTGGTTTTCAGCAGCAATTTGAGTCATTACTTAGCAGAAGGTGCTTCATTTCCCTGACTTATCTACATTAAATAAATACCCCATAAAGCACAGGAGGTATATATTAGTCAAAGGTGCTTTCAAACATTCTGGGGCTTTGGTAAACAAAATATGTTGTGTATTTAAACCCTGCAGGTTTACCTCACTGTGCAAAAGTTTTAATTTGATTATACATCTTATTAACTGTGCTCTTGTGTGTCCTCCCCCTTCCTCTCCTGCTCTGCTTCTTTACTTTGAAATAAAAGCCAGTCCTCTCTCACACAGCACTGCAATTTTCATCAAACTTTTTTCCTGCAAGCTGTTAGCAAAACATATTTAAGGCTGACCCCGACAGCCAGACTCATTTTCCTTCAAACATTTCAATTATTGCTTAATTTAGGCCTGCCTGAATAGTCCTGCTGCCTCTAATCTGACCACTGTCACAGCGAGGCAGGAGTGTCTTCAAAAGAAAGGGGGTTTAAAATTCTCATCAGTGCACAAGTGTTGGTGTCAATATTGTGACTTCACTCGATGTTGGTGAGGCTGCACCTCAAATCCTGGGGGCAGATTTGGGCTCCTCAGGACGAGAGAGACACTGAGGGGCTGTGCAGGGAAGGGAATGGAGCTGGGAAGGGGCTGGAGCAGCAGGAGCAGCTGAGGGAGCTGGGGGGGCTCAGCCTGGAGAAAAGGAGGCTCAGGGGGGACCTTCTGGCTCTGCAATCCCTGACAGGAGGGGGGAGCCGGAGGGGGTCGGGCTCTGCTCCCAGGGAACAGGGACAGGAGGAGAGGGAACGGCCTCAGCTGTGCCAGGGGAGGGGCAGGTTGGACATCAGGGAAAAATCCTTCCTGGAAAGCCCTTTCCTGGCACAGCTGCCCAGGGCAGTGGGGAGTCCCCACCCCAGGAGGGGTTTAACAGATTTGTGGATGTGGCACTTGGGGACATCATTAGTGGTGGCCTGGGCAGTGCTGGGGATGGTTGGACTCGATGATCCCAGAGGGCTTTTCCAGCCTAAATGATTCTGTGATTCTGTGATTCAAATACAGTGGATTCCACCTGTGAGTAGTTTTATTGCTCTCTGAAGGTGTGGCTTAGACAGGGAGGGCATCCCTTGGGTTGATGTGGTACCCAGGGGTGCTGCAAAGAGCTGCAATCCTGACTCACACCACGACCCTGGGTTCTTCTGGCCAGTGACTGGAGACCCCATGTCCAGCTGGAACTGAGAACTGGAACCCAGCTGTACTCACTGGTTTATCAGCCCCCCAGGGCAGGGAGGATGGTGCAGCACAGCTCACAGGGATTGTCTTCAAGAGTTTTGCCACTGGAAGTCCAAAACATGAGGACAACTGGCACTGGGATTTTGTTGGGAAGAGGCTCCTGGTGGGCTCTGTGAACCCAGGGCACTCACTGGGTTGATTCCACCTACCACACCTCACGAGGCATGAGCTCTGAAATAGTTTCTGGAGACCATAAATAATTACTGAATGCAAAAATTATTGGCTCTGGAAGCAGAAAACAAACTCTACTTGGCTCTGAAATGCAGGATATAAGCAGTGCTCACATGCCTGTAAATATATATATTCACCATATATACACACATCTTTATATATTAAAAACATTAAATATATCTAAATATATAAATACAGAATATATCGATTTTTGTACAACTGCGTTAAAAATTAAGGAGCTGCTCGAGAAAGCAATAAAAAGGGAGAAGTTAAAAGATTAAAATAACTGCTTTAAACTCTCTATTTCAAGCCTGGAATAATCATAGATTGCCAAACCAACCAGAGTTAAAAGGGAAAAAGGGTTGTGCAGCAGAGCAGGGAAGTTAAAAGGCATTACTCCAAAAGCCCAGGTGTGTTCAGAGAGGGAATGGATGCCTGGATGTGACAAATTGCACAGGAAGGAACAGTGGGACAGGCCAAAAATGGGGTGGAACAGCAACCTGTAAGAGGTGTCAGCAGAACCTGGTCAGAAACAGCAGGGGAAGGAGGTTTGGTGGGGCTGAAAAATGATCACCGAGGAAAACACACACTCAGGAGGGGGGAGGGGGGGGTTGGCATCGTTTTCAGTGTGAAGGAGGTGGGAAAAGAAGGAACAAAGAGGGACAGTTTTCCATAATGGAAGTAACTTCCATCTACAACCCCCAAGCCCTGGGAAACAGCCACTGGTTTGTTGGAAATTCCCTGGGAGAGTGAGGAGTGAGAGGACGAAGTTAATTGATGAAGAATCAATCAGGATGAGCAAAACCTGAGCTGGTTGCAAGAGTTGTGGAAAAAAAACCCAAAACAACCAACCCAAACTCACAAACTCCAGTGTCTGAGGAACAAAGAGCTGGATTTTGGTGCCAAATGCACAGGAGGAAAACACCCCGTGCTCTCCTACCAGATGAAGAGCTCTGAACCAGGAATTGCTGTTCAGGGAGGACTTACTGGGAGAAACTTGGATGCTGCCTGGAAAACATCCACTGCAAACTCAGCACAGCCATGGGAAAACATAATGTGAGATGTGTCTGGGCGAGAAATAGAGACCAAAATTGAAACTCTGCTGTTGTGTGAACCCCTTGTGCACCCACAGGGCGAATCAATCCCTGCTCAGGGCACTGCAGAAGGGAGATAACACAACAAGGAAAGGGGAGAGGAGGGAACTGAGCCTGGACAGAGACAGAAGAGTGGCTTGTGCACAAAAATACATTGACACTTCAGGGCCCTTCAGTCTGGCAGAGAGGGGGTTGAAAGGGCTGGAGGAGACACTTATTAAAACAAGAGGTTTAAGGGAGAAAGTCCACGGAGAAAACGAATGGACAGCAAGGACTTGCTGTTCCTCACAGCTCCAGACTTAAGAGGCACCTGATGAAACTCCCAAGGAATGATTTTTTTTGCAGACAGGGCCCAGTTACGTTGTTGGGCTTTTCCAGGAGGACGTCGAGGTGCTCAGAAGCAGAAACAGATTCAAGGAGGAGTAAAATGCATTGAAACAGAGGCAGACACGGCCTTCAGCTCAGGAATTTTCCAGGAGGGATTGAGAGGAGTTGGGGAGTTGGAGGAGAAGGTGTGGGCTGCACTCCAGGAGATCAGGTGAGAGGCGAATTCGTCCTCACTATAGAAAGTCCCCTTAAGTAAAGGAGCTCCAACACCATTGCCCTGAGTCCCTGTGGCTTTCCATCTACTGACAGGCAAGAAAATGTTTCCTCCTGCAGCTGCTGGACACTGAGAGCTGGAAGAAATCCTCCAGCAATTTTATGTGGATCACATTTGTGACAGCAAGTGTTTAACTAATGTTCAAGAAAAAGCCTGGTGAATCATCCACGGTGACCCTGTGCTCTGCACAGAGCAGGTTCTCCTCATAATTCACACTATTAAACTCAGCTAATCTGCTCTTTAAAATCCTTTATGGTGAATCTGACTTGGGAAATAGCATCAGAAAAAATAAATATCTTTTTTTTAAGGGACTTTCATTTTTTTTTTCTTTAAGGGACTTTCAGGGAGGGGAAGGGGAAGGCACACTGGCACACTCTGGTTTCTCCAGGCCCCAGGATTAGTCCTGGGCTCTGAGTCTTAGACCCAGAGCCTGCTGTGCTGTACCAACACTGATGAAGGGGTGTTTTGCATCACAGCACTGTTCTCCACACCTTTGGGGATGTGTCTCAGCAGCAGGGAAACACCAGCACGTGTCTCCAGCTTTGTCCTTCCTTCCCAGCTTCCTCCCACACACACTGCCAGCATTTTTGGGGAACAAACCTTATTTTCTTCAAGTTTTTTCTCTGGCAGCACACGAGATCACGTGGAGGGGGACCCACAGGGGAGGGGGGGTCTGTGGGACAGTGAAAGGGCCACGGACGAGGTTGAGCCTTGAGCAAACTGGTCTAGTGAGAGATGTCCCTGCCCGTGGTGGTTGGGACTGGATGATCTTTAAGCTCCATTCCAAGCCCTCAGGATTCTGTGAGCTTGGTCTGCAGCCCCCTGTGTGCTCCCAAGGTCCCAGAAACACCTGTGCAGTTTGGGGTGTCCCTCTCTGACCCACAAGGTCTGCTGGGTTTTTAACAGCTGCCAGGGGGCAGAAAAAGGGTCAGAAAAAGGGATCAGCAGGACTGTTCAAGGTTTCCTGGTGCCTCTGGCTGCTCTCAGCCTCTCCAGAGCTGTGATGGTTTCCTCAAGCTTTAAATGAGCCCCGAGGTGGAGCCCCTGCTGCCTTTTGTGCCAAACCTGGACTAAGCCCACGCCACCTCATCATAAACCCTCTGCCTTGCAGTCACACAGTTCAGCTGGGGTTTAAAGAGCACTGAGAGCATTTTCCACAGATCCATCTTCTCCTTGTGCCCTGGAGAGAAAGCCCATCTTTTACAAGTCTACATTTTAGGAGGGGATAAAATATTTATCAGACATCCTGAAAAACACTGTAAGATCGTGCTGCTTCAATCAGGTCACAGGACAAAGTTGCACCTCCAGTCCACGGGCCAATCTGAGGGAGAAAAAAACCCCATCTACTCTTCCAGCTGGTTTTTTATGGGTGAGGATGATCTAAAATGCCTGAATCTGTTTTCCCACTCTTTATGGTCATCAGGAACTCAGTTGGCAGTGGGATCAGGCTCCAATGGGTGGGAGCAGAGGGGCTCCTGGCTGAGTCTGACCCCCCCAGCTGGTGGGGGTCCTGCCCCACCAGGTTATGCTCTGGATTGTTCTCTGAGGCCAGGATTGGTTGGGATTAATCCCCCTGGTGTTATTAGCATTACAACAGCTCTTGGATCTGCAGCTTTTGTTCCACAAAATGGGTTTTTGGATGGAAGCTCCTTTAGAGGAACTGACAAAAACACCACAGCTCTGCATGGATGGCTCTGCAGTGCCAGGGGGCAATGCCACCCTACAGAAGCTTCTTGGCACCATCCCACCTCACACATTACAGCACATTAACAAGTGTAACACACGTTGTAACAACCTCATCTCCATCACCAGGACAGAAGAACTTCACCCTTTCCTGGAGCCATCAGCCAGCAATGGATACCCCCCTGCCCCCACCGTGCTGACACTTTGCCAGCAGGGCAGGGAGGGATCCTGCCCCTCTGCCCAGCCCTGGGCAGGCACATCTGCAGGCCTGGGCCCAGCTCTGGCTCCTCAGCACAGCAGGCACAGGGAGCTCCTGCAGCGGCTCCAGCGCAGGCTGGGAGGATGAGGAGGGCACTGGAGCATCTCCCTGCCCAGCAAAGGCTGAGGGAGCTGGGGCTGTTCAGCCTGCAGAGCACACACTGAGAGGGGCCCTCCCCAGGGTGTGTCAGGGGCTGCAGGGAGGGGGCAGAGGATGGCCCAGGCTCTGCTGGGGGGGCCCAGCAATGGCACAAGAGGAACGGGCAGGAACCGATGCCCAGGAAGCTCCAGCTGGACAGGAGGAAGAACTTCTTCCCTGGGCAGTGACCCAGCTCTGAACAGGCTGCCCAGGGAGGGGCTGGAGTCTCCTCCCTGGGGATATTCCAGAGCCCTCTGGACACAATCCTGTGCCATGTGCTCTGGGCTGGCCCTGCTGGACCAGTGACCCACTGGGGTGCCTTCCAACATGATCCATCCTGGGATTCTGTGACACCCTCCAGGGTTCCCCTCCTGCAGCTCTGGAGCTGTGCTGTGCTGTCACATCATTGCAAGCAGCAGATCTGAGGGGCAGCCAGGCTTGATGACTCCTCTGTGACAGCACCAGTCCTGGAGCACCTCCTTGTTCTCAAGAACCAGAGCTTTGCTGTTCTTAAACCCTGGGACACGTCTGCTCTTCTCAAGTTAATCCTTTCCCAGCTTCATGGGCTGTTTCTCCCTACCAGGTTAATGAGGGGGCACAAATAAAAGTACCCTCCCTGTAGATTCCTGTTCCACTTACAGGTCTGGGTGTGCCAGACCATTCCTGCCTTTGCTCCTGCAGTGGAGCCTCCAAGAGAAACCTTTCCAAAACCAGCAGGGGCATCCCGCCAACTTCCAGCCAAGCATCAGCAGCTCCTGAGGGTTCATTAATCCACTTTGAAACAGAGCCTTGGGCTCCCAAAGCAGTTCTCAAAGTGGAGTCCTTGCTCTGGCTGCAGCCAGGAGGAATTCAGAGTCATTCAGCTCCTGAGCAGCACGAAAGGATTTAAAGGGTGAAACCTCCATCAAACTGGGCAACATCTGCCCAGGACTTCCCTGAAAACCTGCTTTCAAGGATCCCCAGGGCTTCTGCTACAGTTTGGCTTAACTTTATTTAAAGATCAGCCTCTAGCAGACAATTGATTTTTGGCAGTCTCTGGGTGGCCGTGGAAAGGTTGACATTGTCTGGGCAGCCTTTTACCTCCTTCCATTAAAACAGGGGGTTAAAATAATACACTGGAAGTGCCTTGTTTTCAAAGAGGGAAACAAACCCTGAAGGAGGGGAAAAAAAAAAGGTAAAAACATCAAAGGAGACAAGGCTGTGGCATTAAGGTGGATTAACCTGCTCTGAAAGGCCACCTGAACCCAGCTAAACCCCCCGGCCGATCAGCACAGAGGAGCAGATGATCCAGCCCTGCAGGTTCTCTCGATCCCTATCTGGATCCTGCTGAATTCCCTGGCTCTGGCTGCTCTGATCCCTCCACCCTGATGTTTATACCTCCAACATTCCTCTTAACAACTGTGCAATTTCATTCACACGATCCACTTCCACAGTTTAGGACTTCTGTAGACTGGTTTTAATTTGTCACACTAATTCAAACTGCAATATTCTGCCAGAGATGTAGAATGGGCTTGATACACATCCCTTGCTCTGAGTAGGAGAATATATTAATTTCTAGCAGCTAGAAGTAGTAAATTTAGGTTTTATCTTCATCAGATACATATTGGTCCCTTCCTGCTCCAGGTTTTCTTTTGTTTAAAGGTGACTGGTGAAGAAAAGAGCAAAAATCAGAGTTATGCCTTTTGTGCCTGTACAGAGCAAAGGAAGTAAGGAAGGTTATTACCTGCAATAAAAATAGAATTTTTCTGCTTGTTCCTCAGAAATTCAGCTCTTGTTTGCAGCTGGAAAGTCTTGGGTGGTTGGAGATGGACAGGCAGGATGGAGCAAACGGCCTGGTGGGACCAGGGAAGCTCAGATCTTTGTGCCCACCTGGGCACTGCTCTCTCGTGGGGTTGTCAAGGAGCCCTCAGAGGAAGGAAAGGGCTCTGGGACTGCTGAAAACTTGTGGCACAGAGATTTTAGGAATGATATTTGTGTCTGTCTGCCACACTTGCTGAGGGCCCATGACTTGACCCTTTCCACCTGCGACAACCTCAGAACCTGCCTCAGATGGGGAGGGACAACCTCAACACCACTCACCATTCCCAGATGAAGAAAGAAGGTTAAAATAAAAAGGGGGGAAAGGGGCCTTTTCATCACCACAAAGCCACAAAGAAGAGTCCAAACTCAATTTCCTCAATTTAGAAAAGAAAACCTTGCCCAGGTCACCTCGACTGTGAGTGGTGCCAGGTGAGCAATTCCCTGCCTGCCAACCCTTCCAATCCTTTTGTCATCGGGTTCAAGAGCGTCACTGAGACTCACAACTCAGAGCTTAATTACAGAGGACAAAGCACTGAATCCCACTTACTGCTGAGCTCAGAAGTTACCAAGATTACTCCCTCCCTCCCTTTTTAATCTCAATATTCACAGAATTAGAATGGAAAAGCCAAACCTGGCCACCCAGCCCTTCCCCGTCATGGAGGCTGCTCCTGTCCCAGCTCAGGAAAATCCAGCAGGAGATAAATCCAGGCTTGGGCAGCAGAGGTGGCTCAGGGGGGAAGTTGTAGCTTGGTATTTAAGCTCCATCCTCGTGGTGGGCTCAGCTCTGTGTCTCTGCCCAGCTGCTCCCTGTGGGTCCCTTCCCTGCCTCTCCAGGCTGCACATTTGGGAGCGCTGGAGATGCGAAGGGCTGGGCCCGGGAAATATCCATCCCTGCCAGGACACATTCCCTGAGAGTCAGCAAAACTTTTCAGCCCTTCATTTCATCCCATTATTTCTGCTGATGGCACTATAAATAATTACTCCCCACCCTCCAAGGCTGGAGATGCTTTGCTGAACCAAGATGTACATTTTGTTCGTCTTTCCTCACCCTGCTTATATTTTTTGGTGGGTTTCAAATGGTTTTCAAACCCCACTCTGAGTTTTCCAACTCTGCTGGGTGGAGGAACCAGGTTTCAGGGGCTTCACCCAAGAAGACTTTGCCCTGCTCAGCCCACAGGAACAGGTTTTTTGACTTTCAGGCACTTTCAGGTTTCCTTGCCAGGTCATTTGTTCTGCAAGCTGGGAACAAGGGAGTTATTATCCCACGTCTGGGACACAGGGGCCGAGCTCTTCCTCATGTCACCAAAACTCACAAATGGTTAAATCTCTACCAAAGCGATGGGAACCACTGAGGAAAACAACCCTGACCAGGAAAACCAATGAACACAACATCCCTTTCCCTCCACAGCCCTGCAGCCCATGAGTTAATCCCGGAGCTGCGCTGGGGGTTTCACTCCGTCCTGGCATCTTTGCTTTTGCTCTCAGCCTCCTCCTCTCTAAGTTTCATTCCTTCAGCTGCTCGAGCTGAAGTGTCTCACTGCCCACAAAGCACCTGAGCCCTCCAGGTGCTCTTGCTCAGCTGCTCCTACACCGACACACGGCTCCTCTTCCCTTGCTCACTCCCAAGCTCCCCGTCCCGTTGCTCTCTCACTTACGGCAAACACTGGCAGTGAGGAGGAAAAAACCCCATTTACCCGACCCAGTCCCGCAGTCCCGTGGGCTTTGGGCCGTGCTGAGCCCTCAGGATTCCCCACACAAGCGCTGGGGAAGGATGGCAAGGCCGGGTTTGTTGCTGGGGCTTTGGCAGAAGGGGTTGTTTTGCTGTGCTGATGTCGCACACCCACAGCTCGGCCCCTGATTTACTGAGAGGTGGCCACGGGCGAGCTCTTCTCCGGGAGATTAGTGGCTGTTTTTCCAACCCTATTGCAAGCCTCGAGGAGCTTTGCTATTTGTCAAAAGTGTTATTAACCTCAGCTAGGCAGCGGGACAAATGTTTCCTGGCAGAGCCTGTTTCCCTCCGGGGATCTGGGCAGGATGAGAGACCCAACCTCACCTGGGACCCACTGCCAAGAGAAAAACGGGCTCTCACTGGGGTCAGGGCACCCTAATGATGCACCAGCCCCAGCCGGGGAGGAAGGAAGCATAATACATCATTTAAAGAAATAGCCCGGTGGAAATATAACCAGAGAGATCACTCAGTCATTGATTTCACTGGGAAAATCAATGGGTGAGAGGGGCAGTTAGCAGTGAAATGTTGGGGTAGTTAAATATTGGGGGAGTTAGCAGTGAAATGCTGGGATGGTTAGCAGGTAAATGTTGGGGTAGTTAGCAGTTAAATACTGGGGGAGTTAGCAGTGAAATATAAGGGTGATTAGGTAAATGTTGGGGTAGTTAGAAGTTAAATGTTGAGGTAGTTAGCAGTTAAATATTGGGGGAGTTAGCAGTGAAATATTGGGGTGGTTAGCAGTTAAATATTGGGTTGGTTAGCAGTGAAATGTTGGGGTAGTTAGCAGTTAAATATTGGGTGGTTAGTAGGTAAATATTGGGTGGTTAGTAGGTAAATATTGGAGTAGTTAGCAGTGAAATATTGGGGTGGTTAACAGTAAAATGGGAGAGTTAGCAGGTAAATGTTGGGGCAGTTAGCAGTTAAATATTGGGGGAGTTAACAAGTAAATGTTGGGAGAGTTAGCAGTGAAATATTGGGGTGGTTAGCAGGTTGATGCTGGGGCAGGTAGCAGTGAGATGTTCTCCATGCCCAATGTTCCTGCTGAAGGGTGATTTATAAGCCCAGCTAAAGCTTATTCTGCTGAGGAGATGAGACTCCGGCGTGAAAACAACGCTGTCTCTCCTAATAACCCTGGGTTCTGGTCCGTGAGGCTCGGAAGAAATGCTCTGCAATGCGCATGGAAGGATATGGCAAAACTCTCCTAACCTGGGGAGGCAGAGGGAGAGGAGCCAGAGGGGGCAACCGGAGGCGAGAGCGTGACCGCAACCAACTTCTGCCGTGATTTATGGAGCGGGCAGCCCAACTTATCTTCTGCTGAATGGCAGCTCTGGGATTTAAGGAGCGAGGGAGGGGAAAAAAAAAAAAGCAGGAAAAAAAACCAAACACAACTCGAGGTCATGCCCTTAATTATTTCAAGGGAGGGAGGGAGGGGAGAGAGCGGGGCAGCCCCTGGCCCCCAGGTGTGCGGTGGGAGGATGCTCCTGCCCCGAGAGCCACAAGCATCGCGTCAGACTTTCTCTCCAGCAAAGGAAAACACAGGGAAAAAAAAAACAAAAACAAACCAGGGGGATGCTTCCAGCTGCCAGCAGGAGAGGGGGAGAAGCCATGCAAGCAGCCCCGTCCCTCCGTGCGTACCTCCTGCCGCCGGTCCCAGGTGAGCGACTCCCCCCATCCATGTCGCCGGTGCCGGAGAGCCCCGAGATGTCCTGGAGAAGCTGGAGTGACTGCCGTGGCTTGGGAATAGGGAATATGGTACAAGCTTTAATTAAAAGAGTCTGAAGGCTCTCTCCTGCTCGCTCGTCCTTTTTTTTGCAGTACCGGATCGGATTTAAAGGGCTAGAACCCCAATTTGGCAGCGCTGCTCCCCCAGGAGCCACGCTCTGCCACCCAGGCCTGGCAGTTCCAGCAGCGCCTTGCCGCCCGTCGGGGGCATCCTGGCAGCCAGGGAAGTCCGGAGGAAGCAGCAACAGCAGTAGTTGCTCGGTGGCAGCAACAACAAGTCGTAAATCAGCGCTGCCCCCAGCACGGTGGGTGGCCGGGGGGATTCCACCGGCAGCAGGGTGGGCGAGGGGAGCCTGAGAACTCCTGCGGGTGCAGGGAGGCAAGACTGTGCTCCACCAGCGCCCTGCTGGGTCCAGAGGAGGGTGGTGGTGCCCTGGTGGTGCCACCACTCTGCGGCAGCGCCCGGAGGCGTTGCCCTGCCATGGGTGGAGCGGGCGGTGGGGAAGGGCTGCGTCACCCCAGCTCGGCTCTGCAGGACGGGGGGCTCGGCCTCCTGCCCGCATCCAGGGAGCTGGGACGCAGTTCCATTTGGATTTGGTGGCCACTTGCTCGTGCCAAGGCACAACCCAGCGAGTGACGTTGATCCCTCCTGCGGCTCCAGGTTCCTCCGGTCGTGCTCCAGGTCTCCATCAAAACCCATCTGCCACAGTCTGGGCTCTGCGGGCGCCTCGGGCTGCTCAGCACAACAGGGATGGCCAAAATGTGTCTTCAAGCCCTGCCATTGCTTCCCCACTCCTTCCCCAGCAAAGAGGGGATGAAGATGCAGTGCAGGCTTTCCACTGGTCCAGATTTTGAGTTAAAAGGAGGAAAAACAAGAGGAACGACTGGCCTGGAAAGCCTTATCTTCTTCTTTTCCCCATTTTGGCCCCAAAATGAAACCCACCCTCGCCAAGACCAGCTCCAGAGCATCCCAGTGCTGGCATGTCTGACCAATCCCTTCCCTGCACTCAGGGCTGACCCACACGTTCTGGCTTTCTCTTGCCTTATTAATTAGAGGAGTGGCGGGTGCCAAAACGAAAAGCTGGTTCTAATTCCATGCCACAACCCGGTTCCAAGCTGCTGAGGTAATTAGCAGGTTATTAATGAAGGAGAAGGCTACCAACATGGAGGAAGGAAGGACGGGGAGGGAAGGGAAGCACAATTTGGGCCTGGATAGGAAAAACTGCAGTCAAGTTGGAGACTCCCTTGCCCAAGCCAATGCTTTGAAGTGACTTCAGCGCCCGGCAAGGCGCTCCCGGCACGGGGCTGGGAGCGGATCTGCAGAGCGTCGTGCCGAGGCGTCTGCTTGGCTGGGGGCCACACCAGGGAGTGAAATGGCTCTGTCTCATCCCAGTAGCCTGTTGACGTCCATCTGGCTCCAGGGAGTGGAGGGGAAGCAGTTTGGGATCCTGCTTTTTCACTAGTCTGGGGTCACGTTGCGTTGACTCGGGACTGTCGGGTCTGGTGGAGCATCACTGTCACTCTGCAGGGGTTCCTGCTGGTGGCTGCAGGGCTTCACCCCTAACACATCTTCCCCCAGAGGGTGGTTGGCACTGAACAGGCTCCCCAGGGCAGTGGGCACAGCCCCAAGGCTGCCAGAGCTGCAGGAGGGTTTGGATGATCCTCTGGGGCACAGGGGGTGACTCTTGGGGCTGGGCCTGTGCAGAGCCGAAGGTTGAACTCCATGATCCTTGTGAGTCTCTCCCAGCTCAGCACATTCTGTGACTCTGTGAACACCTTCACATCTTCCCTCAAGATCAATCTGATAACAAGCATCGATACCATCTCCCAGGCATCAGCTGCAAATTGCTCATAAGACATCACTTGGCAGAGGCTGGTGGGGAAGTGCTTTCCTAAACGACTGAGGTGGGCCAGGCAGAGGTAAAATGCCAGCAAAACCAGGGCATCCTGAGAAATCCCAGCCTCTGGCCTGAGCTGTTGCCTTCCTCGTGTGCATCTCGGAGGCCTGTGGTTGTTGCTCCTTTAATTATTAATCCTTGCATTGACGCAATCAGATGTGCACAAGCTTCTAACGGATGCTCCGAGGTAAAAAAACGAAGGATAAATTTCCTTCCCTCCCTCAAAACTTCTCGCAGTCCCATGACCAATTTTATTGCCGTTCTGCTCTAATTTTAAATCTAACGAGAAGCATTAAGGCTTTCAATTAAAAGATCTCTTCCTTCAGATACTGGAACGTAGCCTGAAGTGGAGACCACGTGTGATATTTTTCACTGGGGTGGTGTGGTTTATATCTGAGTTCCAGATCAGCTGCCTCAGCAGCTGGGCTTGGGCTTGTGCACTGCCTGGTTGGCCAGAGTTGGGTGGCAGTGCCCAGGTGTTCCACTTTGGGAAGATCCTCAGCCTTGTTTGGGGGTTTTTCTCACATCTTTGTGTTTCTGAAGTGACCCTTGCATCTACTTTTTTCTGGTTTGGTCAGCCTGGAAGTCTGTGGTGAGGGACAAATAACCCTCAGCATGATGCCACCCTGGAATCTTGGATTTTTTGGCCATGTAATATCCATGTCTTCCCTTTTCTTTAGGATGAGCTGATCCATGGCCGTGACACGGGAGCAATGAGCTCAAAACTCCTCATTTACCATGGTTTCAGTGCTGGGTTCATCACAGAATCCCAGGATGTGCTGAGCTGGGAGGGACCCCCAAGGATCCTGGAGTCCAACCCTCAGCCCTGCACAGGCCCAGCCCCAAGAGTCCCCCCCTGTGCCCCAGAGGATCATCCAAACCCTCCTGCAGCTCTGGCAGCCTTGGGGCTGTGCCCACTGCCCTGGGGAGCCTGTTCAGTGCCAACCACCCTCTGGGGGAAGAACCTTTTGCTGAGATCCACCCTGAGCCTGCCCTGACACAGCTCCAGCCATTCCCTGGGGGCTGTCCCTGGTCCCCCAGAGCAGAGCTCAGGGCCTGTCTCCTTTTATTCCCCTCACAAGAAAGTTGTTGGCACCATTAAATGTGAAGTTTGGTTCACTGAAGGTTTTCTGACATCTAGAACTTCAATCTTCCGCTTTTCCACCAACCTCAGTCTTGCACTTGACACCATTTGGTGTCCCTGCAGGACAAGTCTCCTGGAGAGCTTGTAGCTGTGTGGATATGTAATCTCAGGCAGAAATCAATGTTTGCAGGTTTCTGGGGATGAGATGGAAAGATAGAGCAGGAGACATCAAACAGCACCAAGGCAGAGGCTCTGCAGGGGAGAGGAGCTGAATCAGGAGGCTGGATCAGACCCTGGGTCTTCCATGAGGCACCTCTTATTTACACCAAATCTCGGGTCTGAGGCCCCCAGGCAGGGTGGGAAGGGGGCAGGGACAGGGGAGATGTGATCCAAGCCATGGAGTGGCAGAAAACCCACCAGTGACATGCAGAGCTGTGCAGGATCTTGTCCAGAAACCACGTCGTGTTGCCGCTAAATTCCTTTTCCAACCCAAACCATGGGGAGGGAGGTGGTGGAGTCACCATCCCTGGAGGTGTTGAAGAAGAGACTGGATGTGGCTCTTGCTGCCCTGGTCTAGTAGACAAGGTGATGTTGGGTCACAGGTTGGACTCGATGGTCTCCAACCAACCTGACTCTGTTTCTGTGAGGCTGCTGGGAAGGCCAGGAGTGGCCAAGCACGTGGCCAGGGTCACTGCCTGAGCCAAGCTGTGTTAACTTCTGCCACTGCTGCACGTTCTGATGCATCTCTCCTCTCTCCACCACATTTTCTGGAGGGGGAAACCATCTCACTCACTCCGGTTTCAAGGCTGGAAGAGCCCCTTGCTGCCTCTCTCGCTCAGGGTTTCCCAGGGCACAGACTGGAGGGTTTATTGATGGAACATCCTTGTCCAGGACAACCAGGCTGGTTGGAGCCCCCAGTCAATCCACAATCCAAAGGGCAGTTGGTGTGATAACCCTTTTTGTGCTGACATGGGAGCAGCACTCAGAGGATCTGCTCAGATGGACTCTCCAATTGCAGCATCGTGTCAGGCCACGAGAACCTCCCCCTGCTTTTGCAATCAATCACCCAAATTACCGCCCTTCCCTGAAGATGAAAAGCAAAGAGAATAAAACATGCTGCAAACCTGTAGGCAGGGGTTTGGTCTCCTGGATTCCAACTCAAAGCTTTGAGAACCTTGTTTGCTTTGCACCAAGTGTCACCAGGGGATTATTTTTTTTTTTTTAGAACTTCAAAAGGAATTTGGAAACAAACAAAAAAAACCTAGTTAAACACGGGGGAGCTGGTGTTTAATCCACTTTTGCATATCTGTTCCCAGTCTCCTTTTGCTGACTTTCCAAATCCCTCTGGGACTTTGATGTCCAAGCTCAGGTCATGGAGAAAGTTCTCATCCGTCTCTCAGAATAAAGGGCTATTTAATTAATTTAATCGCAAATTATTCCTTTTCTCCCAGATTTGTAAATTAAACAAGATTCATGCCACGTGCTTGTGTCCATCTGTCTCACTGGCTTCTCCCTGACCTTGACCCTGATCAATGCCAGGCTGTTCTGTAAGGAGAGAACCCTTCAGAAGTTGCAGATCTTGCTATATATAAAAAAAAACCCTTCACCAGGATTTGTGAGACAGAAATCAGCATAAAACTAATCTTTACTGTGTCTGCTGCAAGGGGATGTGATAAAGACCAATAAAAAGCAGTATCTGTGCTCCAGCCAAGGGCTGTTCAAAACTGAAAATGTGGGAAAAAAGAAAAGAAAGGATTTTTTTTGTTGTTTCCACTGGGTGATATTTTGTGCAAGACACCCTGAGAGCAAGGGCTGAGCCCAGGGAGGAGTTGCACGTGGGCAAATGATGGGAATCCCTGTTGGCACTGCAAAGCAGCTGGGAAGAAAAATGGGAAGGAGACCTAAAGCACCCTGCTTGAGGACATAAATCAGCCTCTAACTGACAGTGGAAGCAGAAAAAAACCCTTATTGATGGGCTGCTTTAGGTTCTCAAAATGTAAAAGGAGAACTGTGCTGACAGGTTTAACAACTGCCCTCGGATTAGGGCTGTTCCCAGCTTTGGTCTGAAGAAAAGCCAAGGTCACAGAGCCAGTGCAAGCTGTCCATCCTTCTTGATTTTTGCATGTATTGGCCCACTCAAGCTCGATTTCAAACTGCAGCAGGGATCTCAGGGATCTGCTCTTCCAGCAGGTTTGCTGAGGAGCGGTTGGAGAAGTGAGAAAGCCCAAAATAACATCGGGGACAGGACGAGACAAATCAGCTCTGTCACACGCCCCTGTCCAGCCCATCAGCAAACACAGGATCACAGGCTGGGAAAGCCCTCTGGGATCATGCAGTCCAACAGTCCCCCAGCACTGCCAAGGCCACCGCTGACCCCTGTCCCCAAGAGCCACATCCACGCGTGGTAAATGCCACCAGGGGTGGTGACTCCACCTCTGCCCTGGGCAAGTTTTCTGCCCAGTTGGTGAGGGAGTTGGGTGTGCTGAGTAAAGATTTTGAGGTCCTAAGTTCGAAGGAAAACAGGTCCTGTTGGTTCTGCTGTTCACAGAGCTGTTGGACTGGGGTTTTTTTTTTGCCTTCAGCTGAGTTAGAGACACAGCTGGAAAATCTCAAATTGCCTCAAATCAGCAAAACGCTCACCTGACCCCCACCAAGGCTGTGTCCATGTGTTCTGATCCTGGGAGTGACCTCCCTGCACAGCACCTGCAGGGCTGGATGGGTCTGCAGGGCTCAGCAATTCCCTCCTGCCAGCCTGGGCCGGGGCCACAGTGTGACCACCATCCCCTGGCCCTTTAGCCAAAGAGAACCTCAGCCAAGAGCCCACACTGGCCTGTTCAGGGGCATTTCTCATACCTTTGGGGTCGCTTTGTGCTCTTCTGGGAGGACACAGAGCCTGCACCCCCATGTAGGATGGAGTAAGATGTTGGTTTTCATGGCACCTCCTTCTTCCCAGCCCACCAGGAGCCAAGAAAAGGGGCTGGAAGAGGAGATGGACAGTAAATGGGTGTTCAGATGTTTGCACATGGCAGCAGCACCTTCTCCAGAGCCCCCCAGGATGATCAGAGGGATGGGGCAGCTCTGCCAGGAGGAAAGGCTGGGAGAGTTGGGATTATCCAGCCTAGACAAGAGGTGGCTTTGGGGTGACCTAATTGTGGCCTTCCAGGATCTGAAGGAGCTACAAGGAAGGCGAAGAGAGACTGTTTACAAGGGCCTGGAGGGACAGGACAAGGGGCAATGGCTTCAAAGTGCCAAAGGGGAAATTTGGGTCAGATATTGGGAAGGAATTCTTCCCCATGAGGGTGGGGAGGCCCTGGCTCAGGTTGCCCAGAGAAGCTGTGGCTGCCTCATCCCTGAAAGTGTCCAAGGGCTGGAGGGTTGGAGCACCCTGGGCTAGTGGAAGGTGTCCCTGCCCATGGCAGGGGCTGGGACTGGATGATCTTTAGTTAGAAGGTTCACATTGTCCATGTCAGGGCTGGGTCTCCAGGACAGGGATCTTCGAGCTGGGCATGGGCTGCTCCAGAGCTGGGTTTGGCCACACTGGGTGGAGAAGTGGTGACAGAGCACATGGAGAAACCCCACAGAGAGGAGGATGTGGCTGTGGGGTCTTGTAACACAACTAACATGTTGATTTAGTCCATCCTACCCATGGGTTCAGGCTCTGTGTCCTCCCAAAAGAGCACAAAGTGACCCCAAAGGTACGAAAATCCACCCGGAGCAGGACAACCCAAACCATTCTGGGATTCTATGGCACCCTGACAACCAGGGGGGTTTCCAGCACATTCCAGCCCTTCCGTGCCTCCCTCTGCTGTGATCTGGGTGGATTTTGGAGCTCTGGCTGCCCCAGCAGAGGCTGCTGTGCCCTCGGGCCGCTCCTGCCCCACAAAACACCATTCCCAGAGCCGCACTGTGCTCTCAGCTCTAACTGGGTTTTGAGGAGCTCCTGCTCGGCTCTCGCGTGAGGGAGGGCTCAGCGAAAGAGTCATTAAGCAATTCTTTGAAGTGGAGCTATTATTATTGCCTGAAATGCTAAGCACGACTTTAAGGCTCCCCAATTGTGTAACCTGCATCCGGCACAGCCCGCGCTCCGATCCTCCCTGCGAGCACAGCAGCAGCAGCAGCAGGAGGAGGAGGAGGAGGAGGAAAAGGAGGAGGAGGAGGAGGAGGAGGTGGAGGGAAGGTTTCAACCTGTGCTGGAATATTTACATCCCATTTTATGGCTTTCAATGAAAGCCCCGGTTCGATGCCGAGCTCCGCGGTCGCAGCCGGGGTTTGTCTCTCGCAGGACTCGGGGTGAGGGCCCCGCTCCGGGGATGCTGCTGCCAGGAGCTGTGCGGCTCCTTACCTTGGCTTTCTGTCTCCATGGCAATGGCTCTGCGTCATCCTTTCCAGCGCAGCGGCATCAACCTATGCAAAATCTGGCCTCATTTTGGGATCCCAGGGCGGAGGGAAGCGCAGGGCTCTCTCAAGGAGCTCTCCTGAGTGTTCCCTGCCGGCTGGAAGGTGCGGGGCTGGCAGGGGAACGGGGCTGAGCCGTGACTGTCCAGCCCTCACGCGTGGGGATGGATCAGACCCCACTGCTCAGAGCGCCCAGGAGGGGCTGCGAGTCACCCCCAGCATCACCCACCCTCATCACCCCACCCCGGCCCCGAGCAGCAGTGTGGTCACTGTCACCTTATCCCCCACAGTGCCCCGGGGGTGGGGACAGCCCACCAAAAATACCACTTGGAACTGGACTTTCCTCTGCCCCGTGCAAAGAAACCCTGAAAGGCAAAGGCACGACCGCAGTGCCCCCCTGGCTGGCACCCCGAGGGGCTTTGTTTGGTGGGCTGTGCCTCTGGGCATTGCTGGCTCTGCCTGGGGCTGCTCAGGGCAGGGTTGGGTCCTTCCTGCTCCAGCACCTCCCAGGAGCTGCAGAGGAGCTTCTCAGCACCTCTGAGGAGTGGGATGAAGCTCCTTCACCTTGGACCTGGCTTGTTGATGTTCATCGGCCTTAATTCCTATGTCAGTGCAGCCCCCAGAGGAGGGGAGATGTCCTGAGGGTCTGCCCAGGTTAAAAAAAAAAAAAAAAAAAAAAAGGAAAGAAAAAACTATGCTAAACCCAGAATTTTGGGAGGAAGAGCTTAATAAGAGATCTTGCAGGGGAGAGGAGAAAGAAGAGAGATATGTTGGGTTTATTTGAAGCAGAGATTGGTGCCCAGGCTGTCCCAGGCCCCATCCACCCCCAGG
This sequence comes from Myiozetetes cayanensis, assembly GCF_022539395.1. Lineage (NCBI taxonomy): Eukaryota > Metazoa > Chordata > Aves > Passeriformes > Tyrannidae > Myiozetetes > Myiozetetes cayanensis. The sequence goes on along the minus strand of NW_026087522.1, from coordinate 4,569,511 downwards.
CTGCTCCCCTGTGCCTTTATCCTTCCCTAAATCACCTCTCCTCAATCACCAGAGTGAATTCCTTGAAGTCATTTTAGATGAAAATTAAAGAGTAAGAGGTTCTCCCTCCTAAACCCTCCTTTTGGGTTAATCCTGTATTTGTCCTAAATGTGAATGAATCAAATAATTGAAGGACTAGGACATGACAACAACCAATATCATCATACAGAGCTTCCATTAGTGTGTGTGGGATTACATGGATTCAATTCGGGTCCTGGAGAACATGGATTAACCCTTCAGGTGGCCTTTCCCTCCTCCTCAGGCTCCTGGGAATGCTCTCTGCTGTTGTCCCTGTCTGGAGGAAAAGCAGGAGAGCAGCCCATGGACCCCCCAGCCCTCCTTTTTGGGGGGAAGGTGCTGGTGGGTCCTGAATAGGACCTAAACGACCTGGGGAGGACAGGCAGGGGACATGGTGTCCCAGGGCGAGGCTCTGCCCAGCAGCCAGCCAGGATCTCCTCAGGGATGGAGGGTGCAGGGGAAGTGCCTTTGAACACACGTTGGCTCCTGGTTTTGGGAGAGCTGTGGGGCAGAAGTGACTGTCCAGGCAGGGACAGCCCTCCCTGTGCAGCCAGGTGGGTTGTTGTGGGGGGCAGAGGAGCTCAGGGAACCCTCCAGCCTGATCCTGGGCTTCCAGAGGGACCATCCTGAGCTGGGAGTGTGACCCTGAAGAAAGGATTGCCAGGACAAAAGGGATGTTGGAGGTGAGGGTGGTGAGGGGGCCCAGGATCACTGTGGTGCCAGTAAGGCAGGAGGGGGGACACCCACATGGAAAGCTCCTTCCCAGGTACTTGCTGAGCCACAGCTGTTCCTTTCCAGCCCATTCCCAGAGCCCAGACACCAAAGCTGGGCTCTCCTGAACCACATCCATGGCACCATCCTGCAGGAGCTTGGGACCTTTTCCCAGCTGGATTCAGAACACTTTGGGAGAAATGAAAGGGAACCAGAAGTCAAAGCCAGGGTTGCTGCTGTGCTGGGCACCCTGGGAAATGAGCAGGCACCTGATGAAAATGGGCTGAGGGCAATGAGTGCAGAGAAGGATGATCCAAATCATAGAATCATGGGATACCCTGAGCTGGGAGGGACCCACAAGGATCATCCAGTCCAGATCCTGGCCCTGCACAGACACCCCAACAATCCCACCCTGTCCCTGAGAGCTCCTGCAGCTCTGGCAGCCTTGGGGCTGTGCCCACTGCCCTGGGGAGCCTGTTCAGTGCCAACCACCCTCTGGGGGAAGAACCTTTTGCTGAGATCCACCCTGAGCCTGCCCTGACACAGCTCCAGGCCTGGTTTTGGAGCAGAGGTTCTTCTCCCAGAAGCTTTTAGTGGATGGAGATGGGACAGCAAGGCACAGGGTGGGGAAGGCCTGAGGGGTCTGCCCAGCCCAGCCCAGGACAGCTCCTGCCCCTGCCCACCCTCAGGGCTGGGAGCTGGGGGGAGAAGATGCCTCCTGCCAGGAGCTGCTGGCACCCTGGGCCACCCCCAGCAGCAATGGTCCCAAATTTGGGACTGCAGGTGATGCCCTCACTGTGGGGTGAGCCCTGTGCTCACCTGGGGGTGGTGACTGAGCCAAATCCACCATGATGGCATCCCCAGGGGGAGGAAGCCCTGAGACACATCTGGGAGCCCTGAGACACGTCTGGAGGTCCTGAGACACGTCTCCCAACACTCCCTATAGGCAGAAAATCCCCAAATCCTGCCGGAGCTCCGCTGGGATCTCGGCAGTTCCCGGCACATCGTGCAGTGCCCTCTGGTGCACGATCGGGAGAGGGAGGCTTTGGGTTTGCAACTCTCCCACCTCACAGACATCCTCTCAAAGCCAGTTCAACCCTCACTTCATCGAAATGAAAAAAACCACACAACCCAACCCTGATATAAAGGCGCCTTTTTTTTTTTTAGCAGCTCAATCCATTTGAGGTGGGATCTTCTCCAGGGTGATGGAAGCTATTCATCATTAAAAAAAATCTCTGTCATATTATTCCTCCTGTGACTGATGGCATTACAGGCACTGATGGAGCATTAGATGTGACATCACAGATTTCTATTATTTAAAGGGACAAAGTCAAGTTCGATTTCCCAGCCCCTCCTGCTCGATCAGCACAGACAGGGGAACAAATCCAGCTTCATTAAAACTGCTCCTGACTTCTGTCAAGCTGATGTGATTTGTTCAAATACATATAATTTCCTCTCCCATTTTGTTAGGACTGGGGAGAGACACGGTGTCAAAATCCAGATCAAAATGATGGAGCACCGACAGACACACCAAGGGATTGTCAGCCAGGGCTGCTGTTGAGCCCAGAGATCCCTCCAGGAATTGTGTCCTGCTGCTGCCCAGGCTCTGCCCCAGCACCCCCCAAACCTCCTCCACACCCACATCTGCCTGCCAAAAAATTCCCCTGGGAAAGCCTCAGGGGAGCAGGGGAAAAAACTCAGTGTTTCTTATCCAGCTCTAGAAACATTCCCTGTTTTCTGGGGTCAGCAGCAGGAAGCTCCAGGGATTCTGGGCCCTGGCAGCAAACCTGCCATGAGAGTCCAGGGTGGAGATGGAAGGAGCCAAAGGGAGCACGAGTGTTTGATGGGATGGAGGTGTAAAAGAAGACCAGGCTGCTCAGCCACTGAAGCACTTAACGCTGTGAGGAAAATAATTAACACCTCACATGAGAAGGGATCAGAATCTGAAGGTGCCAGGAGAGGTAGAAAAGAAAACGTGCCACGCAAGGTCCAGGTAAAGAGAAATAAAGATGCAATAAAGACATGAAGTGACATTTTCAGAGGTGGCTTAGGAAGCCTGAATTCCATTTTATGCAGGAGTTCAATTTCCATGGGCTGCCAATGAGGGCTGAGCCGATTTGAGGGATATTTAAACACCTAAAACACATCTCTGGGCTCAGGGGCTGGAAGTTTTTCACTAGTAAGTCCCTCAGCATGACCAGCATCTTCCAGAGCCTCTGGCCAGACTCCTGCAGATCCATTCCCACCCTGTCCCAGGAACCTGAGCCATTGCAGAAATGGGATTTGAGACAGACTGCAAACTTTGCCCAAAATCCCATTTCTACAGTGAACACGGCTGGGAATTTGGCTGAGGAGTCACTTGGAAAACAAGTCCAGGTGGCTCCGAGCCACAGCTCAGTCACAGCTTGGGAAGAGAGTCCAGGAGCAGCCACCTGAGATCCCACAGGGACTCAAGGGCTGCAGAGAGGGGCTTGTGGGACTTGGAAAAAGGGAATAAAGCCCTGGCAGGGAGGCCCCAGGGCCTCGTTCACCGGGGCCAAGGATGAGCTGCAGGGTCAGAGCTGCCCAGCCCAGCAGTGACACAGGACAGGTTCAGGCAGCACAGAGGGGAGGTTTGGCTGGGCTTGGCCTCTTCATCCCCCTGATTCACAGCAGGGTGTCCAGGGGGTGATCCAAGCACAGCTCCTTCCCCCAGCCCCTCACTGGTAACTCAGCCTCCCGGGGGAGCCTGGCTGCTGATGTGCTGATTCCCAGCAGGGAGGTCGAGTTAACCCCCCCAGTGATGGGCTTCTTGCTTTTCCATCAGCATTCCTGCTGCCAAGGGGGCTCAGTCTGATCCATCTGATCCCCCCTAACTCATCCAGCCCAGGGCATGGAAGTGCAGCCTCTGCATTTCACTCCAGTTTGCAGCCAGACGTTTTCTCCTCCAGACATTCCACTGCCCATCCCTGTGGGATGTTCTGTCCATCAGGGATAGGCCCCCACCACTCCTCTCCCCCAAAGCCAGCTCAGCCCAGCCCCAGCATCCCCAGGAGCTCCACACCAAAGTCCTGCTGGGAAGCTCTGGGCTCTCCCAGCAGTGTTTCCAAACAGGGGACACCTCAAATGGGTTATGAAATGCCCTCCAAAATCTCCTGGAGACACCCCAGTGTTGCCCTCAGACACCTGGGAGTGCTGCCCATGGAGAAACCCACCCTCTGGCACCACAATTTGAAGCCCATCAACAGGTCCTGGGTTCCCTCAGGAGTCTCCATCCCCCAGGGACAGCAGAGCAGCACAAGGAGGGCAAAAACAAGCAGAGAAGAGTCAGACGTGGCTCAGCTCAGGCTCTTCAGGATTTTGGCTGCCTCAAGGGGTTTCTGCCCCTTGGCCTGGTCCCTGCCAGAGCTTTATTTTCTCATCCCCAAAATCCAGGCAGCTTTTGCAGGTTTTATCTTCACACTCATACAGGTGTTGTTGGGAGACCTATGGTGTGCCTGGGGGCTCTGAGGTGTCCCCTGGGGGCTCTGAGGTGTCCCAGGCTCTCCACACATAAGAGCAATAACCACCTTCCTCAGAGCCAAGGGTTCCAGGGACATGATGGACAAACCCAGTCCTGCAGGCACTGAGCTCAGCAGCCTCTCCCACCCTTCGTGTTCTGTGTTGTGCCTCCAGGTGAGGATGGAACAGCTCGAGTCCATCATTCCCAGCAGGGCAGGGATGATGTGGCTGCAGTCCCAGACTGTTGCTCTGGGTGTTTGTGACTCAGCCAGTGCTGCTGGGGAGAAGCTGGACAAGCATAACCCCCCTCCTGGCCCAGTCTGCCACAGCAGGTCACTTCAGGCTTGCTTTTCCTCCAGGTTCTTGTTGTTTGTCTGTATTAAAGTTGTAAAGTGTTGTGTCCAGAGCTGTCCAGACACCCACACTGCCTGGGGGCTTGTTCTGAGTGCAAATCAAAGAGTCATAAAATCAGCTCAGTTTAAAGAAAGTCCTCTGAGGTCACCGAGTCCAAACATCCCCCCAGCGCTGCCAAGGCCACCACTAATGATGTCCCCAAGAGCCACATCCACGTCCCTTAAACCCCTCCATGGGTGGGGTCTCCCCCACTGCCCTGGGCAGCTGTGCCAGTGCCTGACCACCCTTTCCATGGAGAAATTCCTCCTGATGTCCAACCTGCCCCTCCCCTGGCACAGCTGAGGCCGTTCCCTCTCCTCCTGTCCCTGTTCCCTGGGAGCAGAGCCCGAACCCCCCCAGCTCCCCCCTCCTGTCAGGGATTGCAGAGCCAGAAGGTCCCCCCTGAGACTCCTTTTCTCCAGGCTGAGCCCCTCCAGCTCCCTCAGCTGCTCCTGCTGCTCCAGCCCCTTCCCAGCTCTGTTCCCTAAATGTTTCCATCGTGTCCATGGTCATCAAAAGCTCATTAGTGCTGACACAGCATCAACAGCAGCACCAGGACTGTCCCACTCTGGGATCTTTGGACAGCCAGTCCTTCATCTGAAGTTTTGGTTTGATGTACCACTATAAAAAAGCCTCAGAGAGGATCCTCAACAACTTGTAAACAGGCTGGTGGCCCTGTTGGTGATGTGCTGAATGACATCATGGGCTTCCAGATGTTTGGGAATGACAAATACCTCTGGAAATCCTCCTTTGAGAGGCAGAGGAGAAATGGCAAAACACTCCAGTTGATCCAGCCTGGCACTGCTATTAGAAATGCAAGGAGAGTAACCAGACACATGCAGGTAGCACCAGGATGATTTATATTATTACTCCTACAATTATTATTAGAGTTCCAAAGATCCTGAGGCGCAGCAGGACCATTAGAATAAAATATGGGAGTAAATTGCAGAGGAAGGCGTGATAATTGAAGCAATAAGTGAAAACACAAAATGCACGAGGAAATGCTGTGATCCAACCACGACTTTCAGGGCTGTAAAACCGGGAGTCTTCCTGAAGAAAAGCAAGGAGCAGCTCTTTGGGAGAGCTCCACAATGCTGAGGGCTTTCTGTGAGCTTTAAAACAGCCAGCAGAAAGCAATTCTTGATTTTTTTTGGAGGGGGGGGAGGGGATGTCAGTGCTGGGGGATCCTGTGGGGTTTCAGGGAATTGCCAGTGCAGAGTTATCAGCAGAGCTCTCCTCAGCTGGTTGATGTGATGCTGAGGGACAGGTCAACCTGGGGTTCACCATTTCAGCCCTCCCATGTCAGCTGGTGCAGGGGGAGGCAGAGGAGCCCACAGGGCTGGTCCCTGGCCCTTGGGACCTTGAGGCAGAGCTTTGCTCACTGGCTTAGTCCCTGCTTTGTGCACATCCAAACAGGCTTGGGTGGATCATGGGCTCAGCTCCATCAGTTTCCCAGAGGATCAGGTCACTCCTGGCTGGATTTCCCAGGAGCTGCAGGCTCACACAGGGCTGTGTGAGGTGTTTTGCCTCTTGGCACAGTGGGAATGAGAGCAAAGGGGGTACTGGAGATCTTGTTTCTCAACCAGGTAACAAAATAAAGCTCAGCATTTCAACCAACATCCCCCAGCCTGCGGTGGGAACTCACAGCCAGATGTTCCACGTGAGGTTTGTGCAGCAGGGGCTTTGAAAACCTGACCTTTCTGGGTGTAATGGGTTTTTCCACCCAGAAATGAATCAGAGGACAAAGGGAGAACAGGCAGAAAACAAGTGAAGACAGAGGAAAATGTGAACTGCCCAAAGCTGCTGGAAGTGGCCAAGAATGAAGAGCAGGGCCTTACAAGGACAGACAGATCCCTCCTGTGCTCTCACCGTTCCTCCTGCAGCTGTAATTTTTGTGTTGCCTGTGACAGGAGGCTCTGAGCCTGCTGGGAATCCCCATCCCGAGTGGTGAGCTTGTCCCTGAGGGCTTTGCATTTTTAATCGAGGGGCAGGACTGCCCTGGCCAAGCCACGAGTGCAGCCCTTGGGACGTGGGGTTTGGAGGAGAGCTCGGCGTTGTCGCCGTTTATTCCCGCAGAACCTGCTGTACCCGGAATGGTGGGGGTGGGACCTCAGACTCACCCAAAACCACCAGAACTCGCCCGTTTTGCGAAGAGAACGAGAGCAAACCCAGCCCAGCCCGTGCCCCGGGGCTGCTCAAAGCACCTGGGCATTCGCAAAATCAAGGCTGAGGGTGTGCTAATCCACCGTCCCTTCCCAGGGGAAAAGGCTGCCGGGGAGCTGCTCAATAATTAACGCGGCCACTTAACTCCACTTAACCCAGATCGTTAATATTTACAGGCGGAGAAAGGCAGGTCGTGGCACGGAGCGCGCAGGGAGCAGAAAACCCGGGCTGGGGACACTTTGCTGATGCTCAAACCTGGGTACACAAAGCGGGAGATGAGGTCCTGGAGGAACCCCTGGAGCCAAGAGGCACCCAAACCAGGGGGCTGCTGTGCACCAGAGCAGGATCTGATGATCCTTTGGGTCCCTTCCCACTCAGAATATTCTGAGAATACAGCAGACCCAGCTGGTGCAGCTGGTTTCTCACTCCCCAGCTCATGGAATCACAGACCTCTCTCCCAAAGCCAGGTGTTGGTGTTAAAGGTTGAACACCAGCAGAATAAATCAATGGCCATCAGACTGCTGGGGAGTGCTCAGCTCAGCACAATTTATCCAGTGCAAGGGTTTAAAATTTCATGGCAGGGCTTGTTTTGGATCTGATCCCTCGGCTGGAGCATCCTGGGGACCTGAGCAGAGCAGGGCAGTGGGATCCAGCAAACAGGAATGGGATGGGGGGAATGGGATGGGGGTGCTGTGGGAAACATCCCCCTCCTTGAAAATCCTCCTTCAGGAGCAGCTGTAACCCTCTGGAGATTGGATTCATCAGCATGGGAAGAGTGTGAAATGCTGGATAACCTGGAACCCCAAGGTTCATGGTGATGGGGTTTGTGGCCTCCTGCCCTGGAGCTGCCTCAGGGCAGGCTCAGGGTGGATCTCAGCAAAAGGTTCTTCCCCCAGAGGGTGGTTGGCACTGAACAGGCTCCCCAGGGCAGTGGGCACAGCCCCAAGGCTGCCAGAGCTGCAGGAGGGTTTGGATGATCCTCTGGGGCACAGGGGGGGACTCTTGGGGCTGGGCCTGTGCAGGGCTGAGGGTTGGACTCCAGGATCCTTGGGGGTCCCTCCCAGCTCAGCACATTCTGGGGTTCTGGGATAGTAAGAGATGAGATGAATCTCCTGGAGCTCTTTGTCCTTGCAATGCACTCCAGATTTACAGCCCCATCCACTGCTGGCCTGGCTGGGGGGATGCAGGGCTCTCAGGGCTGTTCCTCACTCTGGTTTATGCAAAACAACTGCAAAGGACACTTTTCAACCCATTTTATCCCCCCTCACACCCCCTACCCTCCAAAATGTTCCCTGAGGTTCATCTGAATTTTTGCCACAAGGTTTTTGTGGAATTATTTGTATTTTTTTTCCACTTGCAAACAGGAAACCTACCCTGATAAAGGACACCCCTGCTTTCCTGGCTCTTCCCCTTGTCCCTCTCATATATTTTCCCAGCCCTTCCTTTCCCCTCCTTCCATTCCCAGCCTTTCTATCCCATGCATCATTCATCCCAGCCTCCTGCCTTCTTGCAAGGCAGAGCTTCTGGGAGCTGCAGATCTCCCTGGATTCCTCCTCTCCCTCTGCCTTGCCCTGATTTGCACTCACACAGCACTTTCCTGGCTCTCCAGCAGCCTGGAGTTTTCCTGGGAAGAGCAGGGGGGAAGGAGAGCAGCCTCAACACACCTTTCACCAAAGATCTCCAGGGAATTTTAATGAGCAGAGCCATCCAGAGGGAGATCAGTGCCCTCTGGCACCAACACATGGACAGCAGAAGGGGACAGGGCAGCATCTTGCTGTCCAGGGGGGATCAAAATCACCTTCTCCAAGTTCTCAGCAGGGCCCAACCAAAGTGTGGTCACAGCCCTGGGATAGCTCAGCCCCTCCTCTGCTCTGCCCCTTTCCCTGTGATCCCATTCAAAGCCAGATCTGCCACAAATCCCGAGCTGCCCTTTGGTGGCACCTGCCCCTGTTGCCAATCAGAGCTCAGCACACCAGGAAACTGCCTCAAACCTCCCCAGCTGTGCAAAAATGACAGTTTTGGGTGACAAAACCAAAGGACAGACATGAGCATGGGAGGAAAAGCTTGGGAAGGCTTTCCCAGTGCCCTGGTGAACCCTGAGAGGTTTCTCCCAGTGCCAGCAGCCTGTGACTGTCCCAGCTCTGCTTCTGACTCTGCCTAAATAGCTAAAAGCTTCTGAGCCATCCTCCCAGGAGAGCTCCCAGCTGGGCATTTGGCTGGTGCTGGGAGGAGGAACCAGACAGAGCCACCTCCTTTCACCAGGGACGGTGCTGGGAGTCGTTCCCTGGAGTTCTCCCTCCTGCCAAGGGTGTGGGACAAGCACATGGCCAGAACTTCTCCACTGGGCCACAAATGCACATAAAAATGTAAAAGCAGGGCATGGCAAACTATTGCTGAGGAGACAAAACAGCTCCTCGGGTGCTTTTTGCCTGGACTGAAGGAATTAATGGATTCATTCTTCCCAAACAGCTCCTCTGCTGTCCAGGAGCTCAGAGACCTTCCCCAAGCACATCTTGTGCCTTGGAGAGTGGAAAAATGTGATTATAAGCAGGGACACACACCTGGCACTGGGTTTTCATCCTTTCTTTAGGTTATGGGATGTTTGTTGTCCCACCAAAGCAGGGCCAGCGGGAGCTGTGGAGCTGCACCAGGGAAAAGCATGGATGAGGTTGGATCTGGGGCCAAACTACCACTGGAGACCTTCTGGGAGTGATGGACCTTCCCCAGAGCGAGGAGGGACACAAGTGAGGTGCCTGGTGGCCACATCCAGGGACAGATCCCACCATCTCAGTGGGTCTCAGAGGTTCAGGCTCATCCCAAGGTGATGCTGTTGGGTTTTGAGATTTCAGATCCCGCTGGAGCAGGGGGGACCATCCAGCTTGTCCAGAGCACATCTCAGGACAAAACCAGGGCTGACCAGGCAGAGTGAGGGACCCCAGCACTGCTCCAAGCCCCTGGCCAAGGGCTGATCCCACCTGCAGGCAGGGAGGGCACAACTCAGGGGGACCCCGGGCAGGTGCTGAGCTGCCCGTCCTTCACTCAGGGCTTGCAAAGCTCAGTTCCCTTCTGAGAGGATTTCAGATTAAGCTCTTTAAGCAACAAAGCAAGATTTCTCTTTAAACCTCTGTTTAATCACATAATCCTGAGGGAAGAGCTCTCCTCCCCCTGGGGGGGAAGGGGGAAAAAAAGAGAAGTGGGCTTGCTGAGGGAGACATAATTACTTGATCCCCTTATAATTGGATGATATTTGCTGATTCAATACAGAAAGCCTTGGGGAAGTTTGATTTTTGGATAACAATCTGGAGATCTTTGAGAAAAGAACCCCAGATATCCCCAAGAACCACCCCAAAACCACAGGAAGAGCCAGTGAGGGAGGAAAAAGGGCCTGGTGGCCTGGTGGTGCAAACAGGAGGGACTCATGATGACTCCTGTTACGGCCCAACCACAGGCAGGGAGCCAAAGCACCTCCAAACCACCCAGCAGAGCCATGAAGGGGTCACTTGGAAGGCTTTAGATGGGAGATGTGACACATCAAACCCCCTCAAAGCCCAGAAAACAGCCTAGAAAATATTAAATACTCTTCCTATAAAAGAATATTGAGTAGCTGAACCATTTCAGTCTCATTTTCTGTCTCAGACTCTGGTTTTTCTACCAGTCTCTCTGGGTTTGCTCAGCACTACTCGGATCCAAAGCGATTTCAGCACAAATGTGCAAAGGAAGCAGCTTCCCAGAATCCCAGAATGTTCTGAGTTGGAAGGGACCCACAAAGATCAGCAAGTCCAACTCTTAGGGGAGTGGCCCAAGGTGGGATCAGAGCCACAGCCTTGGCTTGGTGAGCCCCAGCTGAGCTGATCTCAGCTCACGTGAGCCTGGAACCCGTTTCGTACGTGCAATGTTCCCTCAAACCTGGTTAAAAATTAGGATTAATTTATAAGAATTTATGTTAATAGAATGAGAAGAAGTCCTGGTGACTGTTTGTGACACCACTGAGAGCACAGGAGGTGACACACAGGGGGTGTTCCAGGAGTTCCTGTGGGTGTTTGGTGATGGGGAACACGCGGGGCCACCACACACCCAGCAAAGGTTTCAGCGTCACCTGAGCCAGGGACAGCCCCAGGACTCGGTGAGTGCTCTGTGGGGCTGCAAGGAGGGCCCAGGGGACTGTCCCCAAAGCCAGCAGGGTGCCAGCAGCCCTCCCTCAGGTGAGCCCTGCAGAGCCCCATCCCTCCTCCTGCACCCAGGTGGCCTCAGGACCAGGATGGGGTGTGAGCATCAGCCAGGGCCAGCGCCTTTCCCTGGTGGCTCTCCAGGTTGGTGGGTCCCCAGAGCATCCCCTGCCCAGCATTCCCAGAGCTCCCAGTCCTGACACCCAGCTCTCCTGCAGGGACAAGGCTCCCAAGCCCCACAGAATCCCAGAACTGCTGAGCTGGGCCCACAGGACTCCAGTCCAACCCTTCTCCCTGCACGGGACTCACAGCAGACATTCCACAGAATCCCAGGATGGTTTGAGGCCCTGAAGACCTTAAAGAGCATCTTGTTCCACCCCCCTCTTGAGGGATTTAGGGAGGTTTGGTGCCAGGTTTGGGTTAACACCTTGCCCTGGCTCAGCTCCTGGGTAGCCCAGGACCCTCTGCCCTTGCTCTGCACCAGCAACATCCCACCCACAGCCTGAGGAGCCCGGGAAGGAAAACCTGCCCAGCATCACTGCCATCAAACAAGGGCCTCTGAGGAGATCAGAGCTTTACAAGCCTCCTTCAAAGGGCTCTGAGTGTTCCCTGCGTTCTCCCTTTAATCTTGGGAGGAGCAGAGAGAGAAAAGGGGGAGGAGGAGAAACACAGAACTGAGGAATATCTGCTGCAGGTGGAGCAGGGAAGTGGGATAAGGAAGGGCTTTGATCTGTCTGGGATCTGGAACACAAACACTGCCCACCCCGTTACAACACGAGTGAGCCCCAAATGAACCTCCTGCAGCAGCTGCAGCCCCGTCACCCCTGCTGGCAAAGCCTCTTCCAAAGGTAGCTCAGCACATCCCAGGCTGGATCAGGTGCCCAGGCAAGGCTGTCAATAGGCACAAAGAATCTCCTTCCCCACTCTGAAGAGGCTGATTGTAAGAATAACATGTAAACCTGGGTTTAAAATAAATAAATATACACCCAGAAGCCCTCCAGAAAGGCACAGCTGGTTGTGCAGAGCTCGTTTAGGTTTTACAGAAGCGTCCCAGGGCTAAAGTTATGGACAATCATCAGTTTGAGACACTTGGTTATCGGAACATCAGCTCCACCCTCGTGCCAGGGATTTGTAAAGAGCCAGAAGGTCCCCCCTGAGCCTCCTTTCCTCCAGGCTGAGCACCCCCAGCTCCCTCAGCTGCTCCTGCTGCTCCAGCCCCTTCCCAGCTCCCTTCCCTTCCCTGCACACGCTCCAGCCCCTCCAGGTCCTTCTGGCAATGATGGTCAGGACACCCCAACAGCAGAACCCGCACCAGCCCCATTGCCCTGCAAGACTTCCCAGCCGGGCCCTTTGCTCGGTTATGGGGGATCCAACCTGCCCGTGGGGTTTCACTCCCCACGCTCCCCCACTCCCCATCCAGGGGAGAAATTCCCACTTGCCAAAGACAGCTTGGGGGGTGGGGGGAGCTGTGGATGACTCGAGGAGCGGCGTTTCCCGGGGAGAGGCAGCGCGGGCTGCTCGTTTAACAGCTCATTATTCACACCTTTGATGCTTTGTTTTGCAAATAACGCGTGTTTAGCACTAAAGATGATTTAAAAGCAGCTGATCCCATCTGATCTGAGCTCCCGGCAAAGAGGATGAGCCTCGGAGAGGGTTGAGCTCCCAGATGTGCCCCAGAGGTGAGGATTATGTTGTTATCGGCATCCCGAAAAAAAATCCTGGGGATGGGAAAAGCCAGAGAGAGACAGGATGGAGGAGAAGGAGCTGCTCCTGTGCCCGAGACCGGAGGAGGCGAATGGACGTGTCCCTTGTCCCCCGTGGCTTCCAACCCACCAAAGTCTCTCTCCAGCTCTCCTGGAGCCCCTTTAGGCTCTAAAAGGGGCTCTCAGGTCTCCCTGGAGCCTTCTCTTCTCCAGGTGAACCCCCCAGCTCTCCCAGCCTGGCTCCAGAGCAGAGGGGCTCCAGCCCTGGGAGCAGCTCCGTGGCCTCCTCTGGACTCTCTCCAGCAGCTCCACGTCCTTCTGATGTTGTCCAGGGCTCGAGGCAGCTCTGCAGGGGGATCTTACCTGAGTCCCTTTAGGACATGGTGGATTTTGGGGCTGCCAGAGCCCTCAGTTGGGACCTGTGGAGCTCCTCAGCAACCAGGATGCTGAGAATTCATTCAAGCCACTGGTTTGCTGTTGGGGGTGGGTAGTGCCACCTCTGCCACTTTTCCACGAACATTTCCTGGCATGAGAACATCTCCTGGGATGGGAGATCCTCCCAGTTTCTCCTCTTTGGGGTTTGCTCCTGGTGCAGGTGACTGGAGGAGGCAAATGGACACGTCCCTTGTCCCCCTGTCACCCAGCTGGGATGGCAGGTGGCTTCCAACCCACCCACAAACAAGGGACTGGTCCTTGCATCACATTTGGGGGGGATTTTCCCATCAGGATTTAACCACAATTCTTTTCCACAAAGAATCCCTCCATTCTGAATTCTTTCAAGGTTTTTGAGTGTGGTGTGGTTTTTTTTGTTGTTGTTTTTATTTTATTTTATTTTATTTTTTTTGTTTAGGGCTGGAGTATTTTCTTGCAAACCTTCTCATCAGTTTTGATCTGTCCTGAGAAAGGTTTTTTTTGGCTTAGAGATCTGAATTAGAAAGATGCCACCGGTCACTGTGCAATGTCCCATGGCTGGGGCAGCCCAGGAGAGGCACCAGCCCATCCCAATGGATTTGAGCCCACCCTGAAGGGGGAGAAGGGGGAGATGCATCACTGAAGCAGAACCCACCCCCAGGGAATCATGGAATGCCCTGGACTGGAAGGGACCTTAAAGCTCATCTTCCTCAGTCTTTCCAAGTGATAACAGAGGAAGGTTTTGGGACGAAGGGATTTGAAGGCTGGGATTTGTCCAAGCCCCAGGGACACAAGCCAAGGACGGTGGCCCTGATGTGGCCACAGGGGCTTGTGCCCCACAGTGGAAGGGGGACAGCCATAAACCCACCCCCATTCCATGTTCCACTGGCTCCATTCGTGCCGCTGCTCCACGGGCTTTAGGGGTGAAGGTTCAGCCTGGCTGGGGGTCCCTCCTCCTCCTAAATTATCCCATCACTGCTGGAAATGCCCCCCACGAGCTCCTGCCCCCTCCTCCTCTCCCGGCTGGGGAAGGGAGGGCACAGGGAGGAGGAGGATCTGCTGAGCTCCCAGCTCCAGGAAAGCTCGGGGGCTTCCTTAGGAACATTCCCCCGGGATTGAGTGCCTCCCTTTCCCCGCAGGGAGCTCTGGAGAAGTTCCCAGGGCTGGGTCAGTCCCCTCTGCCAAACCCCGGCTCAGCCCGCGCTTGAAGGAATGAGAACGATGCCCTTCCTCCAGTTCATTCCCAGATGTTTTTCCTGTAACCACCGTAAATGATTCAGGAGCCGGGCCAGCTGAAGGCAGAGCTGATGGATGACGGGTCTGTTCGCGGGAACGTTTTCCTGCCGGAGATTTTTGGGAAACAAATCTATTTATCCTCGTTCCGAAGCGAAACAACCCCCCCCCCAGCCCGGGTGACTCAGCCCTGAGTCAGGGAACAGCAGGAGCAGCAAGGAGCGATCCAGGCTGTGCCAGGGAAGGAGGGGCTGGAGCAGGCGCAGGGATTTGGGCACAGGACTCCTCCAGTTCTCCCTGCTTTTAAGGGGTTAAAATAATTTTGGCCCGTTTTGCCCTTAGGACGGAACTTCCCGAGGCTCCAGGGTGGGTGTTGAAGCAACAGGTCCCACTGTGCTGGATGTGGCACCAGGACTCACATTTGTGCCCTGGCTTGGGGTAAAACCACCCAAAACAGAGGGAGGAGAGTTCTTTGGGAGGGTCCTGGGCAGCGCCGGGGCAGGAAGGGGAATGGGGACCTCCAGCAGCACCACAAGCTGAAGGATGGCTGTGACACAGATGGAAAACTACGGAAAATGGGTTGGAATTACTCAATTATTAATCCAAATATATTTAGAGCATCACGAGATGGGCTGATCCTGCAGTCATGACACTGGAGAGGTTTTCTTCCCCTGACCTTTGGCAGAACAGAAAACTCCTCACTGAAATAAAATCACTTTTTTCCCGGGTACATCCCATTTTCCATTAAAGTTTCCCCGTGGACACATCCCACCCCCAACCCACAGAAGTGAGAGCCAACCTGTTCCAACTGCCAGAAGCAATTCCAGGTGAGGCAGGAATGCTGCTGTTGGAAAGAGGTCCAAGTCCCTCCCATTCCCAGCACATCCAGAGCACGATCCCAGAGCTCAGCAGAGCCCCTCCAAATTTAGTGTTGTCCCCAAAACAGAGCAGAGATGGGACTTGTCCAGCTGGGAACTCCCTGGGTAGGAGGATCATGGTGGGGGGGGGGGTCTGTGCTGGAAGATTTTCCCTGAGCTCGAGGTAATTCCAGAGGGATCGCAGAGGTGAATCCTGCCCAAAGGGCTCTTGGAGCAGCTTGCAGGTGCCAGCTGGACCCCAGGAGGGACAGGCAGGCAGGAGGTGGCCCTGGTTCCATTCTTCTAGGACAGCTCAGGTGCCAATTCCCATGGGAATGCTGGGCACTGACCTCAGGAGGGCACACACCTCGTCCCCTCCACTGCCCTCTGAGCCCTGGAAAACAGCGGAGAGGAGCAGGGAGGGAGTGTGAGGACACAGGATCAGGATGGAGGGAGCACAGGGAGGACATGGGAGATGGATGGAGGGAACGTGAGGACACAGGGAGAGGATGGAGGGAGCACAGGGACACAGGGAGAGCCAGAAAAAGAAGGATGGAGAGAGCACAGGGAGGACATGGGAGAAGGATTGAGGGAGCCTGAGGACACAGTGAGGATCAAGAGGGATGGAGGGAACACGGAGACATGGGGAGGATCTGGGAGAATCCTTCCCTGTTCAGGTGGGCAGGCCCTGGCACAGGGTGCCCAGAGAAGCTGTGGCTGCCCCTGGATCCCTGGAAGTGTCCAAGGCCAGGTTGGAGCAACCTGGGCTGGTGGAAGGTGTCCCTGCCCAGGCCAGCGGGTGGAACAAGATGGGCTTTAATGTCCCTTCCAGCCCAAACCATTCCAGGATTCCACAATCCCATCACTTGCCCGGCTCACACATTATTCTATATATTTACTGTGTTTCTGTTAATCTTTTCTGAAGCTCAGAAAGCAAAACTGTATCAATATATTTCATTTCCTGCATCTTCCAACCCAAACCATTCTGGGATGCTGGATTTTGTTTGAAATGATGGTCAGGAAGGGTGTCCAACACCCACAGACACAGCAGTGCCTTCCCTGCCCCTCCACATCCTATGAAGAAAAGAGATCTCACACAACATTTGTGCTTTTGATCTCCTGAAAATCAATTTAATGTCCCCACCTCACAAAGCCCTGCACAGCAGCCACACACCAAAGGTGCTCTGGGCAAAATTACTTTATTGCCTTTCTTCTTTAGAAACACTTTTTACAGCTTAAGAAACGGGGTTGCTTTTAAAAAAGAAAGAAAATCACCATTCCAGGGACTCTCAGCACCCACAGCTCCGTGGGATGAGCAGGTTTAGGGACCTCACAGACCCCCATGAGAGCAGGATTGAGGGGTGTTCCCACCTCCAGCTCTGGGTGTGAATTCAACTGTTCCTGCTGCTGCTTCAGGCGGTTCCTGGGACGGGTTTGGCTGGAGCAGAACCTGCAGCCCTGAGGGAGGAGGGGGTGCCCAAGGAGGGGGTGCCCAGGGGTGGGAGCCAGGGAAGAGGTGTGGGAGGCCACTTGGGAAGGGGCAGAGCCTTGCCTGGTTCAGCCATGTGGGAACTGAGGGCACACAGAGGCTCCAACCCTTGGGGATGCAGCGAGGAGGGAAAGGGAATTCCCTCCTTATTTAAAAGCCATTTTCCAGCCAGGCTCCAGCACTTCCAGAGCATCCAAGAGCAACCCCTGGGGACTGTCACCTGGCCTTGTGGCTGGATGTCACCTCTCCAAAGGGGAACAGTTGGGCTTCTTGAGCCCAGAGACCTGGACTGGGTCTGGTTTCCATCTCCACCCGGTTCTCCCATCCCCAGCAGCAACGAGGCTGTGGAGCTTCCCAGGGGAGCAGGGGGAGCTCCATGCCTGATGCCCAGCTCCCATGGACACTGGGCACACACAGCCAGGGCTCTGAGGGATTGTACCTGTTGTTCAGGGCAGCTGGGAGTGGGATAACACTGCTCAGGAACATCCACTCCCAAACCCAGGAAGCTGGAAGATACTTGGAGAGGTATCAGAAATCACAGCTGGTGTCAACAGGGGGGCTGTTCCTCACAGCATTCCCAAGTTTCTAGCATGGGATGAGGTTTTTACAGGAACTAAGTCCATACAATGATATTCCCAGCAGGGCTCAGGTTCTTCAGTCCAACACCTGCCCTGAGCCAACAAGCTCGTGGGGTTGAAATCCCTGTGCACTCCTCCTCGTGGATATGGAATTTTCCTTGTGGATGTGGTTTTTGCTGCCAAGCTGGGGGCCAGATGTGCCAGGCTCTCCTCACACAGGGCACTGGAATCCAAGGAATGCTCCTGCTCCACATCCAACCCCAAAGCACATCCAACTCCAAACGTGGCCCCGGCCGCTGCCTCCCCCATGCTGAGAAATCACTGCCATGAACCACTTCTGATTTGGGAGAGAGGAATGTTATAAATATTTTCCTCCAGGAAGCCCTAAAACCAGGAAGGAAGGGTTAAATCAAGGCTTGACCCTCCTGCTCAACAGCACTTGTGGGATAAGGTGGATGGAAAGATCCAGAATCGGTGTCAGCCGGGAATGGAGTCCCAAAGCTCAGCAGCCGGAGATGTCCCGGGCCTTGTTCCTGCGCTGGAATCTGACATCCAGGGGGTCAAAGCCCCTCTCCCTGGCCCCAAAGAGAGCCCAGGGGGGAGTCCTGGCCGTGTAATCGGCCGCTGTGAAGGTCCTGGAGCCGCCGCTCCGCTCGCGCTCCCGCACCAGCTCCTGGAAGCGCTCGTAGTCGATCCAGGTGAACCACTCGCCATCCACCTTGAACTGGAGGGAAAACAAACCCGTTATGGAGCGATGGGAGGCACCAAATCCACATTTCTGCCAGCACAAGATGGGTCTGCACTGAGTGGATGCCAGCTGCTGGTGTCTTTAACTCTGTAACCCCCCCGAGGGGCCGGGTAAAGACACCCTGAGTGGCCTTCATGGGAAACCAAAACAAATTCAGGTGGATGAACATCCTCATCCACGGGGTTGGAGAACACCTGCAGACACAGGATCCCTGGGTTCCTCACAGCTTTAGTCACTGAGGGCTCTGTGCCCCCAGAGAATTGATTCAGCCCCTCTGCTCTGGAGCCAGGCTGGGAGTGCTGGGAGGTTCACCTGGAGAAGAGAAGGCTCCAGAGACACCTCAGAGCCCCTTGCAGGGCCTAAAGGGGCTCCAGGAGAGCTGGAGAGGGGCTGGGGACAAGGAATGGAGGGACAGGACACAGGGAATGGCTTCAAAGTGCCAGAGGGCAGGGATAGATGGGATATTGGGAATGAACTCCTCCCTGTGAGGGTGGGCAGGCCCTGGCACAGGTTGCCCAGAGAAGCTGTGGCTGCCCCAGCCCTGGGAGTGTCCAAGGCCAGGTTGGAGCACTCTGGGCTAGTGGAAGGTGTCCCTGCCCATGGCAGGGCATTGATGTGGATGATCTTTAAGGTCCCTTTCCACCCAAACCATTCCATGATAATTTCCACGAGGGTTTGAGTGTTGGATACTTTGCTGGACCCTTCAAAGTACCACATTCCACCTCCCCTCCAGCCCCACTTTCCAGGAGGAACATTCCCATGGAGCCTTCCAGAGCCTTCCCAGGCCTGTCTGCGGTTCCCAGGTGACACTCACACCTGGAAGAACTGGAAAAGCCCTGGAGGACATGTGTACATGAGGGATTGATGCCCAGGAGCCCCTTGGGGGCCAAGGTCAACCAAAGCTCCTGCTCAGATCGTGCATCTCCAGCTCCAAGCCAGCACAACCTGGAAAAATGGCACAGGAGCAGCATCAGAGCAGGGCCTGGGATGGATTTTGGCAATTCTTGACAGGGGCAGGAGGGCTGTGTTTGGGAAGGGGGAGGATAAAGAGGTTTAACGACACCAATCCTCTTTCCACGTGAGAATGTGAGGAATTGCTTACTCTGACAGGCTGAAGCTGCATTTGTCTCCCAGACCTGCTCTGCTAATTTAGCAACAGCCCTGACTGAATCCTCAATTAGGATTTATCTGAGCTAAGAGCTTATTATGCACTTCATCCAAAGGAAAAAAAAAAAGAGGGAAAACAGCCTGACTCCCTGGTTGTGGTGGGGGTTTTTTTCCCACCCCCAAACTTGATGGCTGTGCATTTAAAGTGGCACTTGACTTTGTGCCCGAGAGCTAAAAGCTTTTTTGGTAGGAAAAACTGCTGACAACTGCAAAATCCTGCACTCAGACACGGGAAATGCTCATCCATTGCTGCCTCTGGAATTACAGCACGTTCCTGCTGGGATTGGCCTCCACATGGAGCAGGGAGGGGACACTGCAGAGTCACAGCTCTGGGGGACAAGCCTTGGCAGAAAGCACCTCACTTTTCCCATGCCAAGGTGGGTGATGTGTTGGGCGAGGCCACCTGTAAAGCAGGTGCCAGAAAACACCTGCTCCCAAATTCTGGAGCTCTGGAGAGCTCCCAGAGCTCTGGGTTCCCCTCCCTGTGGAGGTGGGAGGTGACAGGTTCACACCACACAGAAGGGTCTGCTCCCCCCAGGTTTGATTCAGCCACACTCAGCAAACTCTCCCACCAATCAATCCCCAATCCAGGGGATCCAGCAAAGCCTTGAAGGCCCATGGGAGATGTTGGGATTATTCCCATGATGGGTTTGGAGCACTCCCAGTTGGTCACACAGGGAGCCTCGAGGCCACCTGAGAGAAACCCAGCACAGACAGAGCTGAGAGTTGATCCTGGGTCTTTTCCTTGGAAAATCAGGGTGGAATCACTAAGGCTGGAAAAGACCTCCAAAACCACTGAGTCCAACCTGTGATGGCATTACAAAAAGATGGAAGGGGGGACTCACAAAGAGCCCTTCAACCCATGGCCAAGGGTGGCTCAGCAGGAGCAGCAAAGCCCCAGGAGATGCTGGTGCCACCTAGGGCAGCTGGAATGAGGACATGGACTGTGGCCACCACCCCAAATGAGGGTGAGCACAGTTCAACAAGGCCAAGTGCAAGGGCCTGGCACCTGGGTCAGGGCAAAATCCAGGCTGGGCAGAGCAGGATGGAGAGCAGCCCTGGGGAGAAGGGCTTGGTGGATGAGAAGCTCAGCATGGAGTCATGGAATGGCCTGAATCATGGGAAGGGGCCTGAGAGATCATCCAGTTCCCACTGGAATGGGACATCTTCCCACTTGGATAGGGAATCCTAAGGTTGCTTGGTTTGGAATCATTGAAATGCCGAGCTGGAAGGAGCCAGGAGTGCAGGGAGGTGCCTGAGCAGAGGTGATGCCATGTGGAACGTGGGAGCTGGGAATGAGATCCCACTCCAGCTCCTGATCCCTGTCCCCACCATCGGCCACTCCTCCAGGCACAGCATCAAAAAGGCACCTGGAAAACCGACCCTGAGTCCTGAACTCCTTCCTTTCCACCTGAGGATAAACAAAGGAGCTTTTGCAGCCTCACACCCAGAGCGATTTAACAGATCCTAAATCAGGGCGTTCTCAGCACCTGCCACGGTGAAGCTCTCCAAGACAAACAAATAATTCAGGGAATCATTACCCACAGTTTCTCACCTAATTAAGGCTCACAATTATTTAAGGCTCCCTCTGTCTGACAGTGGCAGTGTCAGAACTGGAGTCACTCGGCAAAACAAGGAGAACCATTGTGGAGAAATGAATCTGAGGGGGGGCCCATGAGGTGTTCAAAAAGCCACAGATTCCTCCTTTTTAATGATTTGTTGCAACCTCAGGCTCGAGGGGCAAGAAATTAAGATGGAGCTGGTTTTTAGGTTGCCCAGGTTGCTCCAACCTGGCCTTGGACACTCCCAGGGCTGGGGCAGCCACAGCTTCTCTGGACAACCTGTGCCAGGGCCTGCCCACCCTCCCAGGGAACAATTCCTTCCCAATATCCCACCTGATCCTGCCCTCCTTCCCCTTAAAACCCAGTTTAATCTGAATTTCCACCCCTCAAGCCTGAGGTTGCAACTAATCAGGAAAAAGGAAAAGTCTGGAGCTTTCTGAACCCAACGTGACCCTGCTCAGATTAATTTCTCCACACAAACACTGGGTTTCCCAAAAGAGTGGAACAACCCCAAACTGACCTGATCTGAGCCTGTGCCCTTGGGATCCCCCCTAACCCTGGGAGTTATTGTAAAGAAAAGCTTCATTATTGCAGATTTATTTGGGTTTAATCCCCCCCCCTTGACACTGAGTGGAGCAGCTCCTCTGCCAGTTAAGCCAGGGCTACATCCAGACAGTTTTAATTCCAGTGGATCAAACCAGGATTACTGCAGCACAACAGAGATCTCCTGTTAATAACTAAAATATCAAGGCCAGCAGAGCCCCCTTCCTGCTGGAAGGGGACACAGAAAGGCAGGAAAACCTTGAGGAAACACAACATTCCCTGCTCACACCTGCACTGGGGGTGCTGTTTGGCCCCTGGGAATGCTGTGACCTCACTCCAAGCAGCTCCCAAGTCTGGTTTGGCTCTTGCCCCGGGGATGCTGCCTCTGGATCTGGGATCACAAGGACACTCCCACTCTCCAAACGACTGGCAAGGCAGGAAGGAAAGTGGCTGTGATGGACTCTTTGTCTCTGCTGTGCCCCTCGTGGGTGCAGCTGGCAGTGAAGTTGCTTCCTCTCCCTCCCTAAACACAGACCAAAACCTCAGCCTGGAACATCTTCACCTCCTCTGCAGCCTCTCCAAGCACAGCCAGGACCCCCGTGGAGCCTCCACAGCCCCCACAGGGACAACACTGCCAAGGAAAAGGCCAATTCCCAATTTCCTGGGAGGATCTGGGGGTTGATGGAGAGTGATGAGCACGTTTGGACAGGATACCACATCCCCCAGCTCAGGTTAGATCACCCCTGACAGCAGCCTTGGGACACCCTCAGCACTGCAGGGCCATGGGGGCATGGAATGGGTTGGGAAGGGGTATTAAAGCTCATCTCATCCCACCCCCTGCCATGGCAGGGACACCTTCCACACCTTCCACACCCTCCAGGTTGCTCCAGCCTGGCCTTGGACACTCCCAGGGCTGGGGCAGCCACAGCTTCTCTGGGCACCCTGTGCCAGGGCCTGCCCACCTGAACAGGGAAATGAACTTCATTCCACAAAGCATCTCCCTGGGGTCACTTGGGGATGGCCAGGGACACCCTGCCCTGCTGGAGGACACAACACCATCCCAGGGCACACCCAAGAGGGGAACAATCCAAGTGGTGGCACGAGGGAGGGCTGGAGCACCACGAGGGAACGTCTGGATGCCGGGTATGGACACTCTGCCTGTGGAATTCTTTGCTTTAGGTCGTAGAGAGGTGGGGGTTGGTCTCTTCTCCCAGGGAACAAGGGACAGGACAAGAGGAAACAGCCTCATGTTGTGCCAGGGGAGGTTCAGGTTGGACATCAGGGAAAAATTCCTTCATGGAAAGGGTGGTCTGGCACTGGAAGGGGCTGCCCAGGGCAGAGGCGGAGTCCCCATCCCTGGAGGTGTTCCCAAAACATGTGGATGTGGCACTCTGGGACAGGATTTAGTGGTG
The DNA here is from genome assembly GCF_022539395.1 of Myiozetetes cayanensis. Classification (NCBI taxonomy): domain Eukaryota; kingdom Metazoa; phylum Chordata; class Aves; order Passeriformes; family Tyrannidae; genus Myiozetetes; species Myiozetetes cayanensis. The sequence continues at coordinate 4,546,838 of NW_026087522.1, read as the reverse complement.
ACCATGGTGGTGGTGCTGGGATTTTCCAACCTGTCCAATTCCATGACTCCAAGTCAGACATACCAGATTTCCAAAGGCAGAAAAGGCTGAAGGCAGTTCACTGAGAGCTCCAGGGAGAGCAAAGCATTGGGATTCCAGGAACATTCCCAGTGCTCTGCATGGCTAATTGCCATGGAAATCAACCCTGGCACCACAGGGAAGAGGCAGGGACACTCAGACATGGAATCACAGTGCTCTACCAGAGAATTATGGGATCCCACAGACCTGGGAATGACGGAGTGCCAGCCTGGCTGAGGAGCAGAGGGAGCAGCACTGACAAGGAATTTGTGTCTGGAAAGCAACAGGGAACTGGAAAAAAACCCCACCTGCTCCAGCAAGGGAGAGATTTAAATGAACAAACCAGGGGATAATTGTCAGGAAGTGCTTTGGGAGAGGGTGGAACACACATATAAAGCAAATTCAACACGGTGGGGCAGGAGGTTTTAGCCTAGAAATGCCCAAGAGGTTAAATTTCATTCATAAAAACCTTCCCTGCGAGGAAGATGCAGCACATCCCACCTTCTTGGGCACTTGTTGTGGTCATCCTGAGGATACATGGATTGTTCCAAGCCTGGAAAAGCAGCAGCCTGAGGTCCCTCTCTGGGAAAGGTCACTTGAATGCACGAGAGGCAGGGGAGGGGAGATCCCACATCATCCATGGGAGCCCAGGCTAAGGCAAGGAGAGCTGCCCTCATCCTTCAGAAGGACACAACCCTTCCCTGGAAGTGTCCAAGGCCAGGCTGGACGGGGCTTGAAGCAACCTGGGCTGGGAAGTGTCCCTGCCCATGGCAGGGGGTGGGATGAGATGAGCTTTAAGGTCCCTTCCAACCCAAACTATTCCATGAGCCAAAGAAACTGATGGCCCCAGACCTTTGGAAATCCCAGTAAATAATGGATTTTCAGGTCTCAGGTGTTCTCTTGGTTCATTTTTAGGGCTCTGTGAAGGGCAACTGGAAAAGGAACATTTTGCTGTGAGGCTTCAGTTTATGAGACCTTTCAAGCTCTCCTGGGATAGTCCAGGAGGGGCAGATCCAAAGCTTTCCAGGGTTAAGTGGGACACATTTCAGTCCTTGAGCCTCCCTGAGTCCTGAAGGCTTCCTCCAGCTCCTCTCCTGCACCCACAGACACATGTTCAGTCAGCAGGAAGCAGGGAAAAACAAGGGATGTGTGTGTGGGAAGACACCTGGAAGCTCACTGGGAGATTTTGAAGACATTGAAGAACCCCCCCAAAATTATCCCCAGCTCCAACCCCGGTGTCACCTCTTCGTTGCAGGGAGAAGAAAATAACACCAGACCTACAAACTGCAGTTTCCTCTCCCTTAATTCCCTTTTTCTCCCTAAATCCCTGGCCTCAGGAGACTCCAGAGCTTAAGTCCTAAACTATCATTCATCACACAAGCAGGTGCCAATCAATGGATCTCCATCATTCAAGGCAGGATGAATTATTTCTGACACTCCCAGACTCTTTTCCTCCAGGCTGTCATTCCATATTGATGTTAAAATGATGATGAGCATTGTCTGAACACCCCCAAACTCCGAACACAGGGAAATGAAGTCCCATTTCCTCGTGATTTTTATTACAGCCTTCCTGCAACTCCTTAATTTTTTAAAGGGCCCTTTGATTTTGCCATTACTCACTCCAGTCTGATCATTCCCAGGGCACAGGTTTGCTGCAAATAATAGACACTGACAAATTTTATTCTCCACTAGAGCCTGAAATGCAAAAATTAAAAACCTAATCGAAATAAATCTATTCTTTATTAGTTATTTTAGTACTGGGGACAGATTGTTTCCCAAAGACACCCTCTGCTAATGGCTCTGGAAGGCAAAGCAGCTGCTGAATTCCTCCTGGGCAGGTAGCAGTTTATTCTTGTTACTGAGGGTGTTACTTAAATTATGCATCAATAGGGTCGGTGCAATCTGTTTGTTTTCCTTCCCCTGGACCTCAGAATGGAAAAGAATATTTGGATTTCTCAGGCACAGTTGCCAGTGGCAACAACCAGAAGCGAGGCCGTAAATAAAGCAAATTTTAAGGGGCTTAAAACAGAATTAGTGCCAGGTATCCTGGTTTTCCCTGCTCCCATAAAAATAGGGACAGTTTGGGAACTGTGCAGAAGTTTTCAATGAGGAGATTCTGATAATTATCAAACGTGGTTTCAGAGTGAAAGGGAGTAGGGACAGATGGATATTGGGAAGGAATTCTTGGCTGGGAGGAAGATCCAGCACTGAGCTCCTCCCAGAGCTTCCTTCCCAAAAGCCATCCAGATGAAAACATCAATCCCAGAAGTGTAACGGAGCTGGGAAGGGGCTGGAGCAGCAGGAGCAGCTGAGGGAGCTGGGGGGGCTCAGCCTGGAGAAAAGGAGGCTCAGGGGGGACCTTCTGGCTCTGCAACTCCCTGACAGGAGGGGGGAGCTGGGGGGGGTCGGGCTCTGCTCCCAGGGAACAGGGACAGGAGGAGAGGGAACGGCCTCAGCTGTGCCAGGGGAGGGGCAGGTGGGACATCAGGAGGAATTTCTCCATGGAAAGGGTTGTCCAGCCCTGTTACAGCTGCCCAGGGCAGTGGGGGAGTCCCCACCCCTGGAGGGATGTCTGAGCTGTGACACCTGGGGACATGGTCAGCGGTGGCCTTGGCAGTGCTGGGTTGGACACAACGATCTGAGAGGGCTTTTCCAACCTCAACCATTCCGTGAGGACTCTGGACAAGAGACACGTCAGAACAAGGCAGTTGTGCAGCACTTCCCAGGAGAGGCAGCAGTGCCTGGGAAGCCCCCTGGCCCCGGCCCAGCTCACCTTGGTGTGTGCCAGCAGCAGGCAGTTGGAGTGCTCGTGCTCGCAGGCGATCTCGTAGTCGGGCAGGAGCTCAGCCAGGTCCTGCACAAACCCCACCACCTCCTCGTGCCAGGGCACGTTGGCCATGGTGAGGCTGCTGGCAGAGCTTTCTCCACAGTAGGTCACGCCCTGGGGAGAGACATGGAAACCATCAGCAGTCAGCTCTGGGTGGTGCTGGCACATCTGGAATGCCGGGTTTGTCCCCCCCTCTTCACGAGGTCACAAAGTTGGAGATGGCACCAAAACTCCACCTCTCCCTCAGTGACACATCCGTGTGCCCAGGGGTCCCTGGCAGCAAAACACAGGGTAGTGTTTTATCCTGGAAAGCAGCTGGAAGAGGGTTCAAAGGGAAGGATGGCCCTGAAACACAACACCTCTGGAATAAAGTCTTGGGAACATCCAGTGTGACAAGTCACTGTGTCACTCCTGGAGATACTGTCCCCTGTGTCACAGAGGTGAACACCCCAGTGCTCCCATCACTCCATCCCAGTGCTTCCATCACTCCCATCCCATCATTTCATCACTCCCATCTCAGTGCTCCCATCACTCCCACCCCCCCGGTGATACAACACCCTGCAGCAGCCCTGAGACCCCTGGCCAGTGAATGCAACCCCTCAAGTTGTCCCACCCCTCTCCACCTTCAGCCTCCCAACCACAGAACCCTTTAGGTTGGAAGAGCCCCCCCCGACCATCGAGCCCAACCTTGGACCCATCTCACCCATCACCACCTTGTCCCCCAGCCCAGAGCACTGAGTGCCACCTCCAGTTGTCCCATTTTGGAACCAGCTGCTCTTAATTTGGAAGCCTGATCACTTGAACCTCCTGAATTACTAATTTAGTTTTAGCCATGACCTCAAATCACTACTGACTTGTTCCCTCTTCAATCAACCAGGAAAATTCTCCTAAATTGCTTCAGCTGCCTGCGGCTTGTTGAGATGTGTTTTTCCTTTTTCTTTCCCTTCCCTTCCCTTCCCTTCCCTTCCCTTCCCTTCCCTTCCCTTCCCTTCCCTTCCCTTCCCTTCCCTTCCCTTCCCTTCCCTTCCCAAACCTTCCCTTCCCAAACTTTCCCTTTCCTTATTTCCTTCCCAGAGTAGAACACTGTAAAATACTGGATGTTTCTTAACCTGTCAATTTGTCCAGCAGGTCAATGAGTGCCAAAAGGCAGCGGGTGGTAACGCTCAGTGTCACCCACTCGAAGTGTAAACTGTTTATGGGATCTTTTAATTGTCTGCCTAAAAGTATTTGGCAGAAACTCCCACGAGTCACCTGAAGTTCTTCTACTCAAATAATTCACTGTCATTTTCCCAGCACTTAATCTGTCACCAGAGAGAAGAAATCAACCCCCACCCGGTCACAGGGTTGGTCACAAACCCACCCACAGGGGGAACACAAAGAAAGGGCTTTTCCCCTGCCCTTTGCTGCTTGAGCTGTTTTATTCCAGTCACAGAATCCCACCAAGCACAGCCTTTAAAAACACCATTTAGTGGCTGGTTATGTCTGGGTTGTCCCTCTTGAACAAAGCTTCTACCTCTTTGAAGTGGCATCTGCATCCACGCTCACGTGTGCGGTGTCCACCCCACTGACACCCTGCTCCCAAATCTGATCTACCTGTTAATCTACCAATTAAGAGCAAGGTGAGCCACACAGGGCTACTGAAGAGACAGCCTGCTGCTAATTAGCAACCCTACAAGTTTGGGAAGCAATTACTTTCTCACCCAGAAATCAGCGAGTGGCTCCCTCCATTAATCTGCCCGAGCACCACAACTCGGAGCCAGCCTGAAAAGAGGGGATGGGGCTCAAAGGGGATGTGCATTCCTTTGGATTTAGCCCAGCTCTGAGAGAAGCCTTTAAAAATATTAGTTCTGTCTTCTTTAGTCTTACTCAGAGCAGCCCCAGCCACGCAAATGAGAGGTTATGGATCCCCAAAGTTCAGCTGGAGGGACACAGGATTATTTTCCCTGTATTCATTATCCGGCTTATGATTTGAGCAGCGTGAAAAATGGATGAGGACAGAGGGGGAAAATTCTTAGGAAGCTACAACATGACTCACCCTCTTAGTAAACTCCAGCGAGATCATTTACAAGCAAAGGAAGCGCATGGAATAACGGAGGGCTCGGCTGGCTCATTAATTCCCAGCACAAATCAATGAGGAGCAGCTTCCAGCACAGCCAAGGAAAGCACAGCAGCTTTCAACTTCCCCAGCTCCTCAAAACTGGAGTTAATTACCGGAGCTGAGACCACTTAAAAAGTGGGAAGAGTTGATTAGGGCAGTCAGGTTGTGTTTTCTGGTAATGCATGAAGTTATTGAGACATCAAGTGTTCAGAAGGAAGTGATTCCACTGCGCCCCCCGAGCTCTCACACAACCTCCCCATCAGCAGCATCAACACTGCTCCTAATTACTCCTTAATAATAATGTTACTCCTCAATAAAAATGCTGTTGCAGCATCCTAACCCCCAGGGCTTTGGCCAAGCACCTTGGAGTGCAGCAGCCTTTTGAAAAGCATCTCCTGGTTCTGCCAGGATGAAGCCAGAGAAACCCTGCTGGGGTTCACAGAACCATGGAATGGCTTGGGTTGGGAAGAGCCTTAAAGACCGTCCAGTTCCACCCCCTGCCAGGGGCAGGGACACCTTCCACTGAAAAAGCAACCCCGTTTCTTAAGCTGTAAAAAGTGTTTCTAAAGAAGAAAGGAAATAAAAGTAATTTTGCCCAGAGCACCTTTGGTGTGTGGCTGCTGTGCAGGGCTCTGTGAGGGGGGACATTAAATTGATTTTCAGGAGATCAAAAGCACAAATGTTGTGTGAGATCTCTTTTCTTCATAGGATGTGGAGGGGCAGGGAGGGCACTGCTGTGTCTGTGGGTGATGGACACCCTTCCTGACCATCATTTCAAACAAAATCCAGCATCCCAGAATGGTTTGGGTTGGAAGATGCAGGAAATGAAATATATTGATACAGTTTTGCTTTCTGAGCTTCAGAAAAGATTAACAGAAACACAGTAAATATATCTAATAATGCGTGAGCCGGGCAAGTGATGGGATTGTGGAATCCTGGAATGGTTTGGGCTGGAAAGGACATTAAAGCTCATCCCATTCCAATCCTCCTGCCCTGGGCAGGGACACCTTCCACCAGCCCAGGTTGCTCCAACCTGGCCTTGGATACTCCCATGGATGGGGCAGCCACAGCTTCTCTGGGCACCCTGTGCCAGGACCTGCCCACCTGAACAGGGAAGTTGGGTCATGGGAAATGAACTTTATTCCCCAAAGCATCTCCCTGGGGTCCAGGGTATGGACACTCTGCCTGTGGAATTCTTTGCTTTAGGCTGTAGGCTGTAGGGAGGCGGGGGTTGCTCTCTTCTCCCAGGGGACAAGGGACAGGACAAGAGGAAGCAGCCTCAAGTTGTGCCAGGGGAGGTTCAGGTGGATATCAGAGAAAAATTCTCTCTAATATCCCATCAATCCCTGTCCTCTGGGAGTGGGAAGCCATTTCCTCTTGTCCTGTCCCTCCATCCTTGTCCCCAGTCCCTCTCCAGCTCTCCTGGAGCCCCTTTAGGCCCTGCAAGGGGCTCTCAGGTCTCCCTGGAGCCTTCTCTTCTCCAGGTGAACCCGCCCAGCTCTCCCAGCCTTTCCTCCCAGCAGAGCTGCTCCAGCCCTCGGATCCTCTTGGTGCCTCCTCTGGACTCTCTCCAGCAGCTCCATTGTCCCTGTGCTGGGACCCAGAGCTGTGATGGAGCTGAGTGAGCACAACTATTGACCAGAGCCTTGTGCCAGGCTGAGAAGCGTGAGGAGCACGTTCCCTTCCCCAGGATCCAGCTCCTGGATGGAGATCTGGACAGCCAGCAATCATTTTAATCCATGGGGCTCCGAAGGAAACATTCCCAGAGAATCAGATATGACAGGGCTTTGTTTCTCAACTCCAACTCCAGACTTCCCAACTTAATTACTGAACAAAACAATTCCCTGAACTGCCAGCCCACCAATTATAAATTTAATGGAGGCTCCTGTGAATGGAGAGCAGAACAAAGTGTCGGCCAAGCTGCTGAGTGACAGAGCCACTGTTTAAAAACTGGGGCAGCCCTGACCCAGGGCAAACAGAAAAAGCCTCAAATGACATGTTGATAGATGGCACTCCCTGCAATAAAAGTGCTCCTGGGCTGGGCATCAGCACCTCCAAATGACAGACACAGCCCTGCAGTGGGTTCAGCGAGGATTCAACTCGCTGATTGTGTTTGATAATCACTTTAAAGCTGATTTAACAAAGGCCACCTGTTCTGGGTGGCAGTGAAATGTGAAAGGCAGGGGTGGAGAGGGTGAGCTGGGCTGCACAACCCCAGCTCTCCAGACAACCCCCCACATGGCCATGCACTGAGTGGGGCTGCAGCCACCCCATAATGTTCTGTGAGGCCCCTGAAGGGGAAGGAGCTCCTCCTGGAAAAGCTGAACTCCAACACAGGACACAGCCTTTCATTCCAGCTCTTCAAAACCATGTGGATACCAAGAGAGAAACGGCCACTGTTGAATCCCTCACCCCTCTGCTCCCAGAGTCACCTTCATGGAAACCCTGAGGCTGGAAAAGCCCTCCCAGCCCATGGATCCCCCCTGTGCCCCATCCCCACCCTGTCCCCCAGCCCAGAGCACTGAGTGCCACCTCCAGTCCTTCCTTGGACACCTCCAGGGGTGGGGACTCCAAACCTCCCTGGGCAGCCCCTGCCAGTGCCTGACCACCCTTTCCAGGGAGAAATTCCTGCTGATGTCCAACCTGCCCCTCCCCTGGCACAGCTGAGGCCGTTCCCTCTCCTCCTGTCCCTGTTCCCTGGGAGCAGAACCCGATCCCCCCAGCTCCCCCCTCCTGTCAGGGATTGCAGAGCCAGAAGGTCCCCCCTGAGCCTCCTTTTCTCCAGGCTAAGCTGTCCCTATTCACTTCTTAGTTTCTACACCTTCCCTTGGGCATTGGAAGAAGTTTTTCACCATGAAAGTGGTAAAACACTGGCACAGGTTGCCCAGAGAAGCTGTGGCTGCCCCATCTCTGGAAGTGTCCATGGCGAGGCTGGACAGGGCTTGGAGCAACTTCAATCTAGTTGAAGTCCCTGCCCACGACAGGGGGTTGGAATTAGATGACCTTTAAGGTCCCTTCCAACCCAAACCATTCCATGATTAGTAAGTTGGCACCTTGAGCTGGACCAACAGCAGCAGGGGGACCAAAAGGGGCTGCTCAGGGCCCACCTGGAAGCAGCTTCCATGGCAGGGCAGGACATCTGGGATTTATCCAGCACTGCCAGACCCTCGGGTGTCCAACTGTCCTGCAGGACAGGGAGGTGGCACAGCCCCAGGCAGCCCTGCCACTGCCCACCTGGGCACCTCAGAGCATCCACACCTTGTCCTTGGACCCAGAGCTCACAGCTGAGAGGACAAGGTGACACTGAGGGACTGGAGCGTGTGCAGGGAAGGGAACGGAGCTGGGAAGGGGCCTGGAGCAGCAGGAGCAGCTGAGGGAGCTGGGGGGGCTCAGCCTGGAGAAAAGGAGGCTCAGGGGGGACCTTCTGGCTCTGCAATCCCTGACAGGAGGGGGGAGCTGGGGGGGTCGGGCTCTGCTCCCAGGGAACAGGGACAGGAGGAGAGGGAACGGCCTCAGCTGTGCCAGGGGAGGGGCAGGTTGGATAGTGGGAAAATTTCTCCATGGAAAGGGTGGTCAGGCACTGGCAGGGGCTGCCCAGGGAGGTTTGGAGTCCCCACCCCTGGAGGTGCTCAGAAAACATGTGGATGTGGCCCCTGGGGACGTGGCCAGTGGTGGCCTTGGCAGTGCTGGAGGGATGGTTGGATTTGATCTTACAGGTCCATTCCCAGCTTCCTGATCCTGTGATTCTGGAACAGTGACTGGTCAATGTTGGGCTTTTTTCAGGCATGGAAATCATCCCTGTTTTGGGTTTATTTATAGCAGGGACTAGAACAGGAGATTTAGCTTCACTTCCCTTCATCTAAATTCCAGCTGGGATTCAGCAGGACTCAGTGGCTTTCTTGACAGGTGGGGGCAGTCCCCTCTTGCTGCTGCAATTAAAAACTCATTAAGGCACAGCTCATTTTCCTCATTACTTTAAGCATTTAAATAATCTTCAGTGTTTAATATGACAAGAGTGAGCAGATTGGGCCTGATACTTCTTTCCACACATTCACTTGGTCATTTGAATTCTGCAGCAAAGCCTCAGGAGCTTTGCAGTCCCAGAGAGCAGACACCACCACCAGCCTGGTGTGGAGGTGCTGCAGGGAAATCATCAGGGACAAGTGTTTCCAAGTGGCTGAAAACTGATTTCACAAAGGCTTGAGAAGATTCTGTGATGGGACTTTCATCTCTGCCCTGCCCAAAGTGCTGCCCTCAGACACTTTGGTACAAGCAGCCCTTGGCCCGAGGGCAGCCAGGCTTGTGTTGTCCTCCTGAAATTAAAAGGGATGGGGAAAAGCTGGAAGGCTCAGCTCAGGTGGGAAGTCCCAAAGTCACACTGTTCCTGTGAGCTGCACCAGGAAGCTTCACCTTCCCAGAGGAAGTGTCCAAGGCCAGGTTGGAGCGACCTGGGATAGTGGGAGGTGTCCCTGCCCAGGGCAGAGGGTGGCACTGGATGGTCTTTAAGGTCTTCCCCAACCCAAGCCATTCCATGATTCCATGATTTAGCAGGGTCAGACCCTTCCCCAGGGACAACATTCTGCTTCTGGCTCCAACCACAGCAACCAGATCACAAAATCATGGAATATCCCGAGCTGGAAGGGACCCCCAAGGATCATCCAGTCCAACCCCTGGCCCTGCACAGACAACCCAACAATCCCACCCTGTCCCTGAGAGCGTTGCCCAAACCCTCCTGGAGCTCTGGCAGCCTTGGGGCTGTGCCCATTGCCCTGGGGAGCCTGTTCAGTGCCAACCACCCTCTGGGGGAAGAACCTTTCGCTGAGATCCAACCTGAGCCTGCCCTGTGTGAAGAGGAGCTCCAGCACTGCTGCTCACAGCAGCACATCCACAGGGAACCAACCTGCCTTTCTTCTTTTCCAAAGCCAGATCACAGGGCAGCACAGCTCCATTTAAAACCTGGAAAAGAAATGGAGCCTCCTTCCTGTCCTGAGCCCTGACAACTCCTTCCTGCTGCTGGAGCTGAGGAGGAATTAGCTGTGCTCTTGTTCTCTCTCCTCTCTCCTAGGGCTGAGCTGCTGTCAGACCTCCTGTTTGCTTTGGAGAGCTTGGGAAAATCCTCCTCCCTCCACTAGGCTGGAAACAAAGAGCAAAGTGAAGAGGGTGTTTGTGGGGTTTGAGTGCACAGCTCACCTTGGAGCTGTGAAATGTTGCACTCTGGGTTTTAATCCGAGCTGGGACTGGGAAGGGAAGGCTTTCCCAACACACCCAGCCAGCAGAGGGATGATGCATCCTTTAAAAAGGCTTAAACCCCAGTTTCCCTGTGTCCCTGAGATCTTGGGATTAGAAACACAAGAGACTTTCCACATGGGACCAGAGCCCAGGCACAACACTGAACTGTTCCCACAGAAGGAAACTGAGGCACAAAATGCCCTTGATGTCCCTTGGCTTGAAGGCACCTGGCCAGGATGAGCTGCTGGGAATTCAGGGATATTCCTATTTCTGGAAATAGGACACTCAGACCAAGGCACTGCCCAGGCTGCCCAGGCAGGGTGTGGAGTCTCCCTCACTGGGGACATTCCAGAACCATCTGGACCCAATCCTGTGCCATGTGCTCTGGGATGACCTTGCTTGACCAGATGCCCCCCCATGGTCCCTTCCAGCCTGACCCACTCTGGGATTCCTGCTAGCAAGTGGAATTAGGAAACATTAAACAGCAAACTCACACTTGTGTCAGCCCAAGACAAGTCCCAGACCCACCCACCAGAGCCCTGGGTGCCCTGCCAGCCTCTGTCCCCCTGCAGCTGAGCAGGGCTGAGCCCTCAGTGCCACCATCCCACTACATGGATCCTGGGAATGTCACCCAGCCCCCTCTCTGCCTCAGCTCACCCTGTGCAGCCAGGGGAAGTGTTCCAGAGGTATCCCTGTCCCAGCTGGAAGAGCACCAGGAGCACACCTTTCACTCACCTCCTTCCTTACCCATTTCCCTGGCAGTCCAAGGCCAGGATTTTTCCAGGGAAGAGCTGAGCTCTGGGAAAGCAGGACTAAGGGGCAGAGGGAAGAGCAGCCCTGTGCCTTGGAGGAGACAGAGATGTTTGCCCTGCAGAATTCCCAGGGGATCTGTGTTTGGGAACACTGTCTTAAACCCAACTCCTTTCACTGACTGGTGCCCAGGGCGGAGCAGCATCAACACCCCCAGCTCCATCCCTGCCCTCCAGCATCCTGGAGACAGGGAGTTCTTCCCACAGGAACACTCCTCCTGCTTGCCTTGACCCAAGGAATACGAATCAGCTCAACACACAAGGTAAAACTGAGGGTTTTTTTCCCCAGATCCTGATTTTGGCTCAGGGTCTCAACTTCAGCAGCACATTCAGGGAGAGAGATCTCTGATGGATCAAAACCTTTGGGTTTGTTCCACTGCAGCAAATTCCAGGCTTTTGCTTCAAAAATAAGGTGAGAAACATGAAAGGAGAGAAGGAAAAGAAAAAGGAAAGGGAAAGCCCAGAAGCTGGAGCTGCACAAATCCAGAGGTAACTGAGCTGCTGGGTGCCAGTGCTGAGAGTGGCTCTTCCCAGAACATTTATAAAATGCCTTTTTTACAAGTTTTTAACATTTTGTTTTACATTCCCTAAACCCATTAACCCCATGACAAAGCCCCTCCTGCCCTGCTGTGTCTGTTCCTTATATGTCACTGAAACCTTTGGGAGGGCTTTACACAGCAAGTTTCAAGCTGGGGGGGAAATCTGGAGTTAAAAACTGGGAAAAAAAACTGATGGAAAAAATAAACCAGCTGCAGGCAGCTCACCTTGACCTCGATGAAGTCTGGTTTTCCAAGGGATATCAGCTCAGCATAAGCTTTGAGTTCATCCACATTCCAGGCTTTCACCAGGGTCAGCCTGTAAACTGTGCGCTGTTCCTGGAATCAAGGAAAAGAATCCCATTAGTATCCCACTCTGGCACAGGGATGTTCCAGCCCTGGAACTTCAACCAGGAAAAAAGGGATTAAATCATTCCTTTATTACTGAACCAAACCAGGAGCCTCCTCCCTTGTTCTTTCGAGGCATTTACTCCACAGCGTCGGAGCTGAGCCACCTTATCCCATAAAATGACTGATATTCCTCCTGGATTTCCCAGGCACTTTGTTTTTACAGGAGCATTAACTTAATGGGAAAATAACCAGGAAATTTATCTCTCTTTGATTTGCTTCCCCAGGCATAAAATGTGCCCATTAGTTCCAGATGTTTTCGTTCCTCCAGCTGGATCAGCCGGCACTGGTGACTTTCCCAGGAACATGGAATCATCAGGGTTGGAAAAGCCCTCTGAGATCATCAAATCCAGCCATTCCTCAGCACTGCCAAGGCCACCACTGCCCCATGTCCCCAGAGGCCACATCCAGATGTCTGTTAAACCCCTCTAGGCTTGGGGACTCCACCTCTGCTCTGGGCAGCTGGGCCAGGGCTGGACAAGCCTTTCCATGAAGGAATTTTCCCCAGTATCCAACCTGAGCAGTGACAGCACTCCCAGAACTTCTGTCCTTGGAGCTGGTCTGATTTGCCCTCCAAGGGCTGCTCTCCAAAGAAGATGCTGGGGACAAAAGGACTCTCGACACAAGCACTTGGCCACGGAACAAATCCACTCTCACTGTGACATCCGCTCGTTTCCATCTTTTCCTGCCCCTTCAGTTCCCACTGATGTTTTATTTCACTTATTTTTGGAATTTTATTTCATTTATTTTTGGAATTTTATTTCACTCATTTTTGGAATTTATTTATAGAGCAATTTGCCATCAAAAGTGCTGTTTGATTAACTCCTTTCCCATCCCCACACACTGTTGACTGTAAAATGGGACAGTTTAGTCAGAGGGAAAGAGCCCTGCAATGAATCCACAGCAGCTCCAGGCTCCTCAGCTGGGCCCAGGCTGGATCCCAGTGCTGGGATTCATGGCATGGCAAGGGCTGGAATTGAGTTCTCCTGCTCCAACAAGTCCAGGCTTAGCCTGAGGTGGAGTTCAGAGAGTGTCCCTTCTGTCCCACCCAGGAGATGCCCGAGGCACAGGGCTCAGCTGCACATGACCCACTTTATTATTCCAGAACCCTGGAAGTGTCCAAGGCCAGGCTGGATGGGGCTTGGAGCAACCTGGCCTAGTGGAAGGTGTCCCTGCCCGTGGCAGGGGGTGAGATGAGATGGGCTTGGAGGTCCCTTCCAACCCAAACCATCCTGGGATTCTGTGATTACAATTTTCAACCCAAAAGGATGAACTGATGGAGGGATCTGAGCTGGACAAGCTCCAGAAGTGGCCCCTGGGAATCTCCTGAGGTTCAACAAGGCCAAGGGCTGGAGCTGCCCCTGGATCAGGGCAATCCCAGCATCAATCCAGGCTGGGGATGAGCAGGTGGGAGAAGGACCTGGGGGAGAGGCTGGACATGAACCCCCCGTGCCCTGGGCTGATCCCCAGGGTGGGCACAGGGCAGGGGGGGATTCTGCCCCTCTGCCCTCAGGTGAGACCTCCTTGCAGAGCTGCCCCAGTCCTGGGGAACAGCACAGGGAGGATACAACCCTAACTAAACTATCCCAAAAACTGTATTAATTAATCACAACTGGGGAGGGAAAGCAGGGAAAGAAACTCAAGTGGATACAGGAAAACAGGTAGAAAAATCAAAAATGACTGTTTGTGACTGAAGAAGCCTCTTTCCAGAGGGTAACATCTCTCAAGTGTTGTCAGGGAAAGCTGGAGAAGGGACACATCAAAATGACTAAGAGCCCCAAAACATTACCTGGGAGTAACCCTTGAGGAATGCCAGCAGTCAGAGTGCTTTATTCAGGTTTTATTTGTATTTGTGGTACAAGAGAGCCCCGGGAGAGCCTCTTGTAAGCACGGCAGAACAAGAAATAAAGAGCTTAAACTCCGAGAACTCAATGATCTAAAAGCAGGGGGATGTTCTGCTCCTGCTTTTCCAGGGAAAGCAATGTATTTCCCTCCCTGCAGGGAGAGCAAGAGGAGTTAATCCAATAACAAACCCTTTGGAGGGGGGTGAGTCAAGGGTGTGGAACTGCACCTTGTTTGACACCAAAAAGCTCCAGGAAGCGACAGGACCACAAGTGGCCATCAGGTGGCAAAGGAAATCCAGGTTATCTAAAATACAGCCCTGGGGTTTCCCTGGGATTGCCTGAGGTAACTGCTCCATTAAAGGCACCTTAATATAAAATATTGTCCAAGAAACAAGATCTTAACAGAGGGGAAAACCACTGAGAAGCACTTTGGCAGGTGGAGGACACAAACCACCCCAGTGCTGGGAGGGTGCTCAAGAAACAGAGATTCTGGGCTTTGCCCCTTGTTGGGTTCTCAAAACTAAAGAGCACCTGCCACCTTCCTTTGAGGGGGTCCCAAAAATGCAAGTTCCAGCCTCCAGCTCAGCCTTTTGTTCCCCAAACATCTGAGGGCAAAGGAATGAAGATCCAACCTGGGGAAAAGCAGGATTTTCCTTTCAAGCAACTCCCACTAAAACTTCCCACTTAAATCCTGCCAGGCTGCCCCAAAAACCATTGCAGCCCTTCAAGTGGCAGGACAGGGCACAAGGGAAGCACAAACCTGAACAGGGCTAGGGGAGGATCTTCAGGATAAAAAAAGCCTTTCATTGAGTGGATCTGAGGGCTGGTCTCTCAGAGCAGCTGGGAAGTGTCACAGCTCCAAGGCTGCCAGAGCTCAGGGAGGGTTTGGACAACACTCTCAGGGCCAGGGTGGGATTGTTGGGGTGTCTGGGTTGGACTGGATGATCCTTGGGGGTCCCTTCCAGCTCAGGATATTCTATATTAATGCTAATGCTGACACCCCCCGGGGCCAGAAAGGGTTAATAAAGGATCTGGTGTCACTTTGACAAAGTGTTCCCTTCCCACTTCAATAACCAAGAGGGATTGGGGCTGCTTCTTTTTTATCCTTTCTTCTTAACTCCCTCCTCCTCAACATTCATCTTCTCGTAGATCAGATAGAATTATTCTCCATGAAACAGCCCAGGGCTGATCTCAGGAGGGACAGGGAAGGGGGGACACACAAAATGTGCAGCAAAGAGCAGGGTGTGGAGTGATCCCAGCTGGGCTGGGGCAGGGGAGCATCATCTCCCTTCTCCAGGAGGGACAGGGGAGCATCATCTCCCTTCTCCAACCCAGACATTCCCTTGGATCGTGTCCCTGGCTCTGTTGTTCAGGCACAGTAACAGTGTCCCACCGTTTGGGAGTAAATATAATAAATCCCTTAATTTTATCACCACTTCCTAGTCCCAGTCAGGCCCCCTGAACACTCACATACCTTTCTTAGACAGGGCTAAAATTATTTTATTGCCAGAAAACGCCGTTTCCTGCCCAGACACCTCAAAGAAATGCCTATTTTTGCAGCTAATGAATCTCAATATTGTCAACACAAACACTGAGCTGCTTGAACGGCAAAAGCACCCTCTGGGGAGAGGAAATGATGGTGCAAACTCCAAACAAAAACTGCTCTTTCCTTCACACAACCTCACAGAGCCTCTGCAGGAGCAGGGGACGAGCGGGAAGCCACTTCAAAGGCAGCTCCTTTGGCTCATTAGGATTTGCTTCCTCCCTCCAAGGAAAGGCTTGACTTGCAAAACGGCTTCAGGACACGTTTTCAGAGCTCCTGAGCTGGCAGGAACCTGCTCTGATCGTGCCACAAAACAGCCTGAAAGCTGGAAGTGCAGCCCCACAGTCCAACATTCCTGGAGGAACTGGAAAGCTGCCCTTTCCCAGCACTGCAAAAGCCCTTTCCCAAAACTCCAGCCTGTTCCCTTGCCTGGGTTATGCAACGACTTCCTAAGTGAGCAAGTGCTGAATAAAGATATCAAAGCAATTTTCACACTTGGAAATTACTTGTCACAGGGATGTGGATCAGGAAAGAAAAAAACCCTGGAGCCAAGAATGGTTTCAGCAGTCAGTACCGCGTGTTTTTAGGCAGAAACCTCGGCAGGGATAAAGGATCCAAAATGCAGCAAAAAGGAATTGCAAATTCCAACACAACCCGAAATTTCACAGCTTTCCAAAGCCTTCTGGGTTCAGCCTGGAGACAGAAGGGCCTGGAAGAGGCCTGGAGATCGTTTCTGCCTCTCCCAAAGGCAGCTCTGCTCAGTCTCCAGGCTCCCAGAGCTCTGCAGGTCATGGAATGGGTTGGGATGGAAGGGAACTTAAAGATCATCTTGTTCCACACCCTGCCCTGGGCAGGGACACCTTCCACTAGCCCAGATTGCTCCAACCTGGCCTTGGACACTTCCAGGGCTCCAGGAGCAGCCACAGCTTCTCTGGGCAACCTGTGCCAGTGCCTGCCCACCCTCACAGGGGAGAATTCCTTCCCAATATCCTGTCTATCCCTACCCTCTGGCAGTTTGAAGCCATTCCCTGTGTCCTGTCCCTCCATCCCTTGTCCCCAGTCCCTCTCCAGCTCTCCTGGAGCCCCTTTAGGCCCTGGAAGGGGCTCTCAGGTCTCCCTGGAGAGAGGGTGAACCCCTCAGCTCTCCCAGCCTGGCTCCAGAGCAGAGGGGCTCCAGCCCTTGGAGAAGCTCTGTGGCCTCCTCTGGACTCAGTGTGGCACCAGGAGAACATCCTCACCATCAGAAGACTCAGTGCCCTTGAGAGGATGCAGATTAATCCATTTTTTTGGCAAGCAGGACCCTCCCCTCCCATAACAAGCTCCTCACTCTGCTCTGGCTCATCCATCACTGGAGAAACAACGTCCTCCCAGAGTCACACTGCAGGACCCAGGGATTGTTGTGCTGAGCAGATTTCCACAGCACAGGAGAAGTTTTTTTTCTTCAGCACAGAGCCCAAAAGTTTTCAGCTTCCTTTCTTCAGGCCAGGAGTCATGGGCTGTGCTGCGTAGGAACCTCCTCAAAACACCCATTGTTCCAGAATCTGCTATTAATACAGCAGTGAAAGCAAGTGGAGCTTTGTCTCCACTGCTAAAAAAGGTGCTGATTAGCATAGGATAATTAACACATGAGCTGCTGTGCTGTAAAAGCCCAGCAAGGCTCAGAGCAGTGATTTTAGGGCTTGAAAAGGGAGCCTAAACCCCAGCCTAAACCTGCAGCTCAGCACCAGAGCCCTCAGGCTTCACCCAGGGTGTCCCAGTTGTCCCCAAATCACCTCCAGGATGGGGATCAAGCCCACCTTTGGACCCTGAACCAGCTCCAGCACAACAATAAATCTCATATTAAGGATCTTCTTTGCTGCCTGTCCTGGGGTGGGGAAAAATCAAACCAAATGATTGCTTCTGAAGTACTCAAGGTGTTGATTTTCCACATGTTCTGGAGGTTCTGAAGGTTCAAAACCTTCGAGGTCTCTTCCTGTGCCCAATATTTTCTTGCCTGTAGTGACCCAAATGTTCCTGTAAACTAAGTTTAGCTGGAACTGAGACACATCTAGTTTTGAAAGTCAGCCTTGAGAGTTTGAAGTCTCACCAAGATTTTCCAAACTGAGGTTTTCTTTGGATTTGGATAATTGAGTTTATTACATGTGAGACCATCAGAAAACAATCTGCTGTTAATGTTAAATACGGGGTATCTAAAGAAAGGCTCAGAAATGCCCCAAGGTTTGTGTTTCCTCCTGTGTGTAAGCAGGAAAACAGCTTTTTAAGTGCTCAGTTTTTCTCAGCTGAGATTTACAGACTTCCCTCAGAGCTGACTGAGTGGGTGGGATCTCTGCCCATGGCAGGGGGGAAATGGGATGGTCTTTAAGGTCCCTTCCAACCCAAACCCTTCCAGGATTCCATGATCTGAGTGTTAATAGCAAAGCAACTGGGATGTTTTTAAAAAATAATAAAAAACAAATCCACAAAAACCAACTAAAACATGAACTTTTCCATGCAAAAGCCATTCCTGATCTTTGTGAGAGAAACAGGAACTAGAGAATCAGGAAAAAAACCCAATTCCAAGGTGATGTGTCCACATGATGAGGGACTGGTCCAACATCTTTTCTCCACACTGGAGTCCAATTCAGTCCCTTTAAAGGTCAAAGAGCAAAGCAAATTCTAATTCTTTCAGCTTGACCACAATTACATAAGAAACAGAATTGTCTCTCTGAGTATCATTATTCTGAGGTGCCAAGTCTGATCTCCAGATGAAACTCCTTATTCTTCTCAGGTCCTGCAGGTAAGATGAAAACTGTCAGGAATAATAATTAAAAAAACCATCAAAGTTGGACTTCTGGTTTGTATCAGGGATTGGAAAGGCAGATATCACTCAACACAACCTCTCCAGGTCAGCCCAAATCGAGCTGGATTGACCAGCTCTCAAATTCTGCCTCCAAAGAACAGGAAAATCCTGCAGTGATTTGGGCACATCAGCTCTGATTCCCAAGGCAGAGTTTTAAAGCAGATGCTGATGTGTGAAGAACAAGAATGAGGGTCCAGACTGAAAATCAGGGAGCAAAAAACCATCAACTTTCATTCTCTTACCTTCCTAAGTCACATTCCCCTCCACAATCATTCTTCCTGTACATGCTTGTGATCTACTTTATTGCTTCACACTCCAGTAGAAATTAATAAGATTATTAAAAAATCTCAAGAAATCAAACAAGGTGCAGCAACAGCTTTGTTCTGAGACCCTAAAAATGCTGTTCTCAAGCAAATCCAGAACCATGACTGCTCCTTATCCATTTTTCATGGCCTTGGTTTGAATACACTTACTCTTGGAAATCAGCACCAACAATATTCCAGGGATTGTTGGTTTCTTTCCCATATTTCTAGGGCAGTTTCAAGGAATCATGTAAAATTTATACCCAGGGAAAAAAGAAGTCCAAGGCAAAGGGACTTAAAAATAGAAGAGCATTAAAACAGATCATATCAAATCAACAGCAAAAACCACTTCAAGCTTGCTGTTAAACAGACCACACAGCCTGGTGATGGTTCAGTTCCCAGGGAATGAGTGGATGTTTAACTCCAAAGGGCCAGGAAAAGCTTCAGCAGGAGTCTGGGAGGTGCTCCTGTGGCAGAGAGACACAGCCAGGCTAAACCTGAGCAGAAAGGAGCTCCTGAAACGACAATCCCTTCCACCAGGTTATATAAAAACCCCTCAGCAGCACACCAAGTTTGTGCCAAGTCCTTGTGAGTTTTCAAAGGCCCTGAAGCAGCAGCTCAGCAGGGGATGTGCTGGGAAGGCTCCCAGGACAGGCAGGATCAGGACCTTTCCCACAGGGGCTGTCCAGGGGGGTGTTCTGCAGCGCTGGGCTCGGAGCAGCAGCTGCAGTGGCAGGGACTGCCAGAGCCATCCCAGGGGACAGGAACATTGTCCTGCTCCACCTGCTGCTCCTCCACGTGGCAGGAGCTGGGCCAGCACCTCCATCCCCCTGGGAGAGGCACTGAATGTGTCTCTGGAGCTGAACAGGAACCCCTGACCCACCCAGGACAAGGGCACAGCAGGGGGGACACACAGAATCCCAGGATGTGCTGAGCTGGGAGGGACCCCCAAGGATCCTGGAGTCCAACCCTCAGCCCTGCACAGGCCCAGCCCCAACAGTCCCCCCCTGTGCCCCAGAGGATCATCCAAACCCTCCTGCAGCTCTGGCAGCCTTGGGGCTGTGCCCACTGCCCTGGGGAGCCTGTTCAGTGCCAACCACCCTCTGGGGGAAGAACCTTTTGCTGAGATCCACCCTGAGCCTGCCCTGACTCAACTTCACGCTGAGTCCTGTCATGGGAGGGAAGGGGAAGGGAAGCTGAGCCAGTTGTGGCTTTCCAGAACCCGAAGGGGCTACAAGAAAGATGGAGAGAGGCTATTTACAAGGAGGAATGGCTTCAAACTGCCAGAGAGCAGGGTTAGATGGGATACTGGGAAGGAATCCTTCCCTGTGAGGGTGGCACAGGACAGGGGCCACAGCCTGGGAAGGGGGGATTGTAATGAAGAGAATAAACTGCCACTTGTTATCTCAGGAAATAGCAAACCAGCAAACCAACCTCAGATGATGAAAGCAGAGATTGAGCTGCCATAAAAACATAATTACCTCGTTAAAAAACACTCTTGCGTACTGCAAAGCAAAGGATTTATGATGTTTTTTCTGCTGGGTTTTGTCCAAATCATCTAAAAATAGATTTGAAAGCCCCACCACCACTTTGCTGGAAATCCTGCCCGTTTCACTCAACAAGCACCAACATAAACAGAGAGTCTGAAATAAATTTCTCTCATTGATTAAGCAATCCTTGCAAGGCCAGTGCTCTTGTAAAGCCCTAATTCAGGAGCTGGGCTCTAAAACAACAAATATTATGGGCAGATAAATAAGCTTTAAACATTTTAACTGCCCATTCCGTTAAGTAGTCGAGCTCCAGCTTGAGCTGGGGACGAAGAGAATTCCTGCACAGTGATGGGACAGAGCAGGGTGGGCCAGGAGTGTGGAGAGGGGACATTCCCATCCCAGCACACACTGGGATGATGCTTTAAAGCAGTCACTGAAGCACCTGGATAATGCTCTCTAAGACAATTGGGATGTGGACATCAATCCTGCTGCAAAAAACACTCCCCACCAGCACTGAGGGCTGGGAATCACCAACCACGAGAAGCTCAACAAGGGGAAGGGGCGGATTCTGCCCCTGGGATGGGGCAACCCCAGCTGGATGGACAGACTGGGAATGAGAGGCTGGAGAGCAGAGCAGGGAAAGGGCCCTGGGGGTCCTGGTGGGTGCCAGTTGTCCCTGAGCCAGCAGTGCCCTGGCAGCCAGGAGGGACATCCCTGTCCTGGGGGCAGCAGGGAGGGGATTGTCCCGCTCTGCTCTGCCCTGGGGCGGCCTCACCTCAATATTGGGGCAGTTTGGGGGGACACAATGGAAGGAGAGATTGAGCCATTGGAGAGTGTCCAAAGGAGGCCACGAGGGTGGGGAAGGGCCTGGCTTTGAAGCCGTGTGAGGACACTGAGGGCACTTGGTGTGTTCAGCTGGAGCAGAGGAGACTGAGGGGAGACCTCCCTGCAGTTCCAACTGCCTGGGCAGGGGCAGAGGAGGGGCAGGACTGAGCTCTGCTCTGGGGGGAGCAGGGACAGCCCCCAGGGAATGGCTGGAGCTGTGTCAGGGCAGGCTCAGGGTGGATCTCAGCAAAAGGTTCTTCCCCCAGAGGGTGGTTGGCACTGAACAGGCTCCCCAGGGCAGTGGGCACAGCCCCAAGGCTGCCAGAGCTGCAGGAGGGTTTGGATGATCCTCTGGGGCACAGGGGGGGACTCTTGGGGCTGGGCCTGTGCAGGGCTGAGGGTTGGACTCCAGGATCCTTGGGGTCCCTCCCAGCTCAGCACATTCTGGAATTCTGTGATCTTACCACAGTCTGAAGCAACTGGTGCACTCCTTTTGCATGGTGGTGTCCAGTGGCAGGGACAGTGGGCTGAGGGAGCATCCTGGAGCACCCTGGTATAGTGGGACAGGGATGCCCAGAGAAGCTGTGGCTACCCCTGGATCCCTGGAAGTGTCCAAGGCCAGGTTGGATGGGGCTTGGAGCAAGCTGGGCTGGTGGAAGGTGTCCCTGCCCGTGGAAAGGGTGGAACGGGATCATCTTTAAGTTCCCTTCCAACACAAACCACTCTGTGGTTCTATTCTATGATTGTGTTCAGAAATTATGTTGCTTCTTAATAAATCAAATCACAACAAAGAGTTAGTTTACTGAAGTCCTCAGTGTCTCTGGATGCACAGTGGGACTTGCTCTCCCCCTGAGGAGCCTGACTTGGGGGTACATGCTTGACAGTACCTGAAATTCCAACATCTCAGATTAAACCCAGTCCCCATGAAAAGCCTTCAGATCCTCCTGCTTCCACAGTAGGCTGGACTCTCCAGGAGAGCCCAGAGGGGAGAGGAGGCTCCTCAGGATTGTTAAGCAAATTTCAACACAGAGCCAGAATGACATAAAAGCAATGGAGCAGACAAGTGTTTTTACAGGTCTGTAAACAGTTGTTATTATCCCATGGATCATCAACTCTTCAGTTGCAGGGCTCACCAAACACTCCATCCCCTGCTGGTTGTAGCATTAAGCAGTCAGGGGAGATCATTCACAGTGCATCTGGTATCAGCTCCTTCACCAAACACAGTCAGGAGCAGCCAAGTGCTCTCCTGGGATAAGGAGAAAGGGAGATCCCCAAAATAGTCAGCACAGGAACTGCACCAGATTATTACATTTAGAGATGCCTGAACACAAGAGAATCCAAGCTCAGCCAACAAAGGCCTTAATTACGTAAAAAAATGGAAAATAAATAATTTCTGATACTGCCAGTTCGCTTTGACCTTTGTCACTGTCACTAATGGCCAGCTTTCTGTGTTCATGTGTGTACACAACAATAAACTCCAGAACAGAGCATCACAGAAAGGTTGGGGTTGGAAGGGCATTAAAGATCATCCAGTTCTACCCCCTGCCATGGGTAGGGAAATCTCCCACTAGCCCAGGTTGCTCCAAGCTGGTCTTGGACACTCCCAGGAATGGGGCAGCCACAGCTTCTCTGGGTAACCTGTGACAGGGCCTGCCCACCCTGAACAGCCAGGAATTCCTTCCCAATATCCCATCTAACCCTGCCCTCTGGCAGTTTAAAACCATTCCCCTTGTCCTGTCACTATTTGTCCATGGAAAAAGTCCCTTTCCCTCCTTTTATAACCCCCTTCAGGCTCTGGAAGGGGCTCCAAGGCCTTCCTGGAGCCATCCCTTCTCCAGCCACTGCCAGTCTGGAGCCAGCACTGCATCCTCTGCCACCCAAACAGCTCCTGCACACATCCCACAGTAACCAGCCCCTGAGGAGAGGATTTCTCCACCCCTCCACGGCCGTAAGTCTTCCTAATTTTATTCCCCTTGCAGTAATCCATGAGCACATTCCCCCATTCCCATAAAATCCCCATCCCTGCCTGCAGTGTTTCCCCCTCAGTTACACTCTCTGTGTCCGAGAGGAGAAAACCCAGCCCTCATGCAGGTGCTTTGTCAGCTCATCCTTCCTGAAACACCAAATGGATTCCAGTGAATGGATTCAATGAATCCAGTAGATGCTCCTCACTGGAATCATCCTGCCATCGACAATCAGTGAGTGAGGAGAGAAATCCAAGAGCTGTTCCATCCCAACTGGAATATCCTGCAGTGCTCTGCACAATCCCAATCCGTGGCATTGGCCCCGTCAATTCAGCTCTACAGGCTGAAATAAAAACCTGTTTGAAAGCAAAGTGCAGGCAAAAGTTTCCTCTGCTGCCACAAGCACATTTTTAGGCTCCTTTTGAAAAGTTCCCATAAAGCCACACGCGTGCTCTGCCTTCTCAGGGTGATTTTTACAGGGAGATTATTCCAGTTCCCAACCGGAGAAAATGTCACAAGGTGTCCCCAGGACCATGGAATTCTGGCTCCCAGGGAACAGTGATTGGGTTAATGCACAACAGAAGGGCTGGGAGGGGGGATAGAGACTGGTGGGAACCAAGTTCCCCAAAAGCCACGTCTGGCACCTCTCCTGGAGCTTTGGGAAGAGCTCAAGGCTCAGGAAAGGTGGTGTTTCATAAAGGGAAAGAACAGCAAATGCTCCTGAAATGTTCAGTGGCAGGAAAGCTGGGCAAGCTGGGTAATGTCTGGGAGCTGAGGAGGGGGAGAGAGATGAGAGGACTTGGAAAACCCTGTTCCTCCCATTCCAGCTGGCAGGGAAGAGCCCCTTGCCAAGGGCCCGGAGAAGGGGCAGCAGTGCCTTGTGCCACCACGACGGTGGCAGCTGGGCAGCATCTGCAGCTGGAACAGCCCCCCAGGAGCCAACAAACAGCCCCAAAGGCCCAGGCAGGAGTGAGGAGCAGGGGATTGATGTGGGATAATGGACAAAGCATTGGACAAGGAGTAAGAACACGGATTTCACCCCTGGCTCAGCCTCCAGCTCACTGAGGGGGTCACAGACACCTTGCCTTCCTCCAGCCTCACTATCCTGCCTTCCCAAGACAACCAGGAGCTTGGAATAACACATCCCTCTGGTTGGGAGCTGTGTTCATGAACATTTTCCCCCTTTTCGTGCCTGCAAGCAAAGCCAGAGGCACTGGAACAGCAGGAGAAATCAGATTTTGCTCCCTCTGCAGCCAAACATCTTGCTGCAGCCTCCCTTGCACTGCTGCTCCCTGGAAGCTCCACTGAAAGGAGATGATGTATTCCAAAGGCAATAACTTCACATTAAACATCATACCTGTGTCACACTCCTCACCTTGCATTTCCAAGGGGTTACACCAGGAGTCTCATTAGCAAACCCATTAAAACAAGCACACAGCTGGTGCACAGTATTTACTGTGCAGGAGAGTCAAATTCTCCCAAATTTATAGTGGCAAAATTGATTACTGATTCTAACATCTGTTGCAGATTTTCCACTTAAATTCTCCTTAAAAAGTCACTCAGCTCAGAAACATCACACGTGGCCCCCCTCCCAGGAAGCACAGAAATCATCTCCCTGCAGATCAAATGTGTCCTTTCGTAACAGAAATTGTTCCTGTCATATATTACATAATAATAAGCCCTGAAATGTGCTGGAGATGTGACTCCATGTATTTATGCTGTTTGCAATCACACAAAGCCAAGGGGATCACATTTTTGGGTGTGGGGGGAAGACTAAAGTAAACAGCAGCAGATGTAAGGCTGGGAGTGTTTAAATATGCAAACTTCATCATCCAGAAAGGTAAAAGGAAATACCTGTAAGCAGCATTCCAGTGCTGCCCTGGAAGGTGGGAATGGGAGATGGTTTTATATCAAACCACCTTCCAGCAAGGAGTATCCAGCCACAGGCACCAAACTCAGGCCCTGCCAGTGTGTGACACCCCAGGGCAGGAAGAGGGAACTATTCCCCTTCTTGATCTTGTTTTTAATAAAGGAAAACACACAAGGCATTGGTTACACCCCTCCCCAGAGAGCCATGACCCTGGTTCTCCATGAAATCTTAATTCCCTTGAAGTAGAAAAGCACTGAGGGCAAGGTTAGACCCCGGATCTGAAGCACATGTTGTGTGTGATGTTTAAAGGCACAACTCTGAGCTCCTGCCAGTGCCAATGAGCTGATTCCTTTGCTTTTTGTGACCCTCCTGGAAGGACAGGAAAGACAAGGTTCTGCTTCATCATCAGTTCCTGCAGTGCCACAACATCTATTAACCTCAAGGGCTCATTCCCTGCTTGCTCCGTGTGTGGCTCCAATCTGTTTAAGGAACATTGGCACCTGTCCCCTGAAAGTTAGAGCAGCTCAGCAATGCCCACTTGGTGTCTGGCAGCACAGCAAGTACTGCAGGGCACAGGCTATGGAGTGGATTGGACAGGATTTATCATGGTTATGTCAAGAAAACACAGACAGAAGAGGTGACACCACGGCAAGGTTGGGAGAATGTTCCTCAGAGCACGAGTGACACCAGGGACCTTCTTCCCAGAGATCATCGAGCCCATGGACCGGCAGCCACTTGCTTCAGGAGCTGCTTTAGTCTCTCAACAGCTTAGGAAGAGCATTTCCAGCAGGGCAGGGAGGGATCCTGCCCCTCTGCCCAGCCCTGGGCAGGCACATCTGCAGGGCTGGGCCCAGCTCTGGCTCCTCAGCACAGCAGGCACAGGGAGCTCCTGCAGCGGCTCCAGCGCAGGCTGGGAGGATGAGGAGGGCACTGGAGCATCTCCCTGCCCAGCAAAGGCTGAGGGAGCTGGGGCTGTTCAGCCTCCAGAGCACACACTGAGAGGGGCCCTCCCCAGGGTGTGTCAGGGGCTGCAGGGAGGGGGCAGAGGATGGCCCAGGCTCTGCTGGGGGGGCCCAGCAATGGCACAAGAGGAACGGGCAGGAACCGATGCCCAGGAAGCTCCAGCTGGACAGGAGGAAGAACTTCTTCCGTGGGCAGTGACCCAGCTCTGAACAGGCTGCCCAGGGAGGGGCTGGAGTCTCCTCCCTGGGGATATTCCAGAGCCCTCTGGACACAGTCCTGGGCCATGTGCTCTGGGCTGGCCCTGCTGGACCAGTGACCCACTGGGGTGCCTTCCAGCCTGACCCATCCTGGGATTCTGTGGAAAAAACCATATCCAGAATGGGACATGTGCTGGTCCATCTCCACCTTCTCTCCAGCTGTTCCCCAGTGCCTGGGTAGAAATCCATACACACTTTGCCACCCTGGGTCTCTGCATCCCCACTTCACTGATCAGCAACTCAGAGGGGTATTCCCAGTTGTCTCAGTCACATCCCTATCCTTGGGAAAACACTCAGGGATTTTTGGACAACAACAAGCACAACAACAGTGTCCAAAGCTTCTCAACCTGCAGAACGTGGTCCAGTAACAGTGAGGGAAACAGATCCCAAATCCAACACCAAAGGATCCCAAATTTGACTGTAGGGGTGAGAGTTCACAGATCATTGGTTGTTTTCTTGCTCAGTACATGCCTGGTTAATGCTATTTTGGGGGGAAAAAAGCATCAACTTGATCATAAAATCCTAAGGGATGGAAAATCCATCCCTTCCCTCCTGAGCCACCAGACCCTCATTAATTAATTTGCACCTCATTCCTCATCTGGATTTTAGCATTAGGAAGCAGCAATGGCTGGAAGAAACATCTTTCAGCAGAGATTTCTCACCCTGGCACAGAGATAAGGAGTCACATCCTTAGTGCTTCCTCCAAGCACTTGTACCTCAAGTCAAGTCACCTCTCAATCATCTTCACAAACTCAAGGCTGTCAGAGGACCAGGCTACAGAACTTCAGCTGTGATGTCTGGCAAGGGCACAGTCCCAACTGCACATGTTGATGTCTTTCCTTTTCCTCTCAGTTTAATTTGTGGGGGGAGAGGACACAGGACAAGAAACAAATGGAGCCTTCTGGGAGTGCACCTGCTGTTTAACACAAATTCCTCTCAGAAAATGGTTCTCAGCGTAGGAAGTTTAACACAAAGATCAGCTCAGTGAGAACAGCTCTAGAAAGGATAAAACTGGCTCCAAGCAGCGGTGGACAAAGTGTGTGTGGGGTTCACCTTGTTTGCTGCAGTGAGAAATGGCACAGATTATTATCTTTTATTCCCAAGCTTCCTTTGAAAATGGATGTAGTAGCTAATCCCCAACACGCTGGATGAGGCAGGCAAATCCTCCTGGGAATGATCCCTTATCAAACTCACTCCTTTCCTGAGGCTCAAGAAATTTTGTGCAGAACTTCAGTTCAAAGGATGAAATCCATTCTCAGGGTGACTGGGCCAAGGTTGGACAGGGTTTGGAGCAACCTGTGCTAGTGGAAGGTGTCCCTGTCCGTGGCAGGGGGTGGGAAGAGCTTCAAGGTCCCTTCCAACCCAAACCATTCTGTGGTTCTTTAACCACCTCACTGAAGGGACAGGTTCAAAACCCACCTCTTTGCCCTTCCATCCCTGTGTTTCAGAAGAATCAGCCTGGTTTTGGTTACAGGAAACAAAACAGCCAAGAACAGCCTTTCTCAGCCAGGATTGTGTCCCTTCCTCTTCCCTTCTCCCACTCCTCTGTCTGGATTATCCAAGCAGAGGATTATTTTGCAGGGAACTGCAGGATCAGCACTGGCCAAACCCCACAGGGCGAGCCCAGCACGGTACAACTTGTGTTTCCAGCAACTCCCTTTGCCCACTTTGATTTTTGAAATGTGCACAGACCAATCCTCCCCACAATTCCCACTAGCAGTGACTCACAGGAGCTGCAGTGCCAGCTCGTCTCGGGCTCAGGAGGATTGACTCAGTCGGGATGGGCTGATTCACTGGGAAAACATGGGCCTTGGATTGTGGTTCCAGAGAAATCAGCAGCACCTTCCCAACACAATGCATCAGCACTTCCACACCCCAGGAGCACTTTAAGGCAGTTTTTTGGGTGCCAGAATCATATATAACGTGGTTTGAGTAGGGCAAGGATTGTCCCCTGTGCTGGCACTGCTGGGACACCTCCAGCCCTGGGGGCAGATTTGGGCTCCTCAGGACGAGAGAAACACTGAGGGGCTGGAGCGTATGCAGGGAAGGGAATGGAGCTGGGAAGGGGCTGGAGCAGCAGGAGCAGCTGAGGGAGCTGGGGGGGCTCAGCCTGGAGAAAAGGAGGCTCAGGGGGACCTTCTGGCTCTGCAATCCCTGACAGGAGGGGGGAGCCAGGGGGGGTCAGGCTCTGCTCCCAGGGAACAGGGACAGGAGGAGAGGGAACGGCCTCAGCTGTGCCAGGGGAGGGGCAGGTTGGACATCAGGAGGAATTTCTCCACTGAAAGGGTGGTCAGGCACTGGCAGGGGCTGCCCAGGGAGGTTTGGAGTCCCCACCCCTGGAGGTGTCCAAGGAAGGACTGGAGGTGGCTCTCAGTGCTCTGGGCTGGGGGACAGGGTGGGGATGGGGCACAGGGTGGACTCCATGGGCTTGGGGGCCTTTTCCAGCCAAAAGGATTCTGTGATTAAGAGGAAAAACCCAACAAACAGCAGCTTCCCCAGGAGCTCTTGCTGTCCCCACGTGCAGCTGAGCAGGGCTGGCAGAGCAGTTTCACCAACTGGAGCAAATATTAATTGGCTCTTGTTTCCTCAGTGTTTCAAGGACCCTTCAAAGTGCAGTTGCTGTGAGGAGAAAATGCACCTGCTAGTTGAGCTCCTTTTTCCTCTCCTCTTCACCTTGGCCAGAGTATTTTTAGCTGTATGGACAGACTTGCCAATATTTTCACCTTCAATCCTTTGCAAGGAACTTTCTGACAACGCCCAGTAAGGAATGAACCAAATCTATCCAGGGTCAAGAGAGGCAGCAGGAAAGAAATGATGAGCAAAAGCAAGTTCCCAAAGGGCTTCTTCTTCAATATTTTTTTTGGCCTTCAATATTTTAGCTCCTGTTGTTCCCAGAGAACTCTGTACCTCATTTCAGCACACTCAAGAGCTTGGTCAGACATTCACACACAATCCACCTGATCACACTCTGCAGAACAAATTGCCTCCCAACCCCACTGAGTCCCCCCAGATCTACTAATCTAAGTAGATCTGGCAGAAAATAACCCAACATTGTCATCTCAGAAGGCAGAAAAACTCACTGTTTAAAGCAAAGCCTCTCTCCTGGCTGTTCATCTCAGCAGGGAACGTGTCAACAGCTGCCAAATTGGTAAATACAAGGATTTGCTTCCATCAGAGCACAGGATCAGGAACAAGAGGAGGAGGTTTGCTCCTGAAGCACTGTTGTTATTAATTCATGTGATGCTGGGCCCAGGATGGGTCATTAATTGCTACAAAACATGTCACACTAAGCTCTGAGCTGACACAGTCCCATGGGCTTTCAGGTCACTGCTCAGCTGCCTCAGGTGGACACAAATCACCACTGCTTTGGGTCAATCTTCCAGAAATAGGCAGATTTCCATGGAGGAAGAGGGTGGGCAGAGCTGGCAAACCCCAGCACACACAATTTAATGTCCCTCCTGTGCTGCAGGGGCAAGGGAACCTCTGAGAACCAGAGCAAGGTGACCCACGGGGGTTTGTGACTCTTCCCAGGCTCCCCTGAATTTCCAGCTTTCCAGCTTTCCTTCAGCAGCCTGTTTTCAGTGAAACCCCTTCATTAGGAAATCTGTTATTTGACAATCTCTCCACCTCTCACAGCAGTTTACTGTCCCACCTGAGGCACGTTCTTTTGTCAATGAGTTTTCTCCCCATGACAAAAACTGATCAACCCTGCTGAAATTTAAACACCTGAATGTACAAACCACACAAATATGCTCCCAACACACCCAGAACCCACTCCATGGCCCATCTTGAGAGCCTCTGAAGCCTCTCAAGTCGTTTGTAGAGAACCTCTACTTTTGTAGAAAGTAGAAAAAGTAAGGTGAGAAGGAATTAAAAAAGGTGTCCTGAGCAGGCAAAGTACAGGAGGAATTAAAAAAACCTATTTAAAAGCACATTCTTAACTGGGTACCTTTTCAGCCAAGGCCTTTAAACTGTCCAGAAACCTCTGCCAGAAGTCCTTGAAGAGGGGTCTGTCGATTCTCCTCAGGCTCTCCCTGGTGCTGGCATCCACGCTGACATACAGCTGGGTCACTGGCTCCAGGCTCCTGTGGAAAGAAAAAGCAGGGAATTGCTGTTTTCAGACATTGCTGCTGCTCCAGTTTGTGTTTTTGTGCTGCAGGAGCTCCCACCAAGCTGCTCTGCAGGTCCAGCAGCAACAGGAACTTGGCCAACCATCCAAGTCCTGGGGTTCATCTCTGCCAAGTGACCATGGTCCATGGCAAGATGCTCGAACCTTTCAACAAACAACACCCCCCAAAGCTGGGAACTCACAAACAGGCCTTGGCTGACAATTTAATTATCTTTTCCTCACTCAACTGGAACATATTCCACTCCAGAGTAGCTGTAACACACTGGGAAAGGCTTCCCAAAGGAGGCTGCCAGGGAAGCATGGAGAAGCTCTGCTGCTCCCCACAGCCCCCATGGATAAAAATCCACCCAGCTCAGCCCCTTCCCCAAGTTCTCTTTGCTCTGGCCTATGGAAAACCAATCCCATTCAATAGGAATGGACCTCAGGAGGAATTTCTGCCTGGAAAGGCTGGTCAGGCATTGGAAGGGGCTGCCAAGGGAGGAGCTGGAGTCCCCACCCCTGGAGGTGTCCAAGGATGTGGCACTCAGTGCTCTGGGCTGGGGGACAAGGTGGGGATGGAGCACAGGGTGGACTTGATGGTCCTGGAAGGCTTTTCCAGCCTCAGGGATTCTGGGATTCTAAACAGAGCCATAACTCAGCCACTTCCTACTGCTGGATTCACTGAACTTACCTCACCTGCAGGTGGATCCTCAGGCAGTTTTCTGAAGGGATATCAAAACTGTTTGGAAAATAAACCCCCACACAAACCACCACTGTGTTCTCCTTCCACTAACAAGGCCTTACTCCATAAATAATATTCCTTTCTGGTCACACAATGCCAGTGAGCCCAACACTGGTAATTCCTAAAGAGTTTAAACCTCCTGTGCTGGGTGGAGAGCCTGGGTTGAGTCTCAACCCTTCCAGAAATCAAGGGAATAAAGGAGAAGCAGCAACGGGTCCATCAGCAAAGGGATCATTGAGGGCACTAAGAACAACCTGGGAGGAGCTCCCTCAGAATTCCAGGTTGGAAACTTCCCCAGGGCTCGGGTGGGGACAGTGCAGTGAGCAGGGAGCAGTCCCAGCTTCCTGGGGTTCTTTATAGAGGAGGAGCAGCCATCAGAAACCACTGATCAGCTGCCAAACAGGGCCACCTAAAAACACACCCACCCCCTGCCCACCCTGAGGGTGACAAAGGGACAAGGAGTGGCCAGAATGAGACTGGGCAGAGCTCTCTGTGCCCAGAAAAATCCACTTAATATATGGACACTCAACCAGCCATCTGAACACATCCCCTCTGCATGAAAAACCCAGAACAAACTGAACATTTCAGGTTAAAATATCAGTTTGGTAAACAAGCCTGTGTGGACTGGCAGCCCAAAGCCACAGACTCCAAAATGACCAAATGTTCTAGGCCTAAGTGGATTGGAGTGTTCAGTTTCAGAGAATACTGAGCCAAAATACTCTTTTTTTTTTCACTCAGTGCTGTGTTTGCTTAATTAAAAGGGGCCCCAGTGAAGATGGAGGGGGTGTTTTTCAAACTGCAGGCTGAGAAAATTCATCTCTTCTCTGAGGAACTCAAAGCTAAGGACAGGCAAGAGCCAGACTCACAGTTAGATGGAGAAAATTAGGGAATTAGGAGAGATCCCAAGGAGGGATTTCTGCACCACATTGCTCCAAGCAGGAGCAGTCCACAGGGCCCTGCAATGGCTGGGAATTGAGCCAGGATGAGCTTGGACATGCTCAGGGAACAAGGAGGAAGGGTAACCACGGGTGCCATGAGAACTAGAACCCACCTGATGTTCCTGGAACTCAGCTACACTTGGTAATTAACAGGAGATTTAGTTGGATGGTACCAGGATGGAGTTTTGGTTGTCTGAGGTGACACCCAGGACACCAAATCCATGGCATTTACACAGGAACTTGGGGCAGAAATCATCAACCAAAGGACATCAGGCCACCAGCCATGAGGTGGCTCCAGCAGCCCACAAGGACCAGGCACAGCAATAGTGAGAATCTGCTCATTATTATTCCTGAGGATCAAACATTCAAACACAAACAGGAGGGTCCCTGTTCAGAGCCAGGAAAGCTCCCTCACTTTGTGGATGTGTGTGGGGGGCAGGTGGAGCTGCAGTCCAGAGAGAAGAGGAGGAGGAGGAGAAGGAGAGGAAGGCCCAGGAGGCACCACCCTGGAGCCCCAGTGGGCTCCTGTCCCAAACCCAGCAACAGCCCAGCCCACACTCCCCTCCCATGGAATGGTTTGGGTGGGAAGGGACATTCCAGTTCATCCAGTTCCACCTCCTGCCACGGGCAAGGACACCTTCCACCAGCCCAGGCTGCTCCACCCTGGCCTTGGACACTCCCAGGGCTGGGGCAGCCACAGCTTCTCTGGGCAACCTGTGCCAGGGCCTGCCCACCCTCATAGGGAGGAATTTATTCCTAATATCCCATCTATCCCTGCCCTCTGGCACTTTGAAGCCATTCTCTGTGTCCTGTCCCTCCATCCCTTGTCTCCAGTCCCTCTCCAGCTCTCCTGGAGCCCCTTTAGGCCCTGCAAGGGGCTCTCAGGTCTCCCTGGAGCCTTCTCTTCTCCAGGAGAACCCTCCCAGCTCTCCCAGCCTGGCTCCAGAGCAGGGGAGCTCCAGCCCTGGGAGGCCTTTGCAGGCCCTTGTCCAAAGTCCCTTCCTGCACCAGAGGTCACTCTGCCTATTTAAGAGTAACTTTTCCACCCCAGCCCCCTCTGCTGACAGCTCAGAACTGAGCCTGGTGCCTACTTCAGTTCCCATATTAAGCAAATCATTTGCTTTGATGAGCCAAAGATCAGTTGCAATTTTTAAGACAGCAAGACCAGCATTTTATCACTTTCTTTTTTGTTTCTTTTCAAACAGATTCAGCAGATCCGAAGAAGTGCAGCTTCAAAATAGAGTGTGTGCTCTCTTTTTAAACTGCTATATTTAGGAAAGAGCAATTTCTATCTATCAGGCACATAATACATGACTTAAAGTAACTTGATTACACAATTATTCAATCATTTGGAATGCCTTTGTGGTGTATAATTACTCCCTCCAAAATTGCCTGCCCTGCCCCCCCCTCACTGCCATGTTGAGACCACGAGGAGTGGAAAGGAAGCTCTACCAGAGGTACTGACCCAGAGGGGACTGAGCTGAAATGAGGGGCTGAGTGACACCCCAAAGCACTCAGCTCACCCAGCTCCAGGCTTGGACTTTGCCACAGGGATCAGCTGATGGAATTCTGAGCTCCCACCAGGTGCTGTGTTTCCTTGCTGCTCTGTTCAAAGCAGCCTGGATGCTCCAAAGCAGCAGAAACAGGGAATCTTTGCATTTGTAGAGACTCTTGGAGTGTCCATTAAAATGTTTGTCCCATTTACAGAATCACAGCTCAGGTGCCTCTGAGAGGGAGGTTAAAAACCTCTGACCCCACTTTGCCAATGAGTGTGCTTGTCATCTTTCCTTATCCTGCTGGAGATGCTGGGCTGGACAGAGCTTTGCTTTGAGCTAAAAGCTGCTCTTATGGAGTTAGAACAAAGATCAGACCCAAAATTTATGAGCTTGGTCTCCTGCTGTGGCTGACAGGAAACACTCACAGCAGGTATCCACATCCCTGAGCTCAAAGCACAGCTCCCTCCCTGTTCTCCCCCTTCAGCAGGTACAGCATTCCATTCTCTTCACTTTCAGAAGCAATCCCAGTTTGTTTAAGAGGTACAGAAAGGAAAATCAAACTGGGGGAGAGAAAGAGATGGCAAAGAGCACGGGGAGATTGAGGTTCCAATCAAACAGATGCCGAGGGGGGTTTTCCATTGCCATCATGCAGAGCTCACTCCAGCGGGTGACAAAGTGGAATTAAGACACACAGGTCAGCATTCCAATGTTTCAGCAGGAAGGTATTTCATCCAGCTCCTACCTGATCTCCTCTGGGAACTGTGCATTGGTCACCAGGAAGCTGGAGATGCTGTGCTGGTGCAGGAGCCTCACGAAGCGGTTGATCTGGGGGTACATGATGGGCTCCCCCACCAGGGACAGGGCACAGTGTTTCACTGTCAGGGCCTCCTCAAAGCGATCAGCCTTCACTCCTGACACACCTGGAGAAGGGGGAAACAGCCTTAAATCAACAATGGTTGGGGCCCTGAGTGACCTGGTAAGGTGGAAGGTGTCCCTGCCCACGGCAGGGGTTGGAACGAGATGATTTTTAAGGTCCCTTCCAACGCAAACCGTTCTGGGATCCCATAACAAACCCCCCCTCCCAAACCTTGCATCTGTATCCAAAATACGCCCTGGCACAAGGAGGACTGAGAAAAGCAGCTGCAGCCCTCTGGAACCAGAGGGGACTCCAGGCCACAGGCAGTGCCCAGGAGCAGCTCTGCAGGAACCCACAGACAGTGCCCAGCCAGGGCCTGGGGCTGTGTGTGCCCTGATCACTGCTGGAGTAATTAGTGACACTTGAGCCCAGCTTTGACACTTGAGCCCAGCTTTAACATTTGAGCCCAGCTTTAACATTTGAGCCCAGCTTTCCATTGCTGAGCCCTCGGTGGTGCTGCCTGAGTGCTGAGACAGAAACACAAGAGGCACTTTGATGCAACTTCAGGCAGGTGTCATAAAAAAGAACCCCAGGTTATGTGTGTGTGTGTCTGCTGCTGGTCCCTGTGGGCCCCCAGCCCCAGGAAAAGCAGCTCCTGAGGGAGCTGAGCACATTGTCAACAGCTGGGGCTGAATCCACACTGGCAAACACACAAGGATGAGTTCAAAACCCCACCACAACACGGTCCTGAACAGCCAAAGAGACTGCAGAAGGAAGAGGAAAACAAGGAGCTCAACTGTAGCATCCATGTGAAAACACCACCTGCAGGTCTGACCCACCTGAGGTCACGATTCCCAGGGGAGCACAGCAGGGAGAGGGGGAGGAAAACACCCCTCCAGCCCACCCTCACCTGCCTGAGCGCTCAGGACCCCGTGTGGAATCACCTGAGCACAAACAAAGCCTCTGCTCCAAATATGTCACTTCACATTTCCTTGACGTGCCTTGATGCCCTCCAATAATATCTGAGGGTTTACATTGGGAGTTGCTCTGTTTTAAAGATAAAAAACCCAAAGCCCTGCGTGTGGATCCAGGTCCTCAGCTCACCCCTCGCTGCCTTGACGCTGCAGCACAGAAAATTCCACCCTGTGCTGCACAGCCCAGATAAAAAGGGGTGTTTGTGGATATTGCTGCAGCCTCACGCAGAAAAAAAGGCTGATTTGGAATCAGAGCAGAGCTTAGTGAATTTTAAACCAGCCAGGCTCAGTCCTGAGCAAGTGACAGGACTAATGGTTATTCCATAGAAATTTGACAGTACTAAATGAGAGCTTTATTTGAAAAGAAAGAAGCATCTGAACCACACACTGAGATTAAAGGACTAACTTTGGTATTCCTAAAGCTACTGTAAGTCACTTTTGGAATTAATGAATTCCCCTCTCTCAGCATCTCTCATCTGGACTCCCATAATTACCGTGGCAGCTTTGTAAGCAGAGCGAAGAAAACTCCAACATCACCTAAAGTTGGAGTGGAGCTTTCTTAAAACAGTTTACACCAAATCTGCTGAACAGTAAACACAGCCCAGAGGAGGGAGAGGGTTTGTGTGCCAACATTTGGCCAGATAAATCACCAGCCAGGCAGGGATAAACTGCACAGCATTAGTGGTGTTCCAGGAGGGCAGGAACTCTCCTGCACTTGGGGGCTGTTGTACCCCAACAGCACCAGGGAATCTCAGGATTTCCCAGTACAGGTCGTGCATTTTTGTTTGTTAGTTTGTTTGTTTGTTTTTTTCTTTTTCCCAAGGCTGTGTTATCAGAGACTCCCACTCTCCTATTTCTGAGTTATGTTTCCATTCTGTGAGTGCCCTTTGCAAGGGCAGAGAGATTTACCAGTCACTCCCTGGAAAAATGTATCCATCAACGGAACTGCTTCCCACCGTCCCTCCACAGCAGGAACATTTCTCTCCATCACTTACTCTAAGAGAGAATTATGTGACTTTAATGTCTGTGGTCTCCAAAACCAGCACAAACTATGGCATCAATAAAGGAGAACATGATACATTAGAGGGAGCATTGAGGGCTGTTCCTCCAGGATATCCTAAAGGATAAAGGGACACAAGAATTCTTCTCTTCCTTCAAAGAAAATCTCATTTCTGCTTCAGTGCATGGAATTAATAAAGCACCATAGAATCACAGAATGCTTTGGGGTGGACAGGGACCTTAAAGATCACTCAGTCTCACCCCCTGCCATGGGCAGGGACACCTTCCACCAGCCCAGGTTGCCCCAAGCCCTGCCCAACCTGGACAACCTTGGACACTTCCAGAGCAGGGGCAGCCACAGCTTCTCTGGGCAACCTGTGCCAGGGCCTGCCCACCCTCCCAGGGAACAATTCCTTCCCAATATCCAACCCAAATTTCCCCTTGGCAGTCTGAAGCCATTCTCCCTCGTCCAGGCCCTTGTAAACAATCCCTCTCCATCATTCCTGTTGGCTCCTTCAGGCACTGAAAGGCCACAATCAGATCTCCCTGAAGCTTCTCTTCTCCAGCTGAACAATCCCAGCTCTCTCAGCCCTCTCTCCCATCAGAGCTGCTCCATCCCTCTGATCCTCCTGGTGCTCCTCAGTTGAGCTCATCAGTTCCTTTGGCACTGGAGATGGCACTGGGACTACAAAGGGCAGTACCAAATGGCTTTGGGCATCACCTGAGCAGCATCACTGGGTGCTCAAGCCCTAAGGGATCTCTAGATAAGACATTTCCCCATGGTTTTATTCTCCAGGAGCCTAAATGTCTATTCTGCTCTGGGAGTCAAACACTTCAGCCCTGCTGGAAGTTCCTCTGAAGTCCCAGTCAGTGCTGCAGAATCAGAACCACTGAGGTTGGAAAAGACCCTCAAGATCGAGTCCAACTGTTCCCTCAGCACTGCCAAGGCCACCCCTAACCCATGTCCCCAAGGGCCACATCTACAGAGTTTTCAACTCCCCCCAGGGATGGGGACTCCTCCACTGCCCTGGGCAGCTGTGCCAGGGCTGGACCACCCTTTCCAGGAAGGAATTTTCCCAGTATCCAACCTGCCCCTCCCCTGGCACAGCTGAGGCCGTTCCCTCTCCTCCTGTCCCTGTTCCCTGGGAGCAGAGCCCGACCCCCCCCAGCTCCCCCCTCCTGTCAGGGATTGCAGAGCCAGAAGGTCCCCCCTGAGCCTCCTTTTCTCCAGGCTGAGCTCCCCCAGCTCCCTCAGCTGCTCCTGCTGCTCCAGCCCCTTCCCAGCTCCGTTCCCTTCCCTGCCCACGCTCCAGCCCCTCAGTGTCTCTCTTGTCACAAGGGGCCCAAAACTGTCCCCAGCCCCCGAGGTCCCTCAGCAGTGGCAGCACAGAGGGACAGAGCCCAACCTGCCCTCCTTCCCCACAACAACCTGGTCCATCTCACTGCTCAAGCCCTGGGGTGGTTTGTGGGGTTTTGACGGTTTCTTTTTGATTCAAAAATCAATCCCCATAAGATCCACCTGCTGTTTGTGGAGCTGCTAAGTTGGCTGGAAAGACACAGCCATGTTTTGTGCCTGAGGCAGCTCCAGCCTGGCCAGGGCACAGCCCACTGGGGACTTCCATCCTTTCCCTGTCCCTGCTCCAGCTCCATTTTGCTTCCACTGCTTCTACCCCAACAATATTTCCACGGGCACCCCAGGGAAGTGACAATGTACCAGCTCCAACCTGCAACAGCAGCTCCTGGGCTTTTCCTACCGATTTTTCTTCTCCTTAATAAACCTTTGCCTCGTGGGCTCCCAAGACAGGAAGCATGTTGCCATCTATCACTCTGAAAAAGTAACACAGCTTTTCTTTTCCCACTTTGCAGCTCATTTCTAGTCCAGAACCATTTTTTTTTCCTCCCCTGCTCTTTCTCCTTTCGCAGTTCCAGATCAAGGGGAACTGTGCTGAGGATGCACAGGCACATTTCAGGGAATATTTCTGGATTTGTTTAATGGAGAAGAAGCCCCAAAAGGAGAGAACTGGGATGTCCTCACAGGCCTCTTGACACTTCAGCTGTATTTTCAGATGCTGACAAGTCTGTCCATAATGATTCCCTGTCCCCAGCCCTTTTTGGGAAGAGAGTAGGGAGCAGTAAAGGAAGGAAAAGGCTATTCCTTACTCCAGGGTGATAATGGCTTTACTTAAAGCTCCTGCTGGAAACCTTTGATGATCCAAACCAGACATGAAGCCCATGAGGCCCCTCCTTGAGCTGGTTTCCCCATCATCCAACTCCAGTGAATGAGGCAGAGCAACTCTGCTCTGCTCACAGAAGGGTTTGGGGCCTGTCATGTTTTGAATCCAGCACAGAAAAAAAGGTTCCCAAAATGACAGCCAAGACCGAGGCTCGTCCTGCACATTTTAGGGATGTTTATCCCACTCCTGCTGCTCACACTCAGCAGTGGAAAGAGCAGAACCCCAGACCTGTCCTGCCCAAGCTGGCACATGAAGGTGACCTTGGCAGAGGAGCCAAGTTTATCACATTTGGGAAATGAAATAAACTAACTAAAATGAAATAAAAATAAAATAAAATAAAATAAAATAAAATAAAATAAAATAAAATAAAATAATACCCACCCAAACCCAGCCATCTCCATACAGATACAGAATGAATAAACACCCAACTCACACCAGGCTCCTATCTGAAGGAAAAGCAGTGCTTCTGAGAGGGGATAACTGCAGCTTCAGTCAGAAAGAGGTGTTTGAATAATTCCTGAAAATAGGAATACCCTGAATGCTGCTGCTTAATTATTAATGGGAAAAAACACAGCCTGGAAGTTTCAGAATGAACACAAAAGCAGGGGCTTAAGGCTGGGTATTTCCTCATCACTCTTACAGAGCAGCCAAGATTCCTCATCATCCAAACCACTTTAACCACTGTGGAAGTCTCTGTGCTCCCCAAGGGAAAAGATGGAACAACCACCAAGGTGCACCTGCACTCCCTCCCTCCAGGCAGCCCTGGAGGGGCTGAGGGAAATGGCAAAACAGCTCAGGAAACAATACATGTGCCCCAGAAGTTTCTCCTCCCCCATGTCTGTGATGTCCCACATCTCACACCTCCCAGCTGACCAGAACGTTCTGCCCCGTGCTCTGAGGATGGTAGGATGGTACTGCTGGTTGTCTTCTCAAAGCACTACTGATGAGGTAGGAGGAGAAGTTACCTCTGAACTGCTTGATCATGTTCTGATGGTTCTCAATCGCCTCCTGCAGGATCAGCTCCGGCTGGTCCATCTTCCAGCGCCACTCTGTGCCCACTGGGTTGGTGTGGTGTCTGCAGGGAGAGGACACAAGGCACTCACTGGCATTTTAACACACGTGGGAGGACCCACCTGCCACCTCTGGCAGTGTTTAACAACACTGAAAGCAACAAGAAACTCCCAGCAACATCCTGCTGCTGACCCAGCTTCTGGGTGCCATCCCTGACCACCGCTCTCAGACCTCCCTCCTGCCAGGCTCTGCTCTCCCCAGAGGGAAAAACGGACCTTGCAGTTCCTGTTAAACCTAACACAACTATTCTGAACCCAGGTGAAAGGTTTCTAAGCTAAAATGATGCTCTGCAGCCCCAAAAACCTCTGCAAAGAAAGGAAAACTGGTTCTGCCTCCTCTTCTGACCACGGCTGCACAAAGCTCTGGAGGAGGAAGGTCCCAGCACACCTTTAGGTCCATTTTAAAGGTACCAACCACCACCCTGAGGAGGACAGGGATGCTTCCAACTCTGAGAGCAGGAAGTCTGCACTGTACCAGAGTGGTGGATGTGGTTGATCTCCCAGATTTTAATTCCTCTGAGCCAAGCAGATTGAAGGAGAAACCCCACAGATCTTCCCTCTGGGTTAGGAAGCCAACCTTGCCTGGAAAGAATCATTGCACCCAAAACCAGCAAAAGCCCACCCAGGGAAATCCACACAAGCACCTGGAAGATCTACAGAGCTTCTCCCCATTTCTTATTTATTAGCATAAGAAGATGCCACAAAGTCAGCTGGGAAAACAACCTGCATCCCGAGCAGCAAATGAAACATCACAAGCAACTGGCTGGTCCCCATCATAGTCCCACCTGACCAACACAGCCCAGGAGAGCCTGTTCCCTGCTCAGAGCAATCCCTCACTCCTGCTGGATCAGCACCAAACAGGGATCATCAGCCCTCAAGTATCATCTTAATTTCAGTGTTTTCACCTCCTTGTTCTCTCTCCACCTTCTGCTTCTTTCCAAACTATGCAGCAACAGCTCCTTCCCTTCTCTCTCCCAGCCCCACTGCACACAGAGTAACCCACTGAAAAGAGCAGCACATTTTGCAGAGTCTGTCACAAAAGCTGTTGCATTAACCCAGCTCTGGACAGGGAAACAAGACCAAGCAAAACATACCCTGACACTGAGTTTTCTGCCCAGGTTTCCTGCCCCACTCTCCACCAGCCCTGGGAGGCAGCCAAGGAGAGGGCTGAGAGGTGCCCTGCTGCATTCAGCCCCAACCCACAGGGACAGCAGGACACCATCCCAGCACTTATCTAAGGGAGGAAAGACAGGGAAGCACGTTCTCTGGATGAAGTGGCTGTTCCAACACTGCCTGGAGACAAGAAGAAGACTCCCACTGACTTTGGACAAGAGGGAATGGATTCAAACTAAAAGTAGATGAAATATTAGGGAGAAATTGTTCCCTGGTCAGGTGGGCAGGCCCTGGCACAGGCTGCCCAGAGAAGCTGTGGCTGCCCCAGCCCTGGGAGTGTCCAAGGCCAGGTTGGAGCACCCTGGGCTAGTGGGAGGTGTCCCTGCCCATGGCAGGGGGTGGGAATGGATGAGCTTCAAAGTCCCTTCCAACCCAAACCATTCTGGGATTCTCCAAATGCAAACCTGCAGCTGCACACTCTGCCAGGGCTAAAGCCCAAATTCCAGACCCAGCCTCACTAAAACCTGCCTTTGGGCCCATGCATTTCTTCATCCACTTCAAGAGCAAAGATTCAAACACCGCTCCCAAACTTTACCACCTCAAGGATCCTTTAAGCCAAAACAGCTTTGCTTTCTGAATTTCCCCTTTTTCTCCCTCATCTGCCAACGTGGAAAGTTTTCTGAATGTCAACTATAAAATGCATTTATAAAACTCTTACATGTTTAACTACATAACTTGTACCTTGTATATTTTACAGGGCAAGTTGGCAGAAAATCAATAAGCTCTGGATACACCCTGGACAGCTGTTGGTGTCCAACAGGCCCTGAATTTTGAACACGTTTCTATCTGTTTAATAAACATAGCAGGGCATGTCTACAAAGCAGCTTATTTGGCAAAAATTCTCTGCTAATGGGAGCCTAAAAAAGCAATGCCTTGTGGCTGAGATTGTTTTATGGTCCCCAGCACACAGAGAACCCCACTGTCACCTCCCCATTCCCCCCCAGCTCCCTGACCCTCCTCATCATCTGCCTCACTGGTGACTCAGGCCTTGAGCTGGTAACTGTGCATGGGATTCCTTCCTGCCTTCCCAAAATAACACAAGGAAAAAAGGAGTCCCACCCAAAGCCACACACACCTTGATTTTAGTAGAGATGCCAAGAGTGACACAGGTTTGCTTTGATCCTTCAGAGACATTTCACTGCCACAGCATCCCACCACCACTCAGTGATGCAGGACTGCAGGAAACACCAAGGGAAGCTCCCAGCTGGCTCCCAATTTTCCCTGGCTGACCATCCAGCAGTGTTACCAGGCCTTAGATCCACCAGGATTATGTGACAGCACTCCCAGAGTGTCCCTGGCAGTCCCTGAGACCTCTGGGAAGGTGATTGTGCACCCCCATCCCAGTCCCTTAGGGATTGGGGTTAATAAATCTGCTTTTGCTTTGTGCCTTCTTCAAATGATTATTAAAGCCTTCCAAGGATCTTTGAGGGCAAGTGAAACTCGGGTATAAAGCATCATTTGCTCCAGAGCTGGTGCTCCCTGAACATGAAGGAAGTGCTGGTGGCAGTGCCCAGGAAAGGACAGAGAGTCCAAGAAGCATCTTCAGTGAACCCTGAGAACCAGCAGGGGAGATCCCAGAGGAGAAGAGCTTAAGGGCAAAGGAGTTGAGGAGAACTGGCAGTTTTTTTAAAACCCCATTAAGGCAGAAGCACAAACTGCAGCACTAAAAAGCAGAGATACAAAGGATAACAAAAACCAATCTGCTCTTCTGCAACCTTGTGATCCCCTCAGCTGCAAACAAAACCAGCACAGGAACACAGGGGCATCCTCAGAGAGGGGAAGGGGAAAGGACACACAAGAGGGCTCCCAAGGATGACTTTCCCTGTAATGATGGGAGGAGGAAAGAGAGGAACAAGGAAAAAGCTTGTCCAGTGCACAAGCAATACATGTTTAACGTTCCTCTGGGATGACAAGAAACCTCTCTGTAGCTTTTCTTCTGCTTTTTCCCAACAGCAAGAGGAAGAGCCCAGACTGGGCTGGGAAGAGAAGAGCTTAGAGAGATTTAAATTCTGTGGGATTTAAATTCTGTGGGATGGTTCAGTCACCCCGGAGCATGTTGCATAAGTTGGCTCAAAGTATCAGAGGGTGCCAGGGGTGCTTCACATTGGATATTAGGGAAAAAATCTTCATGGAAATCTTCATGTTGCAGGGCAGTGGTGGAGTCCCACCCTGGAGGGGTTTAACACAGTGGATGTGGCACTTGGGGACACGGGGCAGTGGTGGCCTTGGCAGTGCTGGGGGGATGGCTGGGCTCAATGATTTCCAAGGGTTTTTCCAACCAAAAGGATTCTGTGATTGTCTTCCAACTCACACTTTGGAAATCTAAGGGAGAGAAGATGCTCCATGCTCTAAAAATACCTCCCAGCTCCAGGAAATGCTCAGTTTTTGAAGGGCACAGTTCCCTAAAAGGCAGGTGGTGCTCAGCATCTCCCAGGTGTCTGCCCTGTGCTTGTGTCATCCCATCCCATCCCACACCATCCCATCCCAATCCTGCCTGGCACAGCCTCCAAGACCATTTCACAGCTAACCTGAGCATCAAAACATACCAAGAAGTTGGTACCTGGGCACCAACCCCCTGCAGGAACCAACCCACGTGAGCATCTCACAGCCAATAATCTGAATATACCCCCCACCCATGCCAGAAATCTGGGAGCTGACAGTGACAACTACAGAAGCCTTCAGCAAACCCAGGTGCAGAAATAGGCAGAGTGTTATAGGATGAAAATCAGAGCCTTCAATCCCACTTCACCTGAGGAACATTTTCTCCCAGAAATGCTCAGGTTGCTGTGCTGGCAGAGCATCAGGACCCTTTAACCACTGACAGGGGCATGGACTGGGTACATTCCACACTGGCCTGTCCCTCTCCCCATTTATATGGTCATTCCAAGAGCTACAGGAAGGCCCAAAAATCAACAAACCAGTGAAAAATTAAATCTGAAGGAAGCAATATCTCACAATATATCACTCCTGTAAACACAACAATAACCAACCAAACCCTGGCAGAAAAAAGAGCAATAACTGAGCAGAGCAAGGACTGGTGGCTGAAGTGCAGAGACTCTCTGAGGTTCCAAGTTTTCCAAACCTGCAGTGACAGCTCCTTTGATATCACAGTATTTCCCATTCCCCTGAAGAATTGAGCCTCTGGAGTCAAGTTGTTGATTGAGAAGAAGCTTTTGTTTTAATCTGCTTTCAGTTTCTTCTTCATTTTTTAATGACCTGAAGCAGTTCTCCTAGGAGAGATTATTCCTTCTGAACCTCTTCATTTTGCAGGGCTTACAGTGATCACTGGCTTTTGGCCACACTCTTATTTAGTGTTCAGTGCCCAACCACCCTCTGGGGGAAGAACCTTTTACCTGAGATCCAACCTGAGCCTGCCCTGACACAGCTCCAGCCATTCCCATCTCCCAGTCTGTTTTTCCTGTCCTCCAAAACAGCTGCTGCAAGCTCTCAGCCAGCTCTGAGGGCACAGGCTGGGCAGCACGAGCCAGAGAGGGGGCACTGGCAGGAGTGGCAGCTCCCAGGGACAAGGACAAGGAAGGGCTCCAATGCAGAGCCAAGCTGCACCTTTTACAAAAAAACCTAATTTTCAGAGGGTGTTTGGACACTGGATCCACCCAGTGGAGCTCCAGGGGAAGGTGTCCCTGCCCACAGCAGGGGGTTGGAATGAGATGATCTTTGAGGTCCCTTCCAACCCAAACCCTTCCATGACTCTGTGAGTGGTTTGGGGCCAAAGTGTGTCAGTGCCAACCAGCCAACTCCCCTGCCACCCAATTCCCAGGGAAAGCAGCTCAACTGCAGCATTGCTGGCCAAAGTGAGGAAGAGAAAACAAACAGGTTCCTTGGCCTTTTCCTCAGCCATCCTGGGAGAGCTGCAGTGCTTGTGCAGTTGCAAACATTGGCAGGCTCTACAAATGTCAAAACCCTGAAAGAAGAGATCAGGGAGGGAAAAAAAACATCACAGAGGCCTTATCTGCAAGGCAGAGCTGCACAGGGAGACCAGCAAGGCATAAAACTGGCATGAGAAACATTGTGCCAACAGCAGATCAAAAACTACTGCTTTGTGTGTCTCCAACAGCACAGATGGCAAGTGCTGCTAAGGAGGGGATGTG
Source organism: Myiozetetes cayanensis (assembly GCF_022539395.1). Lineage (NCBI taxonomy): Eukaryota > Metazoa > Chordata > Aves > Passeriformes > Tyrannidae > Myiozetetes > Myiozetetes cayanensis. The sequence goes on along the minus strand of NW_026087522.1, from coordinate 4,502,278 downwards.
TTTATCCTGCCCAGGCACGGGCACCTGCAATCCCATGTTTAGCCTCTCATGGTTAAGGCTCTGCAAGGTGTGGTGGGTTTAAATTAAAGTGTAGAGATAGGCCTGACTGCAGGGTTTGTGAGCTGGGCTGGCACAGCATCAGCAGGGATTTGGTGCAGGAAGAAAGCACAGAAATCCTTCTTATTACATGTGGAACATAATATATAAGAATCCTTTTTATTATTTATGGAACACACCAAATCACAGCCACACAGAGGCTGCAGCAGCAGCACAGGATCTGCAAAAACAACCAAAAAGAGGAGAACTTCTTTCAGCAGCTGTTCTGGTTCATGTCAAGCTTAAGCACATAAAGCAAGCCCTGGGATGAGCCTCAACCTGAGCCTTCCATCTTCCAGCTTGGTATTTCCAGCTTCCCATGGGGGTATGAGAAGACAACCAGCTGCATTCCATATGGGAGAGTTACTCTCCTGCCCCCATTTCACCCACAGGAGGTAAATATATGAATAAATACATAAAACCTTGTCAGTACAGGAAAAGGAAAGCTGTTTCCTTGCATTCAGGTTGTAACCATCAGGAGGATCAACATTCTAGGGCTGCTGCTTCCAGGATCCCTCTGAAGTGCCAAGTGACAGTTACAGGATGATGAGTTAGAGGCACATGGAATGAACCAGTTTATCCCAATTACTGCACTCTCCAATTGATGCTTTCTGGACTTCCCTGGCTCGGCCCATGCTCCCCACACAGGCTGCTGCTGCTCAGAAATACTGAATTAGTTCAGTTTGAGGAGAAACTGTGTTAAACTCCCTGTGGAGTAATACTGGGAACAAACCACCTGCTCCTCTTTGCTGTCTGGGATGGACCTTCTGTGGAGGGCCAGAGGGACAACCCCACACCCAGCAATCCCAGCCACCCTGCAGGATTCAGAGCAGCACCGTGAGCTGAGACGTTTTAAAAAAGAGACACGAGCAGCACATTCTTCTTCCCAGCCATCACACTGCTCTGAAGAAAAGCAGCAGAACTTTCCCATTCAACATCCCATCTGCTGAGCCCTTTCCAGCCAGGATATGAGGAAAGCCCATCAAGAGCACCAATTAACATTTTGGAACAGACTCCCAAATGCAAACTTAACAGGATGACCAATGTCTAGAGCTTAACGTTAACACCAACACTGGAAACAGCTTCAAAGTGCCTTCAGAGTCAGAGCAGAGCTTTAAATGTTCTCATGAAATATTTGCATTATTAAAACTTGAAGACTATGAGAGACAGAAAGGGGTACTCAGAGGAGTTTGGCTGGGCTTGCATGGAAATATTATCACAGAATCCTAGAATAGTTTGGGTTGGAAGGGACCTTGGAGCTCATCTCGTTCCAAACCCCTGCCCTGGGCAGGGACACCTTCCACTAGCCCAGGCTGTTCAGGATTATTTATTGGGATGCTGGACACTCAGGCTGAGGTGTGGAATGGGTGCTGTTGGCAACCTGGGGTAAGGCATAAATCCCAGAGGAAACACAGCTCTAATGGGATGAATTAACAAGCAAGGCAGAAGACAAAAGAGCTCAAAAATAACCTCCCTGTCCTCCCACTCAGAGCACTCCCATCACTGCTGGTGTTTCTGCTGAGCCTCAGCCTCTCCCCAGCCCCAGCCTGCCCTGGAGTGCTTTGAGGAACAGGACAGGAACAGAGTGGGATGGAATCCCAGGATGGATCATGTTGGAAGGCACCCCAGTGGGTCACTGGTCCAGCAGTGCCAGCCCAGAGCACATGGCACAGGATTGTGTCCAGAGGGCTCTGGAATATCCCCAGGGAGGAGACTCCAGCCCCTCCCTGGGCAGCCTGTTCAGAGCTGGGTCACTGCCCAGGGAAGAAGTTCTTCCTCCTGTCCAGCTGGAGCTTCCTGGGCATCGGTTCCTGCCCGTTCCTCTTGTGCCATTGCTGGGCCCCCCCAGCAGAGCCTGGGCCATCCTCTGCCCCCTCCCTGCAGCCCCTGACACACCCTGGGGAGGGCCCCTCTCAGTGTGTGCTCTGGAGGCTGAACAGCCCCAGCTCCCTCAGCCTTTGCTGGGCAGGGAGATGCTCCAGTGCCCTCCTCATCCTCCCAGCCTGCGCTGGAGCCGCTGCAGGAGCTCCCTGTGCCTGCTGTGCTGAGGAGCCAGAGCTGGGCCCAGCCCTGCAGATGTGCCTGCCCAGGGCTGGGCAGAGGGGCAGGATCCCTCCATGCCCTGCTGGAAATGCTCTTCCTGATGCTCCCAGGATCCCACTGGCCTTTTGGCCCCCAGGGCTCCCTGCTGGCTCAGGGACAGCACCATCTCTGTCCAGCAGACCCCAACCCCAGTGTGACCCCCCCAGGGTTTACCTCCAGCAGAAGACACACTTGTTGGCACAGGCCAGGCTGGGCGTGGCCTCCATGCAGCGGTGGCTCTGGATCCCGTAGAAGGTGTGTTTGTAGCAGCCCCCTCGGCCCCGGAGCATCGACTGAGGGCACAGACACACAACACAAAGCCCAGGCCAGTGAGAACACACTCCTCCAACCAAGGTGAGGGCACAGTTTGAAATCTGCTCCCTTCAGTCACCAGGAAGTCCAGTGCAAAGCCCTGTGGCTGGCACTGCCAGGTCACCCAGGACACCAGTGCCACCAGTGCCACCTGCTCGGAGCAATTCCCAGCACACACAGCACCGAGGGTGACTGTTCATATGCAGCCCTACAGAAAACTGCATTTATGAGGTCAAATTTACAGCTGTTATAGAGGAGAAAAAACTTTAACCTCATCAGTACCTTCTCCCTTGCAGACCCCAGCACAGCAATGGGATTTCCTGGAGCTTTTCACTGAGCCAGCTCACGAAAAAAGCAGGAGAAGCCACTGGAGATGCAGGAAGTGTTGTTGTAAAAGGAGTAACAAGGATCAATTTTCAGGCTGCCCTACTGGACACTCAATTCCTTTCATTTGTCTGCCAGAGTGTTTCTTCCAGCACTAAATTAAATAAGCACCCTGACCTTATCAACCCTCATTCACACCCAGCAGTGGCTCCAGCAGGACTCTGCACTTCCCTTCCCAGCACAACCACAGCAGCTTCCCAACGGGAATTAACTCCTGTTTAGCATTCAGGCTGCTTGGAGCAAAGACTGTCTTTCATTAGCTCAGTTAAATAATAATAAATGAGAAAGAAGCTACTACTCTCAAGAGCGAATTTGAAATACGACACAGCAGCTTCTTAAGCACCTGAAGAATCCTGGTGATCCAGAGGAAAATCTTCCCTGAGCAGCAGGGAAAAATATCCAGGTAATCCCTAAGATATGCACAGGCTGGCTGTACAGGTGGAAGATGAAACAACGTGGGAAATGCTGTTTATGCTACCCATTCTCCAAACAGAGACTTCAGGAGATCCACAGGTTCCAGGAGAGCAAGTTCTATTTGGGACTCTTCTGAAAATTTGCAGGTTTTATGCTCTTTCCCGAGATTTGACAGAACACAGTCTTTGTTATCTGTGATATCCCTATGAAAGTCTATTTGATACCAATCCTGCCAGCCCTGCTCTTGCTTTCCAGTGATACAAAGCTCCAAGGAGGCTCCTGGAGACACTCACACACTGGTGTGAACCTGAGGCAAAGCCACTGCCTGGAACCAATTTCAGCCCAATTTATTAGAAGCCTTTACATTCAATTCCTGCTTAAGCTAAAAATAGTGTGGGCCTATCTAAGCACATAGAGCTGCTATTTATTTTGTGAAATGGCTTTACAGCACTGCATTAAATTCTGGTTCTTTAATAAAAACAGCTCCTCTGCTTTCCTCAGTCGCAACAGCGGAGTTTGACAAGTTTTTCTTTAAACATTTCACGGCCTTCTCTGACACTAAAAATGATAGAGGAGAGAAACATTTGTGAGAGAGAGCAGGGGAAGCATCAGTGGGATCGATGGATCTCACAAACAATCCTGACAATACAGGGCTGGGTGAGGAGAACAAGGTTTTTTGATGAAACAGTTCACTGACAATAGAAACTCGCTGGGGATTGGCATTCCAAGGGCTCTTTCCAAAATAAACAGAGTTAATCAAGCAGCAAAACAGAGCTGGGAGACCAAGGGCTGATCATCTCCACAGCGCAGGAATTAGAGATGGGCTGGCACATTAATGAGGGGCTGATTCCCACAGGTTCTCGTCCCAGGAATGCTGGAGGAGTTTTGTTGTGCTGGATGGAGGGTGAAGGGTCTGGAGCACCTGAGGGAGCTGGGAAGGGGCTGGAGCAGCAGGAGCAGCTGAGGGAGCTGGGGGGGCTCAGCCTGGAGAAAAGGAGGCTCAGGGGGGACCTTCTGGCTCTGCAATCCCTGACAGGAGGGGGGAGCCAGGGGGGGTCGGGCTCTGCTCCCAGGGAACAGGGCCAGGAGGAGAGGGAACAGCCTCAGCTGTGCCAGGGGAGGGGCAGGCTGGAACTGGGAAAATTTCTCCCTGGAAAGGGTTGTCCAGCCCTGGCACAGCTGCCCAGGGCAGTGGAGGAGTCCCCACACATGGAAGGGTTTAAAAGGTTGTAGATGTGGCACGAGGGGACATTGTTAGTGGTGGCCTTGGCAGTGCTGGGGATGGTTGGACTCCACCTTGGAGCTCTTTTCCAACCTTAATGATCTGTGATTCTCTGATCAATGTTACTCCCCAGAGGTACAACATCAGAGATCAACTTTCAAATTCTGAGTGTCTCAGGGACCTGCAGAGGACAACTGACACTACAAACACCCTGAAGCAGCTGAGGTTTGCTCTCCAGGGCTTTGTGCCTCTGCTGGGAATGATTTTAAGTCTGCAAACTGCTTGGAAAGGTTACAGAGGCTGCAACAGGGCTGGGAGGGCAGTGTTTTCATAGATATCATAGAACCACTAAGGCTGGAAAAGGCTTCTAAGACCATGGAGTCCAACCATTAACCCAGCACTGCCAAGCCCACCACTAACCCACGTCCCCAAGTGCCATTTTCCAGCTTTTGATGTTTCTTCAGTGGTTTCTCCCCTGTTTTAGGAAACCAGCCCCTTCCTGAGGGGCTTTTACATACCCTAAAAGCCTCTTGCCCGAATTGTATCTGTGTTTCCCTTTTCCATCTGTATTTATCCTTTACCATATGTACATACCCACAGATATAAACACACAACCACATCCACACACACTCCCACGGGGGAATTTTTAATAGTCCTTACCATTAAGAAGTGACACCTCAGTGTCTAAATCTGATTTAGAAAACCAGTGGAGGAGCAGTGACTGTCACAGCCCAGCACAGCAGGCTCAAACATCCTTGTGTGCCCAGCCAGGTGGAACAATGGACTGTTATCCCTGTTCCAGAGCCCTCACCCTGCTGATGGAAAACACTGGTGATGGAACCTTCCCCCTTTCCCCTGCAGTGTCCTGCTCCTGCCATGCATTCCAGCAGGCAGGAGAGATTTTAGCAGACAGCAGAATAACAGCAAAAAGCAGCAAATGATGCTCTTTGCCACACTCACATTCTCGCTCCTCACAGTGGGGTTTTAACAGCTTGAAATGCAAGACCAGAGCTGGAAAAAGGGGAATTTGGGTTTGTGCACACTTTTTAAATGGTATTTCATCAGGCAAGTGAAATACCTGAGTAAGACTCTAGCTTTGTTTTATCTACCAGAGGAGAAAAGGAAAGAGGGCTCACCTTTGTCCAGCGGCAGAGCTTCACCCCGGAATGGCTCCCAATGAGTTTGTAACCTGGAAACAGAGCACAAAATAACAAAGAGCTGATGTTAACCTGCAGCAATTGAGACATAAACCACACCAGTGGGTGCCCTAAAGGATTAAGCATCACAGCCTCAGTGCTGCTCCTCCTCACTGGCCCCCAGGTGACACCCCCAGCAACGGCAAAGCTGCACATCAGAGCCAAGGCTGTGGCACCAAAGGGACTTCAGCCAACTGGGAATGGTTTCTTCTAATGGGACGTTTATTTATATTGCTCAGTCCTGTTTCAATCAGCAGGGTGGCCAGAAACCCCCTCTCTGTGGAACAGGATGGCAGAACTACAGGCCTGACCCAGTGTGGGACAGCTCACAGAGCCCAAGGGAGGAGCAGGACAGGGAATCACTGACACCTCCCTGGCCCTGAGCCGTGACCCTACAGCAGCCTCTTCCCAGAACCCAGGATCCCAAATCCCCACTGGCAGGTCTGACCAACACCTGATCCCCAGAGCAGGTGTGAGGGCAGGGGAAGGGAACCAACACACAAAGCTCAGCCTAAACCCAACCTTCAGGCTCACCAGCTCCATCCCCCTGGTTCTGGTGCAGCCACAGTGGGGGAGCTGCTCCTCCATGCCCAGGGAAAAGCTGCTGGCACAGCCCTGCCCCATTCCCGAGATCCACACAATTCCATTTCAATTTCTTGCTCCAGGAGGATTAATCCCACAACATTCATTAAGCACTAAGTGCTATTATTACCCAAACTGCTCGAGTTGGGTTATATCCCTCTTTGAAAAAAAAAAGTACTTAGAGGCCAATATGTCTCAAGGATTAAAAGTCACTTCAAAATCAGCATAAAAATAAGAGGGATTTGTGATGCCTCGCTGTGTCACTCACAGGGCAGCTTTTCTATGGCACTGCCCTGGCTGGCCCCAAACTCAGCACATCCCAACTGCCTGGGCTTTATAGTAACACTTTAATGGGGAAAAAAAAATATCAAATGTTAGCTGTCAGGTCTTCTTCCTGCCAAGCAGCCTGAGCTGAACAGAGAAAAAAAGCCTTTCTGCTCAGCACAGCTGGCCCTCAGCTCCTCCAAGGAGCAGCAGCTCAATTCCCTGCCCTGCCTGTTTGTCCCTGGGCAGCAGTGGCACAAGAATCCAGGGAGAGTGACTGCATCCCAAAGTGCCCCAGGCCTCCAGGGGCATGCGAGCCAGCCAGGAATGACAGAGCCAGCAGATGCCCCAACAGCTGCAGCAGATGGGAGTTCAACTGTGTGAAGACAGGCATGGCCAAGGGGGGATCACAGAGCACGATGCCCTGGCTGCTGCCACTCAGAGCCAGCTGGATCTGCCCTGGCTCCTCTGCTGCTTCACCTGGTGTGTGGTCCCAGCTCCTCACACTGGTTTGGGGGGTCAGGACAGAGGTGGTTTTACCCAGAGGTGACACACAGGACACTGCACAAACACCAGCACAGAGGAGGTGCCGGGCAGGACCCTCGGTGAGACGGCAAAGGGTCAGTTGTTAGATAGGTGAGGCTTTGGGGGCCTCAGAGTCAGGCTGCTCCTCCTCCAAGAAACATGGAGAGAGACTGTTTACAAGGTTTGGAGGGACAGGACACAGGGAATGGCTTCCCACTGCCAGAGGGCAGGGTTAGATGGGATATTGGGAAGGAATTGTTCCCTAGGAGGGTGGGCAGGCCCTGGCACAGGTTGCCCAGAGAAGCTGTGGCTGCCCCAGCCCTGGAAGTGTCCAAGGCCAGGTTGGAGCAACCTGGGCTAGTGGGAGGTGTCCCTGCCCATGGCAGGGGGTGGAACTGGATGATCTTTAATGTCCCTTCCAACCCAAACCATTCCATGATCAGCTTTTCTAACATGGAAAAAAACCCAACCAACCAACCAACCAACCAAAAAAAAACCTGACTGTCCCCAAAGCCACATGCAGTATTGGGGACACCTTTACCTGGATGACACCCAGAAGATCCTGGGGCAGGTTCTGGCACTCTGCAGTGGCACAGCCACACACACACACAGCTGGCTGTGACCCAACATCTCCCCCACCCTGGCTCTGCCCTGCCCAGATCTTCAGCTTGTCTTTGCAAACAGGCTTGTCCAGCAAGGCCTAATCTCAGCTGAGACCTCCCTGCACTGCTACAATTCCTGTTCTTACAGGATTTCTGGATGAGAGCTCAAAGGAATGCTGCATTCCTCCTCCCTCTGATACAGCTGCCCGAGCCAGGCTCTGCTGTCAACCAGCACAGCCCAAGTCTTATTTTTGCCATTTTTCAAAATCCAGCAATGGTATTCATGGGAGATTATTCCCTCACAGATCACTTGTCAGTAGAAGTAATATGGCTGCTTTAAAATGGGCTTTGGAGGAAAGTTAAATTGGAAATAGGACATGCTCTCCTAGATTTGCTACTGAGTTGCTTGAGGGAAGGGAGAGGAAGCAGCTGAGCTGAGCAAGATGCCAAGCACTGGAGCCCAGAGCTCCAGCATTTTCTCTTAAGTTACTGAAATTCAACTTCCACCATGTGGAGCAGCCCCAGCTTCCTTGCAAGGCCAAGAAAACTGTCCATGTTCAACATCAAAGCAGAGTCCCAGAGCCTGCAGGCAGCTTTAGGGACGAGGAGGGGTTTACTCCTCTTGGCTGCTGCCAGGAGCCCCAGCAGTGCTGACAGGAGGGGACAGCAGGACTCCTTAAAGCCACCCTACAGACAACTTGGGTCCTGCTAAAGCCACGCAGTGAGTGCTGCTGTGACACTTGGAAATGAGATAAAACATCAGGGGCCAAGGCTGGACACTTTTTACACCTCTGGTGAGCAGAGATTTACAGCCTCTTTCCTGAAGCACTGCTGGGAAGGGGCAGCAGAAGGGTCTGGGCTAAAGGGCAGTAGAAAAGGTTAAGCAAGACCCAAGCAGTGGCACAGAATTGTGGAACTCTTGTGGTTGGAAAGACCACTGAGATCAAAGAGTCCAACCATCCCCCAGCACTGCCAAGGCCACCACTGGTCCCTGTCCCCAAGGGCCACATCCATGTCTGTTAAACCTCCCAGGGATGGGGACTCCCCCACTGCCCTGGGCAGCTGTGCCAGGGCTGGACAACCTTTTTCATGAAGAAATTTCCCCCAGTACCCAACCTGCCCCTCCCCTGGCACAGCTGGAGGCCATTCCCTCTCCTCCTGTCCCTGTTCCCTGGGAGCAGAGCCCCAACAGCTCTTCCACCAGCTCTGCCACAACTTCCCCCTGGCTCTGCCACGGAATTGTCTGGAATCAAATCCCACTGCTGGCCCCAAGTCTGCACCTCTGGGTGCCAGCACTCCCCAGCCACACATTCACCGCTTTGCTCTTAAGGGATATTATTCCTGAGCAATAAGTCTAAGTGAATATTTGGATACAGCACCTTCCAAACAATCCAGTGTGTCGCCTTGATGGAACTGCTCACAGTCCCTGAGTACCTTCAGATGCTAAAGCTGAACAAACCAATCTATTTATTATTTCTCCAGCCTAATATTCAGAGGATTCCTTCAATTATAAGCAGGCTCATAGTAATCAGCTCAAGTCCTGTTTAAAGGCCCAAAGAGCATCTAATCTGGAGGCTGTGTATTAGTTGATCCTGCTGGAGATGATAAATTTGGGATGACCTAGAAGCCTGCCAAACTTCCCTGAAATTAGATGTCACTTTTATAGACATGAATTAGGCTTTAAAACAAGCTTTGGGGTGAAGAGAGTGTTATCAGGCAGTAACACCAGGTTGAGAAACATTTGGAGATTGCTCACCCTGACAGCCCAACTAGAGTTTAACAGCCCAGAGAGGGACTTTGAAGGGGAGGGATGGTCATGCCACAGCTCAGGATTGCTCCAGTGGCTGGGGCAAAACCAGGCTGCAGCTCCTGGGAACCACATTGCAGCATTTCAACTCCATCGTGGAAACCACAGTTTTTAAAGTTGTTGCTCTGAAAGTCAAAGAGCTCATGGAGGGACCCAACTGAGCTCTCAGCCCTGACCTCCCTTTCCATGGAGAAATTCCTCCTGATGTCCAACCTGCCCCTCCCCTGGCACAGCTGAGGCCGTTCCCTCTCCTCCTGTCCCTGTTCCCTGGGAGCAGAGCCCGACCCCCCCCGGCTCCCCCCTCCTGTCAGGGATTGCAGAGCCAGAAGGTCCCCCCTGAGCCTCCTTTTCTCCAGGCTGAGCCCCCCCAGCTCCCTCAGCTGCTCCTGCTGCTCCAGCCCCTTCCCAGCTCCGGTCCCTTCCCTGCACACACTCCAGCCCCTCAGTGTCTTATTTAATGTAATTATGAAAGAACACAGGTAGATCAGTGGTTGAAAATCCCCCAGAACCATAAAGAAAGGACCCAGCCATCCCTGTCCAGGAGTGCAGTCACCAGGAGCCTGGAAAAGCCAATCTGGTGTCACACTGTGCCTCACAAACTCTAATGGCTTTCACAAGGCTGTTGTTGTGAGAAGAGCAATACAGAGCTGACAAATGAGCCTGGTTCTATCAAGCACTCCCGTTAAAGAAAAGCCTCTGCTCTGAAGCAATGATTATCTGTTAAAGCTGAAGCTCAGTGCAGAGAGAGGAATTTCACACCAGGAGAATGTTTACAGGGGAAAAAAGTTCCCAATTTCCTGCTGGTTTGCAGGAGTGCAGTTCAGAAGGGCCAGAGCTGAAGGTTGGTGACACAGTAGGATCCGTCACCAACCACTTCTAAGGATCATTTCTAAAGCTGAAACACAACTGCTGCACTTGAGCCACCTCCCAAAAGATGAGAAAATTAATCATTATAATAATAATAATAACATCAAGAAATGCCATTGGTGAAGAACCTGGTCAGATTATATCAGGATTTATACAAATCCAAAAAGAAGGGCAATCTGGACAGTGGCATTTTTCAGATTGCCCAAGCATGAGAGGAGGAACCTTCAGGTTCATCCCTAGAACTGCTCAACCTTCAAGAAATCCTTGCCAAGCCCATCAAGACCTACTTTAGATTCCCTCTTTGTTTGCAGAAGTGCTCTTGAAAGTACAGAGGGCTCGTGACTTGTGAAGGATTTGCTTCCATGAGCTCAGAGCAGGAGAGAGGCCACGAGAAGGGACTGCAGGACTGCACCCTGAGTGCAAAAACACTGTCATTCCCAACGGGATGGGGAGCTTGGACTTTCAGCTGCTTCAGATCCATCTTGCTGTACACAAAAGGAACACCTGGAATGTTTTTAACATATAGGGAAAGTCTCCTGAATTAGTGAAAGGAATAAGCTGCTTCCCAGGCAGCCCAAACCCAGCCTGGTGTCGAGCGAGTGAGACCAGCACTCAGTTCAAGGTGGGAATGCCAGGAGCTGGAATCAATTCCAGCCTCAACAGCTGATCACAAAAGAGCTGAAGAACTCTCAAAAATGGCTTTTTGCTTCGCCCAAGGTGCCTATTTTAATCCAAGAGCACCTTTTCCTTTGCAGCACAGAGGTGCCTGGGCAGTGGGAATATAAACCCTCCAATACTCAAAGGCCAGAATTTCTTGAATCAAATTGTGGCTTGACAGGAGCAACCTCAGAGAGCAATGATATTTTCACCTGTATCAACAGCAGAGGGAAAGCCTCTTGTATCTGGCCCCTTTGACAAACTGCTGCCCCACCCCTGGAAGTGTCCAAGGCCAGGTTGGACAGGGCTTGGAGCAACCTGGGCTAATGGAAGGTGTCCCTGCCCATGGCAGGGGGGTAGGTCAGATTATCTTTAATGTCCTTCCAACCCAAGCCATTCCAGGATTCTAGGATTCTTTATTCACAGTGGGGGAAAAAAAAAAAAAAACCAACAAGAAAGAATCAATAAATCTGCAAGAACTGGACATTTTTAAGAACTGGACATCAGTGTCAGCTTGGGCTGAAGTTTAGGGTGGAAGGTGCCAGCCTGTAAAAGTCTGTTCCTCGGGTCAGATCAAATCCAAAAGGTTGCTACAATCTGGATCTTATTTTGTTGTGTTTTACTGAGACACTTTTCAGCCATTCAGGGCACATTCCCTTCTCCACCTTCCCACTTGCCTGCACTGTCCCTTGTGTGGGAAGTGTCTGCTTCTGAAGAAAGGACACTAAACCTCATCCTGGCCTGAATGTATCCTGTATTTTGCTCCAGTTTAACAGACTTCATTTCAAGGACCAACACTCTCCAAATCCCTTCCAAAACCTAAAACAAACCCCCCAAAAAAAGGGATGCACTTAAAATATAAATGCATTTATTTCCTTTATTACACATGGGGTAATTCTACCAGCTCCATCACATGAGGGAAGAATCAGGCCCTCAAAACTGAGCTTTCACCATCTCCTGTGCTCCTGAGAAGTTGCTACATCAGTGCCAGTACATCAGTATTGCAGTCAGGTCCTGGCAGCTTCCACATGGTGGGACTTCAGCACCTTCTGCTGCCTGGACTCTTCCCTTTTCACTGGTGCTCACTCTTTATTTGCACAGACATTTCCTGAGGAATTGATCTCCTCTGTGCCTGCCTTTGGGCCCTGTATTTATTCTGCTTGCTAACAGTGTTGTTTAGCAAGCTAATTTTTCACCTCCCCACGGCCAAGATTGGATTTCTGTGTGGCACATTTTGGGGACTGCACCAGCCTCACTAATCCCTGCTGAGCCCAGCTGTGGGCTGCTGGTGCCACCTGGAGTACGACAGCTGCACCCAAAATCCTCCCAGATCCCACACCCTGGAGCACACAGCCTGCAAAATCCCTTTGGATCTCATTCCCAAAGCCTGGACACTTTGAAAGCTCACAGGGAGCCAAGCTGAGCTGCTCACAAGAGCTTGGAGCTGCAGGCACCGGAAAGCTCAGCCCAGGAAGGGACAGCAAAAGCCACCAAATGCTTTTAGAAACCTCAGCTCGAAGTTGGGGAGCCCAGCTTTCAGTATTTGTCTGAAATCAGCCTCTTGCTTGCCCAAACACACTGAGAAACACAGACTAAAGTATATTTTTAGCTCAACCACGAAGTCAAAGCACAACAAGAAGCAGCTGCTGAAGCAGCCCAGGCTGTTTGGGACATGAGCTGTGTCCTAATACACTCCCTGCCTTTGGAAACAAGTAAAATAGAGGCATCCTGGACACCCTGGGGCTAAATTGTACACCAGGAAAGACAGAGCAATCCGAGAGGACTGCAGCAAAACTGTCCCTGTGGGAGCAGAGACACAACAGAATAATTTATCCAGTGTCAGGGGGGGTCATCAGTGACCCATCCCCACATCCAGACACACAGGGTACGAACAGAGTAAGGAATCAGAGGATTCCAGAATGGTTTGGGTTGGAAGGGACCTTAGAGATGATTCAGTCCCACCCCCTGCCATGGGGGGAAGAACCTTTTCCTGAGACCCAACCTAAACCTTCTCCTGCCACACAGAAGACTGTTTTGGATTTTTTGTTTGTTTTACAGAACCCCCCCACACACTGTTTGTTTTTTACAGTCATTTTTCCTAATAAAACAGCAGCTTGAGACTCCCTCTAAAGCTAAACAAGGATGAAAATGCACTTCCTGAAAAATCAGCAGCTCCAGGAAGGCTCCCCTGCACTTCACCATGTCCAAAATCCTCCTGGCACCCAGGCCAAGCAAAAAGAAAAACTTCCATCCCAGCAGGGAGTGTTTCAAGAATCTTCCATCATCAACCACAGAAAGCAAATGTTACTATTAGCCTGTAATTCCTAATAACCACAGGAAACACTTCCATGAAAGTTTGCTTCTATTTTCAGTTTATTTCATTTATTTGCCTGTGCCTAAAACACTTGAAACAGCTGAAGCATCAGGAGCACCACTGCAAACCTCACACACAAACACTGCCAGCATCTCCCCCACTCCACTTGCACTGGAGGCACTGAAGAGCCCGTGCCCTGTTGGTGTTTTATGCAAGGCACTGATGGCATGGAATCAGTGCTGTCTCACTGTGGGACTTTAAAAAGCAACTATTAACTGAGCACCTTTTATCAAGGTATCTGCAACCAGGCAACTACAAGGGCTTACACCTCGACAACACACCCCACCCCAGCTAAATTTAGCCCGGATTCAATGCCAGGGCTAAAATAAAACCATTGCTTAAGCAATATTCACTTTATCCACAGCAAGGGAAATTTGTTTGAAGGTGAATCAAGAGGTCACAACAGTCTGAAGAGATGCTGCTCAAAGGCAAACTCTGTTATGCAACTGCAATGTCAAAGAACAGCTTTCTCTGAACCACTAATGCTTGTTTGCCTTCTCTTTGGGCTAATTGTGCCCTCAGGGAGAATCCTGGAAAGGACTTTTTACAAGAGCTTGTAGTGCCAGGACAAGGGGGAATGGATTCAAACACAGAGGGCAGGGTTAGGAGGGATATTGGGAAGGAATCCTTCCCTGGGAGGGTGGGCAGGCCCTGGCACAGGTTGCCCAGAGAAGCTGTGGCTGCCCCAGCCCTGGAAGTGTCCAAGGCCAGGTTGGACGGGGCTTGGAGCAACCTGGGCTGGTGGAAGGTGTCCCTGCCCATGGCAGGGAGTGGGACTGGATGAGCTTTGAGGTCCCTTCCAACTCAAACCACTCTGTGATTCCACCCCCAAAGCAACCAGTTGCTGCTAAATAAATCAGATTCTCTTTTGACTGCACTGCACTTGTTATCTGTGGAGGGAACCATGCCGAGGGGAGGAGGGAGCTGGTTTATTTTTATAGCCACAAAAACCTCTCTTGGTTTGTTATTGGCAGGAAAAACGTTCTATGGCATGGAAAAGAAACAACTTTTCTTCTTCACTGCTGAGTGACCATTAAAGAACTGGGTGAGCAGCAGAGGAGGGGAGGGCTGGGAGAGGCAGCTGGAACTGCAAGGAGACAAACAAAATAGTTTCAAGTCTTTGAAAATGCAGATTTGAAACAGCAGCTCCTACTAGTTGATCCCATACTGGCATTCCCCTGAATGCCAAAGGAAGGGAGAAATACGGACCCACTAATCTGGATAATGAATTCCTGTCCCTGGAGCATCACAAGGAAATCAAAACTCCTCAGGGAGCTGTTCTTTGTGACAAAAGAATTCTGGGAGGAAGGTGACCTTCCTTCCAGCACTGCTTTCATCTGCCAAATGGCCACCTCTTCTAAAAGCAAAGTCTCATTCACACCCCAAAGCAAAGCAGCAGTGACTGGGTGAGACAGTGAAAACACTCCTACAGCCGTACCAACACCACCCAGGGCCAGCACAGAGCCCTGCACCCCAAAAAGGCAGGGCAGGGTGGCCAAAACCACCCACTGTCCCTCTCAGGGGTCAGTACAGGTACCACAGCCCAGCTGGGGTCCCCTGTCCCAAAGCAACAGTCACAGGGGCACAGGGAGAACTTCAGAGCTCAGCTCTCAGTGACCACAAGGGCCTTCTCAGAAGCACCAGGGAGATGCCCAGGGCAGTGGTGGAGTCATCAGCCCTGGCAGTGCTCAAAACAACCTGCCTGGGCAGGCACATCTGCAGGGCTGGGCCCAGCTCTGGCTCCTCAGCACAGCAGGCACAGGGAGCTCCTGGAGCAGGTCCTGGAGGCCACAGAGGTGAGGTGGGGTCTGGAGCTCTCTCTGATGAGCAGAGACTGAGGAAGCTGGGCCTGGTTAGTCTAGAGAAGAGAAGACTCAGCAGGGATCCCTCCAATCCATACAAATATCTCCAAGGCAGGAGCCAGGAGGATGGTGCCAAACTCTTCTCAGTGGTGCCCAGTGACAGTCCATGAACTAAACCACAAGTTCCACCTCAACATGAGGAAGAACTTCTTCCCATGGAGGTGGCAGAGCCCTGGAACAGCTGCCCAGGGAGGGTGTGGAGTCTCTCCCCCTGGAGACATTCCAAGCCCCCTGGATGTGTTCCTGTGTCACCTGCTCCAGGTGACCCTGCCTGGGCAGGGGGTTGGACTGGATGATCTCCAGAGGTCTCTTCCTACCCCAACTACCCTGTGATTCTGTGATCTCTGTCCTACCATGTCTGAGGGTCCAGAGCAGCATCTGTCACACAAAGAACACCCTCTTCCACTGCTCTGGTCCGAGTCCACCACCCAGACCCCCATCCTGTCCCCCCCCAGGGCTGTGCAGCCTCACCTTGTTTGGTGAGCGCGTCCCTCAGGGCCGGCGTTATCATCTCCCTCTTCTCCTCCTCCTTCCTGCCAGGGTTCTCTCTCCTTCCAACATCTCCTTCCTGGAGTTCATGTTCTCCCTGTTCAAAGACAGTGAATTACAACCATTACAACCACTTAGATTCCAGCATCACACTTTAAACACCGTGGCACAGCTCAGTTAAACCAGTTAGAACTGAGGCAAGTGCCCACACAGCAATTCCTGCTTTGGTGTAATCCTGCAATTTATCCCTTTTCCCTTCAGACTCTGATCTGACCCTTTGGTAATTTAGGACAGTAAATTGGAAGGGAAAACCGCCAAAACATACTGGATTTTTTTCTGCTAACACAGCAATGACATTCTCAAGGATGGTTTAACAAACAGGGTGTTAAATCCCATCCAAGAGCGAGAGGGACTCCAGGATTTAATCCCCAGTGTTCCATGACAGCACAACCACCCTATATCTCCACAAACCAGTGTCTGGAGTGACACATATTGGGGAGAGGAAAACCCACCCCACTCCAGTGACAGCCCAGGAGTTCACACAGCAGAATTTGTGCTCTCCACAAGCCCCCTGAGGCACCCCCAAAATTCTGCCACCAACCAAGACCCTGCAAGGAAAGGCTGTTCCCTGCATCCCATAGCAGTCTGGCCTCCAGCTGAGCCCCTGGAGCTTACTAAAAACCCAAAGGCCAGGAATACCAGGTATTAGGATACAGTTCCAAGCAGGAGAAGCAAACTCTGGCACACAAAAAGTGGTGTCACTCCTGAGACTTTCTGGGTATTTATTGTCTCATGTCTGCACAAAGAAGCATCAAAGTGTAAATAATGGCTCGGATATTTCATGCAACTTGTAATCTGTCAGCCCTTTATGGCTTTTATTACAGGAGTTATGGATAAACAACAAACAAAACCAAGCAGAGGACATTTTGTCTGCACAAAAGCTGAGGGTATTTCACATCCAAGGCTCTTTTTGTGCCAAACTCATCAAGAAGTTCATAGAAACGCTTCCAGTTTTCGAGTCTGCCCACCAACTGTCAGCATCACTACGGAAACCAGCGCTCCTGACTTGTCAGACTCTTCTTCCCGAGCAGGGAAAGGGATTGGGCTGCTCCTGGATGTAAACAGGCTTATTTTGGACCTGAATAAATAAGAGGTGCCTCAGAAAAAAAAAAAAAAATCAGAAGTAGTAATAAAAACCCCCACAGACAGACTCAGAGGTTTAAGGACAAAACCGTTCCTGATAAGCTTTCGAGAAGGAAGCAGGAGAGTAAAATATTTAGAGGCAGAGATGATTGCCTTCCTTACTCATTGGGGATAAAACTGGGCTCCCAGGCTCAGGGATGTTGTGCAGAAAGGTCTTTTCCAACAACCACAACGTGGTCCTTCCTGAAGGAGAAAGCTGTGTGCACCTTCTGCCTCCTCACACTCAAGTTTGCTGAGCTGTCAGGAAGGAATTCCTTGGGTTCTACAACACATCAGAACTGCCCTCCAAGGCTACATCTAATAATCACCAGTCATTTGGTGGGTTTAAAAAGCTCATTTCTTGAGCCTTGATCTTCATTTATCAGCAAGACTCTCCAACAGTAAAATATTAATATTGCTGGGAAAGCCTCATGCATAAGGAAGGAAGGAGATGGAAGATGAGGATTTTATCTATTAAATGTTAAATAAAGAGTTTCTCCTGCCACAAGCCATCATTTAAGCCAGAACTAGGCCCAAGGAAAGGCTCTGCCTTAGACTGAGCACCCTGGCCTAGTGGAAGGTGTCCCTGCTATGACAGGGGGTGGGACTGGCTGAGCTTTAAGGTCCCAACCATTCCATGGTTCTGTGATTTGGGAGCCACTCAAAATGCTCAGTAGGATTTAAACATGGACATGTGCTCTGTAATCTCCTGCCAAGCCAATTCTCCCACAAGAACTCTCTCTACGTTATGGAGCACATCACAATATTTAAAATGCAGCAAATTGATTTAATTCCAAATGACACATCCCACCCAAGACACTCCTCAAATACGGAAAGAGTCCTTCTACATGTAAAGCATTTACATTTCTACCTCCCTGTCACTGCAGGAGCTGACAAAGGCACCCAAAACACCATTCTGGCAGGGCAGAAATACAGTTCAGTGATCATTTTTCCCCTCCCAGAGATGACCATGATTTTCCCTCCCCACACCCTTATGTGAGAGCCTGTAAACAAAATAATCCCGTGTTTTTCCCTGAGCTGCAATCCCTGACTCGCTCCCTTTGGCAAGTGATCGGCCTCAGATACTCCTGAGGGGGGGGAAATGGGAATTCCCAGCCCAGGGAGTTGCCCTTATTTGCTTAATAAACCTTTCCTATCTATTATTTAGGCTTGGAGTGAACAGAAGGTAACTTTGCACAGAGCAAACTTGCCAAGCGGTGGTGATTGAGCACAAAGCCCTGTAGTAAATCCAAGGCAGATTCCTGCCTTTCCATAACAAATCAAGTAGGCAGTGACAAGAGCCAGCTTTTCAGGCCCTTTTTTTTCCACTGTCAAAAAAAATGAAGAGTCATTCCCTGGTGTGAATTCCCAAAGAAGAGAACCTACAGATGAGAAACCCATGGATACAGCCAGATTCCCTGGAATCAGGGCTCAGCAGAGGTGCTGCTGCCACTGGCATAAATCACCTTCCAAGGGTTTAAAGGATTTCCTCTACAGATTTGCTTCCCAAACTCAGCCCCAGCTGCACCCAAATGTGACCAACAGGATGTGCTGCTGCCACTTCTTCTCAGTGAGGAGCTCCCTCCAGGATGTCCAGCTGCCCAGTATCTCCCTGGTTTCTACCTGGCTACATCAAACATCCTGCAAATTAATCTTGCAGGAGGAGAAAAATAAAAAAGAGGTACATAAACTCCATGTAAAGGCTGAGAAAGTTGGGGCTGTTCAGCCTGGAGGAGAAAAGGTTGTGTGGTGACCTCAGAGCACCTTCCAGGATCCAAAGGGGCTCCAAGGCAGCCAGGAAGGGACTCTGCATCAGGAACTGCAGTGACAGGACATGGAGAATGGGTTCAAACCAAAAGAGGGGAAATTTAGGTTGGATATTGGGAAGGAATTGTTCCCTGTGAGGGTGGGCAGGCCCTGGCACAGGTTGCCCGGAGAAGCTGTGGCTGCCCAAGCCCTGGAAGTGTCCAAGGTTGTCCAGGTTGGACAGGGTTTGGAGCAACCTGGGCTGGTGGAAGATGTCCCTGCCCGTAGCAGGGGGTGGAACAAGATGGCCCTTCCAACCCAAACCATTCCATGATTCCCCACATTAAATTAATTTAGCCCTTTCAGCCTCATTTGTTGTGCCATGGCTGAAAAAACAAAGTTCCCCCAGAAGCTTTTACTCTGAGAAGAAAAATGATACCCAGGACACCCTCATTTTGCCTAAATTTCTTTCCTGCTTAACCTCCCAGTGGTCAGACAAGAGGAAGCCGTGGCCCTGCCATGATTTACAGCCTCATCCATCTAAAGGCTCCGGGATCTTTTAACAAATGAAAGGCACAGGCATAAGGAAAACAGTGATACATCAGGGGCTGGGGCCAGGACTAACAGAACCAGAGCTGGCAGGGCTCTCAGGAAAAGGCTGCCTGGCAGCAGGAAGGATTAGCAAAACCTGCCCTGGGGAGTTGTTAAATGAAGTACTAAAGTTCATGAATTACATGAATGAAGAGTTAAAGTTCACAGCAAGCAAAGCTCCAGGGGCAGGAGGACAGCCAGGAATGATGACAGCTTTTCCCCCTCCCTCTGGCTCATCTGTCAGGGATGGCAAGAGCCACGTGGGGATTTGGGAAGTTGAGGAGACACCAGGCTGCCCACAGGAATGGCACTTGTTTCCTTACAAAACAACCTTCCTGTAAGGCAAAAACACATGGAAAAGAAAGGCCAAAGGAGGTTCAGACCCTGAGCTCTGCTCTGGGGGGAGCAGGGACAGCCCCCAGGGAATGGCTGGAGCTGTGTCAGGGCAGGCTCAGGGTGGATCTCAGCGAAAGGTTCTTCCCCCAGAGGGTGGTTGGCACTGAACAGGCTCCCCAGGGCAGTGGGCACAGCCCCAAGGCTGCCAGAGCTGCAGGAGGGTTTGGATGATCCTCTGGGGCACAGGGGGGGACTCTTGGGGCTGGGCCTGTGCAGGGCTGAGGGTTGGACTCCAGGATCCTTGGGGGTTTCTCCCAGCTCAGCACATCCTGGGATTCTCTGAGAGCAGCAGAGGTGCTCCATGGACTGTCGTGCTCCAGGTTCAGAGCTGTGGCTGTCACAGGCACAGCCAGAGCTGCAGTTTGCTCAGCCCGTGGATGAACACCCTGGCAGTGGCACAGCCACCCCGCTCTCTCTGCTGTCACTCACGGCAGAAAGGGCTTGGAGCCTTCACAGGGAACACAAAGATGAATGCTGGAAACTTGGCCTGAGTGAGCTGTGAACCAGCAAACAGCCCAACAGCAAGAAAATCTTATTAAAAAGAGCTGCCAGAGTCAACACAATCCCAGGCTACATCCCCACGCCACCATCGCTGCCCAGTGCAGCACAAGAGCCTGAACCACTGCAAAGAGCTGAGAGGTGGAACCGGGCAATCCATCACCTTGCCAGGACTGAAACACAGGGTGGCTTGGCCAGAAGTAAAAATCACAGCCTGTGTTGTCAAGAAGTGGCCCTTAAACCACAGAATCACAGACTGGGTTGGGTTGGAAGGGACTGTAAAGCTCATCTTGTTCTACCCCCTGCCATGGGCAGGGATCTTCCACTAGCCCAGATTGCTCCAAGACCTCTCCAACCTGGCCTTGGACACTTGCAGGGCTGGGGCAGCCACAGCTTCTCTGGGCAACCTGGGCAAGGGCCTCAGCACCATCACAGGGAGGAATTCCTTCCCAATATCCCATCTAACCCTGCCCTCTGTGTTTGAAACCATTCCCCCTCATCCTGTTTTTCCAGGCCCTTGTAAACAGTCCCTCCCCATCTTACTTGTAGGGTCCCTTCAGAATGGGGAAAGTCCTTGAGAAGTTCTGACTGATACCAAAACAATTAGAAAAAACAACAACCTCAGAAGCACTGGAGTAGAAACCCCTGTGAATGTTCAGTGAGGAGGTGGAAGGAAGATCCATCCACATCTCAGTCCCTGCACAGGGCAGGGTAACACAAGGTTTCCTCACCTCCTGCTACCTCCTTCTGTAGGGTACCAGAAGGTCCCTGGTGTGACTCTGAGGCAGCAGGTCCTAAAGCTGCCACCCAAAGGGAAGGATGTTTGTACAGACCTGCAGCTCCCTCCCCACAGAGGGAAATCTTCCCTTTTCTCTTTGTTTGAGAAGTCAGTGCTGAGATTTTTTGGACAAATCCAGCAGCATTTTAAATCCCAAACTCGTGCAGACAAGCAGTGACAGAAGCTTATGGTGCCATCCAAGCGAATCAGTCTGAAAGGACACTGAGCACCTTCCACGAAAAGCAGAGGGATAAATGATCCCACAATGCCCAACACTGCGGGTTTCATATCAGCCAAAATCCTCAAGGACACAGAAAAACCTCCCAGCTCACAGCTTTAAAATCCCTCTGCAGGGTTACAGGGGGGTTTCAGATGGCTCTGCTGTAGGGCAGGTTTTACAAGGTGTCATTAAACCACAAGCTCCATTTCACACACAGCTCCCACAGCCTGTCACTGTTTGTTTGATTTGGGAAACTTCCTCGGACACACCATAAAGAAGATTGATTTTCAAAGGAACCCAAAGAGTCAAAACTAAATATGTGTCTGTGTCCACCCAAAAGGGACTGCTTAGACTTGAAAATTGAGCCATATATTCACATTTTATTCCTTTCTTCTCTGCTACAAAAATCACAACTGAGACCCGGGTAATGGGATTTAACAAGAGGCCCAAAATGCCCAACTTAAAACCAGTAAGATTTTCCATTCCAGTCTCTTCTGCTCTCTCACACTCCAAGCAGGCAGCACACACAGGCTTACCATATTTTGAAGATTTTCCTTAAAATGGCTCTGTAAAAGACTTCTCTACTCCATCATTTCTTTTCCTGACAGTTTGGGACTAAAAGAGCTTTTCACTTCAACACCAAGTTTTCAGGTGGTCAGAGCACCATGGAATCATGGAATGGTTTGGGCTGCAAGGGAACCCAAAGCTCATCTTGTTCCACCCCCTGCCATGGGCAGGGACACCTTCCACTAGCCCAGCTTGCTCCAAGGCCCGTCCAACCTGGCCTTGGACACTTCCAGGGCTGGGGCAGACACAGCTTCTCTGGGCAACCTGTGCCAGGGCCTGCCCACCCTCCCAGGGAGGAATTCCTTCCCAATATCCCACCTAAACCAGTTTGAAGCCATTCCTCCTTGTCCTGTCCCTCCATCCCTTGTCCCAAGTCCCTCTCCAGCTCTCCTGGAGCCCCTTTAGGCACTCTCAGGTCTCCCTGGAGCCTCCTCTTCTCCAGGTGAACCCCCCCAGCTCTCCCAGCCTGGCTCCAGAGCTGCATGGAGTTGTGGAATTCTGCTCAACTGCGTCACTGGACTGGCAAGAACCTTAAAAAAAACACCCAGGAAAGAAAGATACCTGAGAAATGGAGCACAAAGCTGGTGGGAAATGCTGAGCAGAGGGGCTGGGGGGCTGCAGGGCCACTGCTGGTCACTCCAACAGTGCACGTGGTCAAGAAAAGGCTGCAGATAAAGAGGAAGCCAAACACTCAGGGGCACTTCAATCTGCCAGAGTTTTTTACATCTCTCAGCTCTGCTTCACCAACCAATTACTGATGAATTTACACTAAAGAACAACACAGGATATGGGATCTGCCCTCAGGGCAAAAAGCTTTCATTCAGAGATCTCAAAGCCCTTTGCAAAGGAAGCCACTATCACACCACGTCAGAACATCCAGACAGAGGTTACCTTTAAAGTTATTTTTTTAGGGCTTTTTTTTCCTTTTTTTTTTCCCTTGGGCACTCACAAGCCTTACTCAGAAAAAGGAAACCTCAAGTTCTCTTGTAATGTTGTTTAGGAATGACAATTCTTTCCAACAGCCAGAGAATAAAGATTTGAACAGAGGAAAAGGAGAAGGGTGAAGTGTCCCTGTGACAAATCCAGATTTCACGCTGGAAGTGGTCCCTAAGAAGTTAAATTCTGTTTTACAAAGGCTTATTTTAAAATGTAAACTGAATTCTGAGGCAGAGTAGCACAGGTCAAAATCTAGAGACTGAGCTGGTGCAGAGCAGGGCTCACTTCTCAGAGAGGAATCTTTCACCCATTAAAGGATTTTGGAGAGGCTCTAAATGTCCTCATCAGTTTGAACTGAGAGTTAAGCACCCAAACTTTGCTCACTTTGGTTCAAATATGGCTAAGGATTCTTTCACACCCTAAAAAAAATTTCTACCTGCAGCACAAAGCTGGTCTGTAAACCTTGTCCCCTAAATCCCCTCCTGCCCACTGTCCCCTTCCAACCAAACCCCAGCAGCCT
Organism: Myiozetetes cayanensis; assembly: GCF_022539395.1. Classification (NCBI taxonomy): domain Eukaryota; kingdom Metazoa; phylum Chordata; class Aves; order Passeriformes; family Tyrannidae; genus Myiozetetes; species Myiozetetes cayanensis. The sequence goes on along the minus strand of NW_026087522.1, from coordinate 4,479,109 downwards.
CAGCAGGAGTCCCTTTCCCCAGGATTTGGCCTTCCAAAGACTCCAAGGGCTCTCAGGGAGCATTGGAAGAGTGGGATTTCCAGTCACACAAGGCTGATTTTTTAGGGAACGGAGCCAAAGGGGATCAGCAAAGCTCTCCTGAAGCAACAGAAACTCCTTGAACACACTCTGGGGGAGATTTTGGCTCCTGTAAACTCAGTCCTGCTCTCTTAAACACACCCCCCTCCTCTATCTACACTGCAAATGGGACTGTCACCTTCATTATATTTTCTGTTTTAGAAAACAACAGCATTAATCTCAAAACTGTGTCAACAAAATATGCCCATTTGATTACTTCCCACCCCACCACAAAGAGGGAATTAGGATATTATTATTGCTGTTACTCATGCCTGAAGTTTGTAAATGTGAAGGTTAATAAAGTCATTCCATTCCCTGGGAATGAGTCTTGACTGTGATAAGCAGGAAGACAGATCAATCTCCCAAGCTGGGGGAGATAATCTGCAGCAAGAACTGGTGTCCCTGTGATTAATAACACCTTACAGGCCACAAACACACCCATTAGAGTTCACTTTCATCTGATAAATACATTCCAGGGGAGCAGCTCTGGAGGACAGGGAAAGCCTGGCCCAACTGTAAAACTCAAAAGTCTACCCAGTTCTTAAATCCATCAAGAACCATCACCACATATCACAGGATTTGGTGCACTCAGGGTGGGATTTACTGCTCCATCAGCTGGCATTTAACAGATTTGAATATATTACCAATATACACCCGAGCTTGGGGCAATTTCTGTGCTCAGGAGGAGGTCCCATCACCCTGAACTGTGGAACTCCACCCTCAGCAGCTCTTTAAAACTCCACCTCTTCTCCAAGGGAGGGTATGGAAGAGCTGCAGCTCAACCAGGAGGAGAGGTTTTGGCATTCCCCTGAACCCACCTGCCTGATCCAAATGACTGCAAGGATCCAGTGCCTGCTCCAAGCCCTCTGCCAATACTTTACAAAATGCAAGGAGCCTGCAGCACGTGGGAGAAAAAAAAAGCTGTAAACCAAAACTCAACCTTGATTTCCATTGAGTCAAGCAACAAGAGATGGATGCAAAATTAAATTAAGATGACCTGCAGAGACATGAGTGGGCATTTATTAGAGTCTCTCACCTCCACAGCCTCACTGCCAGCCCACAAAAGGCAGGACAACACGGAATTATGACCATCTGTGCTAGAGAATGACACAAGAGGCAACACAGAAGAGATGAAAGCTGGGCCTTAAAACATTTCCAGTTGTCTACATTGCACGAGGCAGGACCTGCTGTTCCATCCCCCACATGCAGAGGGGTGACCACACAACCCTGACAGCCACAAACCCCGTGCTGGAAACTTTTCTGCACGTTCCAAATCCAAGTAACTCTAAGGATGAAGAACTGCCTTGTGATATAAACCCTGAAGATACACAAGTTTCTCTCAAACTTGTCTGTGAACAGTTCAGGTACAAACCTCCAGAGCAGCTCCCTGTGTGGGTAAGGATTTACTGCAGGACAGAAGGTTACCTCAGTGTAAAAGAAATGTTAGATTCATTTTGGTCCAAGTTTTAGGGCCTCCTATCCATCAGCTGACAACAGCTCACATCCAGAGGGCCAGAACACTTCCAGGCACGCTGAGAGTGAACTTGCAGTCCCACACCTACACTTGCACCCTCATGATTTACCCATTTGCAAGAGGGCAGCCTTCACCTGTCCCAGCAGAACATCTCTGCCATCTCCAAGGAAAAGGCTCCAAGGGTCAGAAACTGCAGCTCACAACCTGAGGGGAGTGTCTGTGTTCAGACAGCAGCTGCCCCTCTGATCAGGGACAGGCACTTGGGACAGCCACAGGAACCTGATCAACACAAACACACAAGTCACTACAGAACTGCAAGCACTACAACACACAGGCCTCTCACTGCTCGAGCAGAGTAGCAAGAAAGCTGAGGAGAGAAAGTGGTTTGGATCTTGAAACAAAGGCCCAGAGAGCAGTTAATTTCCACTGCCTGTGTATAAACCCACAGCACAGCGACTTCAGCCCTGCTCACCACCAGAACAACGAGCTGGAGAGGCGAAGGGCAGGAAGTGTTTTATTGCTGTGCTCACTTTTTGCTCACAAACTGGGCTGTGACCTGTGGTTTTCCCGCGTTACTCCACTCCTCCAGCACGGCGTCGCCACATTTTGTCAGTCAGTAAAAAGCCTAATTCCCCATAGAAGTGCTGGATGTCCCCACCTCCCTTTCCTGGACCCAGGACTGAGCAGTTCGCTGTCGGCCGCTGACCTCTAGTGGTGAGTGAAGGAGGGAGAGGGGAAAGGACCGCAGTTCCACCGGGAAAACACTGATCCTTTCTCCCTCCACATCAAAGCCAAGAGGGTCGGCCACCCTCCCCTCACCGGCTGCAGGGTCCACACAAACTCAGGGACGGGGTCCCCTCCCAAGAGCCTGCCTTGCCCCCACGTCAGTGGGGCTGCTCTCCTCACAGAGTTTGTTACAAACAGCAGGAATTGCTTTATTTACTCCTTCCCCCCCGCCTAAGGTGAGGAACAGAGATGCCAATGCCCTCCCTGTAACACTGTCCCCTCCCAGGACACAGCCTCCTGTTTGGGGTGAGGTTTGGGGTGTCCCAGCGCTGCCACCTCAGCTCAGACCACTGAGGAGATGGTTCTGTGTTCACAGAACCACAGAACAGTTGGGGTTGGAAGGGACCTTAAGGACCATCTCATTCCACCCCCTGCAATGGGCAGGGACACCTTCCACTAGCCCAGCTTGCTCCAACCTGGCCTTGGACACTTCCAGGGCTGGGGCAGCCACAGCTTCTCTGGGCAACCTGTGCCAGGGCCTCATACCTTGGGAAAGAGCAGTGGGAAGCCCACACTCCAGGGGCTCCCAAGGTAAGGAAGGTGCAATTACAGACAGAGGGTGATGTAAATCCTCCCTCAGACTGAAAACAACACATTCCCACTGCAGCATCTGCTTGGTGGACAAGTCACAGTTGGTCTGTACCTCCATCCAACACACCTCCAAAGTATGTTACTTTTTGGGACAGGCTCTCCAAGAGCTCAAATTTTACTCTCCCACAACCAAACCCCACAGATTCAAATCCAGGCAATAATATTTTAAACAATCCAAGTGATCAGTGGCAAAGAGCTGACCATTCCACACCCACAGGAACAGCAGTACCTTTGCTTTCTTCATGTGACCCATGATATTGCCGAGATCTTCTACATCAATGACAGCATTTGTGCCTCCAGCTTCCTCAGCATCAGCTTCCTCCTCACTACTGGTTTCAAACAATTCCTCTGCCTGTGGGAGAGATTAGAGAAAAACAATTAAGAATTTATCTGATTGTTAAACATAACTAAGTGAAATAACTCTCCTTATTAGTAAAGATCTCTGAAAACAATAAATATCCTACTGATAACCCGAAGGATGTACATGGAAGCCCCTTTAAACCCTCTAAGTGCCCCTGGATGAATGAACAGGGAAAGAGGGATTTGCTTTCCCAGGCAAACTCTCCACAGAGCAGAAAGGTTTCTCTCTGTACAAATCCAAGGCACAGCACAACAGCACTGGTGTGACAGCAAGATTTATTCCTCTTAGTCCTGCAGCAGCCAGCACTCCCAAACTCAGCCAGAAGAGACACTTACTGTCCTACTAAATTCCCCACGGCCACAGCAAACATTCCCAACCCAAAATAAATGGCTTGAGGGAAGGTTAAAGTGCCACAGCAGCTCTGGTCTTGCACTGGAGAGCAGGAAAGTGGATTTCTTATTCAAAATCTGCAATCAGCACTCCAGAAGAGACACAAATTATTACAGGCAGACACATAGAGAGGAAATACAGGACTTGTCCAGGTAACACTCCCCCAGCTGCCTTTGGAAAAACCTTGGATGAGCAGGTTAACTGCTCTCAGGGAACTAAATGCTTCACCTGGCCATGGGACAAAGCAAAGGCTCTGACGAGAGCCCAGAACTCAGACTGGCCCCCCTGGAGCATCTGCCACAACCATAAAACTTGCCCCAGTCAGGAGCAAGACTCCCTCACCACATAAATGCCATCCAGCTGGGTCCAGCACTAGTTCTTTTTGGCTCATTCTACTAATTATCAGCCATGGGTTCTCATCCCTCATCCCCCTCTGCTCCAGAACAAAGCATCAGGCTCCCACAGCATCCCTGTGGGCTGCAGGAGGAAGGAGAGAAGCAGAGATGAGGCCTCAGGGACTGTGACTGTACCTCAGTGTTCTCGTGCTCCGACGCCCCGTGTTCATGATCCGAGCTCTCCTTGCTCTGCTTCCCTGGGGATTTGCACTTCCCTTTCTTGCACTTCCCACTGCAGGGCTTCTTCTCCCCTCTGCAGAGGGCCTGGAGCCGAGTGAGGAATTTGGCTTTCCAGGCCTCGAAGTCGCCCTCGATGCTGCCGTGCCTGCTCCGCGCCACGTTGCAGTCGCCCTCGGCGCGCGTCATCACACGGCTGGCACCGAGCACCCACAGCCACCTGTCCACCCTCCTGCCAACCTGGGACGGCAGCAAAGGGGCAGGGATATAAAACAAACCCAAAGGAAAGCAGGAAACTAAAGAAAAAGAAGCAAGGATCAGGCCTGGAAGGAGAGCCAGTGAGCTGCACAGCACTGCAGGGCAGGGGCTCGTGGAGTCCCTCAGCACAGGCACAGGGCAGACTGAACAGCCCACACTGCCTCAGATTGTTGGGAAATCCCTCTGCTGTCACACTGGTGTGGCAAGGGATGAGCTCTGTGAACAAGCTGCTCTGTGAACAAGCTGCTCTGTGTGATGCTTGCTGCTCAGAGCGGGTAACACGTTTCACGTGGCCCCAGCTGCAAACACAACAACCTGGTGACAGGAGATGCCACTTTCCTGAGTGAGGTGACACCAATGACCAGGCAAAGATACCGTCACAGTTCACATCAGGGAGCAAAGCTCAAATCCACAACACAAAAAGCAGCCAAGTTTGAGCAAAGCCCTCCAAACCAGAGGGCAGCAAGTGAGAATGTTTCCAGTCCTGTACCCTCAGGTGCTGACAGAAAGCTTTCCAAGCTGGGAAAAGAACTCAGCAAGGGTTTCCCAGGCTGTATTCCCACATCTCCCAGTGCATATGGGACTCCCTTCCCTTTAAAAGGGCAGTACAATTGCTTCAAAGCTGCCCTGCCCAGGTGGCCAAAAAGCCAATGGCATTGCTTGCACAAGCAGTGGTGTGGCAGCAGGACCAGGGCAGTGACTGTCCCCCTGTGCTGCCACTGCTGAGGCATCTCCTCCAGTCCTGGGAGCAGATTTGGGCTCCTCATGATAAAAAAGACATTGAGGGAGCGTGTCCAGGGAAGGGAACGGAGCTGGGAAGAGGCTGGAGCAGCAGGAGCAGCTGAGAGAGCTGGGGGGGCTCAGCCTGGAGAAAAGGAGGCTCAGGGGGGACCTTCTGGCTCTGCAAAGGAGGGGGGAACCGGGGGGAGTCAGGCTCTGCTCCCAGGGAACAGGGACAGGAGGAGAGGGAATGGCCTCAGCTGTGCCAGGGGAGGGGCAGGTGGGACATCAGGAGGAATTTCTCCATGGAAGGGGTGGTCAGGCACTGGCAGGGGCTGCCCAGGGAGGTGGTGAAATCCCCACTCCTAGAGGTGTCCAAGAAAGGACTGGAGGTGGCTCTCAGTGCTCTGGGCTGGGGGACAAGGTGGGGATCAGGCACAGGTTGGACTCAGTGATCTTGGAGGCCTTTTCCAACCTCAGTGATCCTGTAGTTTTACTTGTGCCCTTAAACCCAGACCCTCAAGTCACCAAACAGCTGCAATTCCCACCCAGTCCACCAGCATGGCTCAGTTTTGAAGCAGCTCCTCCAGCTGAGGACGTCAGAAGAGCAGAAACCACAAAGGAAGAACAGAGGACACACTCACTGTGTTGTAATGATCCACATACACCGAGTTCCCCAGGCCAAACACGGCGTATCTGAGCCCCTTCAGGTAGGTTTTCCCCACACGGAAATCATTGGCTGCCTCTTCCAGCCACTTGCAGAACCAGGCCGCGCTCTCGGGGGCTGCCCGTCCGTGTACGTGGCCACCAGGAACACACAGACATTCCTGCTGGTTGCCTGAACACAGGGACACAACAGCAGGGACAAGATCACTGCACTGCCCAAAACACTCGACAGCAGAGAAAGAGCTGGAACACACGGGAAGCTGGAGGGAGCCAAAAGGCGAGGTGGGACGGTGCAGGTGACAATCCCAAGGGTGGTGAAATGACCTGTCCCCTGGACAGGGACACAGTGAGCAGAATGGGACATCTTCCTGGAATCACACAATGTGAAGGAGTTGGAATGAACCTTAAAGATCATCCAGTCCCAAACCCCTGCCATGGGCAGCGACACCTCCCACTAGACCAGGTTGCCCAAGGCCTCATCCAACCTGGCCTTGGACACTTCCAGGGTTGGGGTATCCACAACCTCCCCCGGGCAACTTGTGCCAGTGTTCCACCACCCTCACAGAGAAAAACTTCTTCCTAATATCTAACCTAAATTTCCCCTCTTTCAATTTGTATCCATCACTCCTTCCCCAGTCAGCAGCTTCCTGAACACACTCCTTCACCACAAAGTCCCCCATGGATAAACATCTAAAACTTCCCAACCTCACATTTCCAGGTTTGTTAGGGGCAATAGCCAGTGCTGACAATTCACACTGAAACCCTCAGGAATTCCCAACACCCAGTTCCCACATGCAGGGGGACACAACCAAAACATTTTGTTAGGATTAATTAAAACTATCAATATTCACAGAAGAAAAACCATCAAGGGTTGCTGCAAATACCTCCCAAGGAGTTTCTAACTTGTAAGCCTGTAAAAGCTGCAGAAGCTTCACCAGCTGCTTGTTCTGGCTCTAAACCCTTCCCCAGGTGCACACAGAGAACAGGGGACCTGGTGCAGCCACTCTCACACCCGAGTTACAGAACTGGCTCATACAAGGTCACTGTCAGCTTCAAAATGTTCTATGTGGTGCTTTCCCAGTAATTTCCAAAATTTAGGTATTTTCTGCTGATGGGCTACACTTGCTTAGATAACAGGGAAACAGTTTGCAACACACAGCTTTGGGGACTTCCAGGAGAAGAGGAGAGAAACAGATGAGGAAAACAGCCTTGACAAGCCCAGAAAAACACTTGTATTTACAACTCCTATTTATGCCATACCCACCTCCTCTGCTAAACAGTCATCTGGGTCACAGTCTCCCATGTTAACGACTTCCACAGGCAAATTAAGGGAAGTAACAGCTTCAGCCAGAGCTTTGGCAAATCTCTGGAAACAGAAACATAGAGGAAGTTATCAGTTACTTCAACCCCCAGCTGCCCTGCTGTGCTCAGCCTCAAAACCTCTCCCAGCACAGGAAGAACCTGAGGCCTGGACACTGGACCTGTAACTCCTCACACGAAAAACATGAAGTAACTGGCTAGGAATTCCATGCATTTTAATGGCTTTATACATTTACACACACAAATGGCATTTCTTTTTGAGAAAGCACCAAAGCCAGCACCTGTTTCTATGAAGATCTGCTAGCAAATTAAAATTATAGTGTAAGAGTAAACTTGAAGTTTCATAATCAATATCCTGCAGGCCCCACCTAAAAGGAGGGGGGAAATATTACTTTTATAGAATTTTCACTTACCTTTTGTGTTGGCCAATGACTTGTACGGAGCTAATGAACTTCCTAATGAACTCTCAGATTTGTGCCCAGTGCAGTGTTTTAAGACAAACAACATGCTTGAATCCCAATAATATTTCAGATCTATTTCACAAATGTGGAACAAAAGTAACTGATACCTTTGCTGTACCAGTCTGAGACCCATAGAAGATCTTCACTCCAGCAACATACACCTCCTTTGCCTGAGGGGTGGCACATCCATTTACCAGCTTGTCCTCTGTCCCTCTGGAGGAAGTGGGATTCCCACTGGATTTTTCACCCTATGAAACAGGAGCTGTGTCACCTTCAATCGATCCCCTTTGCAAGTGATGTTAAACCAAAAGCATTTAAAATTCAAATCCTGCAGCCAGACTGTCAGCACTGCACAAATGCAACAGCATTTGGGTTCCTCTCACACCCAGGCAAACCCAGCAGGAAGTGTTTCCCTGACCTAAGCCATGCTGCAATACCTGGGAGATAAAAGGATCCAGCTCTCCCAAACTCTACCAGCAGAACTTCAACCACCTGCACGAGGAGGTTTTCAGTTCCTGAATGGTCCAATCCCACTCCCACGCTAAACCAGTCCAACCTTGTCATTAACATCACTGCAAACACGAAAGTGAAAACACAGGGCACAAGCAGAGGGATTTACTTGGAATGACTGGCACAGTGTGAGAAGTGTCCAGCTGAGATCTGCTCCAAAATCAGAGCAAGGGTAGCTTTTAGTGACCCTCAAACATAAAACAATCCAAACTGAGGATTATAACCACATGAACTAAGGAGCTTTTGAGAGTTGTAACCTTCTAGGTGGGCCCACAGTGACATGGAACATTTCACTGCACCAGTGGATGCCTTCACCCAGCAAATCCTCACTTCCACTCATGGGGTTTTGGGGTCTCCTCAGACAAAAGTGCTGACAGGTTCAGTTACCTTCTTTTTGGTTTTGGTGGTGGTGAACTGAATGACAATCCACAGGCTGATCCCCAAAGCAACAGCGGAGTAGATGTAAAATCTGTGCAGCCATATGGACGCCAGGCAAGTATGAAAGTAGCTCCATGTATCCATTGAGACATCTAAATCTGGAATAAGCCACAGATTCCGACAGTATGAATGTGGAATGAGCACACAAAAACCAACCACACAGTCCCCACAGTCTCATGGCATCAGCTACTCCCCGGGCACTGCAGAAAACAGCTTTTGGCTAAAGGCACTAAAATTGAATCAAGAAGCCTTCACCTCCTCAGGTGTGTCAGCTGAGCTCCAGATTAATATTTTAGATTCTGAGTCTGGACATTCTGGTTTTTTCTTTCTAGGACCCCTCTTCTATAAGGAAAAGCAGAAAAATATTTAAGCTGTGCAAGTGCCTGAAAGCAAAAAATCCTTTTGAAACACCCACTCGATCGTACTGGCCTTGGTTTGACACAAGTGCAGATCTACTGGGACTAGAAAACTCCAGTTCAAGGGGGAATCACCTCCACAGTCTGCTGCTGAACACAGCCTTTGCTTACACACATTAGATATTGCACTGATTACAAACAGAGTTCCAAGGGCAGACTGAAACCTGGGTTCAGCTGGAAGCACTTTCTCAGAATTCCAGGGTGCAAGCGAAGTTTGACTTGGAACAACTGAGATGTTACAAAGGCGGTGCAGCACATTCAGGGTACAGAATGCTGCAGCCAGCAATGAGCTTGTGTGGTGCCTGTGAACACCATTATTATTATTATTATTATTATTATTACCACCACCCTCTCCCCTCACGGTTACGACCCCCCAAACTCCCCTCCACGGTTGTGATCCCATAGATCGCCCCCAGCACCACAGTTATATCCCCACGGTTCCCAGCCCGTCTCACAGTTACTCCACACACACACACACGTGGTTATGTGCCTGCTCATTGTTATTATTAGTAGCAGTAGTAGCAGTACCACACAGATCCCCCTCACGGTTATCACCCCACACACGCCCCCCCCACACACTTCCCACAGCCCCACCTCAGAGTCCCTCCACCCGCACACACGCGGTTATCACACCCTCCCCTCACCGCTACTGTGCCACTATCAGCACCACAGCCCCCAGCCCAGCCCCGCACCGACCCCCGGCCCGGCCGGCGCTCCCTCAGCCCGCCATGCGCCGCTCCCGCCCCTTCCGCCCGGCCCGCCCCGCCGCCATTCACTGCCGGGCCGGGGCGGGGCCGCTCAGCGCCCGCGGCCGCCGCCATGTCCATCTTCACCCCCACCAACCAGATCCGCCTCACCAACGTGGCCGTGGTGCGGGCCCGGCGCGCCGGCAAGCGCTTCGAGATCGCCTGCTACCGCAACAAGGTCATGGGCTGGCGCAGCGGAGCGTGAGTGCCCCGGGGAGCCGGCGGGGCGGCCCGGGGGAGGGGAGCGGGGAAGGACCGTGTGGGGAGTCGGGAAGGGACCGGGGGTCCTGCCTGGCAGCCCGTGTGCCCCTCGGCAGTGACCCCTGAGGGGCCGTGGAGCTGCCCTGGGGCCCGGGTGTGACCGCCGGGACATGGTGCGGGGCCGGGAAGGGGGTCCCTGGGCAGTGGCACCTCGGTGATGGAGGTTTTTCAGGCGCTGCTGATCCAGCCCTGGGCAGCAGGAGTTGTTCCTTAGTTAAACACTGATGTGCTCCTTGCACTGGGGGCTTTGCTGGAGGAGGACTTTGGACAAGGGCCTGGAGTGGCAGGACAAGGGGGAGTGGCTTCACACTGACAGAGGACAGGGTTAAAAGGGGTATTAGAGAGAAATCCTTCCCGGTGAGGCTGGTGAGGCCCTGGCACAGGTTGCCCACAGAAACTGTGGCTGCCCCAGCCCTGGAAGTGTCCGAGGCCAGGCTGGACAGGACTTGAAACAACCTGGGCTAGTGGGAGGTGTCCCTACCCATGGCAGGGGCTGGATCTGGGTGATCTTTAAGATCCCTTCCAACCCATCCCGTTCTGGGATGATTCTGTGAGGTTTTCTAACCCTGTCCTTGTCTCCAGGGAGAAAGATCTCGACGAGGTCCTGCAGACACATACGGTGTTTGTCAACGTTTCCAAAGGCCAGGTGGCGAAGAAGGAAGATCTGGTTCAGGCATTTGGGACAGATGACCAAACAGAAATCTGTAAGATGGTAGGTTTTACACACTTTGCTTTATAAAAGCTTGGAGAAGACTTACAGCCACACAGTAAGTTGGTTTTTACTGTTTGCAGAATGCTGCTGTAGTTGTTTGTTATGAAATGAGTAAAGAGGAGAGGAGAAACTCTGTTTTATAGTCTTAAATTTTATATATGCAATTGGCTAAAAAAAGTTCCGAGTGTTCTAACACAGCTTCTCTGCACTGATGTCAAGCATTGAACAGTTCCTCACCTAAGATAAGTGGATAGTTGCTTACTTTGGACAGTTCACTTAAGTGTTAATAACAGATCCAATCTCTTGATCCTTCTGTGTAGGATAGGAACCATGGGCTTATTGTGAGTGATAAAAATTCAAGTAAATCTCTTGAGCCAGCAGTGCCCTGGCAGCCAGGAGGGCCAACCCTGTCCTGGGGGCATCAGGGAGGGGATTGTCCCGCTCTGCTCTGCCCTGGGGCGGCCTCACCTCAACATTGGGGCAGTTTGGGCACTGCAAGATAAGAAAGACATAAATCCATTAGAGAGCATCCAAAGGAGGCCACGAGGATGGGGAATGGTTTCGAGGGGAAGCCATGTGAGGACACTGAGGGCACTTGGTCTGTTCAGCTGGAGAAGAGGAGACTGAGGGGAGACCTCATTGGGGTCTGCAGCTTCTCCTGAGGGGCAGCTCCGATCTCTGCTCTCTGTGAGCAGGGACAGCCCCCAGGGAATGGCTGGAGCTGTGTCAGGGCAGGCTCAGGGTGGATCTCAGCAAAAGGTTCTTCCCCCAGAGGGTGGTTGGCACTGAACAGGCTCCCCAGGGCAGTGGGCACAGCCCCAAGGCTACCAGAGCTGCAGGAGGGTTTGGATGATCCTCTGGGGCACAGGGGGGGATTGTTGGGTTGTCTGTGCAGGGCCAGGAGTTGGACTCCCACGATCCTTGTGGGTTCCTTCCAGCTCAGGATCCTCTGTGATGCTATGAAATCTGTGCCTTCCTCACTGTAGTTCAGTGTTTCCATGGTGAGTTTTTTGTCTGAAGTCTTTCCAGAGCTGTCATAACAATTTACTTTGTTGACATTGTTGTTGTTTTCTGCACTTCACATCTACTCAAGCCATTCAAACAAGGATTAAATTTAACAGAGTTACTGGAATTTTCACTCTTCACATCCATGATGTTGATTAACTGATTTCTTTGTTGTTCCAATACAGATTTTATCCAAAGGGGAGCTGCAGGTGTCAGACAAGGAGCGCCACACTCAGCTGGAGCAGATGTTCCGAGACATCGCCACCATCGTGGCTGACAAATGTGTGAACCCTGAAACAAAGAGGCCCTACACAGTGATCCTCATCGAGAGGGCCATGAAGGACATCCACTACTCTGTCAAACCCAACAAGAGCACCAAGCAGCAGGTGAGTCCTCCTGCAACACCAGCTCCCGCTCTGAGGTGCTGTGCTCAGCTCCCTGTCACAGGGATCAGCACCTGAGCCCTCACAGGGATTACTCAGCCATCTGGCTGCTGAATACAAGCAGCTCCTGAAACTCAGGCACTTTGTTTTGTAAGAATTCAGGGAAGGGGGAAAGAAAGAAACTGAAATAAAACAGCAACAATGAAACAAAAAACACCTGAAACAAAAAATCAAAGGTTTGTGATTTATCCTAACTGAGGTGTTATATCAGGCTTTGCATCTGAACCACGTAGGTTTGTGGTGTTTTGCAGTGTAATTGCTATTTAATTTTATTTCAGACAAGGTTTTTAAGTGTTTGAAGTGATCACAAACAGCAAGAACTCTGCTTTTTCTTGTTAATCTGTCAAAAAGGGTGTGACAGCAACCTCCCTGCAGCAGAGTGCCAGTGACCAGCACTGAGAGATGGGTCTGAAGCTGATGCAAAGGGTTGGGGATTTTGATATGTGGAGTGGTTTTGAAGCAGGTGTGTAAATGCTCTCCATGTCCTCACAGGCCCTGGAAGTGATCAGGCAGCTGAAGGAGACCATGCAAATTGAACGTGCTCACATGAGGCTGAGGTTTCTCCTTCCACCAAAGGAGGGCAAGAAACTGAAAGAGAAGCTCAAGCCCCTGATTAAAGTTATTGAGAGCGAGGACTTCCAGGAGCAGCTGGAAATTGTAAGCAAAAAGCAGCCCCTGGGCTTTATACTTGACTTGACTACATATTTTAATAGAAGCTGAGCTCAGAGGTGGAAGGTGGAACTGCAGGTTTACCAGAGATCCTGAATCAGAGCTGCTGTTTGGGGTTTGTAATTTCACACAGTCCTAGGGATGTGAGCCTTTGTTATCCACAGATTGCTGCTCCAAGCTGAGCAGAAGCACAGTGCAATTTCTCTTACCATTGATTATCCTGCCACACTGATAAGTTTATCTGCATATGTGGAATGTTACTGTTATTTATGTGGTGGCTCAGGCCTCTGTTTTATTATTTTATTATATTTTAGTATTAGTGATTAATTATTACTTTTTTTAAGTCTGTGCTAAAGCAAAATTTGGTATTAGTAAGAATCTTCTTTGGGAACAGATTAGAATCCAGCAATCCCACCTGGAAAAAGCCATGTCCAGCATGGGGAACTGGAGCTGCAGAAATTTCAGTGGAAAGATTAGACTACCTGATAGATGCTGTTTATCAGCTCTGCAAAGACCTTCTTAGTATCTAAATGTCTTTTTTTAATGAGAATTAATGCTAGGCCTTGCTTAGGGGCTGATGAAATTCCCATATTCCTGCTTGACTGTGACATGTGGAACATTCCAGGTGTGCCTTGTTGACCCCGGCTGCTTCCGAGAGATCGACGAGCTGATCCGCAGTGAGACCAAAGGGAAGGGATCCCTGGAAGTGCTCAGTCTGAAGGATGTGGAGGAAGGGGATGAGAAGCTGGAATAACAAAACCTCCCTGCAGCAGTTCTGCTTCAACAGCCTGCCCTGAAATGACTGGTGTAGCCACACTCTCTTCTGTTAGGCCTTCATGGGTTTTTTCCAATCTCTTGCTGCCAAACCTTTTCTGACACTAATCCTTTGGGATTTTTCCGTGCAGCGTGGGGGTGGGTTTTTATCATTTTACACTTGTTTGGGTTACAGATGTCTTTGCCTGTAGGAAGCTTCTGTGTCAGGGTTGCACTAATAAGGACTGAGTTAGGACGTGGCAGGAGGTTGCTCTGGCTTTGCTTTAGTTTCAGGGTTGCTGTTGAAGTTGTTTAAATGATACTTTTGAGGTCGTCAGTGTTGAGTGGAAGATTGCACTGGTCACTGAGGAGGGGGTTTGTGTGTGAGGAGAGGAACCTTTAAAAAAAAGAGCTGCATTTTCACTTCTGACAGGTGCAAAGTGTGAATCATGTCCAAAAATCAGTCTCTTGGCAGCGTGAAAACTGACTTAGACTTCCATAATTGGCTGCTTGGTAATTAAAGTACTTCAAAGGACCATTAGTAAAGATTTCCTTCACTGGATATAACAGCACTTGCTGACTTAGAGATGATGTTCTCCAAATAACTTATTCATAAGATATATTTAGCTACATTAATAAAAGCAAATGATCGTCTATTTATATATTATAGATAAAGAAAATACTTATTTTTGTTAATAGTATAGGAGATATCCCTGGCTGTGGTGAGGCTTTTTGTGGGCTGAGCCTATGCTTGGGAGCTGCTCTCTCTGTTCACATGATAAAATCAATCTCAAACAGGCAGTGGTGGCCTCTGGCCATGGAGCCAGACGGGCTTTTGTTGGGCTGTAATTCCCAGCAGGAATTGTTTGTGTGTGCCCCTTTGCTTTTTAACGCAGCACAGACCAATTCTGGCAGCTGGCCTTTATCCTCTGTCTTTTTGTGCTTCTCTCTCTAATCCAGGCACAGAATTTCCAGCCAGCTCCTGGGGCACGGGATGGAGTTCCTGCTAATTCTGTTCAATCTTCTTGCAGCTGTGTTAAACAAATGATTGGGAGGGGTTTCGGAGGAGAGGGGAAGGGAGGACAGCGACGGGGGAAGGAGATACTAAAAATATGAAGCACTGGGCAAAGCAGAGCTGGTTCAGTGACTAAAAGCTAAACCAGCAGGAATGTTGGGAGCCTTTAACGTTACATTCCCATTTCCATGCTGACAGTAGGCAGCAGGTGAGGAGCTGGGGATAAATCCAGCCAAGGATTAGATCTCTCCCAGGTGAATGTGTGGTGGTCCCTGGTTGCTGCTGCCTTCCAGAGCTCACCCTCTGACAGTTAAACTGAGCTCAGGTTTGGACTCCTGACCTTTTCCTCTGGACCTTGAACTCATCGAGAATTTCCCAGGGTTTCAGCAGGGTGGAAATCGGCTTGGAAGGAGGGAAGGTCTGGCATGTCAGGTGGATCCTCAGTCCAGGACTTCCCCTGGGAAGCTGATTTGTGCTCGTGCAAAGCCAGCATCAATTCCTTCAGCGGGATTTGGGGAGGACTTGCCACTCCAGAGCCTGAGCTTTGCGGAGGGCAGGTGCTAAAGCGATTCTTGAACCACTTGATCCATTTTAAAGTGCTCTCTCTTGTCCCCAGGGGGTTTAAATGCTGCCCAGGAAATTCAGTGGTGTAATTACTGGGTTGGCCATGTGGACACGGGCTCAGTGTGGGAGATCTCTGTGGGTACAGCCCTGAACTGCTGCTTTCTCGTGGCCATCTCCCCGTACACGCTTCAGGAAGCACTGAGGATGATCATGTGGATATTTAGCTTGTCACTGGCAATTAGCACTAACATGCAGTTCATAAATACGCAAATGAGATGCTGAGCAAGAGCCTCAGAGGAACTTATCTGGGTAATACCTGATTTCACAAGCCTTTAATTTCTTTGTTTTACATGTTCAACACCTTGAGCACAACAGGGTGGCTGCAGGACAAAGATCTAGAGTTACAGAACCTTCATCTGAGCTGATTTAGGAGCTTGGTGCAAGGAAGGCAATTTCCTTATGAAGCCCTTTTTTTCTACAAATCCAAACATTAAGGATTTTCTCGGCTGGAGGGAGCTTGGGTTTATTTATAACAAATAAATGGACACGCTGGCATTTCTTGTCATATTTGTAGTTCAGCAAGAATGTCTGGTGAGCATCAAAATAAAGCTCAGTATTGGTAATGCTTTGGCTTTGCCTGTTCTGCAGGAGTTGAATTCCTTGCACAATGATTTCCTGGCTAATTAGGTGGAATTTCCAGAGGTGGGCATGTAAATGAGCTGGCAGCTTCCTGGAGAGCACTGCTGGTGTGGTGGGTGTACGTGTGATTTCCCTGGAATTGCCCCTCTGTTCCTGGTGGGGCTCAGAATGGCCCATGGCCGGGAATGGTCCATGACTGGCCAGGTGACAACTGCTCTTGCCACAGCAATAAGAAACCAGGGTGGGATCCTTCTGCCCCTCATTAAGCAGTTGCTAATTAACGTGTGCCCTGTAGGGGCGTGGCTGAGTAGGAGTCCCGCGTGGGCGGCAGTTGGAGGTGCCCCGGGGCCGGTTCCGCGGGGCCCTTGGAGGGGCCTCAGCCACGGTTGGGCCGCGCAACCGTCCCGGTGACAGCGCTGGGACTCCCTCCCGGGGCTGTGGGGCCACTGTGGCTGCTCCTCCTGGCTCCAGGATGGCAGAGGCGGGGCAGGGGGCCCAGGGCGGCGGTGCTGGCGGCACCCAGGGCAAGAAGGCCGGGCTGGAGCAGCGCTGCCGGGAGCTGCGCGACCTCGTCGCCCTGCAAGGTGCTGCCCCTCGGCCTCGCGGGGACGGGGGCGGGCTCGGGGCCCTCCCCCGTCGTCCTGCACGTTACCAATGAGCCCTCGCTTGATGTCCTGCAGCGAAAGGCGCGCAGATTTTCTCGCAGTCGTGTGAGGAAAAGCTCCGGCAGAACAGACAGCTGCTGCCCAGCCTGCAGCAGGCGCTGCAGGAGGATGCCCGTGTCCTGGATTTTGTGCTGAAGGTACCAAAAGGCCCCGCCTGCTGCACCCCTGCTCCAGCAGCTCCTGCAGCGCTCCCTTGCAGGAGCCAGCAGCAGGATGTGGCTGTTGGCAGGCACACGGTGACAGTCCTTTGTCCCTCTCCTGCCCACAGTACAACAGGCTGCCCGCCAGCGATGCCTTCGAAGCGGGGCAAACGGCTGCTGCGGCCACCGAGAGCCTGGAGGTACCAGCAGGGTCTGGTGGGACGGGCTGCTCACCCCCTGGGGGGCTGGGGCTCTGGGAACACTGCCAAGAGCAGTGCACGGCAGAGGGATGTGGGGCCAGCACAAGGACAGCCCCCCAGGGCCGCCGTGGTGATTCCCAGGGTGTTCACGGGAGTGCTGAGGCTCCCTTTCCACCACAGGACCCGTCCCTTTCCACCGCAGGTCCTCCTTCAGCTCCCTGAGCAGAGCCCTGGCCCCAGTGACCTCCTGGCTGTGCCACCCTGGCACTGCCTGGGTTCCTGGGGTGCAAGAGCATCCCTGGGAGAGAGATGCCATCCCTGTCCTTCACTGCCTGTCCCAAGGTTGTGGCCTGGTTATGAGCCCATGGAGATGGAGGAACTGCCTTTGCCTGGGGGCCTCTGGCAGGGCCCGAGCGGTTGCTGCTGCTCTGGCAGCACCCACAGCTGGGGCACTGGTGGATTTGATTGACCCCCAGCCCTGGATCTGTGTTCTGCAGAGTGCCTAAGGCCAGCCTAGCCCTGCCCAGCTCTGCCTCCCCCAGCAAAGCTCTCCCACATGCCAGCCTGTCAAAGGCGGGACAATGTCCCGCAGCAACGTCCCGGTGTCCCCAGCTCTACTTTGGGGGAGTTTCCCAGGTAGGACCCCCTTTTCCTGCAGCATCCAGCCTGCTAAACATTCCCATGCCCATCCAGGCAGCCGAGAAGAGGCTGGAGGCCGAGATCCATGACCAGGTGAAGGTGCTAGACATGCTGGACCACCAGGTGAAGCTGTGGACCAAGGCCCGGGACGATCGCCAGCGGTACCTGCAGCTGCTCAAGGATGCTGAGTTGGATGACAAGCTGCAGCAGCCACAGTTGCAGGTAGCCAGGAGCTCTTGGTGTGGGGTTCAATCCTGCACCCCCCCCAGCTGGGCACTGGGTATGGCCCAGAGAGTCACTTCATGTCCTCCCCCGGTGTGTGCCCCAGGCGATTCGCAGGCTGGGCAACGAGCTCGAGAAGATGAACATGAAAATTCAGGCTGGGGAGAGGGTGACCAACATGTACCTGCAGCTGCAGGACATGCTGAAGAAGGTGAGCTCCTGATCACCGTGCCATCATGCCACCTGCTCCCCCTGCAGAGGCACCAAGTGCCCAAGGGGCTGTGTCCGTGTCCTCCTGCTCCCCCCATCCCCTGTCACAGCCTGGGGGACCCCCAGGGCTCGAGGTGTGACCTGCTGTGTTCCCTGTGTCCCAGGAGCTGTTCTACCTGCCTCGACACCTGGACCTCATGTGTGCGACAGCTGCCATGTACAACGAGGAGCTGACAGCCCAGCAAAACCTGAAAGCCGCTGATGTCATCAAGGTGAGACTTGGGACAAGGACCTTGGGGCCCCTTCCCACCTTGCAGCACCCCCAGACAGCACTTCGTGCCTTCAGTCAAGAGCACAAGAGACGGAGCTGGAGTTGCCCACAGCACCCAGCTGCGTGCACAGCTCCTGCTGGGCCAGGCTGCCCTGGGGCTGGGGACAGCCTGCGTGAAGCAGCAGCCGTGGGGAAGGCAGCTTGCTGCATGGCCCAGTCTGCCTTTCCCAGCTTCCTTCCCAGCCTGTTTGTGTGCAATGAGGTTCTTTTTGATCTTTTGGCCATCCCAAAAGCTCAGCTGGGTCCCAAATCCTCGCTTGATGGAATGGGTTCGGTTGGAAGGGACCTTAAAGATCATCTCATTTCACCCCCTGCCATGGGCAGGGACACCTTCCACTAGCCCAGCTTGCTCCAAGGCCCGTCCAACCTGGCCTTGGACACTTCCAGGGCTGGGGCAGCCACAGCTTCTCTGGGCAACCTGTGCCAGGGCCTCCCCCCCTCCCAGGGAACAATTTCTTCCCAATAGCCCACCTTAAAGCAATCCTCTAAAGCCAGTAAGCAATCTGAAGAAAGCTGCAGCTGACTTTGGCAGCAACTTCTCCCTCCTCTGTTGTGCTGCAGAAACTCAGGGCTGAGGCAGGACGCCAGGTCCCCCTGGAGAGGTCCCTGAGGGAGCAGTCCCTGCTGGAGCAGAGGGAGAAGATGGAGAACCTCCAGCAACAGGTAGAGAGCGAAAGGCAGCTGAGAGAGGTGAGCTGGGGGTCCCGGGCTGTGGGTGGGTGCCAGCCAGCGGTGCTGAGCCCCCTGGGATGGGGGCTGCAGGGGCAGCTGCCCCGGTGCCAGCAGGGGGGTGACAGTGACTGTCCTTGCAGCAAGCAGCGTCCATGCTGTCCGCAGAGCAAGCCCAGAGCTCCTCGGACGCCACGGGGGGTGAGTGCCTGGCAGGGGGCAGGGCCTGGCTGTGGGCACTGCCAGCGGCACATCCTCCCCTCCCCCTGCCCTCCCACCCCAGGGGCCGACACGGAGGCCGCCCGGACCGAGATGGAGCGCGAGGCCTTTGTGAGCGACGAGCTGGAGAAGGCCATGGCTGCCCTGCAGTGCTGCGGCATCTGGGTAATGAAAAGCCCTCCCTGCTCAAGCCTGGGGCTGCCCCACGCTGGGGAGCTGAGACCTCTCTGCTGCCCTTGTTTCACTGGGGGGTTTGTCCGCTCTGCTCTCCCTGGAGCCCCCCCAAAGTGTCTCCTGTGTGGGCAGACAGGGAGCTGCCCTCGTCCATGGCACGGGATTGCAGCTGTGACCTCCCCGAGGTGCCCCCAGCAGGAGCACCGTGGGCAGAGCCCTCCTGCTCTCCCCTGGCCAGGACATCCCGAGCAGCCTCCTGGAACACTCAAAGTCCCTGGAGGACCTGGAGCAGTACGTCCAGAAGTGCAAGGAGGAGAAGGAGGTGCTGACTCAGGCCCTAAAGGAGCTGGAGATGAAGCGGGACAAGCTCAAGTCTCACGATCCTCTCAGCACAACCAGGTGCTGCTGGCCTTGGGGCAGCCCTGCCAAGCAGGCCACCATCTGTGGGGGGGACACGTCTCAACAGGCACCCTGACCTCCATCCCGCTGCAGCCAGCCACCCCTCCTGCATTGGGCATTGGGGGTTCCTGAGCGGGGTGATCCCCCCACCCTGCTCCTGGCACGGCACCCAAAGCTGCCACTGTGGCCCTGGGGGCACCCTGGCTCTTTGCCTGGCACGGGGAGTGGTGCCAGCAGCACGGAGTTGGGTTGCAAGCAGCATTTGCAAGAGGTTTGGGGGGTCTGCAGCAGATGTAGGGTGCTTGCAGCAGGCTTGGGGTGTCTGCAGCAGAGTTGGGGGGTCTGCAGAAGATTTGGGGGGTCTGCAGTAGATTTGGGGTGCCTGCAGCGGATCTGTGGGGTGTCCCTGCCCCCTGGGCAGTTGTGTGAGGGGTGTGTTGGCTCCAGGCTGCGGGAGGAGGAGCTGAGGGCGAAGCTGCAGGAGGTGGAGGCCCGGCGGGACCGGCGGCGGGCACAGCTGATGAGGAACCAGGAGCAGCTGATTGAGTTTGAGAACGCCATCGACAACCTGGTCGTCCGCCTGCGCGGCATCACCATCCCCGGCCAGGTGCCCACGTGGCCCCCGTGGGGTGGGACAGCGCAGTGAGCCCTGGTGCAGCCACCACCACCTCGGGGGGGGCTTGCTCTCCTGTTCTCCCCACCGAGGTGGTTGTTCTCCCTCTCCCTCCCTGCAGGAAGAGTCTGCCCGGCCCGTGGGGGTGGAGGAGAAGCTGCGGGTGGTTGAGGACAAGATGCGGTACCTGAAGCAGAGGGTGTCCGAGCGCCCCCCCAGCGCCAGGACCTACGACAAGGACAGTGAGGTCCGTCCCTCCGTCCCTGCTGTACCTTTGGGGACCCCCACAGGGCTCTCCCAGCCCATCCCAGTCATCCTCCCTCACCCAGAGCACGGAGGTGGCCACAGGGAAGAGCCCCGGAGCAGCTCAGCCCCAGATGGCCCTGGGAGCTGTGGGGTGTCCCCACACCATCGAGGTGGGGCACCCCCTGGGCTGGAACACCTGCCCTGCCTTCAGCACTTACCCAGGGTGTCTCTCACAGACTTTTGCCAAGGTCAGAGATCTCCTGGAGAAATCGATTGCGGCTGAGGCACGGAACCTGAAGATCTCCTTTGAGGATGTGGACGCTGCACCCCCCAGTAGGAGAGTGCAGCAGGGACACAGAGACTGTCCCAGCCCCTGCCTGCTGGCACTTCTTGGGCTCCCTGTCTGTCTCCCAGTGTCCTGCAGAACTTGGGGCTGATCTTGGCTGTCCCCAGGGCTTTGAGCACAGGGAGGGTGGTTTGAGGTGGGGCTGTGGGAGAAGGAAGGCAGGTGGGGGGGCTGATGAGCATCAGGCCACAGCAGGAACAAGGAGAGGTGCTGTGGGGCAGGTAGGGAGTCCCTTGTCTTCAAACTCACCTGGCTGGGAAGAAGAATCAGTGCTTGGCTCTGCCTGGGGATGCTCTTGGAGGGGACAAAGAGCTTTTGGCAGGTCACCACCTATTCTTAGCAAAGCAGGAGCTGTGGCCAGCCCCCTGTAGCTCCAAACCTTTCTGGGAAGCCCCATCAGTGCTGGAGATGGGCTGTCACCAGGTCCTGCAGGTCACCCTGGGGTGCTGGGGTGGAAAAGCCCTGGGGCTCAGCACGGGGGCTCTCTGGGATCCCCCAGATCCAAACCCTGCTGGCTCTGCTGGGGACTTGGGCACAGCAGGGATGGAGCCCAGAGCCTCCCACCCACCTCTACTCCACTCTCCCCTCCAGTCTCCTTGGATTTGGAGGAGGAAGAGCACGACTACGTGCCGAGCCGTGAGGACATCAAGAAGGAGGGGCTGCAGCTGATCCGAATGAACACCAAAGGACGCAAAAAGAAGTAGGGACATCTCCGTGGCAGCTCTGGGAGCCCCAGGAAACCCCCAGTGCCCCTTCCCCGATGGGTTTAGTTTATTAAATTAGATCTTCTTCGTTCCTCCCAGTGCTGTGGTGAAGCTGGAATGGGTGCTCTTTTTGTCACTTCTGTCCCCCAGAGCGCTGGGGGTCCAGCACTGGGGGGCTGGGCTGGGTTTGGGGGCAGCCCCTGCCCCCCAGCCGACTGCTCCCCCCCCCAGAGGTGGGGATGGGCTGGCTGGGCACAGCTTCCCCAAGCTGGGGGCAGGCTGGCCTTCTCCCCTGTGCGCTTCTGAGGCCAACTCCTGCTGCCCCAGACAGTTGTGGGACCTCTGCCCCTCCAGCCAGCTCGGGGACCCCGCCGGGCTGGTGTCTGTCTGAGGCAGCGATGGGGAAACCTGGGGAAGGGGCTGAGACCCGTGTGGGCCTCGGGGTGAATGTTTTGGGGAGCAGAAGGCTCTTTCCCTGCCTTGGAAAGAGCCAAACCTGAGCTGAAGCCCCCAGGCTGGGGCTGCCTGACCTGCCTGCAGAGCCTTGGTGCCTCTCCCCTCCCCGGTCCCTCGTGTGACTCCCAACCCTGCACTGCAGCAAGCCCCAGGTGTCACCTGAGGGCTGCAGGAGGAGCTGGAGCTCAGGGGGCCCCAGCCTGGCCCAGGACAGCAGAGGGTGCTGCACCAAGCCCTGGGCTCCAGGGTGGGACCCTCAGCCTTGCTCACGGGCCATGGACACCCAGCCGTGGAGGCCACCTTGTCACCTCTGCTCTGGTCCAGCAGAGTGGTGCTGTTTGTCCAAGGTTCTGCCCCTGGCCCTGGAGAGAGATCCAGGACAGTGGCACCTGGGCCACTTCCAGGGGAATAGCAGCATCAGAGCAGCCTTTCCCTGCCATTTCTGCCCGTGCTTTGTGCTGACATCACCGGTGGCATCATCACTGAGGGGGGATGGCTGGCTCTGCCAACCCTCTGAGCCCACTGGCAGGTCAGCCGGAATGTTCTTGGTGGGTCTCCCGTGCCATGGGAATTGTACTGTCAGAACACAGCACAGCCTGAGTGTTTGCAAGGAAGCTCCAGGAACCTTCCCACACAAGAGGAATTCCTTCCCCATATCCATATCCCATCTCTCCCTGCCCTCTGGCACTTTGAAGCCATTCCTCCTTGCCCTGCCCTTCCATCCCTTGTCCCAAGTCCCTCTAACCCAAGTCCCTCTGCAGCTCTCCTGGAGCCCCTTTAGGCCCTGCAAGGGGCTCTCAGGTCTCCCTGGAGCCTTCTCTTCTCCAGGTGAAGCCGCCCAGCTCTCCCAGCCTGAGAAGTGTTTCAGGCTCTTGCTCTGGTTTTCCCACTCGGGGGTGGGGAACAGAGAGGCCACAGAGGGCTTGAAGACTTTTCTGTGCCAGAGCTGGATGGAGGATCTGCTCTGAGGCCCATTTTGCAGCTGGAAGGTAATTGTGGGATGTTTCAGCTGCCCTTGCAGGAGGGGAAGAGCAGCAGCACAACCACAGCTCTGGGGTTTTGGCTTCCCTGAACTCCCCCAGCTGCGAGCGGAGTCAGCAGGGCTGGCCCTGCTCCATCAGGAGCATTCCCTGGATGCGTTCAGACACTGCATCCCAAAGCCTCGTGACGTTTCCAAGGCCAGGGGAAGGGCTGTCACCCCCAGGCGGCAGCTCCCGGGCACGCAGAGGGCGCCGGCTGCAATGGGAGTGACTGCTCCTGGCTCCCCTGGATCCGGGAGAGGCGGCGCCGGCAATGGATGTGACAAGGGGAGGAGAGGTACGAGAGGAGAGGGGGAAGGAGCCGCAGGCTTGGGGGTCTGGAAGGAGCGGGGAAAGGTGGGGCTGCAGGGGCTCTGCCAGGGGGGAGGGTATCGGGAATCCTAGGAGGAATAAATGAGGGCAGGGAAAGGGAAGAGAGAAGGGAAGGCGGAAGGGAGAAGGGAAAAGGAAAAGGGGAAGGGAAGGTTTGGGAAGGAGAGTTTGGGAAAGGGAGGTTGGGAAGGTTTGGGAAAGGGAGGTTTGGGAAGAGAAAGTTTGGGAAGGGAAGGTTTGGGAAGGTCTGGGAAAGGAAGGGAAGGCAAGGCAAGGGCTGAGCTGACACCACTTGAGCTCTCCTTAGGTGTCAGTCATCAGTGGCACAGCCCAGGGGACGAGGTGAGAGATCTCCTTTTGAGCCCTAAGAAAGCCTTTTTCCCTTCCTCCCAGCCTGGCTGGAGCTCCAGCAGGGATGTCTGCAAGCAGTGGCAGCACTGGGAAGAAAACTAAAATAGGACATCAGGGAATGGAAGCATTTGCCACGTGGAAATCTCTCTGCCTTGGGAAGGCTGGGATTGAGTGGGTTTGGGACTTTTTATTTTTGAAGGTGTGATGAAAATCAGATGGAATGAAGGGTAGGCACAGCTGGGGCTGTGGCTGGAGCCTCAGCACTGGGTTTCATGCTCTGGAGAAGTGGAGAAGTGGAACTGGATAAATCAGCCTGGCTGAGGCCAAAGAGGCCCAAAGCAGAGGCTCTGTTGGCTGTTCTGGGGAGGGAAGTGCAGGCAGGGGATGTGTCTTGGAGCTGCAGGGGTGGGATGGGGAGGTTCCTGCAGCCCAGCCTTTGGGGTGGGAGCTGCTTCCAGCCCAGGAAGCTCCACCATTTCCTATTCCCATGTTGCTGACAGGAGGGTTAATGGTTGGGATGGTGGGGCTTGGGCTGGTGAAGGGCAGGAATTGGCATCCCCAGTCACAGGTGGGGCTGAGGCAGAGGAGGGAAGGACCCCAGGAAGGTGATGTCCTGGCCCTGCTCCGACCCTCAGGAGCACCCAGTCCTTCTCCATCCATCCATCCATCCATCCATCCATCCATCCCTCCATCCATCCATCCCTCCCTCCCTCCCTCCCTCAGTCTCTGCTGGCCCTGGGGATCGCCCTGCCCCGTCCCTGCCCTTGCCCTTGGCCTGGTTGAACCTGCTGAGGTTCTCACAGCCCCACTGGGTGCTCCCCCTTCCCTCCAGCCCATCAGCTGCACCCTCCTCGTGCTGGAAACCCCAACCCAGTGTGCCTTGGGCACTTGGCTGTGCCAAGGAATCTGGGGAACTTTAGCCAAGAGAAATGATAGAGCCAGGAACTTGGGGGGCTTAGAGCGTGACACATCCCCAGCCAGGCACAGCAGGGCTGGGAGCATCTGCTTCCCTGGAGGCTGTTGGACACCCCAACAGCCAAGGAAACAGGAACTGGGAACAAGAGGCCACGGAGCAAGACCCTGCCAGCCCAGGGATGTGGGCTGTCCAGGGACACGGGATGCCCAGGGCTGTGGGAATGTGGGATGCCCAGGGCTGTGGGAATGTGGGATGCCCAGGGCTGTGGGGTGTTGGTGCAGAAGCCACTCGGGGTTTCAGACAAGCCGGGTCAGCCGTTATTTATTGAGAACAGTTGTGGAGGGATAAAAATATTTCCACTAACTCTCTAAGAATTTATAAACCTATACTCTGCTTCTATCCATTAACAAACGCCTCTAGGACCGTCATGCCAAGGGAGGAGGGGCTTCTGTAAGAAAATAGCCAGATTAAAAAAAGGAAAGCACTAATACACCCTGCGGGGCCCTGCCCACGGGGACCCCCTGGCTGGCACAGGGACACGGGGGGCACGTGCCTGATGAGCCACCCTGGCCAGGCACAGCTCCCACCAGGGGTGAACCCACCTGGGGGACCCCAGCTTGGGTGGCCCTGGTGGGGACAGGACACACCCCTCTGCCAGCGAGCTCCCAGTGATCCCAGTGCTCCCAGTTGTGCCTCGCCAGCCCCTTTTGTCCCTCCCCACAGCCAGGAGGGAGCAGGAGCTGCAGGGGTTGGGATCCAGCTCCTCAGGGATACTGGGAGGTGCGGGCCAGGCTCCCCCTGGGAACACACAGCAGGGCTTTGTCGGGAAGCAACACAGCTGGGGACATCCTGGGGGGACACAGGGACACAACACAGTGCCCTGCAGGGCGGGAATGGGGGTGGGGACATCCTGGGGGGACACAAGGACACCGCACAGTGCTCTGGGGGGAAGCAACACAGATGGGGACAGCCCAGGGGGACAAGATGCAGTGCTCCTGAGGGCAGCAACACCCATGGGGACATCATGGGGGAACGTGGGGACATCCCAGGGGAAGGTGGGGACATCCCAGGGAAGGTGGGGACATCCCAGGGAAGGTGGGGACACGCAGCAGCGCTTCACTGAGAAGCAGCATGGATGGGGACAGCCTTGGAGAACACACAGGGATGCTCTGCCAGGACGCAGCAGGGCCAGGGACATCCTGGGCACACGGGGACACCACAGACAAGCAAGTGGCATCAGGGGCCGAAGTAGCAGCAGGGACAATGCTGTTGTCATGGGGTGGGAGGTGCCACAGGCACAGGACAGTCATTATTGCTTTCCAGGGCCAACAGCCAGGGGGACCCGAGCTCCGAGTTGGGGTTCCAGGGACTTTCCCCAGGGCCAGGATTCCTGGTGTCACTCCGTGGGGACAGGGTGGGGACACGGGGCTGGGCACTGCCAAGTTCAGTCCCCCTGCACACGGAGCAGGGTGGGGGCTGCCCCTCCATCCCCTGGGTGCCCTGTGCCCCCGGGAGCTGCTGTCCCTCCGTGCCAACCAAGCCATCAAGCAGCTCTGTCCCCCAGTGCCCCCCTGTCCTCTTCCCTTAGAGCAGGGCTAGGCCGAGGTGAAGGCTGTGAGCAGGGGCCCGAGGTGAGCCGGGGACAGGGGGAGCAGGCTGGCCCAGAGCTGGGAGGGGACACCGGGAAAGCCAAAGCTTGGGGGACAAAGCTGTCCCCGGGGCCGGGGGGACACGGGGGCAGGTGAGCCCGGGGCCAGGTGGGCTGTGCCCTGGCTGTCCCTGGCTGTTCCCTGGGGCGGCTCTGGGCGCTGGATAAGGCGATACCGCAGCAGCTTTAAGGTGGCGGGTGCGGTTGGTACCGAGTCAGGCGGCGGGGCCGGGCGGGGCGGAGCGTGATGGAAACCTTTCTGATCCGGGGGCCAGGAGCGGGAGGAGGAGGAGGAGGAAGAAAGGGCTAGTGTGAGTCCTTCATCTGCTTCTGGATCTTCTGCAGCATCTCCTGCATCCGCCGCAGCTGGAAGGGAGCAGAGCAGGGGTCGTGGGGGGTGGTGGCACCTCCAGCCACAGCAGCTTTGGGTCAAGCAGCCCGGGCAGCCCGGGATCAGCAGGAGGGGCGTGGGGGGAAGCCTCTGATGCCCCTCAGCACCTGCTGACCCTCGGCCTGAGGAGCAGCAGCTGCTGGGATGGTGCAGGAAGGGTGGCCCCCGAGGGCTGTGCCGTGGCTGGGGCTGCAGCGGCGGGGAAGGGGGGCTGGGGGGGCTCAGCCCTCCCCCACACTCACCTCCTCGTCCTTCTCCCGGATGAGCTTCTCCGTCTCCACATCTGGCACTGGGGGGATGACAGGGATGGGAAAGTCTGTCCCACTCTCCCGTGTCAGCTTGCTGTGGGAAGACAGAGAGAGGAGATGAGGATGCATTCCTCTGGTCCCCCAGACATACCCCAAACCTTGCAGTGCCCACCACCCACCTGCACAGCCCCCAAGCCTCCAAGACACCAACACAAGAGGAGTCTTTCCAGGCAAGGAGGATGTGAGAGGCTTCAGGCATCCCCCCAAAGCTCAACACCCTCCAAACTGCTACACACCTCTCGGGAGCGGGACCCAGCGACTTCCTGCACACCCTCCCATTTCAGGAAGCATCCCAGTGGGACTGGGCTCTGCTGGCCCAGGATTTTCTCTGCTGCTTTAAAACACCATCACCTTGGCATCTCCCCTCTCTCCTCTGCTGCTTCAGGATGGGCTCCCCGGGCACCCCTGTGCCCAGCCAGCCCCAGGGATGCTCCACACCCCTTTTTTCCAAGCTTCAGCTCCCGTACAACCCCATTCCTGGAGGAGGGAGTGGTGACCATCCTCCGAGGCCACCCCCCCTAACAGGACGGCAGCCAGCCAGGATCGATGGCTTCTCCCATGCCCGTGGCGCTGGGAGGGACCAGCTCTCCCACTCGTCCCTCTGGATGCCACTCCAGCGGGTGACGACAGGGCTGGGACACCGCGAGAGGCTGGCAGGGGTCACACGTGCTGCCACGTGCCACCACTGTGGGGGGATGGACACTGGATGTGGCACGGGCAGGACGGGCCATCCCTGCCCTGTGGGGTTCTGTTGCGCCAGGGGGGCTGTGCCAGGGCAAGGAACAGGGCTTGGACACGTTTTGAGGCGCTTTGGAAGTCGCTGCCCGTTGTCACGGCTCCTCACCCTGGGGGACACAGTGGGGAGCACATGGAGCTCCCTCCAGCCCTGGCAGCAGGACAAGGCTGGAGCCAGGCACCAGCACCGCGATGAGCAGCTCCACCAGCCCAGCAAAGACTGTCTGAACCCCAAAATCACTTCCCCCTGGCTTTACCAGCCACAGGGGGGTTCGGTGCCACCAACGGGTGCCACATCTCCGCAGCCCTGGGTGAGCGGGGCTGATGCCACCAGCACACAGCATCCTCCTGGCCCCCCAAGGGCAGTCCGTGTGGGACACGAGGGGGTGGCCACGGGGCCGGCTCGCCCCGAGGGCGGCTGCCCGGCCCTTGCGCGGGCACAGAAGGACCAAGACAGTGTTGGGTACCAACAAGGACTTTCTAGAGGGGCCGGGGAGTGCCAGGGGGAGGAGGGCGGGCCCAGCGCGGCCCGGCCGGGGGCGGCTCAGTCGGCGGAGCAGTCGGTGCAGCACAGCCTCAGCACGGAGGGCCGGTCCCTGCCCGGGGCACGCAGGGAGAGAGCGTTTAGGGGTGCCTGGAGAGGTGCCCAGAGCCCCTGGCAGCCCCCAGGCCGCTGCTCCAGCCCCCCAGGCACACAGAGCCTCCACTCGCTCCCGCACTGCTGCAGCCCTCCAGCTGGAGAGTCCCAGCAGGGAGCTTTCCTTGGGTGGAGGAGCTCCCTCAGCATCTTGGGGTGGCTAAAGGAGATGTGGGTGCCATGACTGCAGCTGGTCTGGGAGCAGAGCCCCAGCACGGGATGTTTGGTTGGGTCCTGCTCTGGCCCCGGAGCCTGCAGGAATGCAGGATCCCCCTCACTGCTGGAGCGTGTCCCCCCCAACCTCCAACCAGCCCCAGGGGGATGCAGGATCCCCCTCACTGCCGGAGCATCCCCTGACACATACCCTGCCCAGGGGGACGCAGGGTCCTCCTTGCTGCTAGAGCACACCCCCACCCCAGCCCTGAGGGCACACAGGGTGCCCCTCACTGATGCAACATCCCCCCCCCCCAGCCAATCCCAGCCCTGGGGGGATGCAGAGTCCCCCTTACTATCCCAGCCGGCCCCGGGGGGACACAGGATCCCCCTCATTGCTGGAGTATCCCTACCTAAGACAGACCCAGCCCTGAGCGACACAGTGAGGGTCCTCCTCACTTCTGGCCCATCTCCCCTAGCCATTCCCAGCCCTGTGGCACAGGAAGGGCCCCCGCCTGCCCACCCCAGCACGGACCTGCACACAGCCCCAAGCCCCGGAGACCACCACTGGCAGTGGGCTGGGGTCACCCCGAGGAGAGGACACCCCTCGCCCCCGCGTCCCTGCCCAGCCTGGCCCCGCCTCTGCCAGCCCCGTACTTGCGGTTCCGCTCCTTCACCACCATGCGGGTCATGCTCTGGATGCACTGCGTGCGGTAGTTCTCGTAGTGGGTCTCCCTCGTCACGTCCTTCAGGTCCTGCATGTGGGTCCTCACCAGCATCGTCCGCAGCTTCACGAAGTCGCAGTGGGACGGGTTCTCCACTGCGGGGGAGCCCGAGGTCAGGGCGTCCCCGAGCCCCCCCGGGGCTCAGCAGCACCGTCACAGGGTGACATCCCCGTCCCCAGAGGGCCGTGGGGACACTGGGGACAGCCCAGCGTTACCTTCCACGATGCCCCAGGGGTAGAGGCGCCCGCGGACGCGCCGGCCCTTGGCCTCCACCACCGTGTTGCTGCCGATGACGGCGAAGGGGATGCTCTCCTGCAGGAGGGTGTGGGAGAGACTGAAATGTTGTTCACTGTCTTAAACGTTGTCAAAATCGTAGAAAGGCTCTTTGTCAAACTGCAAAGAAGCAGCTGCCTGTCTGGGGCTCGCTTGCACCTTGATTCAGGCAGAGACATTTCTAATAATTTTCAGAACAGGGGGTCAGCAGGGCTCAGTCCTGCCTGCCATGCCCCACATCCCTCCCCAGGCATCTCCTCTGCTGTGTCCAGCATCCCTTTGCCAAGATATCCCAAGCTGTGGAGAGCCAGAGGCCACGGCATGAGCTTCTCCACCCCATCCCCATCCCACCAATCTTCCTGTGGGATCTTGGTGATGTGCCTGTGTAGTATGACATGTACCAGCCACTCCACACTGGGGCTGCTGCAGAGCTTGTGTGGCCCCAAAATCTCCTACAGGTACCCCAGGAGGACATGTCCCCCCTGCAGATCTTGTGTGGCCCCCAAAAGCCCTACAGGTACCCCAGGGTGATGTGTCCTCCCGGCCATGGGGCTCTGCCCCTCCAAGGGTGGAGCTGCAGGAGCCAGACCCACCTTCAGCGCCTGGTCCTGCAGCTTGAACTCCTCATCCTCATCCGAGTCGCACTCGGGGAACTGGTAGATGCGGATGCCGTAGTGGTCGATCTCCTCCCGGATCTGGAGGCAAACACCCCCCTCAGGGCAGGGCTCAGGCCCTCAGGAAGGGGTGGGAGGCACCACTCAGTCCCAGTATCCCCCAAAAGCCTGTTCCCCCCAGAATAGATGTCATGGACAGCCCTCAAACCCTCCCAGCCCCCTGTTCAGCCCCAGGGAGATCCTGGGTGGCCGTGGGGTCAACATGGTCCTGCATGGAGAACACTCCAGGGAGACATCCAGGCAGGAGATGGACAGAGCCCCCAGCCAAGCGGGGACCCCCAGGGTGCCCCCACGCCCAGGGACCTGCTGGGACGGCTCCAGGCTGGACCCATCCCCCCTCACCTTGTTCTTCATGCGCTCCACCTCGGCGGGGGTCAGCGTGTCAGCCTTGGCCAGCACCGGCACGATGTTCACGCGCTGGTGCAGCGCCCTCATGAACTCCACGTCCAGGGGCCGGAGCCTGCGGGGGGGAGCCTGGTGAGCCCCAACAACCCCTCCCCAGCCCCCCCCCCGCCCGGCACTGCTCCTACCCGTGGCCGAAGGGCGAGATGAAGTAGATGCAGCAGTGGACACGGTTGTCCTGGATGTTTTTCCGGTTGAGGCCACTTTCGTCACGGAAATACTGCTCGAACTGCTGGTCGATGTAATCGGCCACGGGCTTCCAGCTGCGGGGACAGCGGGGTGACATCGGGTCCTCTGTAGGGCTCCTGGGCTCTCTGTGGAGCCCCAGCTCTCACCCATCCCACCCCCTGTGCTGGGCCCACCCTGTTGGGTGCAGGGGGAAAGAATTGGTCCTGCAGCTGGTGGTGCGAGGCCTCACTGACTCCAGGCCGCCGATTGCAGGGGAGAAATACAGTTAAGAGATAACCTGATACTGCTTGTGTGCCATTAGAGCAAGTATTAATTGCTGTTATGTCCTAGAGGATTGGTATTAGGCACTGGAACATTCCCTTGTCCAGGAGGGGTCCAGTGGGTTATACATATAAGTTAACATTATATATGTAAGTTAAGTTATATGTGTGTATATACAAATATATATGTGTACATATATATGTGTATATATATATATATACACTAACTTGTAGATAGTTATATGTATAAGTTAACATTGAGTAGGTTTTACTCCGAACTAGTGAATTCATTCCTAGAATGTTCCATGTCTGTTCCTTGTGCCTGGATCTGGTGTTGTCTTGGCTGGGAGTTTGGCTTGGCTTCACCCCTGGGGTGAAGGGTGAAAATTGATATGGGTCATGCACACAAATGATGTGAGCTATTCCTACATGGATAGCGTGTATAACGTGGGAAAGAACTTAATGCAAGGTAAAACACATTTTAAAACGTGGACTCCTTTGCAGCCCCCTCAGGGACTCACCACTCGGTGTTGTTGACGGCGTCACCGAAGCCCGGCGTGTCCACGATGGTCAGGCGCAGCTTCACCCCCTTCTCCTCGATGTCCACCACGTGCTTGGTGATCTCCACTGTCTGCGTGATGCGCTCTGGGGTGGCAGGAGACACCTCAACAGGGGGGTCACGAGATGATGGAGGTGACAGGACAGCTGTCACCCCCTCCCCAGGACCTGGGGTGGCTTTGCTGGATCGCTCCTGACACCAGCTCCATGCCACGGTCCCCACATCCCCGTGGATCCCCATGGATGTCCACCCATGCCACCCGCACCCCAGGACCCCAGCTCGGGCAGCACAGGGGTCTGCTGGGGGTGGGCATCAGTGTGGGAGCATTAAGGGCCCCCTGCACCCCTGTGTGTGACCCCACAGCTCCAGGCTGCACATGCCCCTTCACCCCCAGCACCCCTCCACGTCCCTGAATCCCTGAGGATGCTCCTGCTGCACTGTGTTCTTTGGCTCTCACTCCAAGCAGCGGAAACAAATCAAACAAACCCCTCAAACTCCTGGGGATTTGGGCAAGTTGGGGCCGTTTTAATTCAAAAAGTGGCTGTAGCTGAACTGGCCCCAGACCCTGACTGCCCTCAGCCTCCTGGATTTGCTGCAATTCCCAACAAGCCAGGGCTTGTTTTCCCTGTGGGGATAAAGCCGCTGTGGGGGGTCCCCATGCTGGGCAGGGGGGTCCCTGCTGCCTTGGAGCTGTCCCCAGGGCCAGCAGGTGGCTGGACACGGGCCACGTGTGCCTTCAGAGGAGCCCAGTTGGGCAGGGAGAGGGCTTGCAGACCCCCAGGGGTATCGTGGGGCTCTGCCACCCCCATGTGTCATCAGGACACCCCCTGTGGGCTGTGACTGTCCCCCCCATCCCCCTCACCTTCAGCGTTCAGCAGCTTTCTGTCCCTGTACATGTCGGTCAGGAACAGGCTGTTCACCAGCGTGGACTTGCCCAGCCCGGATTCCCCTGGAAAAGGGGGACAAGGGTGAGGGGTGCAGCCAGTACCCCCCCACACACACCCTGCCCCGTGGTGTTTTGGGATCCAGAGTGGGCTCAGCACCCTCCAGCCCAGCTGGGTCCCCCGTACCTGCCACCATGAGGGTGAAGTCAAAGCCCTTCTTCACCGACTTGCGATGCACCTGGTTGGGCAGGGTGGCAAAGCCCACGTACTCCTTGTCATCCTGCGGGCAGAGGGGGTGTGGGACAGGGAATACCATCACCCCACCCCTTATCCTGGCAGGACACCCCCTTCCTCCCGCCCCCCCCCAGGCTTGGAGTGCCACGGGATGAGGCCGTTCCTGCCCTAAACCTTTGTGGTTGCAGGACGGGAACACCCTCCACCGTGACTCCTGAGCTCCTCGCCCCCCGTGTGTCCTCCCGTGTCCCCCCACGGACACACCCCGCACCTCTGAGGAGTCGTAGGGGTCCAGCTGCCCCCAGGGGCTCCGCGGGCGGTTGGGGCTGGGGGCGGGGGGCTGTGATGTGCTGCGGGGTATCCAGGGGCCGGGA
Organism: Myiozetetes cayanensis; assembly: GCF_022539395.1. Lineage (NCBI taxonomy): Eukaryota > Metazoa > Chordata > Aves > Passeriformes > Tyrannidae > Myiozetetes > Myiozetetes cayanensis. Next base: position 4,445,924 of record NW_026087522.1, on the reverse strand, counting down.
TCGGGAGAAGATCCTGGAGTCCCTCTCGTCCGTGGCTTCCTCTGCGGGGCCCCTGCCCACACTGCCCAGGGGGTGGCCGGGCTCCCGCCGGCCCTCCGGGGGCTCCACCTTCCTGGGGCTGTCGGCCGGAGGGCAATCGCGCAGGAACTGGGTCAGCTCAGCCTCGTCCGAGTCCTCCTTCAGGAAACGCTTTATCTGCGGGACAAGGGAGGAGGTGACACTAACGGTGGCAGTGCCAGCTCGAGGTGGCACCACCCGCCTCAGCAGCACAAACCCCCCAAGCAGCAGCAGCCAGACACATGCAGCCTAAGGATGGCAGGGGAGGAGAGGGGGACACGGCCACCCCAGGGGACGAGCCACCACCCTGGGGACAGCCCTGGGGACACCCATGGGGATGGCAGTGGGGACAGCCGTGGCCCTGTGCGCCCCGGGCTCTTACAACTTGTGTTGTGGGGACGGCAGCCAGCTCCTGGCACTCCAGGGGACGGGGATGGGCACCATCCCCCCGGGCACCCTGCCGCTCCTCGGGGTCTTCCGGGGTGGCCAGGACCCCCACACAGCCCATGGCCTGCCGGGAGGGTGGGGAGGGGGCACCAGGGAGGAGGGAGAGACACCAAGAAGCGATTAAGAGCAGTGTGGGGGGGGGAGCTGGAGTGGGGCTGGGGCCGGGGGAGGCAGATGGTGGGCAAGGGTCTGCCCGTGCCTCCCACCTGCCCACTTGTGGGGTCTCAGCGTGGGCGATGGCCCAAGGGACTGCTGTCCCTGCGGTCCCAGCGGACAGCCAGGGCAGGGGACCCGGCCCACAGATGTCACCAGGACCCCCACACCACCCCCCCCCGGCTCTACCCATCCTGGAGCGGGCCCCAGGAAGGGGCTGGGGGGGGCCGGGCACAGAGACCCTCTGGCTGGTGGCCCTGTGGGGCGGCGGGTGGGGACGAGGGCCGGGGCCGCCGGCTTTGGGATGTCTCCACATCCTGTTTACGAGCACTGCCGGGAGGAGACGCGTTCCCAAGGGCATGTCCGGCAGTAGCTCCCGCGGGACCAAGGTCCCCAAGCTCCTACCATGGCAACTGCCAGGCGACCCCACGGGCAGCGAGACCCCCAAACAGGGGGCACAGCGCGTCGGGGGGAGCCCTCGACCCTGCAGGCTCCGAGCTGGGGGGGTCAGTGCCCCCTCCCCAGATCGGGGGGCCTCGAGGCGAGAGCCCTCCGTGGGGACACGTGTCGTCCCGCAGCCGTGTCCCCGCTCGCTGGGCGGGCAGCGGTGCCGGCGGCGAGGCGGGATGCGCGGAATTAGTGGGCTGGAAACAAGGTCACGGCGCTGCCGGCGCTGAGCGCTCGCACGGCTGCCCCTCGCTCTTGCTGCCCCTCGCTCCTGCTGCCCCCTCTCTTGCTACCTCCTCTCCTGCTGCTCCCAGCACGGGGGAACACGGTGCCAGGCTGGGGGACAGCAGGTGCCCCCCTGGCGGGGGCTGCAGGACCCCCTGTGTTCCCCTGTCCCCCCGCGCGTCCCGAGTGCTCGGGGGGGTCTGTGAGAGCGCAACGTCCTCTTCCTCACCGACCTTGCCCTGGGGGGCTCAGCTTCAGCCCCCCACCACAGCACGGCCCGCTCGGGGGCACACGGGATGTGGGAGACGATGCCTCCGCCACCTCCGAGTGCCCCCAGCGCCACTGCCGCTCCTTCCCTCGGTGCTCCAGCCCTTCGGGGCTCCCCCTCGCCCCCCAGCCCCAGCGAAGCCGGTGGCCTCGGCCATGCTGCAGCACCGGAGGGGTTTGCACCACATCCCTGGGGGTCCTGCAGCAAGTGCGGCCCCCAGCAGGGCTTTTCCAGGGACGGAGCATCGGCCGTGGCACCTTCCCGCAGTATCGGGGTGCTCCCCCATCCCCTCTGTGCCCTCTCTCGCCCCGCTGGGGACGGTCGGTGCCCCCGTACCTCTTGCCCAGGCTGCAGCTCGGGGCAGGTGGCCATGGCACAGCCGGTGTCGCCCGTGGCCAGCAGCAGATGCCGAGTGGCCCCGGCTGCGCCGAGGGATGGGGAGCAGCATTAGCATAACTCCACCCTGGGCAGGCTCCGCGCCGGGCGCCCACGGCACCCAGGGGCCAGGCACGGCCCCTGCGGGGGGTGGGGGGCACAGGAGGGCAGAGGGAGCCCCGGGGTAGAGACAAGCCCAGCTCCTGCCCGGCTGCCGAGATTTCAAGGACCAGAAAAGCAGTGCTGGCCGAGAAGGTGGCAAGGGAGGTACTGGGGGGCTGCAGGACCACCACCATCATCACCACCAGCACCTCTGGGCTGAACACACAGCTTGGCTACAGCCCATGAGGACACTCAGTCCTCGGAAACACCTCTGTCTCAGGAAAGAAACCCTCTCCATTCTGGGACAAAACCCCCTCCATCCTGAGACAAAACCCCCCTCCATCCTGCTGCACAGCACTCCCACTCCCCAGCCCGGAGCACCCCACAGACACAAGGCAGGGAGGGCTCCACAGTCTCTTTGAGGGAAGAAACACAGTTTTCCATGAAAACCTGTTTTAAAACTCCACACTTTTACACCTGACAATTAGAGCTTCCCCACATCCCCACACGGCTCCAAGTTCCTGCTCGAGATGGGCCTGCCTGGGAAGGACCCAGCCCTGCACTGGGAGAAGCAGGGACGCTGCCAACCGCAGGGTTCCCAGGCTCCAGCCTTCCTGCCTCGGCTTTCCCGGCTCATCCCTGGGAGGCGGAGGGTTAACAGTGCCCCAGGACGAGCCGTGGGTGTCAGCCAGGGTTCCCCAGCTGTCACTCCGGGGTCACCAGGGACGCTGATTCACCTTGATGCATTGTCGGGATGCATCAGAGCCGCTCAGGCGCGATCCAGGGGCTCTCGGCCGCTTTCCAAGCGTCCCAACCCGCACTCCCGGCAGGAGCAGGGATTTACGGCAGCGAGAGCCCGGGGCTGCGCCGATGCCCCCGTAAGCAGATTACACACCCGGCTGAGTGCAAGGCGGCCTCACACCCGGGCTGTCACAGCCCCGGCGAGGTGGCACACGAGCTGCCTCCCCCCCGCCTGTCACTCCGCATCGCGCCAGCCCCGCACGGCGACAGTGACAGCCCGCGGGCTGAGGCAGAGGGGGGACGTGGGGACAGCGGGCACAGCCCGAGCTAGAAAAGCCCGGCTGCCCCTTAGCGGCTTCCTGCCGGGCACCACATTCCCACGGGATGTGTCTCCCCAGCCTGTTTCTGCAGGGGGAGGGAGGGAACACCGCGGCGAGGCGCTGCCCGCACAGCCAGGCTGGCCGAGGTGTCCCCGGTCCGCGGAAAGGTGACACCCAGATGTGCCACCCAGAGCACAGCACGTGCTGCTCCACTGTGTCACCAAGGCTCCGCACCCCGGGCACAAAGGCCGACCCCAAAGCAAGAACCCAACACGGGACAGGAACACGGTGGCCCCCACCAAAGCCAGCATTGCCAGGACCAGCCTGGCTCTCCTCCAGGACAGGTCTGCTCTGTGTGCACGGGATGGTCCCACCAGGGAACCGGAGCTCTCCCCTCCCACCCATCAGCAGCATCCCATAGGGAAACAGTCTCCCAACAGCTCCCAGAGGAGCAGGGTGCTGGGCACCCTGTGGGTGAGGGGCAGGCAGCACCCCGGGTGCTTGGTCACCAAGCAGGTGGGACAAGAGCCACATCCCTTGGTGCAGCAGCTCCAGCCCATTCCTGCAGGGAATCCTCCAGCTGGAAGGACCTGCATGGGCACCCTGGGATGGAACTATGTGCGGTGGCTCCCACGACCCGGGAAGTGACAGCGGGGGCTGTCCAGGATGGGAACAAGGTGACATCTCAGCACGTGAGGATGGACAAGACCCAGGCCACTCAGAGCAGGGAGCAGAGGTCGGGAGGGACCACTGCTCATCCCGTTTCTCCAGCCGAGCCGTGAACTGCTCTGGGGACAGAGGGATGTGGCACCGGTGTCGGGGGGCACCTGCTTCACCTCCGGGGGTCCTTCTGGACCACCTCCAGCCCCACGTGCGGGGAGGAAGGAGCGCAGCTCCCTGCCGGTACCCAGCCGCTACCGCCGTCCCCCGCACAGATGTTCCCGAGCCTGGCTCTGTGCATCCCGAAGCCACAGTTTGGAGCCTGTCGGGAAGGCGCTCGTTGCGACACGCTCCGCCAGCCGCTCTCCTTCCTCCCTGCTTCCACTGCGTCCAGCCCCCGAGGAATGTGCCGGGCTGGTTCCCACGGCGCTGCAGGGGAAGGGCGGCCGCAGCGCTTCCCACCAAGGGCACTTGTCCCAGCGGCCACCACCCCGGTGCCACGCGAGCCACGGCCACAGCCCGCCGGCCCCATCCCCACCCTGGGCACGGCGAGCGGCCGGAGGTCCCCGCGGGGACGTGGCCCTGCCGAGCGGCTCCTGGGGACCTCCGCGGAGCGGGGAGGCAGGACGAGGGATGCAGGACAAGCTCCCGCGAGCCGGTAATGCCAGTGGCGGCTCCGGACCTTGCCGGTGAGTGCAGAGCCGGCTCCATGCGTGTGACAGTCCCCGCCGAGGGCCCGGCCAGACTGGCAGTGCCACCAGCGCCGCAACCCGCGGACCTGCCCAGAGCCGCGCTGGGGAGCGATGATCGGCACGCAGCCAAGCGAGAGCAGCCCCTCTGCCCACGCACGGACGCGGCGGGGGGAGGCAGGACGCGGGGACACGCAGGTGACGCTCCCGAGCGCTGCCCGCCCCCATGCCAAGCTGAGGGGCCCGCGGCCGCCCCCCGCCTCCCCCGCGGGGCCCGGGCAGGTGCTGCCCCAGTGCCTGTGTCCCCCCCGCGCTCCGCTGCGGCACCGGCGGCCCCGGGTCCGCTCCGCCCCCGCGCACCGTCACCTTCACGGAGGGCACCGGAGCGGGCCCGCGCTGCGGGAACGAGCCCGTGCCACGGTGCGGAGCGGAGCAGCCTGGCCCGGTGTCCCCCCTCCCCGCCGGCCTTACCATGGCTGCGGCGCCGGGCGCCGTCCGGGAGCGGCGGCTGCCGATGGGCACGGCCGGGCCCCGCCGCGGATTAGCAGAAATAGCAGCGGCGGGGGCGGGGCGGCCCCGGGGCGGGAGCGGGCCGGGGGCGGGAGGGGGCGGCCGCTCGGCATCACCGGCAGCGGCACCGGGCACCGGCACCGGCGTCCGGCTACGGCGTCAGGCATCGGGCACCGGCATCAGCACCGGCATCGGAAACAGCGCCTGGCACCGGGCACCGGGGCCAAGGACGGTACACCGGGCACGGGCACCGGCATCGGCCACTGGGAACGCGGCACCAGGAGCGGGCACTGGACACCAGGCAGTGGCATCAGGCACTGGGTACCAGCACTGGGCATCAGCACCTGGGAATCAGCATCCAGCCTTGGCACCGAGCACCGGCATCAATCCCGGGCACTGGTCCTGGGCACTGGCATCGGCACCCAACCCTGGCACCGGGCACTGTACCAGGCACTGGGTCAGGCACTGGCTCTGGCATCACTCTCCAGGCAGCAGGCACTGCACAGCGGGCACGGGGCAGTGGTACAAGGCAGCAGCACCAGGCACAGGGCTCTGGCATCAGGACACCAGCACTGGGTACCTGTGTGGAGACACCTGATGTGGCTCCACATCAGCCACTGGGTGTTGGGAGCACTGGGCACCAGTTAGCGTGTATCGGGTACTGGGAAAGCATTCCAACACCACCCATCACACATCACCTGGTGGGTGTCAGGGATGAGGACTCATTGGGCATGGGGCGCTGGATCCCAGCCTTTCCAAGCGCTCCCTCTGCAAAATGCCAACCGGCCTCTGCCTCCTGCAGCCCTTCCCGGGCTAACGCCGAACTATCCTGCCCCTGGCTGGTGTGTTGGAGACCTGGCACGGGAACCCAGCCACCCGATGGACTGTGTCCCTGTCCCCATCCCCACCCCACGCCAGGGCTGGGGTGACAGCCCCTTCCCGGGATGTCCCCGGCCCCGAGCCCGTGTGAGTGGCAGTGGCACGTGGCTGTGTCCCCGTGCCCCGAGGGCAGGGGAGGACGCTGGCACCGCGGCTGGGGCACCGTGGGGCGCTGCTGTTCCGGCCAGGAAAGGGGCCGGGGGAGCCTTGGCTGGCACGGGCCGTTCCCTGCCGTGAGCGGCTGGCACAGCCTCAGCCGTCCCCAAATTTCAGTCTCACGGTCCAGCTGCCCAGCAGGACTGTCCTTGTCCCCCCAAATGCACATCAAGCCAGGGGGGAGGCAATGCCACGTGCATCCCCAGAGCATCCCTCACACAGACCCCTCCTCCCTGCCTCAGTTTCCCTGCCCATAAGGAAAGACAGCGGTAATTCCCCAGCTGGAAAAGATGAATCCAGTCCCATACAGACCCTGACCGAGGCTGTGTGACCCCAGCCTTGTCCCCAACCTTGTCACTGCCTGGAGCCTCGTCCCCTGCCACGTTACAGAGCCAGGCTGTGTCTAGATGGCTCCACATTCCCTTTATTCCCATAAATAACCACCACAGGCTCAGCACAGCCTCAGAGAGCACCGGTGGCCACCCGGATCCCATATTTAGGAGGTCCAGGCAGGGATCCCCCTCTCTGGCCACCCGTCCTCACTGTCTGGAGGGCTCCAGGCAGGGGGCAGGCAGGGGCATGCAGGTGAGGGTGGCTGTTTACATCCCTAATCCCCACAGCCAGCGCTTTCCTCCGAGATTACCGGGGATTAGGGGGGCTCCAGGAGCTCAGCCCCGGCTCTCCCTGCCCTTCAAGGAGCAGCGCCCGAGCCCCGCGGGGGTGGGAGGGCGGGCCGAGCGCTGCTGTGATTAGCTGGGTGTTCTCAGCCTTGCCAGTGGACACAGCCTGGCCCAGCCACCAGCTTGCCACGACCTCACTCTAGTAGCCCAGTGCCCACCGAGCTGCAACCCGGGCTTTAAAGAGAGCATTAAAAGCTGAAGGGATCAGCTGAGGAGCGGGAGGGAGAGAAGGGGCTGCACGGTCTGGGCTGGGGGATGACGCGATGGTGACGCCCAGGGGAGGCTGGCACAGCCTGAGAGGTCCCCAAGGTCCCCGAGGCACCCCAGTGTCCCTCACCCCGTCCGGCAGGTCCCAGCACGGCTGGGAAGCCACCGGGGCCCGGAGCTCTGTAATTACCATGGGAGGCCGAGTTATTTTGGGAAGCGGCTCCGCTGCTGCCAAAGCTTTTATTCCTCCAAACCAAAACAAGATGGAAAGAGCCCAGCCCAGGATGCTGCATCCGGCGGGCGTGGGGAGGTTAACTCCTCGCTGCCTGCGCCTGGGGGGCTGCCTGCTCCCCCTGCCTGCTCCCCCTGCCTGCACCCGGAGTCTGCCTGCTCCCCCTACCTGCTCTGCCTGCTCCCCCTGCCTGCACCCGGAGTCTGCCTGCTCCCCTACCTGCTCTGCCTGCTCCCCCTGCCTGCACCCGGGGTCCGCCTGCTCCCCCTGCCTGCTCTGCCTCCATCCCTGCCTGCACCCGGGGTCTGCCTGCTCCCCCTGCGTGCACTCAGCAGAGCTCCACCATCCAGGCAGGTCCTGGGGGCTCGGGTTGCACTGGGGGGGCTTCGAAGGGTCAATGGGGAAGATTTGGGGTGGCAGAAGCCACAGGGTGTCAGCCAGGCAGGGCCGGGGGGTCAACCCCGTCCCCGGCTGCTGGCAGCTCCCGAGGCCGCATATTTGGATCCTTCCCTGTGTCCGCCGTGAGAACGACTATTTTTAGCTCCTTCTGTTGCAACAGATGCAGTTTTGGGGGCTTCCCAGCGCGGTGGTGGCCGGGCCGAGGAATGCCAGTGGGAGAGGAGCACCTCGCTGCTGCCCCCAGGGAAACATCCCCCGGGACAGAACCTTGAAGGGTCCACCCCGAAAGCTACCCCAAATGATGGGCAGAGGCTGCACTTTCCAGTCTCCAAACAGGCTCCAAGCTGGGAATAAACTCATTTTTCAGGGAGAGGATTTGCCACATCAAGCACTCCAAGATCTGCTCCAGCACAAGGTCCAGGTGGGTTTGGGGCTCTGTGCTCAGGGTGGACTCCAAAAACCTGGGTTGTAACTCCTGCCTTTTGGCTTCTTTCCCTTGATCTGAGCAGGGGTCACTGCCTGGGCTTGAGTCTTACAGAGCAGCAAAGAGCCCCCAAACCCTTGTTCTGGGGTCTCCCAAATCCAAAACTCACACACCAGGGTCTCCCAGTCCCCCAAATCCATGCACTGGGGTCACCTCAAGTCCACACAACAGCGCCTCCCTATCCTTGTCTCCAAGGTAAAGGGGTCTGGGGGTGTGGGGGGTCCACATTCCCCCATGTCCAGCCTGTGCCAGCCCCTTTGGAGGGGTTTGGACACAGATGAGTTCCATGGGATGGTGGCACAGCAGGAGGGACAGTGTCCCACCCATCCCACCCCAAACCCTGCCCTCCCTTCGTCACCAGACCCCCAAACCCCTCACCAAGGACTCACCAGCTGAAGTTGCCCATTCCTGGTCTCCCCCAGGCACCTGGTGGCACTGGGGGATCAGGAGTGCCCCCATGCCACCCCAAGTTCCCAGCCTGTCACTCACCTCCCCTGGAGCAGCGCTGGGAAGGGATTTGTGCCGCAGCTGGGGGAGGGCGGAGCAGGACCGAGGAGAAGCAATTTTTCCCATCAGAAGGAGCTGAGGTTTTCCAGGCCTGCCCTGCCTGTCCCCTCCCAGGCCCCTCTGTCCCCCAAGACTGCCAGCTGGGTCAGGGATGGGACCCACGTGTCCCCAGCTGGCAGGGAGGGGCAGGACAGCAGCGACACACAGGAGAGCTGAATTCCCAGAGCTGTGTTTATAAATGTCACATTTACATAGACCCTACAAAAACTGCTGGCAAGTGAGGTGGGAATGCGTGTCCCATGGGATTTCCCTGCCTGGATTTGCCCAGGATGAGCCTGATCTCTCAGGGGCCAGGGGACATCTGACAGGGGGGACAGGGAGCTACAGCAACAGCTCCTGCTTCCCATCCTTATATCCCACCCCTGGCTCTGGGCAGAGGGGAAACTGAGGCAGGTGGGTACTGACCCCCCAAGCATTGGCCTCAGCCCCACACAGGGTTTTAGGGGTCTAGATGTTCCCTGTGGAGCCATCAGGTCCTGGTGACCTGTGTGACCCAAGGAGGTGGCTCCTATTCCAGCCCAGGCTGGTGGGGGGGACACGAGGCTGTGACAGTGACACCTCTGTGTCCCTCATGGAGGGAGGGCTCAGGCCACTCCAGAACCTCACGAGGTCCCCAGTGCTGAGCTGGAAGGATGGATGCTGTTCCCAGGGGACAAAGGGTGGATCTGGGGACAGGGAGAGCCAGGTGCCAGCACAAGATTGTGGATCAGAGTGGTGGAGGGTGGGAATGATCCCCAGATGTCTCTAGTCCAGCCTCCAGCTCAGAGAGGGATTGGCTGGGGTGGAAAAGGCTCCAGAGCATCCCAGTGCCATCACCTGCTCACCACTGGAATATCCTCCCACGTGGGTGAGCCTTCCCCTGGCTGGAGATGGGAATCTGTGTCCGTGGAGCTGGACACCCCAGCAGCACCCCAGTGACCCCTCACCAGCTCCACACACACCTGTGGAGCTGGGTGCCCTGGTGGGATCCCAGGAACCCCTTCCAGTTCCACACATCCTATGGAGCTGGGTGCCCTGACTGTCCCCAGCACCTCCTCTCCTGGTGAGGACCCTGCTGCCTGTCACCCCCTGCCCACAGGAGGGTCCCCACAGCACCAGTGCCCACCCTGCCACAGTTTTGGGAGGAGCCAGGCCCTTCCTCTTCCCTGGAGCCCTAAACTCACCCATGAAGAAGGGGATAAACCAGGTGGCCAATGGCTCCTGGCTGGACCCAGAGCTCTCAGTCTGTCCTTGCCAGAGCCACCAGTGCCTTTGGCAACCACCTTGGCAGGGACATCTGATTCCCTACCTGCCACCATCCCAGACTGGGGTCAGGCCTGGGCAGAACTTTACCTGGGCAGGCACAGAGCAGGACCTGGTAGGGGGGGAGCAGTGGGTGCAGTGGCAGCTCTTGGTGGCCTGTACTTAGTCTGGGTGGCCTTGTCCCCCCGGGAGGTGGTGGCTGAGGGGACAGGCAGGTGCTGGGAGTGGGGGGGATGAGCCCCTCACACTGGTGTCAGGCCACAGTGGATGGGGGGCTGCAAGGAGCCCTGCCAGGCTGTGGCCCCTGGGCAGGGGCTGGCAGGGGACCTGGTGCCACACATGCCAGTGGGTGGATTTGGGGCACAGGGTGCTGAAGAACCCCCATGGGGAGGGGTTGGGTAGGTGACAACCATGGCGTGGGGCCACTGTGGCTGTGCCAGGGCCACCTCCCTGCCTGGTGAGGGGTGTCCTGGCCAGTGGCTTTGTCTGGGATGAGTTGCTGGTCATGGGGGTGACTGAGTGGCCACCTGCCATGGCCAGCTGCTGGCTCACCCATCCTGGCACTGAGGGTCCCCTGCAGGGCCACCAGCAAGTGGCACCACCAGGCACATCACACCCCACAGCTCCACCCAGCTGGCTGAGGGGCTGTGGAGGTCTGGAGGTCCCCTGGCTGTGGGGGTTCCCACTGCAGGGCCAGGGGTCCCCCAGGCAGCAGGGGACTGGGGACCATGGGGTTTTCCAGGTGACAGCCACAGCAGGTCCCCGGTGTTCCCTGGGAGTGACAGTGTCCTGCTCTCAGAGCAAAGAACCAGCACAGTGGGATGTCACCAAGGGCAGTGTGGTGTCACCAAGGGTGGCATGACAGCCCCATGACACTGACAGGGACAGTTTGTCCCTGTCCTTCACTGGGTGCTGGGTGACAGGCAGTCAGGAGCCACCCTGGAGGGGTCAAAGCCACTTGTCACCTCCCCAACCCCTCTGGTCCCTCCAGCTGAGCATTCCTGAACAATAAACCCTGAGGTTCAATGATGGAGGTTCCAGCCTGGATCCCTGGATGCCTTCAGGCTCCTCGCCCAGCTGCAGCATCCCTGGGGACATCCTTGGGGACATCCCCTCAGTCCCTTCCCTGTCCCTCCCCCACAAGCTCCTTCAGTTCCAAGTCTTCTCCAGCTTCCAGAGCTCAGCACCCCCCGAGGACAGAGATCCTCCACCTTGGGACCTTAATTTGGTTTAGGAAAGGGGCAAGGACAGAGGACAGCATGGCAGGGCCACGGGCCACCACTGCATGGGCCACCTCAGCCCCAGGGGACAGCAGAGGCACAGCTGCTCCAGTGGTCACTCAGCTCCATCACCTGCCTGTCACCACCCCACGGGGACAGTGGTGACATGTCATGCCATGCCATGGCACGGCCACCAGGCCAGGGAGGGGACACAGGGCTGGGGGAGCCTGGCAGGAACCACGACGGGGTGGGGACAGCACGACGGGTGACCGAGCCAGGGGTGGCACCAAGCCCAGAACCACCACACCCCTGGGCAGGGGGACCGTCCCCTCCTGCCTCAGTGTCCCCACGAGCTCCCAGCCCCCCCGGGGGAGGTGAGCGATTGCCAAGCAGGCCGGGCAGCGAGCGGGGAAGGATTTATTGACTCACGGCTCGGGGTACATCACAGTTTGAGCTCCCTCCCCGCCTCCGGAGGGGGCGTCGCCTTGGACTTCCCGGGCAAAAGTGCGCGGAGAGGCTTCACAGTTTGATCCCTTCGGGAAAGCAGAACCGAGGCAGTGACAAATGGCAAACGCTACGTCGTATGAAAAAATAATACAAACTCTTCTCTTTAAATATCTTACAGAAAAATGAACCTGAATAAAGAGCATGAAAAGCACCGCGTGGCGCAACACCCTCCCCCCCCGCCCCCAACCTGCCCCGAGCCCGCAGGGCGAGGGGACCGAGATGAGCCCTGCATCCCACCCGGGGCAGGGGGGCGTGGGGCGGCGGGGACCGCTACGTGCCTGTCCCCACGCCACGGGGGTGTCCCCCCACACGGACCCCTCGCTCGGCAGCCCCCCCGGGGCCGGGGTGCCAGCGGGAGCAGCGTGAGAGGCCGGCCGAGGGCGTTGCTACGAGGGTGCCCTGGGGGGGAAGGGAGGCCCTGGGGGGGCTCTGAGGGGGTCGTGGGCCCCCTCCCAAGGGAGCCGGGGGTCCCTCCTGTGTCGCAGTGCAAGTTCACGGAAAGCCAAGGCACCGCCGCGAGGCCGCGGCTCTGTCCGGGGGCCCGCGGGGGTCGTGCGGGGCAGCCCCCGGTGTGCAAAGGGGAGGTGAGCCGGGCGGGGGGGACACGGGGACACCCGGACGGTCCCCGGGGGCAGAGCTACGGCGTGGGGGGGTGCCCAGGGCCATGCGGCCCCGGGGAGAGCCGGCTCCCGGGGCGGTGGGGGCAGCGGGGCGGGCAGCCCGTGAGGAAGGGGTGGGGTGGGGAATGCATCCAGGGAGCCCTGGGGTCCAGCCCCGGGGGTGGGGTGGGGGCAGCCCCAGGAGGTGCTGGCGGCGGGTGCAGCTCCTTGTCCCGCGGCTCCAGAGGGGGTGGGTTGGGGCCTATCGGGGGGGTGCAGGGACCCCGCCCTCCCCCCGCCGGTGCGTCTCCCCGAAGGCTCGGTCCAGCTGCTCCAGCTGGGAGCTCAGCGGCAGGTGGATCTCCAGGTGCATGCGGAGGGTCTCCAGCCACTGCTCCAGCTTGGCGAAGGACGGCCTGGGCGACAAACGGGGGACACAATGTGGCAGCTCCACTCGCCCCGTACCCGCCCCGTCCCCCGCCCGCGGGGTCCCCAGGGGGGTCTGCAGCCCCTCACCGCTTCTCGGGGTCCAGGTCACAGCAGGTGACGGCGATGGGGAAGAAGCTGGGGGGGCAGGCGGGGGGGCAGTAGCGCTCCAGGAAGCCCCTGACGTTGAGGCCGAAGTCGGTGGTGCGGGGCAGGTAATCGGGGTCAGCGCTCACCCGGCCGATGATCTGGGGGCAAAGGGAGGGAGGAGAGGGCTGAGCCCCAAGGGGGGACCCCAAGCCCAAAGGGGAGGACCCTCCAAGCCCCAAAGGGGGACCCCAAACACAATGAGGACCCACAGCCAAGGGAGGATGGCAAACACAATGAGGACCCCAACCCCAAGGGAGAGACCCCAGAACAGGGAGACCCCAAACCCAAGTGGGGAGGCTCCAATCCAAAGGGAGAGCTCCATGCCCAAGAGGGGGAACCCAAGCACAGTGAGGATCCAAACTCCCAAGAGGCAAATCCCAGTCCTGGATAGGGGGCACCCTAAACATAATGAAGACTCCAACCCCAAGGGGGACCCCAAGCACAGTGAGGACCTCAATTCCCAAAGGGAGACCCCAATCCCAGGGGGAGGGAACCCAAACCCGATGAGCACCCCAAGTCCAAGGTAGGAGGCTCCAATCCCAAAGGGCAGATTCTAAACACCCCAACCCCAAAGGGGACATCCCAGCCATGGGGGCAGGTTAACCCAAACACAGTGAGGGCCCCAGCCCCAGTGGGAGACCCCAGCCCCAGTGGGAGACCCCAGCCCCAGGGGTCCTTGCCTCACACAGGACGATGCCGAAGGAGAAGATGTCCACCTTCTCATCGTAGCTCCTCCCTGCGGGGACAGACAGGTCAGACCACACCACACATGGCCTGTCCCTGCCCCACCATGAGTCCCCTGCTTGGGGACAGAGCCCTGGCTGGCCACGCTGCCCCTCACCATTGATCATCTCGGGGGCCATCCAGTAGGGGTTCCCCACCACCGTGTATCGCTTCTTGCGGTCCGGTTTCTTCAGGTTCTTGAGATGTTCGGGCTGGTTCTTCTCGTCCACCATCAGCCTCGCCAGCCCAAAGTCAGCCACCACCACACTCTTGTTCTGGGGGGGCGGAGAGGGGTGAGGCACAGGGGAGCCACACAGGGGGGCTGAGACCCCCGCCCGGGCCAGGGCAGGGACACGGCCAGCGTGGGACTCACCTCCCGCACGAGGCAGTTGTGGGAGTTGAGGTCACGGTGGATGATGTTCATGGAGTGGAGGTAGGCCTGGGGGAAGGATGGGCTGAGACTGGGGGTACCCCCACGCCACGGTCCCCCCGCCCACCAGCACCCATCCCACCCACCCACCCACCCCACAGTGACACCCACCATGCCGGCGGCGATGTCTTTGGCGAAGCTCACCCGCTGGCTCCAGGGGTAGTGGCTGTCCTGGGGAGCAGGAGCAGGAGGGGGGATTTGCCACAGAACAGAAGAGGAGAGGGGTCCCCCAGCCCTGCTGTGGGGTGGTGGGGGACCAACCTGTCCCCCCAGTGCTCACCATGCTCTTGATGAGCCCCCTCAAGGTGCCCCCCTTGATGTACTCGGTGATGAAGTTGAGCCTCTTCTCCTTGTACAGCACCCCGATGAACTTGAGCACGTTGGGGTGCTCCAGGCAGCGCATCACCTTCACCTGCAGGAGACCCCCCACGACCCCCGTGTCTGTGACACCCCGAGGCACCCGCACCCTGCTCTGGGCAGGGCTGCACCCACAGTGCCCGGACACCCCACTCCACGTGCTGTGCCCAGACCCATGTCAGGTGGGGGAGAGGACAGGACAGCCTTGTGTCCCCCCCAGAGCAGGTGGGTTAAAGGAAAGGGGGGTTAAGGAAAGGGGACACTCACCTCTTTGAGGAAGGTCCTCTGTGTCTCCTCATCAAAGCGGATCAGCTCCTTCATGACCATCACCTCGCCCGTCTCCCGATGCGTCACCTGGGAGCGCAGGGACTGAGCCACCCCCACCTCTGGGGACACCCCCACCCTCCACCCCGGGGAGCCCAAACCCCACGCTCGTGCCACGAGTCCCACCTTGATGGCCTGGCCGAAGCAGCCCTTGCCCAGCACCTCCCCGTGGATGAGGTCGGAGGGGCGGAAGATGCGGTGGGCGCGGGACACGACGCGCAGGGACTCGGAGCGCCCGATGTCCTTGCGCTGGGACGCGGGGGAGCCCACGGAGCCCGAGCCCGGGGACTTGTCCGTGCTGCAGCTCCTCCTGTGGGACGGACAGGCAGAGGGTGAGCCTCCAGGAGGGACCCCAAGGGGAGAGGGGGCGAGGTGGTGGCCTTACGTGACGGCGCGCTGGCGCATGGCCGCGGGCTCCGGGGGGGCCGGGGAGCGCAGGGGGCTGCACGGGGCGGGCAGGGGGCTCCCGGCCAACCCCGGCTCCCGGCCCAGAGGCTCGTGGGGGTCGTGCTCGATGGTCAGCTGGAGCAGGCGGCTGGTCTCCTGGATCAGCAGGTCGATCTGGGGGTGGAAAAGGATAGCGGGGTGGTTTTGGGGCCACGCTGAGGAGGAGGGCTGGTTGGGGGGCATTCCCATGGGATAGGGTTGTACCTCATCCAGGGGGACGTGGCCGATGGGGGTGCCGTTGATCTCCAGGATGCGGTCGCCCACATGGATGGAGTTCTTCATGTCAGGGCTGATGCAGTCTGGGTCCACCCTGGGGGGCCAGAGGAAGCAGGGTCAGACTCCCAGGAGTGTCACAGGGGGAGTGTGCTGGGACACTGCCCACGGGGTCACCTTCCTGACATCCTCACTGGTAGGGATGTGCTGGGACACTGCCCATGGAATCACTGTCAGCAGTGAGGATGTGCTGGGACACTGCCCATGACCCCCCCACCAGCCAATGGGGAGGGGACAGGCTGGCACGGCCCCTGCGAGTCACCTCTGAGGACACACAGTCACTCCACCCACAAGCCACCCCTGCAAGATGGGGATGTGGAGGCAAGGCACCCACGGGCCACCCACTGCTGGCTGGGGACACGCAGCCATGATGCCCTCGTTGGATGGGGACACGCAGTCATGGCACCCACGGGTCGCCCTTGCTGCGTGGGGACACGCTGTCACGACACCCATGAGTCACCCTTTGGGATGGCGACACACAGTCATGGTCCCCTCGAGTCACCCCTGCTAGATGGGGACAAGCAGGGCACAGGTCCCTCCTCCTGGACAGGGACACGCTGGGAAAGCACCCCTGAGCCACCTCAACCACATGGGCATGTGCCAGCCTGGTACCCAGGGGCACTGCCAGCATGTCACCCCCAAGCCACCCTGATGGCCAGGGACACATCAGCGTGGGTCCCACAACACCTCCCTGCAGCTGGGGACGTGCTACCCCTGGCCGAAGAGGACCCCATCCCTCCTCCTCCCACCCCACAAAGTGTCCCTGGGGTGGATCCCAGCATCAGAGGGGACCCAGGATGGCCCAGCCCCGGGCAGGGCAGGGTGGCAGAGGGGAACAGGGACGCACTCTCGGACACGGACGGTGCGGGGGTGCTCGGTGCCACAGCCCTGGTCGATGGACACGGAGAAGCCGCGTTTTCCGTCAGAGCAGGCGGGGATGGAGACGAGCGTGACGGTGTGTGGGATGCGGGAAGCCGGGGAATCCGGCAGGATCTGCTCGATCACCGGCGTCACCACCATCTGGTAATAGCAGTGCCCGCTGCGGGGACGAGAGGAGAGAAGGGTGGGCGGGGGGTGCCAGGGGATGTGCCCCCCGCCCTCCCACGCAGGCTAGCACGTACCAGTAGAGCTTGGAGCGCTCCACCAGCGCGTAGGTGTCCCCGTCCCCGATGAACGTGCGGCAGTTGAGGCAGCTGAAGCACTCAGGGTGGTACTTCTGCTCCCCGGCCACCTGTGGGCAGATGCCATCAGCCCCAGGGCCCCTGTGTCTGGGGCACTGAAGGGTGCTAGGGGCACCCACGGGTGCACTGGGGACAAGGGAAGGGCAGGCAGGGTGGTGGGGACAGAGGTGCCACCAGGCTGGGAATGCCTGCAGGGACATCTCCCGCCACCCCGAGCCTCCCTCAGTCCCTGAGGCACCTGAAGTGCAAACCCGCAGAGCCCAACCTGTGCTGGGGGTCTGCACTCCCTCCCCACATCACCCTTTTCCAGGAGCTCGGCCGTGGGTCAGGGCTCCGTGCCCCACCCCAGGGACCCCCAGGGACCCCCTGGTGCTCACCATGACCAGCCCCTTGGTGATGTGCTCGGAGCAGCCGTGGCACAGCTCCCCAAAGCGTGCCCAGTAATCCTTCTTGCAGTACAGCCGCCCATCCTTCTCGTAGTACTGGTGGGACAGGGAGGCCCCGCACTCGCAGCACCTGCGCCAGGGACAGGGACACCCTTGTCACCCGTCCCCACTGTCACCCCAGGGCACAGCCAGTGCTCATCCACCCCATGGATCTCTGGACAAGCTGCTTCCCCTGTTTCCTACCCCACTGCATCCGTATGCCACTTTCCCCAGGGTGGCAGCAGGGGATTCCAGGGGCGACAGTGCAGGCAGGTGCTGCAGGGACGTCTGGGGACACCAAGCTGGGACAGACATGGGGCAGGGAGGTGACAGCCCAGCAAGGACATGCCAGCCTGGGCATGGACACACAGAGGGACGTGCCAGACCGGTCACAGACATGCCACCCTGGTGACAGACGTGCCAGCCTGGCACAGACACACAGAGGGATGTGCCAACCTGGTCAGGGACAGAGAGCACATCCCACCCTGGTGACAGATGTGCCAGCCTGCCCATGGTCACACAGAGGGATGTGCCAACCTGGTCACGGACAGAGGGACGTGGTCACAAACCCCCAGACAGAGGGACGTGGCAGCCTTGGGGTGCAGGGGTTGGGGATGTGCTCAGGGGCTACCAAGGGGGTGCAGGGGGATGTCAGTTTTGGGGGTGCACAGACAGGTACAGGAGTGCTGAGCTCCCTATAGGGGATGCAGGGGGGGTACTATAGGGGATGTGCTGTAGGGGTGCAGCGGGGGCTGCAAGTGCAGGGTTCCCATAGGGGATGTGGGGGGTGGGTGCAGGGGAGATGCTATAGGGGATTTCCTGTAGGGGGCTGCTTTAGGGGACCAGCAGGGTTGCAGGTGGGGAGTTCCTATAAGGGGGAAGGGTGATTGTGGGGTTGCAGAGGGGTGCTGTAGGGGATTTGCTATAGGGGATTTCCTGTAGGGGTGATGCAGAGGGGATTCTGTAGGAGATTTGCTATAGGGCCTGTAGGGATTTGCTGTAGGGGGGATGCAGAGGGGATGCTATAGGGCATGGCTATAGGGATTTGCTGTAGGGGGGGATGCAGAGAGGATTCTATAGGAGATTTGCTATAGGGCCTGTAGGGATTTGCTGTAGGGGGGATGCAGAGGGGATTCTATAGGGGATTTGCTCTAGGGGGGATGCAGAGGGGATGCTATGGGGGATTTGCTATAGGGGATTTGCTATAGGGGATGTGCTGTAGGTGGGTGCAGAGGGGATGCTGTAGGGGATGTGCTGTAGGTGTTGGGGTTGCTGCAGGACACGCCGCAGGAGGTGCTGGGGGTGCACGGGGACTGTCGCAGTCCCCCCTCAGCCGTGGGCGGGCGCGCAGGTGAAGCACCAACCAGCGGTGACGTCACGGCGAGGAGTTTCCCCACCCCATGATGTCACCGCGCGAGGACTCCCCCGCCCGATGGCGCAGCACGAACCATCCCTGGGCTGGGGGCGGGGATGGGGAGGAGGGGGAGGAAGAGGAGCAGCGGGAGGAGGGGGAGGATGGGGAGGAGGGGGAGGGCTCCCCGGCGCTGCCGGAAGCCGCTCACCCGTGGCATGGGGGGGGCCGGATCCAGCTGCGGCCCCGCAGTGGCTTCGCTGGGGCCGATGGCCCAGGCAGGGGGGGATGGGGGGCACAGGCTGAGCCCCCCCGGGGGTCCGTGGGGTGGAAATCCCTCCTGACCCGCTCCTACTCCCAATCCCATCCCCACTCCCACTCACTTGGCTCCGGCGCTCAGGACGCGGCTCTTCTTCAGCACCGCCGTCAGCATCCTCCCCCCGGGGACAGGGGGGACACCCCGGGGACACCCCGGGCACCCCCAGCCCCACGCGGAACCCCGGCAGGTCCCGGCCACCCCCTGTGAACCCCCAGCCGGGACCTTCCTCCCTGTCCTCCTCGGGGCTCCCACGGCTGGAGCTGCCGGGAGGGCTCGAGTGAAAGAGGAAACAGGGAGGGAGGGGGGCGGGTGACATCAGCCACGCGCACCCTGTCACCGGCCAGGAGGGGACAGCGCGGGGGACAGGCAGCAGGGCCCTCTGCCAGGCCAGGCATCAGCCGGGGCACCCACCGCGGGTGCCAGGATGCACTGCCACGCTTCGGGTGCATGTGACACCGTGACAGCCTCACACACGGCTGTGCCACCACCAGAGCCGCGGGGGGGTCCTCTGTCACTGTCCCTGTGGGACATCCCAGTGTCCCCGAGGCCATCCCGGTGTCCCTAAGGCCATTCCAGTGTCCCTGAGGCCATCCATTCCAGTGTCCATGACTGATATCATCCATCCTGATATCCCTGATGCCATCCCGGTGTCCCTGATGCCATCCATTCCACACCACCCATCCTGGTGTCCATGCTGCCATCCTGGTGTCCCTAGGGCCATCCATTCTGGTATCCATGACACCACTCATCCTGACATCCCTGAGGCCATCCCAGTGTCCCTGGGGCCATCCATTCCAGCGTCCATCACACCACCCATCCTGCTGCCCCCATCGCAGCGTCCCCCCAGTGCCATCCCGGTGTCCCCGCTGTCCCCCAGGGAGGGGGGGGTCCCACCTGAAGCAGTCCGAGTGCCAGTCTGCCTTCAGCGCCTGCAGGTACTGCCCATCGTAGATGCCCTGCCCACAGCTCGCACACACCGGCAGGTCGGTCCCTGTGGGAGGGGGGCACACGAGGGGACAGGGCTGTCACTCTGCAGCAGCACCCACGATCAGCTCCCTCTGCCCCCGGGGGGATGAATTCCATCCCCCACCCCCATCGATCCCGGGACGGGTCAAGGTCGTGGCACTGATGTGCCCAGGGGTGGGATGGGGGGCACATGATGAGGGGCAGGAGGGGTGGTGGGGAGTGGGAAGGGGTGCAGGGTGGGTGCAGAGGGGGGCACAGGGGGCAGGATGGGTGCAGGGAGTGTAGGGGGGTTGAGGGGCACAGGATAGATGAAGAGAGGGAGACAGGGAGGACAGGGGGTGCAGAATATAGTGGGGGACAAATGGGGGGACACAGGGGTGCAGGGTGGGTGCTGGGGGTGCAGGGTGCACGGGGGGACATGGAGAGGTGCAGGGTGGGAGACTGCAGGATAAGGGGAGCAGGGATGCACAGGGGGTCCCCAGGGGGATGTGGAGGTGCAGGGAGGGACCACAGAGGTGTGTGCAGGGTGACTGCAGAGATCCTGGGGGTGCAAGTTCTTGGTGGGTGTGGGGAGGGATGAGGGGCCCCTGGGCTGCAGAGTGGAAGGAAGGCAGAGCAGGGATGTGGGGGTACATGCAGGGGGCTTGTGGGGGGGAGGCAGGGCTATGCAGGTACAGGGAGGGATGCTGGGGGTTTGTAGGGTGCAGGAGGGATGTGGGATGCAGGGAGGGATGCTGGGGGTTTGTAGGGTGCAGGAGGGATGTGCAGGCACAGAGAGGGATGCAGGAGGTTTGTGGGGTGCAGGAGGGATGTGGGATGCAGGGAGGGATGCAGAGGGTTTGTGGGGTGCAGGAGGGATGTGGGATGCAGGGAGGGATGCAGGTGGTTTGTGGGGTGCAGGAGGGAAGTGGGATGCAGGGAGGGATGCTGGGGGTTTGTAGGGTGCAGGAGGGATGTGGGATGCAGGGAGGGATGCAGGGAGTTTGTGGGGTGCAGGAGGGATGTGGGATGCAGGGAGTTTGTGGGGTGCAGGCAGGGATGCAGGCTGGAGGGGATGTGGGGGTGCAGGGTTTTGGGGGTGCAGCAGGGGCACAGGGGTGTGCAGGGGGAGATGTGGAGGTGCAGGAAGGGGGATGTAGGGGGGTGCAGGAGGGGCTGCAGGCTGGACAGGGGTGCAGAGGGAGACGTGGGGGTTCAGGAGGATGGGATCCAGGCTGGAGGGGGGAAACTGCTGGACAGGGGGTATAGGGGGAAATTTGGGAGAGCATAGGGGATGCAGCCTGAACAGAGGGTGCAGGAGGGATACAGGGGTGCAAGGAGGATCCAGGCTAGAGAAGAGATGCAGGAGGGGATGCAGGGTGCGATGTGGACTGGATGAGGGGTGCAGGGGACGATTCGTGGGTGCAGGGGGGATGCAGGGTGGCTGAGGAGGGGCAGGGGACATGTGGGGTTACAGGGGGATGTCAGGGAGCAGGATGGGGGTCTCAGAGGAGGATGTAGGGATGCTGGGGGATGCAAGCTGGATGGTGGGTGCAGGGGGATATGGGGGTGCAAGGGGACGCAGGACAGAGGAGGGATGCAGGGGGGATGCAGGGGGTGATACGGGCTGGATGGGGAGTGCAGGGGGGAGACACAGGGTGAGTAGGGGTGTAGGAGAGATTTGGGGGTGCAGAGGGGATTCTGGCCGGTCGGAGACCGCAGGGGACACGCGGAGGATGCAAGGGGGTATGTAAAGGCGCAGGATGGGGGTTGCAGAGGAGGATGTAGGGATGCGGGGGATGCAGAGGATGCGGATGCAGAGGGGATGCGGGCGCATGCAGGGCGGACGCGGGGTCCGCAGGCCGGCCGGCGGGCGCTGTGAAGCCGGGTTGGGGAGGTGAGGGGGTGGTCTCGGTGCCCGAGCGGCGGCGGAAGCGCTGAGTCAGGCGGGGATGGGAGGGGGCTCGGGGGGGTCACGCACCTTCGTCCTCTCCCATAGGCTCGTCCCTCCAGGTGCAGCACAGCAGCATCAACCTCATGCAGCCGCGCTGCCCGGCGCCGCGCCGGGCCCTGCCGCTCCCGCGCCCCTGTCGCTGTCCCCGTGTCCCTGCCCGTGTCCCCCCGAGCCGGTCGGGCCCCCCCGGCCCTGCTGCGGCTCCGCGGGCGGCACCGCGGCGGGAGCTCCGCGCCGGCGCGGCCGAGGGGGGCGGGGCCTGGGCAAGGGAGGCGGGGCCAAAGGGGGCAAGGGGCGGGGCCTGATAGACGCGACAGGGGTGGGGCCGGGGCGTGGTCGGGGCGTGGTCTGAGGGCGTGGTCAGCGCGGAGGGGCGCGGTCAGTGCTGTGTGCGGGGTCGCGGGTGCGGGTTGGCCACAGGGGTGGTGTCCGGGGGTGTCCGTGGGGTCTGGGACCTGCGGGGCGATGGGGCCGTCACGGTGGGCAGGGCACGGATGTCCCCACCCACCGCTGGCCATCATGGGTGTCCCCGCCCGCCGTAGTGTCCCCAGCTACCCTGGTTCACCCGTCCCTGGCCGTCACGGGTGTCCCCAAATACCCCGGGCCAGCCCCGTGTGCCCCCACCCACCCCTGGCCATCATGGGTGTCCCCACCCGCTGTGGTGTCCCCAGCTATCTCCAGCCAGGGTACAGGTGTCCCCACCCACCCCTGGCCATCACGGGTGTCCCCATATGCTATGGTGTCCTCAGCTACCCCCAGCCAGCCCTGTGGGCAGGGCACGGGTGTCCTCGCCCATCCGTGACCATCACGAGTGGTCCCAACTACCCCGGGCCAGCCCCCTGGGCAATGCACAGCTGTCCCCACCTGCCATCCCTGGTCAGCACGGGTGTCCCAACTCACTGTGGTGTCCCCAAATACACCAGGCCAGGGTACAGGTGTCCCCACAGCCATCCCTAGCCCTCACAGGTGTTCCCACACAGCCCAGCTGTCACTGTGGTCAGGGCACGGGTGTCACCATCTACCCTGTACTGTCACGGGGGGGTGTGACACAGGTGTCCCTCTCATTCCCTGTGTTGTCACCATGGGACAGGGCATGGACATCCCTCTGCATCCCCAGGCCACCACCACAGGGCAGGGCACAGATTTTCGTGCTGTGTCCATGGGTTGACACTGTGGGACAAGGCATGGATGTCCCTTTTATTCCACGTACTGTGACCCTGAGATCGTGCCTGGGTGTATTTGCCATCCCCTAGGCTGGCACATGGCCATTGCCTTTGGCCCTCAGGCTGTGACCATGGGGCAGGGCAGGGGCCTCCTCCTGAGTTCCCAGACATCCTGAGTCCTTCTGAGTTCCCTGTGCATCCTCCTTGTCCCCCAGGCCGTTGCTCCAGGACAAGGCACAGATGTCCCCCTCACGCCCAGGACAGGGCACAGACCTCCCCCTGAATCCCAGGGTTGTCACTGTGGGATAGGCCGTGGCCACCCCAATTATCCCCGGGGCTGGCACTGGGGGACAGGGCAGGGGCAGCCCCGAGGTGCCCAGGCTGTCCCCTCACCCCGTGGCCCAGAGCTGTGACAATACAGTGCCACTGTGTCCCCAGGCTTGTGCAGAGCCACGGGCACAAGACCGGGGACAGTGACAGGGGCTGGGCTGGATTCCTCCATCATTGCCACCATCGCGGGGAGGGGGACACGGACATAGGACACAGGACAGAGCCAGAATCCTTTAAAAACTTGTCCTTTATTAGTCTGTCAGAAGCGAGTCCCTCTGTATAAGGGCGTCCCACCCAGTTATAGCAAAGTGAGCAACAGAAGGGACCGAGCCCCTCCTGCCCGCGGCCCCCCCAGACCGGGGGGGTCGCGGGGACCGGCGTGGGGGGCCAGGCCGACGGGGCCATCCCTCCCCGTGCAGCCCCCGCCGCCGGCATCCCCTTCCCTCCCTCCCTTCCTCCAATGTGGGGTACCCCTCCTCCTGCCCCCCCGAGGGGGTCAGCTCCGGGGCTGGGGAGGGGTGCGACCCCCCAAGCCCCCCCCAAAATCCCGCAGAGAGCGATAGCACCAAGGGGGACGGCTGCTCCCCGCAGTTTATTCCGCGCTCCCTGCCGGGACAGAGGGGCTGGGGGGCGACGGATGCTGTCGGAGGTGCTGGACCCCTTCTGGGAACGCGGGGCCCGGGACGGCCCCGGGATGGACGGGAGGGGTTTTGGGAGAGGGGGGCGTCTCAGCTTTGCTCGGGATTTACATTCTGGACCATGCAGTAGCACCAAAGTTCATGAGGTCAGCGGTGACGGCCGCGGTTACTTCCGCCTCCTCCCGCAGTACTTCCCTGCTGCGCAGCCCACGCCGCCTGCCATGGGGTGGGGGATGCACGGGGTGAGCCCCCCTTGCACCCCGGGGGGTGCTGGAGAAGGGCAGGGGGTGCAGGAGCCGGTCCCAGCACCAGCGCTCACCTCTAAAGCCCAGGGCACCGAGGGCTCCTCCGTAGGTCTTGGGGGGCTTCCCTGCAGGGAAAAGGAGGAGCTGGGTGAGCGGGACCCCCGTCCCCTCGGCTGCGGGGTGCAGGGGGGATGTGCACCCCCCACACACCCCAAAAATGCCCCATGCGGGGGGGGATGGACACTCACCACCAAATCCCAGCTGGCCGCCGACCCCACCTGGAAGGAGAGCGAAGCTCTCAGCACGCGCTGGGCACCCACATCGCTCTGCCCTGCACCCCCCAGCTGAGCCCCCCCGGCTCAGCAGAGCTCCCGGGGTCCCTCCCCAGCCCGTGGCCGTGTCCCTGTGCTCCGTGGGCTTTGTGTATCCCCGGGAGCCGGGCAGGCACCGGGATGTGCCCGGGGTGTGTGCTGAGGGTGGTACCTGGAAATACTGGTGACACGCCGAAGCCGGGAACTCCAACCCCTGGGGAAAAAGTGACAGCCAGTGACAGCCTGTGACAGCAGTGCCACCCCAGCCCGGGCAGGGGACACCCTGGCTGGGTTTGCTTGCTCAGTGCAGGGACAGAAGCCACGGCAAAAGCCCCTGTCCCTGCCATGGCACCCATCTGGCTTCCCAGTGCTCAGCAGGGAGTGGCAGCAGAGTGGGGACAGCATGTGGGGACAAGTGTGGTGTGGTGGGGGACATGCTCACATCCCAGCCCCAAACCACAGCACTCACCTAGACCAGCACCAAAACCTGCAAGGGGAGAGCCCCAGTGAGGGTGGGGAGTGTTGGGATGGGGACAGGGGTGAGGACAGGGACCAGAGTCACCCCTGCAGCTCCTCTGGCTGCTCCTTACCTGGCTTGGGAGGTTTCCCAGCAGCTCCTGGATATAAGAGTCCTGTGTCAGAGAGGGGCAGCAGCACAGCCCCTGCTCCAACTCTCTGCCCCCAGTGCTGAAGCCAGACCCTTCTAAGGGTCCAGAGGGTCCCCAGGAGGGACCTGCAGCTCCACATGTGAGGGACATGGTATGGGACTGTCCCCTGTTCCCATGGCACTGGCAACACCGGTGTTATGGCCCCCAGTCCCTTCTCAGCAACGAATCACACCCTGGGAGCAGGGCAGGCACAAGGTGACAGTGTGGGGTGGGACTGTGTCAGGGGACCAGGAGGGACAAAAGTGACTCTGCATCCCCTTCATCCCATAAACCCCTTTCCTTCTGGGCACTCTGCTAGCACACAGCTGCCACTCCCTGCAGCCCAGCCCTGGGAGCCCCAGTGCCAGGGCCAGCATCACTCACCAACACCGAGCCCACCGACTCCAAGGCCACCAACTCCAAGGCCACCTATGATGGGTGAACATCAGTGAGGACAGGCATTGTCTGATCCACTCCTTATCCAGCCCTGAGTGTGCCCATCCTTCCTTGGGCAGCCCTGCTCCCTCCATGCCCAGGGGGAGCATCCCTCTGTCCCTATCCCTCGGGGGGAGCATCGCTCCACCTGCATCCCTCTGGGAAAGCATCCTGCTGCTCACATCCCTCTGGGGGAGCATCTGTCTGCCTGCACATCCCCACTGCTCAGGCTTGGCTGCTGCCAGTACTTACCTGGGAGGCCACCAACTCCTGGCACTCCAACCCCGGGCACACCTGCCAGAGAGGGAACATTAATGCCTGTCCCCCTCTAACCTGGCACCCTCAGCTCAGAGCAGTCCCAGCCAGGTGGCCCTGGCACCCACCCTGGGTGTCCCCAGCACCCATGACACACACAGGAGAAAAACATCCCCAGTGTGTCCAGGACAGGGGGTAGAGGTGGCACTTAGCACTCCTGGGTGACAGCACATCACCTTCCATGCCTGGGCCACCAGGGGACAAGGGGACATGCAGGGGACACAAAGTCAGCACCCCGATGGCCACATGAGGAGGGTGCCTGGGGACAGTCTGAGGTGGGACGTGGGGCAGGGTGGTGGAGACACTTACCAAATTTGGGAGGTTTAGCACCTACTTGGGGGATGCCTGCCAAGTGAAGGAGGACACCTCAGTTAGGACACACCTCCCACATGCCACCATCCCCCATCCTGCCTGCATCACTGCCCCTGCCACCCCTCCACCTGGCTGGGTGGCTTTCAGTGTTCCCAGCCGCTGCTGTCCCCAAGCAGGGCCCCCGGTGGGGTGTGACAAAGCACGTACCTGCCCCGGGGAGGACTCCAGCTCCAGGTACTCCCACACCTGGCACCAACCCGGGCACGCCAACACCGGGTACTCCAACACCGGGCACTCCAACACCGGGTACTCCAACACCGGGCACTCCAACACCGGGCACCCCTCCGACCCCGGCTCCTGTGGAGAGAGGGTGAGGCAGCACGGGGTGACCCCTGCGTGATCCCCATTCTTGCATGGGGGGATGTGCCTGGCACAGGGTGCCCACCCCCAACGCTCCCCAGCGTCCCCTGCACCAGTCTGTGCCCCTGCAGGTGCCCCCTGGCTGTGAGTGGTGGGTTTCTCTGGTCGACTCACCGAATTTCGCTGCCTTTGCTGCTGCTTTCGCTGCTGCGGCCGGACCTCCAACCCCTGCACGGAGACAGCAGGAGGGTCTCAGCACCCCTGGAGGGTCCCCTCAGCAAACCTGGGCAGAGCCTTGTCTGCATCCTCCCAGGGGGAACCATGAGTTGATGGAGACCACTGAGGTTCTCCTCACGCCTGTCCTGCACCAGAACTGTCCCCACACCAGCCCGGCTGCCACCACCACCATCCTCCCTCCTCCTCACCTGGGACACCTCCAACACCAGGGACCAGGCCACCTACACCGGGAACAAGGCCACCTACACCGGGAACAAGGCCACCTACACCAGGAGCCAGGCCACCTGCTCCTGCAAGGACAGAGGGAATTGGGGGACTGGCTTTGGCTCAGGGAGAGAAGGGGTGGGAGGAGTGGGCTGAGAAGGCATGGCAGGCTGGGGGGGAAGATGGATGGATGGTCAGTGGTTGAATGGATGGATAGTGAGATTGATGAATAGATGGATGGTGAGATGGATGAATGGTTGAACGGATGGTGACATGGATGGATGGTTGAGATGGATGGATGTGGAGTGTTTGAATGGATGGTGAGATGGATGGGTGGATGGATGTACAGGGAAGGGAACAGATGGATACTCAGATGGGTTGTGGTGGGTAGAAGAGGGGGTGTTTGGATGGTGAACCTCAGACGCTCCATCCAGCTCTCTGGAGAGCAGCCCTGACACAGCCAGACCCACATCCCACCCACAGCCCTGGGGAGAGCTCATCCCTCACCCCGACCCACAGGGACCCCATGCAGGGCTGGACCTTGGCCCCAACCAGGGTTGGGGGCAGCAGGAGACAGGACAGGTGGGACAACCCTGGAGAGATCCCAGCTTACCGAACTTGGCTGCTTTGGCGGCTGCTTTGGCGGCTGCAGGACCAACTCCTGGGGGAGAGGGGAGGAGAAGGGCAGGGATGGATGGGCCGCGGTGGCCACACCGGCACCCCCAGCCAGCACTGCTGGGGACACCTGAGTGTCCCATGGACACCACCTCACCTGGAATGCCGACCCCACCGGGCACCAGACCAGGCACACCCACACCAGGAACACCGACACCGGGAACACCAACTCCGGGAACGCCAACGCCAGGAACGCCAACGCCAGGAACGCCAACGCCGGGAACGCCAACGCCGGGAACACGTCCTGCTCCCGCAGAGAGGTCCCGGGATGTGGCCGAGCAGGTAGGTTCCACAGCAGGGGTCCCACTGACCCCTCTCACCACCCAGAGCACCAAGGTGGCCCCCACTCCACCCACGGGCAAACATCTCTCCTGCCCCCCAGGGAAGGGCTGGTGGGGACTCACCTTTCGCTGCGGCTTTCGCTGCCGCCTTCGCTGCGGCCGCTGCGGCTGCCGGGCCACCCACTGTGGGGACACAGGGGACAGTGAGGGGACAGGCAAGGCCAGTGGCACCCCACTGGCTGGGGACAGCCCAGCTGCTCACCTCCAACACCAGGCACCACGCCGGGAACTCCAGGCACGCCGGGCACGCCCGGGACACCAGGAACACCAGGAACACCGGGGACACCAGGGACACCGGGAACGCCAGGAACGCCAGCGATACCAGGAACACCAGCTCCTGCAGGCAACGAGATTGGGAGAAGTTAGATTTGTTGCAGCAACAGCTGAAAGGGTGAGACCTCATCTTGGCTCTGCTCTTGTCATCGTGCTGTGGTGAACAGAACATCCCAAGGCCTTGTCCAGAACAGACCAAGCAGTGCAAGGGAAGGATCAATTTCCTGTCTTGCTAGACCCAGTGGGATGCACTTGGTGATTCCCACCGTGTTTTTGGAAGGTGGTGGATAACCCAGGACAGAAGTCCCTCTGCCAGGGATCTCTGCCCACCCTGGCAGTGAGGCTGAGCCCTTGGCACCAGATCCTGTGTCAGGTCTGTTGCTGGAAAACAGCTTTGGAACAAACCCAAAGATCAAGTCCAAAGTCATGAGCTGGGTCTCCCCGTTCCCTCGTACGTACCATATTTAGCTGCCTTTGCTGCTGCTGCTGCCGACGGCACCCCTGGGGACAAGGAGAGAGGGATCCTCAGCCACCACGGCCCCACAGAGCTGGGTGGTGGGGACAGGGCTCCTGGGAACAGTCACCTGCCACCCCGGGGACAGCTCCAACGCCGGGCACCAGTCCGGGGACAGCTCCAACTCCGGGTACGAGGCCTGGGACACCACCGACCCCAACACCGGGAACGCCAACTCCAGGGACACCAACACCAGGAACACCAGCTCCTGCAGGGAACAAGGGGGGAGCAGTCAGAGCTCGTTGCAGCAGCAGTTGAAAGGTCCAGGGACCTTGTCATGGCTCTGCTCTTGTCATGGTGCTGTTGTGAGCAGAGCATCCCTGGCCTTGTCCAGGAGAGAATACAGCAGTGCCAGGGAGGGATTGGTCCCCTGTCTTGTAAGACCCAGTTGGATGCACTTGCTGGATTCCACCAGGCCTTTGGAAGGTGGTGGGTGACCTTGGGCAAGGCTCCCTCTGCCAGGGATCTCTGCCCACCCTGCACTGAGGCTGAGCCTTCAGGCACAGTGTGCTAGTTCTGCTGCTGGAAAAATCAATTGGAACAAACCCCAGAAATTCAGACCAAGTGTAGAGACGTGAGCTGGGTCTCCCCGTTCCCTCGTACGTACCGATCTTAGCTGCCTTTGCTGCTGCTGCTGCCGACGGCACCCCTGGGGACAAGGAGAGAGGGACCCTCAGCCACCACGGCCCCACAGAGCCGGGTGGTGGGGACAGGGCTCCTGGGAACAGTCACCTGCCACCCCGGGGACAGCTCCAACGCCGGGCACCAGTCCGGGGACAGCTCCAACTCCGGGCACGAGGCCTGGGACACCACCGACCCCAACACCGGGAACGCCAACACCAGGAACACCAACACCGGGAACACCAGCTCCTGCAGGGAACAAGAGGGGAGCAGTCAGAGCTCGTTGCAGCAACAGCTGAGAGGTCCAGGGATCTCTGCCCAAATGGTAGCCAGGCTCAGCCCTTGGGCACCAGATCCTCTGTCAGGATCCTGTGTCTGCTGATGAAAAAATTGGAATTGATACAAAACTCGTGATTTCAGATTGAGTCCAAAGACATGAGTTGGGGTCTCATTGTTCACTTCCACGAAGCAGCTTCCAGAGACCCTGGAGAGGGACCAGGTCCCACCCGGGGGATGAAGCCAAGCCTGGCTGGAGCAGCTGGGAGCTGGGCTGAGCACATCCCACCCTCCCTCTGCAGTGATCCCCAGGGGACCCCCTGTGTGTGGTGGGTGCAGAGGGTGCTCAGGGCTCCCGGGGGCCGTGGGGGCTCCGCACAGCACGTACCGATCTTAGCTGCCTTTGCTGCTGCTGCTGCCGACGGCACCCCTGGGGACAAGGAGAGAGGGACCCTCAGCCACCACGGCCCCACAGAGCCGGGTGGTGGGGACAGGGCTCCTGGGAACAGTCACCTGCCACCCCGGGGACAGCTCCAACGCCGGGCACCAGTCCGGGGACAGCTCCAACTCCGGGCACGAGGCCTGGGACACCACCGACCCCAACACCGGGAACGCCAACACCAGGAACACCAACACCGGGAACACCAGCTCCTGCAGGGAACAAGAGGGGAGCAGTCAGAGCTCGTTGCAGCAGCAGCTGAAAGGTCCAGGGACCTTGTCACGGCTCTGCTCTTGTCATCCTGGTGAACAAACATTGCACTGCCACATCCAGGAATAACAGCAGTGGGGCAAGGGAGGGATTGCTCCCCTGTCTTGCTAGACCCAGTTGGATGCACTTGCTGGATGCCACCAGGTCTTTGGAAGGTGGTGGGTGACCCTGGGCAAGGGTCCCTCTGCCAGGGATCTCTGCCCACCCTGGCAATGAGGCTGAGCCCTTGGGCACCAGATCCTGTATCAAGTCTGCTGCTGGGGGTTTGGAACAAACCCCAGGAATTCAGACCAAGTGCAGAGACGTGAGCTGGGTCTCCCCGTTCCCTCGTACGTACCGATCTTAGCTGCCTTTGCTGCTGCTGCTGCCGACGGCACCCCTGGGGACAAGGAGAGAGGGACCCTCAGCCACCACGGCCCCACAGAGCCGGGTGGTGGGGACAGGGCTCCTGGGAACAGTCACCTGCCACCCCGGGGACAGCTCCAACGCCGGGCACCAGTCCAGGGACAGCTCCAACTCCGGGTACAAGGCCTGGGACACCACCGACCCCAACACCGGGAACGCCAACACCAGGAACACCAACACCGGGAACACCAGCTCCTGCAGGGAACAAGAGGGGAGCAGACAGAGCTCGTTGCAGCAGCAGCTGAATGGTGGGACTTTGTCATGGCTCTGCTCTCATCCTCCTGCCGTGATGAGCAGAGCATCCACTGGTCAGACTGGGGAGCTGCCCAGGGCACTGACAGCCCTGACCCAGGCCCATGGGGACAAGCATCAGGTCACTTCTGGAAGGACCCACTGCAAGAGGTGCCCTGATGGGCAGAGGCACCACAGCACAGAGCACACTCTGCCAAGGTTCTCCCTGAATCCATCCTTCCCTGAGTATTTGGTGGGACTTTTTTAATTACGAAACACATAGCAGAAATGGAAGAAATGAGCATTAGTGGTTTAGCTCTCAAAGGAGCGCTGCCATCAAGCATGGCTCCACTTCAATATTGCCAGGGCTCAGCAGTGACGATGGAGAAGAAGGTCCTGGGACATGGCCAGGTAACCACTGGCTCTGCCTTTTGGAGCAGCATTTGGATCAGCACATGGACTCCCAGTCCCAGTGTGGAACCTCAGGGCCAATTCTGCCTCCTCTCTGTGCCTGAGCTCCCAGACTTCCTCCACTTGGCCATGTCCCTCATCCCCACTGGAGCTCCATGGGGTGGTTATGCCTGCTGGGCAAGACCCAGTTGGATGCACTTGCTGGATGCCACCAGGCCTTTGGAAGGTGGTGGGTGACCTTGGGCAGGGCTCCCTCTGCCAGGGATCTCAGCCCACCCTGCAGTGAGGCTGAGCCCTTGGGCACCAGATCCTGTATCAAGTCTGCTGCTGGAAAAATCGATTGGAACAAGCCCCAGGAATTCAGACCAAGTGCAGAGACATGAGCTGGGTCTCCCCGTTCCCTCGTACGTACCATATTTAGCTGCCTTTGCTGCTGCTGCTGCCGATGGCACCCCTGGGGACAAGCAGAGAGGGACCCTCAGCCACCACGGCCCCACAGAGCTGGGTGGTGGGGACAGGGCTCCTGGGAACAGTCACCTGCCACCCCGGGGACAGCTCCAACGCCGGGCACCAGTCCGGGGACAGCTCCAACTCCGGGCACGAGGCCTGGGACACCACCGACCCCAACACCGGGAACGCCAACACCAGGAACACCAACCCCGGGAACGCCAGCTCCTGCAGGGAACAAGAGGGGAGCAGTCAGAGCTCGTTGCAGCAGCAGCTGAAAGGTCCAGGGACCTTGTCATGGCTCTGCTCTTGTCATGGTGCCATGGTGAGCAGAGCATCCCTGGCCTTGTCCAGGAGACATCAGTGACAGGGGGGATGGGTTCCCTGACTCTTCCAGCAATCACTGGGAAGTCACCACGACACAGAGGACCACAGTGATCCTCATCATCACGGGGGGCTCAAGGTGGTCTTCATCATGGGGACAACAAGCCTTGCAGCCAAACAGGCCACAGAGGAGAATTGGCTGGTGGTCCCCAGTAGCTCTGTGGAAGGGCTGAGTGCCCAGGGCACTGGTCAGACTGGGGAGTTGCCCAGGGCACTAAGAGCCATGACCCAGTAGCCACAGGGACAAGCATCAAGTCCTTTCTGGAAGGGCTGAGAGGTTGTCCTCATAGTCCCCTGCTCAGCAGGGCCCTGGCACCCCAGCACAGAGCACCCACTGCCAAGGTTCTCCCTGAATCCCCTCCTTCCCTGGGCATGTGGTGCGACTTTTTTTTCCCCAGAAGATGTGGAGGAAAAGTGGAAGAAATGGGCATCAATGATTTAACCCTCAAAGGAGAGCTGCCACAGAGCATGGCTCCTCCTAGGCATTCCCACAGTGACGATGGAGAAGGTCCTGGGACCTGGCCAGGTAACCACTGGCTCTGCCTTTTGGAACAGCAATTGGATCAGCACATGGACCCCCAGTCCCAGGTGGAGCCTCAGGGCCAATTCTGCCTCCTCTCTGTGCCTGAGCTCCCAGACTTCCTCCACTTGGCCATGTCCCTCATCCTCACTGGAGCTCCATGGGGTGGTTATGCCTGCTGGGCAAGACCCAGCTGGATGCACTTGCTGGATGCCACCAGGTCTTTGGAAGGTGGTGGGTGACCTTGGGCAGGGCTCCCTCTGCCAAGGATCTCTGCCCACCCTTGGGCACCAGATCCTGTCTCAGATCTGCTGCTAGAAAAAATGGATTTGGAACAAAGCCCAAAAATTCAGACCAAATGCAAAGACATGAGCTGGAGTCTCATCATTCCTTTCCATGAAGCAGCTTCCAGAGACCCTGGAGAGGGACCAGGTCCCACCCGGGGGATGAAGCCAAGCCTGGCTGGAGCAGCTGGGAGCTGGGCTGAGCACATCCCACCCTCCCTCTGCAGTGATCCCCAGGGGACCCCCTGTGTGTGGCGGGCACAGAGGGTGCTCAGGGCTCCTGGGGGCCGTGGGGGCTCCGCACAGCACGTACCGATCTTAGCTGCCTTTGCTGCTGCTGCTGCCGACGGCACCCCTGAGGACAAGGAGAGAGGGACCCTCAGCCACCACAGCCCCACAGAGCCGGGTGGTGGGGACAGGGCTCCTGGGAACAGTCACCTGCCACCCCGGGGACAGCTCCAACGCCGGGCACCAGTCCGGGGACAGCTCCAACTCCGGGTACGAGGCCTGGGACACCACCAACTCCAGGCACTGCCCCTGGAGCTGGAGGGAAGCAGAACAGTCAAACTCCCCCAAAACACCCCTCTCAGCCACTGGGTTGTCCCAGGGTCTTAAGACACTCCAGAGTACCTGACTTTGTAGTGGGTTCCCCCTCCTCACAAAGCAGCTGCTCAGGGAAGCCAAGTACAGCCAGGACTGCAATTCCCAGCTCCCTACACCCAGTTCAGGGGTTTGGAGGCCACCCAGGAACTTGGAGACCCTAGCACTGGGGTTGTAAATCCCAGCTGTGCCCAGGGCTGGCACTTTTTCCCTGGATGCTCCAATGAGTGCTTTACTACCCATTTTTTTCCCTCAAAAGAGCCAAGGAGGAAACAGAGAGAAGGAGACCTGCATCATGAGGAGCATCCCTCTGCTAAGGAGTGACAGCTCG
This sequence comes from Myiozetetes cayanensis, assembly GCF_022539395.1. Lineage (NCBI taxonomy): Eukaryota > Metazoa > Chordata > Aves > Passeriformes > Tyrannidae > Myiozetetes > Myiozetetes cayanensis. The sequence goes on along the minus strand of NW_026087522.1, from coordinate 4,412,234 downwards.
GTACAGACACCATGTCCCTCGACACCCTGCTGGCACCTGGCACAGCAAACCCCTATCTCTTATGGAGAAACCACATGTGAGGGGGATGCACTCCCCCATGCCAGGCTGCTGCATCACAAGGGGCCGATCAGCCCATCGTCACTGCCCAAAAAGCTATAGAAGCCAGGATAGAGAACTGGGAGAGCACCCCAGGAGGTGGGACAGGGGCTGCTGGGGCAGGTGGTGGAGCCACACAGCCCTGCTATCAGTGAAGGCTTCTCCATGTCCCGAGATGTGACCGTGGCACCGGGAACTCACCAAAGGCTCCTGCCTTCGCCGCCGCCTTTGCTGCTGCTGCTGCCGCCGCTGGTCCTCCAACTGGGGGATGTCAGAGAGTCAGGGGTGTGGGACAAGGGGAGGTGACCCCCCCTGAACCCCAGGGCCAAGCCCTGTCACCCCCTCACCTCCAGCTCCTGGCACACCGGGTACCAAACCGCCGACTCCTGGGATGCCGCCAACCCCGGGCAGGACACCGGCTCCTGCCACAAGGGAGAAGAAGATGGTCAGCCCAGCGATGCAGGGACACGACCAACGCACCCCCAGCCTGGCAGGGAGGGCCCAGCTGCCCCGCTGGGGACACGTGCGGTGGATGTGCCGTGCAGGGCCACTCACCGTATTTGGCTGCTGCCTTTGCCGCGGCCGCCTGAGCTCCGACTCCTTGGGAAGGACATGGGCAACCGCTGAGGTGCCATCCCCACCTCGGCTCCCCCACCCCACAGGGACCCTGGGGACCGGGCACTCCTGCCAGCATCTGTCCCCTTCACCTCTGGGACATGATGCACCCTCCAGGCTGTCCCCTGGGGTCACCAGACAGCTGGGCAGTGCCCAACACCCCAAAGGGACAGGGTGCCCGGTCCCCCTGCCCTGCCCGTGCCAGTCCCACACCCTGGGGCTGCGGGGTCGGAGTGTACCTGTCCCGGTGGGATACCCTGCCTTCCCTGCCACAAGGCCTGCTCCTGGCCCACCGGGCCTGAGGCCTGCAACCACAAACACAACGGCACAGCCACGTCAGGCACCGGCCCGAGGAAGGAGGAGGAAGGAGCAGCTCCCTTGCCCAAAGGGTCTCCTCCCCCTGGCACCGAAGGATGCCCAGAGCCAGCTCCTCCCCAGCCCAGCTGCCACTTCAAACATCCCCTCCTGGAGCTGGCGGTGGCTCAGGATGTCCTACGGATCAACAGCTCCCAGCTCCGTGGCGTGGGGTACTGGGAGGGTTGACTGTCTCCCAGCCAGGCCCACAGCCATCATGGGCAAGCCATGAGGTCCCCAGGGAAACACCTGGGAGTGGGATGCCCCTCACGCCGCCCCGAGGGTCGCGGTGGCACCCAGTGGAGCCACGACCGCAGAGTGAGGGCTATGGGCACTCACTGTGGGGCAGCTTACCATTGGTGTAGGGCAATCCATAGCCACCTGGAGAGGAGAGAAGGGGGGGGTTAGCACCTGGCTGCCCGTGGCTGTGCTCCTGCCCCTCTCTGCCAGCCGCCTGCGCGGCACCAGCCCTGGGGGCTCCTTCCGTGGGGATAGTAAATCCTCCAGGATACAAACCCACGTGGAGGAGCCAGGCCAGGAGATGTTCTCCCTCACCTTGGAAGCAGTGGCTCCAAGGAGAGCTGCCCACTCCCAGCCCTGTGCCGAGGGCTGTGGTGCCTGAAGCTGGTTTTGCAGGAGCCTCCCACGACCCCGCTCTGGCAGGGGGTCCCCCAGGAGCCCCGCGGCAAGAGCTGTACCCAGCTGGCTGCGCCACAGCCAGCTCCAGAGGAAAGGGTTTAATTGGAATCAGGGCTTGGGAGCCTCCACTGAAACGTGACCTCCTTAGGAGGTCGGCCTGAAGGGACAGGGAGGGATTACGAGCGGGAACATCATGGCCAGGGAAGCGTCTCCTTGCGAAAGAGCCGGATCCCAGCGGATCCCAGTGCTTGGAAGGGCGCGGGGATGCCCCAAACTCAGCGGGAACTGCGCCCTGGGGAGCAGCATCCAGCTCCCATCACTGCTGGCAGCGGCCTGAGGGGAGGAGATGGGCTGCCACATTCCTGATGGGAACAGCAGGCAGGGTGGAGAGTGTCTCACACCCCAAGCCCTCCTGCCGAGGGGGCTGCCCTGGGCAGGGCAGGACTGGATTGCTCATGGCACAGCATCTCCCTGAGCACAGGACGCCATCCCCTCCCACAGCCAGCATGTGGGGACCAGATTTCCCTGCACTCTGCCAGGCTGTCCCATGGTGTCCCACACCAGCACAGCGCTGCTGGAGGGCAGAGGCTTTTCCAGGCTGTGGCAGCTGTGAGCTGTGCCACGTGTCCTCCACCTGGAGGACCCCCCTTGCCCATCTTGGGGCACCTCATCAGCACTTTGCTCACCCCAAAGCTGTGAAAGGGTCTGGCACTGGGGTGACACTCCTGGAGGTGACTCCAAGAGTCCAAGTCCTTGGGTCTCCAAGGGTTTTGCCAGCCCCTCCTCACTCTGAGCTGGATGGGAGAGCAGCTCCTGCCCTGGACTGTGCCCATGGGGATGTCACCAGAACTGCCAGGGTGGCTCAGGCCAATGGGCACTGTGGGTGTCACGGGAAGGGCTCTGCACAGACTGATGTCACCCAAGCACAGCTGGACACTGGGATCCCTACGGCATCAGTGGGACCTCGATCTCAGCCACAGCTTCAGGTTGAGCCCCCAGCAAGGGGGGTGACCCCAGGACCACCTCCTGAGCAGGGACAGCACAGGAGCAAATCATGCAACAAGGTGACCTGCCACTGACAGTGTACTTTGGCCTGTCCCCTCATCCCCTCTCAGCCCAGACCTGCTGCAATGGGGACAGTGCAGGGGAACACCCTCATGTGTGGCAGCCCCCGGATCCATCTGCAGCATCTAAACAAGAGCCTCTGCAGCCAGCCTGGCCTTTCCTGCACTGCCAGCCCCAAATCCTCAGAGGGGACAAACTGACATTCCCCGACACCCCAGGAACAACCCGAGTGTCAGGTGAAACCGCAGCTGGGGACAGCCCTGCTGTCCTGCACCTACAGGCTCCCTGACCATGGGGGGAGTGTCCTCCCGGGATATATTTGGTGACGGCTCCCCGGAGGTGGCTCAGCTGGGCTGTGGGCCACCGTGGGAGGGAGCCAGGCACGGCTGGCAGCTTGTCCTGCACACCGGGCACCCCATGAAAGGCGGTTTGGGGCCGGGAGCCCAGACGGGATCCGGCGGCGGGGCCCTGACGAGCGTAACTGTGCTCGGCGGAGGAAACCGGGGCGGGCCAAGCATTCCCGCTGCCGTTTGTGGTGACGGGCCCCGTCGGGGGGAAGCCGGCAGAGCTGCCGGGGCTGGCGCCCGTGCCGGGCCGGGATGTGCTTCCCGAGGGTGGGCTGCCCTTGCCCAGGCTCTCCTGCCTGCAGCAACCTGGTGAGTGGGGAAAGCAGCCCCCCAGGCGTGGGAGTCCCTGCCTGGATCTGGCTGCCCTCCTCCTCCTCCTCCTCAAGGGGATGCACTTGGAGCTGGCAGCACGGCCCCTGGAGGGTACAGTGTGTGCCACTGTCCCCCCATGGGCAGAGCTGGCACAGGGCTGGGGGATGGAGCCCCCCGGATCAGCCCAGCCTGGGAAGGGAGTGCTGAGCTCCACCAGGCCTCCCCAGGCTGGGGCTGAGCCTCCTTGGGAAGGGAGACCTGCCTGGAGCTGCTTGGCACAGCTCCTTGAGCCAGGACGCCTGGCCCAGGTGAATGCCTGGCACAACCCCAGGAGGCACAGTGAGAAGACAGCCCCTGAAAGGCTGTGCCTCCTGCCAGGAGGAGCTGGCAGGGACATCTCAGGGTGGCCTGGCCAAAGCACGTCCCCAGAACACGACCTTCCCTACCTTACACCAGCTGGAGAGAGGCACAGCATTGTCCATGTGGACCAGGGGCAAGAGCAGAGGCATCACCCCAGCACCTGCCCATGGGGCAGCTGCAGGCAGGGTTGCCCAGGGGCCCATCTGCCCAGAGCCCTGGGCACTGTCCTGCTGTCCCAGGGCCAGCACCAGCACTGCCAGGTCCAGGGGACCCGTGGGCACAGCCCCAGGGGAACGGCGGGTCCTTCTCCTGACACTGCCGGGGGTCCTCCACCCGCAGCCCCGCTGGCTGTGGCAGCAGCTTACCTGGGAGCTTAGGAGCTTTGATGGGATACCCCAGAGGGACACCGGGCTGCTGACCTCCAAAACCTCCCAGTCCTGCAAAGCCAACAGCACACTCTCACCTGGAGCCCGCGCCACGACCGCCACCAGTCCTTGGGAGAGGGGAGCGCCCCAGGGCACCCCAGGAGAGGAGAGTGGGTGGCCTAGGAAGCCCTGAGGCATCTTCTGGCATGGGGAGACCATGGCTGTGATGGACAGGCTTGGGAAGGAAGAGAAAGGACAGGCAAGAGAGACGGGACACTCACCGGGGATTCCTCCAAAGGCTCCAACTCCTGAAAGGAAACACAAGGACACCTGTGTGAGCCCCAGGGCTGGGCCTGGAGGCCAAATCAGCCTGAGGGGGTTCAGCTGGAGGTTGGCTGAGCTCACCCATGTGCCCTGGAGGGCTGTGATCCCAAAGGATGGGCTGGAGCCAGCTCCAGTGGGATAGGGGGGCAGAGCTGGAGCCAGCCATGAGCCCATCCTGGTGTTCCCAGAGGACTGAGGGACCTACCTGGACCTTTAGGCTTGACTCCAGCTCCAGTGGGTACTCCGGGCAGCACCCCTACACCAGGGAAGCGAACGCCTGCAGCAGAGAGCCGAGGGTGAGCCGGGGCATCACGATGTTCCTGGTACCCAAGACCGCCACACCCAGCTCCCAAATCCTTGTCACCCACCTCTGGCTCAGAACTAACTGTGGGACAGGGCACCCTCATCCTCAGGTGCTTGCCAGGACTGCTCTGTGCCAGCCTGCCTGCACCCCCCAGCTGCCAGGGAAGGGTTTGCTGCAGCCCTGGAGCTGCCTGGGGCTTGGGGAGCTTAGAGGGAACATGGCACTCAGGAGTGAGTGCCACCACTGACAGCAAAGCACAGCCAAGCCTCTGCCCTGGAGATGCACAGTGGCCTCAGGACTCTTCCAGGAGCAGGGGGTGGTCCTGCCTGCTGGACCCCAACCCTCCCAGGGCAGCAGACAGTGTTTTGGCCTGGCAGTGTTTAGGTTGGGTTTTTGGGTTTCAAGTTTCTCTTTCGTTTGGTTTTGGTTTGGATTTTTTTTTCCCCCTCTTACAAATGTCTTTCATTATAACTCGTGCGTTTTCAGACATGGAAAAGACATTCCTGACCAGCAACACACTTCTTCTCCGGACAGTGTCGAAACATCTTGTTTTCACAAGTTTTCCTCCCCCAAATTACTCTGCACTGAGGAATTCCTCTCTCCCCGCCACCTCCTCCCCCTCCTTCCCACGCCAGCCCTGCCGTGGCCGTGCCAGCTCCTCTCCCGGTGCCGGTGCCGCCTGCTCCCGCTGAGCTTGGCACGGGACCCCCGGAGATGCCGGGTCCCCCCTGCCGTCGGCACAGTGGAAATGTCACCGTGACCTCAGCAGAAGGGTTTGGAAGCTGCAGGGAGCAGCGCGGGGCAGACAGGGAGGCTGGCAGGGACAGGGCAGGGCGCTCTGCCCACTTGGGGTGCTGGCACCGGGCAGGGGGACCTCTTGGAACTTGGGGTGCTGGTGGCGGGGTAGGGATCCTTTTGGAGGTTGAGGTGCTGCTGGTGGGGGTTGGGAATCCCTTCAGAAATTGGGGTGCTGCTGGTGAGATGGGAATCCCCTCAGAGGTCGGGGTGCTGCTGACAGGGTAAAGGGTGAAGACTCCCTTGGAGGTTGGGGTGATGCTGGCGGGATGAGGACCCCCTTGGAAGTTGGTATCCTGCTGGTGGCATGGGAATCCCCTCAGAGGTCAGGGTGTCTCTGGCAGAGTGGGCACCCTCTCAGAGATCAGAGTGCTGCTGGTGGGGTTGGGACCCCCACAGAGGTTGGGGCGCTGCTGGTGGGTGGGCTAGGGACCCCCCCCACTCACCTGCTCCGGGGAGCACGCCGCCCGGAAAAGCTCCAGGAATCCCAGCACCTGCCAGGCAAGAGAAATCCGGGGATGAGGGCCCGGGTGCACTGGTTTCCCTCCCTGGCCCCTGGCTCTGGGGCCGTGCACCTACCTGGTATTTTAGGGGGTTTCCCTGCCGCGCCAACCCCGGGCTGCACCGCGCCCGGTACCACGGCACCTGCAGGCAGCAGAGACCCCTGAGCCCCGGCACCGGCTCCTGCCCGCCCCGGCGGGCACGGCGACAGGTCTGCCCCAGGCTTGGCTACGCTGGGGACGAGGGGTGTTTCCTACCTGTGGAGACCCCGAGGCCACCGGGACCACCAATTCCACCCACGCCTCCAAGGCCAGCACCTGGGGGCATTGGGAAGAGGAGTGTGCCGGCGGGAGATGCCAGCGCTGAGCTGCGGCTGGCCGGAACGGTGCCAAAGAAGGGACAAGGTCAGGGTGGCTCTTGGAGGGGAGGAGAGGGGCGAAGGGGACATCCTGAGGCAGTGCCAGGGTGTACTGTGCCTGGGGACCAGGCAGCTCGGTGCTCTCTGCTCCTGGGGGCTCAGGTTTGACCGGTTTACCTGTGCCTGGGTCCCTCCGAACCGGTGGGGATCCCAGTGGGAGCGGCACCTCCTGCTTGCAGCCCCCCAGCTCCAGGGGGAAATCTTTCCTAACCTAGAGTCCCAGGGGACACCAGGAGTCCCCGGGAGCTGCAGGAGCCCCGGTGTGGCCCTGGCCTTACCCAGACCCCCCCAGCACTCACCAGCTTTCGCAGCAGCCTTGAGAGCCGCGGCCGAGGCGGCCCCTGGGAAGGCCCCCCCAGGGAAGGCACCTCCTGGGAAGAGACCTGCAGCACCTGTGGGGAGAACAACCAGCGTGAGCATCATCAAAAAGCAGCTGCCAAGGGGGTGTCCTGCCCTCCGTGGTGGGTGCAGAGCTGGGGGTGCTGTGCGGCGGTGCCAGGGCTGGCGTTAGGCTGGGCGAGGCGGTGGTTAGCAGGCACTGCCCTGTCCTGCATCCCCCAAATTCCTGCTCCCATCTGCACCCCACTCATCTCAAACACCACCCTGCAGTGGGTGCTGCCACCCCTGCAGCCTCAGGGAGGCTGGCTGACCCTGTGCAGGCACTGCCCCTCTGTCCCCCTGCAGACCCCAGACTGCTCCTCGCCTGTGGGGTCACCCCGCTGTGGTTGATGCTGTGGTGTTGGGGGACCACAGGGCTGCCTGCTGGTGGCTGCAGTCCCTCAGGCCTGGGAAGGGATGCCCAGGCAGGGTATGGAGCGCTATGGGAAGACAAGGGACGTGCTGTCCCCAGGGCAGGTCTCTGGGGACATCGGTGGTCTGTGCTCACCTGGCTGCAGGCCAAGTGGGCCGAGTCCCCCAAGTCCTGCGACCCCTGGAAAGAAAAGCGGGTGGGCAGCCCAGAGGAGCAGAAGAGTCCCTGCTGCACCATCCCTACGGGATGGGAGCACACCAGGGGGACTGGTGACAAATGCCCTCGGCAGCAGCCGCATCCTCCATCCCGTCCCCTTCTGCCTCAGCCACCCCCCACCCCGCCGGGCCACGAGGGGACGGAACCAAAATGTTTATGGCTGAGGAATGAGCCCCTGGGTCTCCGGCCAGCGCTGCCTTCCAACATCTGGGGCTCATCAGCCCTCGCTCCCTCCAGGCGCAAATTCCAGTGCCGCTGGCTCGGGGCGCGGACACCGCTCCGGCTGAGCCCTCGCGGCCGCCCCGCGTTTGGTTTTAATTACGCCGAAATAAAGGGCCTTGTTTTTCTTTCCACGAGCTGAAATCTGAGTAAACGGAGGTTGCCGGCCCCCGCCTCGGGCTGGCGCTCCCGCGGCGCAGACGGCCCGGCTCGGGGGGCCGGGGGGGTGGGGTGACCCTGCCCCGGGCACAGCGGGTACCCCCGGGGTGGGCAGGGAGGGGAGACCCCTGTGCCTGCCTAAAGCAGCATCTCTCCGTGGGTGACAATGAGCACTGGGCAGACAGCGGTAGGACAAGGGGGAATGGTTTTAAACCAAAAGAGGAGAGATTTAGATTGGATGTCGCAAAGAAATTCTCTGCTCAGGGGTTGGGGGGAGGCCCTGGCACAGGTTGTCCAGAGAAGCTGTGGCTGCCCCAGCCCTGGAAGTGTCCAAGGCCAGGTTGGACGGGGCCTGGAGCAAACCTGGGCTAGTGGAAGGTGTCCCTGCCCATGGCAGGGGGTGGAACAAGATGATCTTTACAGTCCCTTCCAACCCGGGCCATTCTATGTTTCCATGATGTCGCTTGGCAACAGATTTGCCCCCTGCACATTCACTCCCTGCTGCCCCAGCACCTTTCCCACTGGTTCCCTCAGGCTGTGCATCCTCCTGCCAGCATCTCACCCCTCTCCCAGTGATGTGCCCTCACCCCTCTCATTTCTAAGCCAGGCCAACCCCAGCGTGGCTGCAGGAGCCCCAGCAAAAGCTGCTCAGCCACGATGGCAGGCGAGCGGAGGTGCTGCCAGCTTCCCACGGGACACCGGCTCTGCAGCTCCCCCAGATGCTTTGGCACAGCTCTGCAGGTAGCAAGCGCCCCCAAAAGGGTGGGCTGGGGGGGGCTGGAGGGGAGAGGACAGCACATCGAAGCAGGGGGTGAGGGAGGGAGGCTCCTGGAGGCTGTGGCAGGGCAGGGATGCTGTGTGCCTCGGCCATGGGGGTGCCCGCGGTGGGGGGGACCCCCCATGCCAGGTAGGAGAAACATGAGGGCAACAGGGGTTGGGAAATATCCTGGCCACTGGCATGGCAGGAGATGGAGAGAGCCGTGGAGAGGCTCCTTACCTGGTTTGGGAGGTTTAGCTCCAACCCCGAGTCCTACGGGAGAGTGAGCGGAGAGGGCTCAGAGCCGTCCTTCCTCCGGGCATCCCCCGGGAGGGACACCCTGTAGGACAGGGCCAGCCTCGTGGCAGACCCCCTGCCCACCACAGGGCAGCTCTGCCGGAGGTGCTGCCCCCCTCCCCATCCCAGCACTCACCTGCTCCCAAACCTCCAACTCCAGCACCTGCGAGCAACGGCACAGCCTGAGCACCCACCCCTGTCAGCACCCACCCACCCATGCCAGCCTCCCAGGGGCCATGGGGAGGCACAGAGGGTCACAGGGGTGCAAGGGCATCCACTCTGGGATCCTCCCAGTCTGGGCAGGGTGTAGGTGCCAGCCCTGGGCCAGTGGCCCCCAGGGTAAGTCTGGCATTGCCACCCACTCCTGTCCCACACCGTGAGGTGGGTGCTGGGACAGCCACCCAGGGCTGAGCAGCCAGACAGGGTGCCCCCATGTCTCCTGATCCCAGCTGGCAGGCCCCCCAGCCTTCCATGGTGTCTCAGAGGCATCCAGGGACCCCCTCAGGCATTGCCCATTCCTGCAAGCCCCTCCCAGTGCTGCCTGGAGCCCTTTACCTGGGAAAAAGCCTGCTCCTGGGACTCCTCCTGGGATAGCACCAGGGACCCCTGCAAGAGAAAAGACCCTCGTTAAAATCCCCACAAGTGTCCAAGGCAGGGGAAGGAGGAATGTGTGTGGCACCTCCTGGGATCTGTGCTGCTCCCTGGCGAGGGGTGGGATGTGGAGCTCGGGGGCAGGTCCCTTTCCTTGCACCCCTCAGTTCCCCTGGGGTGACAGTGGTGACAAGAAGGAGGGACATGGGACTGGCTGCTGTCCAGCTCTGCTTCCCAAATCCTGTTCTGTACCACAGCCAGTACCACTTCCATCACCTCCAGCTTCTCATGGCTCTGAGGGGATGGGGCCAGGCACAGTGTGGGGAGGGGGTGTCTGTCCCAGTTCAGCCCTGCAGCCCATGCTGGTCCCAGCCAAACCCTCTGGCTGGGTCTGCCTCATGCCCTGTTCAGATGCCAGTGGGAAGAGCCAGCTCAGGCCAGTGAGACTGGGGTGACAGACTGGGGGACCTTCCTGAGACCCATCAGACCCTCCCTGTGTCCCTCTGCCTGGCTGTGTGACACTGAGATCACCCCCCAGGTCCTATCACCTTCCAGGGCATCTCAGCTCATGCTCCAAGGTCACAGCAAGGTTTTTTGGCTGTTTAGACCCTGGCAGAAGTGTGTGTGCTGCAGAACACCAGGAAGCCACCCTCTGGGTGGTCCCCCCAGCTCCACCAGGGCCATGGGTGGGTTGGGGGATGGCAGGTGGGTTGGAGCTACAAGGGGGTTGCAATGCAGGGGGATGTTTCACTTCTGGCACCGGGGGAGGGGTTGCTGTGGGGTCTGCAGTGGGGTTTGCAGGACAGGGGCCTGCCAGGGGGAGTGGGGGTGGCTGCCATGGCCAGCACCCCTGTGCCAAGCTGCAGCCAAACCTCCTGCCTGCGCTGGGCAGAGGGGCTGCAGTTCAGGGTGGACGGGCACTGGGGACCCTGTGGTGGCATGGCTGGGACCTGAGGACCTGCAGTGGCCTCCCCAGCAGCCTGGCCAGGCTCGGGGGTGAACCAGCACCCCCAGGAGCCAAATGCCCACAGTGACACAGCCCTGGCAGCCCCACCGAGGGGCTGGGCAGGGTGGAGGCAGCAGCCCGAGGGGGACGGGCGGGTGGCAGGGCTGGCACACCACGGGGAGGGGGGGGCACATCGTGCTGCACATCTCCAGCTCAGATGTGGGGCAAACTCAGGGGGTTTCCCCCCTCGTTTTGCACCCGCAGCCCCCTGCCCTGCCCCACCAGTGGTAGGGATGAGGGTGTTCCTTGTGCCCGGCTCACCCCCCCGGGCACCTGGGAGGACCCCCAGTCGTACCACGGAGGTGCACTGGGGTGCCAGGACACACACAGGGGTGTCAGGCTGCGCAAGCACGGGGGATGTTGGGTCACACATCCATGGGGAGGCACATGCAGGGGGGGTCCCGTGCCGGGACCTGTCACACAGCCCCCCCGTGCTCCCCGCAGGGAGCACCCTGACCCTGTGCCCACTAACACCCCCTCCCAGGGTCCTGCCGGGGCCGAGGGCCCTGGAGCAGCTGATGTCCCTTGGAATGGAGGGGACACGGGCTCAGCCATCGCTCCAGCCGCCGGCTCCCCGCTCCGGCACGGCACAGTCCGGCCTGGCAGCCGGCCGGGGGTTATGGAGCAGCTCCTTTTCCCGGCACATTCCCCGCCCGCTCCCTCCCCCTTCCCCCTCCCCTTCCCTCCCGTCCGCCCCCAGCTTGGATAAACAAAAACCCAGCTTCTCGCTTGTTTCCAAACAAACTCAGAGCGTCCACGCATCGCCTGTGCTTCCCCCTCCCCGCCCCGCCCTGCTGGGAGGGGACACGCCACTGCCACCGGGAGCGAGTGCCGCTGGGATGGCCAGGATCCTGCCAGGGACCCCCATGCCCACAGCCAGAGACTGTCCTCCACCAGGCAGGGGCTGCTCAGCCCCCCTAGTGCTCCCCAGCCTCAGCCCCCCACAGCCAGGCCAGGTCCCTGGTGCTGGGGTGGTGCTGGGGGGGTCTCCTCTGTCTCCCTGTGTCTCCCCAGACTGATGTCCCTCTGCCCCCCTGTGCCAGTGACCCCGGGGAGCTGGGACAAGGCAGGATGGCTTCAGCACCCCTGCAGTGCACGGGCACCCCAGGAAGGTCTAGGTGGCACCTGCCCAGAGCCCTTCATCATCATCACCTTCTGCGTGGATCCTGGCTGGAGGGTCCCACTGTGGGGACACTGTCACTGCCCCCTCCCCAGGCATCCCCCAGACACCACCCCAGCCCCAGGGCACGGTGCTCATCCCAGTGCCTCGACAGCTTCTGGAGGCTGTGCTGGTTCATCAGCCATCTCCACGCCCAGATCAGGAGGTGGGAGGGAGGAAATCAGCAACGCCTGGCAGAGCCAGGATGGCCTGGGGGGACACCCTGTGCCTTTGGGGAGCTGAGCCTTCCACTCACGATGGCTGACCCCTCTGCTACCAAACACAGCCACTTCTGCCCTTCCCTGGGAGCTCTTTCACAAGCTGCTCATCCATGGCCCAGCTGGGGGGCTGTTCCCTGGTGCAGGCACTGCTGGGGGGCCTCTCTAACCCATTTGGTTTTACAAATCTCCCCAGCACCACCAGTCCCTCCCATGGGCGGCACCAACACTCACCGAGTGTTGACAACAGCCCTGCTACACTGTGACCACACCAGGCCACAGCCATCACCCTCTGGCTGGTCTCTCTGTCCTTCCCCAGCCTCAGGGCGAGCAGGCCCCAGCCCAGTTTGGGGTCTGCATGCCCCCTTTTGTCCTTTCCATCCCTTCCCTTGGCACATGCGGAAGGGAAAACTGAGTCCCCAGCCTCCCAGCACTGAAGGAGCTCTGCGCTGCCTCTGCCCCTGCCACAAGCCTGCCAGGACCCACAGAGGGGGGTTTCCCAGTGTCCCAGCTTGTCTCCTGGGCCATGCTGGCTGTAAACCTTGCAGAGAATGGTGCTGGCCCCCAGTATCCCAGCACCCACCCCAGGGATGTCTTCTCCATCCTGGGGCAGGAGGATTCACACCCACATGCCTGCTGTGGTGGGGTTTGACCCATGGAGGTGCTCAGGATCTGGTGTGGAGCCTCCTTGTTTACAGAAAGTGGCCTTTTTCTGCCCCAGCTCCATCCCAGAGGTCACTGTTTGTGGTGCCCACAACTGTTCTGCTTCCCATCCCAGCAGGATCAGCTGCTCCATTCCCACCTGCCCCACTGCTCACAGCTGACTCCACGAGCCAGAAATCCAGATGATTTCTCTATTCCACAGCTTCTGAGACTGAGGCCAGGCTGGAGAACCCCCCCACAGGACAGGAGCTCACACCCTCACCGGGCAGCCAAACCTCGTCCCTCGCCACCCTCCCTGCTCCCATGGGCACCCGCTCCCGGAGGAGTCTCGCTCAGCAACCACCACCATTTCGCCTCTTCCCTCGTTCCGCTGTTTTCTTTTTCTTGGGAGAAAGTTATGGAAACATTCGGCCTCCAAGTGGCTTTGAAGCCGTGTTGCATCCTGGCCCGAGCGCGCTGGGAGCAGCTCGGGGGGAGCAGGGGGGCTGCTGGCAGGAGCCTGGCTCCTCTCCAGCCCCCCTGAAGCTCCAGCTTTCATCTCCGAGCGCTGGCAGATGAGCTACACCCTCGGAGCTGTTTGGGGAGGGAGCAGTCCCAGCAGGCCAGTGTCCAGCTGGGAAGGGGAGATGCCATCCCAGCCCCACCACTGGCACTACTGGTGTCCCTGAGGATTCTGGCTGCCCTCACAGGGTCCCCACAGCGCCAGCACACCCAGCACCCACCTCTCTACACCCCCTGAGCTGCCCCCTGTGATCCCAAAACCCTGTGGGGCTGGGACCTCCCTGGGGTCCCTCTTGTCCCTCCTGTGTGTGTCACTGTCAGAGCATCCCCCATGCTCAGCAGGGGAAGCCCTGAGGGGTGGATGGAAGCTCTGAGAGGTGAATGGAGGCCCTGAGGGGTGAATGGAAGCCCTGAGGGATGGATGGAGGCCCTGAGGGATGGATGCCCACTCCAAACACTGGGACACACTGCACTTGTCACCTTTAGGGGAAGACACAGCAGCTTCCCCCCACCAGCTCTGCCCAGCCTGGCAGGTGCCCACGGTGCCCAGCACAGCTCTGCTCCCCAGGGGACAGACCCCAGGGCCTGATCCCAACCCACTGCTGGGGGCTTCCTGAGTGCTGCCATCTCAGCCCCCTGGCACTGCTCTGAGGGGACAGTCTGTGTGTGAAGGAGGGTTCCCCCCTTCTCCCCCTCAGTCCTGGGATGTCTCAGGGGTCCCTTTCCTGCCAGGCTGGTTTGGAGCTGCCCTGGCAGCAGGTGCTGGAGGACACTGCCCTGAACCCTCTCCAGGTGCCCCCTCCAGCACCCTGGTATCCCCCACCCTGTGCCACTGGCTGTGCCTCTGTCTCCCAAGGGCTGGCCAAGCACACCAGGCTGCAGAGACACTGCCCAGTCCTCCCTGGGGGAGCATTCTCCAGGGTCCCACCAGGACAGGGACCATCCCTAGGGCAAGGCCACCTCAGTGAGCTACTTCCCAAACCAGCAAACAACCCTGGAGACTGAGCAGGGGCCTGGAGTCAGGCCAACATTCCCGAACTGCTCACAAACTGCTGCAGGGTCTCCCCGGGGTTCAGTGCCCTCCAGGGAGTGTCCCAGTTGGGCATTGTTGGAGAGCTGGGGACCAAAGCCACCATGGCTCAGCAAGGCAGTATGGAGCATCACTGATGGACGTGGAGGGTGCCCAGGACTGGCATATCCCATCCAGCACCTTGACCAGGATCGGGCACCGACAGCAGCTCAGCTTTACAGGAGCTGCCCAGCTCTGGGGTGCCACTGCCTGCACAGCCAGGGGGCAACAGCCCATGGACGGGGTCCTGGGAGCCCTCCACACCAGGGCAGAGCAGGGAGCCCAGGGCACAGGCAGTTGGGGTGCTTTGGTGCCTGCACAGCCCTGGCACTGCCCGGGGGATCCTGCCCGCTCCCCTCCACCAGTCCTCAGTCCCCTGTCTGAGAAACTCTGGCACCGGCCCCATCCCCGCTGGTGGCTCTGCCCGTCACACACTCTCTGTGGCACAGACCCCGGCTCTGCAGCGGTGCCTGTCCCACCCCGGAGGTGCTGTCCCCACCTGGCTCTGTAGCGGTGACTGTCCCACCCCGCAGGTGCTGTCCCCACCTCACGCTGTTTGCCCGTGTCAGTGGGCTCTCGGTCTGTGCTCAGCTGTTCTCCCATCCTCGGTGGGAGCTCACCCGACCCCGGCACATGAGCCGGCCCCCGGGCAGGCACCTGCTGCGCTGGCCCCGCCTGTGTCACCTGCTGCTCTGGCTGTCACCTCCCCGCCCCGGCCGCCTGTGCGTGGGCTGGAGGGTGTTCCACGGCCCTGGGGTGTCGCACGGCCCTGGTGGCTGGCGACACCAGTGCGATGAGGGCGGTGCGGGGGCCATCCCGAGCATCCCCGGGCTGCCATTCGGGTGGGTCGAGCTGCTCTGCGGCTGCACCAGCCCCGCGGGCTGTCACTGCCACACACTGCGCGGCAGCTCGCACACATCGGCCGCGGGATGCTGCCACCCGCTGCCCCTCCAGCTCACCCTGACACCGCGCCGGGTGGGGAAGGGACCGATGCCAGCTTCCCCCCTCCCTGCCCTTGGGAACCTGGTGGCCACCAGCCCCGTGGGAGTCTGGTGGCCACCGCTCCCCGCTGCCCTGCCTGCATGTTCCTGAGCTTCCCGTGTCTCCAAGCCTTTCATAATCCCAAGCCTCCTGTCCCCAAGAGTCACGTCCCCAAGCCTCTTGTGTCCCCAAGCTTCTGGTGTCTCCAAGCCTCTCATCTTCCCAAGCCTCCTGTCCCCAAGCCTCTCATGTCCCGGAGCCTCTCGCCAGGACGCAGCACTTCGGAGCCTCCCCCCGACAAGTGTTTGGCGCAGCAGCAGCAGCGCCGTTCTGGGACTGCCCCGTGTCACCACCCTCGGTGACATCCCATCCCACCCGGGCATGGCACGAGCCACCCGCCGCTTTGGGGAGCAAAGAGCCCTCGGCGGAGGTGGCAGCGAGGGGGGCTGCGCACCCGCCTTCCCTCGGGAATGTCCCCAAGGCAGGGCGGGGTGGGTGACAGTCCCTCCTCGGGGCCACGCAGCCGGGGCAGGCGTGGAGCTGCCCGGGGGGCTCGGAGGGTCCTCGCAGGACTGGGGCGAAGCGCTGGCCGGGGTAAGGGAAGGAGCCTTTTCGTTCCTTACCTCCTTGCTGAGTAGCCGGGAGGATGGAGAAGAGGAGGAGGAGGACTCCGGGAAGGAGGGGTGCAGCTGCCTGCCTTGCCATCTCTTGAAGCAATGCCCCCGTGCTCCCGCGGGCTGTGTGTTTTATCCCAGAGCTGCTTAATTGTTGCTTCCAAGGATGCGAGGGGAAGGGGAGGGGGGTAAGGAGGGAGGGGAAAAGGAGAGGGAGAGGGGGGAGAGAGGCACAGGACACTACGTCATGAGGAAAGGCCAAACACACACGAGCCTCTCCCGCCGATTGGGCTTGGCTGCTCGGGGAGGGGTTTTTTTCCCTTTTCCCCTTCTTTTTTTTTTTTTCTCTCTCTCTCTCTTTTTTTTTTTTTTTTTTTTTTTTTTTTTAATTCCTCGCTGCTCTCTCCAAGCCGGCGCGTCTCTGCCAAAACCGCTGGAAGAGGGGGGGAGCTGTCAAGGCAGGCGGTGGGGGAGGGCACGGGAGCTGCGCCCACCGGCATGGGTGCCACGGGGGGTTTGGGGTCACGGGTGAGTGTCGCATCCCCGGTGGTACCTGGGGGTCCCGCATCCCGGGTGGCACCGGCCAGAGCGTGGGGGAATGCAGGTGGGGATCGGTTGGGTGAAGGGATGCGGGTGTCCAGGGGGGGAATTCGGGGGGATTGCCGCTCCAGCCGCGGGGTGCAAGGGAAGGGACTGGCCCGATGGCCGGTGCCGGTGACCGGTGCCAGTGTCCCGTACGCGGAGCTCGGGTCTCGGTACTGATGTCGGTGCATTGAGCCCCGTGCCAGTGTCAGGGCCAGTGCCCGGGACCGGGGCCCGGGACCGGTGCCAATGTCCGGATCCCGGCGCTGGTGCCGGTGCTGGTGCCAGATCCCGGTGTCGGTGCCCCGTGTCAGTGCCTGGTGCCGGTTCCCGGATCCCGGTGCCAGTGCCGATGCCGGTGCCGGCTCTCGGGCGCGGGTGCCGGTGTCCCCCGGCGCTGGCCGTTAGGTGGCGGGCGCGGGGTGTCCGGCAGGACGGGAAAACCGGGCGGTTTGCAGGAAAACGCACTGCCGGGACCCGGCGGTGCCCTCCCGGCCAGGGGTGTCCTGGGGACAAGCAGCGCCCGGCCCGGCCCGAGCTGGTGATACCCTCGCGACCCCCGGTGCCCCCCGATCCTGGGGCAGAGGGGGGGGGTGGTCTGGACTCCATCAGCTCTGAGCCCTAACCCGGGCCCTGCATGTCCCCAAGGGCCAACCTGGCCCCTTTCTCGTGGGGTAACTCTGCACGGGTGTTGGGGGGCAGCTGGGGTAGTACTGGGTTAAACTGGGGGATGAATGATGGAATCATGCAATGGTTTGGATTGGAAGGGACCTTAAAGCTCACCTGGTTCCAATCCCCTGCCATGGGCAGGGATATCTTCCACTAAACCAGGTTGCTCCAAGCCCTGTCCAACCTGACCTTGAACACTTCAGGGATGGGGCAGCCACAACTTCTCTGGGCAACCTGTACCAGGGCCTCCCCACCCTCATAGGGGAGAATTTCTTCCCAATATCCCATCTAACCCTATTCTGTGCCAGTTTGAAGCCATTCCCCCTTGTCCTGTCCCTCCATCCCTTGTCCCCAGTCCCTCTCCAGCTCTCCTGGAGCCCCTTTAGGCTCTAAAAGGGGCTCTCAGGTCTCCCTGGAGCCTTCTCTACTCCAGGTGAACCCCCCAGCTCTCCCAGCATGGCTCCAGAGCAGAGGGGCTCCAGCCCTGGAAGCATCTCTGTGGCCTCCTCTGGACTCGCTCCAGCAGCTCCACATCCTTCTGGTGTTGGAGACCCCAGAGCTGGAAGTAGCTCTGCAGGTGGTGTCTCACAAGGGCAGAGTAAAAGGGGAGAATTCCCTCCTTCAACCTGCTGTGTGGATGAAGGGCAAGGAATGAAAAACATCCCTCTCCCTGCAGGTCCAACACTGCGACTTCCCCGCAGTGCCAGGAGCTGAGATGCTGCTCATCCCAGTACCTGCCTCCTCATGAGCCCCAAGCTGCTGCCAAGGGAGTGAGAGCACGGAAATGCCCTGTCTGCACCGCTTTCCCGTGGGGCTCCCTGTCATCAGGGCCCCCCATTCCCAATGTTCCTTCCACCGCTGCGGAAATTGGCAGCAAATTATCAGCAAATCCACCCAGTTCCTCCCGGGCCCTGAGAGGTGTGAAGGCCCAAACCTGGCTGCCCTCTTAAAGAAGTGTGAGCTCAATCCATGCTCAGGACCGGTCCCTCTGGAGCCTGCCTGTCTGGCTTGTCTCAGCTCCCACTTTATTTTAGGGAAAGTGCTGATGGCTGTGGCTGCAGGAAATCTGGGAGGTGGAAATTTAGGAACGTTTTGCCCTCCACACCCGGCGCTGGGATACACCAAGGGGATGGTTTGGGGTGGGGAGGGAGGGCTGTGGATGAGCTGCTGGCCCCCCCAGTGGGTTTTGCGTGGACTTGTGTAGGATTGGGAGTGGATTCACCTGCATCCTTGCAAAAGGCTGCGGGCTGGGGTCACGGAGCACCCCAGCATGTGGAGAGGGGATGAGCATCTCCCGGGGCAGCACAGCCGGGCTGGCCCGTCTGTCCGTCCATCCGTCCGTCCGTCCCCCCGGCTGGCGTTGCCGGGTGATGTAATGCTTGAGTGAAAACACACGCGGTCGTTAAACACGAGCTCTCTGCTCCAGAGGAGCGGCGCGGGAGCGGATGGATGCAGGGACCAGCAGCTTTGCAGCGGTTCCAGCAGCCTCAGGGCTGTGATGTGGCCCGCGGGACTCAGATCCCCGGTCGGGGCTGGCCGGGAGTCCGGGTGATGCATCCTCGGTGCGTCTGTCTGTAAAACATGCCCAGAGAGGGGCTGGGAAAGCGGCCTCGCTGGGAAGCAGAACTGGGAATCAGAACTGGGGCAGCTGGCCGGCTCCGAGCAGCTCCCATCCCTTGCCAATGAAAAGGGCTCTGACTTTTGAATGCGTGATTTGTACCTAGAAAGAATAGATGTGAGGCAAGATCTCCCCGCCCTGGCACTCGCGCCGGGAGCGGGATCCAAAACCCTTTGTGATTCGGCCGGGGCAGAGCCGAGCGCTCCCCGAGCCGCCCCCGGGGACGGGCTGGGAGTGTCCCCCAAGTGTGCAGGAGTGTCCCCCAAAGTCTGCAAAGTGCCGAGGAGAAGCTGCTGGGCAAGGCACATGATAGGGGTATGCTCTGAGGGGAAGGGGGGAAGGCAGGAAATTCTTCCCGCGATGGGGAGAAGGATGGGGGGGAGGGCGGTGTTGCTGCACAGCGCGATATCAGGGTGAGCAAACCCACCACGAGGGCTCCTGGGGCCACACCCAGGACCTGCCTGCAGCAGGGCTGGGGGATTTGCCGGGAGCCGTGGAGCTCCGGGAAGGACGGACGCTTCCTGCAGCCAGTCCCGTGGCGGTGGCAGGTGCGGGTCACACACAGTCCCCCCAAACGCTGACATAGTTGTTGGGGGAGATGCCAAAGAGCCTTACGCTGCTGTCACACGCTCAGAGCTGTCCCGAGGGTAACACCAACGTGCAAAACACCGAAGTAAACACGCCTTTGCCATAGCTACGAGGAGCCCCACACCTGCCCGGCCCCCCAGACCCCAACCCTGATCGGCGAGCTGTTGACGGCGTTGTCACAGTAACGGGGCGGGACGGGGCTTTGTGGATGCACTCAAAGGAAAGGTATGTGTGAGGGGCAGGCCGTGGAAACAGCGTGGCCTCCTCACGGTCCCAGGGCAGCTGAGGCTGGTACAGGAGATCAGAACAGCCAGACTCAGCAGCATCATGTGGGGTTACAAGTTTTTCATCCACCCTGTCTGTCTGCTGAGCAAGTGTTTGGCCAAGATGTTTGTTCCAGGAAGGTGGTGCAGGTTCCATCTTTCACCAAGGGACATGGAAGCTGTCTCTTCCCATGCTGAGCATCCTAGTGATTTTCTGCCTTGTTAGTTGTTGAACAACAGGTTGTCAGCCCTGTAGATGGTGCAGAAAGAAAGCTCCAAACTATCTGAAATGGACACCTCTGTCAGTCAGGCCAGAGAAATGTCTCCCAGGGCGGGGGCAGGAGGGGGAGGTGGGTTATGAGGCATGGACAGGGCTCTGTGGTACCCAGCAATCAAGGCAAGTCTCTGCTCAGCCTTATTTTCAGCAAGTGAAACCTTCTGGCTCGCCGAGTCCCGCGCTCAGAGCTATTGTCACCAGCCCATGGTTGTGCCCATGGCTCTCCCAGGCCAGCTCTGAGTTTGATGTTTGCAGCCAGGTCTGAGCTGTGGGCAGCAGGCAGGGGACCAACCAACACCCTACCATGGGGCTCCAGCTGCAGCTCCCATGGTTTCTGGCCAGAAACCTGGATAACCCCTGCCCATCACCAGGCACTCTGGAGGGCACCAGTGGGAGGCCAGGGGGGAGCGTGTCCTTGGGCTGGTGCACAGCAGGGGCTCTGGAGCAGGGCAACATCCCTCCCTGCTCCCATCAGCCTTCCAGGAGTCATGGAGTTGATCTGGAGATGGGGCTGGATGGGCAGCTGTTAAAACACTGAGGATCACTGGGTACTCTGAGTGTGGTTCTGAGGGTGGCGACCCCATCTCCCCCTCCCCTGTGCATCCCATGGCATCCCCCAGCATGTTGGCTGGGGAGAACACTCAACCCCCCCTGTGCACCCCCATGGCACGTGCCTGGTGCAGCCAAGGGAGCCATCCTGTCCTTGGGATGAGGCTGGAAGCCACCATGGACATGTGTCTCAGCATCAAGGACAGGATGCTAGACTAGAATCACAGAATGGTTTGGGTTGGAAGGGACCTTAAAGGTCATCTCATTCCACCCCTGCCATGGGCAGGGACACCTTCCAGTAGCCCAGGTTGCTCCAACCTGGCCTCAAGCACTCTCAGGGGTGGGATTATCTTGGCTGTCCCCAGGTACACTTGGTGCTGGGGTGCTCAAGGCACAAGAGGTGTTGCCAGCACTGCAGGGGCTGTCTGGGGACAGTGGGACCTCTCCCTGCCAGGTCCCACTGTACATCTCTCTGCTGGGTTTGATGAACTAACAAGTCTCATGTGACCCCAGTCATAGCCCCACCCACCCTTAACTTCCCATTAGCTCCTCTTTCCCTGGAAGTCCCTGCCTGGGTTTTTATGGGAAGAGGTTTTACCAACACGAGGATGCTGCTTGATGGGACCAGAGCTGGAGCTGCAGCCAAGTGTGGAGGCAGGATGCTCTTCCTTGGTATGACCATCAGAAACAGCATCATTCTCCCATGGCCAAGTTCCTTTGGGAATGTTTTCCATTGGGATCTCTTTAAGGAGAGATCAGCATCACCAGCCCCTACTATAGACCCCTCACACCATTTTCTCTTTTCAGCTGTTCATGAGCAACCAGGACCAGATCCATGACTCTTCCTTGGTAACTGCTCTGTAACACTGGGTCACCCACCCCTTTCCTGTCCCTCCATGGTGCTCTCCTTTTCCATCTTTTCCCCAGTTCTGGTGCCTGGTTCCCCCACCCTTTGGCCCTCAAATCTCTCCTGGATTGATGACCCCCTTGCTGGAGGTCACACCACTTGTTCCAGCTCTCCCTGCCTTGGTCACAACCATGTGCCTCCTGCACAGGCTTTGCCTCTCTCTCATCCTCTCTCCTTCTCTGGTGGATAATCAGCTCTCCTAGTTCTGGGAAGACCCTTGGATGTGCAGCACCAGTGAGGCTGGGACTGCCTTGTGAGTGGTGCAGCCCTGGGACAGCAGTGATGGGATCCCCATCCTTAGACATGTTCAAAACGTGCCTGGACAAGGCCCTGAGCAGTTTGACCCGGCTTTGGAGTGCTTGCTCAGGGGCTGGGCTGGAGACCTCCAGGCATCCCTTCCAACCTAAATCCTTCTATGATTTATATCGAATTCTCTTCGGTATTTCGCAGTTCTGGGAAGCCTTCAGTGATGTATCGTTGAACTGCTCTAATCCAGTGCTGGCCAAGGAGGGATTTAGTGGTCCTGGCTCCACACATCTCATTCACATTGTCCTTCCCAAGGACAGCTGAACATCTGCTGCCCATAGGTAACTCCAGGCCGCTGCACGGCCCCGCTCCCAGCTTGGGTGTGAAACCTCCGCCTGCCTCCATCCCCACCGGCCGCTGCCTGGATCTTTCAAGTGGCTGTTTTCATCCTTCTCGGGGCTGTCTGTGAGCTTTCCAAGGGCTGATTAAAAGGTACCATCACTGCAAAACATGCTGTGCCTGAGTGGATGGAGCTTTCAGCAGCCGAAGTGCAGTGTTTACTGGAACGCGCCGCGGTCGTTCTCGGTCAGGACTGATTCCCTGCCAGATGTCAGCTCTGACCCCCAGCAGTTTCGGCTGTAGAGCCGCTTCAAAATTGGAGGGTTGTTTTGTATTCTTGAAAGAAAGGAGGAAAAAAAAAAAAAAAAAGAAAAAAGGGGAAAAAAAAGAAAAAAAAAGAAAAAAAAAAGGGGGTATGTTTATTATGAAGATATTGCTTTTCACTGCCTGTGTGCTCGGCCACGGCCAGAGCGCCTTCAAAGGGACTCTCAAATCGCCTTTGTGCAGAGAGAGAGGCTGGAAAATATCAACCCAGGAGGGGGAAAACTGAAGCAAGTCGTGGGCAACTGAGCACAGAGATGTAACTGGTAACACTCAGCCAGAACATGAACTTTAGACACTGCCTGTGCTCCAGTTTGTGTCTGTAGCACAGAGGGGCCCTGAGGAAAAGGCGGTGGAGCTCTATTATCTCACAGCCAGATCCTTGTGGTGTTGAGGGGAAACATATAGCAGGCAGGGCTGGGCTGCCTCCCTCCCCTCCCAGTGCACCCTGCAAATGCCAGTCGATGGCTCCCAGAGCCCTGATAACTCTGAGCATGACTCACAGCCCAAAAATCAAGAGCAGAGCTTCAAATTAAGAATTATTAAAGAAAAGGAAAAAAAAAAAAAAAAGGCACGTACTGGGTATGGTTCGTGTTCTGCTTTTTATGCCTCCAGCTTTTCTGTGCATCCAGGAGGGCTTAGAGTTCTCCTTTTCAGCAGAGTGAAATCTGAGTCTCCCCCAGGCACTGGGCTCTGGGAGATGGGGATTAAGAAACCTGCGAGGCGAGTGATGCATTTGCTGCTGGCAACAAGGCTGTGGATCCACAGAGGAGGTTCTTTCCCCAAAAAGTCCCCTTGCAGGGAACTGTAACTCCCCACAGAGGCTGGAGGTCACTGGCCTGGCCCGCCTGGAGGTGACTTGGAGGCTGGAAGGGTTCGACTCTGCCAGGGCCTTGAGATAAATTCCCTGTGCCAAAACACTTGTCAAGGTGGGGATTTGGTTCATCAGCCATCTCCATCCTCCCTATCTGACTCCCAGAGAGGCACCACGTGTGTGATTAAAAGCCCCACAGTCCTGACATCTGGCATTTTGTGTTCTCCTTGCTGGGAAGTGACAGAAATCCTGCAAAACCCCCTAAAAATGTGCTTTCCAGCAGGGCTGCAGCTGGGTATGTACGTGCAGGAGAGTGGCTGGTCCCTGTATCACTCTCCTTGGGCTGCCCAGGGACTTTTGCTTCCCCCATGCAGAGTTTTCCTATTATTTTCCCCTTGGGAAAGCACTCAGTGCTGGTCAGGGGAGTTGTCCACAGCTGGTCTTGCTCTGTCCAGGCAACTGGAAATGTGACTGTGGTGTTTAATGGCTCCAATGAAATAGTGTGGTCAGGAACCTGAGGAAGTGGTGGAGGACAGCCAGGTTGAGGAGGTTCCATGGCAATGTAGGTGTAGGGACAGCAGGAGAGGGCAGAGGGGACCAGGGAGTGGGCTGAGAAGGTGGCTGGACCAAGGCAAGGAGGGCTGGGACAGGGCTTGAGTCAAGTGGTGTGACCTGCAGAAAGAGGGTCATTAGAACAGGAGAGATTTAGGGGACCAGGGGTGGGGGAAGCAGTTGTCAGATTTGAGGGAAAGATGGAAAAGGAGAGTGCTGTGGAGGGTCAGGAGAGGGATGGGTTGTCCAGCATTGCAGAGAAGTTACCAAGGAGGAGATACAGATCCAGTGCCAGATGGGAGAGTGAAGAGGAGAAGATGGATGTGGGATGGAAGGGAACTGAGGGAACGAGAAGAGCTGAGCCCTTGTACAAGAGGGAGCAGAGGGTTCAGGGTCTGGGCAGGGGCTGATGACACCAAACAGAGGTGATGATGGAAAAGGGGCTCAAAAGTTCCTGCAGGGGCTGAGCCGAGGTTAAAGACATCAGGGATGGCAGCTGTGACAGAGCAGAGGAGGGAGGTCCCTGGTTCCATCCCAGCACCAGCCAGGACTTCCTCACACCTCCTGGGGATCCTCCAGAGCTACATCCCTGCAGGATTCATCCAATGCCTTCCCAGCCATCTCTGGGCTATTCTTCTTGAGTTGATGCTGTTCTTCAATCTTTCTTCCTGAGCAGTAGCAGCTGCAACCAAATCCTCCCTCAGAGAGGTTCTGCCCAGGGCCACTGGCCAGCACTGGTCCCGCTCTTCACCAGCAGTGCCTGGGCTGGAAACATCCCCCCCTGACACATCCCCAGCCTGTGATTCCCTCTGAGGGATGGGGTGGGAAGGATGATGCCAGCCAGTTCACCACCAGTCTGCAAACCCTCACACCTCCAGCCCCTCACCGATGGCTGGCACAGTCGGGAGGGATCACAGGGAGGAGCTGCCCCTGTATCCCTCCCAGGGATGTGTCAGGGCTAATCCAGAGCCTCTGCTTGCTACTTCCTCCTGGAGATGGAGGAGGCAAACACCAGTAGAGCCTGGATTTGGGTGACAGGCAGCCCCTGGGCAGCGCTCATTGCCTTTTTGGGGCTGTTTGACCAAGTTGCTTCTCTGCCTCCACCAAGCCCTGCTCTAGGTCTCAACTTCCCAGGGGAAGCCGTGAGTTGGTCCGTCTGTCGGGGTTTGGCTCCTCTCCTGAAGGGCCCTGGGAGCTGCTGCCCAGTCCTGGCAGGTCTGAACGTCCTCGGGTTCCCCTCAGGGCTGTCTGGGCCGGGGAGAGGGCCCCGAAAGGCAGCGCCCCGGGGGGGCTCAGCCGCTCGCCGCGCAGTCTGGCACGAGCTCCAGCACAAGCGAGGCCCTGGCCCTCCACCAAGGCACGCTGTTTCCTCCCGGCAGGCTGGCCAAGAGGAGTCAGCTGAGGACAGGAGAGGAGCTGGGAGTGCAGGCAGGGCAGGGGAATATGGGGGTGATGGGGGGCACGGGCTGTGTCAGGTGGCTGGATGGTACCAGGGACGAGCCTCACCCAAGGGGAGTGGGAATTGCTACCGGCGGGTCCTGCTGCTGTCACGAGGCTCGGCTCCTCTCCAGGGTTTGGGGTGTCTCTGGTTCTGTCCTTCATCAGGGTCCACCTCTGGGATTTGGGTTTTTTCCCTTGAGTCAGAACTCCCTCAACTGTCAGATACAAGCAGTCCATTACCTCCCAGTTCTCCCTCTGCTCAGAGGCACAACTCTCACTAAATTTTCCTCCCAGCTTTCAAGTTTCACTTCAAGCTTCATCCCTCAAGTCCTTTATTCCCACTGAGATAGCACCTGAGGCTTCACTGTCCTCCTCTCCTTTATTCCCAGGAGCATAGGCTGTACAGAGGCAATTCTTCCTGCCACATTCTCCTGCAAGCCAGTTTTGAAGCTCTGGCTCCTCATGACATGAGTGCCCTGCCATCAACCATGTGCCAAAAACAAGGGTCCATTTGCCTCAGGCATGAAGGTTTTGAAGGCTTCCAAGTTCACCTCCTTGCTGCCACCCTGATCCCTGTGCCCACAGTGATGCTTTGGCTTGACTGGGCCACTTAAGACGTCATTTGTAACTAGCACATGGATAATGTTTCAATTTAATTAACGATTCTTTGACTGCAGAATGTTGCCTCGGGCCAGGTGAGCTGCTCACTGAAGAGGCTGCAGACAGAAAGAGCACTGATGAAACATTTCACCATTTCAAAGGAAAATTAGGGGGATTTTTCATCCCAGCATGGAACAGGATTATATTTCATGGCTGGACAAATAAAGCAAACCCAGACATCGCGTTTCAGGCTGAAACAGGCTTTTTGCTTTGAATCCAAATTATTAGGAATTTAGTTTTTCAGGGATAGAAATCACCGTTTTTAGGTGAAACTGTTAATCATCACGCTTTTAGTTAAATTGGAAATGCTTAAGGAAGGTGTTTCCCAGTTCTAGAGGTGCCTCTGTGCCAGGGCTGGGTAGCCCCAGCCTGATCAGGTGAAAGGATGGTGAGTTGTGTGGTGGGTTCAGGAAGGTCCCCACCAGCCCCATGCATGCAGATGGATGACAGCAGAGGCTGTAGGACCAAAGCCACCCCACTGCTGTCGTGGGGATGCAAAGAGCATCCAAAAACACAAACAAAGAACAAAACGAGACTTCAGGAGAAGCAGCAGCCACACTCCCAGGGGGCTGCTGCGTGAAAACATCCTCTGGATCTACACCATTTTCACCAAGCAGAGGTTTTCAGGTGGCACATTGGAGGGTATTTTCCTGGGGAATGGCTGGCCAAGCCCCTCTGGAGCCGGGGTGCCGGGAGCAGGCAGTGCCCGCAGGGGAGGGGATCTCCCCCCGAGCTGCACGGGGGCTGCTTGGCAGAGGGCTGGGGCTGCTCTGCCGGCTCTGCCATCCCCGCTGGAGCTGCTTTTCCTCGCAGCACTTCACAACTCAGCACTCTTGAGTTAATTAGAGAACCATATGCCCCCTTCTCGCACATCATAAAAGCGCGTGTTTAAAGCCGGGCGATAAAAGGGAGCATTAGTCTGGGTCACTGCGGGGCTCTGAGCTCGGCTCAGCTCCGCTGCCTCGCTCCTGGCCCGCTCTCAGACCAGGTGGAAACGATGTTTGAGTCCATCTGAACTTGCTCTCCTGCCAACTTGCTTGAGAGACTACCAAGTATTTTACAGCTCTCTCCCAGGCACGGTTTGTTCTCTAACAGTCTCCCGCAGCCTGCGTGTCCCTGCTTAACTCTCCTGGCTCCCTCTCGCCCTGGGTGCTGGGTTTCCTCCTCCCAAAGGAAACCCGGGACCTTGGTTGGGATTGTCAGTAGGTCTGTCCCTGTTTTGGTTCTTCAGATGCCTTCAGGCTCTTCCAGGTGGCCAGGGACACTGCAGCCCCCTTTGCCTTCGCTGGGGCACACAGGGTGCAGGGCACGTCCCCGAGCCCTGGCTTTGGGCACATCCCGGGGGGCGGGGGGACATGTGGCACATGGATCCAGCTGGTCCAGCTGTGCTCGTGCCTTTCACTGTGCATACTCAGAGATCTCCTCTTTCCTCCCCTCTGCCTGGAGGACACGTTTCCCTCCCATCCTCGTGTGCAAGGCAGAATAACACACCAGATGTTCCATGTTAAAAACTCCCTTTTCCTCCTTTCCGCTTTCTTGAAAGAGCCTCAGATGGGGAGGTGAGGACCCTGTCTGCTCTGGTGAGGACCACCTAATCTGATCAGATCCCTTCTGGCACGAGGCGTAGCCAGGCTGCCATCAACCCAAAATTTGACTCGGAGATGAAGTGCAGCCCTGGGCAGGGAGCCGTGGGGGCTGTGCATGTCTGACGAGCAGGAGAGCTGTGGAGCTGAGGAGAGAGAGCCTGCAGCATCCTGCAAACCCACGGGGCTGCCCCAGAACCCCAGAGCTGTGGAGGATCACCAGTGTTGGGACACAGTGTGGCCTGAGGAGGTCACTGGGAATGGGGACCTGGCTGCCATCTGCACAGGGATCTGAACTGGGGAAAAATCCTTCCAGCACTGTGTCTCCTGCTCCCCAAGGAAATGTTTGTGACAACACAGCTGAACAGCAGGGCCACCTTGGTGAGGGTCCACCACAGGCCACAATGTCCCTGTGTCCTCTGAGCAAGCACGGAAGGATGGGGAGATAGGAACAACCTGCTGGTCTGTGCACCAGCAACCTGGAATTGGAGGATAGAGAGCTGAGAGAAGCATGTTCAGCAGCTGAAGAGAGGGAAAGACACAGAGTGGTTAGGTTGGCTTCCCTTTCCTGTAGCATCAGGACCAGGAACAGTGTCTGGAAGAGCATCCCAAGCACCTGGGGAGGGATCTGGATGGAGGGACCTCACCCCTTGCTCTCCTCCAGGAATAATGTCAGGAACAGCACCAGTCCTGCTGGGAAGATGGGCAGAGGGATGAGGAGCCAAGCAGACCTCACATGCTCCTGGTGTCCTTGCAACCCTTTTTGACATGGATTTCTGACTCTCCAGTGGTATCCCAAGCCTCAGCACAGCCAAGGAGGCTTGGGGAGAACTGTACACTCTGTCCCTGCCCAGTCTGGCACCTGGCATGGTCCTTGGCTCCTGGACAGCCCTGGCTTGCTGTGGCTGCCCAGCATCCCTGGGACCTGGCTGCAGACAAGGATGCTGAGCTGTGAGCAGTGAGCCCTGTGTTATTTTTGCTGTGCTCAAAGCCTTGCCCTCACGTTCCTGTTTCCTTGTGTTATGCTTAGACAGCTTTGCAGGACACACTTGCTCCTGGCTCCAAAACCATCTTTTTTTCTGTGTGACTCTGGAATCTGACAAGAGAGGGGCTGGTGAGAGCCAAGGCCAGGCCCTGTGGTCTGTGTGTGCCTGGGCCAGGTGGACGGCACGAGCAATATTGGTGTTGGCCATCCCTGGACTTAGCAGGGTTGGCTTGGTCCTCTCTCAGTGGATTTGGGTGAATAATCCACGTCTCACACAGGACATTGCCAGGGCTTGGGGCATCCTGTCCTGATCTGTGGGATGGAGCTCTGCAGGAGAAGAGGGAAACCGTGACCATCCCACACCCCTTGCTCTTGGTGCACCTCTCAGTGCAGAGCTCAGGGGCACAACTCTCCCGAGCACGGGGGCCCTGCTGAGCTCATGTCTGCTCCTTGGACATCACTACAGCTTCACAGCCACGTGTCCAGCTCTCCTGTCTTCCTGAGGCCTGGGAAAGCAGGGTCACCTTTCAGGGAGACAAGTGTTGAGTGTTCCTTTCCCCCCGGCTCTGGCAGCCGAGCACTCATCTCCGCGGTGCCTGAGTGGGGGGGATTATGAAGTGAGTATGAACATCCTGGAGTGTAATCCACACGCAAATGCAAAGTTAAATTGAAACCAGAAAATCACTTTAGCAGCACAATTTATGGCCATTAACCCTTGGGTGACACCGGCTGGACTTCCCCTGCAGCGCCAGAAGGAAATGCCCCCCGAAACTCCGCTCACCTCCTGGGGAGAAGGAGCTCCAGAGGACAACTGTGGCCAAGCTGGTGTCTGTGGTGCATCCCCACCTGCCCAGCCCCAGGTCTGAGCCCAGATGGGCACCAGGAGAAGATCAGGCTGCTGGTGTGCACAGCTTGAGGTCACCAACATCCCAAAGGGGAGATGCATCTCCCGGTCCAGGAGCACTCCTGGCCCTGTGCACACGGGGAGTGGGCTCCCTGCTCTCCTGCACCCACTGGAGCCCCTTGGAGACCTCTGTGGAGGAAGTGGAAAGAGAGCCTCAAATAGAAGTGCTGACACACCTTGCTACAGATAAACTGGGGGGATCCACAGGGGATGCCCAGAGATTCCTATCCTCTCTCCAAGCTGCCTGTGCCAAGTGCTGGAGCTCAGAGGAGGCACTCAGCTGTGTGTCCCACTCCAGGGGTGAAGAGTCTCCTCAGGGAGGGGGAGTAGGAGAAAGGGGAGAGGGCCAAGGTGAGGAGAGGAGATGAAGGGGTGGTGCACTGGGCTGTGGTGAGCAAGGGCAGAGCTCTTGGCTGTGCCCAAGGAGGAGTGTGGGACAGCCACGTGTTTCCAGAGAGGAGGCAGAGCCACATCCACCTGTGCTCATCCACCTGTGCTCATCCACCTGCTGCCCTGGGCTGTGCTTGCCAGTTCCTTCTTCTCTCTCCCCTTCCTTCTCCTGCTCCTCTCCTGCCGTTCCCTGTCCTCTTCTCCTCAGCTTCATACAATCACAGAATGCCAGGATGTTCTGGATTGGAAGGGAACCCTGAGGATCCTGGAGTCCAACCCTCAGCCCTGCACAGGCCCAGCCCCAGAGGATCATCCAAACCCTCCTGCAGCTCTGGCAGCCTTGGGGCTGTGCCCACTGCCCTGGGGAGCCTGTTCAGTGCCCAACCACCCTCTGTGGGCAGAACCTGTTCCTAATATATAACCGTGCTCCATCTCTCACCACGTGTCCTCATCCCTGTCACCGGAGCCAAGCTGGGACCACTCCGTGGGGCTTTCCCTCCCCAGCACAGCCTCCTGCTCCATGCAAACCCCTCTTTGAATCCCCAAAAAGCCTTCTTGGGGATGGGATTTCTCCAGGGCTCCCAGCTAGCCATGCTTTCCCTGCCACACTCGTGCCAGCAGCCCCACGGCTGCACGAGACGCTTGGCAGCGGCAGAGCGACCTCAGAGCTGGTCGGAGCGCGGCTCTGGGGGCAGCCTGTTCCAGGGAGCACAGGCAGCTGCCAGAGGGAGCCAAGGTGCACGAGGGGAAGGCTTAGGACATGGTTGGCAGGGCCGAGGCCACCCCTGCTCCAAGAACCACAGAAATATGTAAATGAGAAACTCGGCCCCCTTTATTTATGAGACTCCGCGATTCATTTTTCATTTGGGGAATGTGAGCGAACGAAAATATGAAATATTTCTCCGATGACACAGTTTCCACCCAAGAAAGCACATTCCTTGGAGGCGATGTGCATGTGCACGGGGGCCACATGGGACCAAGCCTGGACCTTGGTGCAAGCTCAGCTTTGCAAGGGGTAGAGGCTGCGGGGCCAAGTCCCACGGCAGGGCAGTGGTGGGACAGCACACAGGGACCTTTTAAACTGAAAAGCCCTTCTGGGGTGCTGGAAGGGACAGAGCTGAGGACAAGGGTCAGAGCAAAGCTGGTTCAAGGAGAGAGGGGGAGATTGCACCTCCTGGTCCTCTTGCTTTACAACAAGGGCAAGGATTCATCTCCCTTCTGCACACTGAAAGCACAGCTTTGTCGTGAGAGGAAGAGGAGGCACAGGCCCTGAGCTCTGCTCTGGGGGACCAGGGACAGCACCCAGGGAATGGTTGGAGCTGTGTCAGGGCAGGCTCAGGGTGGATCTCAGCAAAAGGTTCTTCCCCCAGAGGGTGGTTGGCACTGAACAGGCTCCCCAGGGCAGTGGGCACAGCCCCAAGGCTGCCAGAGCTGCAGGAGGGTTTGGATGATCCTCTGGGGCACAGGGGGGGACTCTTGGGGCTGGGCTGGGCAGGGCTGAGGGTTGGACTGGATGATCCTTGGGGGTCCCTTCCAGCTCAGCACATTCTGGGATTCTGTGATCTCCTCCTCCCAACATCTACTAAAAGCTCAGTCCTGGCAGTTCCTTAATTTCTTGAGGTTGTCTAAGTATCCCTGTTTATTGCCTTAACAGTTAAAATTCATATCAGCTGGTTCCTTTAGGATGTCCTCTCCAGGTCAGTGTTTCCATGTCCTTCATGAGCCTCAGGGGGAAAATCCATATTCTAAAATCTACAGTGTCTGTGGTTTTGGTGTCCACACAATCTCATGGGCCAGATCAGCAGCATCTGCATCATAGACCAAGTACAGTCCATGTCATGGTCCTGCCTATTCCCACCTCTGTCCTGGAAGGTCTGCTCCAGTCCTCACCTTCTCCTGGCCCTGAGGCAGCAGAGAGGTGTTCTCCACTGCTCTGAACCCTTCTGTGCCTCTTCCAGCAGCCTCCCCCAGCTGCTGCAGAGCCCCCCAAATCTGACCCCCACCCCAACCTCTGCAGTGAGCCACGTTCCTCCAGTCCTCTGAGTCCTAGTGGGGAGAAATCTCTTTCCAGGTCTTTCCAGTCCCCATCCATGCCTGCTGGAGCGCAGAGCTGTTGTCTCCAGGCAGACATCACACCTTCCTGAAGAGTTCACACAACCCCCTGGTACAATTCATGGCTGTTTCCCTCTGCCCTGACTCTGCCTGTACTTGCTGCTATCTCATGTATAATCAGCCAACATCTCATTATGCTTCTCCCCTGCCCCAGACTTTCCCTACTTGCCTTTGACAGCTGAGGAAATAACCTCCATTTGGGATCCTTCCTGCCAGCCCCAGTGCAGGGTTTTGTCCTTTGTACCACACCAGTACCACCCCACCCCCAGGAGCTGCTGCCCTGAGGAAGCCTCCTCACAGGGACAGGGACAGGGACAGGGACAGGGACAGGGACAGGGACAGGGACAGGGACAGGAGACTCCAAGGGTAGCAGGGGGATTGTCTCAGTGCTGGTGGTGCTTGGTGAGCCCCACCTCTTGCTGGCCCTCCCCAGCCCACACTGACCTATTCCCATGGGAGCCTTGCTGAGCTGGAGCCAGTTCTGCTTGAGGGATTGGGGTGGATGGGCTGAGACCACCACTGGGTTTGGGTTCCTGGGGACATCACCACAAGCCAGCCTGTGATGGGTGCACCACTGACATCACCAGAAATGTGATGTATTTAGGATGGGCCCATCCTGAGATCATCTTTAACCTCCACTCCCCTCCCCTCCCCTCCCCTCACAACGACCTCTTCTCTTTATTGATCCACCTATAGAGTTTGTCATTTGTTGTCTGAACGACCTTCACAAGATCCATCTCAGCTTGACATTTGCACTGGGCACTTCCACATCCTCAGACCCACTTTCCCTGAGGATCTGTGTGGTCTCCTGAAGCTCTGTTTGTTCTCACTGTGATTTTTGGTGGCCAAGCCGCTGTTGCGAGGGGCACCAAACAGTTTTGTACCTTTGGCTTGAAAATCCCCTCGTGCCTCGACACCCTTCAGCCTCAGAGCCCTCCAGTTCAGCTGACCTCGGTGGCTGGATCCCCAAACTTCTCCCAATACGGGAAAGAGGAACACTCCACCTGCACAGCTGCCCTGGCAGGGGTTATCCATCAGGCAGTTTCAGATGGAACCTACGCGGCCAACGTGCACATTCCACAACCGGCATCTCCACCGTGTTCCCCAACGGCAAAGTCCAAGTCTAAAATAGCAAATTCTGGGGCCATCTATCAGCTGTCACATCCCAGAATAGCCAGTAGCACTTGCTCTCCAATCTATATCTGGAAGTGAAAGGCTCCCACTGCGACAGGAAGATTTATGAGCAGCCGTGATCAAGGGACATATCCAGAATGTTTGCTCTGGTGCCTAAAAAGGACTTGAGCACAACTGGTGGGAATAGCCCCTCACTCCATGCTGGGCTCCTGTTCCATGGGCCCCCATCAGGAGAAGCCCATCTCAGCCAGGGCATCCCTCCACAGGGTCTCTCTGCCCCAGCTCCCCAGGGCACGGGGACAAGGAGCTCATCCCACCCACCACTTTTCCTCCATGGT
The DNA here is from genome assembly GCF_022539395.1 of Myiozetetes cayanensis. NCBI lineage: Eukaryota > Metazoa > Chordata > Aves > Passeriformes > Tyrannidae > Myiozetetes > Myiozetetes cayanensis. The sequence goes on along the minus strand of NW_026087522.1, from coordinate 4,379,267 downwards.
GTCTCCAGCAACTCCAGCAGCCTCTAAGTTGACTTGAGCAGCACCATGACCATGCAGTGCTTTTGTCCACAGACTCCTTTCTCTGAGCTGCAGATCCCAGTCTGGAGGCAGCCACAGTACCCTGGAGATACTTCTCCTCCTAAAGGAGAGCTTTAGTTAAAATTCATTACCTGCTGGCTGCTACAGGATGGCCTTTCCAGGTCAGTATTTATTTCCATGAGCCCCAGGGGGAAAATCCACACTACTAAAATCTACAGTGTCTATGGATTCAGTATCCACACGATCTCATGGGCCAGACCTTGCTGGTAAACGCTCCAGATCTTGGAGCCAAAATCAGTCAAACCTCAACACACCAACCCTCAAATCCCTTTCATCTGAGCAGGATTCTGGAATATCCACACTGGTGTGTTGTGTTTCTGCATGGCACTCACCATCACAGGGGTCATTCCATACCCCTCCCTCATCCCCTGGGTGTCCCCTCACATCATCCTTCACCACAGCCACATCCCACACCAGGCATCCTGTGAGGAGCTACATGGGCTCCTGCCACAGCACACGCACCTCTCCACGCTTCTGGCCTCAGTCGTGTTGCTGGATGAGCCCTGTCCTCTCCTTACCCTGAGCCCTGCCCAGCCTCTCATCCCTTTGAGCTGGATCCTCGGTTGACCATGCTGTGAGCAGGAACCCGGGGGGTGACACCAGTCATAGTGATTTGTACCCTCACTAATTTTGTCCCATGCCCAGATTAACTCTTGCTGGGGCTTTGCATTGTGTTTGGGTAGGGATGACTGTAACAAGTGACACACTGGGGTGAGTCCCATCCCCACCAGGATGGGAAGGGACTGGAACACAGGAGGAGAGGTTGGGGAAGTGCATTTAGTCAGGTGAGGGACTCTCCAATTGCTGTCTTCAACTGCCTAATGAGTTAGGAGGTCAGAGCCAGACCCTCCTCAGAGATGTGTGGTGAAGGATCCCAGGGCAGCCGGCATGAACTGCGGCAAAGGGAAAATCCAGCGTGAGGTGAAGAAAAAGAGAGATTTTCACAGCGAGGGTGAAAATCCTCTTTGGAGATGTTCACAACTGGCCTGGACAAAGCCCAGAGCCACCTGGTCTCTCCTTGGAGCTGGCCCTGCTTCGAGGCAGAGGCTGGACTGAAGGCACCAGTGATCCCTCCCAGCCTGCAGCTCCGTGCCATACTACGATGTCCTGCATACTTTGGTGAGCAACGCACGCTCTTGGCTTTCCTTCCAATTAATGGAACTTTTTTCCCCAAATATAAACAGTCTGCTCTTTTCAGGGAAATCTACTGGCCTGTCTTCAGGGCCAGGGAGCCACAGTGCCGTGTATAGCCCGGCCATTGATTTACTGGTGTGACCACGGCCAAGTTGGACAGCGTGTCCCTGCCGAGATCCAGCATCCTCGAAAGGCAGGAGAAACCCAGTCTATCAGCTAGTCCATCTCATCCTAATCCAGCATAGGGACTTCACAACCATCAGCATAATCAGCACTCAGATGAAAGCCACTGGGGGAGTGCATCCATCATTGTTAGCCTGATTAGAGCTAATTCACAACATGTCTGTTTTCGAGAGATTGTCTTTTTCTCTGCCTTGCTTCCTGTTTGCAAGCAGATTGCAGCAGTCTTTAATTAATTGTGGCTTCAAATTATTCAGGCACTTCTCAGGGAATAAATAAATCTTCCCTGACTGAACAGGGCGTATTGCAGTGAAGGCACAAGCTGGAAGGGGAGAGAGCAGCGTGTCCACGGGCCAGACTGTGTCTGTGTCCGAAAGCTCCTGCCCGGTGCCAAGGCCCAGGGCTGACCTCCATCCTCCGTGTGCCTTGGAGCTGAGCACTCCTGTTCCTTCCCTGTTCCAAGGGCTGGTCTCTCTCCCGCTCATGAACGGCCGGTACAAAGCGTCTGCAGGCCAATCCCGGTCCGCCCGTGGAATCCAAGTGAATTTTCCTTGGGAATTACTTTCACTACTTGCTCTGCTGTTGCTGTCAGAGGGCCATGAGAAGTGATTGCCATAATGATGGTTGAAATCCAGTTTCCCTTCTAAGCCTTTTTTCATGTTAGTTAGAGCTCAAATCAACTCTTTTTTGGTTGAAAGTTTCCACTCTTGGGTTCAAGCCAAAAGCGGATTTTTCAAGAAATTGGAACCGACTGGGTTCAGTCATTTCTGAGTCACACACATGGAAAAATACACATTTCCCCCTCGTGCTCCACGGAGACACTTTGGACATGTACAACTCAAAACCAGCTGGAGCAAGAGACTTCAGACTTGGCTTGTTTGAGAGTCCACGGTGAGGTGTAAAAACCAAGCCAGGTTTGGAGAAGCTCATATTGGCATTTTCACACTTCCCTCCCCGAAAGAGCCATCGAGTGGTGTGCAATGAGCAAGAAGACATGCTGTTCTCTCCCCCGTTGCTTTACATTGCTCTCTCCAATGGGATAATCCCAGGGGATTAGCATTTAAAGTAATGAATGTTTAAAGTTAGCTAGAGAAGAATTCCAGCAATGTTCAATTCTTCCTAAGCCCCTTAAATGGAGCCGAGCTGAGGGGGCCTCGAACAGGGAGACATCAGTCAGCTTCAGAAGGCAAAGGGAGTAAACACAGGCCCTTCCTCAGTGCAGGACAGATGTAGGGGACTCTGTCACCCCAAATGGCTGAGCAGCTGGGACAGCTCTGGCCCAACCAGCCCTCTGCAGCCCGAGGCAGTGGGGACCAGTTTGCTCCGTGGCATTTCCAGCCCTGAGGGTTTCGTGTGACTTGCCTGGGACTGAAGCGTGGCAGAGGCAGGGACAGAAGCCAAAGTCTCAGACACCAAACTTTTAACCACAACCCTCTTCTTTTCTTCCCTTGATGAATTGTGTTGAGGCCGCACGAATCTCGCTGCTGGAAATCTCTGCCTTCCCCTCCCCGAGGCCGTGGCTGGGCACGGGATGTGTCGATGTGAGACACCAAAGGTGGCTCCTGGGACAAGGGAGCACGCTTGGCCACATGGGTGGTGTGTGTTTGCCACCAGACCTGCCTTTGTGTGCCCAAACTGTCACCTTTGGGGGCCAGTTTTCACCTCCACCCCACAGGTGTATGGTATCTATGGGTGCAGGGCTGTACCAGGGTTTTTTTTTTTCAAAGGAGATGGCCAAGGAAGGCTCTAGGTTTGAGGATTTCCCAAAAGGTCAATTTTTGGAGGCAGATGCCTGGGCTCAAGGTGTCCAGCATGCCCAGGGTGTCCAGGATATCCAGGATATCCAGGATGCCCAGGATGCCTGGGATGCTGAGGATGCCCAGAAGTGCACTCAGGAGGCTCAAGGAGCAGCACGAGGGCTGTGTCCAGACTGGAGACCCATCCCCTGCCCAGTCCCCCACCTCTGTGGTGTGGGTGGTGTGGAGCAGGGAGGTGCCTGCACAGGAGAAGCACAGCAATCCTTGGGCAGCAGGGCTGTGATAAGCTGGGTATTTCACACCCTTCCCTGCCAAGGAAGGGTGGAAGTGGGAGAGAGAGGCCTGGAGGTGCAAGGGGCTGGGAGAGGAAACCAGCTGCATGAGTCACGCAGCTGATGGGCAGGATATCCACAGGAAACACCTTTTCCCCTGGATAAGGTGTAAGGGACAGGCTGGCACCAGCCCACGGGCACAGGTTGTCCTCAGCACTGCTGGGTGCAGGACACACGTAGTACGAGTGGCAGAGCCGGGCAGGGAAGGTGGCAGAGTTGTGCCCAGCTCCTCACGTGCTGCACCAGGGCTGGTGGGGTCCCTGCAGCACACCCCGTGCCCCCCAGCAGACCCACAGCTAGAGGACACCCTGAGCAGGGCGTGCAGCTTGCACATCAGGAGTCTGGGCAGCCGGGGCTCTTCCCGTGCATGCCCTGGATTGGGCAGGTAGAAGTGATGGCCCAGCAGAGCTGGAGAATCATGGAATCATGGGATGGTTTGGGTTGGAAAGGGGCCTTGAAGATTATCTCATTCCAGCTCCCCCTGCCGTGGGCAGGGACACCTTCCAACCTGGTTCAGCCTGGCCTTGGGTACTCCCAGGGCTGGGGCAGCCACAGCTTCTCTGGGCAACCTGTGCCAGGGCCTCCCCACACTCACAGGGAAGAACTTTTCCCTAATATCCAATCTAGACCTGTTCTCTTTTGAAGTGAAACCATTCCCCCTTATCCTGTCACTCCATGCTCTTGTAAACAGTCTTCCCCCATCCTTCCTGTAAGTTCCCTGCAGGTACTGGGAGGCCACAATTAGGTCAGTCTGAATTCTTCCCTTCTCCAAGCTGAACAATTCCAATCCTCCCAGCCTTTCCTCCCAGCAGAGCTGCTCCATCCCTCTGATCATCTTGGTGCCTCCTCTGGACTCGCTCCAACAGCTCCATAGTCCTTGTTGTGTTGGGGACCCCAGGGGGACGGAAAGGACAGTGTCCCCTGAGTTCCCAAAAACATCTCCTATTAAATGATGTGGCTGGTGTCTCAGAGCAGGTTATGGAAATCCTACCAAGTGGGACATTCCAGGCTTCTCCCCAGCCAAGCCCTGGAGATTGGCACCTGGAAAGTTCCAGTGTGGAAGGAGAGCAGGTCATGCTGCCCATCAGGGCTTTGCAGCCCCTCAGTCCTGGACAGGCATCTCCTCCGAGGGCTGGGGGCACACACAGGGGGCCAACAAGCCATGGGCACTGCCTGATATAGTCCCAACATATGGTGACAAGTGTCCTGAGGACATTTACAGACGTGGGAGGCACAAAAATGTCCCAGATACCACAGCATGTGGGGCTGAGCTGGGGCTGGCTCTGCCTTTTGCCTTCCCAACAAGCTCCCACGAGCTGGAGAGTGGCCTCAGGCCAATGCATGGGACATGCCTGGGAATAGGATGGGAATCCAGGCTTTGGCATGAGCAAGGGGTACAGCAGGCAGGGAAGCTGGGAACAGTGTGTGATGCCAGCACAGTGACCCTTGTCGTGTGGGATCAGCCAGTGCTTCTCTGGGACCTCTCCACTGCCCCATTCCCCCTCATTCCACATCCCATCACTTTCCAGGGGCAAAGGCACCTCCCTCAGTTCCCTGGCCAGGACAGAGATCCTGTCCCAGCTCCCAGGGTGAGGGTAAGGAATGAAGGAAGAAAAATGTGGGCAGAGCAGAGGAGATCAGGGGGAAGGAAGAAGCAGCTGGCCCAGGCTGTGAGCGGGGCAGAGCTGGTACCCACAGTGATCCCCAGGGATGCCCACAGGATCTAAGAATGGCACAGGGTCCAGGAGGGCTCCTGGGTGCTCTGCCATCCCTCCCTCCCCCAGACCCGAGGCTGGGCATTTCCACACTGGCACAGCTGCTCAGGCTGCTCTGCTCCAATGGTTTTTCCCTGTGTTTAACCCGACTTTCCCCCGCTCTACGCGAAGCCCATTTGATATCCCGTCTACCACGAGCAGGGAGAACAGTCTGTTCCCTTCCCCTCCGGAGCTGTTTTATGTCTTTGAAAGGACCAGCACGCCTGCCCTTGCCAAGGCTCTGCAAGCCCCATCCCGATCCCCAGAGCTGCTCATCCCATGGACAGTGCTCTTTTCCCTCTTTTCCTTGAGCAGCAGGCAGTGCCCTGGCACCCATCCCGCTGACACGCACGTGGGTCGATCCTGCAGAGCCTGGCATGGGTGCCCGGAGTCCCACACACACCCCAGGAAGGGCACAGAGGGCATTTGCTGGAGAACACCCCGAAGCACGTCATCTGAGGCGATGAAATGGCTCCAATTCCCCACGGCTGCCAAGGCCGGGCTCAGAGCGCGCGCGTGTGCCACGAGCAGCCGAAATCTCCGCTCCCCGGGCACGTGGCAGGCTCAGAGCGGCACTGGCACTGCCCATGCAGAGGCACCACGGTGGGATGTGGGGAAGGATGCTGGGGGATGATGCTAAGCCCAACAGCCCCATGAGAACAGCCCCTGAATAAAACCTGGAAACTCAGTGTCAGAGCTGGCCCGGCCGCCTGAGCTCCAGGCGAGGGATGGAGCTGGGCATGGCCACAGGGATGTCCCTGTGCCACCGGCTGCATCCCAGCTTTCTGGCCTCCCTGCACAGTGCCAGGGGACAGGGCTGAGCGGAGGCAAAGCGGGGCCAGGCTGGGGCCAGGCGGGGGGAGCTGTGCAGGCACAGTCCTTACAGATTTTGGGCCCTTTCCACCAACGGGTTTTGGGGCGGGGGGTGTTTTATATCTCAATTTTTTTGGAAGGGTTTTGGTTTGATTTCCTCCTCCGCCAAGCACTAAGCAATCGCTCTTTCCCCCCTTGGCAGGAGCTGCCTGTCTCGTGGTGTTGACCTTGGCTGGGTTTTCCCTGCGGCTGGAGCAGACTCACACCATAAATTCCCTGTCTTCTAGGAATCCAGCATGGGAAAGAAAAGAAACGCGAAAGAGAAACGTGGATTAAAATATTTTGCATCTTAGCACATAGCAAAGGGGGGGTGGCATCAAGCAGCAGATGACTTCCCTGAGCAGAGAGGTGTGACAGGGACACCCCGGGCACGGGTGGGTTTGGGTGCTGTGGGCCCAGCACCCTGTGACATCCACATCTGCCCTGTCCTGAGGGACAGCCATGGCAGAGGGTGGCACAGTCCTTGGCCACACACAGAGATGAGCATAGAGCGCTGCTGCTTTTCCAGTCCCCATCACACGTCCTGTTGGTGTTTGGAGCAGCAGGACAAGCTGGATGCAGTGCCTGGGCTGGAGGGTGACCCAGGAGCAAAGCTGAAGTTTTGTAGGAGAGGGGGCTGCTGCTGGAGCAGAGGCAGGGCTTGGTGTCAGGGTTAGGGTTAAGGTGAGGGTTGTGCCCTTGCCAGCCCATTCCCCAGAGCACACCTGCCCCCAGCACTGTGGGCTTCCATGGCCAGTGTTCCCCACACCATCCTGGCTTCCAGGGCTGTTCATTCACCTTGCCCAGCCCCGGTGCTGAATCCTCCTCAGCAAAGCCCTGAAGCAAAGCAGACACCGAGAGCTGATTGCTCTCACGAGCAGGTGAGGTGCAGCACAGCCCCTAATTGAATCCAGCAGAGCTACCTCGGGCAGACAAAACACAGCAGTGACTCAGAGCAGACACAGCCATCCCAGAGCCCCAGGAGATGGACCAGCACCCTGCAGTGGGGGGTCAGCCCAGCCCAGCACATCGATACCACCCCTGGCCACGGAGGAGAGAGGACTCCTGGTGGGACAAGCCCTGAGCCTGGGCTGTTCAGGGACTTTTTGGGGGTGCAGGAGCCTGGAGGAGCTGGGAGTGCCAGGTCAGGAAGCTGAGGGTGCCTTGGCAGCCTGGGGCAGGGTGCCTGGGTGACCAAAGGGTGACTGTGTCACCTTACACAGAGGGTCACGACTCCTGAACCCTGACTGGGCTTGTGGAACCCACTGCCAGGCTGCTGACTCTAAAACCCAGCTGAGATCCCTTCTCACCACTGCCCAGGGTGGATATTATCTGAAGTACATCCCACAGGGATAGGACAGGGACATTTAAAGGTCCTCCAGGACTGGAAGGACACAGTCACAGGTCTCTGGCAGCTCGAGCACTGGCAGGAGATGAAATCTGTATTTCCACCCAGGAAAGCATTTCTGTATATCCCTGTGCCTGGGAACTCTGCAGAGCAGTGAGTGCAAGACAGGCAGGGCCCATCCTGAGGAGGGGTCCCTGGGGGGCCTGAAAGCCATGACGTTATGGAGAGAGGGGTGGTGCCGTGCTGGGGTAGCAGGTTTACATCTTCTGTGTTCTGGGAACGCCGAAGCACCATATATTTGACACTTGAAAAGGGCCCCATTTCCCAGAACTGTAACCTGCTCTAAGCCCAACCAGCTGGAAGGAGGCCCTGAGTCCCCCGAGCGTGAGCGATGCTTCTCATCTCTTCTGAAACACTTCACGACTGCCTGGCCTCGGCAGAGCTCGTTCCCACTTCCCCAGAGCTTCCAAGGATGGGGAAGGGGCCGTTAAAACCAAACAAAGCGTCCAAACCAGCCGGGAGGAAAAGAGGATTTTGATAAGGAATGTGAGGAAATAAGGTCACGTGGAGAAATCTGTGAGCAGCAAATCGTGGACTCACAGAATGGTTGGGGTTGGAAGGGATCTTGAGGATCATCTCCCTGTTCTTAACCCCTGCCATGGGCAGGGACACCTTCCACTAAATCAGGTTGCTCTGAGCCCTGTCCAACCTGGCCTTGAACACTTCCAGCCACAGCTTCTCTGGGCAGCCTAATCACAGAATCACAGAATCACAGAATCTGCTGAGCTGGAAAGGACCCACAAGGACCATCGACCCCAGCTCCTGGCCCTGCACAGACTGCTGGGTGAAATCCCCCCAGGGACACACCGTGAGAGGGTAAGACCAGGAATGCTCAGGATGAGCAGCTCCTTCCCTGGGGCTGGCAGGTGAACACACTTGTGCTGGGTGTGCAGGTTGGGTAACACTTTTGTCATCCCCTGCCACGGGGGATGCTCTGCACTCCCACCGCCCATCTGGAGGGGTGGAACATCAGGGAACAGAGCAGGTGTCTTCCTACCCTGCCCTTGCAGTGGGGAATGGTGCTTATGGGAAGCCTGAGTGACACCAAAATGCTGGAAGGAGGGTAACAATGGCCCAGAAAAGTGAGTGGCAGGTCCATGAGCCTGAGCCAAGACAGGCAGGGTGAGGATTTGGTGCAGGGTCTCTCTGCCAGCATGTGGCTCTTGCCCCACCTCTGCACTGCTAATGCTGAGGTACCGACCCCCTTGGGGACAAATCAGTACCTGGGACTGTGACATTCCTGCCAAAAGCCTACTGGAAGCCACCAATGCAGTGCAACAGTCTCCCCCTGCCCCTCACCTTGGGAGTGGCTGTGGGGCAGCCCAGCTCAGGGGGCAGCAGGACTTGAGGGAGAGCTGCCCTCACCGAGGCTTTTATCCATGTCCCACCAGAACGTGGCTGTGGTGGGAGGAGAGGAAAGGAGAATGTGGAATAAGGGAACACCAGCCCTAGGAAAAGGTCTTGGATGGGGGACACAGGGTGGAGAGTGACTGGGCAGCAGCAGGTACCCCCTGCATACAGGCAGTGCTGCTGGGGGAACCCCCAGGGTGGGGACACTGAGGGACAATGAAGGGAGTTTTGACCTCAGAGCATGCAGGGAAGGAAAATGGGATAGCAGAGGCTCTGGGCACAGCAAAGCAGTGATGGGAGGAGGGAGCTGCAGGACTAAAATGTTCCAAAGAGTGTGGGAGTGATATGCAAGGTGCCCTCGAGCATCACCCTCGCACGGCTGTGAGGAGACCCTGAGCCTCTCCAGAGCAGGAGCCACAAGATCCACCTGCAGCATCACCTGCCCGGGCAGCACAGTTGGGATTTACACAACTGTTCATTCTCTATCTGCTTTCCGAAGGAGGATTTCCCAAGGGCAGTCTCTGGAGCAGGGCTGGGCAGCACAGGAGGGAGGAGAAGGTCTGGCAGGAGGGTGGCCAGGCCAGGGCGGGCTGTCCATGCCCTGGTGCTCTGGGCTGCAGCCACAGGTCGAACGCCAGCCCGGGAAGGGCTCCTGAGGGACCCATTCCCATCCTCTGCTACCACAGGCGACCGCTCGGGTAATCCTCCTCATAAATTTTCCAAGCTCCATCTTGAAACCAGCGGGGCTATTTGCAGTGCTGGCCGGGTGCCAGGGTTTCTAGTTCACCAGAAATGTCGTGTTTGTTTGTTTTTTCAGTCTGGGCCGTGGCCAAACTGGATCCCCACCAGCCCTTTTTGAAGTTTCCGGTGAACCACAAGCCTTCCCAGCCCCGCAGCTGCTCGGTGGATTGACGTGCCTTCGGCTCCCTCACGGCTCACACCAGCGACGAGCGTGGTGTGATCTCGGCCGGGATGGCATTTGGGGGCTGAGCCTCATCCCAGTGCTGCTCCCAGGGGGCTCTGCCAGGAGCCCACCCAGCCTGGTCCCACCCAGGAGCTCCCCTTCCATCCCTGATGGCACAGGGGTGTTGGAGTCTATGGAGGTGCAAGGTGGATTTTGACAAGGCTGTTGGGCTCGGGTTCTCTGCTGAGCTGCAGGTTTTGACCCTACTTGACCCCAGGAGAGGCCATCAGAGGCCTCCTTCTGCAAGGGGAGGATGGTTCCTCTCGCTCGCAGCGTCACCATGTTCACGGCCAGCTGATAGCCATCTGCTTCTCTGCCAGCACTGTCCTCTAGCCTAAATAGCTCTTATCCCTCCTGCTGTTTACTCCCAGATGTATTTATAGACCAACTCTCTCCCAGCCTTCATTTTCCTAGACTAAACAAGCCAAGCACTTTCAGGCTTCGCTCATAAAACCATCTCTCCTTCCACCCGCCTGTCCCACCCCTTCCCGTGCTGGGCCCTTCATTGCTCCTGTGGGTGAGCAGGGCCAGCAGGGCAGCTCTTGGTAGTGCCTGCTCGATGGTGTGGGTACGAGGCAGTGCCCACTGTGACCACCCTGCTGTCCTCTCTGAGGCCACACTGGTGGCTCCTGCATTCCCAGGCTGCTCTTCCATTTCTGTTTCACCTTTAAGGAACACCTCTGGGGCTCTGTGAAGATGCCTGATTTTGACCTAATATTTCTCCCAGCCCAGCCTTTCCTGAAGGCTATTTTGCTGCTTCTCTGTGTCTGTGATGCTGGGCTGTCCCAGCTGTGGTGTGGCAGCAGGACCAGGGCAGTGCCCGTCCCCCTGTGCTGGCACTGCTGAGGCACCTCGGGTGCTGTGTCCAGTTCTGGGCTCCTCAGGACAAGAAAGACACTGAGGGGTGTGTTCAGGGAACAGAATGGAGCTGGGAAGGGGTGGAGCAGCAGGAGCAGCTGAGGGAGCTGGGGGGGGCTCAGCCTTGAGAAAAGGAGGCTCAGGGGGGACCTTCTGGCTCTGCAACTCCCTGACAGGAGGGGGGAGCCGGGGGGGTTCGGGCTCTGCTCCCAGGGAACAGGAGGAGAGGGAACGGCCTCCAGGCTGTGCCAGGGCCTCCCTTGTTGGACATCAGATGGACCTGGATGTCAGGTTGGACATCAGGAGGAATTTCTCCCTGGAAAGGGTGGTCAGGCACTGGCAGGGGCTGCCCAGGGAGGTTTGGAGTCCCCACCCCTGGAGGTGTCCAAGGAAGGTCTGGATGTGTCACTCAGTGCTCTGGGCTGGAGGACAGGGTGGGGATGGGGCACAAGGTGGACTCGATTATCTTGAAGGTCTTTTCCAACCTCAGTGTTTCTGTGAGTCTCTCTGTTATGATACTCTCCCATTTGACATCCCAGAAAATTTCATCAGCAAGGCCATAATCTCCAGACCGATTCCAGCACCTGCCTTCAAGCTGCAGCTCATCTTCCAGCACCCTCCCTTGCTGCTCTCCCTTGGCCAGTTCCTCCCCATCCAACAGTCCAACCTCTGTCCCTGTTCCCCCCTTTCCACACTGTTTCCATGCAGCTCTTTCCCATCCACTTTGCCAAATGAAGGGCAGATGGACAGACCCTGGCAGCACTCCCAGGCAGATGCAATGAGCACGTTGCTGTGGTGCTGCAGGGAAGTGTGGGCAGAGTCCTGGATCGGGCTGTTCCAGAGGCTCCAAGGGAGAGTGGGCACCATGGTCTGATGGAGGAGGTCCAAGCCCAAGTCACCAAAGCAGACTCTGGTGCTGCAGTGTCCACTGGCACATCTTGGCTGGAAGCAGATTGATCCCTCTGGTCCAGCCTCCCCTCAGCAGTCCCTGTCAGGGGCACAGCAGCCACCGAGGGAGGAGTGGGCTGGTGTGGTGATGAGGAGATCAAGGACAGTGCTGAAATACCCCTCGGTGCATTTAGCAGCTGTTTTAGCCCAGATCCTCTAGCCAGATACTGCCAGGATGCATTTTTAAAGGAAAGCTGCTCCTGATGTAATTAAAGCCTGGAGAGCTCAGTTTGGGGCTGCTGAAGGCTCAGGATATCACACAGAATCACAGAATGGGTAAGTTTGTACCCACTGGACATCACCCAGCCCAACCCCCCTGCTCAGGCAGAGTCTCCTGAACACACTGCTCAGAAATGTGTCTGAACACTTTCAGAATATCCCCAGGGAGGAGACTCCAGCCCCTCCCTGGGCAGCCTGTTCAGAGCTGGGTCACTGCCCAGGAAAGAAGTTCTTCCTCATGTCCAGCTGGAGCTTCCTGGGCATCAGTTCCTGCCCACTCCTCTTGTGCCATTGCTGGGCCCTCCAGAGCAGATGCTCAGAAGAGCACCGGAGGCTCTCCCTGCCACCATGAAACACTCATGGCTCTCCAAAAGCCAGCTGATTTCTGCAGCCTAAATGTTTCTGCCCAGCAAGGGGGGGAGGTGGCAACGTGAACTTCACACCCCCAGCACAAACAGCACACCCCTCAGCCTGGCCTGAGACGCTGCAGCAGCCGGAGGCACAAACGTGGTTCAAGGCAGTTCACTGTGAGCGAGAGGGAGACTGTCCTGACCAGTAATGATGCTTTCTGGATCTCAGGAAGAGCCAGTTTCCTAAATCTGAGAACAATTACCAAGGAGATTGTCTTGGAGGAAAAATTTATACAGAACAAAATGGGAACCATGGCTGGGAGTCATTCAGAAATACTTTCCGAAGAGCCCGAGCGTTGGCCGGAGGCAGCGGTGCAGAGCTCAAACAAATGCAAGACCCATCAGACCTCCCTGGCCTGGCAGCTCATCCCTCTTCCCCCAGCCAGGGATGTCTGCAGCTCTCCTCGGGTGGTGCCCATCTGGATCACTGTCTGCTTTCTAGGAAAAGTGGCTCCGAGGAGCAACAGCCAGCAGGGCTTTGCCCCAGGGCTCTGTAAATTGTCTGCCTGACTCTCCGCCTTCCTGCACTGGGACCAGAGAGCGAGGAGCTCTGCTCGGCCCTCCTTCCAGCCCTCAGGCTCAGGCAAAGTCCTGCTCTTCATTAGGAGAAGCAGCCACAGCAGGGGATATGTTTTCTCATGTGTTTTTGCCATCCTTTTTCTCAGCCCCAGGGTCTGTCTGTGCTCCCGTCCCAGAACCTTCCACCTCCCAGGGAGCCCCGGGACACTTGTGCCCCTTCAGGCAGGTCCAGCAGGGAGATCTGGGACAGCAGGGCACTAAACCAGGACTGCCTACCTGGCCAAGTGGTTCCAGCAGAGCTGATCTGTCCCCAGGGACACTTCGCAGCCACTTGGTGTCACTTTTGTCCGTGGACATCCCAGCCCCACCACCTCAGGGTGGCCCTGGATGCCTCACCCAACCAACAGGAGCAGGCTGCTCTGTGAGCTGAAGACACAAATACAGCACCCACAGATCCTGTGCCAGGTGGAAAAAGATGAATTTTTACTTCTCAGCACCATATGCTGGAAGGAAAACAAGGATAGACACCACCCCTGTGGAGGATGGTGGGGAATCAGCTCACCCACACCAGGCTGGGCCACCCGGCTACCTCCATGGAGAGGCCTTGGTGGGCTCTGGGGAAGATGAAACCTCTCTGCACTTCATTTCTACCCATTCTACCTGTGTGTGGGTTATCTGGGTTGTCCACTGCCTGCTGGAAGCAGGGGCAGCACGATGCCAGTGGGCATCCAGCTGCAGTCCCTGGGACAGGGGCTGTGCCAGGCAGAGCTTAGGCAGGAAGCCCTCGTCTGCTTTGCCAAGAATATTTATTTTGTTAGGGAAAAGACAGAATGTCTTAACTTTACTAATGCAATATAAGAGTTTTCCTCATAAAATTGAATTAATTTCTATTAGGAAACTCTGCCCCTGCTGTTCTCCATGGCAGCAGCCACGTCCTCACATCCAGCTCCTCCACTGGGTTTGGATACGGACAGGTCCCCTCTGCAGGGAGAGGGAGTTGGAGGAACCCCGGGTGCAGTGGTGATGGAATTCCCCTCCCAGTGACGGTGCCATGGCACGAGGATGGGCACAGGGAGCCCTGGGTGCTGCTCAGAGGTAGTGGGTGGTGGCTGCTGGCATTGCAACACTGTCACTTGTCCCCTACCTGGGAGCAGGAGCAACTCTGGGGCAGGGGGTGCTTCCCAGCCAGCCATCAGCACTTCCCAGTGCTGCTCCCAGGAGGCCTCAGGGAAAACTCAAACAGCTCAGAGGCTGGGGAGATTCAGACAGGGGTGCTGGGGGTGCCAGCCCAGCTTTGTGCACTCAGCCTGGGCACAGCAGAGAGGCTCCAGAGGACCCCTTTTCTACCCTTCCACGGGCACAGCACTGCTGGCACCTGCCTCTGGAAGCCTCTTCCCAGGGGAGCTTCACCATCAGCTGTGCAGCTGCAGCATTTGCTGCCCACGTGTGCTCCTCCAAGGCCTGTCCTCTCTGCAGACACGGACCAGACACTTGCAGGGAGAGACACCAGGACAAATGCAAACAGGAAGGGAAGCTGCAAAGATCTGCCTCTCACTCAGCTGCTCTGCAGGGAGTGATTTATTCCAGGTACCCCAGTGCAGGTCGGCATTCCGATGACACAAGGTTAATTCCAGGCTGGAGGCTTCCTGAACCAGTGCCAAGCGCTGCTGGTGTCCCAGCAGGTCTGTGCTGTCAGGCCAGTGTCCAGCCCAGCACGGCACAGGGAAGTCAGAGGGTTCCATCTAAGCCCCTTTCCATGCCTCCCTCCGCACGCCGTGCTTTGGATCCTCGGCACGGCTGGAACGCAGAGCTCTGCTCCTCCTCAGGGACTGCCAGGCCTGGGGAGCTGATCCCCTCTGCTCTTGGCCAGACCCAGAGTCTGAGCTCTCCAAAGTGACAGGCTGTGCACTCAACTCAGAAACAGCTCCACAAACTTCCGTGGTTTTCCTGATCTCCTCAAACACCTCCTCGTTACTCGCAGCTTGGAAGTTTCCAGCCAGGAACATACACCCTCTTTTCTTTTCTTCCCCTCCACTTCTCATGGCTATAAAACCCCACTGTGTCTAGGATATGTATTCACTGCACTTTTCCATTTCCACCCGCAGCTTTTCCAAACCTCTTCACCTCTGGAAGAGCTACAGAAGCAGCAAAAGGAAAACTGAAACCCAGGAACGCACCAGTGCGTGGCTGAGCCAAGCCTGAGGACTTTCAGAGTGTCAGCGGGACAGAGGAAAAAGCCTCTTCAGAGTTGTTTGGAGAGAAACAGATCCTCTTCCCCTCAGCAATCAGCTGTGTGACCTTGACATGCAGCCAGATCGAGCCCTTGGCCCCACAGCTCGAGGATGCTGACCCCCTGTGCCTCTCCTTCAGGCAGAGGGAGATGTTACAACTCCCCAGTGATATCATCCACTGGTTTTGACACAGTGAAGGAGTGGCTGCTGACTCCAATCCCAGCCACTTGTCCATCAGGACTGGGGTGGGCAGGAGCAGTGCTGCCCATGGAGGAAGAGGGGTTGTGGGGGAGATGAGATCCACTCCAGGCTGGCACTGGGGTGTTGTGGGGATGAAGGTGGAGGGAGAGGCAGGGAGAGCTCAGTGTGCCCAGAAGTGGAGGCTGAAGAAGAGAAGTGAAGAACACTGTCCATGTTTCCTGGGCTCTGAGCTGACACCTCTGCACCCCCTGAATCCACACCCCTCCAGCCCAGGCTCCACCAGGGGTATCCCTGGAGGAGCTCATTCCCACAGCTGAGCCGTATCCATGGTGCTCCTGCTCTCCTGGGGTGCTGGTTCTGTGCTGCAGAACAGGGACAGCTCAGTGCCACACACACAGAACGGCTGGGCAGGCCCACGGCTCACAGAGCTGGGGAGACCTGGAGGGGTCCAGGCTGTACCTGCAGGCTCTGCACAGCAGGACACACCTCTGTGGCACATCTGGCCACATCTGCGGGGCAGAGAGAGAGGGGACAGCACTTGTGTGCTGTGCTTAGAGAGGCTGAGCGTGGTGGAGCCGCAGGAACCTCATGGCATGTTTTGCACATGGACATGGCCCAGGTTAAACAGGCGCCATATGGACTTGCATCAGCACTGAGGGCTTTTCAAAGAGCACAGTAACCAGCCTGCAGGCTGATGTTATCCAGATGATACTGTTGTCTTTGGAAAGGCTCCTAAACACTTGAAAAACACCTTCAGCCATACTCCGACGCAGCGGAGCAGGGCCGAGATTAGAAATTGCACTTGACAGTGTTCAATCTGCCCAGTGGGATTAAAAGCAGATCCAGTTCACGTCTCTGCAATTACACACCTCCCTTCCATAGGCAAAGTGCTTTCTCTTTCATCTTACATCATGGGTGTGCACTTTTTATTCCTGCCTAAGCCTCAGCTGTAGGGCTCTTGAGAGTGTTTCAATGCAATCTCAAACTATTCCGGACAGATGTTGCACAAACTGCTTTCAAAACAGTGGTGGTCCCGACCAGGACTAGCCCAGAGTTTAATACTGTTGGATTCCAGGTGTCCTACTGGGACAGCATGCAGATGTTTGGGATGAGGATTTTGAATTATCCTGCACCAAATCCATGAAGGCAGTGCTGATAAGGCCATGTACTTGTGTCAATACAGTAAGAGAAGGCACTTCACAGCAAAAACAGGAGCCCTGGCTTGGTTATGTACAGGTTACAGAAAGGTAGAGGGGTTGGAGAGGTGGGTGATACCTCTGGGGTGATCCATTTGAAATGGGGACATTATACAACCCTCTGAGGACATCACCAGCCACCACAGACCTGGCCCTCAGTCACACAACTGGCTGAGGATCAGCACACTTACTGTTCATAGTCCACATCCCAAGAAAACTCAACAGAAACCACTTGTTTCTCCGACCTTATTTTCTTTTCTGGATGGCTGCAGAGTTGTCACTGGACATGGTGGCACGTGGAGCTGTTTGCTGAGGGCCCCTGATTCAGATTGGCATTGGCTGGAAGGAGACATCCAATAACAAAAGAGCCCAGGATTTCCAAGCACCTCGTCCAGCTCCATCACTGTCTTCAGCCCCAAGGACTTGGATTTTATCAGCAAGACTGAGATGTGTGCAATGTTTGGTTTTTGAAACTCTCTGATGGACAGAAGCCCTAACATGGAGTGATCTTCATAAGATCACAGAATCATTCAGGTTGGAAAAGCCTTCCCAGCCCACCGAGTCTGACCTGTGCCCCATCCCCACCTTGTCCTCCAGGCCCAGAGCACTGAGTGCCACCTCCAGTCCTTCCTTGGACACCTCCAGGGATGATGACTCCACCACGTCCCTGGGCAGCCCCTGCCAGTGCCTGACCACCCTTTCCATGCAGAAATTCCTCCTGATGTCAAATCTGAGCCTCCCCTGGAGCAACTTGAGGTCATTTCCTCCTCCTGTGGCTTGTTACCTGGGAAAAGAGGAGGATCCCCACCTGGGTCCACCCTCCTCTCAGGTTTTTGTGCTACTCTTTAAATAAGCAGGACTTTGTAAGAACTGGCTCACCTGCAAGAGCTGAGAATTTCCCTCCAGGTCCTGCCAGAATCCTGATATCTCCTGGGACACCTCACTGCTCTGTTTGCCAGGATAACTGTGTGGAGATGGAGGCACAGAGCTGTGGGGGAATCACGAAATCACAAAAACACAGAATGGCTTGGGTTGGGAGGGACCTTAAAGATCAACTCATTCCAACCCCTGCTCCGGGAAAGGACACCTTCCACCAGCCCAGGTTGCTCCAAGCCCCGTCCAACCTGGCCTTGGACACTTCCAGGGATGGGGCAGCCACAGCTTCTCTGGATGGAAAAGAGGGAAGAGGCTGAGACAGCACCATGGGAATTCAGAGAGCACTGGGGTGCCAGGGGGTGAAGGGAGAAGCAGCTCAGGAGGATGAAATTTCAGAGACATGTACAGCAAAGTGGAGGCTGTCGAGTGATCAAAGGCATTACTGGAGGGTTTTCGAGCCCAGGAGTTAATGAGGATCCCAAAATCAAAGCTGAGAGAGATAGCTGGGGAACCAATCTGGTTCTGCCAGCTGGGAGAACACACCTGGGAAGGTTTGGGAAGGGAAGGGAAAGAGGAAGGGAAAAGGAGAGGAGAGGGAGAAGGAGAGGAAAAAAAGGAACTCCTTGGAGAGTGGAAAATCCCAAAGTGCAGGATTCCCTGAGGGCTCTGTCAAGCAATGGCACATGTAGGGATTGGAAAATCCCCTTGATGAGCACTAAAGCTCCTGCCTGTCAGCCAGGCCCTGGTGTGCAGGTTTGGGAAAGCTGCTGGAAGGAGCTGGTTGGAAAAAACTCCTTGTGTGGAGCACAACCACGTCAGAGCTGGATGTGGGGGTGATCCCGCAGAGGCTGCATGGGAGACAGAGGCAGCATGGAAAAGATCATGCTGGAGGCTGTTTTGGGAAACATTTTGGGAGGGGGGAAAGTGCCAGATGGCAGCGTGGGACAGCACTGACCTTCAGCTGGTACAGCAGGGCTCCAGCATCTGCTCTGGGCACCAGGCTCCCTGCTGGCCCTGGGGACAGAGGAGGGCTGGGGGCGATGCCTGGACCTGTCTCTGTTAGAGGAGAAGGACAGGGGAAGCCTAGGAAATTATGGGTAATGTATAATTTTAGCAAATAACGTTGTCCTTTCATAAGAGCAGCTAAAAATGTCCCTCTGGCACTCCAGCAGTTCCGACAGAGGAACCAGCTGGCGAGAGGGAGGCACAGATAGCAAAGCCCTGAGGAGCTGCTCTGTGCAACATGGAGAAAGAAACTCTTTAATCTGCGATTGGATTTGGTGTGAAAATGGCATGTTCCGCTGTGCCTGGCAGGGGAAGTGGTTTGGAGCAAGTGGCAGGGGTCAGATGTTCTCATGTAGGATGTTTCATCTGGATCCTCACCGGTTCCGCTGGACAAAGCCCAAGCCTTCCTGCATGTGGGCTCCTAATGCCTTATCTGGGAGGTGCTTCCCGGGACTCCCTGGGGCTCTGCTCTGCATCCAAAATATTTCACAAAAAGATACTGCAAATATTTGAGATACTGGAGGCAGTGGAGTTCACAGGGATCTTGTTGTACTACAGGGAAAAATGCCAGAAGAACGGAACCAAAGTCCTGAAAAGCTCTGGGAGGGACTTATGACAGGAAAATACTCCAGGTTAAAGAAATAAAACAAATGGTTGAGGGAAAGTTGAGCCTCAGGCCCCTGGGAGCTGCCTGAGCTGCCCACACAGACCCACTGCCCCACTGCTCGTGGATGTGGCATCACTTGGTCTCCCACCCGCTCACCACTCCGAGCCAGCAATGCCTCCTGAACTAGCCAACCAATCCCAGTCCAAACCCAGCTCATTCCCATTGGGAAATGCACAGAAATGGACGATGACATTCCCTGGGGATAGCCTCCAGCATGATGCCAGGGTGCAGCCCTGCAAGGAATGAGGGCTCAGTGCCCAGCCATTCCAACCCCTCCACCTGGAGCCACACTGGGAGCTCTGAGAATCGGGCCAGAGGGCACTGACTGTCCTTTCAGGCTGACACAGAAACCTAGAAAAGCCTCTGTGCTGGCTGACCCTCTCTTCAGAGCTGTCAGGAGACTCCGGGGAGAAGGGAACTGTGAACAGGAGGAGGATGCACCCTGGCACGGGCCCTGTTGCTGCAGAGCCCATGCAGGGGGTGAAACTCCAACCTGTTAACGCTGCCTGTCCTGGCAGCTCATGCTCAGCAGCGTGGGAGGAAAATGCTGACAGACAGCAGTTCTTCCAGAGATCCCAGGCTGTCTCAGCTTGGAAGCAGGATGAGCCTCAAGAAGGACGTCCAGGGACCCACTGCCCTGGGTTCACCGAGGCTGTAGAATAAAATGTCCAATAAAGTAAGACCTGAAGTGCTAGGAGCTGTCAAACAAAACAAATGAGGACAGTAGTTCCAGAAATTAGAGACACAATCCAGCTCTGGCATCGAGTGGTTTGTATAATTAATGACACACCAGCTCTCAATTATCATCACTGCAATCCAGAAATAGAGTTATTAGAGGCTACGACGCCCAGTCATGTAATGGCACATATAAAAGCTGTGCTTGCTAGACATGACCTACCTACTGTGCTGGCGACAAATAATGAACCATAATTCCCTGTTAGGAGCTCGAGTTTCTTCATCTTTCAGCCTTAACGATCCTCAGCCTAATGAGGTCATGGAAAACACTTTCAAATGCTTGAGTGGAGGCTTGACATACCTTCAGATACCTGAGCCATCCCACGTGGATCCCACTCAGCCTTGCTGAATTCCTGGAGAGCTGCCTCCAGACTGCAGCCTGTCACCCACAGGGGCTGAGAAACAGATGATCTGGTCAGGAAAACTCTGCAGCTGAAACCTGGGGAGCCTCAGGAACCCCACAGGGAAAGCCAGCAGAAGGCACCTGCTGGTGGGACACAGCTCCCCCAGGCTTTGCAGACACTGTGTATGGGAAGCTCCAGGCAGGATGCTCTGGGGGTAGCTCCCTGTGGCACCTGGGAGATGAGGTCTGTGGTCCTCATGGCCCCAGGACTTTCTGCTGGGAGGAGGAATCACAGAGTCACAGAATGGTTTGGGTTGGAAAGGACCTTAAAGACCATCTCGTTCCACCCCCCTGCCATGGGGAGGGGCACCTTCCACTAGCCCAGCTTGCTCCAAACCCCATCCAACCTGGCCTTGGACACTTCCAGGGATGCACCACCTCCTGCAATGTCCTTGTTCAAGGGATACATTCCCCACTGGAAATTGTCCTGGTGGCGTGGTGGATCTTCTATGCAACCCCTCCCAGCCTTTTCCCTCTAATGTTTGTGAGCAGCTGTCACGTTAAAGGCTGCTCCAAGTCCCAGAGTTAATGAAAACATGTCCACTGCTCTGCAGAAATCCCCAGGGAATGTCCCGCCCTCTTTCCACCTCCTGGGACAGCCCATTCTCCAAACCCTCCCTGAGAGAGGGCAGTGAGCCCTCTGTGAGAGAAAGACCTCGCTCTGAAGCACAGCATTCCTAGAGCACAGGACACGCCTTAAGGAGAGCAGAGCAGCAAAAATTGATCTCTTAAACAGGGACAGTGGGACTGGAGAGGAGGCAGCCGAGCAGCACCGGGGCTGCAGGGGCTTGGCGTGCCACGGCAGCGTCCTGGCTGCTCTGGGAAGCCCGGCAGGACAGGCTCCAGCCGCCCCGCTGGGATGGAGGCGTTGGAAATGGCACCGTGTGGCGAGGCGCCGACGGCAGCTGCCTTTCCTGGCTCCAGCGTCCCCTGCCTGTCAGTCAGAGACATCTGGGCCTGTCGGGGAGCTGATGGAGAAGGGAGTGGAGGGATCCTGAGAGCCAGCCTGGCCGAGCCGGCTCCAGCACGGGGAACGTGCCCACCCTGCGTGTGTTAGCCCAGTGCGGGGCCAAGAACAGGACCAGTGCCAGCCCACTGGGACACCGGTGCCCTCCCACCTCTCTGCAGAAGGGTGATGCCAGAGGGGAGGAAAGGTGGAAGCTGGCGCAGGAAAGCACATCCAGAGTTGTTCCCCCCTCCTGAGGGCTGCCAGGTGGCTGAGCTGCACGGGAGTGGAGGGGCACACTGGGAGACCAGACAAGACACAGACGCCAACGCCGGGGCTGTCCAGGCACGCCACGATCCCGGGATCTGACGGGTCTCTCCCTGCATGCCACTGTCCTTGAGTGGCTCCACCGGAGCTGGGCTGTGCCAGGCGTGTTGCTCAGACGGCCGTGCTAAGCCCTCATTATGTCTGCTTGTCTAAGTTTAATGGGTTGTGACGGAGCCCTTCAGAGATATCTAAATAATCTCTGCTAATGGATCCCATCTGTTCCTCCTCCAGCACCGCAGCCAACGCCGCCAGTGCAGCCCAGCTGCCCGGGCACCTGCCCAGCGGGCACTGGGCACCCCTTGTCACAGAGGAGATCTGCCAGCTGCCCCTCCCAGGCTTCCTCTTCCTCACAGCAGAGCCCAGACAGTGGCCACCAGCCATGGGTCCATGCTGGGAAAGGGGGGACATCTGGAAGGAGCACCGTGCCGAGGGGTGAGCTCCATGGGGAAGGTTGAGGGTTTCACCATTACTCAAACCTCAGTTTCCCTTTTTTGCTCTGGCTTAGCCCTGGTAGGATCTCTCCAGGGCTCATCAGCATGATGAAGTGAAGATCCAGTGCCTGTGGAGAGGCTGTGAACGCCTGGATGAGTCCTGGCCAGGGTCAGCCTGTGGAGCTGGCTCAGCCAGGGAAGTGCAGGAGGTCTGTGGGGAGTGCTCAGGGAGACCTCCCAAGGTCCTGTGCAAGTCCCACAAAGTGGCAGGAGGGAACAGGAGGTGAGCTTTGCAGCAGAAAGCTTTCAAGAAAAACAGGACAAATACAATGACTGCAAGAGTCCAGGGCCAGGTTGGACAGGGCTTGGATCAACCTCGTCTAGTAGAAGGTGTCCCTGCCCTCTGCAGAGGGGCAGAACAAGACAATCCTAAAGTTCCATTCCAACCCAAACCATTCCATGATTTCTGTGATTTCTGTGACTGGCTTCAGAGGGAAAGCCAGTTCTCCTGAAGACATTCTTCAGCGAGGTTTAGTAACGAGCGGCAGAGCCTCCAGACAAAAATTATTCCACTCCGAGGCTGCAAAATCCATGTTGGATAATAGAGGGGGCTGGAAAGTGCATGGGCAGAGCAGCACGGGAAAAGGCAGGAGAAAAGCACCTCATGGCACGACCACTGGAGGTCAGTGTGGTGGGACACGAGCTACGGACACACCTGGAGCGGGAGGACCGAAGGACCTGACTCCATAGGGAGGAGCTGGAGCAGGATCCGTGTGCCCCTCCCAGCTGCCACTAGAGGGTTAACCACCAGACACTGCACAGGGCTGTGCCGAGGGCTGATCCCTCGATTTTCCATTATCCAGCAGGCCCTCTGTCACGCCGGAGCTATTTATGAGGATCTTCCCAAACCGGCGCTTGCGTGCTCCGGCCGTAAATCACCAGAGATGATATCTGAGCATCATCACCACGCATGAGACCTCACCTCTGCCAAGTCCCAGCTGCAAGGAAGCCGTTCCCTCCTCCCCAAACACTCAAGCATCCCTTGGCCCTGTGGATGTCCGGGGAATGGCTGTCCCAGTGCCTGCCAAGGTGGATGTGTCAGTGGAGCTGTTGTCCAGCTTTCCATGGGCAACGTCCAGACGCAGGCAAAGTCCCTCTTGGAGAGGACTCAGGAGTTTGTGGACCTCTTGTGGAGGAGCTCTCCATGGTTTTTAGGCACTCACTTCCACAGGGACAACCCTGGTGAGCCCTGCCAGGAGCAGGCACCACCAAGCACCACATCTCTGCTGGGCATATTCTGCCCATCCCCAGCCTTGCCACAGCGGTGGGTTGTCCTCTCCTGGACCACGTGAGCAGAAATGTGGTTGAGTGGGAAGTTTACAGGATGCCAGCTTCACCCCAGGAGATGCAGGCATAGGGCTGAGCCACCTGTGGCCTCTCCCTCTTGGCATGGTGTGTGTCCATGGCCTTAGAGCAGCTGGAGGACTGGTGGGGTCTGGGTAAGGAGCAAGGGGAAGGGGCTGGTGCTCCTGCTGGAACAGGCAGAGGCTCTGCTTGGGGTTATGGGAGGGATGTGAAACCCCTGCCCCAGATCTGGGGTGCTGCTTCAGGTGCATCTCCTGAAGCTCCAAGAAGCTTTCTGGGTGCGGGGATGGGGTGACTTCCAAAGCACCTCAGCAAGCACCAGATCATCTCCTTTCACCCTCTCCAAAATCACGTTGTCCCTTCACCAGACCAGTGGTGCCTCCTCAGCTCCCAGGAGCTCCTCTGCGGTGTCACCAGCAATGTCCCCTGCTGGGCACTGGTCAGTGCCACCACCACAGGCCAAGGGCACCCACAGCCTCCCAGCTGCACAGCACAGGCACTCACAGAGGTGGGACCTCACTGTGGCCCCACGACAAGACCATCTGGCCATGGATCTGCAGAGCCAGAGCTCCCCAGCCCATCCCAGGCACTCTGGGAACCACCAGCCGGGCTGTCCAAGGCGTTGGCTCCAGCCCCTGCCCTGCCTGGCGCTCTGGGGCAGGATCTCCACACTCTGCCTGCTCCACTTCTCTGTCTCCAGGCTGGAAATCCCAACCATTGCAGCAAAGTGCGTAGGTTCTTTCCTGCCCAGCTCCACTTGGAGTTCAGCCCTCCCATCTCCCAGGCCTTCATCCAGCAAAGCACTTAAGTGCACACTCCTTCCTGAGTGAAACGAGTGGGGCCACTCATGCACTTAACTCTGAGGCAGGGAACACCAGAACCACTGGCTCATGTATTTCTGTGCCAGATCCCAAGTCCTGCTCCTTGGCTACATGTTCCTTGAGGACCTGATTTGCTTTTATTTTATTTTTGCTTCATCCAGACCCATAAAAACAAGGAAGGTGCAGGACCCAGCCATGGAGCGGAGCTCTGAGAAGCTCACTAGAGCTTCCCTTGCTTGCTCCAGGGGTTACATACCCACCTCTAGGGACGCCAACTTGTTTGCAAGGCTCCTTGTTGCCTGTTTTCTGTCTTCTCCAGGTGGCTGCAGCTCTCCAAGGCTCACAGCTCCTCTTCACCTCACAGCACAGCGTGCCCTGCTCAAGCACGTTTGCGGGTAAGAGCTCAGTTTGTCCCCAGAGCTTCTCCCTCCCTGTCCCTGCTGTCATTTGGACCTGGGATGTTGTGCCCCAGCACATGTTGTTCACACATGTGTTACTATTCCCCGAGAAGCCAGTGCAAGGCAAGTGCCAAGACGCTGCAGTCACAGCATCACCGAAGGCCGTAAATATCACGCTTGCCCCATTCTCAGGGCAGACAAGAGAGGAGCTGTCACTCTCTGTCCAGCCTCATTTATCCTTCAGACACTCAGGCTGTGGAACATGCTCCTACTTTCCGCCAGATGTTTCGAGCTCTGCCCCGTTCATTGTTTATTTCTCGGGCCCACGAGCCGCAGGCACCGCGCCCTGGCCGCGCTCAGCGCAGCTCCTTCAAACCCTCCAGCCGAGGCTTTCAGATGAGCTCGTTTGGAAAGTGTTGGGAAAGCGAGGGGAAAATGCTGCCCTAGAGATTACGTTCTTCCCCAGAAACCTTGGAGCAGGGTCAGGCCCAGCCAGCGGGGCCGACTGCTGTGTTTACACAGCACTGGGAACGCGTGTCCTGCCGCGGCAACGCGGGGCTCTGCGCTCCCGCTGCACCCAGCGGGGAGCATCCCTGCATCCCCAGGCAGGGACCCTCACCCCAGCACCATCCGTGGGGACAGCGCTCCCAGCCAGCTCCAGCAAGGAGGTGGTGAATGTGGAAATGTCATTATTTCCAATTGCAGATGGAGAAACTCCGGAGGAAAGGATTTAGTAGGGCTTTAGCCCTGAGTGGTTCAAGGTGCTGACGAGGAGAGGAGCCCGGTGCTGGGCAGCAGAAGCCCTTCTTCCCAATGTTTTTCCTCCCTCCATTTCCCCACTGCCTCACAGACGTCCCTGAGGCTGGTCTGGTGCTCAGATCCTCTCTCTGCCTTGCTGTGAGTGGTGAGCAGGTGAATTCGAGACATCTGTGCGCCAGGAGCTGCAGGGACCCTGCCAGGGACTTCTGGTTGCCAAGAAGTCCAAGGTAGCCTCATTCTTGCCCCTCCTGCTGTTGCTCTGAAGGATCTGCAAGGGTCAGAGGTTGTGGGGAGACTCTGCATTGCAGCAGGCAAGGACTGCCTGCCTTCCCAAGGCTGCAGCACCAGCCTGGATACAGGATGCACTGAGAGGCTTGGGCATCTGCAGATGTGGAACCAGCCAGCCACCTTGCTGGGCAGCCAGTGCAGGACCCCAGCAGTGCAGGGCACGGGCAGGAGCAACCCTGGCTCCCAAACTGCCCTCCAGGAGCCTGTGGGCTGTGGGAAGGCTGTGGGTCCCCCTCTCCTGAGCTGCTGGGTTTCCCTGGGATCACAGCAGGACCATGCTGGTGTCGACCAGAGGTGGAGGGAGAGGATCCCCCACCCTGCTGGGCACTGGGGCAGCAAGATGGGCAATGAAACAGTCAGCACTGGGCTGAGCAGGGTCACGGTACCAACCACGGCACCGTGGTGCCAACCTGCAAAGCAGAACATCTCCAGAGACTGATTTACAACTTCTGGAAATCCAGGCTCACACGAGTGGTGGAGACAAAGAGCTGGAGCAGCGTGGGAGGAGCTGCCACACGTCCACACGTGGGCTTCCCCAGCAGTGCCTGAAGCAGAGAAATGGGTTCTAGGTCCCACATCCAGCTGGGACTCACTGGCAGCCACAGAATCAGGCAGGAGCCACCTGAGCAAGTGATGTTGATGGGGTTGGTAGACCTCCAGTCTGCACAGGGGTCCCCAAACTATCTGTAGGACATGCAGAGTGCAGAGCCCAGCCTGCACACAGCGTCTGGCAGAGGGAGAGGGTGATTCATGTCCAGCCCTTCCCCAGTCTGGAAACATTCTTGGCATGTGGCAGCTCCCAGCAGCCCTGCTGGTTAACCCTGGCTTAGCCCAGTCTGGCAGGAGATGGGGTACATGTGGCCCCACTGAACCCCTTTGGTCCAGCCCAGACCCCAGAGCCTTTCCCAGTCCCATGACACTCCTAAGCATCCCCCAGCATGAGAAGGAGCAAGGCAGAGTTGGCAAAGGTTAAAACAAAAGCAGGAGGAAGGAGCTTTCCCAGCTGTCAGACATCCTGGTGGGCTGCACAGGGACGCTGCTGGTCACCTCTGTGGTGGGACACAGGACAAAGTCATGGGAGGGGGCTTTGGGGTAAGCAAAAGGGGAAGTCCTGGGAGAAGATAACATCTCATTTTGCCTGACTGCACTGGGAAAATGCTACAAACCAGGCAGCCAGCCCAGTGTACATCCAACAAACCCAAGGAGGCCGACAGGAATGCAAGGGCTGGGTGTGCTGGATGTGCTGGATGCATCAGCACCCACAACCCGGCCTTCTTAACCCCACACCAGCTCTGGCCAGGAGGGAGAATGACCCAGGGGTGCAGGGCTGCAGCACCCATGTGTGGCTGAGCCCTTCCAGGTGACCTGCCCTGCCTGGGGTGGCCCCAGCACGGGGAGCTGCTGCCAGCACCGTGAACTCAGCCCTGTGAGGTGTTAGCCCATCTCCCCCTGCTCACAGGACTTGGCAGACACCTTCCTTCTTGCCTGTTTGGGATACAAAGGGATGACCACAGAAGCAGAGGGAACCACACAGGTGGGCTGGGTACATGATGGCAGGAGTGGTGGTACACTCTGGAGGTGTCCCCTTACCCGTGCTGGGGGAGGAAGAGGAACAGGGAGGACTCATGGACTCCCCATGCCACGTGGGAATGCATTAAGGATGCACAGAGGTGATGGTGTTGAGAGAGGCTGCTGGCAGGAGACATGGTGAGGCTCAACCCATCCCTCCTGGACACTCCAGCCCTGCAGGGATGGAGAGACCAACACCTGGACAGACCACCTGTACATGGGCGGAGCTGGACCCAGACCACGAGCAAGACACCACAGTGTCCAAACCTGAGCTTCAGAGACGGTGCAAAGCAGAGTGTAAACCAGGAGAAGTGGTCACTGTTCCCAGGGTGGTCAGGGCAGGGTCTACAGCGTGGTGGCTTCAGAAGGGCTCGAAGGGAGGAATGTGCTGTCACACGGGAGGGAGGAGATCACAGCAGAGGAATGTGATGTGCCACAGCCAGGGCTGGGCGGGAGCTCAAGAGGAACCAGCAGGCAGGAAAATTAAACTCTGTCTCTCCCAGGGCTACAGTCCTTCTGGTCACAGGTTTGTGGTTTTTTTCCCCCTTCTCCCTTTTAACTAAAAGATGACATCAGCCATTGTTCTGGCTGTGGAAGGGCTGCCAAAAGCTCAGGCCGTTCTTCAGTGTTCTCCAAGCTGTGCTCACCTCCCCAGCACTAGGGACATGAGGCCCATCTGGTGGAGTCACCCTGTGTTCTGGTCCCTGCAGGGTCCAGGAGGCTGAGACCCACAGGCAGGGTCATGGAGTCATCAGCCCACTGCCCTTTGCTTCACCTGATCCATCAGCACTACCCCACCATGGCAGGTCTTTACACCACCAGCACCTCCATCAGCCTACTCCAAACCCCCAGGAAGCCTGGAGCTCCCAAAACCTCCTGGGCTGGTGTTTCTGAGCACTGATGTGGGAACACTGCCCAGTGCAGGAGTCAGGGTGAAAAAGAGCTGCCAGACTATTCCCAGGACCACTCCTGCTGCTGTTTTTGCAGACCAGTGCAACATTCGCTTCACTCCAGACTTCTGGAAAGCAGTAGCTTCCATGTTAAATTGCCTCCTTCAGCAGACAGAGCAGCTGCTACATTCTTTGTCTCCCTGAGCACTCTGGGCTCCACCACGTGGATCAGGAGCTGGTTTTGTCACAGTTTGTCTCCGTTGCTTTTCTTGTTCTGGGCCCCTTAGTGGAGAGTCTGGCTTCATCACCTCTGCAGCTCCCCAGGGCACTCAGTCTGTGGCCAGTTTGGTGGTTGTGCTCCACAGTGTGGAGCTTTCACGGAATCCCAGCATGTGCTGAGCTGGAAGGGACCCCCAAGGATCATGGAGTCCAACCCTCAGCCCTGCACAGGCCCAGCCCCAAGAGTCACACCACGTGATGAGAGTGTCAGGGCAACAGGAACATTGTGCTGACCTGGTGACTGTCGCTGGCTTGCACCCAGGCCCAAGGACAGGAGCTCCTGTCCCCTCTGGCCAGGGAAGCAGCACATTTCCCTCTCCCTCTGTTCACTTGTGCGTCTCCGGTGCGGAGCAGCCTCGGGATGCGTGGGCTGGATGCAGGGGCCAGGGAGGATGTGCAGGGCCATGCTGTGCCCCAAGGCCAGGGCTCTCACCCCAGCCCTCTTCCCCCGCTTGCATAGCTGTGGTAAACAACTCCCCACATGAAAACCGTGTGGGAAGCATGGAAAGCGAGGGGAGCTGTTTCCAATTCTGGGCCTATTACAACTTGTCCTTCCTGGAATGAGGAGAAAAATATGGTCTTGATCCCAGAGATAAAGCCAGCAACAGTTAACATGTGAGGTGTCTGCAAGGATTTTGTGCCATCCCGGTCACTGAAGGGGAGTGAGGACGTCGCCAACGCAACCTGTGCAGATCAACCAGCAACTCAGGAGCTGGGGGTGCTCTGCTCCTCTCCAGGGTTGCAATGGAAAGGGGATGGGGTGGAAACCTTGTTGAAGAAGTAGAGTAATCTGAGCATGGGGAAAGAGGCCTGGAGGTATCACTCAGTGGAGAGACTATTCTGTGCTGCTGCACCACAATCACACTCTAAAGCACATTGTTGGGTTTCTCCATCCGTGGCTCTGCCAACCTGTTCAAGGCTGTATTACAGGCTGAGAAATGTGATTTTCCTTGATGCTTTTGCAGAAGCATCTGATGTCTTCAGTCCAGTCACGCTCAGAGCAGGTCTAACTCCAAAACCAAATCCATTTGCTCAGGGCCTTGTCCATGAGCAACCTTATGTGGCCCCTCTGCCAGGGCCCTATTTCCCCTCACTGTTCGCTCCTGAGGAGAATCTGGCTCTGTCCTATCTACAGCTTCCCTTTCGGCAGAGGAAAATACAGTCAGATCCCCCTTTTGACCTGTCTTCTCTGGGCTGAACGACCCCAGCTCTCTCAACCTCTTTTCCTACATCTTCCCTCCAGATGTTGGCTGTGGATGTCTGGCTAACACAGCCCAAACCAGTTGGCTTTCCTCGCTGGAAAAGCTCAGTGCTGATTCACGGTCAGCTTCTCTCCCCACTCTCCATGTTCTTCGCTGCACAACTAACACACCTTCCTGGTTGGTCTCTGGGCACTCCTGACACGTGGGGTTGCTCCATCCCGGACTCAGGACTTGGTATCTCCCTCTGTTGACCTTCATGAGGTTCCCATTGTCCCACCAGTCCCATCCATCTGAACCTCAGCGACTGCTCCTTCCAGCACATTTCCCTGAACAAAGAGCTGCCGGGCTATTCCCAGGACCCCTTCCTGCTGCTGTTTTTGCAGACCAGTGCAACATTTGCTTCGCTCCAGACTTCTGGAAAGCAGTAGCTTCCATGTTAAATTGCCTCCTTCAGCAGACAGAGCAGCTGCTACATTCTTTGTCTCCCTGAGCACTCTGGGCTCCACCACGTGGATCTGGCGGTTTCTTTTTTAACGTATCGTTTTGTTCCAGCGCCTTTTCCTCTGCTACCTCAGGACTGAGATGTATGTCTGCTTTGCAAACATCTGGGATGGCTTAAGGACTTATTTCTCCCTGCTCATAGGGTGGATCATGGAAGCACTTATTATCTGCTCCAGTGCAGAGTCACCCCGGGTAAGGTGAAGAGTCAAAAAGGACATAGTTGGGTTTCCGGGTGCCTCTGTTGCCCTAAAGCAAATCTGGGGGTGTTCACACATCCTTTCCTACTGCTGAAGCCATTGACAGGATCTTCCAGTGGAATGAGGAAGGAGGCAGAGGTTATGATTTCACTTCAGTCCTGGCCAGTGCTCAACTCTCCCCCTTGAGTTCAACCATTCCTCCTGCCCCAGGGCCCTGG
This sequence comes from Myiozetetes cayanensis, assembly GCF_022539395.1. NCBI lineage: Eukaryota > Metazoa > Chordata > Aves > Passeriformes > Tyrannidae > Myiozetetes > Myiozetetes cayanensis. Next base: position 4,348,978 of record NW_026087522.1, on the reverse strand, counting down.
TTCCTCACCAGTGCAAACAGACTGGAGGTGCTGGAAGTTTTCAGAGAGGATCAGACCTTCAAGTGATGTCACTGCTCCAAGGAGCCATCTTGGGCTCACACAAGATCCAGGATGCTTGTGGTCTTCCCTTGGAGGCACTGAGAGCTCCCCTTGGCTATGGATGCCTTTCCCTGCTCCTCTAGTCCCTGGGCTGGGGACTTGAGTCAAAGTCAAGATGTTTTTGGAATTGCCCTGATATCCTTTTTTTTCCCTGCTCATGGCTTCAGAGCCTTTTCCCAGGCCTGAAGTGATTCTCGCTTCTGCCCTCCTTATTCACTCAAATTTTGTGAGCCCTTAGTGACTTGTACAGATGTTGAAGCAGCCTCCACATTCAGCTGAAGGCCTTTAATTTAATTCCTTTTCTGCTTCGGGCACTTTTATCAGCTTCCTGATTCTCTTGAAAATTCCCCGTCTCAGGCTCACAATGATCCTTCTCATTTTTCCCATGGTTTCTCCACAAAACATTGACCCGAAGCTGGAGTGTCTGTTCCTGGCAGCTCGGGTTTCGTTGCTATAGCACTTTGTCTGTAGTTACATGAATGTCATTCCTTGAACAACTGCCCCGAGTTAAGAATCAGCACTTGGACAGACTTCCCTGGGTTTCTGTAGGCGCTGGATGAGGAATGACATCCCAGCCTCTGCCGGGCATTCAGGTATTTAACTCGTCTTAGTGCTGGGAAGAGATGAGCACCCAAGTGTCTTGGAGACCCTCATTCCTGCAGAGCACGTTATGGGAGTGAATGTTGCCTCTTCATCCCATTATCCAAGGGGAATTCCTGTGTTCACGTGGATCTGGGTCAAGGCATCACCTCTCCACTGATTTAGCGTGGGACAAGGATCTTTCTCCAGCCTTGCAGCTGTATTGTGAGGACATTTCTGCATTTACCTCCAACACCTCTACCCCACCCCGAAGACATTGGCACAAAGGATTCCCAACTTCTGACTCTTCCACCTCACCAAGGACTGGCCTTCCTTCTGCAATGCCCATAACCCATCACTTCTCTGCATCTGGGCACAATCTTGGAGTGAAAGAGTGTCTCCAAGACTGTGATCTCTTCTCATTCACTTCTCCTCTCCTGAAAACACAATCCATCAACCACTAAGCATGGGTGCAGCTCAAAGAAAAGCAGGGAGCAGCTCCAGCACAAACATGGAGCTGTAGGTGGCACTGAGGTGAGCTGAGCCCTCCTCTTGCTGCGTGGTCTGTGCAGAGCACAGGGTTCACCTCCCCTGTGCACGCTCTGTTCCACAGCCTTGTACAATATCTATTTGTTTAACCCTCAGCTGCCACTGACCAATCCCTTCTAGAAAAGCACTCTCAGGAGGTGTCCAGCTGTGATCCAATGCCCCTGGAGATCACCTTTAAGGATGCTGAGCACCACATGGAAGAGCTTGCAGTCCCGCCTGGTTTCCTCACTCCCTGAGGAGGGTTTGTCTGGCTGATGAATAGGCTGGTCCCTCACTGAGAGCCAGGCATGGGCTAACTACAGCACTTCCAAGTCATGAAGCTGATTTTGAGCTATCTGACAGCGAGTGAGGATGAGAACAACGTTTGAAAATAGGAAAACATATTTGTCCCGATGCTTACATAACACAGAAACAGCTGAACAGATTTCGCTCAAACCATCCCCAAATAATTCTCCGGTTTTTTTGGGCCGAGATCAAGCATGAACAGACTCCATCCAAAAAGATATTTTCTGAGCGATGTATAAACAACTGAAAATAGGGGTTTCAGCTGGAATGTGTGTCTCAGCCGTAGCTGGAGTGTTGCAAGAGTGGTTCGTGTGTGCTCCTCCGGGGAGTGCGGTTTGGCGGCGACGGGCGGGATTTAGCGCTCCAGTCTCGCATCCTCCCCTGTTGGAGAGGGCTCCTCTACTCTAAACTTAGAAGTATCTTATGGGATCTGTTCCACTCGTGATGGGGCCTCACTGGCAGGCAGCTCCAGTGTGTAATTGTCCCGTCTGGTAGAAATGTTCCCTGTGTTTGACTTCAGACTGGCCCCTGCTCCGTGCCAGCACGTTGCTGCGATACCGTCTGCAGCCACCCCCGTCATCAGCACCGGACGCATCCTCACTGCTCTCCTTCTTCTGTCCTGACTTCAGATCTCCCTTCGTCCTCTCCAGGTCCTGCTTGTCCTGCTCCAAATCTCTGCTAGTCTGAGGTGATGCTGAAGCAGGAGGATGGGCCGTGTTCTGAGGGCAGGAGCGTCCCAGCAGGGTGGACTGCCTGGTTCCTCACAGCCAGCCTCTCACAGTCTCTCCTCTCTCCTGGGACAGGCTGCTGGCATCGTGGACAGGGCTGATATGGGATGGAGGAGATCCAGAGCATCAGTCTTCTCTGAAATGTCCACCAATGGCTAGCCATGAGCTAGCCCAGAGAGCCCCTGATGGCCAGGAAGTCACAGCATTGCCTCCCCAAGTCCTGCTTCATCTCACTGCACCCACAGGAGCCAAACCACTTCACTAGCCCCTCTGCCAGGTCTGTCCATCTCTGCAGACCCGTGAAGGCCCTGGGCAGGGCCAGCTTCAGCATCACCCCACACAACTGGCCAGGTGTTGGGGCAACATACACAACCCCTGCCCTCTGTGCCAGCTGAACAAGTTCCTCCCTCTCATCCACAGAACAAGCACAGAACAGTCCTGGCCACAATATTTTGCCTGGCATGGACGTGCTCTAGACTAACGCACTTGTTATTTCTGTCTGCTCATCCTGCCTTTGTAACGGTGACTAATGCTTTTTCTGGCTGCAGGAAGGTTTAGGGGCATGTTAGCAAAGGGACTGGAAGGAAACAGGCAGCTTCTCCCACACCCTGTCACTGGCATCAGCCCTTGTCCCGTTTGTCCAGACAGGAGCTCTCCAGTCATTGGGCTCATTGCTGGGACCTACAGAAGTGATGTTTTAGGGGCTGGCAAGGACGTGGCACCCCCCAAGCTGGCAGACTGTTTGGTGTGGGGTAGCCTGCCCTCGGCAGCATGTCTGGGCAAACACTTAATTCCTGCATCTGGGACCTTTCCGATCCGTCCAAAGGGTCCGAACGTCTCAGTGCAACTGCCGAGACCGCCCGGAGCCCGCGGGCTGAGCACGAGGCACCATCAGTGCTTCCAAGGACAAACTCAAGGCACAGCACTGAAAACCTGCAAAGCTCTTGGGGCTGCCTCCAAGCCCCATGGAGGCAGAAGACACTGGCACAAGGTGGGGAGGTGGGAAGGGCCAGGAGCAGAGAGGCAGCAGAGCCGAGTGACCCCACGCCCTGTCCTCCTCCTGTGCTCCTGCCCTGAGCCGTGGTCTCTTGGCAGAGCTCATCTTGGAAACGAGAGGTGCATCCCGGGCAAGGAGAAAGGTCTGATAGCAGCAGAGAGGCTCTGGTGGAAGAGGTATCCAGCTGTCAGTAGGTGTCCTGTCAGAATTAGTCATCCTGTCACGGAGGAGAGATCGGATTTGATTTCCTATTTCTGAGAGCAACTTCTTCGCTTCCAAAGCCATTTACATTCAGAACTTGGCCTGAAACAGTGCTGAGTAAACATGACATTTTTTTGCTGAGAAGACTGCCCAGCACCACAGGACAAGGTGAATTCAGATGCAATCCAGGAACAGGGGTTTATTGTCCCTGTGAGCAGTGGAGTGTCCTCTGCTCTGAGGTCATGAGGAGGAGGAGGAGTGCTGGGGTGCCTCGGTGGGGTCAGGATCTGCCCACTTTCAAGCCAAGACTTCTCCAGTGAGCAGAGAGGTGGTGTTCCTGCATGGAAGGCAAGAGAGATTTGTCCCCTTATTTACAAGGGCATGTCTTCAGGCACATGCCGTGCTCTGAGTGTTTTTGGACCCTGAAGCTTTCAGTTGTCTGGGGGACCCTCAACCGTAGTTGCAAGAGCTGGATTGGGAAAAGCCAGCAAAAGCAGATGTTTCTGTATCATCTGCCAGGATCCTGAAGTCTGGCCAGGGGTCTGAGAGTGACAGAGCCACTGAGCCTGAGTTGTCCTCAGGCTACGGTCAGTCAGAAAGCGACGTGCCAGCTACAGCCATCCGGGTGCTGCAGGAGCAACCCCCTTTCTGGTGGCCATCCTTGCCCACTGGTGGCCACCTCATGGCCTGGTTTGGACATTTTCTGTCTCCAGCGTGTCTGGGGTTGCTCTGTTGCCAGTGTTGCCTCCACTGGCTCTGGATCACTGCTTCCATTCCCAGCTCCTCTCCGCAGAGGCCCACGCTGAGTAAAGTCCTTGGCTCAGCGACCACCTTGGGCTGTGAAGACGTGCTCTCCAGGATATCAAGGCCACCGAGGTCAGGATCTGCACTGCTGCCCGATTTCCAGGGGCTTTGTCCAGGAAAGCAGCAGTCCTGTGCATGTCACCATCCAGGACAACCTGGGAGTCCCTCATCGCCCTCATTCAGCCCAACCCATGCTGGTTTGTGCACCTCTGACCCAAAGCCTGTGGGTGGAAAGGTCCATCCCTGCTGCTGCAGGCAACCCCATGCCCATCCTTGCCAGCTTCTCCTCCTTAGGCTTCTCCTCTCCATCTCCTCTCCAGCATGGTACATCACCTTGGAGCCAGCAGCCAGCCAGGCTGTTAGCACCTCTCTCCTCCCTGCAAAGCAGCCTTGTGCCTGACAAACTTCTTCCCTTCCTATCTTCTCTTCCAGCACCTCTCCCATGCCCCTCCCAGGGCCCCCCACTGGGAGGTCATCAGAAGCAGCTGCCACCAAACCCAGCACATCCCTCTTGTCCGCTCTCAAACAACCCCCACAGCGCTCACCGCCATCACACAAGGCCTTCACACCCACAAAAATTAGTTTGAGTTATTCCTCTCCTCTCCCCCAGTTCCCTTTTGGCACTTCCAGATTTATTCCTCCCATTGCAAAAGTGTTTGGGATTCCTCTTATCTCCAAACATGAACTTACATTTGTACACGGGGGATGTCATTTGATTACATCTGACCCAAGCTTTAATCCCTCTGTATAAAGCCTCTGTTGTGCTCAGTTTGCCTATGTTAGGATCTTTTCTGAGTTTCCTTAGAGGAAAGACTTACTTAAATAGTTTGGGAAACAATTTGGAAATACTTTTACTTATAAAAGCAGTGAGTTCAGTGCGCTGTCGGTCGTGGATTTATTTCGCCTTTGTTTGTGAACATCCAGATGGTATTCTCTGACTATTAAAATGCTTTTCATGATGTTCACAATGATTATTCACTTAGAAATTCCCACAGGAAGCTGAAAACCCACAATTTGTCAGTCTCCTGCTTGAAAAGCCTCAGTCAGTCCCACGAGGGGCCAAGCCCACCCCAGCCCTCCAGGTGACTCCTCTCACCCAGCAGAGACCACGTGGTGCACCTTGCAGGGTGTGGGTGCCGGGAAGCATCCCCTCGGCCACAGGCACTGGTCAGGCACTTTGGAGAAGAGCCAAGCAGGTCAGGCAACTCTCCTCCTTCTCCAAGCTATCCAGACATGTCCCCTGGGAGCCCCAGCCAGCCCTGTTGCAAGCCTGGACGCTGTGGCAGCTCCGAAGGGAGCTGGCTTTTTGGAAAGCCTGGCCCCGGCTGTGGTGCTGAGCTCTGGGAAACCTGGCACTGAGCTCCTCGGAATCTGGCTCTTGACACTTAATGACTTTCTCTCATCCAGCGTGCTCTGTTATTTAACTAGGAATAAGAGTCGGATGTTCACTGCCAGACTGTCTCTCCGTCCTTAGCTGTCTCTGAAGCTGCTCTGCACCACCATCCCTCCCACGTTCTGCTGCTTTCACCATTGCTCATGTTTTTACACAAGTGCAGCCTTCAGCTCCTCGGGCACTCTCTGTGCTCCTCTGGAGCCTCTCCCTGGCCTCACTGAGCTGTGCTGGGATGAACTGTCCACCATCTGCCAGGTTTGCTCTCTGGAAGCCTCCCTGCTGTCTGAGTCAGGAGGAGAACACCTCGATGTCACCCAGACCTGGTTGGGAAGCACGGAAGATGCAACAGCCCCATTGTCCCTCCTGAGCCAGGCACCTGCTGTGTCCCTGTGCTGTCAACCTGCCCTGGCCCTGGAGAAGTGGGTGCTGTGCTGTGTCAGTGGCTGACACCTCAGGGCTGCCTTACCATGCCCCAAATGCAGGTAGCAGCGAGGGTTTGGCCCTGCTGCCTCTCTGCAGCTCACAGGAGAGCTGGGGGCCTTTTTCCAGGGTTATTCCGGTGCGTCTCCGCCCCCTCTCCCGCTCTCTCCCCTTGCCTTCCCTCAGCCTAGGCTCAGGATGGCTGAACTTTTGCCAGTGCTGGAAAGCAGTTTCACCACCATGGAGACAGTGTTTCTACCTCTCCTGAGTGCCATAAAGCCGTGAGCTGGATGCTCAATTCCCAGCCTGGAGGTGTCTGTCCAAGTCCCACACGCCCCCAGGTGTGGCTCTGAGATGCCCTCAGCACCCTTCATCCATCTCCATGCATCCCTGGACCATCCAGCCAGCCCACTGGACCACCCTTCCTTCCTCCTCGAGGGGAAGCAAATGCAGCCACCACACAGTTATGGAGCGAGACCTCGGATGTCTTGTTTTCCTGCCGGGCTGGGAATTGGCTCCAGGTGGTTTTGCTCAGGTCTCACATGCAGAAAGGGTGCCACAGAGGGAGAGGCTGCAGCCACCAGCCCCCAAAACATCGCACTTCATCAGCTCCCTGAGGAGCGCAGCACTCTGGGGGGCTTTCGGGGCAGTGCCTCCCTCCCTCCCTCACACATCCCGGTCAGGGTCAGCTTGGCAGAGGGAGGGAGCAGGGACCGCTGTCCTCGGAATGGCAGCCACGTGGGGGAAATGGTTTTCAGGCTCAGAGGCACACCCAAAATGAGAAGGGGTCCTGTGGCAGGCTGGGCACACAAAGGTGCGCCCCCAGCTCCCCCCCATGCCCACGCTGAACACGCACCCCGCCACACAAAAGCCAAGGAACGGGCCGGGCCAGAGTGAACACACACGTCGCCGAGTGCACCTCATTTACAAAGCACCACCAGACACACACTCTAAACACAAACCACATGTTGGCCGGCGCGGAGCAGCACAACCAACGCCCACGGCCGGGGCAGCGCGGCGGCACATGCGTGCACGCCCTGCCAGGCACGCGCTGCCCGTCAGCTCACACCGTGTTCATGCTCAGCCTCGACGTGCCCCACAGCACCATGTGCCCCTCTGGTCATCCCCCTGGGCCTGCCCTCCCCGTAGGGATATCTCCTGTCCTGCCCAGCTGCCCCGTGCTGGCGGTGCCAAAGGGCTGAGAGGTGCCTTCGGAGAGTTCAGGGTGTCTTCTGCTCCTCGGTCTGGTTGGTGTGGGTGGGGTCACCTCTGCCTGAGGTGAGGGACAACTGCTACTACAGCCTGCAGGAGGGATAAGAGGTGAGGGACATCTCTGAAGAAGCAACAGGAGCTGGGGGACTATTAGGGCTCTTAGTAGAGGAGGAAACTCCAAGTCTCTCTAACGTGGATGTAGAGGAGCTGTCGCTGCAGTGAGAGACTTGGAAGGTCTACACCCTCGACCCTGGCACCAAAAGCTGGAGCTTGTCTTTCTGTGGACAGGGCATCTTGTCCTCCACACATCCAATACTCCTCAAGGTTGGCTCTCACCTGCTGCTGAGCATTGCCTCAGCTCCCTTGGGTCATGTGTATACACACCCCAAGCCCAATCTCAGGGCTCCTTGGGCTTTGGACCACGTAGCCCTTCACTGCAGGCAGGGCTGGTGGGGCTCCTTGACTCATGAGGCACACAGGCCATGCTCCTCTGTGTCCAGTTAGGGCTCCTCAGGCAGCCCAGCACTGGTAGGGTTCTTCTGAGTCCCACCAGACCCCAGGGGAAAAGTCTGGACCTGGACTGAGACGGCACAGTCACACCTACAGCATCCCAAGCCAAGGCTGCGTCTTTGAAGTGCTTTTTCCTTCAGAAACACAGCCAGGAGGAAAAGTGAGAAAGCCGCCGCACGAGAGTTGGTCAGAAACATTTAGACAAGACATTTCTCCATTGGAATGTGCTGGCTCATCGAGATGTTTTGTGGAGACGGTTTGATTGCAGTTAAACACTGCCAGGAAACTGCCAGACCTGCTGCCTGGCGATCCTCCGCCTCCCGAGCAGCTGCCTGGGGCACGGGCAGCCACCCAAGAGCCTGCGGAGTCTGCAAGCCCCAGGTCTCCACTCACCGCTCCACGAGGAGCTCAGCTCCCATGGCTGGCCTGGCTTTTGGCTGGAGGACAGAGCAGCAAGAGGAGTAGCGTGAAGTCAGCGTTCCCAGGAATTCCCTGGACCTGAGCGTCAGGGCAGCCGGCTTCAGATCCAGACCCTCCCAGAAAAACGTGTGGGCTGGAGGAGCTCCGTGCCTTGGGTTCGTCCTATGTCCTAGCAAACCCAAATATCCAAATGTCAGATTTTTTTGGGGGGAGGAAACAGACTTGGTTTGTGCACCAGACCCTGAGAAGGTCTCCCTGGATCCAGCTGCCGTGAGAGCTGTGTTGGTACCAGGTTCCAGCAACTTCAGCAGCTCCAGGAGCTCCATCCCCAGGGAGAAGTATAGGGACCTGACAGGAGAACTCTGTCCCTCTGTCCCTGCTAAAGGAATGACAGTCCTTCCTAGGCAGGTTCAGAGACAAACTTTGGCTAAAAGGTAGGGAAAAACTGTTCTAAGCATCACTGTGTGCATAAACCCTTCTGACATGAGAGGAGAGGTACATTCCTGGGCACTGGATCCCCCACGAACAGCACTTTGCAGCACAGGAGCAAGATTTCCCTGCCCTTGGTAGGAAAGCAGAGACTGTAATTTGTGGCCAAGGTTTGGGGTGTTTATTCCAAGACACAGTGTTGAATCTGGAAGGGGACAAGCAGAAGAGGTGGGGGATCTTTGTTTTTTGGAGGGTTTCAAGCCTCAGGTAGACAAAGCCACAATAACCCTGACTGAGTGTTGGCAGTGGTCCTGCTGTGAATCAGCGACTGGCCTGGAGCCCTCCAGAGCCCCCTCCCATCAAACCCTGGGGGTCTCTGAGGGAACCACCCCCCAGGGGTGCTTTCAAAGACTGGACCTTTCCTGCCAGGAGATGAGGAACACATTGCAGGCATCTGTTTCTCCACATTCCCACTCCTGCCAGCTTGACTCCGGTCCCAGGCAGCCCCAGGCCAGGCAAAGGGACCGTGTTCCACAGGACACGGGTGGGTGGCTGACAGGCCCTGCGTGTCGACGGGTGTGGGATCCCCTCCAGCCAACAGGAGGGCTCTGTGATGTCATTTGAGAGGCAGCAGTTGTGTCAATGCCTCTCTCTCTGCTCTGGGACAGGTAATTCAATCCGGCCCCAGATTTTGATCAGAGACTAAACAATACAAAAGCCACATGGACTACGTGAATTGTAACTGAGCTCTGGCCGGCTGACAGCTCTCAGGAGCAGCTGAGCTGAGGCCCATCACTTGTGAGCGAGTTCCTGCAGTCCCAGTCCTCCACTGTTTAACATGAAGACAACATGATTAATGTTGTAAGTGATTAATGGCTGAAAAACATGATTAATATTGGCTGCACGTGGCACGTGCTGCGGTGGGAGAGAGCAGCCACCATGCCCTGGGAGAAGCAGCCTTTTCTGGCCTCACGTGGAGCCACTTGGGCAGGAGCAGGACACAGAGCAGGAGCCCTGGCCCTGTATCCACAGACTGAGGGTCCTGACCCCCATTCCCACAGGTGGGAGGTTCTGTCCCAGGAGGCAGCTTGAGGGTTTGGCAGGTAATTTGTGATCACACTCCCCCAAACAGTGACACAGAGGAGCTGGAGCAGAAGAAGGAAGGCTGTGAGTGTCCTAGTGTGCCCCCACCAGGGGCTGGGCTCAGCTCCCACCCATCACAGGGGAGGGTGGCTTGATAAAAGGTCTGGGAAAGGCCCCAGAATGATTATAGAGATGAAACCAGATGGCATCAGTAGCATCTGAGCTACAGGGGACACTTTGTGATGTCCACAAAGATGTTTTGATGGGCTGTATATGAGAGCTCCCTGTCTTTATTTACAGAGAGATGTTTGCAATCCTCTAAGACACTGAAGGCACTGGACAGCCCCCCTTGAAGAAGAGGACAACGATCTGTCCCTGGGGAGTGACAGGGAGGGAAGGTCACAGGTAGAGCAGGGTGGACAGGAACCTGTGTCCCAGCAGGGATCTGGGAAGGGACGGCTCACCATGGTCAGACATCAGTGCTGGAAAACCCACTAGAGATAAAGGGGATAAGAGATCATGGAAAACCCCCTGAAGGACCAGCAGGACAAGGATTCAGAGAGCAACCTCTGCCGTGTGAAATGCAACAGCTTTTCTCCCGACAGTGCTGCAAGGGCTGGGAACAGACAACTCCTGGGAGCACCGGGCAGATCCCAGCGCCCTGCGGGCTGGACGTCCCGGTGCCAAGGGAGCTGTGCCGGCACTGAGCTCCAGGAAAGACCCTGCAGCCCTCCTTGGAGCTCAGACCCCTGCGGACCAGTGGCCACCCACCAGCCCACTCCCACGGGGCAGGGAGGCTCCTGAGCGCGGGCAGGAGCGAGTGAAACCATCCCAGACCCACCCGACTCCAGGAGTGACCATTCCCGGGAGGCGGCCGGGGGGGATTAGCGGCACATTCCAGCCGCGAGCGACCGCCGGGTCAGCACGGGGCGGATCAGAGGGGCTTTGCTGGCTGCCCCCCGGGGATTATCGGGACTCAGTGGCACGGTTTAATAAATCAGGATTTTTTTTTTTTTCCCCCCTGTAGAAACAGCGAGCTCGGCCAAGCTGTCCCCGGGAAAGGCTGGTGGGAGGAAGGGGGGGATGGACAGCGGGATGGACAGGGGGATGAGTGGCTGCCTGAGGACGGAAGGTTCGCCCTCCTCTGGGACCGAAGGGACCGATCGTGGCGCTGGTCCCCGGGGACCCGGCGCTGCCAGCGGCCAGGGAAGCAGACGTGCGTGTGCGGGGAGGAATGTTTGCTCGGGCAGGTCCAGCCCCTGCGCTATTTCTGATCCCAAGAGGCCCCGAGGGAGGGCTGTTTATCAGGGATAGACTGTACCAGATTGACTTGGCACCTCCGGAAAAAAAAAAAAAAAAAAACCAAACCAAAGCTCGTTTTTGGGGGGGGTTTTTCTTTCAGACAAGAGGTAATTACGAGGGAGGCTGGAGGAGAAAGGAGAGTGACACGGTTTCTTTTGGGCTATAAGGGAGAGGACAGGCTGTGCTGCAGCTACCAGAGCTCCTTACAGAGCATTTTTGGGAACGGGTCACCAGCATCCCTGAAGAACAAGGGGCACAACAAGGAACACGGTGGGTCAGGAAGCTGCAGGAGAGCAGGACACGGAGGACTTTGAGAACTGGAGTCAGGAAACAGGCACAGGTGTGATGCTGCAAGAATGTTTTGCACTTAGAGCTGTCCGTGGGGTCTGGCTTTATCTGGTGGAAACCGCCAAGGCAAAGACAGGCTGCAGATGTCACCCCTCAGCCAGCAATGTGACACGGCTGTGTCCAGAGGGTCAAAGGGTCAAAAGGATCCTGGGGTTACTGCAGCAGGTGTCCTGGGATCCTGGGGGATGGGATTTGCCACCTCTGTGATGCTACTTGCCCACCATGTACCCTTGTCCCTTCCCTCTCCTGGGAAGCACAGACTCACACTGGAGCTGTCCACAGGCCTCCATGAAGTTCTTCAAGGTCCTGGAGGCTTCCCACTCTCTCCTGACTGTCTCCTGTCCAGTCATGTGCTGGAGTGGTTGCTGATGCTGGGTGGGGAGATCTGGAGCCCTCAGAGGAGGGGACAGAAGTTCTGCATGGCCCCTGTTCACAGGAGGGACCTGATGGTTGGCATGTCCTCACCTCACAGCTTCCAAAGAAACAAGACCTCGGCCACTGCCATGGGATGTCTCAGGGTGGGAAAAGACACCTCCCAAGTGTGGGACTGGAGGTGTCTCTGGCCCTTGGGATGGGCTCCTCGAGGAGGCACACTGGGCATCCCAAGTGTGCAGTGGGGACGAGACCAACTGAGCTGCTCCCAAGCCACGGGGAGGTTAAACAGGAGACACCTACCTTATCCCACTGGGAAGGAAGGGTGTGAGATCCCACCTCACTGCTGGAAGCCCAGGAGGGCACAGGGCATGAGAAGGAGCTACAGGGCTCTGATCTTCGAGGCATTATCAGCCTCAGGACATCCTGGCTGGCAGGTACCCGAGCCTGCGCCTGGGACGGGCTCCCAGGCGGTGAACGGGGCCAGCAGAGGAACGGGGCTGGGGCTGGGACAGAGATAACGGTGGTTCTGGGCCAACATCTGCCACTGGGGGGTTTCCTTTGGGAGGGGAGCTTGTGGTTATCATGGGAGTAAGCTGGGGACATGCAGGGACAGCAGCCATCCCAGGGCAGCCCATGGCAGGACAAGAGCTGGCACGGGAAGAGTCCTTTCAGGAAAGTTGACCCGTGCAGCTCTCCAGGACTCGCTCTCTGGCACCAGGAGGCAACTTCCAGGAACTTCTGGCTGCCTGGGAAAGCCTCGGCCTCTGGCACATCCAGCCTTTTAAGGAGCTTGTCATCCACAGCTGAACTCCCCCTGCCTTCTCCGAGCATCCCGGCCAGCACAGGCACGGCCAGCACATCACAGGACTGGTGCAGGCAGGATGAGCTGGGGACCCTGCAGCTCCTGGGCTTCAGAGGGAGCAGAGGGGAAGAGCATTGACAGGGATTTGAGGGTTCTCCAGCCCTGAGGATGTGGAGAAGGTGCTGAGATGTGTCACGGTGCATCTTCCCTGAGCATCATGAGCCTCACGGTCACTGGGCTGGGCTGTGTGTCTGCACTGGGTGGCAGAGCAGGGGGGCACCTGGGTGTGTGTAAGCACCTTCTTCTCTGCACACGTGGGTGGCCGTGAACCCACTGGCGTGTTTGGGTGCTCCCAGGTGTGTGTCTGTGTCCTGAGGCACATGCACCACTCGTGCCTGCACCAACCAGCACGGCCCCCATGTCCTTGTGCCTGTGCCAGGGCGTGTGTGCAGATGTGCACATGGGGCTCTGCCACCACCACAGGAAGCTTCTGTGGGACCTCAGGGTGCTGACTGGCTGAGGGTATGTGTGCCCACTGCAGTGCCCACCGTGCCTGAACCCTCCTGCAGCCGCCGGGCTGCGTTTGGGGCAGGGGAGGGCACAGCTCCTGCCGTGCTGGTTGACACCATCCCAGCCCCTGCGTGTGGCATCATGCCCTGCCGGCTCTCCTGGCAGTTGTCACTTCCAGAAGAAATCTCAGGGGTTGCTGAGGGACACAGCTTCCTCCAATTGTCCCTGAGCTGTGGCGCTGGGCTGGGCACGGGGCTGAGCTCAGCCCACGGCCTTGGCACCAGGGGCACCAGCACTGTGTGAGGTGGGGTGGTGAGATAAGGGGCCCAGACACAAAAAACAGCAAAGCTGAGGCTGCCAAGGCACAGGGACGGGAGATTTCTGGACATGCACCTTCCAGACGGACACCTTGTCCTTACAGGGAGGTCACTGCCAGGGAAGATTCTCCCTGTGCCCTGGCTGGTGGCTGCACAGCACAGTTAGAGGGTGGCAGAGGATGGTGGGGCTGAGAAGCAAGTTGGGGGCATTCATAAAATCACAGAACCATTAAGGTTGGAAAAGCCTTTAAAGATCGATGCCAACCATCCCCCCAGCACTGCCAAGGCCACCACTGACCCATGTCCCCAAATGCCACATCCACACATTTGTTAAATCTCTCCAGGGATGGGGACTCCACCTCTGCCCTGGGCAGCTGTGCCAGGGCCTGGCCACCCTTTCTGTGATAAAATTTTCCCCAATATCCAACCTAAATCTCCCCTGGGGAAACTTGAGGCCATTCCCTCTCCTCCTGTCCCTGTTCCCTGGGAGCAGAGCCCGACCCCCCCTGGTTCCCCCTCCTGTCAGGGAGTTGCAGAGCCAGAAGGTCCCCCCTGAGCCTCCTTTTCTCCAGGCTGAGCTCCCCCAGCTCCCTCAGCTGCTCCTGCTGCTCCAGGCCCTTCCCAGCTCCATTCCCTTCCCTGCACACGCTCCAGCCCCTCAGTGTCTCTCTTGTCATGAAGGGCCCAAACCTAAACCCAGGCTTTGAGGTCTGGCCTCCCCAGTGTCAAGTCAGGGAACAATCACTTCCCTGGTCCACTGGCCAGCTTTTGGCACAGATCCCATGGCTTGGCCATCTCTTCCAGCTCCCTGTAGCAAGTGACCTGGAGTAGTCTGATATTTGAGCAGCTGGAGCGGAGCATCCCATGTCACAGGGGCTGCCTGGGGCTTGCAACAGGCACTGCACCTGGCAGGGGTCCCAGGACCCCTCTGAGCACAGCCCATCCCAGCGGGGAGCAAGGCTGTAGGGCAGCCCCCAGCACCAAGGGGGTTTGGAGGAGGGAGAAAGCACTGGGTGGGCTGAGTCCTCTCAGCCACAGAAGGACTGGAGCCATGAGGAAAATCCAGGACAGGGCCAGGTGCAGGGAGTCCAGCCAGCACAGACCACACCCCCCTGTTTGGAGGCACATCTCACGGAAAAAGTGACCCCTGGGCTCCAGGTTTGTTTTCTCATCATGTCTTGTGCATTTTTTTTTTTTTGAGGCTTCTTTGGGTTTTGATCAGCAAAAAAAGCTTACTGAAAAAAGAGTTACTGAGAACTGTTCCCTTGCAAGCTGCTTATTTTGCACGACTCGTTCTGACTGAGCAGCTCCGACCTGGCGTGACTTGCTCCATCTGACACTGTTTTGGGAGAAGTCACTGCAAGGTCTCCCCTGGTTCTCCCACTGGGATTTGCTGGGATCATGAGCAGAAGCCCAAGGAAAGCAGCAGCTCTGCAGGTTCTGAAAGGGCTGTCCAGCCCTGGCACAGCTGCCCAGGGCAGAGGTGGAGTCCCCATCCCTGGAGGGGTTTAACAGCCATGTGGATGTGGCACTTGGGGACAAGGACAAGTGGTGGCCTTGGCAATGCTGGGGGAACTCAATGATCTCAGAGGGCTTTTCCAACCTAAGTAATTCTGTGATTCTGCTGCCCCACAGCAGCAATTTGGCAGTGGCCAGGGATCCACAATCTGTGCTGTCCCATCCCCAGACAGCTGGGTCCAGACACAGCCCACAGTACCTTCACACACTATCTCCCAGCATCCCATCTACTCCTTCCCCACATCCCCCTTCAGCATCAGGAATGTGTATTTTATTTAGCACCTGCTCATCTCAGCCCAACCTCTACTTGCTGCCAGAACCATCTTGGGGGACTGGAGGTGGCCCAGCAATGCTTGGTCCTTCTAGTACACTTTGGGCATCTCCTCCCATCCCCTCCCATTTCATTTCATTCCATCCCATTTCATTCCATCCCATTTCATTCCATCCCATTTCATCCCATCCCATCCCATCCCATCCCATCCCATCCCATCCCATCCCATCCCATCCCATCCCATCCCATCCCATCCCATCCCACCCGGCAGCCACTGCTGCACCATTTCTCATCCACAAACAACTCCTGATAGTCAGGGTGACTCCTGGGCAGGGAGAGCTTCCTGCAGAGCCAGCCAAGGGGCTGTGGGAAGGCAGAAAGTCTGGAGAGACCCCTCCTCTTCCAGGCAGTTGTGTTTCCAAGACTGCTGTGCCCCAAGCCCCCTCAGGCAGATAACAGCCTCCTCACCGCGTCCCAGCCCTGCTGCCCCAAATCCACCAAAAGCTTGTTGAGAGGGTTAAGGTGTTGATTCTGCCATGTCCTCAGGGTGGATGAACAGCCAGGGAAAGGGCTGGGAGGGAGTGGGACAGGGAGGGTTTGGACCCAGAGCTATCTAGGGAAGGAGAAGATCTCCAGGGAGCAGGAGGAAAGGCCAAGGTGTCCCCAGTGTGGAAAGCAGCTGCGTGGCATCAGCAAGCAGCAAGCAAGGCTTTCTCCTGCCTGTGGGAGAAGCTGTTTGGAGGCATTTCACCCATGGATGTGCACTGCCCAGATGCCCTGACCCCATCATGCCCAGGTATACACACCCCCGGGCTGCCCCAGTGCTGGGATGGGGACAGGTCGGGGAGCAGGGCCCGGGCAGAGGGGGCAGGTGGGTTGTGGGCAACCTGCCACGTTCTCCAGCCCAGCCTGGCCTGGCAGAGGGCCCGGGAGGCAAGGGGGGAAGGCTGCAGGAACTTGATAAGGGGTGTGGAGGGTGGGGACACGGGGCTGGCTCCAGGCCGCCTGAGGGGAGCCGTGGGCACAGCCAAGGTCCCAGGCAGCAGCCGAGCGGTGACAGGCAGGGTGAAGGGTGGGAATAGACACAAGCCTGCCTGGATCTGGCAGGGAGGGACTGTGGTGCCCTCAGCAAGCAGGGAAAGCGCCCCTGTAGCCTGGGTTGGCTTAGATGCAGCTGCACCAGGGCTCAGTGAGCAGCCTGTGCCCAAGGGACGTGAAGAAGCTGGAGCAAGGGAGTCCTGCTCTTCCTGGGCACCACCTGCACATTCTTCTGCCCTCCCCCCCAGCTCACAGGACCCCATGGTTTGGAGCTACAGGGGGTTTTGGCTGGAGTCTGATGGTCCCTGAGTTGTCTCAAACATCAGACTCCAAGGCTTCCTCCTGAACCTCTATGAATGTGCCCCCAAGATTATCCCCCCAGAGCCGTGCTGGCCATGGGCAAGAGTTGGCCAACTGGCCCAGTAGTACTTGGGAATGCTTAGGCCTTCACAGGTAAGGATGGACTGGCACCACAGAATCATGGAATGGTTTGGGTTGGAAGGGAACTTAAAGACCAGCTCATTCCACCCCCTGCCATGGGCAGGGACACCTTCCACTAGCCCAGGTTGCTCCAAGCCCCATCCAACCTGTCCTTGGACACTTCCAAGGGCTGGGGCAGCCACAGCTTCTCTGGGCAACCTGTGCCAGGGCCTCCCCACCCTCACAGCCAAGAATTCCTTCCTAATATCCAATCTAAATCCCTCCTCCTGGAGTTTAAAACTGTTCCCCCTCGTCCTGTCACTCTCTGCCCATGTAAAAAGTCTCTCTCCTTTTATTTCATAAATCCCTTTTAGGCATTGGGAAGGTTTCCTTGGAGCCTTCTTTTCTCCAGGCTGCACAGCCTCAGCTGTCTGTGTTCAGAGCAGACAGGCTGAGACCATCCCAGTGGCCTTGTGTGCCTCAGCTCTCCCCCATCCTGGACAGGTGGGGCACCAGAGCTTGAACACACTTGTATGGTTGGGGTGATCTTGGTCTAAAACCCCCAGGGCAGTGAGACAGGAGTCAAGGCAGGGACCTGTTGGCCCTCAGCCCTTGGAATTCCCATCAGGATAACGCCAGCTGGTGCCGGAGCTGTGGGTCAGGGAGCTGGGGGGTGGCACAGAGGGCAGTCCTGGTCTGTCCCTTTGCTCTCTGTCCTCCCACCCACTGCTGGGACCATGGGCTGCTCCGTTCCTCCTGTGTCCCAGCACCTTGTTTCTCCCGCTGGCACATCCCAGGGGGGTGCCCTGGGGGGGTCCAGCTCCTGCTGCCCGGCAGGGGCTGCTCGGGACCCCCCTGCCTGCGCCGGTGCTGCGCGGCATCACCTCCCACCTCCAGCGCAGCAACCAAAACAGCCGGCGCTTCAGAGCCTGCCCAGCCCCTGCTGTGACCCAGACAGGCCCTGCTGCGAGGGAACAGGGGGTCAAGGGCCACGGGAACATCTGGAGGGAGGCGCAGCCCTCCCGCACCCGCTCGGAGGGGCTGCCACGCACAGGCAGCGCTTGGGGGTCGGGGGGTGCCGGAGGCTGCGCCCCCAGCCCCGTGCCGTGCCGGCAGGGGGGTGTGCTGGCAGCGTCCCCCGGACACAGCCGCTCGCAGGGCTCCCAGCAGCAGCACACAGCTGGTCAGCGGCCACAGGCACATCTGGAACTGCTCAGGCCGGGCCGGGCCGCTGCCCACGGAGAGCACGGCAGCAAAGGGAGAGCTGGATGCTGCGGCTGGCCAGGCCTGGATCAAGGCGGGGAGGGGGGACATTGCACCCCACTAGAGCCACCCCAGGATGTGCTGCTGTCCCCCCTCGCTGTCTCAGAGGGGAAGCCATGCAAGGAGTGCCTGAGGTCACTTGGTTGTCCAGCCTAGAGGCAGCTGAGGTCAGACCTCACCGGGGTTTGCAGCTTCCTCCTGAGGGGCAGTTCCGATCTGTGCCCTGTGTGAGCAGTGACAGCCCCCAGGGAATGGCTGGAGCTGTGTCAGGGCAGGCTCAGGGTGGATCTCAGCAAAAGGTTCTTCCCCCAGAGGGTGGTTGGCACTGAACAGGCTCCCCAGGGCAGTGGGTACAGCCTCAAGGCTGCCAGAGCTCCAGGAGGGTTTGGACAAAGCTCTCAGGGACAGGGTGGGATTGTTGGGGTGTCAGTGCAGGGCCGGGAGCTGGACTCAGTGATCCTTCAGGGTCTCTTCCACATCAGTTCTGTGATTCAATGAGTTTATGATTCTATGATTCTTGCTCCAGTCCTGCAGGATGTCATCCCTTGTCCCCAGGGCATCCCTTGGGCCCAGCAACAGAGCCAGGGCAGGGTGCTGTAGGGATGCCATTCCAGGTACTCCATCCAGGGGGAACAGGCTGCCAGCACCCCCTCACTGCCCACAGGTGTGTCCTGGAGGGACAGGTGGGATGGATGGACAGGAACAAGGGACACCAGCAGACAGAGCAGGCATGGGCACAGCTGCTGGGAAGGGTCAGCCCAAGCAGCCCAGCTGCCCCTTTTTGGACCTGGATGTCTCAGCCATCCCTCTGGGCCTCGGGGTCCTCCTCCCACACAGCCTTTATGTGGCATTCCTGCATGGTCCCAAGGGAGAAGCCAGGAAGATCTCAGACAGGCTTTGGAGCATCTCCTGGAGTTGGTCACCCCATGATGGGTGAGTGGGGCCACCAGCAGAAAGAAAACATGTCCCAGTCCTATTTCTGCCCAACAACTGCACCAGCAGCCCAGTGAAGAGTCCCAGCACAGCCCTCCTACTCCACCATCCCTCTTCAGGCAACCTGGCTGAGAGCCTTGGCCTGTCAGGGCCTTCCCAAACCAACCTCCATTGGGGGATGGAGCAGATGATACCTGGATGCTCCCCTGGAGGCTGGAGCCTGGCTCTGTCAGTTCTTGGCCGTGCCACAAGCATCACTCCTGTGCAAAACAGGCACCAGTTACACTGAAACAGGGCACAGTGGAGGTGAAACCCAGCCCCTGTCCTGCCCATGCTTTTCCCTCTCCCAGGCAGGTCTGTCTGCTTTTAAAGCCAAGGGTCTCCATCCATGTGGCTTCCCCAGTCCACTGTGGGCAATTCCTACCAGCCTCCAGCCCAGGGGGGCTCCTGCTTGGGCACGTGGTGGAGTCTGTGCTGTCCCTGCAGCAGCTGGACCATCTCCAGGGCATCTGCAGAGCACCAGCCAGGGCTGACCCACCACTGCCCACCAACACGCTGGCAAGGCAAGGGGAAAGAGGGAGTGGTGTCCCAGTGCCAGAGTCAAAAACATCACTAATGAAGCATCAGTAGCTCATCAGGGGAAAGCAGGGCTGTTCCCAATTAGTCCTGATCTAGATTAGGCAAGAGAGGTGAGTAACAGCGTGGGCTGGACCCATGTAAAGTTATTGGCTCAACTAGACCAAAAAATAAACTGGAAAAAAAAAAAAAGAAAAAGGAAAGAGAAGAAATACCATATTCAGGTCTGGTTTGTTTATTCAGAAATAGAGAAAATTAAAACATAAGTACTAGGAAAAAATATGCCAGCTCTAAATTCTGCCTGAGATGATGATTTTATTAGCAAAGAATCTGGGTCTCAAGTTATGTCTCAAAACAACACAAAACCAGATGCAGAGGTCAATACTCTCCTGCCTAATAACAATGCTTTCAGTGACATCCTTAAGGAAGGGATGGACTCATCAGCATTGCAAGAGACTTTTTAAACAAAGTTGGCCAGCAGAGACAGCAAGATTTCACTATTAGAATCTGCAATTCAAGTTGAGACAGAGCATAATGAAAGCTCTGTTCCAAATGCAATCCCATGACATCACCAAGACTCAACAATTAACATCAGCTGCTTCCCAAGTAGTTTGAAAAATGGAGATAAAGTCATAACTCATCAGCTAAAACCATCCCATAAGAAAAATCAGTGGTATCCTTAATAAAAAGGGGGCTTCAAGCCATTCCCAAGGGGAGCAATAGCAAAAGCAACAGGAAATAAAGTAGGTGAAACTAAGACAAATGTTGAGAAAAATAAAACTCTTGAGGCAGAATCAAGTCCTGTGAACAAAACCCTCTCACTACCAACCAAAGAAAAGATACCTTGAAAGATACCTTAGCAAAGATTAACTTTGCAGGTTTGGAAGAGAATTCTCAGTTGCAAAGAATAATGTGGGAATGACAAGAGCATTGTCAGAACAGGCTGCCCAGGGAAGTGGTGGAGTCACTATCCTTGGAAATGCCACAAATCACGTGGATGTGGCACTTGGGGACACGGCTTTAGTGGTGGCTTTGGCAGTGATGGTTTAATGGTTGGGCTCAATGGTCTTGGAGAGCTTTTCAACCTTTAATGATTTTATGAATTTTAAAAGAAGGGATTAAAAAAAACCATAGCCTAGAGCCTTGTCACAAGAAGGGTTAAGAGATCCTGCAACGACCACTTTGGCAGCTCCAGGTGCCTCCCGTGGGAACAGAAACAGAGGCAGATGAATGAGGCACTCTGTCCATGGAGTGCAGTGGATCTGCATGGATGGGACTGATAGGGATGTGGCAGGGATGTGACAGGGATATCTCCACCGTCCCCGTTCCGATGGATGCGTGAGCGCTGTCAGCGGTGCTGCATCCACACAGCCAGATCTCCAACCCAGAACTGCGACCAAGGCACGGATCATGTCTGGCAGAGCATCTCCCAGGAGGCCTCCTTGGCTTTGCTTGCTGCCATCTGTCCTGGAGGAAAAGCTGATGAGGTTCCACCACAAAAAAAATGCCACTTATCAGTCCCTGCTCATTCCTGGCATTTCAGATCCCACAGTGACTTGCCAGCTATTGAGATATTAAGACATTTTGCAGTTTGGAATAGACAAACATGGTACTGCATCCATGATAAAGGCGTCCAGTGGGAGTGGGAACGGTCTCCAATACCCTGGGAAACCCTCTCTTATCTTTAAAAAAAGCTGCAAATACATGGCATTTGGCATTTTAGAGAGTGTTTATCAGCAATGCTGATGGCAAAGAGAAGCTTCTTTAACTCTTGAAAGCCAAGAGTTAAAAAAAACCCAACCATCTTGTTTTGGACACTTTGTACTTGGCAGTCACATCTCACATTTTTAGTGTGGGAAGATGACTGAGATGGTTGGATGGGTTCACCAAGGGATAAAACATTGTGACCTGAGGGCAGGTGCTTGCAGGACATTTGCTCCAAAGCAAAGGAGTAAAGCACAGAAAAGCATCGAATGTGTTATGTTAGGGAGCCTCAGAGAAGGGGCAAGGCTGCTCTCAGAGGGGCTGGTGGCAGAAAAGAAGAGGAAACTGAGGGCTGTGCATCTTCACTCTCTCTGTTCCTGGCAGCAGAGAGCCCTGCATGGTCCCTCTGAGGGTTGTTGGGGACGATGCTTGAGCCCCTGGTGCCCCAAAAGCTGCTGCTCCAGCAGCTCCTGCTCCCCTGGCTCCTGCTCATCATTCCAGGAAGCCAGGGGAAAAGCAAGGCTGGTGTAGAGCCCTGGGAAAGGCTCCTTCCCCTGCCGAGTCCCACTCCTCATTCAGGGTTTCTCTGTGGATTTGGGCTCGTTCTGGGGCCTCATGGCAGACAGCCCCTCTGAGATCAGCCTCATACCTTCTCTGAGATTCCCTAACATGGCACATTCAGTGTTTTTCTGAGCTTTGCTCCTGCTTTGGAGCAAATTTCCTGCAGGCAGGAGCTTCCAGCAGCTCTGTGCAGTGAGGAGGGTCCAACCCTGTGAGGCCCTGACCCAGCTCTTGCTGGATCCTCAGAGTGACAACAGGTTTTTAGAGAAACCAAATCACCAGCAAGGTCTGGTCCCTGACCCCTGGCCTGTCCTGAGTGACTCAAAAACAGAGGTGAGGGCTGCAGTTAGGAAATATTGTCAGTTTTCCTGGTTTTTCTGCAGCTTGGGAATAAGGGCAGAGCTCATCCAAGTGAGGATATGCTCTCTCAGCACCAGGTCCAGGTCTACAGCCTCACTGCTCTCCCACTTCCAGCCTGTGTCCCAGGGGCCTGGTTCTGACAGTGCCCTCCCTAACAGGAATATAAAAGCCATAGGAAACTTTTCCCCACTTCAGAAATGCCCATGTTTTGCCTGGGGAGGGTAAGAGGGCACAGAAGGTGGGAGATGACCCCTGATCTGGAGGCATCACCAAGCACCAACCCACAGCAGGGCACTGGTCCTGTGCTTGTCCTCTTTCAGATGCACCAAACTGAAGACCATCAGGCCACAAACACGACTGGAGTGGTGTTGTCCTGTGACCACTGAGACCAGGAATGATCTCTTGGCTGCAGCTCCTCTGCCAGGAAGGCAGCCAGGCTGCGTGTGAGGAGAACTCAACCCCTGCCCTCTGCAATTAGTTCCAGTCATGGTCAGTGTTGAAATATGTGCTAATCCACACTTGGGCAGGCCCAGCTTCAACTCCCAGCCTTTGGGTCTCGTTATATTCATTTCTCTGCTCAGTAAAAGGGCTCCCAAGTACTTAACTTGCTGTTTTGATTCTGCAAGGCAGCAAGCCTGATGTGATCGTGTGTCTGTTCCTCATCCCTTCCTGATGTGTGGAGCAAACTCAGGCAATTCTGACAGACTGCTGGTGGCCTTGGGAGGCAGCTTTTAAGGATTTAGGCCAGGTTGGATGGGGCATTGAGCAACCTGGTCCAGTGGAAGGTGTCCCTGCCCATGGCAGGGGTTTGGAGCGAGATGGTCTTTAAACTCCTTTCCAACCCAAACCATTCTATGATTCCATGATTCTATTATTTTACTTTTTTTTTTTAATTGGACAAATGTGTGGAAAGAGAGAAGCTCTGCTGGTTTCTCCTCCTCCCCACAAAATTCCTGTAGGGAACAATGTAGAAAACATTTTCATTGGTGTCCACATCTTCGTGGAATAGACAATCCAGGCATGGATCTGTTACTCAGACCTCCATTATCCCAGTTAAAATATTGACCCATGAGGAGACATCCCCTTGGAAACTTCGTGCATGGAACAGGACATCCACTCCACGAACTCCTTATCACTGGTAACAAACCATCCAGCTTCTCCCATCCAGCCCAGCCACCCAAACTCCAACTGCAGGTCCTGCTCCTCAAGCTTTGCTGTCACGGGAAGCATTTACACCCCAGGGACAAGCAGAGACCTCAGGGCAGACTCTTTGCCTTCCAGCACTTGCATTCCAGTCCCCACTCCAGATCTGTGCATGCACCACTGCTTTTGCACAGGGGGTTTTCCAGGATAAACAGCTGAGATGAACTCATGGAAATGTGTGCCTTGTTAACCCTGGTTAACACCCCCAGCAGGAGCCCGGGGACAGGGACCCCCTCGGAGGCAGCCTGGGTCAGGGTCTGGGGACTTCTGCTGGGCACCAGGGGCTGTGCAGGTGGCAGGGCAGTGGGGCTGGCAGGGCTGGACGTTCTGTTCTCCAGTCCTGTTCTCCAGCCCAATTACCAGCACCTCGGAGAATGAGGTCATCGCAGCGGCCAGACAGTCTGGGAAAACACTTTCACAGCTCCAGGAGGATTTCCTTTTTCCTCTTTTCAATTGTTCCTCTGTGCTGCCTTTCCCCCCCTCCCCATCCATGTCCTCAGGCCTCCTTTGCACTTGGGCAGAGGAGGCAGCTCCTGTGTTATTCCCACAGGGAAGCAGGAGAGGCAGCCCCAGGCTGCAGAAAGGCTGCAGGGGTGCTGGGGGACACCCTGGTTGCTGCAGTGGATTCTGCTCTCCCTGTGCTATCGCATGGCTGTGGGAAGGAGGTGGCCACAGAGCTTCTCCTGGAAGCCTCTGGTCAGCCCCAACATCCCTGGGACTGATGGGAATGGGGGGTGGCAGGGACAGTGGATCTGTCCTTATCCTCCTCTTGGTCATCTGTTTGGGACAGTGGTGTCTGCTCAGCGTGGCAGGCAGGAGGACCTCAATATTCTGCCACCAAAAATATGGAAGATGAAAGTCTTCAGAGTAAATATACCCAAAAACATCTCCTGCAGCAGTGTTTGTCAGGATTGTTATGAGGTTCCCTTTGCTTCCCACTGTAGCTCTCAGATCCAGAGCTGCAGAATCTGGACATGTGTCTCAGGGCCCGTCCATGGGTCCCCCTGAAGTTATTTCAGGAATCCTGTGACCACAGCTGCTGGTGTCCTCCAGGACCACCCTCAGCCTCCCATCTCTGCACACACAGTGATGATGTTCCCTCTCCCCTGACATCCCTGCCAGCCCCAGCACAGCCCCGAGTCCTCCCTGCCTCAGCAGGGGCTCCCTGGCAGGACCCAAGGGTGACTCTCATGTTTTAGCAGTGACCACCCTGTCCTCCATCCACGGGGGTGGATGTGGTTGTGTAGGATGGGTCCCAGGCGATGGGCAATGCAGGACCAACCTGGAAGGGAAGTCCCTTGCCTTCCAGTTCATCCAACAGCTTTCTTGGGAAGCAGACAGCGTTTGGGGAGCACCACCAGCAGCTTGGCAAGGGACTGGCTCAGACACAGCAAGGTTTTAACCATGCTAAAGCAGGGATCACTGGTCCCCTGTCCCCAGAAACATCACCAAAATGTTTCCCAGTGTCCCCATCACCTCTGCCAGCTGCCCAGCTCATCCTGCTGGTGTCCTGCTCCTCCTCCACTGCTGCTGTCCATCCTGGGAGCTCCAAAGGGCAGCAGCTATCGCTGGATCACTCGGCATTGCTCTCCCAACTGCTGATGGTTTGTCATCTTGTGCTGAATTCCTTGGCTTTGCATCCCCAGGGTCCTGTCCCCAAGCTGCTCAAGTGCCACCTGGTCACTGTGCTACTGGAGGACCCAAGCAAATCCCAGAATCCCAGAACAGGCAAGGTTGGAAGGGACCAGAGTGGGGCATCTGGTCCAACCTGCCTGCTCCAGCACAAACACAAGCACAGGCTTGGGACATGACACAGATCCCACGTGGCATGGAGTGGCTGGCTTGGGGCACGGGAAGGACAATGGTTGGACAGACTCTGAATGAAGAGGTGCCCCAAAGCCAGACTTTTGAGGGGAACATCCAATGAGCGAGACACCAAGGAAGAGGAACCCTCAGGACTTGGTGTCCTGGCACTCCTGGGCCAGCCTGGCTTGGAGGGAAGATGTGCCTGCAGGAAAAACCACATCCCACCAGCCACCACCCGACGCTCCACGAGGCATCCAGGGAAAGAAGATCCACAAACACACTTTTCCAAAGGAGCTGCCAGACTCGTCCGTGGCTCCACCACAGCCCCAGGCTCTGGCACTGCCCAGCCACCGCTGCCTTATCCTTTCAGTGTTTATTCCCACCATGTCTCCTCACTTTGGAAATTGCTCCCACATGCAGCATCACCTCCCCTCGAGCTCCCTGCCTGCCCTCTGCTCAGGGCAAGCGTTCCAGAGGGACTCTGCCAGGCTGCCTTAGACATGACCTCAGGCCAGTGTGCATCTTGCTCCAGAGGTGCCTGTTTTCCTCTGGGGGGAATGCACAGAACAGGGATACACAAACCCGCCTGATATGTTCAAAGAATTACTGAGCATCTGCAAGGAGAGGGAAAGAAAAACAAACACGCGGATGAAAGGATTCCTAGAACATGACAAAGAGGGAAGGAAAGGAGACAGGGATGAATAAGGCCACCCAGACAGGTCCGAGGCTTTTCCGGGAGTCCACCATTCCCTGGAGGAGAGGGACCTCAGCTCTTTGGCCAGACTGTCACTGGCTGTCCCCTCAGTTCCTCCTCCCTGGGACACGCACTCAGACTGGCCACGTGGTGCAACTTCAGCGAATCATGGAATGGTTTGGGATGGAAGGGACCACAAAGACCATCTTGTTCCACTCCCCTGTCGTGGGCAGGACCTTCCACTAGCCCAGGCTGTTCCAACCTGGCCTTGGACGCTTCCAGGGATGGGGATCACCAGTGCAGAGCACCCTTCTGCCAAGAATGGACATTGCTCCTTAACTCCCCAACCTCTGCCCTGACCACTTGCAGCAGGTAATGGTTCTGCAGTTATTAAATGTGCCTCTTGTCCCTTCTGCATCCTCCCTAAGGAATCCTTTGCTCTCCCTGCACGAAACACACACCCCAGTGCACACTTTCTTTACTGTCCTTGGCACCAGTCACGTCAGCCACATCCATCCACCTTCCACTCTTCCAGGGCTCACTCCACTGGCATTCAGAAGTCTCCCAGACACTGTTCCACAGCTCCTTTTCCCTACCTCAATATCAAGCACGTGGTTTATCAGGACAACACGTGATCTTCCAGAACAGGCAGAGGAGCTGCAGCTCTCACTCTTCCCGAGAAGCCCCTTGGAGGAGGATGCTGAGACCAGCTCACATCCCTCAGGAGATGTTCAGAGCTGGTCTTCAAACTCCACACTGCAGTGCTGAGTGCTCATGGAGGGATGACACTGAGTTCCTGTGCTGTGGAAACCCCCGGGATCCCCGGGAATAAGCAGGGATGGAGTTGCAGATCTCCAGGAAGGCCATCCTTGGCCAGCTCTGAAGTCCTGCTTGTCCTGGTGGGCCTCTCCACAGAGCCGTGCTGAGGCAGGGATGGGTCTCTTAGTGTCACCTGCTCCCAGGTGTCCTTATCCCTGGGGATAAGTCACTGCACTGCTCTGAGGCTCAGAGCTGCTCTTCACTGCTGTGAGGATCACAGGGAGGGATGTTGAAAGAGGGATGAGGGAGGAAGATTCCCTTGGTCTCCAGGTGCAGGGCTGAACCAGCAGCAAGCTGCCTGTTCTCAGGACTGGTTTTCATCCTGTGTGTGATCTGACAAGGAGGGGCAGGTGGGATGGATGGGAAGCTGCAGGGAAATAGAGCTCCCCAGGTAAAGGTAGGAGATAAACCCTTCTCGTGGCTTCAGCCTTTGGGCAGACTTTACTGGCTCACAAAACAAATCCCAAAGTGCCTGAGAACTGTCAGTTTGGGATTGGAGATCCATGGCCAGCTGGATCACAGGACCAGCACAGGGAGGGGAAAGAAACAGGAGGGGTCAGCACGAGAAGCTCTGGGGCGTGTGGAGAGCTCAAGAGGCACGTGGTCATCTCTCCACTGCTCTGTGTGCAACCCCAGGTCCAGACCAGGCCCAGATCCATGCCCAGGTCCATGCCCAGTTCCAGGTCCGTGCCCAGCCCAGCTGCTGCTCAGTGCATGTCTGGAGAGCAGGTGCCACTCAAAAGGAGTCCCAGGGCCCTTGGGGTCTGACTAACACGGTACAGGAGGAGGATCCTCACAAGGAACCTGTTCCTAGCACTTCTCATCCAGGTGTCCTCTCTCCAGGGACCTCTCAGGCACTCGTGCCATCATCTGCTCCCCACAGAACCCAGATCCTGCCCCTGCCCTTCTCCCAGCATCCATCTGATGCTGGATCATGTGTCCAGCAGGGAGCCAGTCCCAGGGGGGGCTGTGTGGCTGCAAAGCTGTTTCCTTGGGTGTTATTTGACCTCATGAAGGTGAGACCTCCCAGGGTGGAACGGGGAGGAATCCTGCCTCGATGGGGCACCATGGCAGTACAGGGCACCCTGGGCACACCAGCACAGGGCATGCTGAGCACAGGACACGAACTGGAGCTCAAAGGGCTCTTTCTGGGCTCCACAAACATTCCTGCTCCTGGGTCCCAGGCTGAGCTCTCGAGTCAGGCAGCGCCAGGACCATTAATAGTGCAGTGACAGTGTTTAAATTGGAGCTGCCACCGCCACAGACACAATAACTCCCCGTGCCCGAGGAGCTGATTAGCAACGGCCCCGGGCTGCATTTTCCATCACCCTCTGCGGAGCAAGTGAGGAATTCGGCCGGGGGGGAAAGGGTGAAAAGTGGAACTCTGGGGCTGTGGTAAACCCTGCCATCACCAGGTCCTTCCCCGTGGCTGTGTCCTGTCCCCTCTCCCTCGTGTCTGGCTGCTGGAACCCCTTCTGCAGAGCTTCAGGGCTGCGCTGCGACTTATTGTCGAGTGTTTACTGTCATTGCCGGGGAGACATTAGTTCAGATTATGTCAAAACAAAGTTATTCCAAGCCCAATCCTAGAGAAAAATATTATTGTAAGCACTGATTGGCGAGGGGCGGTGTGTCCACCGCCAGCAGCCCCAAAGCCCAGGGGGTGGGGGGAGATAGGATCTTTGTTTTCAAGCCAGGCTCCCAGCCAAGAGCAGCCAAAGCCGAGGTAGAAGAGAGATTTTGTGAGGCAGCCAGGAATTCAGGTCAAAGCTTCATTTTCTCCAGAAAAAAAAAAAAAAAAGAAAACAAAACAAAAAAAATCCTTTAAACTGTAAAGAGAAAGTCCTGTTCCAACCCCAGCCTTGGCCACAGAGCATATGTGCCATATTGTCCAGGAATTGAATGTAAGGAATCCAGATATGCCATGTTATCCAAGAATCACATGTAGGAAATCCAGGAGTGACTTGTTATCTAGGAATCACATGCTGGGAAGCCAGACACAGCCTGTTAGACAGGGATTGTATGCAAGGAATCCAGATGTGGCACATCAGATGGGGGCTGGATGCAAGGAATCCAGATGTGCTGCGTTACCCCGGAGCTGCAGGGACGGATGAGAAACAGGCAAACACGTGCAGGCTGCACCAAGCCCAGAGGTGCAGGTACCCAGCCTTGGCTCAGAAACAGATGAAAAGCAAAAGACAGCCTCAAAATCAGAGGTTGAGGCTGGGGACAGACCAGGGACAAGCCTACAGGGTGGGGGACACGGTGGCCAGCTTGGAGCAGGGCAGGGGGGAACAGGAACAGGCTGGAGGTGGAGATGGGGTCAGAGACCAGCCCTGGAGAAGGGGGTCAGCAGGCACGGGGGTCAGGTGATGGATGGCTCTTCTCAGCAGTGCTGGACAATGGCCCCAGGGCCACCAAAAGAGGTCCAGGAGCAAGAGGGCCCTGGAGCACATCTGGCAGAAGGAAGGGGATGCACCAAGGAGTGGAGGAGACGATGGAAGGGTATAAATGAGCCTAAAGAGGTGCAAATAAGGACAGCAAAATGCAGGCAAAGTCTCAGGAGAAATTCCCAGACAGTGAGATAGAGTGGGCAGTGGACACCTCTCCCGGGGCTGGAAGGGGATGGATGGGAGCTGTGGAACTGACTCCCTGGGGAGCTGGAGGGGACAGAGCCCGGAGCCCCTGGCTGGGCAGGGAGCCCAGAGGTGCAGCCACCTGGCCCCAGCCCTGGGGGGCTGTGTGGGGACATCTCAGCAGGGTGGTCACCGAGACCACCCCAGGTGCCATGCCAGGCTGAGCACAGCCTGCTTGTCCAGGGGCATGGACACAGATGCCACCACCACCCCAGCACCTTCCCCAGCACACGTCCCCTGGGACCACCACCTGGTTTGGAAGTCTACAAAGTCACAGTCCCTTCCTGTGCTGCCAGGACATCTTCCCAGCAGCTGGGCAAGGCTTCCAACTGGCCAGTACCATCCCCTGGCACTTAAGACTCATCTGGTGCCATCCCCAGGGGATAGGTCCATCACCCCGCTGATGGGTCCATGCGGTGCCAGCCCACCATCCAGCGCTGTGAGCTTCCCACAGCAGCGTCCTCTGGGGCTCAGGTGTGCTGCTCTGACTACTTCCCCTCCCCTGCAGGACATGGTTTCTTACATCTGCTGCTTCTCCCAGCCTCTATTTTCGTCGCTCCCTCCCGCCCGTTGAACCAGAGCCACGGAAATAAAGCGCTGGGCGGCTCTGGGGACCGGCCAGAGCACGGGCTGTGCAAATGGCACCAGGCAACGTGCCCAGCATTATTCTGGCACTGAAACAGCCTTTCAGAGACTGGCCAGAGCCCTCCCCTTCCCCAGAGCTCCCGGAGGAAGGGGCACCCTCAAGGTGGAGGTGGAATGTGCCCCGGCCACGGAGATACAGAATCAGCAAATTGCCCCTTGTTTTTTGAGGAGGACGGAGCAGAGCAGGACGGAGTGGGCATGGGGTTGGGCAGCAAAGATGCCCCCAGGCAGATGGGCAGCATGGTAGCAAACATCCAACTGCATCCATGGGTGTTCTGGGAAAAGAGCCTGGTCCTGCCTGTGCCATCTTGTGGGTGAATCCAGGCAGGCATTTCTCAGCCCCACTGAGCTCCTTTTGCAGACACACAGGTGGTGTCAGTGCCACCCTTGTGTCCCAGCATCCTCTGTTGCTTGTCTGTATTGTCACCTTTGGTGGCTGATATTTCTATCCCATAATGTCCTCTGTTCCTCTGCACTGTCTTGTCCATCTCCTGCATCATGTCCAATGTCCACCACCATCCTGGTTTCATGGTCCTCTGTGGGTTTCCTGTCCTCTGAGCAGATTTTTGCTGCTGGACATGGATCTGGGCCCACTTTTCCTGTAAGCTCTCTGACCCTTTTCTAGCTGGGTGCCCCCTAACAAAGGGTAATGCCCTGACAGGAGGGGGGAGATAGAGGGGTGGGTCAGGCTCTGCTCCCAGGGAACAAAGGGCAGGAGGAGAAGAAACAGCCTCAAGTTGCTCAGGGGAGGTTTAGGTTGGATACTGGGGAAAATTTCATCACAGAAAGGGTGGTCAGGCCCTGGCACAGCTGCCCAGGGCAGAGGCGGAGTCCCCATCCTTGATACGATTTAACAGACCTGTAGATGTGGACATGGGTTAGTGGTGAGGGAATGGTTGGACTTGGAGGGCTTTTGCAAACTAAATGATTCAGTGGTTCTATGACTCTTAAAAGCTGTGCACACACCAGCTGGTTCCCCACAAGGACCGTGAAGGAATGGGATGAACACCATGATTTTGATCCTCGTCAGCAAAGGTTACCTGGAGAATTTCTCCTACTGGCTGGCCCCAGCCCGGCTCACAGAAAGATATTTTGTGGCAGTGCCAGAGCTCCAGGCAATGGTAAATCCTCCCTGCATCCAAAATCTCCTCCAGTGCCTGGTGGCCCTGGAGGAGCAGGAAACTGCAGCTCGTTTCAAGGCTGAGTTTGTCTAAATTAGGTTGCTAACCAGTGGACTGTAGCAGGCATTTGTCAACACTCCCAAAAGCGTCCCCCTCCAGGAAACATCTTTATGTGCAAGTACCTATAAAAATGGTGATGTCACCTCCCAGGCCCCTCTGAGGGAGCGGGATAAACCACTCCCCACATCCTGCAGTTCATTTCCCAGCCCCTGGGACGGGGGGTCCATGGCCAGTGGACAACCACGGCTGGTTGTACATCCCCCCACCTCCACCAGTCCCTGGCTCCTGGCAGGTCTCCAAGCCCTCGGCATCATCCTGTCTTTCCAAGTCTTGATCAGTGTCAATGTCAGCATTTCAGGGGCTCTTCCAGCAGCTCATTCCGGGCTCCAGGGTGTAAGGGAACCAGCCCTGTTGGTCTGTGGTTACACGGCCTCCCCAATTACAGATGTTAATTGCTTTCTCCTCCCCCCCTCCAGGACTGAACGTGCCTCTCTGCTTTGACCCAAGCCCAGGGTGGGGTTCCCTCTGGAATACTCATGGTTTTCCTTGTTACAATTAAGCTCCATTTGTTTTACGTAGGGCTGGGATTTGGGGTTGGCTTGACTCGGTCACCCTAAATGTGTGTTTTCAAAAGCTTCTCACTGCCCCCAGCCAGTGACAGCTCCCTGATTTCTTTGGCTTCCCCTTCTACCACTAGCAGTCCTGCCTGTCGCTGGAGCCCTCCCTGTTCCCCCTCCTCCCTGGGGTGCTCTGCCCTCTCTAGGTTGGGCCCGGGGTTTGACACATCCCAGGCTCTCAGATGGAACCTTTCTCCTTGTCAGAGGAGATACCTCCTGCCTGCTCTGCACAAGACATGTCAAGACAGCTGGGAGTATCCCATGGGCCACATAGACTCCGCTGGAATTGCAAGCCATGGGTATTCCATCACCACACCTACAACCTTATCCTGTGTCTGTCCACAGCCAGCCTGCCAGAACTCTCCCCAGGTGAATGGGCCAGCCCAGCCAGGAGCCTGGATGCTCTGCTGGCTCTCAGGGCAGACCCTTTCTGAGGTCTTCAGCAGCCACCAACATCCTGCTGTCCCAGGAGATGCCACCAAGGCCTCTTCTCCCATCCGGTGTCTGCTCCACACCACCAGCCTTCCCCTCATCTGACTCTGCCTGCCCAGCATGAGTCACCCCTCCAGCGTGCACGGCTGAGGCAGCAGGATGAGGAAGAGGGGAAGGCAGGCTGCCCCTCTCCAAGGCAGCAAAACAGAGTAAACCTTTTGGCCTTGGTTCAGCTTCCTTCCCTCCCTCCATCCCACGTTCCGACCGGGCTCTCCCGCCTCTCTTCCCACCTGCTGCCCCACCCAGGGCAGGCTGGCCCTCCCCCTGCAGCTGCACATCCCCATCCAAACCGCCTCTGACAGCCTCTTCCCTGGAAGAATTATTTCGGGCTATGAAATCATGGCTTTTGGGGCACTGTTGAGATGTCCTTGAACGAGTCCCAGGTTTTGCTAACACCTCCCACTCTAAATTTACAGTCCCGGCCGGTCACGCCAGCGATTGTTTTGCGTTTCAGCAAATTGACCTTTCAGATGTCCAAACAAACACTCCGTTCATTGATGGCCGGGGCCAGCACAGCCACGCTGCTCTGGGGGCCTACAGATCCCCCACCCCCGGCCCAGCAGGTCTCCTGTCATCAGCAGAGCCCACTTGCTCCTTCCCCTGACGGTGTCCAGATCTGGAATGACAAGCTCTCATCTGTGATTTTTAGAAGCTCACGAGCAGTGCTGTTTCTGACTGCACAAGACACCCCTTAAGCCTCTACCAGGCAGCTCCAGGGAGTGACTCTCCCTCCTCAAGCCTTTCCTGTAAGCTGCAATCACGTTTCCCCTAAAGGACCCTGTCTCTAATTAGAGGAGCTGAGCTGCCTGCAGGGTAGGCTGTGGATGCCAAGGCCATCAGGAGGTGTTTGCTCCTCTCCTGCCCCTGGGCTGAGCCAGAGCATCTTCCTGCAACCACTGCCTGCCCGGGGTCACAGTGCTCATCCAGCCCCTTTATCAGCTCTTCCAGAGCTTGAACAATCCCTCCTGGCAGCAGTGGTTCATTCATTCCTCATCCCATTTTCCATCCCTGTGAGGCAGTTAAATGCTTTACCTTTGGGGTTGGGTTTTTTTAATTCACAGAGTCCCTCGCCACATTTTTGGCAGCCCTGGGGACCAAGTCCCTCCCAGCCACCTTTGTTCCCTTGGTTTGTTTGCCCAAACTCATGCTGCTCCTGGCCATGGTTTCACTGAGTGTCTCCTGCCACTGTATTTGTAACAAGTGTTTGAGCAACAGCACGGGGAGACTTCGTGTTTCTAAACCCACCTATTTTTGGGCCATGCCCTCCAGCCACGTGCACACCCCGACCTCCTGGATGCTCCTGCACCCTGTCCTGCCTCATGAGACCTGCTCTAGCACCAAACCTGTGCCAAGGGGCTCAGGTCATCAGCACAGGTCACTCACAGTGGGCACCATCCAGTAGCACCACACCTGGGGTCGACCCTCTGCCCACCAGGCTCCCTGAACTCACACATGTGGTCCACACCAAGCTCCTGGGACCTCCTCAGTCTCCTGGTTGGTGGGATGATTTCCAGAAGGAAAGTTGGCAAGGCTCAGGTGCCAAGTTTGTGAGGTCTCCACTGGGCACACTTTGCAGGGCACTGGAGATGTTGTGGGTCAGCCTTGCTTGTTGGTCACACCAAGATCTGCTGCTCCAGGAGGTGCCCGCCCAGCACTGCCAGCTGTTCCCACCTCCAGGTTACTGTTCCATCAGCAGTGGGGTGAACCTGGCTCCAAGCACGTTGCCTGCACCATTCCCTCTCAACAAACCTCCTGTGGCAGTGGGAAGCCTCCAAGGGGGTCAGCCAGAGCAGGGATGTGTTCACCCTCTCCCACACGGAGCCACATCTCTACCATGGGGGTCTACATCAGGCCAAGCTTTCTGCACCACGTGGGAGGGGGGCAGATCCCACCACACCAAAATGGGTGTTGCTGACGGATGTTCCCACAGGTGGAAGGACAGAGGCCATAGCACCCCTTGGATCTCCTTCCCACCCAGTCAGAGGGGATGGGAATGGCCACTGGCTCCAGTAGAATGCTGGTCTCCTCCCACAGAGCCCATGGGACACAGCCTGTCCCTTGAAGACACTGTCAGACTCAGGACCCTGGAAGGAAGACCCAGGCCCAGAGGACAAGGGGCTGTCCAGGCTGCTGCTGGCAGCAGAGGTGTCCAAGGGGCTGATGGATCCTGACACACACCAGTGCTAACCTGAGCTCCCCAGGGATGTGGAGCAGCTCTGCTCCATGGCCCATCTGACATGGACCATCCCTGGATCACCACGCGGGGTTTCGGAGGTGCCGTCAGCGCAGGCGTCGGTGACTCATGGAGTGAGAACAGGCAGTTCTGCGGGACAGGGGAGCCCAGGGAGACAACAACACTCTGAGATTTATTCCACAAAGCAGCCTGAAAACAAACCCCAGGAATGTTTATTATTTTTCCTCTGTGGCAGGGAAATAAAGCCCGATTGTCTCCCGCCTGGAAATGCTGGCATCCCCACACACGGCTCCTCCGCTGAGATAGCGGAGCACACGGACACTCCCAGCCCTGAGTCAGGGCTGCCTCTCCGTGGTCTGCTCTGCAGAGGAAGGGAGATTTATGGAGTGACTGAATCCCTGGGATGGAGCCCACTGGGAAAGGTCACACCGAGCCACAGGAGCACCTGCCACAACCACGGACGCTTGGGGTTTCTCTCCCTGCAGCACAGCCCTCAGGCTGAGAGTGATGGACATCGAGGAGGGACCCATCACTCCTTCCCTGGAGCCCTTTCCCCTTCCCCATGGGGATGCACTGGTGGCAAAGGAGGGCTGGGACCTGCTATGGGGCTGCTCATGTCAAGTCCACACCTTGCACACCTTGTGCCCTCCTGTGACATCCTTCCAGGCCACAGAACCCCTCCCTCCCCTCCACGGCACCCCCAAACCCCCCTCCTGGCTCCAGCAAGGCCAGGCAAGGTAATGCTTGGGATACCACCAGTCAAACATCACCCAGCCCAGCTCAGCTCCTCTGTGAGAGCAGGCAGCAGTGCTGGAGTTAGTGGGTGAGATGTCAGAGACTGTGGGTGCCCAGACAGCACAGAGTCACCCCAAAACACAGCTGGTCTCACCCTATACAAGGTGCTTTCTTGCCCTGCTAACACACCTCTTCCAAGAGCTGCAATCCTTTGCATCCCTCCCTGGGGGTGTCATTCCCAACAGCACCAGTGCTGAACACCCCTGGGATGCCATTCCCAGTGCTGAACACCCCCTGGGATGCTATTCCCAGTGCTGAACACCCCTGGGATGCTATTCCCAGTGCTGAATCCCCCTGGGTTGCCATTCCCCAAAGCTGCACCCTCCCTTTCCCAGGAGCAGGAACAGCAGCGCTGAGACTGGTCCAGGGAGGGGAGTTTGGGGATGGGGGAAAACACCCCTGGGAAAAGGGCCCTGGGAAGGGCAGGTGTGAACAGCACTGGATGAGCAGCCCAGCAAGATTCCAGCACGTCCAGTGCAGCCTCAGTGGGCCCCAGGCTGGGAGAGCAAAGGATGAGCTGCCCCAGAGGAGGAACTGAAGCCACTAAAGGTGGATGGCAGGAAGGTGGAGTCTCAAAACCCCCAGGTGAGGAGACAGGGGACTGTGGGCCCCTGGGCAGCACTGCCACCTTGGGATTCCCAGAGGTGGGCAAGGATGGAGAGAGCCCTGGGGGCAGTGCCAGCCCGTGCACACCGAGGGCAGCCACCCCAGCTCATGTTTTCCACTCCTCTGGCCGGGGGCCTTCTCTGCAATCCGGCCTTGCAAGTTTTTCCAGCTTTGAGCTCAGTCCTGCTGCAGAACACACAGGCTTGGGAGGGCTGGAGCCCGTCCCGCTCCCTGCCCTGTCTCACAGGGCCCAGCCCTTTGCAAATCGAGAATATTTATTTTAAATCATTAAAAAAAAAAAAAAAAAAAAAACCACTACAAAAAAAACCTGACATAGAGTTAGGGAAGCCCTGAGACAACAAATGAACATGAGTGTGATACTGAGCTTCAAAAGGGCAGGCAGAACCGGCCTGTGCCTCATAAAATAATGAGTGACTATTAGGAAAAGGTCCTTAAATACCACAGATTAAAAAAAAAAGCAAAAGCATCTGGCACGGCCCGTTCACAGAGAACATCTCTTGCCTGAGAAACTTAATTGTTTTGTCAGGAAGAATTACTGGGAGAGGCCAATTAGAGCTGGATTTTGGGCTGGTGCCTGTTCTGATGGCCCCAAAGATTAGCACCCACACGCATCTCAGTGTCCCGAGCAGTGTCACACCAGCCCTGGCCCAGCAATGCCTGGGAACTGCTGGGGACACAGGGGATGTGTCCTGGTTTTGTGTGGCCACCAGCCACCCTAGGAGAGGTCCAGGGGTTGTTCCTGAGCCTTGGGGACACCAGGTCCAAAGGGTCTGGGCTGCTGTTGCCCAGAGGGATGCGAGAGAGGCGAAGGGAAGCCCTTAAACCCTGGGATCCCATGGCTGGTCCGTGGGGAACATCCTGTGCAGGGTCTGACCCTGAGAGCCCGAGAGGACAGTGAGGAGAGCAGAGTCTTCCCGCTGATGGGGCAGCAGGATCATCATCCCTGGGGCACCAGCTCATGCCCAGAGTTTTGGGAGGAGCCCAAAACGACCTGCCCTGGTGCCCAGGAGAGGATGTGCAGCTCCATGGGCAGAGCAAAGCTGGTGGGGCATCCTGGAGCCAGGTCAGGTGCCAGAGCCAGGAGGGGGATGTCCCATCCCAGGCAGGTGTGCTGGGCAAACAGCTTTAGCTGCAGTCTGTGATAGACAGCCCAGGGCTTGGGGGCTTCTCTGCGTCTTCTCCCTTTGCCTTTTCTGCAAAACCTCCTTCATGACCTGGACTTTCTGCTCCGGCCCCCAGTGGTGGCACCTCTGAGAGCCTTCAGCCCCTCAGGCACGACTGTCCCCTGTGGGGAATTAGAAAATCCCAGAGTCCCTGAGGTGGGAGGGGGCTCGTGGAGGTGTCTGGCCCAGCCCCAGCACAGCAGCTCCCAGTCAAGTTCTGAACATCTCCAAGAGTAACGTCCCACCAACCACCCTGTTCCAGTGTCTGGTGGTTCTCACAGGGGGAAAAAATTCCATCAGGGAAAAGTCAGACAGTTCCCCGTGCTGCAAACAATGACCTTTGGTCCTGCTGCAGCCCAGCAAGCCAAGGCTACCAGACACTATGGGGCATGGAAGAGTGCAGCTCCCAGTGCCTCTTCCCTGCTGGTCCCCTCCTCCTCCTCTTGACCCCCATGGCCCTGCTCTGACACTCTGGACAGTCTCCTGGTCCAAGCAAGTGTATGCTCTGGTGAGGGGATGGGTGGGAGCAGGGGCTATGCTTCCCTGGAGCCTCTGAGGTTCAGGATTGCAGGGGTTGTGCATCCCTTTGCCCTGCAGGGATTTGGGGCTCAGAGCCAAGGGCAGTGCACAGGTCAGCAAGGGCAGCAGGGGAAGTGGAAGAGGGCAGAGGCAAGGAAAGCTTTGGAACAGCTGTAAGGGAAACATCAGGGCAGACAGCGACCCCAAGCATGAGTGAAACCAGACCTGGGGGGGAGAGATAACAGCACAATTAGGGTGCAACTGGAATCCTAAACCGTGGCTTGCCTGCTCTGCTGGGGAAAAAGAGCAGAAGAAATAACAAAAGACAGGGAAAAGAGCAGAAAAAATAACAAGAGACCTGCCCCAGGCACTGGCTCCTGCCTGCAGAGCACAGCCCCAGAGAGCTGGTCCATGGCAGGAGCCAAGGGCAGGGGTCCTGCTCGCAGTTGGATGGGGCTGGTGGCACTCAGGAATGCTTTTGTGGGAATCCTTATGGTACCCAAGCTCTGTGGAGCACTGCCAGCCTGGGGGGGCATCCCACCCCACACTGGGGGCTGGGGAAAGAGGGGACTGAGACCCCACACACTCACAGCATGTCCCAGGAACTGCTGATTTAATGGATGGCTGGGATTTTATTGCAGTCGTGGAGTCCATGGAAAGACACAGCTCTGGTGCTTCTCTGCTCTGGCCATGGGAGGGGACCTGAGGTGATTCCCTCTTTGGGATGCAGCCTGTAAGTTTAAAAATCCCTGCTCAAGCAGGAGGCTGAGAGCCAAAGCCATGGTGGGGACAGGACCCTGAGTCCCTGTCAGCAGGGATCAGGGTGGGTGAGCAGCTGGGGGCTGGCAGGGTGGGAGCTGGAGGCAGGTGGAGGTAACACCCCTGTCCTACACCCCGATCCCAGCCTTGAGCACCCAGAGGCACAGCCCTGAGCTCGAGCCTGTCTCAGCCTTCCCCCTGGATGTCTGGCAGGATGTGGGGAAACCAGCTGCTCCCACCCAAAACCCCATCAGAGAGGTCAGATATTGTCAGTGGCCGCAGGTCTCCAGCGCTTCCCCCACTGCCGTGTCCATTCCCACCAACACCAGCCACGGGCCCAGAGGGCAACTGGGGACAAGCCCAGGGATGGCAAATCCCATCACTGACCGTGCTGTGAGAGATCTGCTGGGGCTGCACTGCCCTGGGCTGCACAGCACGGGGGATTTCGGATCTTAGGACACCGTTTAGGGCCCTGCAGCCACATCCCAGCTCAGCACCCTCACCCAGCAAAGCTCCCGAGCGATGTCCAGCCTTGCACTGCCTGTCACCCCCTCCCACAGGGACAGACCCCTGCACATCACAGGCCAGTGCCCTCATACCAGCCTGGGAACAGGGCAGCAAGGGGGCTGCCAGTTTGGGATTATGGGATGTAATCCCCTTGGACCCCCAGCGCTCTCGTTACAGGACAGAAAACATGAACTAGTCCCTGGGAAACGACTCTGAGGGGTCTTTCCTCACCCCTGACTCCACAGGCAGCACTGGGGGGAGCTGCCCCTCTCTGCCCACATGCCCTGCCAGGGGACAGGGCACCCCCCAGGGCACTGCCAGCCCCAGTCCCCGTCCCCAGGCGGTGCAGGAGCATCCCAGGATGTGCCTGTCGGGAGCGGGAACACAGCCCATAAATCGCTCCAGCTGTGCTGGGAGCTGGATCCAGGCCACGACCGTGGCAGCCCCTCCTGCTCCCCTTGCCAAAGGGAACAAGCAGGGCACGGGGCTCTGGCTGTGCTGCCACCACACGCAATCTGTCTGCAATGCTGCCTGGCCAGCCAGGGGGGCTGGGCAGCTGCAGCCTGGATTTATATCGAGCAGGGCCAAAGGTTGGAATATTTAATTTTTTTTTTTTTTTTTTTTTTTTTTTTTTTTTTTTTTCAGTACAGCAGGAAATAGCTGGGATAGTTACATACCTGGCAAGGTGGCTGAGGAGCTGGGGGCCAAGGAACACAGAGGATCTGGCACTGCCTGGAGCGTTCTGGGGTGCTGTGAGTGGTGCTGCACTGTGCAAGCCCCCAGGGCTGTGTGGGGACCTGCCTGGGCAGGGGGTGGTGGGACACAGCAAGGACCCCATATATGGCCAAGGCTTCAGGAACTGGTGGAGAGTGGCCAGTATGAGCTGGGTGGCTTAGAATCATAGAATGATGGAATGGTTGGGGTTGGAAGGGACCTTAGAGCTCATCTCACTGCAACAGGTGGGCAGGGACACCTTCCACCAGCCCAGGTGGCTCCAACCTGGCCTTGGACACTTCCAGGGATGGGGCAGCCACAGCTGCTCTGCCCAATCTGTGCCAGGGCCTTACCACCCTCACAGGGAAGAATTCCTTCCCAATTTCCCATCTAACCCTGCCCTGTGTCAGTGGGAAGCCATTCCCCCTCATCCCATCACAGAAGTCTTCTCTGACACCTTGACCCCCAAATCCTCCTTCTACCAGCAGACCAATAGTCCTTCCTTTGCTGAGGGATCAGACCAGGTTCCTCCTGGCTCTGCTTTTCAACCCCCACAGGGCTCCTCCAGCCCTGTCCTCTCCAGCATGGTGGGGCCTGGCTGCACCTTCTGGCCTGAGAGTTTCCTTTTACAGCCTCTCCCTGAGCAAGGAGGGTTGGGGGGTGATCTTTTTTCTTTTTTTAAAGATCGTTTCTTCAACGTATCAGCCTTACTGAGAACTCTGAGTTGGTCCTTCAAGGCTTCTCACAGGGCTGTGAGTCTGGGAATTGCAGAGTGTTGAGGATTGCTCTTTGGGAATAGAGGTTATAACAGTCCCAGGCAAGTTGTGGTCCTGTGACACATCATCAAACACCCTCCTGCAGTCAAGAGTTGGAGATGTGTCTTTCCCACCTGCCTTTTCCAGTGCTGTAGGAGGTTCTCTGCCTTCCCCTGCACTGCCCCAAGGCTCCCCCCTCCACCCCCTCCAGCAGGGGTGAACAGCACAAACACAGCACCCACACAGGCTGACACATCCTCAAATACTTTCCCAGCTTACAGCAGTTTTCATGGACCTCCTGAGCCAGGGCTGAGCCTTTTGCTGTGATAATCCCTGGTGGATTTTTCTTCCATGAACTCGAGCTGAACCCACCCTTTGCACACACGTGAGCTCCCGGTTTCCTTGTTCTCAGAGATAATCCACAGACGAGATTTCTTCAGCCAGTGTTCAAAGTGCCTTAAGACAAAAGCCCATCATCAGGCTTTTGGAAATCTGGGGTTTATCCAAGCACCCTTTGCCTCCAGCCCAGCCTAGGCTGAGCTCAGCCCTGCGGGGGACGTCACCTGAGTGCCCCACTCAGTGTAGGAAAGGAAAGTAACCAAACAGCCAGCCCAGAGCCAGCCCTGATCACACCTCCCCAGGACCACAGGGACCACCACGGATTGCCAGGACCACCAGGGAGCACCTTCACCTTCCCTTCAGACCCCTGGAAATCTCTCAGCCATCTCCAGCAGGTCGTGCTGCCTCTGCCCATGCTCTCGTGTTCCCCTGTCTCTGATGATTTAAAGTTGTTTCCGCTGTCTGG
The DNA here is from genome assembly GCF_022539395.1 of Myiozetetes cayanensis. Taxonomy (NCBI): domain Eukaryota; kingdom Metazoa; phylum Chordata; class Aves; order Passeriformes; family Tyrannidae; genus Myiozetetes; species Myiozetetes cayanensis. Next base: position 4,308,043 of record NW_026087522.1, on the reverse strand, counting down.
GCTCCTCCTCCTCCTCCTTCTTGAGATAATTGCTGAGATTTCCATTTTGCCAGATTCCTGGCCTTTCCCTGAACTTTACTCCCTCAAAGCTCTCTCCGAAGGACCAGGCAGCTGCCCTGTGCTATCCTCCCTCTCACGTGCTTCCCGGGAGTTGTGACGTAGCCGTTCCCAGCCCTCAGCCTTTGCTTTGCTGCTCTCCCTCCTTTCCTTTTCCAAGACACTTAACTGCACATCCTCTTCCAGCTGTGAGTTAGGATAGACCCACCACTAGCCCGCCTAACCAGGTCATTTGGATCAACATGGGCTGGAGAGCATTCAGAGGAGCAGCTCCAGCCAGGAAATCCAAAGATGCAATCCCCAGGCAAAGTCCTCCAGCCCTGGAATCCTCCGGCAAAGGGAGGGCAAGACTCAACAGCCAGGAGGGATTGGTTGACACTGTTTCAGCCACAAGAGAACATGTCATCGAGCTCTAGGATGGATGAATTCAGGGGGGTGGAGTGACATGATCTTTAAGGTCCCTTCCAACCCAAACCCTTCTAGGATTCTCTCAGCCCATGGTCACCGTCACCCAACCCACTGTCACCTTCTCACCCCGTTGCTCTCACTCAAAGGGACTCATTTAACTTCTCTGCCTGCTTTCCCTGGATGTGTTACACAGTCTGTGTCTGGTGATTTGGCTCCAGCTGGAATTGGCAAAGCTCAGCTCAGGTTCAGCTCAGTTTAAGAAGCTAATAATGGTTTGACCTATTTGGCTCCACTCCCCCACGGACCACACCCCCATCACTCATTTGGGAAGGATGGACAGGGGATGGAGCAACAGAGGGATCCCCCACCCGTCCTAATAAAGGTGAGCTGCTGAGATTCATGGATGCCCTGAGAAAGGAAGGACTGGGCTCCAGGAAATACTACAAGAACCTGAGGATAAAATAAATAGTGGCAATTGGGCACAGCAGCCCGTCCTCCTTCCTGACTATCCGTAGAGTTGGGAGTTGGAGGAAATTACAAACTGCTTTTGAAGATTCAGATACCCAGATACCACCTCAGTCCCAGAGCAGACAGAGCTGGGGTGGCTTGACCTCACCAAATGTCCAGCAGCGCTTTAGGATCATCACAATGGACCTCCCCAGGTAAGGTCTGGACTGCCCTGGGATCACCACGGTGTCCTCTTGGACAGCAGCCATTCTCCACGACAGCACTGAGTCATCTTTTACAAGTCACAAGGAATCCCTTGCTTATTTATGGCCACTAATCCACTCATTAATTCCTGCCCCAGTGAAAGTTTGCTCCTTATTACTTAGCTGGACTTTACTGACTCCAGGTTCCACCTCCTGGATCTGACCCAGCCTGTCCCTGGCGCTTCCCAGGATGTGGCAGTCGCTCCCCGAGGTGCTGGGGTGGACCAGAGGACACTGAGTCACAAAGGTGCTGTTCCACGAAGGACTCTGAGTCACGAGGGTGCTGTCCCTGGGGAGTGCTGTGTCACGGGGCCGAGCTGTGCCAAGGTGCTCATGATGAGCTGAGGACATGGGAGCAGGGAGGCAGCAGCAAGGGGGAACCCACCTGGCTGTGGGAAGGGCTGTGAGGAAGGGGAAGTGGGTGTGGGAGGTGATGGGGTGTGACAGGGCAGGCAGGGATGTGTGGGTGACAGCTGAGCTCTCCAGGTGTGCTGGACATGGCCAGGGTGGGAAGGGGAAGTCCCTCGTCACAGGAAGAGAGAAGGTGGCAATTGGGTCCAGTTGGAATGGGCAGAACTCAGCTCAAGTTCGGCTCAGTTCAAGAAAATAATTATGGTTTGACTTATTTGGCTCCATTACCCCAGAGACCTGCCTTATTTGAGCAGGATGAGCAGGGGGTGAAGCACCCAAGGGATCCTCCATCCCTCCTACCAAGGATGAGAAAGGAGGGAGCATCGAGCATTGGGGGTGCAGGAGGGTGGGAGCACCAAGGATTAGGAGTGCATGAGGAATGGGAACACCAAAGATTTGGCCTTTGGGGGCATGGGAACATCATGTAACGGGGGTGCAGGAGGAGCAGGAGCACCAGCTGGGGGTGTGGGTAGGATGGGGTGCAGGTGACACAGGTACAGAGGCTGGGGCCGATGTGGGAGCACCAAGGCCAGGGGGTGTTCTCGACCTGGCAGGGATGTCTTGTCACATGACACGGTGACAGGCCACAGCCAGAGAACGTGTCCTGTCCTAGGGGGCTGTGTGGGACGTGGGCAGCTCTGTGATGGGAGGACAGCCCTTCCCAGCCCTGTGAGAGGTCACGAATCAGCTCCGTGAGCTGCTCCCCCCGTCTGCACGCCCATCCCACCGGTGTGATCTGCGTCCAGCTCTGAGCTGGGCTGTGCTGATTTATATCTCAGCCTCTCCTTCCTACCTGGTCCTGAGCCACGTGGGTGTTGGGGCCAGGGCAGATGGTTCAGTGACAGCAGCCCTGGGCGCCATCAATCACAGCAACACCAGGATTTACAAACTGTGAAGTCGGGCAGGAGCCCAGTGATGCAGCAGGGGGGTCATGGTGATGAATGACGTGTGTTAGTGGGCAAAATCCGCCAGCCCCTGGACACCAGGGGGCTGGGCTTTAGGGAAGAACTGGACAGTTCAAGGGCTGACAGGCCCTGGATACATTTGGATGCTGGGAAAGGAAAATGCTCCGTCCTCTGAGGGTGTGAGTGTGGGGCCCTCGCAACTCACAGCAGTGCCGGGGTGTGAAACCCCAGCAGCCATCCTGGTCCTGCTGCCTGTCACCTCCTCAGCATGGAAACATCACAGAACCATTAAGGTTGGAAAAGCCCTCTGAGATCATCGAGTCTGACCATTCCCCCAGCACTGACCCATGTCCCCAAGTGCCACATCCACATGGCTGTTAAATCCCCCCCAGGGATGGGGACTCCACCAGTGCCCTGGGCAGCTGTGCCAGGGCCTGACCACCCTTTCAGTGAAGAAATTTCTCCTAATACCCAACCTAAACCTCCCCTCTGCCTGCCCAGTGGGGCTCCCCACATCCCACCAGGCTGGAACCCCACAGCACGTGTGGGGCAGGGCGGTGCTCCAGTCTGGGGGATGGGGGTAGAGCAAACAGAGAAGAGGCACCTGGGAGGGCTGGAAAAATACACACTGAAGGGATCTGATTGCTCCATAAGCTCTGGGGATGGATTTGGGTGCCAAGGCAGGGGAGCAACAGGACCTGCCTGTGGTCCTGTGAGGTCTCAGGCACGAGGAGCTGCTCGGAGCAGGAGCTGGACATGTTCAGGGATGCTCAGAGCAGCCTCCAGTCTGCATCCCACCCCTCACCCCACAGCACAGCCACTGTGACTGCTGATGGTCCATGACACAGGGGTATGTGTGTGATAGACATCATTCCAAACCCTCTGGATGCTTCAGGGTGTCCACAAAAGCACAAGCCTTGGGCACTTGTGCCCCTCTGTGCTCTTGCTGGGAACCAACTGACAATCACTAACTGATGCCACTGGACTCATCCACGGCTCTGTGGGTAACTCTGAGGCACACAGGGTTGTGGGACCCCTCATCCCATTGCCCCACTCTGATGAAGAGGCTTAGGAATATCCCAACAGCTTTTGCTGGTGCTGGAGGACAGCGTTAGTCCCACCCCAAGGGCCAAAGATGTGCTAGGGATGCCTTGCAAAGGCCCTGGGACATGCAAGCCCACCTGCCTGGTGAACTGCTGCCACTACACACCTCACCCAGGGGTCCAGGTCCATTGCCCACACTGGCCTGGCCCTGCAGAGGACCCAAACCCAGCTCAGACCTGGACTTTCCCATCACCTTTTGCAGCTCAGCAGCAGGTTTGAGGGTGAGGGACCCACCTAAGCTGCCCTTCCACCCCTGCAGCAGCTCCTTGGTGAGGGAGGGCAGGTGAGGTCACACCAGGGGTCTGTGGGCTCGGGGTGCTCAGCCTCAGCCTCGGGGTGCTCAGCCTCAGCCTCGGGGGCACCCCCCAGGCTCCCTGCTGAGGGGTGATGGGGAGCTCAGCTGGACTGAGCTGCAGGGTCACAGCAGGATGGGGGGATGCACCCACCTGGCACAGCCAGACACTCTGTCCCCAGGCAGGGGACAAGGACAGTGCCCCATGGACCTGCACCATGGGAGCAGGGCACACGTGCCCCAGGGGGAGCCCTCCAGCACCAGGCCACGTGTCAAGACAAAGTCCAGCCTCACACCAGCCCTGGGAACGCTCCGAGCTGCCACAACCTGCTGCCGTGTCTGTGCCCCACCACCCTCAGGGGACAGCCCAGTGTTGGCACCAGGTCCGGCCCAGAGCCCGGCTGGCCCGTGCTGGGTCCAAGCTGGGCCCGGGCCAGCCCAGAGCCGTAGTGATGAAGCTGTTTGCACAGCTGTGAGCTCCGACAGAGCCAGCCAGCTCTGGGAAGGAGATGTTTGGAAAAGCATCGGCTGATCCGGGGCTGGATCGGGGGGGGTCGAGGCTCAGGGAAAGCACGACCCACCTGGGACAGCAGAGCTGGGGGCCGGGGGACGCTGGCAGTGCCCCCTCCCCCTGGTTTGTAAGTGAAGGTTCTGTTAGTGGTGAAAACCATGATGGGAATGTGCAAGCCGTTGTTAGAGAGCCGGGGGCCACCGCCGTGCCAGGGGAGGGGGGCCAAGTGGGGGGGGGAGGATTGGACCCGCGCCGGTGGGTGCAGAGGGGACAGAATGCCCACAGGGTACATTTTGCAGTGGCAAGAGCTGTCACAGGGTTGCAGTCCCCCCACCCCGCGGGAACCATCCTGGAGCCACCCGTGTGTCCTCGGTGTGGGTGGGATAATCCCGGCTTTCGTGACTCCGACCCCTCGCCGCGCCCCAGCCCCACACGTCTCTGTGCCACCCCCCAGGACCGCTCCGAGAGTGTCCCCTGAGGTGACAGCGGAGCCCGGCGGGTGTGGGGTCCGTCCCGCGGGTGGAGGGCTCCCTCTCGAGGGCCCCGGGCAGCACTGCCCGGCCCGGGGGCTGGGCTGAGCCCACGCGGGGCCGCGGGCAGGGCCCCGCGGGGACCTGGAGGGGCAGGGGAGCGGGGAGACACCGGGACCGCCGAGGGGATGCGGCCACCAGCGCGGCCTCGGGGCTCCATCAGGGCACTGCAATTTCTTCCAGTCATTAATTAGCGGCTGGACCCGTCCCCTTCACCGCTGGGAGCAGCCGGAGGCGATGGGGCACAGCTGTGGCTTGTCCCACACGCCACGTCCTCGCTACGACACCAAAGGTTGGTTTAGTAGAGGATGAGTCGCTCCCAGAGCGGCGGGGACTCCCCGGTGAGCACTCCCATGGGGCACTTCCAGGAGATAACAAGCGTCTTGGTGCATTACAAATTCTAGGCACCTGGACCAGGCATTTTGGAGAGGGATGAGCTGGAGAAGACACCCTACCCACCTCCCCGTGCATCGTATTGGCTCTCAGGGCTGCTTCTTGTCCTGAGCAAAACCCAGACTTCATGTAGAATATACACTCAGGACACCTCAATTTGGAAGGGACCCAATAAGTCCATCTCCCTGCTCCCCGCCAAGATGCTCCTCCTGCTCCTTCCCAGCCCCGAGGGTCCAGGGTCCTGTTCTCTGTCCCCAAAGGGCAGCACAGAATGACCCCCAGCCCGTGGGGGAAGGACCTGCCCAGGTGGTGGGTGTGCCCCCCCTGGGGTCCGGGAGAGCCGCTCTGCTCTGGGATGTCGCTGTCACAGGCGGTGGGACAGGGGGATCGGGGGGTGGCCGCTGTCCCCCCTCACTGGGGACGCAGGAAGAAGACGCGGGTGCAGGGACGGAGGTGACAGAGCGGCATCGGGGTCGTGTGGGGCTGGGACAGGAGGCCGGAGAGAGGTGACCTGTTCGGGGGATTGTCCCCGCACCGGGGACTCCAGTGACAGCATGGGGACTGACCCCTGCATGGGACAGAGCAGCAGAGACAGGGGACACTGCAGTGGTGGCCCTGGGGCTCCTGGTGCCATCCCCTGTGGGCATGTGGTGTCACCCGCCCCAGGGCACTTTGTGTCACCGTCCCTGGGTACTTGGTCACCTGCCAGGGCACTTGGTCACTTCTCAGGGGCTGGGGCCGTGTCCTGAGCTGGGTCACTGAGCCAAGGGGAGCGGGGGGGGAGTCGTGTCCCCAGTTTCGGGGGTCGTGTCCCCGGTGCGGGGGGCGTGTCCCCGGTTCCGGGAGGCGTGTCATGGTCACAGGGGATGTATCCCCGGTGTCGGGTGTCGTGTCCCCGCTTTCGGGGGGCGTGTCCCCGGTTCCGGGAGGGCGTGTCATAGTCACGGGGGACGTATCCCCGGTGTCGGGTGTCGTGTCCCCGGTGCGGGGGGCGTGTCCTGGTCACGAGGGGCGTGTCGTGGTCACGAGGGGCGTCCCCGGTGTCGGGTCCGAGGGTCGCGGCGGTTCCCGCTGTCCCCGCGATGGTGCTGCCGTCGGGGGTGAGGGAGCGGGTGGCGGCGGTTCACAGGGGCTCGGCGCTGCCCGAGCGGCTCCGGCAGTACGACGGCTGGGCCACCGACTACGACCAGGTACCCGGCACACCGGGGCACCGGGGTGGTGGCCGGGGCTGTCCGCGTTCACCGCCGTGTCCCCGCAGGATGTGGCGGCTCTGGAGTACCGCGCACCGCACCTCGCCGCCGCCTCGCTCGCCTTCGCCTTCCCCGCTGCCCCCGCCGGGGCCCGGCTGCTCGACGTGGCCTGTGGCACCGGGCTCGTGGCGCGGGAGGTACGCGGGGGGACGGGGTGGGATAGGATGGGATGGAATGGAATTGGGATGAGGGATAACGCCCGCCTGCCCCCGCAGCTCCACCGCCACGGGTTCCGCTGCCTGCACGGCGTAGACGGCAGCGCGGGGATGCTGGAGCGGGCGCGGAGCACCGGGCTCTACCAGGAGCTGCGGCAGTGTGTGCTGGGCAGGGAGCCGCTGCCCGGGCCCGCAGGTGACGGGGCGGCACCGGGCGGGGGCAGCCCCGCGAGGACTCCTCGGTGATGTTCCTTGTGTCCCTGCCCGCAGATAACGGGCCGGCACTGGGCGGGGGGAGCCCCGGGAGGACCCCTCGATGACACCCCCGTGTCCCCGCAGAGCAGTACGATGCCGTGACGGTGGTGGGGGCTCTGGGAGAGGGGCAGGTGCCGACCACGGTGCTGCCGGAGCTGCTGCGTGTCACCAAGCCGGGTAAGGGGGGTCCCGGTGTCCCCTCCCCGCCGGGACACCGAGCCCCGGTGGATGCGGATCTCCGGCTGGGCGCTGATCCCGTGGCACAGATGGGGGTTGTGGCTTTGTCGCTGGGGCCAGGGATGGTGATGGCACGGGGTCCCTCTGCTCGCTGGCAGGTCCGGGCAGTGGGATGAGGCAGGAGGTGGCAGTGGCACTGCTGGTGTGTGACAGCCTGTGCTCAGGTGTGACATCCTGCCCGTCCCGTGCCCACTGGCCTCCTGCCCTTCCCCTATTCTGCCCTCTGTGTCCTGCCTGTCCCCTGCCCACTGACTCCTGGCAGGCTCTCCCTGCTTCCCCCTGACCCCCACCCTTTCCGAGGGGCTGCCACCACCAGGGAGGGACACCCAGTGTCAGTGTCACCTGTGCCCTGTCCCACAGGAGGCTTCCTGTGCCTGACGACGAGGAGCAACCCTTCAAACCAGCGGTACAAGCGGGAGCTGGAGGCGGAGCTGGGGAAGCTGGAGCGCTGTGGAGCTTGGCAGAAGCTGCTGGCCCAGGAGGTGGAGCACTGGGAGAGGGCCACCTCGGAGGAGGAGAGCACCCGGGGCACCGGCTACATCTCCGGAGTGGTCTACCTCTACCAGAAATGCCCTGTGCCCCCCCTCGAGGAGGACTGAGAGCTGGCATGGCTCTGGAGGGAGGGTGAGGCCCCCCCACATAAAACTCAGCTGAGTGACACCCTCCTGGAGCAGTGCAGCTGCTGGGGGGGGGATCAGCGTTTTGGGGAGTGTCCCCATTCCCTTCCCCACGTCCTTCTCCCTGAGGTCTGGGCCTAAGGGCCTTGTCTGCTCCTCAGCATGGGGAGGGTCTCCTGGTCTCACCAGGATCTTCTGGGCACCACCATTAGCTCTGACATTCAGGTATTGTCCCCAACACCTCAGCCTTCACTGTGACATTTTGCGGACCCACATGGCTGTTCAGAGCCATCTCCTGTCCAGGAGGTCTTCTCACTGTGCCCACCTTGGCACTCGTGGTCAAAATCTGGGTCCTACTTCATCTTCCACTCCCAGCCCCCCATGGGCTTTACCTGGGGACTGCTGAAGGTGGATCTCCCATCCTCATCCTCCCCAGGGGCTAACCCAGTGCACACTGAGGTGCAGGAGACCTCCACAGCCAGAGCAGGAGCTGCAGTGCCAAGGTGGCACCCAGCTGGAGAGGCTTCCAAGCGCCACATCCACCTTTCATCCCTCAACAGCTGCTCAAATCATTCATTTTCTCAGAGCTTTGTAGTTAATGGTCTGGGTGGGAAATGAGTTTGAAAGGAACTCGGGGAGCTGGTGGCTGCTCCCCACCCAGGAGTTGCCCAGCACTGCCTGCCCAGCCTGTTCCCCCAGCCCCCCTTGCTGTGCTACCTACACAATTCCTCCTCCACTGATCCCTTGGGAATATTTTTACCCAAATCTCTTGCTGGAATATTTGGGGTTTTCCCTTTTCCCTTCCCCCAAACCTGTTCCTGCTCATCCTGTTCCCATGTCCTTGAGAGCAGGTTACTTCTTTCCCCTTGGGAGCATTTCCCAGGTGGGAGGCGGTGGCTGTGTCTGTCCCAGGGTCTGCCCCACCCAGGGTATCCCAGATCTTCAACGCTCGCCCTCCCCATGGCTCTTGCCATCCTTCCACATTGTCCCCCCAGGTCTTGGGGTCCCTGGGTAGCTGGGGGTCATGGCTGTCCCCAGCCCTGCACTTGGCTGTTCAATAAATCCCTGTCCCTGCTGTCTGCCTGCTGCGTGCTGTTCCTGGAGCAATGACTGTGGAACCTCTGGGGTGGGTGGCCAGGAGCCTGGGAGTGGAGATTGGGCCTTTCTCTGGGGGCTCAGGGGACCTGGTGTACCCCTTGTGCCCCTCTCAGTTCTCAGCATCCTCTCCCTGCCTCAGTTTCCCTGCCGTGGGATACCCAAGGAGCACCCTGGCTGGCTACTGCTGCTTCCCCATGGGGACATGGGGACGTGCCAGGCACTGAGGCAGCAGCCCTGACCTGGCATCAGGCTGGCAGGGCACAGCACCCCCAGGATACATCACCGTCCTCCCCACACCGCGCCGTTCAGAATGAGCCCAGGCAGCCTTGGTGGCACCAGGTTATTTATAGTCCCTGCTCTGGGGAAGGGCACATGCTGGAGGACCATGCTGGGATGCAGTCAGTGTGGGGATGGGGATGGGGATGGGGATGGGAATGGGGGTGGAGCTAAGGATGGGGACAGGAATGGGGATGGGACAGGAATGGGGATGGGGGTGGGGATGGGGTGGTACAGGGAAGCAGGGCAGGGACAGTGGTGCTCTCCCTTGGTCTGGCACCTGGGCACAGGGGCTCACACGTAGTCCTTCATGGGGTAGCCCGTTGGACCACAGGTTTTCACCCCTCTGTAATTCTTGGCGTAGGAATCCTGCTGGGACTGGGTTCCCAAGCGGCTCAGGATAATCCCACCGGAGAGCAAGAGGAGAACAGCGATCCAGCCGATGTAGATGGCAGCCCCCAGCTCTCTACTGACGGCCTCGGCCGACATGGGGGTGTAGAAGTTGTTGATGATGTTGCTGGTGGTCCAGGCGATAGGGACGAGGATCAGGACGCCGGCCGTGAAAAACAAGGCGCCTGACACCGCGGTGTACCTGTTCTTGTCAACGCCACCCATGCAGCTGCCGAAGTCTCGGCCCACGACGGAGATGAGGAGGCTGGCGAAGGCCGTGATGAGGGAGGTGACCACCATGACACGGGCAACTTGCAGGTCGGGGGTGATCTCCAGCAGGGAGCTGTAGCTCCTGCACTGCCCCGTGCCATCGTAGGAGCAGGTCACCCACAGCCCGTCGGAGTACGACTGGGGCGCCATGGTGGTGGAGCTCGAGCAGGTTGTCACCCTCCACATGGGCAGGGCACAGATGATGATGGTGGCCACCCAGCCCACAATGGCTGTCACCAGCCCGCTCATCCGCTTCGACATCATTTTCACGGTCAGTACCTGTGGGGACAGGGCACAGCTGTCATGGATGTGGCCCCGAGCCAGGGGGTTGCTGGAGAGCACGGCCTTCATCTGGTGTGTCCTGCTCCCCACCAGGGTGGGAATGGCTGCAGGACAGCGTGGGGACTCAAGGGATATGGGGACATGTGTGTCATGGGACATTGCTGCAGGACAGCATGGGGGTACACAGGGGACACTCAGGACCCAGGACCTGAGCAGACAAATGTGCAGGGGCCCTCATGTGTCCCACTGTCCCCTACAACGTCCCCACAGCACAGGGTAGCCTCTGCCATCCCCCCTCCTTGGCACATGGCAAGTGTTAGAGAGGTGATGGCTTTTGGGAAGCAGGATGGGGAGCACACTGTGCCCCTCCTGCCATGCTCCCCACCCCACACTGACCCCATGTCCTGCTGTGGTAGCAGCCCCCCAGTGCCCACCCCATGCCCTGCTCCACCACTGGTGCTTCAGCCTCCTTGGCCATGAGCGTCACGCTGAGGGCACTGTCAGGGAAGGCAGCCCCCCCTCCCCACAGCCTGCTCCCGGATGGAGTTCAGGTTGCTGCAGTGCCCTTTGGACCTGGGATTTCCTCTCTGGGGTGCTGGAAATGGGTCAGAGCTCAGCTCTGCTCCAATCCTGGCTGTGGGGCGCAGCACTTTCAGTGATACCAGCTCTTGGCCCCGGGAGTAGCCCCAACAGGGCAAACCCTGGTGAGGGGCTACAGGGTCGCCACAGATGTCACCCTTGGCAGAGGGGTGCTGTTCTAGGCACACACCAGACACACAGACAGCTCCACCACAGTCACATGTGGCTGCCAGGGCCCTGGCTCAACCCAAACCCAGCTCAGCCCAGCACAGAGCAGAGTTCACTGCTGGGTTCCTGTGCCTGGCAGTCGGGACCGGCCGAGTTTTTATGGCCCCGAGCTCAGCCGGGTATCGGTTGTGCCCGGCACACCCTGCGGCACTTGCCGGAGGTTTCACCATCATTTCTCCTACCCCAGTTTCGGTTTCTCCAGCTTCTCCTTTCCCGTTGAATTCCCACTCCTTCCCCAGCACCTTTCATCCTTTGGTGGCCTGATAGACACCCAGCACTGGGACCTTGGGCCATGAAAGACCCTTTGGGCCAAAAAAAACATGATGGGAGCCATCCCAGGCACCCCTTCCCAGCCAGCAGGACCTGGGCCACAGGAGACACCCAAAACAGGGTGCACGACCACCCACACAGGGACAAGCAGTGGCCCCCCAAGGAAAAGAGGTGCCCCTACTGATCCTGAGGGACAGCAGGGACGTTTGCCAGAGCATCACACTCACATTTCCACCCGACCATTGCCACCAAAGGGCCACAGCAATATTTTCCACCATTCCCAGTGAAGGGATGGGAGAGCTGGGAATCTTCAAGCCCCCAGACCCAGATGAGACACCCAGAGCCAGGCAGCTGGAGTCAGCCCTGGTCCCCACACCCCCCGAGGAGGGAGGGAAGGATGTTCCCAGGCAGGCAGAGCACTCGCAGTGCCGGAAGCGAGATAGGCAAAGCACCCTGCGCTGCCCACGCCGGCCCCGGGGTGCTCCCAGCCGCGGTTGTGGGGTGGCCCCGGGGCCAGCGCGCCCCGACTCGCCCTCGCCGGCGCCCGCCGCCTTCCTCCTGCTCGGGTGGGAAGGTCACACAGGCGTGGGACAGCCCTGGCGTCACCAAGGCACTGTGCCATGGAGACACCGCTGTCACCCCCAGGGTGGCCCGGGGAGGGAGTGGTGGGGATGCCAGGGCTGGAACAGGGTGGGCGGGAGGCTCCGGAGAGCAGATCTGGGGGATCGCAAGGGAATGAGGGTCCGCGGCACAGGAGCACCGGGCTGTCCCGCTAGCGGGTGTTGGAGAGGGTGAAGAACAAGAGGCACAGGGGGGTCTGAGCAGCTGCCGTTTAATGCGGGAAGGCTGGATGCGGGGACGGACGGCAGCACAGCCAGGGGGACTGTGAGCCACCCTCTCCCGCCTCCTGGCACCCCGCTCAGGGGATGTCGAGAGGGGCGATGGATGGGGTCGGAGTCCGAGAGTCGGCCCCCTCCACGCCAGTGCACGGAGCCGCTCGGCTCCCGCCTCCCCGACCGGTTCTCCCAGCCCGGCCGCTGCCTTCCCACTCCCAGGATAATGATGCCCCCGCCCTGGGGAGCTGCCGCGAGAAATCACACTCTGTACGGCCGCTCCGAGCCCCGAAAGTAGGTCACAGCCAAAATTTAGGGTACAGGCAGGTGAAAGCCCCTGATAACCCTCGACACCCTGCCAGGGTCCGCAGAGCCACCACGTCCCCGCGACCACGTGGGACAAGTTTGCTGTCCCCACCAGCACCGACACCGCCACCCACTCCGAGGGACAGGCAGTCCCCGGGAGCTTCACCCGGTGAGAGCCCCGTGCCACCCGTGGGAACGGGCTCCGGGAGCTCTGTCACCACCGATACCGAGAGCCAGGAGATGCCCGAGGGGGGGATCGGGTGACGCCTCAGAGAAGATGCCTCTGCTGGATGCTCCGGGCGGGGGGAACAGGACCCCCGCCGCGGGCAGCCAGGACAGGATCTCCTTGTTCCCTGTCTCTACCGAGATTAAAGAACCGGCTCCAATCCAGGCGGAACAAAGGCAGCTCTGTCTGCCCTCCCTCGCAGTGCCCCGGCTCCCGGCCAGCCCCAGCCCGGCCGGGGGGGCGGGCTGCGGGTCCGGGAGGTCCCGGTTCCCTGTGGTGGCCGGGGGGTCCAGGCGGGCGTGGTGGCTCCTACACGTAGTTGCTGGCTGGCAGCGAGCGGGCGGCCGTGAACTTGGCAGAGTAGGGCTTCTCCCCCCGGGGGGGGCAGGTGCAGCACAGGATCCCACCCCCCAGCAGCAGCAGTGCCGAGGCCGCCCAGCCAATGTAGAGGGACGAGCCCAGGTCCCGCTTCTGGGAGTCGGCGACCAGCGGGTTGTAGAAGTCCTGGACGATGCTGTTGGCTGACCAAGAGATGGGGACGAGGATGAGGACGCCGGCCACGATGAAGATGATGCCCGAGAGGATCATGACCCTGGCTTTGGCGGTGTCGTCCTCCACGCAGTTGGTGCACTTGCCGCCGGCGACGGCGAGCAGCGTGCCCAGGATGGCCAGGACGATGGCTACCACCACCATGGCACGGGCAGCTTGCAGGTCCTGTGGCAGGCCCAGCAGCGAGTCGTACACCTTGCACTGCATCTGCCCCGTGCTCTGCACCACGCAGCTCATCCACAGCCCTTCCCAGATGATCTGGGCCACCACGATGTTGTTCCCCACGAAGGCCGTCTCCCGCCACATGGGCAGCGCGCAGCAGAGGATGGAGGCCAACCAGCCGATGACAGAGAGGGCGATGCCCAGCACCTGCATGCCCATGGAGGCCATGGCTCGCTCCCAGCACCCCTGCCCGCCTCCCGCCGCGCAGTGCGGGCTCCCGGGACCATGGCAGGCATTATATGCCTTTGCCGAGGGAGGAGCGCCGCCACAGCCGCCGTCCTGCCGCCGGCACCGGACGGAGGGGTAAAACCAGTTTCCCGGGATTCCTCCACTTGTATTTCTCCCTCCAGCGCTGACACTTAATATCCCGGTTGCTCCCACGGAGGAGGACGCAGGGGACCGGGATCAGGCCACCCAGGTGCAGGAATGTGTCCCACTGCTGTCTGGGGGTAGGCAGTGCCAAGGGCAGTGCCAGGGCTCAGCTTGGGATGCTGAAGGGGAAAAGCTGGTGTCCAGGCACCAAATGTCTCTGCCATCACTGCCAGCACCTTCTGCTCCATCACCTGGATGGGTCCCTCCATGTTTTCGTGCCTCAGTTTCCCACAGCTCACAGTCACTGCTCCAGCAGCAGCCCAGTCTGTGGCCCCCCACGCCCCATGCCGGGAGAGCAGCACACCATCCCCCCCGCTGCCAGGCTCCGTGCCCAGCAGGACACAAGCGGCTCTTGTTTGTTCCTTGGCATCTGTACCAGCACTTCCCAGCCCTCCATCGGGCCTCGGGCAGGAGGTGTCACCGCCCAGACCCACAAACCGGTTGGAGCGGCTGCCGGTTCCCCACGGAGGAGAGACAGCACTGCCTGGGGCAAAATGGGGGCAGACCCCAAACCCACCCCACCCTGTGCTCCACCACGAGCCAGCATTCACAGGGCTGCCCTCAGACCCAGGCCTGCCCATGTCCTGCTGCCTGCTCGGTGGGTTTGGGTTTTGTGGCTTGGGGCTGTGGGGGGTAGAGGTGGCCTGAGGTTGTCCCAGTACCGTACCCACTGACCCCAGTGCCGATGCCAACACCAATGGCAACACCAATGCCGATACTGATGCTGATGCTTTGGGCACTGCCTGGTCTATCCTCTTTTAATCCACGACTCCCACAAATGTCCCCTTCCTACTCCCTCTGAGCCCCTCCTGCACCTGCACAGGTGCTCAACAGACAGCAAGGACAGACAGACAGACATTGCACTGTTTCATCACCCCAGCTTAATCCTGGGCCTCTGGGAAAGATAAGAGGCACTGAGATAATCTCAGTTTTCCTGAGCACTGGGGTTACTATGATGATGATCCAATCACTTGTGCTAATTGCTCGGTGTGATGGGTTCTAGAGCTGCACGGGATGTCCCCGGGCATCGTGTCCCCATGTGGTGGGACAAGCCGGGTGGTCCATGCACTGCAGTGCCAGCACGATGCCTGGGGATGTCTTGTTGCAGACTCCAACATGTGGGGACGAGTCAGGGTCCTGCCTGACCTGTGCGAGAGGAGCCGCCCAGGCTCCATCCATCGCTCTGTCCTGCTGGAGTGCCCGCATTATTCACATACCAGTGTGGCCACCCCGGTGCCAGAGCCTTGTGGTCAAGGGCTCCCTTTAATTTACGAGGTTCCAGAGCATCCCCGTCGGGGCCAGGCTCTGCCTGAGGCTTTCACCTCCCAGCCGGGTGCCGTAACCACCACGTAATTTGGGGCTGGAGAGAGGGACACGCACGTGTGTGTGCCCCTGGCATGGGCTGTGTCCCCTCAGGCTGGGGACAAATGACAAAGTGGGGACAAGGAGCATCAAACACCTGAGCTGCTCACATTCCCCCTGGAGCCAGAGCAGGCGCCAGCACGGCCTCCCCCAGCCAATTACTGTAATTAGTGCTGGAACGTGACATATATTCCAGCTGGCGGCTGCCACCCAGGGACAGCCCCCGTGCCCTGTGCCCTCCCCCACGTCTCCCAGTGACGTGCCTGCCCCCCAGCAGCACCAGCGCCGTGTCCCCACCACTGCCAGCCAGCAGAGTGGAGGAGCAACAGCCACCCCCAGTGCCCACGGGGCCTGAGGGTGGTCGTGTAGCACAGGTGGGACCACCGACCACCTCATCACGTGCCATCCAGGACCACCACCCCATGGACATCAGCCCCACATGAACACTGGCATCACAGCCTCGTATCCATGCCCATCAGCCCCACATGAACACTGGCATCACAGCCTCGTCTCCATGCCCATTCCCAGTGCATCTTGCAGGATCCCAGTCCCTGGCTTTGTTCCAGTGCCGTGGCACAGGCACATGTCCTAGTGGGACCACAGCACACCTGCCCAGCAGGGAGCTTTTCCACCCCAAAACAGGGTGCTCAACCCATCCTGAACTTTTGCCACCCAGCACCTGCCCCACGACCCATCTAGGTGTGGGTGCCCTGCCCCAAATCCAGTGGGGTTTGCAGGATGGGGAAGCCTGAGTCCCTGTCCCTGCTCTACTGTGCTAAAGGGGTCAATGAAGGCAGAGCTCCTGCCTGGGCATGTCCATCAGCAGATGCCCTCCAATACTTGCTCTGGTTTCACCAGCACAGGGACAAACTGTAGTGCCTCAAGGGCCCCCTGGGAAGTGAGGCCATCCCCAGGCAGGGACATGGCATTAAACCCAGTGTCACCACAATGCCAGGCACCACCAGGTGCACAGTAGAGGCTAAACCACCCTGACCATGCTCAGGGCAGAGGACACCCCGCAGGGAGAAGGTCTGGGGCAAAAATCTCCTGCCAAAAACCACCACCAAGGACACAAGTGTCAGTCCCATCTCACACACAACCAGCACCAGCTCAGCCCAGCGCTGAGCCAAGAGACCCTCCTTGCCCAGCACCTGCACACGGACCCACCACCCCGGCTACTTCAAGGCCCTGAAAAGGCGGGTGAGACTTGTCAGCAAGAGGACAACCCATCGGGATCTCCGGTTTCACATCTGCCAAGCGAGGCATGGCCAGCAGCCCTCCTGCTCAGCCCACACGGAGCAGGCAGCCAGGGATTAGTTACCAGCAGCCCAGAGACTGAATGTTCCCAAAAAACATTCTTGCCCCACATAACCCCCCCGCGCCCCGACCAGCTCAAATGTGCACAGTCAGGTTGTTTCTCACGGTGGGAAAGCAAAGCCTTATCGGCTCGGCGGGAGGGGAGCCGTGTGCCGGGACCTGCGGGGCCCCTGCGGGCAGAAACAGGACCTTCGCCCTGAAGTCACTCCGAAAGTCAAAGCTCTGTCCAATTTCTGAGCAACAAGTGTCTCCCGACAGGGAAAACACCGCCAAGCGCTGCCGAGGTGATCGGAGAAGGGATGGGGGAGAGGATGACCAGGAAGGAGGATGCGGGCGGTACAACGGGAGTCTCTTAGCAGGCGGTGCTCGCAGGAAGGGGATGCTGTGGCAAAGCCGATCCCAGCACGGCCCAGCATCCCCCAGGAGAGCCCCCTGCCACATCCCGCTGGCCGGTGCCCCCCAGCCCCCCGTGTGCCGGCACCTCCCGCCCCGCCCCGCCGGCAGACAGAGCTGCCATTGATGCTCGGAGCCGCCTTTACCTGCTCGCCGCGGCGTCGGAGGAGTTCCAACAATGGGTTGCCTGTGTGCCCTGGTCAGGACCAAGCCAACAGTCCCGCGCCTGAAATATAAGCGGTCGAGGCAGCACTTACCGACCCGGCCCCGCTCGCCCCGGGGGGGAACGCGCGGCACTCCCGACCGCAGCGGAGGGGAAACACCCCAAAATCCTGCGCGGGCTGCCGCGCACGTGAGTGGGACGCGGCCCCGAGGCACCCGGGGCTGTTGCTGCCGTCACCTCTTGCTCACCCCCGTGATGGGTGATGGGTGCATGGCAGGAAGGGGATGCTGCACTGGGTGTCCCCCCGTCCTTCCTGCTCCCCCCAGGTGTCATTCCCTCAGTGTGAGCCACCAATCTGGTGATGGTCCCATGGCCTTTGGGGTCTGACCCTCATTTGACCTCTCTGTGTCCACAGCAGGCAAACCTGTCACCATGTCACCGTTGTGTGACCACAAATGTGGCCACCCTGCTTTGTCCCTGTCCCGGGGGACTTGGATACTCCCCATCCCTCCCCAGTTGTGGGACACAGGGAGGGGGATGCAGCAGGAGGGATGGGGGGACCCCACAGGGACACTGGCTCCATTCAGCTCTTTGGTAAACACTATTGATCCAGTTTCCTCACCACAAGAATGTGTCCTGACAGAGGTGACTGGAACCTTGAAACCCCAGTGATTTGCCCCTTCCCCCACTGTGAGTCAAGTGACCGTGGCTGCCCCAGGCAGACACAACACTGGACAGAGCCTGTACTTTGGCAATTTGGGATGACAAAGTGTGAGGACGCGGCGCGTGGGGCTGATTGCAGGGTCGGGGGCTGCCGTGCTTTGCTGCCTCATCCCACCCTCCTCTGCCCCAGGAGCTCCTACCCCAGGGGTATCCCCCTGCTCCACATACCTTCCTGGAGTATCCACCTCTCCCCCTGCACCACAGCCCTACCTGGGGTGTCCCCATTGCCCCACAACCCTGTAGAAGGTATCCCCCACACCCTGCACCTCTACCTGGGGTACCCCTTGTCCCCTGCCCTTGTATGGAGTATCCCCACTTCCCCACAGACCTGCCTGTGGTATAACCATGCCTGTACTCTGAGTCCCACAGCCCTTCCTGGGGTACACCCTGCCCCAGAGCCCTGCCTGAGATAAAACCCTGCCCCAGAGCCCTGCCTGTGGTATAACCCTGTCCTAGAGACCTGCCTGGGGTACATCTGCACCCCAGAACCCTGCCTGGGGTACCCCCGACCCACAGCCCTGCTTGGGACGCTCTCTTCCCCCTGCCTGGGGTACTCTCCCACCCCACAGCCCTGCGTGGGGTACCCTCCTGACCCTGCCAGGTGTACCCTCTGCCCCAGAGCCCCTGCAGCCGTGTGGCTGTGTCTGTGGGTACATGTGCTGGTGTGTGTGCAGCCGTGTGTGTGCTTGGGGGTGTGAGCACCTGCACTGCCAGCCTGTGCCTGTTCACCTCACTGTGTCTGTGTGTGTGTCTGGGTCCGTGTGTGTGTCTGTGTGTGTGTGTCTCTGTGTCTGTGTGCGAGTCTGTCCATGTGTCCATGAGTCTGTGTGGCGGTGAGTCTCCATATCTGTGAGTTTCCATGTGTGTCTGTGTCTCGGTGTGTGTTTGTGTGTCTGTGAGTCTCTCTGTGTCTGTGAATCTGTCTGTGAGTCTCTCTGTGTATCTGGCTGCGTGTCTCTGTGTCTGTGAGTGTGTGTCTCATGAGTCTCTGTGTCTGTGAGACTGTGAGTCTCTGTGAGTCTGTGTGTGTGTCTGTGAGTCTGTCTGTGTGTGTCTATGAGTCTGTGTGTCTGTGAGTCTGTCTGTGTGTGTCTGTGTGCGGGGTGTCCCTGCCAGCAGAGGGGGTGTGGGTCTGTGTGTGTCCCTGTGCACACCTACACCCCGGGGCCACTGCCACACCCCTGCCTGCACACCTGGGGGCCCTTGGACAGCCCAGACCCCACTGTTTGCCACTGGTCCCCCCTGTGCCCACCATCACCTGCCAGCAGCACTGGGTCATGGACCGGGTCCCTCGAGGCCTGGGACCCCCAGCACCCCCAGCACTGAGGGCACAAAGCCCTGAGGTGCTGCCTGGATGGGCTCCCCCCCCAGCAGCACATACCAACTGTCTGTGGGGATTGGGGTCCCCTTGGGGCGTACAGTAGGGTGGCAGAAGCTCACCTAGCCAGATCCTGGGGGTTTTGGGGATGCCATGGGTGGGCAGAGGCTAACCTGGCTGGATATGGGGTATTGGGGTGTCGCAGAGTGGTCAAAGTCAGACACAGGGGGCTGAAAGGGGCTGGAGGCCAACCTGGATGGATACAGAGTGCTGCAATGACAGGGGGTGACAACAGCTGACCCAGACAGATATGGGGTGTCAGGGTGCTGTGGGGTGGCCCCACTGGCTGTGGGGGTTCAGTGTGCTGCAGATCAACAGAAAGTGACCCCCCAGATAGAGGGTATTGGGATGCTGTGAAACACACAAATCCAACCCCTCCCCCAGCTATGGGGGTGTCAGGGTGCTGTGGGGGTACAGCCAGGCAGTCACAGGGCTCCCACCCCCCTCCCAGGGCTCCCTCCACAGCACCAGCTGCCAGCATCCCACCGCGCTCTTGAGTAGTTAATAAGTTGTAGAGGAGATTTTTGGAGCGGGCAGGGAACAGGTAAGAGCAAGTCCGTGTCCAGCAACCACATTCCTGGGTGGAGGGGGGGCTGGAAATGCTGGCACTACCCCCAGCATGCAAAGATTGAGGGGGGACACAAGCACCCCACACCCCACAGGCTGTGGCTCTCAGGTCTGAGGGAATTGCTCATGCCTTGGGATATTTTTCCTTTTGCCACTGCCAGCTCAGGTTGTCGGGGTGACGCTGCCGGGGTGGTTACGTGCATTATCTGCTTCCTTCAAGGCCACGAGACTTGTGCAGGATGAGTAAAGATCATTATCAGTCAGTCAGAGTATCCCTGACAGTGCTCCCGGCCCTGCACGGTGGGAGCAGGAGGGGGCTGGGCGGGGGTAGAACCTGCTCCCACGGTTCCTGCCAGGCCGGGAGCACCCGTGGATCCCCTGGAATGGGGGCACAAACCTCAGGGCACAGCGAAGGGGTTGCACTTTGCACGGTGATGCAAAAGCGCCCAGTGCTCACCGAACCCCAGTTAAACGTGAGCACTGATAACACGCTCCAGAAATCAACCAAACCCTGACCCGCCAGCACCTCCAGGGAGGAAAGGTGAGCCTTTGGCATTTCCACGTCCCCTGAAAGGGGGTTGGCAGGTCAGAATGAGTCTGGTGCTTGTGTTTCCCGATACCTATCGCCCGAAACCAAGGGGATGGCCGTGGCAGGTGGCGTTTCTCCTCCTCCCGCCCTTCTCTGGTTACCCGGCGCCATCTCTGCAAACAAAGGGGAGGGTGTGGGACGCAGGTGACGGTGACGGAGGAGCGCAGAGGAGCGTCCAGCAGGCAGCACCGAAACCCCACCCCGGGCTGGCCGTATAAATGCCACTGCGCACAGGTGAAAGCCGATCCCCACGGGCTGCGAGCGGCGGCGGGTGACGGCGACGGATTCGGTCCGTGGGTTCTTCTTTGCCATCGCCCGGAGCGCGTCACTGAACCGTCCACCATGTCCATGGGGCTGGAGATCGGCGGCGTGGCCTTGTCGGTGCTGGGGTGGTTGTGCAGCATCATCTGTTGCGCGTTGCCCATGTGGAGGGTGACGGCCTTCATCGGCAACAACATCGTGACGGCCCAGATCATCTGGGAAGGGCTGTGGATGAACTGCGTGGTGCAGAGCACGGGGCAGATGCAGTGCAAGGTGTACGACTCCATGCTGGCGCTGCCGCAGGACCTGCAGGCCGCCCGCGCCCTGCTGGTGGTGGCCATCGTCCTGGCCGTCATAGGCTTGATGGTGGCCATCGTGGGCGCCCAGTGCACCCGCTGCGTGGAGGACGAGAGCACCAAGGCCAAGATCACCATCGTCGCCGGCGTCATCTTCCTGCTCTCCGGCATCATGACCCTCATCCCCGTGTGCTGGTCGGCCAACACCATCATCCGGGATTTCTACAACCCGCTGGTGATCGACGCGCAGAAGCGGGAGCTGGGCACCTCTCTCTACGTGGGCTGGGCGGCCTCCGCGCTCCTGCTGCTTGGGGGGGCCCTGCTCTGCTGCTCCTGCCCCCCCAAAGAGGACAGGTACCCCACGGGCAAGGTGGCCTACTCTGCCCCACGCTCGGCTGTCACCAGCTACGACAAGAGGAACTATGTCTGAGCCCCCCCCTCGGGATCCCCCGGCACCCCCCACCTCACCCCACCCTCCCCGGGACCCCCAGGGCCCTCGGTGGGACCCGGGCACGGCAGCGCCGGGGCAGGGGGGGGCGCGAAGGAGGGGACGGGCCGGCGGCGGGGTCAGGGCCGGGCTGTGTAAATAGAGACAGTTTCGGTTAAACACGAGGCAGTTTCGGGTCGGCGGGAGAAGCGGCGGCCGGCGAGGCCCCGCCGCGCCCATGGGGCAGGATGGGGGCGGGATGGGGACGGTGCCCCCCCCGGCGTGTCCCCCCCATCGCTGCCGGCCGGGCACCGTCTGTCCCTGTTACGCGTGGTCTGTATCGGTTACATTTGTCAATAAACGTGTCCTGTTTTGGTACCCGAGTGTCGCTGGGCTGTGGGGTCACAGGGAGGGGGGTAACGGGCTACAGCCTCCCCCAGAGGGACACCCTACACACCCTTTACGGGCATTACCCCCAAAGGGACACCCTACACACCCTCCAAGGGCAGCGCTGGGACGGCACTGGGGTGGGGGCTGAAGGAGGCTCAGCCGCAGCCCTTTCCCCCCGCCCCGGGGGTCTCTGCTCGGGTGGGAGGGGTGGCGGGGGGGCACACCCGTTACCCCCCTGCATTCCGGGGGCAGCTCCCCACGCGGTCGGGAGGCGCTGCCGGAGCCGCTGGATGCCGCGGGGACACTCCCTGCCCGCCGGTCCAAAGTCTGGGTTCCTCGAGGGGGGGGGCGGAGGAGCCCGCGGGGCGCTCCCCCCGCTCGGGGAGCCGCGCTGGGGCGAGGCCGCCCTGCCCGGCCGCTCCCCGCGCCCTCCGCCACGCTCGGCCGGGCAGGGACAAAGGGGCAGGAGCCGCCGCGGCAGCGCTGCCGGACGGCGGCGGCGCGGGTGCCGCTGTGCCCGCGGGCGGGAGCGCAGCCCCGGGGGCCCGCCCGGCCGTCCCGCCGGTGCCC
Organism: Myiozetetes cayanensis; assembly: GCF_022539395.1. Lineage (NCBI taxonomy): Eukaryota > Metazoa > Chordata > Aves > Passeriformes > Tyrannidae > Myiozetetes > Myiozetetes cayanensis. The sequence goes on along the minus strand of NW_026087522.1, from coordinate 4,285,871 downwards.
ACCCGGGGCCTCCCGCCGGTGCCCACAGGGCTCTCCCGAGCGGCGGCTCCGGGTGCGGCAGGAGCGGCCCTGCCGTGACCTTCCCGCGCCCGCACGGCCGCCCGCCCGCCACTGGGGGGCGCCACAGGGGCGGGGCCGGGGGCGGGGCCGTCCGCGAGCACCGCCTCAGGGCCCGCGCGCCGCCGCCGCCGCCATGATAGTCCACCGGCTGTCCCGCATCCCCGCCCCGCTCCGCCCGCCGCCCGCAGCCGCCACCGCCCGCTCCCTGGGCACGTAAGGAAGGGCCCGGTCCGCGCGCGGGGCGGGGGCGGCGGGAGCGCTGCCGGGAAGGGTCCCGAGAAGGAGGAGCGGTAGAGCCGCCAGACGGGGCTTGGCCACGCCCCCCTCCCGCAAGCCACGCCCCCGCGTTATGGTGCCTTTCACGGCTCGGCGGCCATGGCCACGCCCCCTGGGTGAGGCCACGCCCTCTAACGGCGCCCTCTCCTGTGGCCACGCCTCCTTCCCCTCAGCCCGGGCCCTCCCTGAGATATTTTTATATATCTTTATATATTTGGCATTGTGTGGTGGCTCGAGACTCACAGAATCACAGGATGGGTCAGGTTGGAAGGCACCACAGTGGGTCACTGGTGCCACCTCCTTTGCTCGGGCAGGACCAGCCCAGAGCACATGGCACAGGATTGTGTCCAGAGGGCTCTGGAATATCCCCAGGGAGGAGACTCCAGCCCCTCCCTGGGCAGCCTGTTCAGAGCTGGGTCACTGCCCAGGGAAGTTCTTCCTCCTGTCCAGCTGGAGCTTCCTGGGCATCGGTTCCTGCCCGTTCCTCTTGTGCCATTGCTGGGCCCCCCCAGCAGAGCCTGGGCCATCCTCTGCCCCCTCCCTGCAGCCCCTGACACACCCTGGGGAGGGCCCCTCTCAGTGTGTGCTCTGGAGGCTGAACAGCCCCAGCTCCCTCAGCCTTTGCTGGGCAGGGAGATGCTCCAGTGCCCTCCTCATCCTCCCAGCCTGCGCTGGAGCCGCTGCAGGAGCTCCCTGTGCCTGCTGTGCTGAGGAGCCAGAGCTGGGCCCAGCCCTGCAGATGTGCCTGCCCAGGGCTGAGCAGAGGGGCAGGGCTCATCCTTCCATCCCCCACACCCCTGGCCGTGCCCCCACGCCTCTCTCTTCTCCTGCAGCGCGGTGCCCCTGGCCCACGTGGTGCTGGAGGGTCGCAGGGACCGGCTGCCCCTGGTGCTGCTCCACGGGCTCTTCGGCAGCCACGGCAACTTCCAGACGGTGGCCAAGACGCTGGTGCGGCGTGGGAGCGGCAAGGTGAGAGCCGAGGGGGCGCCCTGAGGAGGGGCACTGTGGGCAGTGCCCACAGAGTGACACGGTGCCCCTGCCCAGGCAGGTGCTGACAGTGGATGCCCGGAACCACGGCGGGAGCCCCCACAGCCCCGAGATGACCTACGAGGCCATGAGCCTGGACGTGCAGCACCTCCTGAGCCGCCTGGGCATTGCCAAGTGCATCCTGCTGGGACATAGCATGGGTGGCAAGACTGCCATGACGTTGGCCTTGCAGCGGGTCAGCAGGCACAGGGCTCTGGGAGCAGGGGGGAGCGGGCTCAGGGGGCTCCTGGGAGGGCTGTAGGAAGGGGGTGGCACTTCCAGGGTGTTCACCAGTGCCAGCCTTGCCCCCAGCCCCACAGGGCCTTGTCTCCATCAGGGTGGGGTGCACGAGCAAGTCCATGTCCACCAGCCCAAAGCTCTGCCCTGTCCCTCCAGCACCAATGGAGAGGGAGCTTGGAGATCAGTGCCAAGCAGAGGGACTCTGGGAAGGGCACACGGAGGTCTCTACTGAAGCAGGAGGGAGCCAGGAGCCTCCAGGGAATCTGGCTGGGAGTAGAGCCCTGTGCCCCCTCCCACTGGGGGGATCTTGGGAGATCCTGGCATGGACGTGCCCTGCTTGTGTCCCCAGCCAGACCTGGTGGAGCGCCTCATTGCTGTGGACATTGGTCCCGGCTCGACCGCCCCCGTGTCCGAATTCTCTGGCTACATCTCTGCCATGAAGGCAGTGAAGGTCCCAGCTGGCCTGTCCCGCTCTGCAGCCCGACAGCTGGCTGATGACCAGCTGCAGCCTGTGGTCAAGGTAGGAAATCCCATGGGAGATGGAGGTGGAGGTGCCAGACCATCCCAGTTTGTTACTGAACAGTGCACCATTGCCTTCTGTGGCAGCTTCCACAGCTCAGACAGTTCCTCCTCACCAACCTAGTGGAGGCTGAGGGCCGCTATGTGTGGAGGGTGAACCTGGAGGCTATTTCCCAGCACCTGGCAGATATCATGAACTTCCCTGTCTTCCACAAGCCATATCCTGGCCCCACGCTCTTCCTGGGAGGGTCTGAGTCGCCCTATATCAGGTGGGACTGGAGAGAAGCGGTTCCAAGTCTGTGCTTTGACCCCTTGTGCTCTTTGCAGCTGCTGAGGGTGGGAGGAAGCCCCCAGGGTGGGGGAGGTCCTGAGCAAGGTCTGTGCCTCCAGCAGCCGGTGACAGCGATGCTGGAGGGGGGACCCAGGGAGGGGACATGGTCAGACCTGGGATCACCTTCTGCATGAGGAAGGGGAGGGACCTCTGACTGTGGCACATTCCCTTATCCTGCAGCTCCAGAGACTACCCGGAGATCCAGCGCCTCTTCCCCAAGGCAGAGATCCAGTACATCAAAGGTGCAGGGCACATAGTCCATCAGGATAAATTCGAAGAATTCATCACTGCTGTCCTCAATTTCCTGCCACAGGTGTAGCCATGGGGACCAGGATTTCTGCAAGGACCGTGTGGGTCCTGAGGAGCTCTGGCGTTGGGCACAGGGTTTAGGGCTCTGTGAGGAGGGGCTGAGCCAGGACTGGCTGCTCTTGTTGCAGTCTGATCCTGCCTGCAAGGCTCTCCCATCCTGGTTGTCCTGCAGCCAGAGTGGAGAGGGAGCTCCATCCCGCTGAGCTCTCCTGCCACCTTGCAGGGACACAGGGTGGCAGCAGCCCAGGACACTGTCCTGCCTGCACTGGAGTGTTGGGCACTCGAAGGGGGCAGGAGAGCCCTCTCATTTTCCTGCTGCCAGACCAATCCGTGGATCTGGCTGTGACTTTGCAGAACGTGCAATAAAGCTGAATTGGTGCCAAGGCACAGCAGGGTTTGGATGTGGCTGTGGAGGGCAGGGAGGAGTGTGGGGGGCACAGGGAGGGGCTCTCACTCACCAGCAGGGATGCTGGTGGGAGGTGACAACTGCACTGGGCCCCTAATGTGACGAGCTGTGGGAGCAGTGCACAAGACACGGGTTGGAGGATCTTTGGTGACTCCCAGGGGAATCACATCCTTGCTCCATCTCTGGGGCAACATGAGGATTGGGGAGCAGGGGAATCTGCCTCCCGAGCTGCCAGCCTGCGAGGGGGAGGCATGGAAACCCTCAGAGTGCATCTGCACAGTCTGTCCCAAAGGCAGGGGGTCTTTTCCTCCCTGATCTCCCAATGATTCCTCCCCTCCTGCCTGCTCTGCATCCCCCCGAGGCAGCATAACACGCCCACCCCACCCGCTGTGGGCTGGAGGCAGAGGAGCAGGGTGTCAGCTGCAAAAATCCCTTTACTGGACAATGGGTAAAGCCAGGGATGGGGTGGAAGTGGCTGTGGGGGGGACAGATCATCTGTGTCACAGCTGGGGACAGGCTCTGTGTGGGGACAGTGAAGAGGGACACCTAACCAGCTTTGCACTTGGTGCTCCCCAGCATGGGTTTGCTCAGTTTGAGGTTGTTGGGAGGCCCCAAAGGGGAGGGAGGATGGCAGACCAAGGATGTTTTATTCCAGGCCTGGCTATAGTTGGCTGGCAGAGGGGGCACCAGGGGCTGGCTGGGAGATTCGCTGTGTTCCTGCAGAGCTGCTCTTGTCTCTTCCCCTTGTCCTTTTCTGACCAAGTGCATCTCTCAGGAGCAGGGCTGTGCTGGCCTTGAGTTTTCTGCTGTGTTACCTCAAACACTTTTGCTCTCTGTGTATTATTTTGTCACCAGTGAGGAACATCAGACCAAGAAGTTCCTGAGCCACTGGCTACTGAAACAAGTCCCTTGGGTGCCACCAGCCAGCTGGGGGGTGAGGCCTGGCCCCAGCTATCAGCACACAAAACCTTTGGACTGAGCCTTGAGCTTTGGAACCCAGGATCAATGGGGAATTAATCTCCACTCCTTCCTGCTGTCCAGGTCCCAGGTTTGGGGCATGGACAAAAGGCTGCCACAGAGTTGTGAGGTGAAGAGACAGGTCAGTGGCCCGGGAAGAGGTGGAACTTCCATCTGGTGGCATTTGCTGAGGGAATTTAGCAAAGCATTGTTGGACGTGGGGTGAGGGAGATGGCAGGGAGAAATGAGAGAACTCTGTTCCCTGCATTGGAAGGGTGCAGGGAGTCAGGAGCCATCCCAGGGCCATGTGTCTGGTGCCATGGGCTGCACCAACGTGCCAGGCTCGTGTATGCCCATAACATGTCAGGGTGCTGATGCCTCCAGAGACCCAGCTGAGTTCCCAGGCCAAGCCAGACCTGGTTTTGACTCAGCCTGCTCCCAGGGGGCCTGCTGAGAAATGTCCTGGCCTGGCCTGAGCTCTGCTCCCTGCAGGATTTCTGACCCTTGGCACAGCTGCAGTTAACCACAAAGCTCACCTTCAGGAAGAGCTCCTCTAAGTGGCTGTTACAGGCATGGTTTTGAAACTGCTCTGGCAGGCACTGGATGAAAATGGAGTGTGTTGATGACCCTGGGGGGTCCCTGTTCAGCCCCACAGGGGACAGCCACCCCCCAAAACTCTATTGTCACAGCATAGGGGGCTCAGAGCAGTGACACCAGGGACACCCAACTGCCCCTTGCTTTCCAGCCTTGGACAATTCCCAGGGCTGGGCCCCATTCCAACCTCCCATGGAGGTTCTGGGAGCCCCAGCACATCTGGGAACAGATGATGGCCCCTCATCACTCACCCAAGTCAGCAGCTCTGCCAAGGTGCCATCCTGAGGCTGTCAGTGGAGACTTGGCTGGGCCCTTGGAGCACAGTGTTAATGAGGAGCTGAGCCTTATCTGTGCACATCCTGCATTGATCCTGCACCTCTTCCACCCCACTGAGGCTCAGAACTCCTTGGCACAGCAGTAGGCCCAGCAGCCCAGAGGTCAGTGGGTTGCTCACACATTCCACAGACTTTCCACATGTTCTGGAGCAGCTTCTCTGCAGGGCAGCACCATCAGCCGCACGTCACAGCTCCTGCTGTCCCACCTCCCCCTCCGGGTGCTTCCTCTTCCTCATCACCCCCTACCTCCTCCCCTTCCCCATCACCTCCTCTGGGTGTTCCCCTGCCCCACTGACAACCCAGGGTTCTGCTCCCTCCTTCATTTTCCATCCTGGAGGTTTCCCTGGCCATCACCCACCTCCCCCTTTTCCCAGCCTGGAGAAATTGCACCAGGGAATGAATTTGCATGGACTCAGCAGCTGTTGGGAAGGGAGGAAGCTGCCAGCCCTCTCAGAGCCAGGCATGGGGCACCCCAGTGCCAGTCAGGGATGGTTGTCCTGTGCCAAGGACCAACATCCCTTCGTGCACACCCCCAAACCCTCCAGACCTGTCCGGGGCTGGGCTTGGCTCATCCCTTCCAGGGGCTGCAGGGAGACACCACCCAGGGCAGCAGCACCTCATCCTGGAACAGCTGCCCAGGGAGGGTGTGGAGTCTCCCTCTCTGGGACATTCCAAACCTTCCTGTGTCACCTGCTCCAGGTGACTCTGCCTTGGCAGCAGGGTTGAACTGGCTGATCTCCAGAGGTCCCTTCCAACCCCATCCCTTCTGTGGCTCTGTGATGCACCCACGGGCCCAGCAGCCCTGTCTTCATCCTGCAGGAGCCTGGAATGTAAAACCTGGGCTGTCTGAAAGGCTGGGATTGCCCCAGAAGGCTGAGCACAGGCAGAGACCCGGGTGGGAATGGCAGAAGTAACACCAAGGATGGGGAAACCCAGGGACAGGGGCACAGGCACATCCACCCCGGGGGAGACACACCCAGCCTTGGAATACACATCCACCCCCTGGGAAGCACATCCACCACTGGGATGCTCATCCAGCCCCTGGGATACACATTCCCCTGAGGAGGCAGAGGGAAGCAGCCGCTGAGCGAGGCTGGATGCAGGGCGATAGAATAGTGAGGCCTCACGCTCCATTGACTGTCCCGCTGGCTCCGCAGGCAGCGGGGCCCGGCTCTGAGCCAATCCTTCCCCCCTCCCCACACTATCCCGCCCCGGCCGGGTCCGGGGGGTCCCTCATGGCCGGGGATCCCTCATGGCCGGGATCGCTCATGCCCGGGGTCCCTCATGCCCGGGGTCCCTCATGGCCGGGGTCCCTCATGCCCGGGGTCCCTCATGACGGGGGTCCCTCATGCCCGGGGTCCCTCATGGCGGGGGTCCCTCATGGCCGGGGGGTCCCTCATGCCCGGGGTCCCTCATGGCGGGGGTCCCTCATGCCCGGGGGTCCCTCATGGCCGGGGGTCCCTCATGGCGGGGGTCCCTCATGGCCGGGGGTCCCTCATGCCCGGGGTCTCTCATGCCCAGGGACCCTCATGGCCAGGGGATCTCTCATGCCCGGGGTCCCTCATGGCCAGGGGGTCCCTCATGACGGGGGTCCCTCATGCCCGGGATCCCTCATGCCCGGGGTCCCTCATGGCCGGGATCGCTCATGCCCGGGGTCCCTCATGCCCGGGATCCCTCATGCCCGGGGTCCCTCATGCCCGGGGGTCCCTCATGGCGGGGTCCCTCATGGCCAGGGTCCCTCATGCCCGGGGTCCCTCATGGCGGGGGTCCCTCATGCCCGGGGTCCCTCATGGCCAGGGTCCCTCATGCCCGGGGTCCCTCATGCCCGGGGGTCCCTCATGCCCGGGGGTCCCTCATGGCCAGGGTCCCTCATGCCCGGGGGTCCCTCATGCCCGGGGTCCCTCATGGCCGGGGTCCCTCATGGCCGGGGTCCCTCGGGCCGGTCCCGGTGAGGGCTGAGGGGGTCCCTGTGCGGGCGATCACGTGACGGGACACCCCGACCCTCGACCCCCCGCCCGTTCCTGAGGGGAAGAGCCGCGCGGCCTCCCATTGGCCGCGGCGGGACGCGCTGTGATTTCTCATTGGCCGCCCGGCACCGGGTCCCGCCCCCTCCCCGGCGTGTCACGGGATAGGCCTGGCGGGAGCCGCGGGGGGGGCGTGGCCTGGCAGCCGGCGGCGCTGGGCGGGGACGCGTTCCGTGCGCTGATTGGCCGGGGGCGCCGGCGGTGCCGGGCGCTGATTGGCGGCGGCGCGCGCGCCGGCGGCGGGGGGGCCGGGCGGGAGGCGCACGCGGCAGAGGCGGGAGCGGCGCGGCCGGAGCCGGGCGGGACCCCCGGACGGGGCAGGTGAGACCGGGGGCTCCGGGGCGGGGGCACCGGGGGCCGTCGGAAACCGCCTCCCGCCGCCCTCTCGCCGCTGCCGCTCCTCCTCCCCGCCGCCCGGCCAGCGCGGCCTCCCCGGGGCCTGTCCGTGAGGGGCGGCACCGCCCGGCGGCGGCAGCGCTGAGGCGGCGGCCCCTCCGCCACACCGGGCGGGGGCGGGTTGGCCATCACAGCCCTGCCCTGCACCGCTCCGGCTCTGCGGCGCTCGGGGCCTGGGCCTTTCCCCGGCCGAGCCCGCGGGCCCGGCTCGCTGCCCCATTCCCCGGGGCCGCGGAGATCCCGCCTGGGAGCGCCCGGAGGGTGGGAGGTTCTTGCACCGCCGGGGAGCTGGTTCTTGTTCGCACCCGGCTACCCTCCGGAGATCTCTCGGGGCTGTGTTTTTGGAGCAGGTGCCTCCCCTCCGTGTTGGGCGGGAGCTGGTGCTGGCTGTAAGTTTGGTGGTGTTGCAGGCTGGACGTTTATTTCGAGCCCCCTCAGCTAACGCTGTGTTGTCACCACTGGCTTCCCTGAAGCGTCTGCAACGATGCCTTTGGCTTTTCCTGCTGAATTAACTGAAGGGGGATGAACTCAAAATAATCCGTGTTAAATTGGGGGTTCCTAGGACGTTGTTGGGGACAGCATGTCAACGGTCTCATAAGCATCCTGCTGGTGGTTTTGGCAGTGGCTTGAAGGAGTTTTGGAGCTAAAAAGCTGAGGAAGTTCATGGGAAACTCGGAGTGCTGAGTGGGAAATGGGAAATGAGGATCCAACACAGGGGTCTGGCTAGTTTGGCACTGGGCTTTGGGCCACACATGTTTTACCAGAGAAAACTAACTATTCTGGAAGAGTCTGTAATGGGCACAGAGAGGCAAGGGAGGAGTGGGATCTGTCCTAGGAAGCAGGAATTTTTGCCTGAGTTTATGGATATATTGAATGCAGAAAGTCAGGCTGGAGGTGGGCGTTGGACCCTCAGTGTAAAGGAGGAGGAGGAGAGGGGGCATTATCTCAGCAAAGGCTGCTGCCTCTGGGTTTGGTGCCTGTGTGTGGTGGTTCAGAGCTGGTGGAAAAACTGTGCAGAATTCAGAGATGCTGGGATTAAAGGTGAAAAAAGCTGCCATGTGGTGCTGAGAACTCCATCTGCTTCCTCCAGCAAGAACCTGAGAGGAGATCTGGCCAGTCTGCATGTGGAGGACAGAGGTTGGACGCTGGGAATTCAGTCTGGCTGGGAGGGGTGGGGGTACATGTGCATGCAAACCAAAATGTGTATTTTTAAGTGATAGAGCTTCAAGCATGAGCACAAACTTCCCTGAGGCAGCAATGACTTTGTATGGGCTGTCAGCTTTTATGTGGAGTTTCCATATTTTCCTTTTTTTTGATAAAAGCAGCTGGGCTGGCAGCCCTGGGAGTTCTGGGGTCTGCTCTGCTTGGGGGTTGGTATGGTGGCTCTGATGTCTTTCAGGGAGTTTGCTGGAGGATGGATTTCTAAGTAAACCTGGATGAAGACTGGGAAATAAATTGAAAAGTTTCACTTATTAATTTCTAGGAGCGTCTGAGCTCCCCTTTCCTTTGCTGTGTTTGCAGGAATCTTCCTCTGGCTGTGACAGTTATTTCATGTATCTGTGAGAGCCTGAACAGGGACATTTCCTCAGAGGTATCGTTGCTGTGGGGTTTGTGGCAAGGTCCTTCCAGCCCTTCTGTCTCAACAACAGTGTCACTTTCCTGTCAGGTTGGGCTGTGACAAGCTAAGAGGAAGAAAAAAAACCCCAAAAAATCCAAATCAAGGGAAGCTTTGGGGGTAGTTCTTGCTTTGGAGGAGGCTGCTGTGCCAGCTTTTATTGTGATCTCAATCTGCCAAATATGCAACTGGCCTGCTTTTGTTTTTTGTTTACGTGGGGCTTCTCAAAGTCTCTCTTGTCCCAGTGGGAGCGCAGGGAATGGTGTGAGCAGCCCTTCCCTATCCTGGTCCCTCCATCTCACAGAGCTTTGCTCACCTGGAGGCAGGTGCCAGGCCTGCATGGCTCTTGGCCACTCAGTTTGTGAGGATTGCTCCAGGAACTGGGCCTTCTTCTCCAAGAGATGTGGTTTAGTCTGTGCTGTTTGAGACGGAGCTATTTCCACTCCTCCTCTCCTTCCTCTGTTTTAGAGGCTGCTGTCAGCTGAGGGAGAGGCTCGTTCTCAGTAGTACCTTGAGAAGTGAGGAAAAAGGAGGTTACAGAGAGCTGGGATCGTTTCTGGCGTTGCACTGAGTGTGTGCAGTGGTGTTGGAGATGACTGAGCATTGTTTCACAGCAAAACCCAGCAGTGTCATCTAACCCAGATTACTTCCATCAGGGAGAAATGTGAACAGGAGAAGTAAAATCAGTGCTTGCACATCACACTCAGCTTCCCAGGGCAGGCACGTTCCCCCAGGAATTAAGAACTAGCAAGCAACTCTGAAAGCTCATACCTTTCTCTTCCACCTTCCAAGGCAGCTCCAGCCAGCCAGTTCCCCACGTGTTCCTGGATTTCCAGCAGGCTCTTACCGTGAGACTCTTACTGCTCTTTGCAGAACCAGACCAGGGCCCTTTTTAGATAATGATGAATGGGGACCAGAGCTATTTAAAAAATTACTTTGCTCTTAGCAAATTAGCGGAACAGATTAATCCCTGCTCATAATCCCTGGCCTGTTCTCCGGGAGGGTGGCACGGAGGAGCGGGGAGGAATTTTGTCTGGGTCGCTCCTCGCTGCTGTAATTTCTTCCCTTCTGTTCCTCCCCGGCGCTCCCGCAGTTCCCTGAGCTCCCAACAGCCCCAAAGGATAGGATTTCCCTTCGGAGGGATCAGATGATTAGCTTATAAATAGCAAATGCCTGCTCAGGCCCTGCTTTCCAGGGGGGGTTGGTTCCTGTCTGGTACGGCCTCATCCGCACCTCGCAGCCCGGAGCTGAATCCAAGGGAATGGGGATGCTTTCCACGAGGGATGGGGAATTTCTGCATGGAAGGAGAGTGAGGTGCTTCAGCTTTGCAGCCAGAGCCTCGGAGGTTGGGATGGGTTGGAAGGCTCTGGCAGCAGCAGTGCACCGTGGTGCTGGGTTTGCTGGAATAGCGCCTGGTTTCTTGCCTGGCGCAGGGAAATCAGCTCTTTTCCCTGGGAATGGGAGCTGAAATGAAACCAAAACGTGCTCAGGGGTTGAATCCTGCTTGAAATGAGCCCGTTTTCCTGCCAGAGAGTCTGTGGTGCTGCTGGGGAGCCGCTGTCTCAAAGCCTGAGCTCTTCGGGCTGCATCTCACCCTCCTTCCCTTCCCTGCCATCTCTTTCCCTCCAACTTCCCTGCATTTACCTCTGGGCTGGTGAGTCTTGTGCTGGTGAGGGTCTGACACACATGGAGATTTGGGTCTGTCGGGACTTCCTCATGCTGAGGGTTGATGTGGAGCCTCCATTTGCTCTGTCATGCCTGGGTTTACCTCGGAGCTGGAGGAGCCCGTTCCCAGGAGGGATGGGGATTGGACTGTGGGGATAGTTTTGCCTGGGATTTCTTTTGCAGCATCGCTCTGCAGTGATCTGTGCATGGTGGGCTCGGGGGCAGCATCTGCCGTTCCCACCAGAGAGAACTTTGGTGGGACAGAGCAACAGGAAAACTGAACAGCACACACAGCACCCTCAGAGCAGTTCCCGCTCTCTGCAACAGGAGGGACTTCGTCGTCACTTATTATTTTGACTGTGTTGCTCTTTTTCAGTTGAGATGCCCTCAAATTTCTTCTTCAGGAAGGAAAAGCCTGCCCAGGGCCTATCCCAAGAGAGGAGAGTTGTGTGTCAGTATATTCTGTTTCAACATGTATCAAGTTTCTGGCCTCAGAGGTTTCCTCTTATGTTGTGAGCATTTGTAGGCCCTTCATTCCCTTCAGCCTCTGATGCAGAGCATTTCTGATCTGCCTGCCCTCCTGGGTCCTGTTGCTTATCTTCTAGGTGGGGTGTTTGCTCAGCAGGGTGTTTGACACAGCTGATCCCAGCCATTACATTCCCGGGAAGGTCCCCGGTCCAGCCGTGCACGATGGGGTTTTGCTTTTGCCAGCATTTCTCTTCCTGGGGGACAGAAACACCACACTGTCCCTTGCAAGAGAGTGGGTCTGACCCCACCACGGAGATGGGAAGGATGGTGATGGGGATTGAGGTGTAGCTAAACCTTGGGAATGGGGTTTGCTAGGTAAAAGGTGGATGGGAATGCTCCGATGGCAACGTCCAGGTGATATATTGGGCGCCTCTGTCTGAGACTGAACGAGAGCCAAATCTGGTGCCTTTAGCCGAGGTTGCTGACCACTGTCAGCTCCACCCCGCTTTGGAGGAGCTGTGCTGGCAGCAGGGCCAGGGGCAGACACGGCTCCCGACTTATCTGCTCGGGGGCAAAGTCTTGTAGCTGAACTTAAGCCCAGAATTGCAGCGGGGTGTTCTCTGGAGCTCAGCCTTCTGCCATTTCGTGCAGTCCGAGCAGCACTGACTGGCCAGCAGTGTTGTTGTGCCTTTTCCAACCTGACCAGTTCTTCTCTGCAGAATGAAACTGTGGAATTGCTCTCTGGCTGAACGTGCTTGGACATGGCACTGCTGGTGAGTGACAGCTTTATGGTGAGGACCCTCAAAGCATTTCTGCTCTGCAGTCAGTTGAATTGCTTAGACCCTGCCAGCCTTTCCCTGCTGGTCCCTGGTGGAGCCCAGGACTGCTGCGAGCAAGGGCTGCAGTTTGCATTGTTCCTTCTGGAAGCTTCAGAGGGTTTTGTTGTTTTGTTTTATTCTAGAAACTTGTTGAAGTAGCCAGCTTTCCCCGAGTGGATGAGTGCCTTGTGGCAATGCAGCATGAATCTATTCAGTCGCCTCTGTTGTTCAGGCTGTGCTGCCTGGATTCACAATAAATTTTTTTTTTTTTTTAATCTTTCGAAATACTCGTCGGAAGTCACTTTATTGCAGGAGCATGACTGGCACGTAGCACTCAGGGCCACCAGTGGGGCAGAGCCAGGTGGAATCTGTCCCACTGTCTTAATGGGAACAGGAGAAGCCGCTGTCCTGTTTAGTATCTCGTTTATGAGGCACCTACACCGAGCCTGGGGAACGCTTTGCTGAGGGTACCTGGGGAGAGCCTGGCTGCCTGCCCTGGGGTCATGCCCGTGCTTCCTGCAGTGCCTTGGCTGCCACCACCACCACCTGGCACCATAACCCAGCGGCCCCTCGTGGCCCTGGGTGCTCAGGTGTACCTTTAGGAGGATGTGAGGAGCCCTGGAATTTTTGCTTCTCACCCCAGTCAGCACTACTTGGGCTTGCACTCCCTTCTGCTTTCCAGCCACGCTGCCCCCCCCTTCCTGCTGCCCCCGTGCCAAAGGCACTTCTGCCTTCCTTCCCGGACAGCAGGCTGAGTTTTCCAAAGGCTAAAATGTTCTGTTCTTGCTGAAAACTTTGGAGCAAGCCCTTGGCATCTGGGCACAGGCCAGAAAGCCTGTGCTGCCCTGCAGGTCAGGCTTGGGGCAGTGGAAATGAGTCTCTTCAGGCACGAGGCTGAAGTCGGCTGTGGAGCAGAGCAGCCTGTGTGTGCCAGGGCTGGCTTTGGGTGGGGGAGGTCCAGCTGTGATGTGTTTGGGGGCTTGGTGGGAAGATGCACAGCAAAGTGGGATTTGGTGAGCTCCTCTGGAAGCACCAGAGATTTTATTCAAGATGTTGTTTGTACCACTGAGGGTGCTGTGTCTGCTGTACATTCCCAGTGACCCGGGGGGTTAAATTTTCCCTCTGGCTGTGCTGAAGTACAGTTCATGTTTTGGAGTCCTCTTGACAACTTTCCTGTGCCCGTGGGTAGGTCTGGGCCCTTGTCAGCCCCACATTCCCTCTCCAGTGCTCCCCCAGGGCGACTCCAGGGTTTGTCACAGCCTGAGACTTCTGTGTCCTCTCTATGTGGGATTTATTTCCTTTGATGCTAAAGTTCAGTGCTGCTTTATTTTTTGAAAGCTGAGGTCCTCGTGACTCGGGGAGCTGCTGCTGAGTTCTGGTGTGATGAATGTCTGCTCCTGTGCCTGCCATGCAGCCAATTCCCTCCAGTCCCAATGGACAGCGGGATGGCTGGGAGCCCTGCAGAGGGATTAACTCTGGCTCCCCTTTCTGGGGTATCAGCTTTTCCTTCTGTGTATTTGGATCCTTTGTGCTCCTAAACAATGTGCCTGCTTCTTCTCAGTCCTCTGCAAACATCTCTCTCACCTGCACGGGGCTGTTCATCACCTGCCTGGAGTGGAGGGGAGGATCTGCTGCTTCTAGAAAGTGCCACACTCACTATTTCTCTGTCAGAGAGCTCCTGGCTTGTGTTTTTCAGATCCATCCCTTTCCAAGAGATGTCTTCTCTAGGAAAGGAAAGCTCCCAGTGCCCCCTCTTTCTTGCACAGCAGGTGATATCCAGAGGCCATGGATGTGTGTGCAATCCCAGCCAGAGGATGTGGATATAGCAAGAGGGAGTCTGGGCAATAGGAAAATCTCATCTTGCTTGCAGCAAGGAAACATCTCCATCTGGACCTGGCTTCCACAAAGTGCCAGGGCCTCTGCCTGCTGCCCCTTTTCCTTTTGCAGGAAGAGGGAACAACACCCTGTCCAGGGAGAGGGACAAGAGCTGATGTCAGCAGTGGCTCTTCACAAAGCAGCTGTTGCCTGGCTGAGCTGATTGATAACCAGGTGATTGGGAATTTTGGAACCAGTGCCAGCCTCGGTCGGTACTACAGCTCACAGTGCCTTTATAAAGTAGATTTAGGCAGTTTTCTAGATTTAGGCAGTTTAATCATCCCCAGGATAACCCAGTGCTGTGTATCCTTCCTGTTCCTGCCCCACCTCCCACACTGCAGCCCTGCTCAGGGCCTTGGTACCTCTGGACTTGGGCAGGTGAAATTCTGCTGTGCTCTGAATGTCTGGTACTGATGTGCTCTGAGCTTTTGTGTGTGGGTGTAGCTGCCCACGGGGAAGAGAAAGTCCCTCGGTTTCCAAAGGAGAAGTGCTGCTTTGTGCTGTGAAGTCCCTGTTTTCCAGGGGGTTTTGAACCTGTGGTGCATCACTGTTGTTCCTAAAGGGCACACAATGGCAGGAGTCCAGGAGGTGTTTGTTAGAAGTGCTGTGGTGAGGGAAGGGGAGAGGGAAGAGACTCCCAGGCACTGGAGGTCGGTACAGAAATCCCCGAGGGGATCCAGGAGTGAGTCTCAGACGTTCCCTGCAGCTCTGCCACATTGCACCATCTCCCAGGGCAGTGCCAACTGCTCCTCTGCCCACGGGGGAAACGTCCCTCCAGCAGAGCTGTTGCTGCAGCAGCTTTGCTCCATGACAGCTCCGTTTCTGCTCCTCAGCTGCCATCCGTGGAGGGGGTGTCTGCTGTGCCTGGTGAGAACAGGGTGGGATTTGGGGGGCAGCATCTTTGGAGGGGTGACCTGGGCACAGCTGGTCTTTGCTGTAAACACTCAGTGATGGTGTTGACTCTGCTCCTGGGTGATGTTGTGTCCCACAGCCCTTTGGGAGCATGAGGAACTGTGTTGGAGAGAGTCTTTGCTGCTTGCTGAAGGTGAGGGATGAGTCTGGTTGCAGAAGGGATAATTAATGGAGCTGCCTCAAGCTGAGATTTGATGGACTTAGGGAGGAGCAGGGCCTGCAGGGAAACCTCTGCAGGGCTTGGAGATAATAAATGATCAGAACGGAGTGAACAGGCCTGCTGTGGCCTGAAGGATTGGTCACATCCTTTTTAGTGTCTGGGGCTGACTCACACCCCTGACCATTCCCTCTGAGAGAGCTGGTAGCTTCCAGCATCCAAGGTGCTGTGCTCGTTGGAGATGGATTGCAGGCAGGGGGAATGCCAAGGTACCCAGCAGGGAGCCAGCAGGGCTGGATGCACATCCATGGGTGAGTGGGTGTCAGGGTTGGGATATGCCAGCAAACCCTCCCTGGTGTCCTTTGCCCTTCTCAGGCTGGCACGAGGTCATGTCTTACCTACCCTGGTCTTTGCTCTTTCCCCTTTCTGCAAATGAAAGGTCAATACATTCACCCTCTCCAGGGAGTGCCACCGTGTGCTTCCCCGTGTGCCAGCAGGGAGATGGATCCCTCTGCTGCCTCGTGTGTGTATTTCCAAAGGAGAACAGGTGGCCAAGCACCTTGGGATGCTGGATAAGATGATCCTAGACAGAACCTGTTTTGTTCAGCAAGGAGAGCGAAGGGAGATGATTTTTTTTAAATATGAAACTCTCGAATGCAGAGGTTCTCTGCAGGTCTGGCTCATTAGGAAACTGTGCAGAGCTTTCGTTGCTGCTGCTTAATGGGGCAAAAGAGGAAGTAAAAGTTGGTTTGTGCTGTGAAGTGGACTCACAGTTTTGTTTTATTATAAACCACAGACTCGGTGAAAAGTGACCCCCACCTCACTTCCCTTTCTCCTACTGCATCGGTCCTTCTTCAGTAGGTGTTTTTACCAGAGGAATTCCCAGAAGTATGACAGGAACTGTTCTTCCTGTGAGCTTGTCTTTTATTGAAACACAAGAGGAAGTTCCTTAGACTTCTCCAAAAAGGTTCAATAGGTCTGTAGCAGAGGAAGTCACATTTTCAGCGTGTTTTACTCATGACGAAGCAGCCGAAGCCGGAACGAGCAGCCGGTTCCTCTGCTGGAATTCCCTGGGGAGCATCAGCCCAGCGGGTGGGATCCCACTGCCCTTGTGCTGCTGCTCCTGCTTCCTCCCACCCCCCAAAATCCCACAGCAAAGGGTTGGTACTGGAGCCATAGGAGCTGGGGAGTGGGAAGGTGCCTCACCGGGTGCTGTGGTTCCAGATGTTCCGTGGTGCTGGAGCTCGGGGTGTGACCTGTGTGGCAGAGTGTGGGCTGGAGTGGATACATAGCACTGGGGAAAACCTGGATTCAGCTGGAACTGCCACTGTTTTCAGCAGCCATGGGGTTCCATCTGTGCCTGTCAGTGATGCACTGATGGGAGGAAGGGAACTGCCTCGTGTTTGGGCAAAGACAATAAAAATCCCATTGCTTCCTGAGATTTATCTTAAGTAGAGTCAGTCTGATGCATTTCAGTTCTCTCCTAAACCTTTTAGAGGCAGGAATTTGATCCCTAATGAGTCTTCTTCCCTTTGATAACTGTAATAAATCCCAGGCTCTGTTCCTAGCCCTGATAAAACCTCGTGTGAATTGCAGCAGATGAGTATAAATCCTCAGGCTCCTTTCAGTGCCGAGCCCAGCACGTGGTCGCCTTCACCCCCCCATCCTGGTGGGAGCTGGCAGCAGGGAGGGACAGGGTGTGTGAATGTGAGCAGCTCTTGCTGCTAGATAAGCTGGGGACTTGCTAAATATATATATATATATATCCCATTGCCTTTCCTTCCCTTGGATCGATTGGCTGGGGGTTTCCCTTTCTCAGAGTGCCTTTGGAGCGGCCGGCATGGCCAGTGCTGTTTTTAGCAGCAGTTAAGCTCGTGGTGGAGAGCAGGGATGGGAGCACTTAAGCTCAGCTGAACTTGCTGACCTGCCCACATCCTTTGAGGTGAGGTTATTAATGAAAGCAGGTCAGTGTGCAAGGCAGTCCCTCCGTGGGATTTTCCATTGCTGAAGTACAAAGCATTTTTGCAGGCTCCGGATACCTGGAAATTAAAGACCAGGGGATCTGCTTTAACCTTCTTAAACCAGCTGGGGTGAAACAGAATTGTTCAAGGCTAGGTGAGGTATTGCTTGGTTTTGGGAGGGATACCACCCCCAGGAAAGCCTCGTGAAGGGCAAGTTTCCAAATTCATTGCCTGGTTGGGAAGAGCAGCAGTGGCAACACAAGCCCTCAGAAGGCTCCTCTCCACAGTGCCAGAAGGATGGAGGGTGTCCAGGCTGTCAACATAACAAACCATCTGGAGGTGCTGCCCACAAACCCAGGCTCTCCACAAGAGCCAACCATGCTCAGGTTGGACATGTAATCCCTAGGGAGCTCTTAAGTTATTAATAACAGCTCTCAAGTGTTTCCCTCTCCTCTTGTGGTCTTCTGTATCTTCATGGTAGAAACCCTGAGCACCTGCCCGTTGCTCTGTTTTAGAGGTTCTTCCTGGGGAAGGGGGAGATGGGAAATTCATTTGATGATGGCACAATTATAGCAAGTTTTGGAGAGGAGCTGGGTTTCCACTAGGAGTGCTCAGTGGAGATGTGTGTTCCCAGCCACATTTCAAGGGTTGGACATCGCTGTCAGCACTGCAGATCCTGGTGCAGGATCCACCTCCTTAGGGCAGCTGGCTGTGGGGAGGCTGCTGGGGAAACTGGGCTTGGTTTGGGTGAGTCAGGAGAAGAAATCCCGATGCCTTGTTGTGCTCCCAAACCTGCTGCGGTTTCGGTCGTAGCTTTCACACGTCCGTGTTTATGTGCGTGACTGAAAAATGCTTCATTTCATTCCCACAGAGGAAAGCTGCTCTTGGAGAAAACAGGCTCTCCTAGAAATTTTGCCTGTTAATGAAGGCACGTGGGCTCTGGCCTGGGGTCTGGCCAGCAGCACGTGGTTCCAGAGTCCAGGAGGCACAGCCAGAGCTGGAACTGCAGCTGTCACAGGGCTGTGAACCCCAGTACTGTTACAGGACCATTGCAGGGCATGTGATCACCTGTAATAACAGCAGGATCTTTTTCTTTCAGACACTGTTTCTACTGACTGTCTGTCCCAGTGGGGATCCAGATCCTTGCAGGCAGGTGCCAGCTTGGATGCCAGAGGTGTCCAGCTGCCTTTACCAAGGGCTGTAGTTCCCCCATCCATCCTGTCCTCTGGCTGCAGGCAGATGCCTCAGAAACCTTAGGAGTCCTAAAGTAATACCAGATGAGTCTGTTTATGCACCTGTATAAAAGAATAATAGTTATATTTATAAAAACAACAGGGCTGGATTTGTGTTGCTGCTGGTTGCTTGAAGTTGTTTGAAAATACCCACATGTGGAGTGCGAGGACGTTGCAGGTGGGTGCTCTGGAGAGCCCTGAGCTAGGCTGGGAAAAGCTGTTGTGGGGTGGAGAGGGGGAGAGATTTCAGAGCCTTCTGGTGCATTTGGGTCACATATTTCATGTTTTTCTGCAGTGACAAAGATTGCTTTTCAAAGAAAACCACGGCTGTCAGAGACTCCCCGAGCTGACGGGAATTAAAAGGTGAATTCTCCTCATGCATAACGAGATCTGAGTGTTTGCACAGAGAGCAGTTTAGACAGTACTTTTCCAGCCTGGAGACTTGGGATGTGACCTCAGCAGTGCAGGCACCATTTCCTTGAAGCTGTTGCTGCTTCCTTCCTGAGGCTGAGTTCAGATCAGTGCACGGTGAGGAGAGAGGCGCTGCCAGGGCAGGGTGAGAGGGAGCCCATTGCCCACACATCCCTCCCTCCCTCCAGGCTGCAGGACCCCCAGGAGCAGGCAGGAGTCTGGATTGCAGCTGGGATGGGTCCATCTGCACTGCTTTGGGTAGGGACCAGGCAATTGTTTGTATTTGAATAAAGGCTTAATTGTGACTTGAAATGTCCCAACTGTTTTTTAAAAGAAAAGCAAACAAAGCTCAGAGAACAACGGGCTGGAGTTACAGGGGACTTGGGAAATGTTTGCCAAAGCTGTGCTTCCTGTCTCTGTCAGTGTGGTGGTTATGGAGTTCAGCTTGGAGCCTTAGCTTTGAATCCCATCTCTGCCAGCTCGGGATGAAAGCCCTGGAGGGTGGGGATGGCACAGGGGCAGCGGGGGCTCTCGGTCCGTGGCTCCTCCATGTGCCCTCACTGAAATGAATGAGGGGTCTGTCCTGCTCTCTGCTGCTGCCTCGGGCTTCTCCCTGGCTGGGATGGGAAATGAATCAGCACGGCCATGGCAGAGCCTCTGCCAGTCCCTGTTCCCTGCCAGCTCCTTGGGAAGACGAAGGAGGAGGCGGAGGCTGCCCTGGCAAGGGAGCATCCCCGGTGTGCTGCTGCCACCTGGTGCCACCGGCTGCCCCGGCCCCGGGGCTGTGTCACAGCCCTGGGAAAGGAAGGGAGAGGATCCCACACGTGCTCCTGGCTCTACTTCCTTTGCAGTTGCTGCTGTCCCCTTGAAACTGGGATTTCACTGTCATTAATGTAAAGAGTGGAGTCAGCTGGCAGGCAGGCAGGCTGCTGGAATTAATTATGCTTAAAGCCATTGCAGAGATGGATGGCAGTGCTTGTTAGGGCTCTGGCAAAGCATTCTCTTCCCTCATTATCCTGAACACCTTGATGGCGTCTGGGTGGCACTGCTGGACCCTCCGGGCTGGGGTCTGTCAGTCTGCCCACGTCCCACCACCTCACAGAATCACAGAATGCCTGGGTTGGAAGGGACCTTACAGATCATCTCGTTCCATCTTGCACATGGAATAAACTGTTCTCTGCATATCCATCTCTCCTGACTCCTGGCTGAGCGAGACGTGGCAGAGGAAAGGGTGGGACAGACAAAATGCTGCTGGGGATGTGGTCCCGCAGCTTGGATGCACCAGAGGGATCTCCCCCTCCCTTGTTTCTTCACTCTTCTGCAAAACAAGTTGTCATTAGACCACTGATGGTGTCCCCAGGCTCAGCTGTCCCCAGACACAGAGGTGACTGGCAGCTCTTTGCTCCAGGTGCATCCTTGGCCCAGCCTATCGAGTTTGGCATTTTTTGAATTCTGGTGGTGTTTTCCTCCCCCAGGCTCTGATCTTGTTTGCCCATTTCCCCCTTCAGCTCACTCCACACCCTCTTCTACATTCCTCCATCCTTCCTTGCAAGGCTATTTATTCCACCCCCAGCAGTCCTCACTTCTACACTGGCATGACCCCAAACCTATCTGTACCCCACTGCTGCTCCTGCCCCGGGGTCCTCACCCCAGTGCAGCCCCTGGTTCACCCCAGTTGCCAGGACACTCTGCTCCATTCCCTGCACCAGGCACTTGTCCTCTCACCTCTAGTTCTGTGCTGTCTGTTCCTCCCTGTGACACTGTTCCCCTTCCCCCCTATTCTTAATTTCTCCCCTGCCTCTGAATCCTCCCTCCCTGGCAGTTGTGCTCCTGAAATCCTGGACCTGCTCTGCCCATTCTCTCCCATGCTCTGCCATTCCTTCAGCCCTTCCTTGGGGATTTGCTCTGCCAGGGGGTCTCTGGTTTCCATCCTGTGTGACCTTACCCTCACACACACATCCCTCTGCCCTCCTTTGTGGCTGGCACACACTGGTTTGTGTCCCCCCTTGATCCCTGGCTCCTTCACAGGGCTGGATGTTCTGTCCCTGTATTCCCTGTGTCACTCCATGACCATCACCAGCCTCCAACATCCATGGGCATGAGGACCAGCACAGCCACCTCTGGATGTGTTTTTGAGGGCCTTTCTCCCTGACTGTGCAGTCAGGAGCATTCCTGCCTACTCCAGTCCTGCAGATTGCTGCTTTCTGTGTCCTGCTCTGAGCTCCTGGGAACAGACCCATGTTTGAAACCTACATGTTCCCCCCTGGAATGCAAGTGGAGCCTAATCAGCCTTCAAAGAGGTCTTGATAGTTTTGAAATATGAAGAAAAAACCCACTTCCAGGGCATTTTAATCAAGACCTGGCTCTTTGGTTGGAGGGCCAGGAAGGGTCTGCAAGCCATGACCTTTTCCTGGTGGCTGTGGGTGAGCCAAGGTGGAATGTGGTTGGCTCTGTGCCATGGGCTGAGTGAGGTGACATCCATGTCCTTGACATCCATGTCCTGCTCCCTGTTGGCCTGAGCATGTCTCCCAACACCCAGGGTGGGTCATGCAGGTGCAGCTCTGCAGTGCCATGGCAGGTACCCCCCTCCCCACATGTCCCAGGTGGGATAACTTTGGATGTAGGACTCACTGATCTCCTTGGGAAGAGCAGCTGGAGGTATGGGATGTGCTGAGGGCACCACAGGCAGCTCTGCTTGCCCAGAGCCCTATGGGGGGAATTTCTGTTTTCAGACCTGGACTAAAAACCAACTCTTTAATCCATTTTAAGTACTCCAAGCAGCAACAAGGACAACTTTTTCCATCAGTTTGATGGAATGTTTTCCATTCTGAAATTTCATCTACCAGTAATTGGATTGAGATCTATCCTTGCCCAGAGCTGACGATATTTTGCATAAATACTTCAGCATATTGAAGCATTTTTTTAAAATTATTATTCTTATTTGGTTTTTAAGCTGCATATCCAAGCTGGTTTTATTTTGGATCACTAGATGGGATTGGTCTTTCTGCTCCAAACATGCTGGCTGAGCTCTGGCCACCCAGAGGCAATTGTAGCTGTGGTCCCAGCAGTGCTGGGGACAGAAGTGCCACCAATCCATCCCCTCTGCCACCACTACTCTCATATATCATTGCAGCAGACTTTTTGCCTGTCCCTGTGGAGCAGCTCATGTGGAGGTGCCTGTGGGGTCCTCTAATTCTGCAATTCCAGCAGCCCTTCATCCGTGGGTAATTCTGCATCTTGGAATTCATCCCTTACCCCTGGTTAGACCCATAAATTATGATCCCTTCCAGAGCAATCTGAATACTTTGGCAACTTGTCACCATCATCTGGTGTTGCTGTGACATTCCTGAGCTCTGGTAGCCCCATCCTTTCCTTTTAGTAGTTATTCAGCAGTAAAAGAGATTTGTTGTGGAAGAGCAGCTGGTCGTGGCCTTCATTAGAAACAGCCCTCGGAACTGTAATTTTGTTTAAAATAACAAAGACCATCCCATACAGTCTGCTTTGCATGTAACTGTGGGGCCTGACAATTATATTTTTAGCCTCTAATTAGTCGAGAGGCTTGAGAGGACTGTTTCTGTTTCATTTGGGATCACAATAAGGCTAACAGGGTCTGTGTTTTTTGGTTTTTTTTCCCCTAACATCCCCTCTTCAATATTGGACTTATTTTTATCCCTTGAAGTGCACCAGGACCAGCTCTACAATTTTAGCTGAAATTAAAGCAAAACTCTGCCCGGGGCAGGCGCTGAGCTCCGAGAGCTTCGCTCCAACTGCAAACAATCGCTGCAGTTTTATGAGCAATTAAAACCAAGTTTCCTGGCGGGAAGTGAGGAGCTGCCAGGGGCCACCCACCTCGCCTGGGGCACCCACAACACCCCAGAGAGTGGCCTGGAGCTGTGTCAGGGCAGGCTCAGGGTGGATCTCAGCAAAAGGTTCTTCCCCCAGAGGGTGGTTGGCACTGAACAGGCTCCCCAGGGCAGTGGGCACAGCCCCAAGGCTGCCAGAGCTGCAGGAGGGTTTGGATGATCCTCTGGGGCACAGGGGGGGACTCTTGGGGCTGGGCCTGTGCAGGGCTGAGGGTTGGACTCCAGGATCCTTGGGGGTCCCTCCCAGCTCAGCACATTCCATAATTCTGTGACACCTCTATGGCCATACTGACCTGCTGGGAAGCCATAACTGCCCTTCCCACCTTTCCAAAGCTCCGTGTGTGTGTGTGTCTGAAATCCCCCTGTGTGTGATGGGCATCTCCCCTCCCTCCCCCAGGACCTCTGCTCCCCATGGTGTGCTGGCAGGGAGTGCCATTCCTTGTTGTTCCATGTTCCTTATGCCCTCCTCGCTGTTAATCCAGAGTGCTGGAGGCAGGGCTTTAAGCTTTTCTCAAAGGACTCCTGTAAATCCACAGCTCTGGACTTTCGTGGCACCTCCGTGAGATGTGGAGAGGCAGAGAGAAACGACTCTCCTGATTTTTGGCAGCCTGGCTGTTTGCTTGGAGAGCTGGGGTTTCCAGGGCATGTTCGGTTTCTGTCCCCCCTCGGCTTGGATTGCACTGAAGGGAGACAGTTGGGTGTTTTGAGTCCAGAGCTGCAGTTTGGGAAGGGACAGTCACTGGTGTGTGTGACAGTGTGGCCAGGGCCAAGGCTGAGCATGCTGGGGGAGGATGGTGCAGCTCTGCAGGCAGAGCTCTGTCCTGGCCAGGCTCTTCCAGCATCTGCAGGGAACTGGCACAGAGGTTTCCAGACACTGCTCCGGTCCCTGCTGCTCACCAGGAGGGGCAAAGATCCCTGGAGGCCGCAGTGTGGTTGTGTAAGGAGGTGTGGTGTGAGTCACATGGGCAGGAGGTTGCGGAGGGAGCAAATTAAGGGGTTTACAAGTGTTCTCAGCTCTGACACGGCATCATTATCGGAGGGTTTGGCTCCCGGGCTGAGAGTTCCGGGGCAGTCACGAGCTATAAAAGTGCTCGAGTGCAGTGAGCTGTTTTCTCTCCTTCCCCCAGCCTGGGTGTGTCAGGTGGCATCACCCCCTGGCCCCACCAGCACCCTCCTGTGATGGAGGGGACGGGGAGGGCAGTGCTCTCTTGGGCTGGCCGTGGGGGGTGAGCCCCATGCTCTGCCCGTGCTGCCACAGCAGCACAACAGTGGGAGGGTTTGGGTTTGGGGCGACTCGGGGGTGATGGTTCTATAAAAAAAACTCCACATGAGCTGGCAGTGTTCACTGCCCTGGGCTGCCTGGGTAGCAGGTGAGGGGAGGGTTCTACCCCTCTCTGGGGAGACCCCACCTGGAATGCCGTGTACAGTTTTGGTGCCCCCAAAATAAGAAGCACTTGGAACTGTTGGAGCAAGTCCAGAGGAGGCCACAAAGTTGATAAGAGGACTGGAGCACCTCCCCTTTGGAGACAGGCTGGGAAAGTTGGGGCTGTTCAGCCTGGAGGAGAGAAGGTTGTGTGGAGACCTCACAGCTCCTTCCAGGATCCAAAGGGGCTACAGGGAAGGCAGAGGTGAACTCTGCATCAGGAACTGGAGGGACAGGACAAAGGGGAATGGCTTCCCCCTGCCAGAGGGCAGAGTTAGATGGGATATTGGGAAGAAATTCTCCCCTGGGAGGGTGGTGAGGCCCCATCCCTGGAAGTGTCCAAAGCCAGGTTGGATGGGGCTTGGAGCAGCCTGGGATAGTGAAAGTGTCCCTGTCCATGACAGTGGGGGTTGGAATGAGATGGTCTGTAAGGTCTCTTCCAGCCCAAAGCATTCTGTGACTCTGTGATTCTGTCTGTGTGTGAGAGGGCATCTTTCTCTTTTACCTTCTCTCCAGTTTCCATCCTTTCTGTCTTGGCTTTCCCTGACTCTGGTCCACTCTTCATTTGATTCCGTAGCATCAGCCTCCACCTTGGCACACCAGGTGGCCACCCCCAGCCCATCCCCTGTGACTGAGATTTTTAAGAGGAGCTTCTGACCTGGATTTTGGGGAAATCCAACCTCTTTCCTTGGGAAACAGGCCCTGGAGCTGCTGCCAAACCTGACTTGCACAGGAGAGGTGGTGGGTGCCAGCCCAGAGAGGTGCTGGACAGCGGTGCTGGGTGCTTTGGGCAGCTGCCACCTCCTTCCTGAGGGCTGGAGACCCTTTGGCTGGAAGCCACAGTGGCAGAGCCAGCAGGACACAACAGCCTTTGGAAGGAGGAGCCCTGAAACAGGGGGATGCATTTGGGATGCCTCACAGGAACATGTGGAAGTGCTCAAGCAAAGCCTGGGCCAGGTGTAATTTGGGTAGTGCTGGAGTCCTCGGTGCTACAAGCAGCACTTGGGTTTTTGTGGTATCTCCTGGCTTTCTTCATCCCATAAATCCTCAGGAGCCCCTTGAGCTCCATCCCTGCTCTGACAGCAGGAGGAGGAAGCGCTTGGGGATGGAGGAGTGACAGCATTCCTGCAGGCTGAGCTCATGCTCAGTCCCCTGCCATGAATTGCCTTTTTCTTGGGCAACTGTGGCTTTCCAGAGGAGCTGGGGGATGGGAGCCAGGAGGAACTTCCTCACACATGACACAGCCAAAGAGTTTCAGTTTCTGGCCATTACCAACTTCTCCTCTGAGGAAGGAACTGAGAGACTGAGGTGGCCATGAGTAATGATTGGATAAATCTGCACCTGCTCTGCAGGAACACTCCTCGTGTGTCATTCGGTGTTAATAATTCAGATAGCTTCAGATTTCCTGAAAAAAAGCATTTTTAACATTTTATTTCCCTTGCTAATTGTGCTTCTCATCTCACTTGTAAGTCACCTGCTGGCAGTGACTCTCCCACCACTGGTGTGGTGGCTGCTGCTCATCCCTCTGTGAAGTCTTGAGATGTGACATCATTTCTAAATAGTGGAAAAAAGGCTTTTATAGTTGAAAAGAGCCAGGCTGAACTGGGTTTGAAGGGTGATATTGCAATATTTGGCTTTTTTTGTTTTCCTAGGAAGTTTAATTCCAATTGTGGATTTTTTTTTCAAAGTTTCCTGAAGCTTGGTGATCTGCTTTTAAATGTAAGGTAATATCATGGAATGGTTTGGGTTGGAGGGACCTTAAATAACCTTCCCAGACCAGGTTGCTCCAAGCCCTGTCCAACCTGGCCTTGGACACTTCCAGGGATGGGGCAGCCACAGCTTCTCTGCCCAACCTGTGCCAGGGCCTCCCCACCCTCACAGGGAGGAATTTCTTCCTAATATTTCCTCTATCCCTGCTCTCTGTCAGTTTGAAGCCATTCCCCCTTGTCCTGTCCCTCCATCCCTTGTCCCCAGTCCCTCTCCAGCTCTCCTGGAGCCCCTTTAGGCCCTGCAAGGGGCTCTCAGGTCTCCCTGGAGCCTTCTCTTCTCCAGTTGAACCCCCCCAGCTCTCCCAGCCTGGCTCCAGAGCAGAGGGGCTCCAGCCCTGGGAGCATCTCCATGGCCCTATAAAGATAATTAAATGTATCAATATATTGCATAACTTTTGAGTCCTTTCTGACCTCCCATTCCTTTCTCCTGTCCTTTCCTGTCAAAGGCCAAGGATAATGATTCCAACCTCAGGCAGGGTAGCAGCTCCCTCCCACCGGCCCCGGGTGAGAGTCACATTCCAGCCATGACTCTTTGATGCTGGCATTCAGCTTGGCCTTCTGGCGTGGGGGTGCCAAACCTCACCTGATTCTGGGCTGGGAAGGAAATTCCTGAGCAAAGGAAAGCCTTGGGCAGGTATTCCAAGCTCTTTTGTGGCTAACACAATTCCTCAGTGGGCGGAAGGAGGGGGTTGCTCAGCCTGGGGCGTGTTGTGTGAGATGTTTAGACACTCTCCAGTTAGACTTTGTATTTCATTGTATTTAGCATTTGTATTTCATCTAAGGAGGAGAGAGGTTAAAAGTAATGGTGGCCAAAATTACCAAAGTCCTTGAGTGTTCTTGAAGCTTTGGCGTGCAAAAATCGGGTTTGGTTGGTGAGCTCTGACTGAGTTCTGAACATCCCTGCTTAAAACACTGTTGGATTTAATAAACATTGGGACACGTGTGGAACTACAGAATCCCAGAATGGTTTGGGTTGGAAGGAACCTTAAAGCTCCTCTCATCTCATCTCATGGGCAGGGACACCTTCCACTAGACCAGGTTGCTCCAAGCCATGTCCAGCCTGAGTGGGGCTGGAAGAGCAGAGCAGAGGCAGAATGCAGGCAGGTGAGAGAGATGTTGGTGATCAAATGATCCCATATTGGAGAGATCTTCCTTAGTGGAGCTCCCAGGATCACCCGTGGGACCATCTGGTCCTATTGGAAAGGATTTTGTTGGAGCAGGACCTTGCTTAAGTCTTGCTGCTTGGCTTTCCCCCCTCCCAGAAAGGCCTCCTGTGAGCTCCTGCGAGCAGGGGCAAAGCTGGCAGAAGGGGCTGCTGGTTTTTCAGGGCACTGGCAGGACAAGACTGGATTTTAGAGGTGGTTTCCTCCCAAATCCACAGCAATCTTCTCAAAAGTTCCTTATGAAGACCCACTCCAGGTCCTTGAACCACAGTGGCCAGGCCTGTCTTCCTTCAGCTCCCTCCCGTGCTCCTGAGCTGTGGGTTTTGTACCTGTGATGGGTGATGAGTCCTGTGTGCTGTGTTAGTGGCTGTTCTAAAGGATTTGGTGTGTCCCCTGTGATGCTGAATCTGATTTCCAGCAGCTCTTGGAAAGGGCATGAACTGAAGGATAGCAGGGATAGGTAGAGGGCACTGACCATGGGGGAATCTTGATTTTTTTTTTCCCCTCTCTGTGTTCATACTGGAGTACCATTCCTGTAAGCTAAACCTCTGGACTGATTTCCTTTCTAAACTCAATTCCTGTAAACTCAGCATCTGCTCTGGGTTGTCTCCTCTTTGCTGCAGGTGAGACCTGTGGAGGAACAAGAAGAGACTGAGCTGTGACTGAACCAGGAGAGGTTGGACAGTGTCTGAGGATGGTGAGTCCATATCCTATTTCCTCTCTAAAGAAAGACACTGAGGGACTGGAGCGTGTGCAGGGAAGGGAACGGAGCTGGGAAGGGGCTGGAGCAACAGGAGCAGCTGAGGGAGCTGGGGGGGCTCAGCCTGGAGAAAAGGAGGCTCAGGGGGGACCTTCTGGCTCTGCAATCCCTGACAGGAGGGGGGAGCCGGGGGGGGTCGGGCTCTGCTCCCAGGGAACAGGGACAGGAGGAGAGGGAACGGCCTCAGCTCTGCCAGGGGAGGGGCAGGTTGGATATTGGGGGAAATTTCTTCATGAAAACGATTGCCCAGCCCTGGCACAGCTGCCCAGGGCAATGGGGGAGTCCCCATCCCTGGAGGGGTTTAACAGATATGTGGATGTGGCACTTGGGGACATGGGTTAGTGGTGGCCTTGGCAATTGGACTGGATGATCTTGGAGGGCTTTTTCAACCCTAATGATTCCATGATTCCAGTCTGCCTCTGTCCTCTGTGGGTGGTCTTGTTTTCTGTGTGTCCAGATCTTGTGTTGCTGCTGAATGCATGAGAAGAAATGCAAGAATGAGCAAGAAGAGTGCTGTAGTATTGTGTATTATATGTAATAATATAACACAGAGAGCTTTTATCACTGTCAGCAAGATGCTGTTGATAGGATACAATTACCCCTAAACCTGTTGTTGTAATATATTGGGGAAAAAAGGAAATAAGACTAGAAACCCCTCCTGTCTCCCTGGACTACTGACATTTGTGGATTTATTTTTTACTTTAAAACTTACTGCTGGGATTTCTCATTGTGTTCCTCTGTCACCTCTCAGTGAAGGATTTAACACCCATGTTAATAACAGCTCTGGTGCCACCAAAGTAGCAGAAATTTCACAAGAATTAGTCACAGAAAAATGTGGTAGAAAAGAATCTGAACCTCAGCCAAAGCAGCCAGATTGCTGATAAACTCGGATAAAGGGCCTCTAATGCCTCCAGCAAGAAATAACCCAAAATGCCAGGGATCTGCTGGGAGGGAAAAAAAGCTGGAGACTGGGAATGTTGAAAGATAATATGCTGAGAGTGCCCTGAGGGTGGTAGTTTGAAGAGGGGTGATCTGCATGTGGGGCTGTGGGTGGGCAGAGTTTGCTGCAGTGACACGGATTAGCATCAGCTCATTCTTCGTGCTCCCACTGCCAGGAGTGTGTTGTGGTGGGGGAAGGAGCGCTGAGGAGAACAGCAGAGACACTCAGAGGGCTGGGAATTCCAATTGAGGACATGAAAATTTAGGTTAAACATGTTAAAAAAAAAAAAAAGATAAAAATCTGGCAGAGTGCTCGAGGAAATCGTGACATCTCCTGAGGGATTGTCCCCCATGGGTTCTGTTAACAACTGGCATAGGGAGGGAAATGTGCTCTCTGCACTCTCAGCTCTAGTAGTTACACACACAGCATTTTTGGGGTAATCCCTATCCTTGTGCTCCCTGGTTTTGCCTCAAGGTCTCCCGTGTTTCCTGCTGGAAGAGCTTATCCCCACGCTGCAGGATGAGGAGCTTTCTCTGGGATGGAGAGGTGAAAGTAACACCTGCTTTGCAACCTGATAAAGGATCTTGCGCTTCCCCTTGGAACCCCTCTGGTGTCACACTGGAGGTGTAAAACCCAACAGCTTCTCTGGGGGGTGAGAGGCATGCAGATGTATCCAGATATGAATGAAAAAAAAAAGGGAATAAACACATGGAAAATGCATCAAAACGCCCTCCAGGTAACGTGGAGAAGGCCAGGCTGGTCAGACACCCCACTGACAGGACCACCAGGGGTTGCTGCAGGGGGAACATGGCTCAGGTGTGGCCCTCACCTGTCAGTTCTGCAGGGTCCTGATAAGCCAAAAACGATGTATTGATGTGTTAGGAGCCCTTGGTAGGTTTTTCATCCATGGATTCATCAGGCTTTTCAAAACCAAGACGTTGCAGCGTGTCAGAGCTGTGCTGGCTGCGTTTTGGAACCTGCCCCCTGTTGTTTTGGTGAGTCCCCAGTTCCTATAAAGGGAATAACAGTACAGTGTGGTGCTGCCTGGAGGCATCTCCTGTCCTTCAGCATTTTCAGTCCCCTTAGACATTTACATCCTTTCTTACTTACAAATTTTACATTCCCCTTAGACCTCTGAAGAGCTCTAGTCTTTTAAATTCTCTGCAGCAAAGCCACTTTAGTCCTTGTCACCCCTCCCTGGAGCTCTGTGTTTTTTGGGGTGTGCAGACTGGAACTTTGGAGTTATTATTCTTTTCTCTGTGCTCCTTTCCTGTGTCCTTTTCTGACCTGGCCCTTAGGTGTAACCACAGCTTGTTTTTTTCTAGACAAGAGCATTTTCTGCTCCTCATGAGTACCTGAAAAATACCCTTTCAAAGGCCTTTCTGAAAAAGACTTAGGGCTTTTTCATATTTTATTAAAATGTTCTTTCAATTTTTTTAAAAATATTATTTTCTCCTAGGGGAAAAAAAAACCCAACAAAAACCACAAAATCTCCACAACTCCCCTCCTCACCCACCATTTTGGGAAGGGACTTTACAGGCTTTTTGTCTCTCGTGGTAAGGGAGAGAAAGCAACTTGTAATTGCTAACTGGAGAAATAAGCACTTGCCTCCACCTACTTACCTGAGCCTCTGTCAGCAGCTGAAGGCAGAGAGAGCTGCTGTAAACCCCTGACAGGCTCCTTGGTGCCCTTTTGGGACCTCTCCCGAGGGCTGTGACTCCTGAGTTAAACACAGGGAAGGCTGGGGGTGGGTTGCTGCTTAATGGACGCTGCAGAATGTTGTCTGCTCAGCCAGGGGTGCTTTAGGGCTGGAGCTCTCCAGGGCAGGCATGCTGAGTGCTTCCTGAATTCCCTGTGATCACTGGAGGCAGAGGGCACAGCACCAGTGCCCTCTAGTTAGCAAGGGCATGCCCAGAAGCTTCTCCCTGACTCAGCAGCAGCCCAGATGTGGCCCAGCAGCTGCTCCGCCCTTTCTGCTGCACAGATGCTTAGTCGACTGTCAGTTCAGAGCTTGGACTGCAAGACCCTTCCTGCTTTTCCCCAGAGACCAGCTGTGATGGGAATGACCTTGAAGACCACACTAGTGCTGGTTTAATCCTTAACTCTGGCCAGTGGAGCCCTGGTACCTTAATACATTACTAAAAACTCACCTGGCAGGTCCGTGAGTGCAGGTGCTGCTGCGCTCAGTGCTCTCACTGCACGTACAGCTCCCGTGGCAGCATTCCCTCTTCCTACTGCTGGGAATACTGGGGCTGTAAACATCTGAGTTTCCATGACTGCTCTTACCCTTTGGAGGGGCCCATGACTCATTCCAGGTGGGGCTTTGCAGCTCAGCCCTCCCTTTTCCCCTCTTGAGGTGCACGGAGTCGACAGCCCATGACTTGTGCCCTTTTCTCCCTCTTCTCAAAGGTTTCCTGCTCCGTGTTCTGTTCCGTGCTCACCTCTGGGCAACTTCCTGAGCAAACACTAAATGCAGTATTACAGATCTCTAAGCTCTTCTGTCCTCCTCTGAAGAGGAAAAGACGACAACTCACCATCCCAGCCCTGATTTATGGGCTATGAAACAGTGACTTCTCTTTGCACAGGTTTAGGGGGTTATTTCTGGGAGGCCACCTCGGTGGCTCAGCAGCCTTCCAGTTCATCCTCAGGCTTTGAGGAAATGAACTGTTTTTGTAGGGGCAGACCTGAAACAAAGATGCCCTTTGTGCATCAGAAGTAGGGGAGGCAGAACAAGAAGTCCCTTTGGCCCCAGCTTGTCAGGTCCCTGCATCAGCTTATGGAGAGAGAGAGAAATACACGTCCGAGTGCAGTTCATCTCACCCCACTGAAGCAGCTGTCAAGCAGGAAGAGGAGAAATTTTAGATTCTAGGATGAGAAAAATGATACAAGTCTCTCCCTCCCCCTCCTTACCTGGAAAAAAGATCTAGCTGACCAGTTCCTACCTTGATCTTCATTAAAAAAAAAAAAAAATATTCAGACCTGGAAGGATCTAAACTGGAGTTTCCTGATTGCCCCTCTGCTGCCAGAGCTCCCAGCTGTCAGGCAGAGCTGCCCTGGCTGTTTTTGACTTGCTTCTCATGTCCTGGAAGTCCCTTCCCAGGGCAGTCAGCTCCTCCTGCCAATTTTCCTGCCGGTGCTCTCCAGCTGGAGGCAGATCAGGGCGGTCTGGGCAGTGGATGTGCTCCCAGGGACAGGGCTGCGCATTCAGATCCTGCCATCCCTTGCCCTCCCTCCTCTCTGTCTGCAGGATGCACCGTGCTGGGGGATGGAAAGCCCACCCTTCATCTGTAGAAGGGATGGATGTGGTGCCTTAAAGATTGTCTGTTCTCCCCCTGCCTCCACCTTCCACTAGGCCAGGTTCCAACCTGGCCTTGGGCACTTCCAGGGCTGGGGCAGCCACAGCTTCTCTGCCCAACCTGTGCCAGCGCCTCACCACCCTCACAGGGAGGAATTTCTTCCCAATATCCCATCCAACCCTGCCCTCTGGCAGTTCGAAGCCATTCCCCCTTGTCCTGTCCCTCCATCCCTTGTCCCAAGTCCCTCTCCAGCTCTCCTGGAGCCCCTTTCAGCCCTACAAGGGGCTCTCAGGTCTCCCCAGAGCTTTCTCTTCTCCAGGCTGACCATGCCCAGCTCTCCCAGCCTGGCTCCATAGAAGTGTTCCAGCCCTGTGATCAGATTATGGCTCTTCTCACCCTTTCTGCAGGGAACAGACTGCCAGCACCTGTATTTCACACGGGGGCTGGGCTGCCTCAGCTAATCTGTGAGTCATTCAGCAATTTGGGACATTTGCAGACCTTTGCTTGGGACAATTGTCAGGTTTGGAGAGGCTGAGCTGCAGATCCTGCAGAGGTGACCTGGCAGGGTGGGAATTAGCTGCTCCCTGACCCCCACCCATTCCCAAACCTGTGGAATGCTGGGCCAGCCATAGGCAAAACAATTCAGTTCAGGGTGTTGACTGGCTCAAGGCCATGAGAGAGATTCCAACATCCCTGTGCCTGTCCCCTGCTCCCACTACGGATTCCCTGGGCACTGGGAGCAGATGGCAGCTCACCCCTGTGAAGCCCGTGCTGCAGGCTGGGCTCTGGGTGCATGCAGGCTTGTTTCCATGGGGAATATCTTCTCCCTTGGAGGCTGCAGGATGGCTCCTTGAATGCCAGTCCTGTCTTTGCCAAGCTCGGTGTTATCTCCGAGCCTCCAAATCCCTTTGGGGACCCTCAGGAGAGGTTGCAAGCTGTTTACCTGCAGGGTGGGAGCAGAGGTGTCCAGAGGGGTGGGAAGAGCAGCACAGGAACACTGTGCAGTGCTAGTGAGAGGGAAAAGGGTTAATCCCTGCCAACTGCCCTTAAGAACACACTGCCCAGGTTATATTCAGCTCTGATTCCTCAGAGCCCAGAAACCTTTTGGGTTGTTGTGGCTGGGAGATGACGAGGGAGGTTTTTCTCTCTGCCTGCACGAACACACACATGCACGAGGAGGAGCCCAGTTGTGTGAAAATAACCTCCTCTTCCTTGGTGATTCGTGATAGTGGAGCAGAACTCAGCTGCTCAGCCGGGGAGGCATCCGAGGTGGCATTCAGGAAATCCCTCTGGCTAAGCCAGCTCAGGAGGCAGGAGCGCTCTGCGGTCCCGTGCTGGGCCACCCCAGCTGCCCAGCACCACTCCTGGCCTCGCCTGGGTCACTGGAGGAAAGGAGGGCAGGTATTTTGGGAACTGCTGAAGGAAGTGAAAGCAGAGTCTGAATCCAGTTCCTCCTGAAACTCTGTCAAAGCACTGAACTGCAGAGCAAGGTCTGCTTCTGCTCTGCACCAGGCTCAGCGCTCGGGCAGAAGTCTCTAAGCCGTGTGTGAATCTTTTTCTAATGCTAAAAGTACAGAAATATTTCAGTGAAAGCAGAAGGAGTTCTATTTGTGGGTGTTCAGGTCAGCTTAGGTTGGAAATTCAAAGTCGTGCTCTGACGAGCAGCCCTTTAACTCGGCGCAGCTGCGGCTTAGGGGGTTACAAAGGTCCTTCTGCAACTCGAGCTGCAAACAGGCCCCATGCCAGGCCCTGAACTGAGCCTCGGTCCTAAAAATCTTGCTGTGGGTCAGAGCAGACTCTTACCTGCCTTGTCCATGGTTTTGTGTGTTATAAACACTGGTCATGTGTTGTCTGCTCTCAGTAAGAATGTATGCTCAAAGTCTGCCTAAGAGACTCCTGAGCTTCAGCTGTTTCCCCAGACCTGCTGTGCTTCTTTTCCCTTGATACATGTCAGGAAAAAGAATAAATATTGACTTTACAGTGTTTATAACTCCACTTTCTCTCCAGTATAAAAAATTTCTTCCACCTTATGCTGCCTTGCTTGCTCAGCACACCTCTGGCATTCCCCTCAGAGAACCTGCAGGGAGCAGGGCACCTCCCCTGCCACTCACATTTGGCCAAGACAAATCCATAACCTCATCCTTAACCCTCTGTCCTCATCCACAACCCTCTGTTCTCCTTGTGTTTTGGTTTGTGGGTGCCAGCTTGAGTTAAATGCCCCTGAGGATGGGCAGTGCCTGCTGCTCACCCAGCCCACTCCATGTAAATGTTGGAGCGGGACAGAGCCGAGGTGAAATGGGATTTCATGGCTTGTCTCCAGGTGTGGTTGTATGTTCTTCCAAGTCTTTAATCCGGTGTGACCCTGGGCAGTCAGTGGGGTTGTTTTCCCAGCAAGAGAGCTCAGGGAACTGTGTTTTGCCCTGCAGTGACAGCAGGCAGCAGGTCTGGGTGTCACAAAGCTGTCCCGTGGCCAAAGCAGCTCTGAATAATCTTAACACTGAACAATTTTGCAGAGAAATGCCCAAATCTTTTGTCTGACTTGAGAAAAACCCTTTGAGATCTCATTGGTATTGCTGGGGAGAGCTGTCTGTGGTGGTTTGGGGGCAACCACATCTAAGAGGAGCTCAACAGCCACGGGCTGTGCTCTGTTTTGGATTTGTGTTTTGTTTTGGGGGCAGAAAGCTTGTGTGGTTTGAGCAAAACAGTTGAGCCTTGGAGGATTGATGAAGGGCCGGGATTTAATTTTACAATTGAAGAAAGAGATTCTCCCTCTGGCCCAGCGGTGGAGGCAGAGCAGGAGCTGATGGTAGAAATGGAGATGGTTTTGCCCAGGAAACCACTGTCCTGTGGCTTCTGGGATGGGCTGTGACCTGGGAGCTGTTTGCTCATGGTTTTGCAAGTAGTAAAGGTGAGTTCCTGGAGGGGCTGGGGTGGGTGGTGGGTGCTCAACCACAGCATTTCCTGCAGCTGTGTCTGTGAGCATTGCCAAAGGGGAGCTGGGGAAGCTCCCCATGGGAGCTGACTGTCCAAATGGTCAGCGAGGGAAACAGTGGCCCTGGGGAGCCTTGCCCACACCAGGGACTGAGCTCTGGCACGCGGGTGCTGGTGGGAGCTGGGGACTTGCAGCTGCTCCCTGTACACACAGGAGCTCCTGGGAAGAGGGAATTAAAGTCTTGGGAGTGTTCTGCAGTGAGCCAGCAGCAGGGCAGCCCCTTTGTCCTCATCTCCATGGCCATGCAGAGAGGACTGGAGGAGGATGGGGGCTCAGGGATGCAGTGGCAGGTCCTGCCTGAGCATCTGGGAGCACGGCTGGAGCAGAGGGGTCGAGGCAGAGGGGTCAGTGCTGAGCTGGAGGGCTTGGGGTGGAAGTGTCAATGCCAGGGTGGATGGCTAGGGATGGATGGCTTGGTATGGAGGCAGAGGGCTCGGTGCTGGGGCCGAGGGGTCGGTGCTGGGCCGGAGGGCAGAGGGTTGATGTCAGGGTGGGGGGTTTGGGGCAGAGGGCTCGGTTCTGGGATGCAAAGCCGGGGCAAGAGGACTCAGTGCCGGGTTCAGGGTCTCGGTGCCGGGCTGTGAAGCCGCCTTCCCGCTATTGTTCCCGGCGCTCCCTCCATCAGCGCGGCACGGGGCAGGTGCCGGCGGGAGCAGCGCCAGGGGCCGGGAATGTCCCTCCCGGGGCCGGGAATGCCCCTCCTGGGGCCGCCGCGCCGGGAAGGGCCGAGGAAGGGGCAGCGCCCGGCGGGGCCGCGGTCCCTGCGCCGCCCGCTCCATTTTCTGCCTCGCCTGTCAGCGAGACGCTCAGATGGCAGAGCCGCGCTCGGCCGCCTCGGGAGGGAGGAGGAGTCTGCCCGTCCTCCTCCCGCCCTCCCTCCATTGTCAGCGGCGGCGGCGGCACCTGCTCGGGCCGCCAGCGGCCGGGATGCTCCTGCCCTTCCCGGCGGAGCGGGGACGGGGACGGGGACGCTGCCGCAGCGCCGGGCCCGCGGCCGCAGCTCGGAGCCGCAGGGAGGAGATGCTGCTTGTGCCTGCCCGGCCCTGCTGCCGCCTCGGGAAATGAACATGAGTCTGCCAGGCCGCGTCTCCTGCTCCATGCTCAACTGCTTTGTAAGTGCTGCTTTTCATTGCCCTCCTCTCTCCTCCATGGAAGCGGGGCCGTAAGGCTGATGCTCTCTCTCTCCAGCATCCCCCGCCCTGGGTCTGCCCAGCTGGGCGTGGAGAGGGGGGATCCCCTTTCCTGGCTCCCGCCGGAGGACACGGTGGCCGGTCATTGCTGCCCTGCCCCGGCCCAAGGGCACAGCAGTCCCCGAGCCGCCCGAAGGCCCCGGCCACCGTGTGCCATGATGTGCCATGATGTGCCATGATGTGCCACGCCGGTCCTTGCCTGGAGCTGGAAAATTACCGTGGAGAGCATCCGACCCCAGGGGAGCTCCGCTCCCGCCATGGCTGCGGCGCTCGCAGGGTGTGCAGGACCCCTCCTGTGCTGGTGCTGCTGTGCTGGGAGGGCGTCCCGAGCTCCGCGGCTTTCATACCTTCGGGGAGAGGACTTTTCCTGCTCTGCTGCCCCTGCTGCAGACCCGCTCTCCGCCCCTCCCCGGGGGCCTCGTGGCCAAATGGGCTCTGAGGGCTTGGGGCGGCTTGTGAAGAGCGCGGGGCTCCGAGCCCCCGCCCTGCCGCTCGCCGGGATGGGATGTGGCAGCAGGAGATGCTCAGCCTCCCGCCCGCCCTGCGCCGCAGGCAAGGCGGGACTCAAGGACACCCAGGCCGGTGGAGAGCTCGGGCTGCCCTGTTCCAGTTCCTGCCGCTCACTGGGATTTCTCTGCGAGCTGCAAAGTGGAGATGGGAGATGTCCGCGCACCGGCACCGTCCCTTTGTGCCTCAGTGTGCGAGCCAGTCTGTGGCAGGAGGGGCCCTGAGCCCCCCGCAGGTGCTGTGCCCTGTGCCCATCACAGGGGGGGTGAGGAGGGGCATTGCCTTTCCCTCCAGCTGGGATTGATGCCGAGTTGTACACCAATTGTAAGAGCGTGTTGCAGGTTCCTGGGAGATGGGCTGGGGTGGGTCTGGTCACCCCCAGCTGAGGTCCAGGGAGCACCTCAGGCCACACTGTTCTTGTGGGTGACGAGGCCTCAGTGCCTGTCACTAACACAAAGGGATTCAGCATCATTTTAAATATTCCTGAGCCAGAAGGGTTGGTATCTCCTTTCTTCAGCTTAAAATTCAGGTTCTGTTTTGGGTGGCATAACCAGAAAGATATTTCATTTTAAAATATTACTCAGTGCTTACAGAACAGTGTTTCCTGGTAAATGCTGGAGCCTAGAGAAGCTACAGTTAGGAGGCATTCTGAAGAAAACATTCCCACACCAAAGACATGTGGAATTAACACCATCCTGGGCTCCCAGCTGTGAGCATCCGAGTGCTGCTCCTTCAGACAACACGGTGGTTTGACAGGGTCTGCAGGAGGGCTGCTGAAAATTGGCAGTGATATTTCATGCCAGAGCTCAAGGAGCGTTTGGACAACACTCTCAGGCACGTAGTGGGATTGTCTTGTGCAGGGCCAGGAGTTGGACTTGGTCTTTGCGAGTCCCGTCCAACTCAGGATAGTCTATGATTCTATGAGTGACTGAAGATTCCCAGGTCCTAAACTGAGACACACGCTCTACTTGTCAAAGATGGAGTGTCCAGGCTCTCTGTGTCCTCTCAGACCACCCTGAGGCCTCCATGGGCTTTCTGGGGTGTCCATCTGAGCAGTGTGGACATGTCCACTGGGACTCAGTGCCCTGCTTGGGTGCTGGCACCAGTCAGTAATGCCTGCTGTGAACTGAGTGCGCTCAGGTGCAGTTGTTGTTGGGTTACTTTTTCCACTTGAATGTTCTCCTCAAGAACCTTCAGGCTCTTGCCAGATTTTTTTGGGCTGAAAGTGAAAATGAAAACTCCTCAAAGAAAGCAGTCCTTAAGAGGAAGAGTTGGTTGAAGCTGGACTGTAGATGGAAACCCTCAGTGTCGTGGTGTGTCTGCTGTTGTACGGGGGAGGTAACAGGGGAACAGCTGATGTGACAAATTACTGTCACATCAGTCCAAGATCCTGTGTGTGCATCTACTTGGCTTTCCAAACACCACTCAGCTGGAAGAGGCAGGACTTGGAGACCTGCTTTGGCCTTTCACTGTGCTGTGGGGACTCTGCAACAGCCAGAGGAGATGCTGGGATCCAGAGGCACAACAGGCATTTCCATGCACAGGGATCCCCAAACTCCTGGGGTGCTGAGAGTATCCAGCAGCTTCAATTTTTGGCTTTCACAGCACGTGCTGACTGGGGCCTGTCTGACTGTGTGCTCTGTTTGCAATGCAGGGTGAGGAGGGCCCTCCCAGTTTGGAGTACATCCAGGCCAAGGACTTGTTCCCCCCGAAGGAGCTCGTAAAGGAGGAGGAATCATTGCAGGTAAGGAAGTCAGAACACCCAGACAGCTTTGGGATGTGGCAGGCTGGGCTCTGTAGGGCAGCTCTCCAGCCCAGGACAGCCTGGAGGCCACGGGCTGGCCAGTGCCAAAGGTCACATTTGGAGTGGTGAGTCCTTCCATGTGCTACCAGTCGTTCCAAATGCACCATCCCTGCCTTCCCAGCCCTACCAGCATGTGTACAGCACCTCCTGCCTCTGGGAAACGTGGCTGGAGCATGATGCAATGCACAGCCAGGCTGGGTATTCCCTGTCCTTGCCCGTGCTGGCAGCAAGGAACGTGCTGCTGCCTGTGTGTCTCTGCAGCAGGGAGATGTTCCCTGGGACAGGGGATTAGCTCAGTTGATTAGAGCATGGTGCTAATAGTACCAAGGTTGCAGGTTCAGTGTGGGCTATTTGCTCAGGTGTTGGACTTGATGATCCTTGTAGGTCCCTTCCAACTCAGAATATTCTGTACTGTCAGAGTGGGGCCGTGCTCGGTGCAGCGACTGCACTGCCTGCTCTGGCCCTGGTACACGTTGCTCCTGGCATTTTCCTGCTGCAGAGTGGCTGGAAGGAGACACCTCCATATGGTGCCAGCCTCCTGCTGCAAAAAGCCCTTGGAAGAGCCCTGGGTGCTTTGCTGCTGTGCAGCAAGGGCAGGAGCACAGCCCTCTGGGGTTTGGTGCTTCCTTTGGCATCATCCAGTGCTCATCGTCCTCCTCCTGGGGCTGGAGCCAGGCTCACCTTGTTCCCGCTGCTGCTGCAGTGTCTGAGGTTGCTCTGGGATCAGCATTGCCTTGGCAAAAGGTGCTGGGCAAAGCAAGGACTGAGAGGAGTTGGCTTGAAGGAGCAAGCACGGGCTGAGGAGTTGTTGGGCTCAAGGCTGCAGGTCTGAGGCCTTTGGGGGTGAAATGACTCTGAGCCGAGGCTCCTGGAGAAGAACAGGCTCTGCTTTAAGTCTTCTGTGTGGAGGACCATAAATCACCCCTCCCAAGGGTGATTTCCCTTCAGTAAATTGTTATTTGAATATAAAGTGAAGTGTCCAAGGCCAGGTTGGACAGGGCTTGGAGCAACCTGGGCTGGTGGAAGGTGTCCCTGCCCATGGCAGGGGCTTAGAACAAAATGAGCTCTAAGGTCCCTCCCAACCCAAACCATTGCACAACTAATTCTGTGATTCCAGGAGGATGCCAGTGGCTTGATAACAAGCTGTATTCAGGCACCTGCCGGTTTATTCCAGGATTTCCCTCTGTCAGTTCTTACAGCCTTTCCATCCCTTTCTAATCTGTCTCCCTTCTGGTGCTGTGTGAAAGAGCCACGTAAGCAGAAGAAACACATGCCAGCTAAAAACAGCTCTGGCAAGCATGCAGAAATAAACTGCAGAAATAAAGAGAGGATATTCTCTTCATGGCAAATAATTAATACCTTTAAAGGGTGTTCGGACACATGCCAGTCTAAGGTGGTTATTTTTGTACAAAGAAAGGAGAAGTTGTTTGTACAGTTACCACTTGAAGTCTGAAATCCAGGAAATTCAGGTTTTTAGACAGCACATACCCATAGAAACAAGCTAGAAATAAAGAGAAGGTGGTCTGACTTGCACTAATTACAGTGTAATGAATTGTACCATCAGCTGCCCTGTCTGGCGGGTTCCAGCTCTGGCTGAAATGATAAATCGTCGTGACATTTTTTGCATAATTGGTTGCCGACATCACCTGGTGTAGGTGGCATTCAGGGAACAGGAGGAGCCTGATTAGCTAAGGACAAAGGGCCCTGGTGAATTTTAGGCTGTTCTGCCTTCATTTTTTTAATATAAGGAAAGTCAAACTTGACTGTCTGCCAGGATCCCACATTTTAAAAATAGGTACGACATGTCCAGACTGATGAGGAGGAACACAGAGACGCTTGATTATCTAGATATTTAACCAAAAAAAAATCAAATCCAGGTAACCTTAGTGAAGCTTTGTTGTGGTTTAAGCAGGACAAGCTTCCTCAGTCATATAAATAACTATACAGAGAGATTCCCTCTGCCTGGTTAGCAGAAACCAGGCACAGCTTTGGTTCATTTGCTTACCTGGGTGGTGAGTGGTGGTGAGTCTTACAGTGATGATCATTTAAGTGGTGCAGGATCACATAGGTGACACTGCCCTGGGGCAGGGAATTCTGATCCATCACAGAATCATTAAGGTTGGAAGATTCCATTGCCCACCCTCACTGCCAGTTGTGCAGTGTGTGTGCTCACACCTCTCCTTCATAAGCGTGATCCTTCAGGAGGTGCTCTGGAGGCATCCTTGGGAAGCAGATCCATGTGTGGGGCTGGGCAGTGGGTCCCAGTGCTGTTCCATGCTGCAGACAGCTCCCAGGGCACGAGGAGCACGTTGCTGGGAATGGTTTCCCATGGGAGGTGCACTGCAGAGGCAGTGGGAAGAGCGGCTCTGGGAATTCCAGTGCACAAGGCTCCCCTTTCCTGGGGCTGGGCTGTGTGCTGCCTGTGTGTGGGTACTGACCCCGTGCTGTCTCCCTTGCAGGTGCCATTCACTGTGTTGCAGGGTGAGGGGGTGGAGTACCTGGGCCATGCCAACGACGCCGTGATCGCCATCTCCAACTACCGCCTGCACATCAAATTCAAGGATTCCGTGATCAATGTGAGCCTGGATCTGCCTGAACCGTCACCTCTCTCAGGGTTTCAGAGCAGGGAGGGGTGGGAATGACCCTTTTCAGGGGGCTGTGGCATGGGAAGGTGCCTCTCAAAGGATGCCAGGCCTGATGCTGCCTCTGGGCGTGCAGTTGCTGTTCTGCTGCTGTACTGAGGCGTGAGGATGGGGTTTTCTTCTGGATACTAATTAGGTCTTTCCTTTGCTGTGTTCTCTTTAAATTCAAGCTTCAACCTTGGTGGTTTTAAGGCTTTTGAGGTCTCTTGCAGGCCAGTTTTAATGAGACTTCTCACCAACCCACAGTCAGACAGTGGGAGCCTGAGGCTTTCTCTCACTGCCTCGACTTGCCACCTCTTACTGCAGCTGCTGTTCTGCTCAGTTACCTGTGCTTGGAGTCAGTAACTGGCCCCAGGTGGGAGATTACCCAGGGACAGAGCAGGAATCAGAGTAGTTATCATGGAAGGAGCTGCACGCTGAGTCATGAAGCTCCAGAGCCCTGGGAGTGGGTTTGTAGCTCCCGGTGGCAGCTCGTGATTGCTGCCGGAGCCGTGACTGAGCGTGAGGGGCCCGCGGGCAGGGCTGCTGGGGCCGCTGTCGTGCTGTGCCTTGTCATGCCCTGCATCTGCCCCTCTCCCACAGGTGCCTTTGAGGATGATGGAAAGTGTGGAGTGTCGGGATATGTTCCAGCTTCACATCGTCTGCAAGGACTCCAAAGTGATCAGGTATCCGCTGTAGTGCCGTGGGGCGGGTGCTGCTGCGGGCCCTGACCAGCTCTGCTGTCTCCCTCTGTGCTGCCGTTGGAACTGAGCTGTCCCACAGCCACAGGTGAATGTCCCCACTGAGGGGGATTCGCCTTTGTGCCTGCAGGTGCCATTTTTCCACCTTCAAGCAGTGCCAGGAGTGGCTGAAGAGGCTGACCCGAGCCATCGCCCGCCCTGCCAAGCCTGAGGACCTGTTTGCGTTTGCCTACCACGCCTGGTGCTTGGGAGTCTGCGTGGATGAGGAGGATCAACATGCACATCTCTGCCGTCCCGGTGAGCTCCTGCCTGTCCCCTCCCTGCTCCTCTGCCCACGACCACTGCAGTGCAGTTTTGCTGTTCACAAGCCCTGTCTGGCTGTGTCTTGAGCTCTGCTGCAGCCATAGCCCAAATTCACCTTGCTGGCTCATCCCGAGGCCAGCTGATGGCTGGATGCTGCAGGAGAACAAGCACAGTAAGAAGAATTATAGTTGTAAATATAATAAGGAACATTCTGAGCCAGCACCACAGAAGCAGCTTTTTCCTTTCTCCTTGTGAAGGAAGAAAACATCCCATGCTTTAGCTCTCTCACCATGATGATTGAGAGCTCAGGCAGCCCTGTAAACATTATCAGCTTTGAGGCAGCCTAATTAATATGAGCCCATCTGCATCTCTTCTCCAACACCCAGAAATGCTGTGACATTCCCAGGATCAGGTCTGTGGA
Source organism: Myiozetetes cayanensis (assembly GCF_022539395.1). Lineage (NCBI taxonomy): Eukaryota > Metazoa > Chordata > Aves > Passeriformes > Tyrannidae > Myiozetetes > Myiozetetes cayanensis. Next base: position 4,243,531 of record NW_026087522.1, on the reverse strand, counting down.
GAGCTCTGGCTCATCCTTACACAGGCACACATAAAATCTTTGAATCCATAAAGAGAACACCAGAGCTGTGCTGGTGCCCTCGTGTGGATTGGGAGTTTCCCTTCTCTGGGAACAAAAAGTTCCCTTGCAGCTGCTTTGTCTTATTCATGATTAAGCTGTTCAAAAAGGGATTGAAATGGGTGAGAAACCTGGGTTTAGGCTTCAAAAATGTGCTGATCCTACAGGAGAGCAGCAGTAGCCTGAGTGAAATGTCCAAACAGGCTGGGATAGAGGGATGAGATTCAATAGTAGAGCTCAAAGAGATACCAAAAATAAGCTGGTAGAGAAAAGGTAAATTCTGTGTCCTTATCATGCCCCAAACACCAGCAGTTGGGAGATACTTGCTGTCTTTCCTTTAGGGAAAACAGTATTCTCTAGTATAAATAAACTCACCTGTGGAAGTTGTTACTGCAGGGTATGACTGAGGCAAAGAGCTTTGCAGTATTTATTTATTAGCAGGGTTTGACACTGGAGCAACAAAGGCAGCCAGAATTTGTGAGGTGAGGCTAAAACATAAGAGAGCAAACCCTGAGTCAGTGTCTGAGAGCAGTCTGGAGGAAGGAACTGCCTGGGGTGGGTGCTCAGCACTCCTGGCCGTGGGATTCCCAAAGGCCACTTTGGAAGCTGTCACTGGCAGAAGGGCAACAGTGGATTAAATTAACTCCCCACACTCCCACAGTGACGTGGGGAGGCTGTTCCCATCCTGCTCTGTGCTCTGAGACGAAAGGTGATCTGACTTGACAAAATAAACAGAGGAACCCCTTTGAGGGATGAGTCTTTTTGGCTTGTGAAGCACCGTCCCTGCTGCCATCCAGCTGCCCTGGAGTTTCTCCTTGCCATGGACATGCTCCAAGGGCTGGAGCCCCTCTGCTCTGGAGACAGGCTGGGAGAGCTGGGGGTGTTTAGCCTGGAGAACAGGTGATCTTAGAGCCCCTTCCAGTGGCTAAAGGGGCTTATAACAGGAGGAGAGGGACTTTTTATGTTGGCAAAGAGTGACAGGAAAAGGGGGAGTGACTTTAAACTGCCAGAGGGATATTTAGAAGAAATTCTTTAATCAGAGAGTGGTGGGGCCCTGGCACAGGTTGCCCAGAGAAGCTGTGGCTGCCCCTGGATCCCTGGGAAGTGTCCAAGGCCTGTTTGGAGCAACCTGTGCTAGTGGAAGGTGTCCCTGTTCAGAGCCGGGGGTTGGAACTGTATGATCTTTAATGTCCCTCCCAACCCCAAGCAGCGTGGGATTCTCTCCAGCCTGGAATGGTTGCCACGAACATGTTCAGATCCCCTCGGTGCTGTCAGTAAATCCCTGTGCTCTGCTCTGCAGGAGACCACGTGAGGTACCGCTTTGAGATGGAGCTCGTGAGGATGGGCTTTGACTTGCAGAACGTCTGGCGCGTCTCTGACATCAACAACAATTACAAGTGAGTGTTTCACCACCAGGCTCTCCCCTCTCCCCTCTTCCCTTACTTTCCCTTCCTCATCCTTGTGCAGAGCAGTGGGTGAGTCAAACTCCAGCTAATCCTCCTTCCTGGCCTCGACAACCCTCAGGCTGTTCATTGTCTGAGCCAGATCCCTTTTCTTTCCGCCTTTCACATCGTGGAATTGCAGAAGGAAAACAGCCCAAATGTCAGAGCTAGGCAGGGAGGGTAACTGCTGACTCAGGTGGTTTATAATGATGTGGCTCTAATTCCTCCTGGAAGACATTTGGGAGTCTGGAGGATCCGTCCATCATGGGTTTGTCTTTCTGGTCGGTTGTTCTGTGACGTGACAAAACAGTTCTCATCCACTGGGGCAGCTGTTCAGCCTTGTGAGGAGCTGGGAGTGAGCCAGGGGAGAGCTGTTGGGATGCTCAGGAATCTGGGAATGAGCAAGGCTCGTTCAGTTGGAGCAGGAGGAGCAGGAGGGGTGATCTGCCTCCAACTGCTGGACAGGGCACATGACAGAGCAAGGACCAACAGCCACAAAGTGCAGATGGGGAGGCTCGGAGTGGACATGAGAGGAAAAATAAAGCCATTCCCCAGGATGTGGTGCTGGGTTGGGGCAGATCCCCAGGGGAGAGGGGTTTCTCCATCATTAAGGTGTTTCACATCTCAGTGTGTTGCAGGTGAGCAGGCAGTTGCAGTGGGGATCCCTAGAAGGTCTTTCCCACCACCACATCAGTGTTTCCAGCCTGTCTTCTACTGCTGGAGGAGCACAGGACTCTTGGAGAAGCACTGCTCCTCTCTTTGCAGCAGGTGGCATTAAGCCAACAGGATTTTATGAAGCTTTGATGGACATATTCATTTGTGCATTCCCTGTAATCCTTTTCTTGAAACCACTGGTATCCCTCAGTCTTTCCTCTCTGGCTCAGCCAGGAAAGGCATCCCTATCACCTGTGGACTGGACAGTTCCAGGTTTCTTTGGGATTGCCTTGGAGACACTGGACTGGGGAAATGCCAGTGGACTTTTGCAGTTTGCTGCCTGATCTCTCTGCCTTAAGAATGCAGAGATTTGGGTGGTGATTTACAGTTTCCCCTTTGTCCCCACTGACCACATCATTGCTTTGGAACCGGCCACATGACTTTGCATTTACGCTGTTTCTCCAAGGATGTCAAATAAAACTTGTTATCCTGAACTACTTGGCTTTGGAGGGTCCCTGCCCTGGGTAGAGTCTCTGCACAACTTTGAGAGCAGTCAGGCTTTCTCCCCTGCTAAATTTTGGGGTGTGGTTCCCTCTGACCATTTCACAAAGCTCAACTTCCATCGACCATCTGTGCTTCACTTCCCAGCCAGTAATCCACAGCCATTACCAACTTCTCTGAAGGCAGGTGTTTGATTTCCAACCCAACCAGGGAAGAGAGGACTTTGAAACAAACCTCAGCAAGCCTGGCTTTGCTTCCCTCCACCTGCCTGAGTTCCTCCCTGGGGATCCTGGCAGGTCCCAGCTTCCTGCAGACATCCTGGGATCTCAAGGGTGGTGTAATTGCCTTGTGCAACTTAAACCAGTTCTCTCTTGCTGCTGGGGGAGTGTGTCTTTAAATCCTGCCTTGGCTTTTGATCATAACCACCTGCCTCTATTCACAGGGATCAGGTTACTTTTTAACTGTTTATAGTCCTTTTATCTTTTATTTCCCTGCATTGGCAAAACAGTGTTGTTAAAGACAGGATACTCCAAGGCAATGGCTTTGTTCCTTGTCTTTCAAGTCTGTTCCGAAATGTCCTTATCTGGGAACTATTATCTTCTTCCTGGAGACAGCCATCATAAAATGAGAGCAATACAAGCTTATAACAACCACTCCTTCGGTCCTGATAAAAGTGTACAGTGATAATAAAATTATTACACGGGCTCTCCCTGGCTCCCACATCTCCAGGGATCTGTACACCCAGGGAAATGGGATCATTCCAACGTTCCCCATCTGGTGCACCCAGGCTGTCCGAGGCAGGAGTTGTTTCATGGCAGCCTTAGGTGGGTTTGGTACACATGTAGTTCCTTCAAAAAGGGAAAAAAACCCAAAACCTAAAACATTTTCCACCACTGTTGATGCTTGTTTTCAGGTTCCATCTTTTTACAGTGGTGGTTTTATTTGTTTTTGACTTTATGAGGAAAAAGCTGCCTGGAATTCTGTGTTGCTGCTTTACCCAGCTGGTGTTTCCTGCTTGTTTCTGGGACTGCTCTTCATTCATATTTTGTCTTATTTTGTTGCAATTCTCTATAAATTTTAATACTGTCCATACCACTGGAAATGTGATAATCAGTGTCCTTGATTGGATTTGCTGCAGGAGCATGTGAGCAATAATAATTCTGTGAGGACTATTAGTGATAAACGTGTGAAGGAAGAGCTTGAACAAGGCTCTGAGGCACATGGTGGCATTATTGGGATGTCCTGTGCCCAGCCAGGAGTTGGATTCTATCCTTGTGGGTCCCTTCCAACTCGGGATATTCCATGATTCTGTGATTTCTCTCATAGTTATCTTTGTGGTCAAAAGATGCTCCTGGTCCACAGGTGCCAATCTGTGTGGCTGTGTTGTTTCAGCCCTTTTTGAGCCATCAAACCTCTCAGTTCCAAGGATGTTTCCCTCAGTGGTCGGGCTCAGTGTGGTCCCAGAGTGTTCCAGGCCACTCCACCACAGGTGGTTCCCTCTAGGGCTCCCTTTGTGCTGAAAAATGGGTTTGGAGCAGGAGTCTGAGGGAGAGGAGCTGGGGGGGGCTCAACCTGGAGAAAAGGAGGCTCAGGGGGGATCTTCTCTCTCTCCACAACTCCCTGACAGGAGTGGGGAGCTGGGGGGGATCAGGCTCTGCTCCCAGGGAACAAGGGACAGGATGAGAGGAAACAGCCTCAGGTTGCACCAGGGGAGGTTTAGGTTGGAAACTGGGGGAAAATTCTTCATGGAAAGGACTGTCACACACTGGAACAGGCTGCCCAGGGAGGTAGTAAACTTCCCATCCCTGGAAATGTTCAAAATGTATGGATGTAGCACTTGAGGACATGGATTAGTGGTGAACACGGTGTTGGTGCTGACCTCATTGATCTTTGAGGTCTTTTCCAATCCTATAGTGGAATATATCCTATATCCTAAACAATCTTATATTTCTATATTTAAATAACCACCATATCTGTCAGCTCCCCCTCACCCTTTTCATTTTTACAATCAAGGGATCATTATCCCCTCTGAAAGTATTGTTAAACCTACTGAGTGGTAAATGCTGGGACAAAGTGATTTTTCAGTTATTCTACTTTGCAGCAGTTTAGGCCCAAAATAAGGGAATTCGGGGACTTCTGTATAATTTGTCTGGGAGCACCAAGAAACACCTGGTCAAGTTTATAAGATACTGTTAAGCCAGCGTAGTTACTTATCCTGGCTTTTCACTTCCTCTGTGATGTTTTTTGGGAATTCTAGCCTAGAAGCACGTCTGTTTGTCTTGACCTCATTGTCTGTTTCTGTGCACCCTGCTTAAATTTGGCTGAACTTTTTAAGGCTGTCCTGTTTCATTACCTGAATTTTATTGATTTCTGTCTTACTGTTTTCCTAAGTTTTAGTGCCTTAACTCTTGGAATGCTCCCGAGCCTCTCCTGGCCTGCCTCTGCCCAGTTTGGTGTAACACATCACCCTTAATGTTTCATTTGAGGCACCAGGGCACCGATTCTGTTTGCATTTCAATGAAACCCATTCTTGTATAGACTCATCTGTTCCAGAAGTCCCTGCAGACCTCACCAGGTGCTATCCCTTTCCACATTCCTGCATCCTCAGTCATGCTCCGGTGCTTCTCTAATTTCCTGTCCAACTTTACACGTGGAATCTGAGGCATTTCAGAGATGTCCAAGCCTAGACATCCTACCACAGACGTCCTGCTCTTCACCTTCTTACCTGACATCTTTAATTTTGCTTCCTAGATTCCTCACCCTGTTGTTTTTATCCCTTTACCAGCCTTGCTTTCTGCCTGGGGCTCTCAGAGGAGCTGTCTAGACACTGTGAAGTGCCTTTTTGCACCGTGGCAGGCAGTTTTTCACTAGCATCACAAACTAATGAATACTATATCATGCCTTTTGCCATCAGCTGGGATATCCTGGGCTCAGGAACACCAGCCCACCCTCTGGAGCTTGCTGGCTGGATGTTTTCACCCGTTTCACCCTGCTCCCCATCTGCCCTGAAACATTCCTGCTGAATGATGTGGGTTATAGCCTAGAGCTGGAGCTGCTCTTTGATGTTCCTTGCCATGTACCCACCTGTGTCGTGGGGGCTCAGCTGGTCCAGCTTCCAGGCACTGCTGTGTCTGAGCCTGCCCTCAGCCTGTGCTGAGAGCAGCAGGGGCAGGGCAGGACCTGCAGTAGCAAGGAAGCTCCCCCTGCACTCCTGGAAATTTGTGTGTGCTTCATAGAATCCCAGAATGGTTTGGGTTGGAAAGGGACCTTAATGCTCATCTCATCCCATCCCCTGCCCTGGGCAGGGACACCTTCCACTAGACCAGATTGCTCCAGCCTGGCCTTGGACAGAGCTGTGCCTTCCTCACAGAGAAATGTGTCAAGGTGACCTGTGTTCTGCAGGGTGGCAGTCATCATTTACCAGAAGCTCTGTGTGTACCTGGGTTTGCACCTGCTGCAAGAAAACCCAAAGCCCCACAGAAATTACTGACTGTTCCACTAAACCCTTCTGAACCCACATTCTTCAATCCAGAGGATGTTCACCCTTGGGAAGTACTGGGACACTTAGTACAGGCCCAGAGGTGCAGCCTGAGGTGAGAAGAAGTCGTCTCAGTCCCTCACAGCATTTTTTGGGTCACTTCTTACACGTTGACACTGTAGTGAGTCAGAGATGAAGAGCCAAAGTCCTGCATGCTGAGTTTGGGGAAAGGTGAGCTGCTCTGGGGCAGATTTTTGAGTGCCTAGTCCTCATCTTGCCTTTGTGCTTTCTCCTTCTCCAGGCTTTGTTCCAGTTATCCCCAGAAGCTGCTGGTCCCCGTCTGGATCACTGATAAGGAGCTGGAGAACGTGGCTTCATTCAGGTCATGGAAAAGGATCCCTGTGGTGGTTTACAGGTAAATGCAAACCCAAAGCTGTGCTCTCCCCCAAACCCACGTGGGCCTGCACAGGGTTGGGCAGCCAGGTGAGCAGAGCTCCTTGGGGCTCAGGAGCAAGCGGTGACAGCCAGAGCTGGGGGTTCCTTTTGCCTCCTACCTGAGAATGTGAGGAAAAGGTTCTTCCCCCAGAGGGTGGTTGGCACTGAACAGGCTCCCCAGGGCAGTGGGCACAGCCCCAAGGCTGCCAGAGCTCCAGGAGGGTTTGGACAACACTCTGAGGCACAGGGTGGGATTGTTGGGGTGTCTGTGCAGGGCTGGGAGTTGGACTTGGTGATCCTTGTGGGTCCCTTCCAGCTCAGGATATTCCATGATTCTATGAAATATTCCCTGGCCAACCTTCCCGAAATAATCCATAGAGTGGGATGTAGGAGGCCAGGCCAGTGGAGCAGAGCTCTGCAGGGTAGGGGGTGGTTCCTCATTAAACTTGTCTCCTGGGAGACTGATGTGTTTGAAGCCAACGGGAGGCTGTTGGAAAGGGGCACCCAGCCAGTTGTGCCTGGTGTAAAATTTACATTATGATTTCTAGCCTTAGACTCTGTGTTAGCAGCCACCAAATCCCAATAGAAAAAAACTTTTAAATATCACAGCTGCACAGCGAAGGAAAGTACAAAAGTCAGGAAACAAGCTCAGTGAATTTACGGATGCCTTAACTCTGCATCTTCGCGTCTCATGGCTTGTTAAATGCTGGCAAAACACCGTGTGTTGCTTCTAGAACTCAGTGGTGCAGCAGAGTAAGAATGAGCAGAGCTTATCTCAGGGAGCCTGTCCCTCCATGGAGCCACGTCAGCTAAGAAGTTAATTGTATTTGTGATTCCTTTTGCTAAAAATGGCCTGGCTCTGGAGCCTGTCCCAGTGTGCCTCCCCACCCGAGGGCAAAGCCGTGTCTTTTTCCTACTCCAACAATTATTTTGTTCCTTGCTTTATATCTCTGTAATGGTACCCAGTAATTTACAGGCTGAGCTGCAACCCTTTGCAGCCTGGGATCAGATTAGAAGATGCTGACGGGGGAGGTGACAAGATGGGACAAGTGCTTGCCCGTATGTCTCGCATTTTCCTGCACTTTTTTTAGCATTTGCCCTCAAGATTGAAGTGTTTTGTCCAGGAGGGTCTGTGAGGGCCGTGGCTGTTTCTGCAGTGCCTTGTGCTGTGTGGAAGGGGAAGAAAGGAAAAGCCTCACACTCAGCTCCTCCTCCTCACTTGGAGTTCAGGACAGACTGAATCCTGCATCCCAGGGACTGTTGGATAGACCTCAGAGCTTTTGGAGGGCAAGGCTGAACTCTCTGTGTGACAGTCACATCTGTAAAACATGCCACCAAAGGTTCCACATCATCAGATTTCTTTGAAAAAGTCCAATTTAGGCAAAACAGAAATTCAGGTCTCCATCTCAGCCCTCAGTGAGATGCACAGGAGCGATGCAGGAGCCTCTGGGCACAGTCCACTTCTAAATCAAGGCAGAGGATGCAATTAATTATTTAGCTGAGTGCAGAGGCAGACGGGCACGGCATGGCAGCCTCTGCTCAGCACGGCTCTGTCTGCACAGCCACCTTGAGGAGACCTTGGGACTGTGGCAGCAGGAGAGAGATCCCAACACTTGGCATCACCTGTGCCTGTGGTGCCCTGGCTGCCAGGGAGGCAGCGGGTGGAACAGTGGGCACTGCTCCAGCCCCAGGGCTGGAGCTCTCGGGCACTCAGATCGTGTCAGAATTTCAGATCATGCCACAGTTTTACAGAATTTCAGATCATGCCACAGTTTCAGATCATGCCACAGTGAGGTGGGAGTTTAACCCAGAGATCTGGGAAATGGAAGCACTTGCACACACGCAGCTCAGTTGGGAACCTTTAAGCTCAGCTCAGTAAACCCTCTCCAAACTCTTTCTTGTGTTTTAAGCCAAGCTGCTCTCTGTGTTGTGGATGAGCACTCCCATGGCGGGGAAATAACAGAGAGAGGGCTTGGGAGATCACAGAATCATGGAATGGTTTGGCTTGGAATGTACCTTAAAGATAATCTACTTCCAACCACCCCACCACCTTCCACTAGACCAGATATTAATTAATCCATTCGGGATGATTGTTGTGGCTTCCATGGCATGTGCTGACAGTATCAGATGTGCTCTAGCCTTGTGCTTGGAATGAATCTGGGAGGAAAAGCTCAACTGATAAACTACAAAGGCACTTCATACTCCAGCTTTGGATGTTGAAAGGGTCTTGAGTCATTAAAACTAAGCTGAAGTCCCTAAAGAATAACTTACTCCACGTTAAGTTAACACATTCCAGCACCTTCTGCCATTCCAGTTTCAAGATAGGAGCTTTTTCCTTTGAGGGAAATCTCCCCAAAAATCCCAAGTAGGAAAGGCCCTGAAATGCTTCCTGTGGGGAGATGTGCAGGAGAAGGCAGAGTCGGGCTGTGGGTGCTGCCCTGTGCTGGGGAGCCCATGGCAAGCTCAGCTGTGGTTCTGGTTCCTCCACTGGCACCTGCTGTACTTTGTGCTCGCTGGTGGCTTCACACTCATCAGTGCTGCCACATTTCCTCGTGTTTTTGGCAGGTCACTGTGTCCCTTGAAAGTCCCCAGCTGCTTTGGGAGTGCTCAGAGGTTTGTGCTCCCAAGTTTTCCGAGTTTAACGCGACTCTGGTGCTGTCACAGCATTGCCTGGATCCGGCTGCCCCACACGGCTGCCCTCCTGTGCCTTCCCTCCCAAAACAATGTCCTTGCATCCAAACAGCCTGCTGGGAGCAGTCCCTGGCATGGCACCTGCCTTTCCCAAAACGTGCTGAGGCGCTGTCTGGGAAAGTGCTGGTTGGCACAGGCCGGGGACTGTGGGTGGCTCACAAACAGGCTTGGAGATCACAGCCCGGTGCTTAAGTCCACACCTTGGCTCTGGTACATTTACTAGTATAAACAAAGCCTTTGCTGCTGCCTGTGTTATCCATCCCTGAGTGATCCTGAAGGCAGGAATAGATCTCCTGGGAGTGACTGCTCTCGAGTCACCTCGTGAAACAAAACGGCACCGAAAGCAAAGGACCCCACAGTGTTTCAACTTGGCCAAATGTGAATATTCTTTCTGTGGAAGTTTAAAGTCTTCATCACTATTATCTGTGAGATGTCATTCAGGAAACTACATAAACTGACAGAGAGCAGGGTTAGATGGGAAGAAATAGTTATACTGAGAAGAAATAGTTCCCTGGGAGGCTGGTGAGACCCTGGCACAGGTTGCCCAGAGAAGCTGTGGCTGCCCCAGCCCTGGAAGTGTCCAAGGCCAGCTTGGAGCAACCTGGGCTAGTGGAAGGTGTCCCTGCCCATGGCAGGGGATGGAATTGGATGATATTTAAGTTCCCTTGCAGCACACCATTCCATGATTCTGTGATCTTCAGAGAGATGCTGCAGGAAGGGTGGTGGGATGGGCAGGGCAACAAATGGGACAGGGATACAGGTGTTCTTTCCTGGGGCATCTTTGGAGCAGCTGGGATCTTAGATTTCCTACACCCATTCAGGAGAATGGGTGACTGTGTGTCCTGGTCACTTGGTGGGCCTGCCACCAAGAATTTTGGAATGTATTTTGGAACAGTTTGTTCTTCCACACTGCACTGTGGCAGTGAGTCCATTCTTTGTTTTGGGCATTGTCCAAAAACCACTTGTTTTTCTGAAAGGTATGGCATGACCCCTCCAGTGCTTGCTTGTGTTTCTCTCAGGGGAAAACAAGACTAATCTTCCAAACTCACCTTTTTTTGTCTTTTATGACCTTTTATACTTCTCTTCCATTCTTGCCCTTCTCTCATGGTGGGTGGTTGTGTCCTGCTTAAGTTGGTCCTAAAGTGAAGCTCTTCTGTACCTCTGCCTTCTCTGGAAGTTTGAGTATGATATGATCCTTTTTGAGATGGATTAGTGAAATATTTGTGTCGTTTTAAGATGGGTTAAGATGTGAAGCCATGATGCTTTCTGTCATATTCATTTCCCAAAAACTGTTACCACAATCTTAACCTTTCTGCTTCTCTTGAGCAACAAGGCTTTTTCAGAGCTCCCTGGTGACTTCCAAGCCTTTGAGATTTTTATCTGCTGGTTTGCACTGAACTGCTCCATGTCATAACTGGGGTTATGTTTTGATCATCTGTAAATATTCTTCACTTATTAATACTAAATTTCAGCCTCTGTTTTTATCATGTGAGAGCATTTGCAACTTTTTCCAGGCAGCCACAGAGTCTCCTGGGTCATTCTCTGTCACCAGCATCTTTGTCACTTCATGGTCCCTTCCCTTTCCAGGCCATTTGTGGGTGACTTGACCAGTGTGTTGCTGTGAAAAATGAACCTATTCCTACTTCAGGCCTCCAGGGAGGCGTCAATAAGCAACAGCCAGGGTAGGGTTCACATTTAGGGGTTGTTGATAAACACCAGCTCAGGCCTCCACCCAGAAACTCCCCAGTCTGATGCCGAGTGAGCTCATCTTTCCAACATACAGGTGATAAGTGAAATGGTTTAACAACCAGTCCATAATTTAAGGGAGGAAAAAGAGAAGGGGAGAGCAAAACAGCATTAAATAACGTGGAAGGTGTCCCAGCCCATGGCAGGGAGAGGAACAAAATGATCTTTAAGGTCCCTTCCAACCCAAACCATTCTGGGATCTTGTGGAATGACTGGTGGGACTCTTAGGGCTGGTTCTGTGCAAGGCTAAGGGTTGGATTCTGATCCTCGTGGGTCCCTTCCAGCTCAGCACATGCTGTGATTCTGTAGAATAGTTATTATTTTCCCAAAGTACAACCATAATAATTTAAAGTTCTTCTCTCTGGTTTAATATATAAATACCTATTTATATATAATAATATGTATTTTATATTTTATATATTTATAGATTACATAGTATATATTATATAGTATATATTTCTATCCATAAGTTGAAGGTTGGACTTGATGATCTTGGGAGATCTTTTCCAACCGTAATGATTCTATGATTCTCTATTATTTTAAATAAAAATGCAAGGCTAGTGTGGCCTCTGTCAGTGCTGTAGTCATGAATAATGGTTATTTGAGATTCCCTGCCCTGTTTCAGCACTCGGTGCAAGAGTCACACAGAATCCCAGAATGTGCTGAGTTGGGAGGGACCCCCAAGGATCCTGGAGTCCAACCCTCAGCCCTGCACAGGCCCAGCCCCAAGAGTCCCCCCCTGTGCCCCAGAGGATCATCCAAACCCTCCTGCAGCTCTGGCAGCCTTGGGGCTGTGCCCACTGCCCTGGGGAGCCTGTTCAGTGCCAACCACCCTCTGGGGGAAGAACCTTTCGCTGAGATCCACCCTGAGCCTGCCCTGACACAGCTCCAGCCATTCCCTGGGGGCTGTCCCTGGTCCCCCCAGAGCAGAGCTCAGTCCTGCCCCTCCTCTGCCCCTCAGAGTCAGCACAGCAGACAAAGCAGCTGCAGCCAGGAGGTCGCTCAGGTGCTGGCTGTCCATGGGGCACATTTCCTGGGTGTTCCCTTCCCTCTCCGGAGGGTTCCTCAGTCTCCCCTTCCCCCGCAGACACGTGCGCAACGGGGCGGTGATCGCGCGGTGCAGCCAGCCCGAGATCAGCTGGTGGGGCTGGCGCAACGCCGACGACGAGTACCTGGTGACGTCCATCGCCAAAGCCTGTGCCTTGAACCCCGGGGCCAAGGCGGCCGGCGCGGCGCCGCACGCCGGGAGCAGCGACGGCAGCGAGGCCTCCGACGCCGACTTCGGTGAGGCGGCCCCGCCCTCCCGCGCTCCCACACGCTCCCAAACGGGGGGATCAGAGCTCCCAGCACCCCCACACTGCTCCCAAACGGGGGGATCAGAGCTCCCAACACCCCCACGCTGCTCCCACACGCTCCCAAATGGGGGGATCAGAGCTCCCAACGCCCACACTGCTCCCACACGCTCCCAAACGGGGGGATCAGAGCTCCCAGCACCCCCACACTGCTCCCACACGCTCCCAAACGGGGGGATCAGAGCTCCCAACACCCCGCGCTGCTCCCACCGCGAGCTCCGCCTTTGGCTGGGTGGGCAACCTGGGGGCCCTGTTGTGCTGTGTGTCCCTGGGATCGCTCGGGGTGGCTGTGGGAGGGAGGGAGGGAGGGAGGGATCAGGAGCTCAGCCCGTGTCTGTCCCAGCAGACTCGTCCCTGACGGCGTGTTCGGGCGTGGAGAACGCGGGCACTCCTCAGAAGCTGCTGATCCTCGACGCCAGGTCCTACACCGCGGCCGTGGCCAACAGAGCCAAGGGAGGCGGCTGCGAGTGTGAAGGTACCGAGCACATCCCACAGCACCTTCCTCTTGCACCTGCCTTGTGGTGGGTCCTAGAGCACAGCTGGGGGTCGGGTCAGCATTTTGGTACCTGGCCTCTGGGATTATGTTCCCACAGAGGGATCTGGAAGGGCTGGATCAATAGGTCAAGGCCAACAGTAGGAAGTTCAACAGGGCCAAGCTCCCTGTTCTGCACTTGGGTCACAACAACCCCATGAACACTCCAGGCCTGGGGCAGAGGGACTGGAAAGCTGGGAAAGGACCTGGAGGTGCTGGTTGGCAGCAGTGGAACATGAGCCCAGGTGTGCCCAGGTGGGCAAGAGGCCAAAGGCACCTGGGCTGTCCCAGCCATGGTGTGGCAGCAGGACCAGGGCAGTGACTGTCCCCTGGTACTGGCACTGCTGAGACATCTTGAATCCTGGGGTCAGTTCTGGGTCCCTCACTGCAAGAAAGACATTGAGGGACTGGATCATGGGCAGGGAAGGGAACAGAGCTGGGAAGGGGCTGGAGCAGCAGGAGCAGCTGAGGGAGCTGGGGGGGCTCAGCCTGGAGAAAAGGAGGCTCAGGGAGGACCTTCTGGCTCTGCAACTCCCTGACAGGAGGGGGGAACTGGAGGGAGGTTGGACTCTGCTCCCAGGGAACAAGGGTTGGGACCAGAGGAAACAGCCTTAAGTTGTGCTAATAACCATTACTGGGAAAATTTCTTCACCCAAAGGGTTGTCCAGCCCTGGCACAGCTGCCCAGGGCAGTGGTGGAGTCCCCATCCCTGGAGGGATTTAACAGATGTCTGGATGTGGCACTTGGGGACATGGGTTAGGGATGGCCTTGGCAGTGCTGGGGGAACAGTTGGACTTGATCTTGGAGGTCTTTCCCAACCTTAGTGACTCCATGAAGACCAGAAATGGTGTGTGAGGGGACAGCTGCACTGAGGGTGTGGAGGCAATTGCTGTGGTGGCAGCAGAGTTGGACTTGATGATCCTTTCAGGTCCTTTCCCACTCAGAATATTCTGTAACTGCTGTGGCTGTCTCTGAATGTTCCTGTCTCTCATGTCAGAGTATTACCCCAACTGTGAAGTCGTGTTCATGGGCATGGCCAACATCCACTCCATCCGGAACAGTTTCCAGTATCTCCGTGCTGTCTGCAGTCAGGTGCCAGACCCCAGCAAGTGAGTGACTGTTCTCTAGCTGACTTTGATGTTGCCATATCTGTCAACGTTCTGGGGGGTTTTTTCCTTCCTTTCTCTGTTTTCCTCTCCGAGGTCTCTATGCCCAAAAATGGAGGGATAGGAAAGTGCTCACAGTGCCTGAATGCTGCTCATTTTGATCCATTAATCCGAGAGGGATTGCGGCACTGCCTTGGTGCCACTTGGTTCTGTGTGTCCCCTGAAGGGTTTCTAAAAGATGGCTGTGTTTTAGAAAAATTGAATTAGGGATTGAATTCTTTGTCCTTCTTCCCAGGCTGCCTGGCTCCTCTGGGACGTGTTATAGAAAAGACTGATTTCCACTGAGGATTCCAAAAGGACCGAAGATAGATTTGATTATTTTTTTTTTCATGGGAGAACTAAACAACCTTTTTTTTTTTTTTTTTTTTTTTTTTTTTCCCTCTTCCAGCTGGCTTTCAGCCCTGGAGAGCACCAAGTGGCTGCAGCACCTGTCTGTGATGCTGAAGGCAGCAGTGCTGGTCTCCAGTGCTGTTGACAGGGAAGGGCGTCCAGTGCTGGTTCACTGCTCTGACGGCTGGGACAGGACCCCGCAGATTGTGGCACTGGCAAAGATTCTCCTGGACCCTTACTACAGGACCATGGAGGTAAGACTGTGCTCTGCTGCAGTTCATGTCTGCTCAAAGGCAGCTTCTGGCTCAGAGTCCCCGTGGAAAGGAGCAGGGTCACGTTTGGGAATGGGTTTAATGGCATTTCCAAGCTGCTGTTGTGGGTGTTGGGTTTTCCCTGTTCTCTTCCTGCCTGTTTCGGGTGAACTGTTCCTCACTGCTCTGCCCAGCCTGGGGAAGTGCTGTGGGAAATAACATCTTGTGCTCAAGGTTCAGCTACTTCCCTACTCTTAGTTCTCCAAGCTGGTTATTGGATAGAAATAACAACTGTTACTTTGTGTCTGGAAACCCCTGACACTCAGGGAGCTTTGCTCCCAAACCAGCCACTGCTGCAGCCTCCTTCCCAGCTCTTCCCAATCCTGAGTTTCCTGGTGGATGAGCCTTGCCTTGTCCTGCTATGTGCCCTCAGCAAAGTCTCTGCAGTCGTTTTTCTCTTTTACTCACAGGGTTTCCAGGTGCTGGTTGAGTCAGACTGGCTGGATTTTGGGCACAAGTTTGGGGATCGCTGTGGGCACCAGGAGAAGGTGGAAGATCAGAACGAGCAGTGCCCGGTTTTTCTCCAGTGGCTGGATGCTGTTCATCAGCTTCTGAAGCAATTTCCCTGCCTGTTTGAATTTAATGAAGCTTTTTTGGTAAGAACTGCACATGCAAACGTGTCTTTATCCCAGATGTGAGCAGAGGCAGAGGGAAGGTCATGATGTTTTAACAGTGTTGGGGTTGAAAGAAAACAAATCTGCAGAACCCAGGCGATTGTTCAGTGATTGTAGAATCCCAGAATGTGGGTTGAAAGGGTCCTTAAACATCATCTTGTTTCAACTCCCCTGCCATGTTCTAAGCCCCGTCCAACCTTGGCCTTGGACACTTCCAGGGAAGGGGCAGCCACAGCTTCTCTGGGCAGCCTGTGCCAGGGCCTCCCCACCCTCACGGGGAGAATTTCTCCCTAACATCTGATCTAAATCTCTCCTCTTTTATTTAAAAATCCTTCCCCCATGAACATGCCCATGCTAAAGGGTTTAGATTTAGGTTTCCCTGAATCCCTTCTTCAGGTCTCTTTCCAGCCCAGGGAATTCAGATGCCAGCACTGATCAAACCACTGGTTTGATTTGCATATCTGAGAGCTGTATAAGTCTGAAACATTTCAAAACAATAAATTAGGGAAAAATTAATCTCTGCCTTATCAAATAATTGCAGGTGAGGGTTATAGAGGGATGGGTTTGGTGTCAGTTGAGTGTTGCTTTCACTTCAATCCAGGTGATCCCTGTACTGTCCCTGTCCTGCTTTGTGTGGAAGCGAGGACAGCAGTGGGGTCACCAGTGGGGTAGGCAGTGCATGAGCCATCCCAGAGGAGAGGAAGACATGTCCCCTGTGGACAGCAGGCCCCATTTCCTGATGTTGTCCCTTCCATACCCCAGGTGAAGCTGGTGCAGCACACATATTCCTGCCTCTACGGGACCTTCCTGGGGAACAGCCCCTGCGAGCGGGAGATGCACAACATCTACAAGCGCACCTGCTCCGTGTGGTCCCTCCTGCGGGCCGGCAACAAGAACTTCCACAACCTTCTCTACATGCCAGGCTCTGAGCAGGTCAGTACAACTCCTGGCCCAGGTTCTTCCCCCTGCCAGGCCCCAGGGAGGGTCTGGAGGGGTTTCCTTTCACGCTCGTGTCTGACCGAGGCGGTTGTCGCAGGTGCTCCACCCCGTGTGCCACGTGCGCGCGCTGCACCTCTGGACAGCCGTGTACCTCCCGGCCTCCTCACCACATCCTCTGGGACAGGAGGACATGGACATCTACATGCCCCCCGGGTCTCAGAGCCAGGAGTTCAGCGGCAGGTGTTTGGACAGGTAAGAGCCTAAAGCTCCAGGCCCAGCTTGCTGCCTATCCACAAACCTTCCCTCCCTCCTTGTAGTTCCTCGGGTTGACCTGTGCTCATGTTCCCTGTGGGAGCGAGAGCAGTGTGCCAGCCACCTGGAGAAGGAGGTGTGCAGCTCCCTGCTGCACCTCAGAGGCAGACAGCAGAGGCCACACTGCAGCGTTGTGCATTTTGGCTCATGCAGCTGCACCGCCCCTGCCCATGAGCTGTGATTATTTGGAACATTTCCCTTCCCTCATCTCAGGTTTCACTGAAACTGGGGAAGTTTCGGGGGGGTTTGTTGTGAGATTTGCTTTGCTTTTGGGTTCTAGATTACCAAAGACACGATCTGTGGATGACCTGCTCTCGGCCTGTGACTCCAGCAGCCCGCTGACCCGCACATCCAGTGATCCCAACCTGAACAACCACTGCCAGGAGGTCCGGGTGGGCCTGGAAGCCCGACATGCTGCCACCGAGGGGGCTGACAGTGCTGTGGTGGCCACAGGGGAGGCACGGCAGGTGGAGGAGAAGGAGGAGAACCCACCCCTGCAAGGCAGCAGCCGTGCTGAGCAGGAGGGGCAGAGCAGGCAGCCGGGCAGCAGGGCTGCTGTGCCAGCCAGCAGTGTCCCTGTGGAGGCAGGAAAGGGAACACACACAGTGGAACTGGATGGCACAGGACCAGCTCCAAATCCTTCTGGACAGGAAAACGTTGACAAGGTTTCTACTGGTTCTGGAAAGCAGTTAGAAACCCATCCCCAGGAGCCTTTGAAGGCTGCTGGCACCGTGTCCAGCGGAGGAGGCTGCCCCAAGAGAACCACAACCCGCCAAGACATTCCCAGCCAGGAGTCCCTGGCACCAGGTGCCCCTTCCCAGGACATGCCAGGCCCTGCTCCGGGCATCCCCTGCCCAGCTGCAGACAAGGGCAGAGCTGAGGGTGGGCGGAGCGTGCCCTGCGAGGAGCCCGGCCGGCTGGGCAGGGTCCCGCTGGAGCAATGGCGCAAGCCCATCTCCCAGAGCCAAAGCAGCGAGTTCTCCTTCCTGGGGTCCAACTGGGACAGTTTTCAAGGCATGGTGACATCGCTCCCCAATGGGGAGGCTGCCCCCAGACACCTCCTCTCCTATGGCTGCTGCAGCAGGAGGTTGAGCAGCAAACCCCTGCGTGCCCCGGGCCTGTGCCTCAGCGGCCCGTGGCCTGCCAGGGAAGGCGGGAAGCCCTCGGCCTGCGCTGGCCACGTGGGCACACACTTCGGGAAGCCCAGCCGTTCGTGGCTGCCCTGCCACCTCAAGCAAACCTCCGGTCCCAAGCACATGCCGCCAAAATGCCCCTCTCCTGTGCCTCCTGTGTACCTGGATGACGACGGGCTGCCCTTCCCCACGGACGTGATCCAGCACCGGCTGCGGCAGATCGAGGCCAGCTACAAGCAGGAGGTGGAGCAGCTGCGCCGGCAGGTGCGGGAGCTGCAGCTGCGCCTGGACATCCGCCACTTCTGCGCCCCCCCAGCGGAGCCCCCCATGGACTACGAGGATGACTTTGTGAGTACTGGCCCCTCACGCTGCCCCCTCCACCCACAGCCCCTCGGGAGGGGGTGGGTGAGGTTGTTCCTGTGTTTCCCCAGCCCTGTTCCCCTCCCATGCCTGTCTCCTCTTGCCATGCAGAGGTATCTCTGCTGCTTGAGGGCCAAGCTCCTACACACCGATGGAGGCTTCACCTCTTGATTTGGGGTACCCTGGAGCCACCCAGGTGTGGAGTGGATGGGGTTGGATGGAGTTGCCCTGGAGTGGATGGGGTTGGTGAGCTGGTCTCGTTTTGCAGACATGTTTGAAGGAGTCGGATGGCAGCGACACGGAGGATTTCTGTTCTGACCACAGTGAGGACTGTTTGTCAGAAGCGAGCTGGGAGCCTGTGGATAAGAAGGAGACTGAGGTACGTGCCCCACTGCGGAGCTGGGATGCAGCGGGAGGGAATGTTCCTTTGCAGCTGATGAGGGTGGGTACAGCAGCAGAGCGAGGCAGAGAGCAGCCACCCGGCTCCTTATCCTCTGGCTGCTGGTGTCCCAAAGCCACCCTGGGGCTGTGCAGAGCTGTGGCTGGGGGGTCCCAGACTGGGAGCTGACTTGGTGTCTCCGCAGGTGACGCGATGGGTTCCGGACCACATGGCCTCGCACTGCTTTAACTGCGACTGTGAGTTCTGGCTGGCCAAGCGGAGGCACCACTGCAGGTAAACAACCCCAGCGCTCTGGCTCTGCTCCCCTCCTCGGCCTGGCGCCCACAAAACGCTCCTCTGCCATCTCTGCTCCCTCCAGCTCCCAGCAGAAGGTTTTAGGTCTTTCTGTTCTGTGTCAGGCCTCATCAGTTCCCTGCAGATTTCCATTCTTCGTGTTTCTTGTTTCTGTTTTTCCAAGGCCTTTGATCCCTCTCCTGAGCAGCAATGCCCATGGGTGCCTCTCTGCTCTAGCAGTTTGCTTGCATGGCAGACCACAGTATAAGAAACACATTTACAAATCCTCAGTCAGGCCAAAGCTTCACCCCACCCTGGGCCCTCTGTGCAAGTTCTGCTGTGGTGTTCCCAGCTCTCTTCTCACTGGTTTTCTTGCTCCTTGACAGGAACTGTGGCAACGTGTTCTGTGCTAATTGCTGCCATCTGAAGCTGCCCATCCCTGATCAGCAGTTGTATGACCCTGTCCTCGTTTGTAACTCCTGTTATGACCACATCCAAGTGTCTCGTGCCAGGGAGCTCATGAGCCAACATCTGAAGAAACCCATTGCCACAGCTTCCAGCTGAATGCCAGACAAGGGACCTGTCAAAGCCCAGCCTTTTCTCTCGTGGGTTTGAAGGGTGACTCTGCCTCCAGGGTAACTGTGAAGGCCTTTGGTGCAACACTTGAACACCAAGCTCGAATGCACTGTCTGCAGCAGCCTCACTGCCAGGCTGGAGCAGAGGAGCTCAGATCAGAGAGGACGGGGTGTGTCCCCACTCCGAACCGGTGGGCCCGTGCGTTGCAGTCCTGACGACCCAGGGCCGAGAGGGGGTCGCAACCTCTTCCTTTTGTGGGCTGGAAAGCAACGTTTTCACAGCTCTTGCCTGTGCAAAGCCCCCCCAAAGCAATAGAAAGGCATGTTTAGAACCACCTCCCCCTCCAAAGGCAGGCTGCTGTACGAGAAGGAAGAGGGGCAAGGCTCCCGGTGGGCCCGCGGGCGTCGGAAGGGCCTCAGCCTGGAGCAGATCTGCAGATTCTCTTTCCATGAGCGTGATTTGCGATCAGCTTGGTGAACAAGACTCGTGAGCCATCACTGATTGATTTTCTCTTGGGCGTTGAAGAGAAATTCATTCTGGCTGCGAGGGGGGCCGAGCGGGTCGTGCCCGTTTTGGGGCTCCGCTGGGATCGGTGGGCGCACTTTGGACTTTGCCCCTGCCCCCCACGCTGTGGGGAGGTGGGAGATTGGCTTTTCACTTCTGCTCTGCCCGTCTGCTTTGTCTGCGGTCGTGTCACAGCCTGGTGCTAACACAGGAATGGCACCCTGATCCTCTCCTGGCATGGAAACAGAACTCGTGTTCCTGTGTTGCTCCTCCTCCCCTTTTCTGCCCTCAGCTCTCCACTTCCTACTGCTCTTGATCCTGAAAACTTGATACCTTGAGGGTATAGGCCATAATGTGTTGTTTTACCTCCTGGAATGTGCTGTCTGGTGTATGTGAGGGTTTCAGTCCAAATGCTGCTATATATTTCTGTGCACTTAATGTAACCCGAAGAAGGGAGAATGAAGCATCGATACCAAAACAGGGGTGGGGAAGGACTGGCTGACGTAGACACTACGGTCTGTGCTTTTCACTTTAGGGTGTACAGCCAAGCTACAGTGATAACCATGACGTGTGGCATCTGTTCAGTGGTGGAAACAATCTCTCTGACTTGCCCCAGCGCTACCTAAAATGCCTCTTGAATTTGACTTCTTTTTTCGTCTCTCCTGTACAGTGGTCAAAGTTCAGAGTTGCCAACTTGTAATTGCCTCTCTGCTTCTCCTTTGAATTTGAGAGCAGGAATCCCAACTCATCTTTAAGGACAAGGAACTGGGTTTAGAAAGGAAGAAAGGTTTAGAAAGTGGGCCTCAGTGGGCTTGTAACCTCTAGATCCCTCGGGGAGCATCCATCCTGCCTCCTCTGCAAGGATGTTAGTGAGGAAGAAGAGTTTGAAAATAGGGCGTTTCTCTGCAGAAATGCAGGTTTTCTTGCCAGTACATTGTGCACCTCAGGAGCTGAGGCTTGGTATGTGGCAGGGAGGACCTGTGAGGACATTGGTCTGCCAGCAAGGTGAAGGACTTAACGCTGTTGTGACCTCCCAGATTTTTTTGGTAACGATTTACCATCTCCATCAGAGGGAACGGAATAACGACCCTTTCCTGCACTTGGACGTGTCAGCCTCTGGTTTGGTGAATCCCGACGCGCAAGCGAAGCTCACCCTCTGAAGACCCTGTACTTTACTTGGACTCTGCTTCTTTTCCATACTGGGAACAACCGACACGGCTTTGGGAAGAGAAGGCTCCTCGCTTCAGATTCTCCCCTGCCTTGTACCTTGCAGTCATTGCCAGACATGGGAGCGTGACCATTTGGGCCGGCAGAAGAAACTGGATTTGCTCCTGTTTTGCACGTGTTGGAATGACTGCAAGCAATAAGGAAGCCAGAACTAGGTACTCCTGGCCCTGCTGTCCAGGCCATTAGTCCAAACTGCTTTTAGCTCTCGTGAGTTTTCAG
This sequence comes from Myiozetetes cayanensis, assembly GCF_022539395.1. Lineage (NCBI taxonomy): Eukaryota > Metazoa > Chordata > Aves > Passeriformes > Tyrannidae > Myiozetetes > Myiozetetes cayanensis. The sequence goes on along the minus strand of NW_026087522.1, from coordinate 4,222,279 downwards.
CATCACAATGTGCTGGCCAAAAAAACTCTCCAATCAGTTCGATGGCATTGTGACAAACGAAATGTGCTGTACAACTCAATACAGTCGAAATAAAATCTCTATATTAGTGCTGCTGTGTTTGGGGCCTTCACTCCTCTCTGGGAAGTCTGTCTGTGTGCCCAGTGGTTTTCAGGCTGTTACTCACTGTCTTTTCCCTTGATGAAGGTGTGTTAGGGATTTAATATCCCTTCTCAGGAGCAGAATCATGGGTAGGACACAAGGCACCTTGTGCTGGAGAACCTCTGCTCTCTTCCAAACAAACCTGCAGCTTCCCAGGATTCCAGCCCCTTCCAACCTCTCCTATAACAACTCCACGAGGAGTTTTACTTTTCTAAGGAAGAAATGTTAGGCAGGATTCTCTCCTATGAGGAAAAGCTGAAAGAATTGGGATTGTTCAGCCTGGAGAAGAGAAGGCTTTGGGGTGACCTGATTGTGGCCTTCCAGTACCTGAAGGCAGCTGACAAGGAAGATGGAGAGAGACTGTTTAGAAGGGCCTGGAGGGACAGGACAAGGGGGAATGGCTTCCTACTACCAGAGGGCAGGGTTAGATGGGATATTGGGAAGGAATTCTTGGCTGTGAGGGTGGTGAGGCCCTGGCACAGGTTGCCCAGAGAAGCTGTGGCTTCCCCTGGATCCCTGGAAGCATCCAAGGCCAGGTTGGATGGGGCTTGGAGCAACCTGAGCTCGTGGAAGGTGTCCCTGCCCGTTTTGGGATTGGAATGAAATGGGCTTTAAGGTCTTTTCCAACCCAAACCATTCTGGGATTCCATGATTCCCTCACTCCTCACTGATGTTTTCCCACCACCTGTTCCCAGGTAGGTGTTGGTTGGACAGCGGATGGGACTGTTGTGCTTCCTCAGCTGGATGGTGCTGCAGGTCAGCTGTAATTTGTGATGGAGCCAGAGAGAATCTCCCAGAAATCCTGTCCTTAGTGGAAAGATCCAGGGACCTTGAAATGAGGTGAACTATTCCCACAGTTCAGCTCAGGTGCAGTTCAGACAGGTGGTACCTAAAGGCCTTGTGTTAGGAACTTGAGGAGAAATTTGAGACATTCACCATTGCTCAAATAGTCACACCAATTAAACTGTAAATAATCATTTATTACTTATAAATAACCATTTATTACTTATAAATAACATTTATTTAGTAGTAAGTAAGCTGCTGGGACACTCGTGACTGGTGTCACGTCAGGCTGGTCACGCCAGTGAGGGGCACTGAGAGCTCATGGTTATTGAGCACAGAGGGAGGAATTATCACTTGAGGAACATAAAACCATCATTGCCAACACATTCAACCTGCAGTAATGGATATCTGTGCTGAAATGGGTCTGAACCCAGCACAGACAGGGAGATCAAAGCCTGCAGTAACTGCCAGGAATTCCTAGTGAATTAACAACCTGTGTGTGATGTGCCACGACATCTCACCAGCCAGCGAGCAAAACAAACAGCGTTTGGGTGTAGTGAGAAGCCATGTCAGGCTGGGGGGGTTGGGGTTATTCAGGTGTGGTAACTGATAACGTCAAAACTGTCAGGGATATGGAGGAAGAAGAGGAAGAGGAAGGTGATGTGTGGCCTTGTGAACCCCGTGAGGGTCACTCGGGGCAGTTCAAAGTGAGACACGCAGGGAAGGAGGATTTCTGAGCAGCTTTCTGAGGGGGTTGTGTCTGCCCAGGCAGTTTTCAGTGACAGTACATTTCTCTCCCAAAATCTTGGCCTTCTGTGAAGTGAACTTGGGGTGCTGCCATTCATTTATGGGACCTTGGGTGTCTGTACCTCCTAAGTTAAAACATATGTGTGCCAAATTATCCATATATAAAAGATGCTGTGGGCAGCCTCCAGTGTGTTTAAAGTCATCATAATTTGAAACGAAAAAGAAGTTGCCCAAAGCAGCAGACAGCTGCAGTCACACAAAGCTTAGGCACTCGTGCAGCTTTAGGATCAGAGAATCACTTAGGTTGGAAAAGACCAAGTCCAACCATTCCTCCAGCACTGCCAAAGCCACCACTAACCAGGGTCCACAAGTGCCACATCCACGTGTCTGTTCATCCCCCAGGGATGGGGACTCCACCAGTGCCTTGGGCAGCTTGTTCCTGTGTTTGACAAGCCTTTCAGTGAAGAATTTCCCCCAATATCCAACCTAAACCTCCCCTGGTGCAACCTGGGGCTGTTTGCTCTGGTCCTGTCCCTTGTTCTCTGGGAGCAGAGCCCGAGGGATGTTGAGGGATGGTGGGATGAGGGAACTGGGGGGCTGTGGGGATTGAGGGGAGTTCAGGGGGATGGCAAGGTTGGGGGGGACCAGAGGAGCTGAAGAGACTGAGAGAGGGCTGAGGGGAATGGTGGGACTGAGAGGACTGGGGGGCTGAGGGGTGGTGGGACTGAGGGTGCCCCGAGGAGTTGGTGGCTGGGTTTGAGAAGCACTGGGGGCCGTGGGGTTTGAAAAGCAGCACTGTCCTGAGGGAGGAAGGTGACCTGTCCTGGTGGCTGCTCAGGCCACCCAGAGTAGGAAAAGGTTGTTCTCCACGAAAGAGGATGTGCTGCCAGGGAGAGTGGGGAGTGTGGTTCATGTGTCAGACAGCCTGTAGGGTACAGAACAGTCTGCACTGAGAACATCTCACCTGACCCCTGTGGAGCTGGCCCAGCTCTGCCAGGTGAATGTTGCTGCTCTCAGCAGAGATGCCCAATAAGCCCTGGAATGTGTGAAAGGAGGGTCCTGGGAAGTGACAACAAGAGCGTCCTGTCAGTGTCATGCAAAGGAGAAGAGACCTGCCAATTGTCTCCTAAAAATAATTACAAGCTGGATGGTTTTAAAGAGGATTGACTGAGTAGATGAGAACTGAGTAGAAAAATCATTGTTGAAAAGCCCTAGAACATGTGTTTTTTTCTTTTAACCCTCCCTGAGAGGATCTGTGTTTTCCAAGACAAGCCTGAGCCCTGAGAGGATTATTCCACAAATTGTTTATCAGTCTGAGAGCATTGTAGTTGATGTCACGTAAGGAAGATGTGAATATCTTGTTTCACAGTGCTCTCAGTCTGACCGAACCAAGGCTGCTCCCAAAGAGCATCCTGCTTCCTACTCCCTGCTCGTGGGTTAACCCTCATCTTCCTCACAGCTGATGCAGCAACTGGGGAGGAATAACCCCAGGCACTCATCCAGGCTGGGGTCAGCCTACTGGAGAGCAGCTCTGGGAGAAGGACCCGGGGGTCCCGGTGGACTGACAAAATTTCCCTGAGCCAGCAGGGAGCCCTGGGGGCCAAAAGGCCAGTGGGATCCTGGGAGCATCAGGAAGAGCATTTCCAGCAGGGCAGGGAGGGATCCTGCCCCTCTGCCCAGCCCTGGGCAGGCACATCTGCAGGGCTGGGCCCAGCTCTGGCTCCTCAGCACAGCAGGCACAGGGAGCTCCTGCAGCGGCTCCAGCGCAGGCTGGGAGGATGAGGAGGGCACTGGAGCATCTCCCTGCCCAGCAAAGGCTGAGGGAGCTGGGCTGTTCAGCCTCCAGAGCACACACTGAGAGGGGCCCTCCCCAGGGTGTGTCAGGGGCTGCAGGGAGGGGGCAGAGGATGGCCCAGGCTCTGCTGGGGGGGCCCAGCAATGGCACAAGAGGAACGGGCAGGAACCGATGCCCAGGAAGCTCCAGCTGGACAGGAGGAAGAACTTCTTCCCTGGGCAGTGACCCAGCTCTGAACAGGCTGCCCAGGGAGGGGCTGGAGTCTCCTCCCTGGGGATATTCCAGAGCCCTCTGGACACAATCCTGTGCCCTGTGCTCTGGGCTGGCCCTGCTGGACCAGTGACCCACTGGGGTGTCTTCCAGCCTGACCCATCCTGGGATTCTGTGTTGGTTCAGCACCAGGATCTGAGGAGATCTGAGTGGTTTTACCCGTGCCTGGCTCTTGGGCAGAGGGGATGCAGAGCTGTAAAGGCTCCATGTGGGACAGCTGGGACTGGGTAGCCAGGAAAAGGGAAGAAGCAGTTGATGATGTTGCTTCCTGCAGCACCAGCTGCCTTCAGGACAGATCAGGGCATCCTGATCCTTTTTTTTTGGCTACTGTTCCAGCACAGGAATTGCCATCTGATTCCTGTGGTGTTTTCCATGGGGTGTGTGGGACTTCACCTGTAATACCAGGAAAACAAAACAAAGCATTCGAGATGGGAAGGAACTCACCTCAATACCCAGCTAGGAAGCATTTAAATTAAAGATTTGATGGTAACATTGTTAAGATGATGAGTCATTACAGATTTCTGCAGTGAAACCTGCTCTGACTGATGCACTGCAGGCCAGGGGTAGAGCAAATCCTAAGAAAGACACAGCTTTTTGAATGTTGTTGTTGTTGTTGTTGCCTCTGTTTTTAAGTTTTAGGGAGCTTTGGCTCTCGGAGCCTCCGTTTCTAGAAAGACACAACAAGGCAAACACTGGGTTTTATACACAGTCGAGTTCTGACAGGCTGACAGTCCTGGTGATTTAGGCATGGCTTTGCTGGAAATGTGAGGTAATTTGAGAGATAAAAGATATTTTTGTTTGCAAAGCCTCAGTCTGTTCCAAATGTCTTGCAACATGGAATTCTGTGTTAAACATCCAGGAACAACTCCTGGTAAAGCAACTGGTCCTTCCTACCCTGGCATCCTGTGGTGTCTTGTTGATGTGTTAAACCCAGATAATCCTAATTTCCCTGTCCAAAATATAAACAGAGAAGTTCTCAGACCTCTGGTCATCCTCTGTTAATACACGATAAAAATACTGATTAAAATAAGAATAAAAATACTTATTTCCTGCTCTTCCTGAGGAGGAAATAATCACCCCACTGGACAAATTTCCACGGCCAGGTTGTATTTATTTAGTGATTCCTAATGATTTAATGTGAACTGGAGTTAGTTCCCAGCATGGAATCATGGAATGGGTTGAGTTGCAAGGGACCTGAAAGACCATCCATTTTCCACCCCCTGCCATGGCAGGGAACCTTCTACCAGACCAGGTTGCTCCAAGCCCTGTCCAGCCTGACCTGTCAGAGGACAGAAAGAGGTAAAAGTGAGGCTGTTTTTAAAATATTCCTTTAGAGTGGGGGCTGGGAACTCCAGGGCTGAGAAATCCTGGCTTCTGGATAAACCCTTTTGGTGTAAAGTGTCCCAAAGCTCGTACCTGGCGTGGGACACCTCTGCAGAAAAGTCACAAATGTTCTTCTAGGTGTTCTTTGGGGTGTTCTTTTAGGAGTTTGGTGAGCACAGGGGTTCTGGGTGTCAATGTCTCCACAAAGTCACCACAGTCTCCAACAGAAATCAAACTGCCACACTAGAAGAGCAAACACTCATTTCGTGGAATATTCAGCAACCAAGAGGGGAAACTGAGAGAAGAGCAAAAGGAATATATAGGAAATAACAAAAGGCCAAAGTTTGGGATGTTTTAGTCTAATCTGAATTAGAGGGGCTGGCTGGAAAAAAGGAATTTTTGAATTACTTTCTTGACAAAACGCCTTGTCATAAAGCGCTTTCAAAGTCATCTGAAGGATCTGGGCATTGCCCTTCCCTGAGCTGTCCACGAGCTGAGAGCTTTTTGGGGTTCTTGGCAAAGTGGCTTTATGATTTCAGAGCTTTCCCACAACATTCTGAGTGGGAAGGGACCCACAAGGATCATCAGGTGCCCCTGTTTTTTCCCATATCGTCGCATTTAACAGGTGGTACTTCCTGAATTGCTTTGCTTTGGTTCAGTCAGCTCCTACACATTTTGATTTATAGCACATTTCTAAATCCTGGTGGCTTGTTCCTGCAGGTGTGAGGAGGCTGGAGTGTGTTGGCACTGCCCTGGTGCCACTGTGTGTGCAGGGCTGGGGGCTGCAGCAAAGGGGGCCTTTCTTCCCCAGAAATGCTCTAGAGCTTTTTGCTGCCTTCCATCTCCTGTGAAAACTCCTTTCTCCAACTCTTGCTTCACTTTCTCCCGTACCCTCTGCTCACTGTAGGGCACTTTCATCACCAAGGCAGCTTCTTCCCATCCTTCTAAACACCAACCTCATCCCAGGTGCACGAGAATTCCCCAGCTTTTCCAGATAAAGGTAGAGGTTTCCACTCTGGCTGCTTCAGCAATGATTTCAACCTGTTGCCACTTCTCTTCCCCAGCCCAGCAGCTGCACATCATCACTGCAGAACCCCAAGTCCTACAACCCATCAGGTAGGAAAAGAATTTCTGCACTTGCTTGTCAAAAAGAGAGCTAAAAATTACACTTTTATATATATTTCTGCAGTGCTCTGTCCTGTGGATGTCTCCAGTGAGAACTGGAGAGAAAGGGTAAAGTCTAAAAGGAAGAGACTCAAAAGAGTCTTCCTCCAGATTTTGAGGGTCCCTCCCCTGGTGAGTTTTCAGACAGCCCCTGCTGAGGTTAAAGGGTGAGGAGGAAAACATTTGTCCACAATTAGTCATTGTTAGCCTAACTTTCTTTCTTCTTTCTTCTTTCTTCTTTCTTTCCTTTCTTTCTTTCCTTTCTTCCTTCTTTCCTTCCTTCCTTCCTTCCCTCCTTCCTTCCTTCCTTCCTTCCCTCCTTCCTTTCTTTACTTTCTTTCTTTCTCTCTTTTTTCTCTTTCTTCTCTTTCTTTTATTTGAACAAAATTAGGACAGAGATACCAAAGCACTCATTGAAAAGTTCTCAGTCTCGTGTTTTCTCATGTTAAGTTTTAACAGGCAGAAATTAATCAAAAGTGTTGTACAGAATATTTCATTCCACTCATATTATTTTCCTATTTTTTTTTTTTTTTGGTCTGGCTTTCTTTACATTGAAAACATCTTCCCTCCTTCATCTTAACAGCACAGCACCAAGATCAGCTTCTTTGGAAAGTGATACTTCATCTTCAAATATGCATTTCCTGCGTGAGGGGACTAAAGAACGTATTTTCAATCTTATCCTTGGTTCTTTTCATTTCACTTTTGAAGACTCATTAAATTAAATCACAGCATAACCTTGTCAAAAGGTTTCTTTTTAGGGGTATTCGAACTTGTTTGTTAACTTCAGCAAAGATTTCTCTGAGTTTTTCATGATGATTCTTATTAAAAGAGCAGTAAAAGAAAAGATGCCCATCTGGGCCTTTTAGACCATAATTATTTGCAGGGTTTAGCTCTGTTTGCTTTCAGCTGTTTGCAAAAAAACCTTTGCTCGAGGTGGGAGGGGATCAAAGAAATGCAGCGCGGCTTTATTATCGGAGAATAACGAAAAGTCACTCAGGGAGGCTGTGAGAAAAGGGAGTTATTGGTGCCACCTGACCTTGCAAGTCCAATCACGCCTTCCAAATGCATCTGTGGCCCAGGGTTCCTCTCCCCACGATCACCTTGGTGGCGAGTGGGAGCCCAGGAGCTGCTCTGAGCGACACATCCCCCCCGCCAAGAGAAATTACTGTCCTTGCAAGCAAACCCTAAAACCCACGTGGGCCAAAAAAGGCGGGGGGGTCCTTAAAATGAAGAAGCAGCTGAAAACATCTGTGTTAAGGCAGCGTGAACAGCACCACATTTTCCCTTGAGAAAAGCAGAGTGGCTGCATTAGTAATGCACTTGTAAAACGAGTTGTAGGATTCGTCTTGCCCAAGATTCATCTGAATGTGTAATAGTCAGTTGGATGTGCCTGGGCCTGTCTGGATTACACACAGGCACTGCAGAGAAACAGGCACCTCCCAGAGGCTGAGTCACTCCGACTTTCTTAGATGGATGCCTTTGGAAGACAATTAATTTCTTTCTGATGAGCCCATTAGCCCATGGAGTGTGCAGAGAGGCGGCAGCTGCCAGACCCCTGAGGCTCTGCAGGAGGAAGGCATCAATCCCCCCTGCATGGTGAAGTTCAGGCAGCACTGCCTTTCCCATCTTCCCTTCTTGAAGAGAATCTGGGGGGACCAGCTTCATTTTCATCAGTCTTTTGGCTGGTAAAGGACCAGAATTCACACACATTTTGTATCCAGGCCCATTCCAGTGTGTTCATTGGTCGGGCAGCAACAGGCACAGCTGCATTCCCTGATTTCCTCAAGCACAGCTTTGAGTTCTGGTGACCCCAGATGGGAAATTAGCTCCTCCTGGTCATACCTTTTGGGCCTGACATTTTAAGTTCACAGTGTGAAAGGATGGCCTTAAGGTTCTTCTTCAGTATTTCCCAGACAGAGTGGAATGGAAGATGCTGGAGAGTGTTGGCCTCGTGTCCTCTGGCTCAGCTGAGCTGATAACCTGTATTTTTGTCTATTGTGCCTTGAATGCATAGAAATGGTCCAGACATGCCTGCAATATCCAACAGGGCTTTGCAGAAATGATGCAGGAGGTGCTGCTTCAAGCTTGGAACAGGTCTGGTGCTGATCATATTGGGTTTGCATTTATTTCACAGAATCACAGAACCATGGAGTGGTTTGGGTTGGAAGGAACCTTAAAGTTCATCCAGTCCCACCCCCTGCCATGGGCAGGGACACCTTCCACTGTCCCAGGCTGCTCCAAGCCCTGTCCAACCTGGCCTTGGACACTTCCAGGGATGGGGCAGCCACAGCTTCTCTGGCCAACCTGTGCCAGGGCCTGCCCACCCTCCCAGCCAGGAATTCCTTCCCAATAACTCTGCCCTCTGAGTCTGAAGCCATCCCCCCTTGTCCTGTCCCTCCAGGCCTTTGTAAATAGTCTCTCTCCATCATCCTTGTAGCCTCCCTTCAGGTACTGGAAGGCTGTCATTGTCACCCCAAAGCTTCTCTTTTCCAGCTGAACAATCCCAGTTCCCTCAGCCTTTCCTCACAGCAGAGCTGCTCCATCCCTCTGACCAACTTGGTGGCCTCCTCTGGACTCGCTCCAACAGCTCCATGTCCTGCCTGTGCTGGGGACCCCAGAGCTGGATTTCTGGGGTTTCAGCTTTCCTGAGCTTGCAGGCACCCCTGGGACCTGCCCAGAGCCCTCAGTGCCAAGGGGAACCCTGGTGAGCACAGACCCCACCTGGAAACATGCCCAGGGGAATTGCTCAGCTCTGGCACTGGATCACTGGCCTGGTTAGTGCTCTCCCCAAAAATGCTGGGCTTGGTTCAGTGCTTGGCATGGGCTTGGCATCATTCCCAAAGGTCTGTTTGGATGTGGCTGTTCTAACCTGGAAGAGCGAGAGGTTTTCAATGGTGTTACAGTCACTGGCAGTGCTGCAGCCTTTGTGCCTTCAGCAAAGGTGATGGTGGATTTGTCCTTCTCTACTGAAACCCTGAGAGCCCACACAATCTCACTGTCTCAAGAGGAAGATGTCTGTAAGAATGTGATGTATTGCTGTCATCCCTCCAGCCAGATTTCCCAGGCTTATTTCTACCCAGTTAATCCCATTTTTTCCAGTTCTGAGAAAGCAGGATTTAATGAACGCCTGGATAATTCTCTAATGACTTGTTCCCTGCTTTGGTGAGGAGAACTCTGGCCTTGGTCAGACCAAACTCCCACCAGCTCATCATTTCCTCTGACAGCAGTGCCCGAGGAGGGGAGCAGGAGCAGAGCAAGCAGGGATTGATTCTTTACCAAATGCTCCCAGCAGAGTGTGTTTCCTCACCGAAAGGGCTGTCAGGCACTGGCAGGGGCTGCCCAGGGAGGTTTGGAGTCCCCACCCCTGGAGGTGTCCAGGGAAGGGCTGGCCGTGGCACTCAGTGCTCTGGGCTGGGGACAAGGTGGGGATGGGGCACAGGAGGGACTCAATGACCTTCTATCTTAGTTCCTTCAGTGGCATTTTCTCTGGAATGGGGAGTCCTGCCCCTGCTGTTCCTCCAGGAAAGTGTCCTGTCCATCACTCACGTGCCCTCCCTGGAGCCTGTCCTGGTGTTTTCCCATTGGGATGCAGAGTCCATCCTCAGCTCCTGTGGGTTCATCTCTTTTCTGGGCAACACCAAATCCGCTTTGAGGCTCATCCATCTCGTTTGGAAGAAGGAAGGTGTTGTATCTCTTCCTTAATTTAGTCAGTAAACATGGGCCTATTCCACAAGGTGCCATTCACCCCTGTCTCCTCGGGACTCAAAGGAGATCATTGTTCACTGTCAGCTATTTCCTAAGAGCCAGGGAGAGGATGGGCTGGAGCTGGTAATTTCTCCAGGGTAGGACTGGATTAACGATATCTCAGACAAAAGAGCGTGGAAGTCTCTCCTCTCCAATTAACAGGGCAGGACAAAAGCATGTGAGGGAAATCTCACAGGCCTGTTTGTTGACTCTTGATTCAATTTGAAGGCTTGGAGTCTTAGAAATGAATCTCGACTTTCCCCTTTGATATCATTGCCCTCAGTGAATTCTTCTTCCTCCAGTGCTTTTGGCTTTTTGCTTGTAGCTTTTTATAACATATGATCCCAATTTGATGTTTCACAAGCACTTTTTTTTCCCTTCAGGTCTTTCCCTTTGTTTTCTTAGAAGATTGGGTTCTTTTGTCATATCTGTTTGTCTTCCCTCCAGAATCACTCCAGCAGGTTACAAGGAATTTCTGCACCACTGCTCTCCCTCTTTGTGTCCACAGGAGCCCTTCAGAGCTTTCCTTGGGTGGTTTTCTCAGGTTTGCAAACACACTCTGGAGCTTCCAGTGAGTGAAACACAGATACCATTTAGGGTTTTGGCAGTATCTGTAGTTTTTTGTCTGTAATATTTGGCAGAACTGTAATCTGTTCACAGCTCACAGAATGTTCTGAAAGATGTCCAGATTTCATCATAAAGCTGCTCAGAATTAGCTGTTGAGGTGATGTGAGTCATTCCCACATCTGCTGCTCCTTTGGAAGGATGTCCACCAGCTCATTCTGGGTTCTTTAACTCAAGGATTTGTTGCTCTAAACTGCACAATTTCAGCAACAAACTGCACAAAATTCAGCAACATCACATGAAAAAAGGCAACAGGTAAAGATATTAAAAACCTTACTGGTTATCATGGCAGCTACCTCATGTAAAATCCCATGTAAGGGCCAAGCGTTGCAAATAAATTACCTGAGCTGTCTGACATCCCAGGTTATACTTATTCACTGATTAATTGTGAACACTGGACTAAATTTGATGTAATCGAGTTCTTCTCACTCTCTCAGAACAATTATAAATTTTACAGGTTGTCTGTGCTGCAAATAATGCCTTTACTTTTCAGTTAGCTCTGTGTGTCACCAAACAATAATACCTGCAGAAAACAGCCTCATCTATGAAGTTGGTTTCTAGAATAAAACCAGCATTTCATTTCAGTGTGAAATCCACTTTCTGTGGTGGGCTGTGATGAGAAAATCAAGCAGCAGAATCAAAAGGGTGATAATAAGACACAGAACACTGTGATTATGGAGTTTCTACTTGTGTGGATCAATTTCCCAATAAGTATTTTAAATCTATATTAGAATATCCCTAAAATAAATAGAATATATAACATGTATTAGCAGAAATATTTTTGAAGTAATCAGTCTCCAAACCCCTTGGGAGGTAAGAACACATTTCTGCAATTTGTTTCACCGTGTGATCCTCGAGATGTTGAGTCAAAACAAGCAGAAGAACCCTGCAAGCACCAAATCCTGGGAGTCTGATGACTGTGTCTGGATCCTCACAGGACTTTTCAACCCTTGCCCCCCTCGACTGGCAGTGCTGGTTCTGCAGCAGCCCCTTCCCGGTGGGTGCAGCACATGGGGGGGTCAGGGGAAAGCCAAGGAAGCTGCAGAGGGAACTGGAGGTTGTGGAAAGGAGGACATAAATCTGGAAATGGATCTGCTTGAGAAAGTGAAAGTGGTGGGGGCTACAAATATCTCTTTCAAAGGAGCACGAAATGAGGGGGTTTGGAATTCCAGGGAGGTTCCAGGGCAGCAGCCCTGGGTGTCCTCATCAGTGCAGGGGCTTGTTCTTCAAAAGTTTTTTGCTTGACTTCACCAGAATTTGTCTTAGTTAATGAGTGTATGTTTATCTTTGAAGAATGTCCTTGCCTGGACAAAAAGAGGTTCTTTAATATTATGAAAAGACTGGGAAACAGCTCCCCTTTTTTTCCCAGAGGGTTTTCTGCAGCCCTCAGTTTCACTTGATGAATGAGAAAAACTATGGTGGCTTTTGGAATCGGCCCCACCTCCAAGATGAGAGAACCACGGGACTTAAAGGCTTTATATCCTCCTGGTGGAAACCTCTCCTTCCTTGGAGGGCCTGGCTTATCAGATATCAAAAGATCTGAAGGAAAAACTGCAAGGGCTTCCTTTTCTATTACAGCATAATTCACATCCTTTTCTTATTCCCCCTCACAGAGGACAAGCAAAGCAAGTTATGCTTATGTGTGTTGAAAAAGGTTGACCTACCCAAGCTTGATCATCCAGTTTCCTGTCTTGCAAATATCAACCTTTGTCTTTTATTCGTGATTTTTTAATATTTTTCTTATTATTTTATTTTTTTTAATATAAGCTTATCCAAGTTTATCCAACCTTATCCAACTTGGTTATGGCCAGGATAACGTGGCCAGTCAGGCCATTGATATTCCAATATTTATCTTTCAACACTCCATCTTTGTCCTCCCACTTTCATCATGAGCTTCTTTTTCATCCAGGGTTTAAGGATCAGCCTGAGTGATGGGAGTCACAATTAAAGAACTTATCTCAGAAAGGGTGTTTGGGATAGAAGATCATTCCAAGGCTTCTGGTTTAGTCCTGGTAGTCCCTGAAAAGGGGAGGGGGGATAGTCAGTGAAATGCCCATCTTCCCTTTAACCACTTTGGCTAAGTTTGACCATTTTTCCTCTTGAGCTCAACTGACCAGAAACTGTCAGGATTTTGAGCCTTGACTTCTCCATCCTTTATCCCTTTTCATTGTTCCATTGCTGCTCCTCTCCCATCCTTGTCTGAACTGTCCCACCTAGAGAAGCTAAAAGGATTTCAATTGTACTTTGTGTGGGCACTTTCTCCTATAGGAAATGTGCCTGACATCCCATAGTGCATCCCAGAGGATGACCTTGTGTTATCACAGCTTCAAGCTGAGGTCCCCTAAAAAAAAAGAGGCAGGAGAATTTTGGTGTGGGTTGGTTTGTCTGAGCTCATCCATGCCTGCACTTGGTAACCTGGATCTTACCTGAAATCCTGGCTCCTACAGCAGAAGTGAAACACCTTGTTCAAGATTTTAAAAATACAGCTAAAAAAAAAAAATGAAGTGAAAGGAGCTACATTTAAAATTGGATCATAAAGATATAAAGGTGGCTTACCTTTAATGGAAAGGCTGTGCTTAACTTCACCTACATTTCTCAAATTCCAGCTTTTTTCTTCCCCTCCCTTTCCCCCTACCCTCCACAATTCATGGCTCTCTGCAGGCACATCTCCATGGATCCACAGCAGAATTTACTCCATATACCTCTGTGCTATTCCCTTCAGGAAATTCTGATGTTCCTGCTGCTCAGAGACCAAGTCTTTCAGCAGCATTTGATCTGATATGGCTTTTCTAGGAGGTGATCCTGTGGCTTCCTGCTTTAATTCATTCACTTATGGAATTAGCTTTTTATTAACCATTACCTCAGCCAGAAAGTCTGAGGATGATCTGGCACTCAGGACTAATCTTTCATATTAGATCTCTTCCAAAACAGAACTGTACTTTAAATACACCCGAGTTTCTGTTCAACTTCTTTATATGACTCATCTTTGTCAGAAGAAATTACCCTTCCAGTGTCCTTAAACTCTGATTTATCTCCAAAAGAAGCATCAGGACAGACACTGGCTGTTCAAATGGGATTGATGGTTTCACTTGGGTAGGACTTGCTGCTTTTGAAACTCCTCATTGTCTTCCTTCTGCTTTGAAAGTTATTTGATGTTCAGGTATGTTCATGGTGATGAGGTGGAAGCTTTCTTCAGGTTATGCTAATCTTATTTAAAAGAGTATTTTGAGATTTGCCATGAAGGCAAAGGTTTTCATTGAAAATTTAGATAAATGGTCAGATTGTTTCTGATAAACAGTTTTTAAGTTTCTGGTTTCTGTGGAAAAACCACCTGGACATGAGGGAGAACTTCATCCCTGGGCAGTGACCCAGCTCTGAACAGGCTGCCCAGGGAGGGGCTGGAGTCTCCTCACTGGGGACATTCCAGACCCCTCTGGATGCAATCCTGTGCCCTTCCCTTCCTTTCCCAAACCCCTTCCCAAACCTTCCCAAACATTCCCAAACCTTCCCAAACCTTCCCTTACTCCTTCCTTCTCTCTTTCTCTCTTATATTTTCTCTCTTTTTTTTTTTTCTTTTTTTTTTTTTCTTTTCAGGAGCACATCAGTGTGATCTGTGAATTTTCAGGAACTGAGCCTCTGGCTGAATCTGTAGAAGGGACTGATTCATCTGGAAAACACACAGGGAGAACAATTTCCTCTCCCTTGGTAAGAACAGATTCCACATTTTTTTTAGAGATTCCAAAGAAAACTGCTCTGAGACTATCACAGAAAGGGGAGATCAGAATAGTTTAGTTATGGGTGGCAGTGCAGGTCCTTAAAAATTACAGTTAAAATGTTACACTTGTACAACCTCTCCGAGTGCCCATCGAACACACTTTTGCAGAGGTGCTTAAACTAATTATTGTTCTGTGGACAAGGGCATAAATCAGATCAGCAATTAAAACCTGAAGTTCTGGGAGCTGTGTCAGGAACCCAGATGTCACAATTTGGAACTGATGTCCACAGATCTGTTCCCTGGAGGGTGACAGTGCTCTTAAGGAACTGCTGAGTTATGAGGTGGCTATGGAAGTAACAGGGAAAAATCCACCAGACTGATGAAGTTGATGTAGAAGTCCAAATATTTTGCCTGGAATCACAAAATACGAATTGCACCAGTCTGCTGATATCTATGCTGAGGCACAGGAGAAAAACCAGCAGCAGAACATCTGAGGCCAAACAATTCACAAAGACAGTAATGAAAGGAAAAACCCAAATGTCCCCAGATTAGAGAGGCATCAGAGGACACCAAGAGCACTTTGTATCCATTCTAGAGCCCAAGTCGGGGCCCCTTCAGCCTCTTCCTTCAGTTGGAAGCTCTTTCCCTCCCGGCTCTTCATCCAGGAGCTGATGGCGGAGTTGGAAGAGCTGCTGCTCACTTCAAAGGGGAGCTTCTAGATTCCAGATAATGGTGCTGGTTAATAATTCAGCTCACAACACCCATCAGTTTGAAACATTTCAGGAAGGAAGGAATGAAGCCTCTGTGTCAGCACAGAGAAAGAACAAGGGCTGCAGTTCTCTGCCTCAGACGTGAATGTCTCTGCTGAGATTAAAGCTCTCCTGGTGCCATTCTCAGGGCTGCTGTGGGAACTTAATCAGGGGGCTTGTTCACTTTTTTGACCAGGCATTGGAAATATCCCCATTTTGCCCTGACTTGAGGGAATTTACCAAAAAAGGAGTCTCTTGTTTGTGCTGTCCCACCACCAATTTTCCGCAGGAGCTTGGCCCCAGCCGTGGTGACTGTGGGGCCATGGGGCCCTTCATGGATCAGTGAGGGTGTGTCTGTGTTCCACCAGAATGGGAATTCCTGCAGGTCCTGCCAGGTTTAGATTTATTAACATTGGGCAGTTGGTATCCATGAAAGTGAAGGCAAAGGTGTTGCAGCACTTTGCTGCTAATTTGTTTTGCTGTTGTTTTAAAGTTTGAAGAACTAAAAGGATTCCTGTTCTTCCAACAGCAGGCCTCAAATTCCCAAGTTCAAGCCGTGTTTCACAGTCCCTGATGGGAGCACATGTGTGTGACACACAAGGCCTCATATTTACTCCATACTCCCATTTCTTCCTACATCTCCATCTGCTGGCAGATGTGCCTTTCAAGTGAGGGTGCTTTGGGAAGGAAGGAACAAGAGAGAGCATGTGAAAATGTGCAGCAGCTGCCAGCTGGGCTCCCTATGTTATATTTATATGTGTGTATAGCTATATTTATATATGTATTTATATTTGTGTATAGCTATATTTATATGTATGTATATAGCTATATTTATATATATAGTTATATTTATATATATACTAATATTTATGTATGTATATAGGTCTATTTATCTATGTATACATATTTTATATATAATTATATTGATATAGGTATGCAGTTACATTTCATATAAAGTTATATTGATATTTATATGATATATGTATACTTTATATATAGTTATATTTATATATGTATGTAATTCTATTTATCTATATATAAGCAGTTATATTTTTATATATAATATTATATAGATATATAGTTATATTATATAGATATATAGTTATAGGTATATAGTTATATTGATATATGTATGTAGTTATATTTACATATATAATTATATGTGTATAATTATAGGTATATTGATATTTGATAGGTACATTGTTATTTTTCAGGTATATTGGTATTTAATAGGTATATGGGTATTGAAATATGTATAAATGAATACATATGTTCATTTTATAATTAAATAAATTATAATGCAATAAATTAATTTTTTAAACAGAAATGGGTGTTGATTTGCATTTTCTCCGTGTTTTGAATTACAGGTGATAAAGAGTGTCAGAGCTGAAAACATGCTTCATGTTTCAGTAGTCCTTGCTGACAGGAGAAACAACCTCGAGCACAGGGACAAGCTCACAAAAGAGGGGGACCAACTTTGAATCATCTGTGCTTTTCTGTGAGTGCCCCCGGGGTGCCACTGACCAGTTCGCTCCCCGGGGGGCCCTTTACCCGAGCAACTGGAGCGACTCCCGGCCCACTGGGTGGGTTCCCGGTGGGCTTCCTGGTGGGCTTCCCAGTGGGATTCCCGGTGGGTTTCCCGGTGGGTTCCCGGTGGGTTTCCTGGTGGGCTTCCTGGTGGGATTCCCGGTGGGTTCCCGGTGCGGTTCCTGCCGCCCCGCTCCATCCCGAGCCCCGCGCCGCGGCTCTGACCCGCAGCACCCCGCACCTCTCGGAGCAGCCGAATTCCAGCCCTCTGACATCAGCCTGCCCTGGGACCTCCCCGGCAGCGCTCGTGGGCGCGGGGGCGATGGGCAGAGCCCCGCGGGTGCTCCGGGCTCGGGCCCGGGCCGGGCCGGGCGCTGCAGGCGGGCGGCGGGGCGGGAGGGGGAGCCCGCGGCCCGGCCGGGGGCGGCGGCTCCGGCTGCTCCACCCGCCCGTGTCCGCAGGTACGAGCGCCGGCCGGCCCGGGCTCGGCCGGCCCGTGAGGAGCAGAGGACGAGCCGCCGGCCCCGCCATCGCCGCCCGGGATCGGCCCGGCTGCCGCCGGGCTGCGCCGCCGCTTCGCTGCCCATGTCCCAGCCGGCCCTGCCCGCCCGCACAGCCGGTGCCTGCCTGCGCTGGAGGGACGCTGCGCTCTGCGAGTTTTGCCGAGGCGCGCTGGGGTGCTGGCGCAGCTCGGGCGATTACATGCGGACACTTCGCTTTCAGCCATGCCTGCCCCGGGAGCTCTCTGCCTGCTGTAATTTTCTGCCTTTGATCTCGCTGGATCCTCTCTCGGGCTCCGGAGCTCCGCTTGCACCTACCTGCCTGCTGCGTGTGCGCGAGAGGGGGTTTTTCCTCTGGGTTTTTCTTATGTTTTTTTGCTATAAGTGCCGAGTTTTTTTACTTAAGACCGAAAGCGAGCAGCATCAGAGCCACGCGAGCTTGTTAAGCTACTGGAAATAACTTTTGCCTGGGATTTACAGCAGCATTCCCTCCCGGCCCCTGCGGACTCCAGCAGGCTCGCAGCCTAACAGGTTTGCAAAGCTTTTTTTTTTTTTTTCCTTGTAAATCCCCATTTCTCTCCATAGCCGTGCGATCACCGTGACTTCGGTTTTTAATCGAAAACACCTCCTGTCTGTATTCTCCCAGTTATGAAGGCTCCTCGCTACGTTTCATGTGACCTTTGGGCAGAGCATGGAACTTTCTATTTTATTTTGTGGGGCCTTGAGTCGGGATCTTCTTAACGTGTGCTTGGAAGTGGTCATACCGGAACTCGGGCGCGCACAGAAATAGTGCCAGAGAAACCAGATACGCCGTAACTTTCTGCCTGATACCTGTTTGGCTTGGTGTCTAAACTTTTATAAGTGTTTGGGAGGCCTTTTTATTTCCTGGGAACTTGGAAACTATGAAGAGGAGCTCGGGGCTTTATTAATCACCCTGGAGAACTGCACCCGGAGTCGGACTCTTGAGCACGGATTGCTAGGAGAAAGGTAAAGCTGGTCTTGAATGAAGCACTTGTGGCACGTGGAAGATGGAAGGGATCAACTCCATTTGGAAGGGGATGGTACCGAAGCAAACTTTCTTTTCGCCCTAAACTCAAGGAATACCGCCTGCCTAATTTCTGGAAAGGATACCGATTGGTGCAGATAACATTAAAGGCTGTGCCCATGCTGTGGGAAATACTGGCAAGGAGGTGAGCTGTCTCTTGAGGGTGTTTGGGATGGGTGTTTGGAACCTCTGGATCTTCCTAACTCCTGGGCAGGACACACGAGGACTCGGCACCGGCGGGGAGACCTCCCCGCGCCCCATCCCCGTGGGACCGCCGAGTTCCCGACGCTCCGTGGCGTTCCTGTAGATCCGAACTGATTTCTTCCTTCCTTCGCAACCTGCTTCGCCGATCTTTCCGGATTTATCTGCTGGAGGAGGGACTTGCAATTTCGGATATTTTTTATTTTTTTTTTACATTTTTATTTTATTTTATTATTTTTAGTTTGTTCGTTTAAAATATGCCTCAGAGCTCCCAGCGGCCCCTGAGCACGTGGCAGCGAGGCCGAAGGACGGCGATGGCGAGAGCCAGCGTTGCCCGCTGAGCCGCGCTGGCGGTGACCGAGCCCCTCGGTGCCGTGCCCGGGGTCCCTCTGGGAGTGCACACTCGCACCCCCCGCAAGGAGCTCTCCCGATCGGATCCCGCCGCGGGGTGAGGACGCGTTCCCGACGGTATGTGTGGCCCGAGCCCGCTGCTGCAGCTGGTAGCATGAGTGCTGGCCCCCAGCTGCAGCTGGCTGTCCTCTGGCCTTGGCTGCTCATGGCGACCCTGCAGGCAGGACTGGGCCACACTGGGCTGGCGCTGGCGGCCGCGGTGGAGTCGGAGCGGGCGGCGGCGCAGAAGGCCATCATCAGGGTGATCCCCCTCAAAGTGGAGCCCATCATCCTGGAGGGGGAGTTCGCCAACGTCGCCGAGGTGACCCCGGCCGAAGGGAAGCTGCTCCAGGTAAGCGCAGCTGTGCTTTATCCCGCTCCATCCCTGGCCCGGCCTCTCCCCGCCTCGTTGCTCGGGCTGCCCTGGGGTTTTGTCTCCCGGTGCGGATCCGTCCCGGGTGGGTTTGGTTCCACGCTGGGCTGAGGGGACGGGATCGTGCAAAAAGGGCTGATCCTTCCTCCGGGGCCGAGCTGTGGCTGCGCCTTGTTAGTGCTGAATTGTGGATGTGGTCGGTTGATTCCCTGGAGATTATTTCATATCTTAATTGATGTTATAAAGCTGAGTGTGTCGAGTCACATGTTGGGACGTTAAACTTCTGACAGAAAACGGGATTATTGTTTTCTCCCGTGAAATCCGTGTGGTTCCCTCTGCTGATACCTGGGGTGCTGTTCCACCTCCAATACTGGTCCAGGCTGTGCCCACCACGATCCCTGACCCTGCTCCTTGGTGCCTGTAGCTGAAAGCTGAGTGTTACTCACACAGTAGCTCCACTGGTGTCACCACCAGGTATTTTTATAAGTGAATTAATGCTGGTGTCTGACCTTTATTAAGGGAAGAGCATCTGAACACCTGGCTGGGAGGTGCAGGTGCTGCACAGTCATTCACTGAACAGCCCCATCTCCTGCACACGCTGAGTTTTGAGCTCAGTTTCCTGAGACCTGGTGTGCACTCTCTCAGTTCTGTGGGTAATTTGCTTTATTCTTGAGAACAAACGAAATAAATGACAAAATAGCCTTCATTAACATTAAATCTTAATTTTCACATGGCTTTTTCCAGTCTGGACTTTCCAAATGGGGCATGTTGAAATCTTAATTATATTTGTAGC
Source organism: Myiozetetes cayanensis (assembly GCF_022539395.1). Taxonomy (NCBI): domain Eukaryota; kingdom Metazoa; phylum Chordata; class Aves; order Passeriformes; family Tyrannidae; genus Myiozetetes; species Myiozetetes cayanensis. The sequence continues at coordinate 4,202,377 of NW_026087522.1, read as the reverse complement.
TTGGAAATTTAAAGTAATAAACTTATGCAGTTTTATAACAAAAGAAATACAGTTGAACCAGCTTTAGCACATGGTCACCTGTCTGAAAATGAACATGGACAATTTGTTGCATGGTTTTCCACGCCTTTTGAATTCCTCGGAACAAAAGCTCTGCTATAAAATTATATTACCAGGCTAAAAAAAATATCTTAGACAAATGCACTCAAGGTCCTGTTCTGTCGTGAGGCAATGTCCAGGAAAGTCAATATTTATTCCTTACAAAAACTACAGTGGTGTTGCAACCGAGCACAAAGTATAGAGTGGGACCTTTTGGAAATGGGAGGATGATAACCTATCCCGTGGGATGTGTGGTGGTTTGTAACCAAATGCAAGGATACCGAGAGGGAATTTTGTGCCGTCCCAGCGAGGTGTTTGGAACGCAAAGCTGTGAACAGCGCCCGACTTCATCCTTTAAAAACCATCCTCAGGATGGAGGTGGCTGGGGAAACGCTACAAGTTTGGGTACACGGGCACCGCCCTGCACTGGGAGTGTTTTTGGGGCGCTCAGTGTGTGTGCAGGTGAGGGCTCCCGTTCCGTATCCCAATGAATCCAGTGCGGGAAGTCCTCCGGGTCTGGTTTCAGGTGGCAGTGCTGGGCTGGGGGTCAGGCTGTGCCTGCTGCAGCAGGATGTTTGCCCGGTGCCAGGCACTGTGCTCTGGGAGAGCTTAGTCAAGTGTGTACCTGTGACCTCTCGTGTAGGTCTCGTGGTGGGGATTTCAAATTCTGCTGCTGAATATTCAAACTCGGCACATAAAAACGACTTCTGAAGTTGGCTGGGTCCCGATCCTGCAGTGGCTTCCTGCCTCTGGAAAGAGAAAGTGGGAAACGGGGATGTAACCCTTGAGGAACAAAATAAGTAAAGAAATTAATGGAAGGAATTGTTTTCGCTTTGCCTTTAGATAGCTGGGTATGAAGTGCACCAGAATGAGGCTCTGCTGGAACATCCCATTTTGCACGTGGTTGTCAACATCCCAATCTTGCAAAAACTTTAGGTCACGTGCTTAACTTTGATGTCATTGCAACTCCTACTTAAATAAACTTAAGGCTGTGCACACAGAGCTGCACAATTGGTTCTTTAAATACAATTTAGGGGTGTAACATTGTCACCTTTGCAGTTAATGAGTTAAGAAGTCTGGTTTTTGCAGCATTTTTGGATAGGCCTTGGTTATGTCAGACCCTGTAAGATGCAGTTGACCCTTTCAGGACAACACGAACTGCAGAGCTTAGCTTGGAAAAAAGTTGCTTCAGCAGAGTCACAGAATATTCTGAGTTGAGAGGGACCCACAAGGATCTTTGAGCCCAACTCCTAAGTGAAGAAAAGAGGCCCAGTCCTGTTTCCAAAGCAATGCTCCCTTCAGTCAGTGCTATAATAGGATTGCTCAAGGCTCAGTGGTGCAGAGTTGGCCCTACAGTCAAGTCAAATTCTCTTTAGCTTATAATTATCCTCATAATGCTCTGGTCAATATATTTTTAGGAATACTTTCTTAATTCAATGTAGACAGACAATGCTGCACGTCAGTGATGGAGCCTCTCCAAAGCTCCTTCTCCCACAACGTTTTCCTGGTTTCGTTTCTCCGTGCTCCGTTTTCCAGGATCACCTCCAGAAATGGACTTTGTAGCGTGTTACTTTAATATGCTCTTCACCTGTGATAAAATAACCCCTGTGTTGAATTCACCCTCACATCCCTTGACCCTGTGACCGGTTTTGGGGGGAAATCCCTGGATTTCCGTTGTTGCCCAGTGGTGGGTGAGGAGGAAGGTGCAGGTTTAACCCCAGCGGTGTTCCCGCCTCCAGCACTACCGGAGTGATGCAAAGGGAGAGGAATTTCTCAAGCAGGCAGAGCCACTTAAGCCTTTATAGGTCAAAAAACCAACACCTCAGACTCCTTGCAGGAATCATTATCAGGCTTGTTTGGTGCTGGAGCTTGTTGGGAGAGCACCTGCTCTGAGCTTTAACTCCTGATGGGCGTGGGAGACACCGTGGGGAGCTCAGGGGCAGTTTCCAGGTTGGAAGTGTAGATTTGGAAGTTTAGGTTAGGGAGTTTATAGTAGGAAGATATTCTTCCCTGTGAGGGTGGGGATGCCCTGGCACAGGTTGCCCAGAGAAGCTGTGGCTGCCCCTGGATCCCTGGGAAGTGTCCGAGGCCAGGTTGGAGCAACCTTGGCTGGTGGAAGGTGTCCCTGCCCAGGGCAGGGGGTGGAACGGGATGAGCTTTAAGGCCCTTTCCAACCCAAATCATTCCAGGATTCTGTGATCTCTGATGGCTGCTGGAAAAATGTCCCATGGGAGTCAAAAACTGCCCCTGTATTAAAGATGGAGGAACCAAACCTTTTGGACAAGTCTGTTGGAAGGAACATGTTTGGATCTTACTGACAATGGGCAATCCATGAGCAGCCCAGGACTGAGTGTGCATTCGGAATTGCAATTCCTGTGGCTGTTTGCAGATGAAGTCCCTTTTGCAGGATTGCTGTAGCCTCTGTTCAGCCTCTTCTTTTGATACTTTTGCTGCTCTTTCAGCTGATTTTTGAGGAATAAATCCCAGTTTCCTTCTATCCATTGCCTCGGTCTGCACTTGATACCAGAGAGAGTTGATGTTGGTTTGAAGGTAGATAGGAAAATAAGGAATGTGTTGGAAAGGAAAGGAGAGAATCACTGGAGAGAGCTGAGGGAAGAATTAAGATTTTTGCAATTTTCCAATTACTACAGAAATCACATGCAGTTCTAATTGTGGAAGGAAAAAACCCACCTTTTTATTTGAGAAATAGTTCATCACTTCAAGTCTTGTTTAGGATGGTGTCTATACAAGGATGCACCAGTAAAACTGAGCATTAATAGCTCTTCATTTGGGTTTATAACCCCAATCTTGTACACAGGGGAAGGATGATGCCATGAGTGTGTGTGGTGTGGCTGGGACTGATACAGTCTCTGGTTCCCTGGCTGGTATTTGGGAAACAGTGATAAAAGTTTGGGAAATAGTGGTAAATGTTTAGGAATAAAGTCCCAGATAATGATATTTTAAAACAGCTGGATAACCTCACACAGAGATCACCAATTACCTCACATGTCTGCACACTGAAAATTGCTGTGGATGTGGGACAGTGGCACAGTCTCATTGACAGCCAAAAGTACAAAACCAGTTTTCCCAACCTGCATTATTTTATTGCAAGTCTCACAATATTTTGTTCCACTTGTGCACAAACTCAGCAGTTGCATAATGAGGTGGTTGTAGGAGAAAGTCAGCTTTCACTTACCCCCTGAGCTCATTGTTTTAACTCATGACTGATGGAAAGCACCTTGAAAAAAATAAAGGCAAACTTGAAAAAACCCGCACAGAACAAGCTCCCCAAAGTTCTGAACCCGAAAACCAAGGATTATCCTCTTTCCTCTCACCCCTAGAGAAATAAATTATTTTAAAAAATTCAAGTCAATCTGTTAGGGTGGAAAGAGTGAAAATTGGAGGAGGAGGAGGAGCCTGAATCATCATTTTTTAGGTGAAGTGTACAATTCAGAAGCCCAAAATCAATCACAGATCCAGTCAGAGAAGGAGTGTGGTGTGTGTTTGTAACAGCAGTGATAATTAACCCTTGGAATTGCTACAGTGAACCCAACGGGATCACCCTGGGCATGCAGAGTGTTCCCAGTGCTGCAGTTGGAATTCTGATCAACTACTCCCCAGCTTACAGAGGGTTACGCTCCCAACCCAAAGCAAAGTAAATATATTAGTATATTCTTCTATACCACCAGCTCCTGGATCAACAGAAGGATGTTGAGTGCATAATGTTGACAGAGATCAAAAGAAGTGGGAAAGTCGAACCAAATGATAATGGGGACTTAAATTACCTGTGAATAAAGTGGTCAGATAGCACAATGCGAGGCAGTTCAAAGAGGCAATTTCTGCCCCTTGGAACAGCTCGTACCAGAGTACACAGACTTGACTTGGCGTTAAGTAATGTGCAAGAACTGCCTCAAAAGCAGCAAGAATGGAGCCACTTGGCTTGGCTGCAGCACAATAAGAAATCGGTGCCCCAGCAGCAAAGAGTGGGACTCTGACACAGCCCTGCAGGCCCTGAGAGAAACGGCTCTGATGGAGCAAAAGAAAACCAAAACCCACGGGTTTAGGTGGGACACAGGAAAGGCTGAGGGAATTGGGGTTGTTCAGCTGGAAAAGAGAAACTTTTTTGGGGTGACTTAATGACAGCCTTCCAGCACCTGAAGGGAGACTACAAGGAAGATGGGGAGAGATTGTTTGCAAGAGCCTGGAGGGACAGAACAAGGGGCAGTGGCTTCAAACTAAAAGGGAGTAGGTTTAGATTGGATATTAGGGAGAAAATCTTCCCTGTGAGAGCGGGGAGACCCTGGCACAGGTTGCCCAGAGAAGCTGTGGCTGCCCCAGCCCTGCAAGTGTCCAAGCCCAGGTTGGACAGGGCTTGGAGCAACCTGGGCTGGTGGAAGGTGTCCTTTCCTGGAGCAGGGGGTGGAATGAGTTGATCTTTAAGGTCCCTTCAACCTAAACCATTCTGGGATTGTATGAAAGTAAAAGCTGTCTTGGGGAACACACAGAGCAGTGGCTCAGGAAGGCTGGACTCACCCAACACAGTGCATTGGTGGCGTTAAAGAAACCATTTGGCCCCAACAGATCTCTTACAAACTGGATGTGGAGTGTGAGTGTTGGGTTGGCACAGTATCCAGTCTAACCTGCAGTGCAGATTGGCCTGGTGTTGGTGCAGGATTTAAGTGTAAGATGGAAGATGACCTGTTACAATCCGGACAGAGAGAAGGGAGTCTCATTTAGAATTAGCTGCTGAACTCAGAGGCTGAACTTCCATCCCTCTCTAGAGCATGTACAGAGGCTGAGCTGGAGCTTTCCACGGCGTGTCCTCTCCTTTGCTCATCCAGAAAACGTGTGGCAGGAAACTGTTCTCTGTTTAAGGAGTTCAAAGGACTTTAAACCTCAATTTCCCAGCTTCCCAGTGCACCATCTGGTGCTGGTTGTTGTTCCAGTAGAGTCATTTATGACATGTGAGCATAGATTGATCCCAAACTGAAGATTTTCTGTCCTAAAAGGGTGATGGTTCAATCAATTGCATAGGGCAGGCATGAACAGGAGACACAAACCCAGCTGGAGCAGAGCAGGGAGACGTGGTCAGGAGGCTGAATCCACAGGGCTGGAGTGAGTGACAGTCAACAGAGGACGTCTGGCCACGCACCCCGTCCTGGAATACATCCAGGGAACAAGTGGACATTTCCCAAAGATAAGCTGGCACAGGGGTGAGATTACAGGAGAAGGGAAGCAGGCCTCAGTGGTGCCTTCAGGCTGCAGCCAGGCTGGATTTGTTGTGGAATGGTTCTGACCCATTAGAGAAGTGACCTTTAGTTCTGTGCCTCCATCAAGTGAAAGCTTTGGTGGGTATTTCCTACAGGTTATGGAAGCCTGTTCTGAACTGCATGTGGATTCCTTATTTTTCAGTGAAAACTTTCAGAATTGTCAGAGTAATACAAATGGCACAAAACTTGGTGTGATCGAAGGAAGTTCTATTGTATCAGACTTTACTTGGGACAAAAATTGATGTGCATTTTTATGTATTGGATCTCTGTGTTTCTCCATGCAGAGAGCTCTCAAACATGCCTAAAAGCTTTCTGTGGTCTTTCCCCAAAAGTCTTAGTCTGAAAGCAATCAATTTTTGACCTAAAATGAGAAAAGTAACAAATAAATGGAACAGGAACTGTGCAGTGTAGTTTGTCCTTCAGGCCTGTCATCTTGAGTATCACAAAAATCTGTGTTTCAGGAGTGAAATAGATTAAATTTGGGGTTATAAACAAAGCAGAGTTGCAAACTGAACCTCAGTACAGGGGAATATATCACACTCAAGCAATGCACATTCATATTTTACCACCCTTTTATGCTTCCTTCCATTTGAGGTCTTGAGCTGTAGCAGGGCAGGGTGTAAAGTAGTGGTGTGGGTGGTCATGGTGGTCTCTTCTGTCGTTGAGTTCTGTGATTTATTATTTAATACCTGTTTATTTTCCCCTTATTCCCCTGGCTCTGAGGAACAGGAAGCATTGCACAGCCTTTCATTTGCCCACAACACTCTGAGCCTGCATTAAGGAATCATAATCACATCTCATGCTTCGGAGCCTCGGGCTCGCTGCCAGCACGGCTCAGGCAGGAGTTGGCCAAGAGTTGTCTTGGGACCTTTTCATCTTGTTTTTAGGAGCATCAAGGCTTGGCCTTACCTCAGAACAAGGTGCTGAAACATGTAGGTCAGCGTTCAAAGGTAGCAGAGGGAGAGAGCATCATGTTGGATGTGCTCAGGTTGGAGGGTTACTCCCGTGCTGCCAGATTCCAGTGGAAAACTCTCTTCCCCCCTGCAGCCAGCCCGTTGAAATTATCTGAAATTTTGGGTGTGTATCCTCTTCCTCTGCATGTTGAGATCTGAATCATCTGCCCAGATCCACGGATGTGTTCTCACCTCGTCACTTCCCCATCCCTGAAGGGGCTGGTTAAGGGCATTAGTGGCCCTTTGATCTCTCTTTTGTTCTCCGTCTCAGTAATTTGGTCTCCAGTGATCAAATGGGTTAATCTAATGCTTATTACTGTGCTCAGCATCAGGGCAGTGGCAGAGATGCACTGGATTGTCAAATACAGCAGTTCTGGCTGGGGAGCTGAATTAATTCCTCTGGTCATAAACACTATGAAGCAAATTAAGAGCTTTTTTTTTTTTACCAAGTTTGGTTATTACATGTTACTTTTGAGTGTAAGCAAAGCAGTTTGGGGATTAAAATTGCTATTGTTTGGGTAAAAGGTGTGCGAATTCTAGTTCCAAATTACAGGAAAGACTAGTTTTTGACTTCCTGCTCCCAAAGCACCTCAGCAGCAGTTCTTCCATGGGGTCTGTGTTGGGGATTTGCTCAAGGCTGTTGGAGCAGCACTGTGGAAGGGACACATCCACCACAGAAACTTGGGGAGAATGACCCTGGGATTGAGTTGGATCCAGATGTAAGAAAAGAACAGCACACCAGTGCTGTTACAGATGTGAAGCAGTTTCTTACAAAGGCCAAAAAGCCCAATGACAGCAGAGCAGGCACAGGGAAGACACTGCCTGAAAAGGGTATGGGGTGATCACCACGTGGCAGAGCAGAAGAGCCAAGTTGAGAGGTCTAAGTGTTGAGTGGAGAATGTTGGTTCTTTCACTTGTTGAATTTTCTGCAGGATCCTGCACTAGAATGTTGCTTTCAGGTTGTTTAACTGTAGGGAAGAATATGAAAGTCAAATAACAGAGTGAATTGTGACAATTCCTGTAGTTTCCTGTGTGTCAGTTTGGATCAGAGGTTAATGACTGACATCACCATCCAGTGTAGATTTACAGCTTCACAACCCCAGCCTTGACTGTGTTATAAAGTAGTAAGAGAGATGGTTATATGTGCATCTGTTACTGCTCCAGTCCTGAGTCCTGTTCCTTGCAAAATGGTCTTAATAACTTTTTATTTTCCGAGACACTTTTCATTCCGAAATAAGTGGAACCTCACAAAGATCCTGAAGAGCTGAGAGCTCCCCCTCTTCTGCTTGTCACGTTGTACCTCAGCTATTCCTTTGTTCCATCAAGGTCCTGTTGGAACACAGGGCACAGGAGCATGGATTGTGCTCCTCTGCAGCCACGCTGTGGGTGCACATGGTCCCTGAGTGCCAGCACTGGAGACTCCTCTCCAAACCTTTCCCTGGGACCACAGAAATGTCTCTGTCCTCCCCGTTACCCTCTAGTTCACCTGGTCTCATTCCCGTAAGCAAAAGATGCCCCAGGTCATACAGATCCACTCAGCTATTTTTTTTGCCTCCTCATCTACTCTCCCAAGTGTCTTTCTTTCCCAATTTTCATCTTTCTTTTCGCTTAGAACGATGTTTATTCTGGTTATTTTTCTGTAAGAGCTCTTGTGGGTCCCCAGCAGTTCACAAAATGCTTTAGGCCGTTGCCTGGCATCGTTTGCCTCCAGCCCTTGGCTCTCCTCCATCCTTCTCTGTGATCATCTGGTCTTTCCATTGCCTCCTCCAGAGGACCTCTGAGCCCTGTTTTGTCCCTCCAGAGCTGCTGTTTGTAAACTCTGTACAAAGCACACACGTCCAGGAGAGGATCACATCTGATCTGAGTGGTGGACAAACCCCACGGGCTTGTACAACACACTGCCCCTGTGTTCAGAAAGATCATCAAATAATCTGTGTTTCTTGCTTCAGGGCAGCAAGAAAGGAGAAACCATGCTGGCCTTGGCCTTTTCCAACCCCTCCTTCAAAATCCTGCCTTTGAAAAGCCACTTTGTGACAGTGGCAGTCATGTACTTTTTTCCTGTAGGGATGTCGAGGGAGAAGCCAAAAATCATCCCCAGTTGTGTTTTAATTCAGACAGGGAGGAGATGAACTCAAATAAGGTTGTTAAAAAGAAGCTGAGAGGGCAAAGTAAGAGTTATATCCTTGGCATCAAAGTATTTAAGGACAGTACAGTAGGAATTGAGATCGAATGTAGCTCTCATGAAACACTTCAAAAATGATAAAAGACTATCAGGATACCTAAACATAAGGGTAAGAAAGTATCTTGAAAAAGCAAGAAAATTGGTAAAATGAGAAAAAAAAACCCAGAAGCTAAAAATATGTGAAAACATGGTGAAAAGAGGAGAAGAGAAAGAATTTGAAAGTGTTAAAAAAAAAAAATAATGCCAAATTCTCTTCAGTCGCATCAGCAGCAGAACGTTCGCCTGACAATGTGTAGGATCTATAAAAAAATTCAAGTCTGAAAAATGCACTTAGGGCAGCTAAACTCCCAGCAGAAAAATGAATGCAATTCTCTTTGTGCTTTCATCTGTCTCGGGCTGAAATGTCTGGAGATGAGATGGTGCTGGAGATAGACACAATTACCATTATCAGCCGCCGGGATCAGATGGTGTTCACCCAGGAGCTGTGGAGGATGAAATCGCTGAACTATTAACTTGTCTGTGAACTCTTGTTTAAAATCCCTGGACGGTGGCTGATGTGATTCCCAGCTTTTCTCTGGACCCCAAGTCACCCACAGAAGCCCAGAGCAGTGTGTTGCAAGAGCTGTGTGGGGTGAGTTGGTGGGAGTTGTAACGCGGAGTGTAACGAGTGGATGTGGAGTCAACGCGTGCACCAGTTGGGCAGGTCCAGCTGAATCTCCCAAATGCAAAGGCTTTCAGGGGAAACTGAGACATGGATTAAGAGGGAGGCTCCTGGGTAAATAATTATTGGAAGATAAGAAGCAGGTGGTAGGGATAGCTGGCAGATTTTCCCTGTGGAAGAAGCAGATGCTGCGGCTCTGCAGGTGTGGGAGCTGGTGCTGTCCTGTGGGTTGAGGAGCACAGGGGAACAGAGCTCTTGGCAATGTTCTAGAGCTTTCCAATACGTGAACTGATGAGAAGTAATGAAGACAAGGGTCAGCTACTGCAGAAGGACCTCATGAGACTGAATACTTAAGGAGAACGTGGAGAATGAGTAATTTCTTCACGTTCAGGTGACGGGCTCTGATTTGGCCACTGCCACAGCTGTATCTTGTGGTTATGGCAGATTGGTCCATGCAAGTGCCTGTTTGGAACGTGGTGGTTGTCATGAACACAAAGAGAGCATTAGGAGTGGAAAAAATGAGAGAATAAACCAGAGAATGTCTTTTATCTCCTGTGGAAATCCAGGATACATCCACATGCTGAACAAGCTGTGAAGTTCCATTTTCCTGTAAAAAAGCTGCAGCTCTGTTGGAAGAGGTTTGGAGAAGAATATGAGGATTTAAAAAAAAGCATAAGATGTTTAATCCAAGGAACAGCTAACTGGACTAATACTCTTCTGGCTGGAAAAGAGGCAGCCAAAGGCTGATATGAAGAAGATCCACAGTCATGAATAGGGATTGGCTGTTAAGTCTCTCTCAGTGTGAAAATGATGGGGCATCACACGGAGCTCCTGAGAGCTTCTTCAGTCACTGTACAATTAACATGTACAGTCCCTTGCTGCAGGAACTGCTGTGGATGCTGGAAGTTTACAGAGGTTCAGGAACTAATGAATGGGAGAAGGCTCCATCAATGGCTGTGAAATCACCGCTCCCAGTTTTGCCTCAGGGAGTCCATAAAATGTTGGAGGCTTGGAGAGTGCCCTGAGGAGAAGCCCTACAAGCTTGTCCTGTCTGTACTTCTCCTTCAGAAATCCACTGTTGGCAACTGTCACAGCAAAGATCAAGGGCTAGGTGGACTTTTGGTCTGAATCCACACTGCTGCTCTTGCATCCTCCTCTCCTTCCAGAAGACCTTCCAGCCTCGAGCCCCACCACCTTCAGCAGCAGCCCTTCCAGCCCACCCCTGCTTGGGCAACTCTCTGTGGAAAAACTGCAGTAAGTACAACCTTCAGCATCCCTCAGGGACTCTGAGCTCAGCTGTTTGTTCACTAGGAAGGCACTGCACGATTCCTTGGGTTCCATTCTTGCAAATCTCCTCAAAATGCAGCTTTCAGCTGGTGCTGGTAAACCAGGGTTTGATGCCCTTGGCACTTTGGCCTTCATATCACAGAATTCTGGAATGGTTTGGGGTGGAGGGGACCTCGTAGACCATCTCATTCCAGCCCCCTGCCATGGGCAGGGACACCTTCCACTAGACCAGGTTGCTCCAAGTCCTATCCAACCTTATTGGGTGTACTGTTTTTATCCCTTTTCACCCTCAACCTGCATCATCCCCTCAACTGTGCTCCCCTGGTGGGATAACAGCCATTGTAATTCCATCATTTGTGCTTTTGTTTGCTTCTTGATGCAACAATACTCACCTGATGAAATGTCAACCCTAATGTTGCTGTAGGGTCTTTACCACAACTTTCCCATTTCTCAGGATCCTGTTTAAAAAAACACAAACACCCTCTTAATTTTTTAGGGTTTTTTTGTGTTTTTTTTTTTTTTTAAGTATTCTGCACTGAATGGACAACCATTATCCTTCTGTATTATGCTGCCCCACTTTGGATATTCCAGTTTTGGCAAAGTTCAGAGTTTGTGCAACCATAATCCTACAGCCTTCAGCTGAATTACTCTACACTGGCAATTTAATGAAGCCCCTAAATGTGCCCTTAGTGGCTGTAGGTAATCTGTGTTTTTCAGAAAGGTCTGTTTTATTTAGAGATATCAACAAATAAATCAGTTAACTAGTTCTGGGACGTAAAACCTTTCCCCGACCTGGGAGGTGTTTCAAACCATTGCCAACCACATCATTCTAGGCTGTATATTGGGGGCAATTTCTTCACAGAAAGAGTGATCAGACACTGGCACCGCTGCCCAGGGCAGGGGTGGAGTCCCCAGCCCTGGAGAGCTTTAACAGCCACGTGGATGTGGCACTTGGGGACGTGGGTCAGTGGTGGCCTCGGCAGCACTGGGGGACAGTTGGACTCGATGATTTCAAGGGGCTTTTCCAACCTAAACACTTCCATAATTTGCATTTTGAGGTCTTCTTGTTCAGATAATGTCAAACTGGATATTTTGAGGCCTTGTCCTTCCCATCTCAAGCCGTGGAATGCAGGGAGCCTGGTGGGAGCCCAGCACTGGGAATGCTGACTGTTCCAGGGGCAGAAAGCTGTCGTAGCTGACAGGCCACAGGTGAGAAATGTGGGACAAGGCCCAAAGGGGCAGCTTGCAGAAATAAGGGGCTCTGAAAAATCAACTTCTTGGATGCCAACAAGTCCTGGCTCCGTTGCCTACAGGCCATCCTGCTCCTTGGATCCCCTGTAAACACATTCTGGATTTTGCAGCCTGAGGCATTAATTGATACTTGTCTAATCCTTCTTCCCTGAAAGCTGAGTGCAAGATAAGGCAGGATGGTGATCCTGCAGGCTTTGGTCTGGCAGGGACAGGCTGAGCAAACACTGAAGTCAGAGGGACCAGAGGAGCTTGCCCATCCTCTCAGCCTGACTTGCAGAGGAGGGATAAGTCATTTGCTCCAGTCCCTCCTCTGAGCTCTTCCCTCCAGGGTTTGGTGCTCAACAGTGGTTGTTATTTGATGAAGTCTCTCTCATCTTGGACCTCTCATCCCTGTGTTTCAGTGATTCTGGATGATCCCCTGGGCCTCATGAGCAGTGATGTACAGATTGCACCAACGCAGATACCTGGGCAACTCTTTCTGTCCATTTGGGGGATTTCCCATTTTCTCTGATCCTGTGGTCCTAAAATTCTGTAGGGAGCTTAGGGAGCTTTAGTAAAAGGTGTTGACTTCTGTCCTTCTTAAGCAGGATCTCTCCACCCAGACATCCCAGTAACATGAGCCTGTGGCAGGTTGTGTATTATCCTGACCATGCCCCTGGATGGGACTTTCCTGGCAGCACAAAGTTCTGCCAGAGGGGAAGGAGGACCCACTGCTACATTTCTAACATCCAGTGTCTTTGGTTGCCCTTCCCAGATAAGATGCTTTCCCGAGGTCAGATCTGGGTTTCACTGGAGCCAGAAATCAGCTCTTCTTTTCCCCCCCCAGCAAACCCCAGACCTGCAGGACAGAGTGGTTCATCTCCTCACACACTGATGTCAAGCGGAACATCTCCTCCTCATCTGCAGAGAACCAGACCTGTCAGGTGGCCTCTGTTCATTTGTCTCATGAGCTGGGAGATAAAGAGGTGCAGGGATGCTGGTAATTGCATAACATATTGGATCAGATGTTGTGATAGTGCCTGCGTGTTGCGCCTCGGGCCATCGGGGAATTCCACCAAAGGTCAGGTTGTTCAGTGGCCTCTCCAGAGGATTCTCCATTCCTGGTATCTGCATGGCGTGTGGGTTTGCATTAAACTCTATTCCATTGCTGATGCTTCCAGGAATGATGCCAAATTAGGCAGATTGTGGTTTGCAGACAACTCTGAAATGCTTGAGACGCCCCTCCCCACTTCTTATGGGGAGAGACGGAGAGGGAATTACTGCTTGGAGCTCCTCACCTCCTGAATATGGATATGCATTGTCATTTGAAGAAGAAAAGAAGATAAGTGGTAGCAACTGGGTTGTGTGGAGATGCAGAGCACAAATCCACATGAACTACTGTCCTGCTTCTGCTGGAGTCTGGTGGTTGGGATGAGTTGCAGGCTCACAGCGAGGAGTCTGTCCCTGCTTCCCATTCTGAGGACATCCATGTGGATAACATGCATCCCAGAGAACTCTGCTTAATGGTGGTTTTCCCTCTTCCACTGCAGTAATCTGACCTCGTGCCATGACTTACGAAGTGAGGGGAAAAAAAAGGGTGGTATTTTTGGGTGGACGTGGTGCTTTGAGTAAACAAGATGAATGTGGGTATTGAGAAGCCAGTGTTTCCATGAAGGCAAACTTCCTGATGTTTATTTAATTCTGTTGACTGTGCTAAGAACCTTGAGAGACTTTTAATACCTTATAAACTCTGGCTAAGCATCTGTGTGAACATGAGTTTAAGTAGGTGGGCTGGAGAACTGTGGGTGTTCTGTGAGTATTCCTGGCCTTCCCTAAAGTTTGCGTTGAAAAGTCCTGTGGAACTCAGGTGAAAGTTGCTGAATTTTAAGACTTTTTTTTTTTGCTGTGTCTGTGTTAGCACAGACTTGAAGGATGATTTTATGTTGAATTGTACCTTTTCTGTGTCCTGGTGGAGGGATCACATTGCCTGGAGAGGTCAGTGACAATTTGGCTGCCTCTTGGCAAACCGGTCCATGGTTTGGGTGTATGTCAAGGATTTCCTTTAATCCACTATGGCAGTTCCTGTGATCTTCGATCTCCTCAGCCTGGATTATACTCAGAGGATCACATCTGACCTTTTGACCATGATATCAGTCTGGCAGGGTATGTTAATTTGTTATTTCATCACGATATTGTCCTTTCATTGACCTTTGGTTGTTTTCTCAGTCGGTGCTTTCAAAGGTGCAAGCCCCTCATCCTTTGAATGTTTTCTGAGCTCTCTGTTCTTGGATTATATTGGTGTCTGTGACTGTATCTGGTCACATTAAAATGTCTGTGTCCCACGTGGATGAGGCATCAGAGCTGGTGGCAGGTCTTGTTTATGATGGTGCAGGACTTGGTGTTCGTTATCTACGGCAGCGATGCCAGAAAGAAGCAATCCAAGTATCTCCACTTGATTGACTTTCCCAGTTAAATAGGTAGATATTAAATGATTCAACTCAATTGATTAGAGCAGGGTGAGGAGAACAGAACAACCTGTGAGCGTCTCAAGGGCCTTTCTGATTTATCCTTCCCCTGTGGATATTTTAGTGCATAGAGCCTTGTCCATGTAAATGTTTGAAGTCTGGCTGTTACACCTACCCAAACTACTCACTAAGAAAACCTCTCCCAAACTCCCTTTTCTCTCTCCAGTTGAGAAATGAAACATATTTGGGTAAAGAACAAACTGAAACACCCATTTTATCAAATGTTTTTGTAGAAGTTACTCTTTTCTTACTCAAAGCCCAGCTGAGTGATGTGTTCACCCAGTGAGCACTGGTAGAGGGGGAGAACTCTGAGTTTCAAAGTAATTTCTCCTTCATCTTGAAATTTGGGTATTCAGGTGTGTTTTGCCAGCGTTAAGAGTAACTTCAGGGGTTGAACTGTCTTTCAGATACGCTTACAGTGGAAATGTATCTGCCATTCCCACTCAGGCTGCACCTGTAAGCTGATCTCTTTGGGGTTTCTCTTAATTTCACTGGTTTGTTTTGCTTTGTTTTCCACCATGTTTTAACAAGATAACAATCGCTCCGTATTTTCCCTTCATTTCAGTAATTGCCTTCTCTAGTGACCGATTTCCTGGGCTCTTTTGGTCAGGTATCAAGATCTCAGCGTGCAGCCCACACACCCCACTGCATAGAGCTCTCACTTATTATCATCTCAGGTAATTCGTTAAAAGCTCCCCAGAGCATCAAATAGGGAAAAAAATTTAAAAAAAAGCACTAATTTCTCTCAACTCACTCCCCAAAGACACAACCTGTGTAAACAGAGCTGCTTACCAGATGCCTGGAAATTTGACATCATCAGCCACGGAGGTGGGAATTGAGTTTCTTTCAGGTTTTCAAAGTTCTTTCACTGAAATAATTTAGCCCCTGAAAATTCAATCCAGGTGTTGCCAACCCAGTGTGTGTGCCACTGTTCTGCTGTGCTGCAGAGCAATATAGAAGAAGAAATGGGTGTGAGGGTGTGTGTAAGATTCGAACAGTAAAGGAATTTATGACAAAAAGGCAGTAATTGAAGTTTTACATTAAATAAACAAGGAAACAGCTCTGTCTCTTGAAGCCAGATGTGATACACTCAAAGTGAGCTGGGCAAGTGTTCAGCTCCACTCTGCATCCTCAGAGCTCAGTGTCACGATCCTGCCTGATAAAAAAATATCCCTGGATAACACCGTGCAGTCTCTCCTGGAAGTGAGGAGGTGGCTGCCTTGCAGTAACATAGGATGTTAATGCAATGTACTTTTACCTGTTATTGCCTGGAAATTCAGGATCGAATGAGAAACCAAGGTTGTAAATTTGGATAACTGACCAAAAGTCAAGTTGATAATGCTTTTTCTCCTTCTTCTTATTGCCTGGTAATGCTGTTTCGGTCTTAGTGGCACAGTGTGCAGTGTTTATACTGGTGTAATCCTGCCTGGAGCCAAGAAATACAGATTATTATGTTCATCTTCACTCCTCTGAGGTGTCCAGGAACCTCCCAAGTGTGCTGGAAAGGGAGGTGAACCAAGGCTGAGTGTGAGGGCAGCAGGAGTGTGACTGCACTGCCTCCCTTCTGGAGCCTCCCACAGAGATACCCACGATAAACCCGGCCTTGCTAAACTGCCTGCTTGGTTTAATTATTTGACATCAAAGCCTGGAGCCAGGTTTAAAGGAAGTATGAAAGCCTGAGTCAAGAGTTTAATTCTGTGTAGGTTCTGCCTTTCTTTTCTGGGCAGATCAGGGCAGATGAACCATGTGGGGGCCCAGAGTTTTTTGGGGTTGTCTCTAAAGGGATCTGAAGCTACAGCTCAGCAGGGATGTGGACTACACATGGCCAGGTGCTTGAAGTCAGGAGAAAAGCCCAGGAAGAGAGGAAGAAATCATCTTCCCAAATTCCAGCAGTCCACCCAGCTTTGGGTCCACCCAGGCTGGGAATGACAGGCTTGGATTGTTCCCTGGGATGGATCTTGTCCCCCGTGGTTATCTGGATCTTTTACATCTCCACACCATCTGCCATCAGGGATGGTGAGAAGAATTCTTTTTGTTTGCTTTAAACCTTTTCCTTGGCAGAGGGTTGGGGTGCCCCTTCCTCCTTGCATGATGAAGAATAGTGCATAAATGTTCAATATTTGCATTATTTTCAATGTTCACAACTGTACAAGACGCTCTCCTCTTCTGGGTGGGACCTCCTGGGCTCTTCTTACCCACAAACCGTTTTCCACCTTTTTGCTACCTGTCCACTTTTGCTCCCTGTGCCCTTTTCCATATTTTAACATGCTGAGATAGTGTGACTGTTACCATATGGGCTGCTGGGCTGTAAGTGTGCCATGGATGGCATTTTCCAGTCCTCTTTTCCCAAATATTTCTAATTTCATCTGCTTTTTTGGGTAGGGCAATATATATTTATATATATTTATATATATATTTATATATTTTTATATATACACACAGTGCACACCAATAGTGTGATATTTTCAGAAAAGGCTCCAGAAACCTCTCTGAGTTTAATTAACTCTTTTAAAGTCTATAATCTTGGCTTTACAGCTGGAATGATTGTTTTCCCAGGCACATCCCTTTGTGCTCCCTGATACTGAGTTTCACCTCTCTCCTATCACAGAGCCATTAAAGCAGCAGTTGGATGTGTGGCTGATCCCAGCTGATGGCTCCTTGCTGAAGGACTTGCCCTCCTCTATTTTCCCTAATTCCTGCTTTCCCCCACCCCTGCTTTCCATGTCCTCCCTCACTTGCTGTGGCCCCCAGGCCTTGTGAGACCCTTTCCCAAATCTGCCCAACTCCTTAAAACTGCAGAAAATGCTCAATTTTATCTGCTGTGATCATTTTTCTGATGTTTTCATAAGCTAAGTGAGCTCATGGAGAAGTCAAGGATGGGACAAGCATTGGGAATGCATGGCCAGGAGCAGGGGAGGAGGTGGGAGCTCTTGGCATCCCCAGCAAACCGTCCACCGAGCAACCTGAGGTCCTGCTTGCAAGCCTTCCCAATCAGTCTGAGATGGGATAATTTGCATTTGGAGATTTGGATAATTCCAAAAAAATATTGTTTCATCTGCAAATTTTGTCACCTCATTAATTTCCCCCTTCTCCAAGTAATTTATGGCCGTGCTGAAACGCTCTGCATGGGAACTTCCTGCCTCCCTCCGTAGCGGCCCAGGAGGCAAACAATTCATTTAGCTTTTTTTTTTTTTTTTTTGCAAATATTTTTTGAGTGCATCTTTCATTCCCTGAGTTATTTGTTGGCCACAGAGACTCACTAATAGGCTCCCTGTTTCTGATGTGTTGAAAAAGGCTTTATTGTTTGTATGGGAGCCCCTGGCATGTTCTTCTCTTTTGACCAGTCTCCTTAACTTGTCAGAATTGCAGCCCTTGCTGCTCTCAGCCTTTGGATTTGAGCTCCACTTTTCAAAGGTTGCCTTTTCCTTGGGGTATTCTCCTTTCCTTTATTGTTCACTGTTGGGCTTTGGGGTCCAGCTCAAGTCCTGGGCTCCATGGTGTAGGTTTGCTCCGAGCCTCTGGCAGGAGATCTCTCGACAATTTTTGGATCCCCCAGGAACATTTTACCTTCTCATTTGCTTTCTATAATGTTTTTTCCTTATTCTTACATTTTAATGTAAGTAATGAGAGTATATTTTTATTTATTTGTTTGTTTGTTTATTTATTTATTTAATCCTTTCCTAGAAATAGGGGAATTTGAATATATAATGGGCACTATTAAAGAAATAAACTGTCTTCAGCCAAACCCCCTGTGCCCCATTCAGAATTGCATCTACCTTGGGAGGTTTCTCCCAACTGTTCCTTAAAGAAGTTGATGAAGTTACCAAAATCTGTGTTTTGGTCAGACCTCAGTAGAACATTTGCCTGTATGGCCATGACTGAAGACACCCATTAATTATGGGCTGCCCAGGGAGGTTTGGAGTCCCCACCTCTGGAGGTGTCCAAGGAAGGACTGGAAATGGCTCTCAGTGCTCTGGGCTGGGGGACAGGGTGGGGATGGGGCACAGGGTGGACTTGATGACCTTGGAGGTCTTTTCCAGCCTCAGCGATTCCATGATTCTGTGATTAATGATGTGCTTTTCTACTTCTGTAACCTTCCTCACCTCCCTTTGCCTCTCCTGGTCTCTGGCATCACCATGGATCAGTGGTTGGCTGGTAGCTTTAATGCTTTTTTCCATAGCTGCATGGAATTCCAACCCAGAGGTCTTTGGAACTCCTTCATGCAATTAAATTTATATTAATGCATTCCACTGCATTATCCCTGTATCTCTGGTGTTATAACATCCTCTGGATTAACTTCCTTACCTTGAATTTCCCAGGTGCTTATGAAATGAATATTGTAATTTGAAAGCAGGGATTTTGGTTTACCCATCTTAACTTCAGGTTTGGATTTTGTGGTGGCAATAGAGGTAAATATTTATATTTTGAGATATACACAGATGTATATCTGTGTGTATATGTATGTATGTGTACCTAGATAGATGTGTACACATATATGATATATATTTATTCATAGAACCATGGAATCATGGAATGGTTTGGGATGCAGAGACCCTGAAGACCATCTTGTTTCCACCCCCTTCTATTAGACCAGGTTACTCCAAACCCCATCTAACCTAGCCTTGGACACTTCCAGGGATTACTGACACACAGGGCATTCTTTCATGCTGGATATCAGTGCAATATCCAGGATTTTAGGTGCAGGAATTCAGAGTCAAATTTGATACCCAGATTCCAGCTAGGGCTGCATAAAACCCGACACACCAGAATGATTTCTGGGATCTGAAGGAGCAGTGTGGGGGTCACTCCGGGCGTTCTTTGGGAAGAGCAGCGGACTGGGAAAGGCTCCTCGGAGTCACTGGCCCAGAGCTTGAACCGGGGACAGACAGAGGCCCTGCTGGAACATCTGCAGAGCTATTTAATCTGTGCAGATGTTAACAACAGTGTTAGGCAGCAACATGTTTCCTCTTGTTGTGCCGGGGTTGGATTCCGTGTGCGCACAGCCTGCCACGAACCTCCCGCTCCCCTGCCAGCCCTCCACACCAGCACAGCTTTCCCGAGCCTCAGGCACCACAAGCTCTGACTCATTTGCTTAATATTCCTCTAATGAAACTGCCCAGAGCTCTGGACCTATTCTCCTCCAAAACAATCTTCCTCCTCCCTGTTTTTTCCACACCCTTCACTTTCTTCTCACCTCCTGTCACATTCCTGGTGGGGCTTAACTGAGCTCCCTGGAGCATTTCCTGCCAGGCCCCCCCTCGTGTGCTGCCAGCACAGTGGGTGTGAGGTGGCACAGGAGGTATCAGGTGACCTTTATAGTGAAGCCAAGAGGGAGAGAAAGAGCCAGGAGAGTTCCTTCAGCCACGGTGTGATGGGGAGGGGGGAATGGCCATCCCAGTCTCCCCAGCTTGGCTCTGGAGCAGGACCACTGGGATCTGGAACCTGCACTAGTTACAGGGCATCTTTCACCCAAGGGGAGCTGGCACCAAAGGATGGGAATGGCAGAAAAGGCTGGGAAGGGGAAAATTCCCCCCAGAGCTGGCTGGGTGGGCTGGAGGGCACTGGGATGAGCAGACCCCAAACCCAGGGGCTGCCACCAGAAATAACCAGGGAGCAGCTGTGGGAACTCTTCAAGGATGACAAGAGGGAGCATTCCTGGAGTCCTGATCTCTTGATTTCCGGACCTGAAATCCTGGGTAGCAGCCCCAGGCTGCTCCAGGGAAACTCTCCAAGATGATTTTTCTCTTTTCATGGAATCTGCATCTTCCAAGATGTACCTGAGGCTCCTCCCAGGCTTCTCCTGGAGACTTTTCACATCTCCTCTAGGCAGGTGGTATCTCAGGTACCATCTCCCAGAGTCTTTTCATCTCTGATTTAGGCACTGAATATCCTGGGTTGCAGTCCCAGGTTCCTCCAAGGAAGTTACCTGAAATGATTTTTCTCTTTTCATGGAAACTGCATCTTCCAGGATGTAACTGAGACTCTTCCCAGGCATCTCCTGGACTCTTTGCACATCTCCTCTAGGGAGCTGAGATCCCAGGTAGCAGTCCCAGATTAGTCCAAGGCACATACCTGAGGGGATCTTTCTCATTTGAAGGAAAATGTATGTTCTGGGATCCACCTGAGCCCCTTCTCAAGCATTTCCTGGAGTCTTGATCTCTGATTTTAAGGACTGAGACCCCAGATAGCAGCCTCAGGCTGCTCCAGGGAATCTTCCCAAGATGTTTTTGCTGTTTTTGTAGTAGCTTTATATTCTGGGATCCACTTGAGACTCCTCAAGTACCTGCAGGGAGGGGGCAGAGGATGGCCCAGGCTCTGCTGGGGGGGCCCAGCAATGGCACAAGAGGAACGGGCAGGAACCGATGCCCAGGAAGCTCCAGCTGGACAGGAGGAAGAACTTCTTCCCTGGGCAGTGACCCAGCTCTGAACAGGCTGCCCAGGGAGGGGCTGGAGTCTCCTCCCTGGGGATATTCCAGAGCCCTCTGGACACGATCCTGGGCCGTGTGCTCTGGGCTGGCCCTGCCTGAGCAGGGAGGTGGGACCAGTGACCCACTGGGGTGCCTTCCAGCCTGACCCATCCTGGGATTCCAAGGGGTAAAGGGAATGGCAGACATTCAGCACACACTCAGTGGCAACGCTGAGGTCCAGAAATGGGAGTGTCACCTCCTTCTCCCTGCCCCACATCCACGGGCTTTGCTTTCTCCTTGCTCCAGTGCTGGCACTGAACGTTGGGAGCAGCAGGACAGCTGGGATGCAGATCTGAGCCTGGATATTTTACATAAATATTGTTAATAGTAGCACTGCATGAAAGACCTGTGAAACCCAATAGCAGAGCTGTGTGGTGGGAGTAGAGGGAGAAAGGAAACACATTTAGGGGTCACCAGCACAGCCATGGGTTTCCCTGTACGTGGGACACAAATGTTGTTGGAATGGGTTAGGGTTGGGTTGGACTGCTCGGGATGGCACAGCTGCATCCAGAGGTGCTGGTGGGCCAGTGGTGTTGCATCCCAGGATGCAGAGGTTGTCAGGGGGATTTCAAACCCTTTCTTAGAGATTTCTGCATTGTTAGTTGGGGTTTTTTTGGCCTGTATTTATTATTTTACTGAAGTGCAAAGGACATTGAAGGACTTGGGGAAGAAGGTGGGGCTGATCCAGAGCAGGGCTGGCTGCCCAAGAAATGATGCTTCTTCAGAGGGCTGGAAGACACAAAACCTGTGCCCTTGGCTCCTCAAGCTCAGTGCTGATTGCTAATTACTTGCTCCTGAGGAACACAGTCCTGCCCAGTTTGCAAAAGTGGTGCTTTATGATCCCTGGGATTTCTTTTTACGAGCGTTGCTGTGGCATCTGCAGACTGGTTGCAGCCAGGGCTGGCTGTGAGCAGCAGAGGATTTGGAAAATATCAAATAATAGGTGGGTGGATGTCCCTGCCCAGGTTTGTGGTGAGTGGATGGAGGATTTCTGCCTCCTGAGCAGCTCTGGAGGATGCACAGGGAGGTTTTGAGCAGTGGGAGGGAAGGATGTGTTTTTGGGTGGATGATGGGGCTGGGGAAGGGCACAGGGGACAGAGAGGGAGGCAGGATGGGCCCTGTGGGGCAGGTGGATTGGGAGATGATGAGCATGAGGTTTGGCTCTGTGGAAGGAGCTCAGTGGGGTGAGGAGGGCAAGGTCTGTCCAAGGGTGGGGCAACCCTGGATGTCCAGACAGACACAGTGGGGAAGGAGAGGCTGGAAAGCAGAGCTGGGAAGGGGCCCTGGGGGTCCTGGTGGGTGCCAGTTGTTCCTGAGCCAGCAGTGCCCTGGCAGCCAGGAGGGACATCCCTGTCCTGGGGGCATCAGGGAGGGGATTGTCCTGCTCTGCTCTGCCCTGGGGCGGCCTCACCTCAACATTGGGGCAGTTTGGGGGGACACAATGGAAGGAGAGATTGAGCCATTGGAGAGTGTCCAAAGGAGGCCACGAGGATGGGGAAGGGCCTGGATTTGAAGCCGTGTGAGGACACTGAGGGCACTTGGTGTGTTCAGCTGGAGCAGAGGAGACTGAGGGGAGACCTCCCTGCAGTTCCAACTGCCTGAGGAGGGGCAGAGGAGGGGCAGGACTGAGCTCTGCTCTGGGGGGAGCAGGGACAGGCCCAGGGAATGGCTGGAGCTGTGTCAGGGCAGGCTCAGGGTGGATCTCAGCAAAAGGTTCTTCCCCCAGAGGGTGGTTGGCACTGAACAGGCTCCCCAGGGCAGTGGGCACAGCCCCAAGGCTGCCAGAGCTGCAGGAGGGTTTGGATGATCCTCTGGGGCACAGGGGGGGACTCTTGGGGCTGGGCCTGTGCAGGGTTGGACTCCAGGATCCTTGGGGGTCCCTCCCAGCTCAGCACATTCCATAATTCTGGCATTCTGGGATTCTGTGCCTCCTGGGTGCAAACAGGAGGAGTGAAGCCATTTTAGGTGCACGGTGCAGGAGCTGGAGGCTGGTCCTGAACCTTCCCTTGTGCTGGCAGGGCAGGGGCTGGTGTGTGTTGTTGGAGCTGCACACACAGAGCTCTCCTGGGCCTGCAGCCTGTACAGACAGGCCTGTGCTCCTCAAAGACAGGGATCGGATTCTTGCCCTCCGGGGGTTTCCAGCCAGCTCGAACTTCAGAGGAGCCCTTTCTTTCTCCTGCTGTTCACGCCCTGCAAAGAATTTTCTATCAACAAAAGAAATTGTTTTATAATCAACTCGATGTTCATCCCCAGTCCTGGGATATGAAAGGGGTTGTGAAGGACCAGGGAAATGGAGCCTGGAGGTTGTGGGAGTAGGGGACAGCAGCCAGTGGAGCAGACCTGCTGGGATGGGACAGATGAATTTTGGGGGTACTCCAGAGCCAGTGAATCCCTTGGTGCAGATCTAGGTTGGACAAAATTCCAGCAAAGGAATAAACCCTGGAAAGAAAGGGTTGGGGGATGCCCAGTTCATGCCTGTACTGAGAATCCTGTTACTTCTTCAGCTTCTGTGACTGGATTTCAAGTCTCTCTTGGGTGCTCCATCAGAAGAAGATCCTTGAAACGTTGGCTGCAGCTTGGGCTGTACCTCAGAGCCAGTAGTGTCAAACTCAGGAGGATTCTGTTTTCACACTGTTGGTCATTCCAGGGAAAAACCAGTCCAGTTAAACCCTACTTGGTGGTACCCCTGTTGTGAGTCTTCTCTGCAGAGGTGGAGGAGTGGGATGTCGTGGGAGCCTGGGGAAGTCTCATCAGCACCAAGTTCAAGAGCTGTGGGACAACCTGGGGAAGGAAGGAAAGAAGGAAGGAAGGAAGGAAAGAAGGAAGGAAGGAAGGAATCTTTCTCCCTGAAGAAGACACGGACTGTGGGGTTTACAGTGCAGAGTTTGCAGAACTGCAGCACAGGTGGGGGTGGCAACAGATTTCTGTTTGTCCCTGCCGGTGGAGGTGCTGGAGAGGGGCCCTGGCACGCAGCTGGCCTTGCAGCTGGGAAGGACAGATGTCATTCCTGTCCTCAGGAGTGTGGAACACATGTGGTCGGTGGACAGGCTCCAAAACACAGCTGCCACCAGCATCTCCTGGAGCAGTTGCCCATCTGCCATCATTTACGAATGGTTTATGGCGGGAGATTGACAGCTTCCCATTTTCATCACAGAAGGTTCCTCGCAGTCTCCTCTGGAGTGGTGGGAATATCAAATATTTCCAAATCCCTGTTTCCAATATTTCTGTGCAGATTAAGGTCTCGTTGGGAACTCAGGTCTTGTAGTCCTACCACGAAGCCAGGAACTTCTCTGTTCTTCCAGGCTATGATGACGTGTTACGTTTTCAGCCTCTGAACCTAAAACTTTCTCAAAGCTCAGGAAGAGCTGGAGCTCAGAGAGCTGCAGCTTCAGGTTGCTGAGGAACATCATCAGAAGAAGGGCCTCCACTCTCAGGACACATGGAACTGGGGCATTGGTAACCTCAGGCTCAGCAGGAGAGCTGTTTTGAGTTCTCTGACCGTGCTTGAGGCTTTGGGAAAGCAGCTGTTGTGTCCCTTTGCAGTCTGAGTATCCCTGCCTGGGTCTGCAGTTGTGGATTCAATATTTTTTAAGGAAAGATGGAAGTGTGGGCTGGCTCAGGAGCTGGACTCAGTTACCTGAGTGGTTTTCTTGGCTTCCCTGAATGTGGTGAGTTTGGAAAGGAATTTTTTTGCGCTTACGAAAGGCGGTTTTTAAATGTCAAAGTTGAAAGTGCTTTTTCTTAGTAAGAAAAAAATCCCCACCAAGCCATCCCTGAGCATCTGGGCTGAATCCATGGCACCTTGTGGAAGGCTTTTAGGGCTTGTGTTGTATCTCCCAGCCAGGAGCACACACTGAGCAACACAGCCTTTAAGCCGTTCCTATCTAATTGTTTGGTTACTTAACTTTAAAACGACCACATCCACATACCGGGAGGGATTGCCACATCCCGGGGCTCTGCAAGTGTCCTTTGGCACTCGATTTACAAGAGCTAAATAGCAGTGGGGGCAGTGGCCAGCTGGCCACCGAGCAGGAAGCTGAATGACAACGAGAATAAATAGTGCTCCGTGGAGCTGGAGTGTCTGACAGCGCCGGGAGCCGTGGGGATGGATCAGCCTCCAGGATATTCCCCACGGAGAGGGCACAGCGCTGATGGCCAGGGGAGCAAATAGCACGTGGATTCATCCCCCCTCCCTGCAGACAGCAGGAGCATTGTACTGCCCACTGAGCCTTGCTGGGGAGGAAGGAATGATTGATGCAGTTGTAG
Organism: Myiozetetes cayanensis; assembly: GCF_022539395.1. Lineage (NCBI taxonomy): Eukaryota > Metazoa > Chordata > Aves > Passeriformes > Tyrannidae > Myiozetetes > Myiozetetes cayanensis. Next base: position 4,177,440 of record NW_026087522.1, on the reverse strand, counting down.
AGAAGCCGCATCTCTCAGGTTTCCAAAGAATAAGAAACAGCCATCCCTGGACAGATCTCTGGGAGAAGCGCCAGTGTTTGGGAATTCCCCAGCTCCCGGTAGCGGGAGTGATTGATGGGAGCTGGGAGATCCTGGGGTTGGTGAGTGAGGAGGAGTGTTTGGGGCTGTCAGGCTGCCCACGCTGCGAGGGGAGCTGTGATGAACAGCGCTGTCATCTCAGCTGTGCCGGAGAGCGGCTCCACGGACACGGCACTGGAGCAGGGAGGGGGGGAGAGCTCAGGCCAGGAGGAGTGGGATGGAGGGGCTGTGCCACTCTTCATCTCAGTTGCATTCAACAAGGAAGGTCACTGCCAGACTTTTTTAGGGTTGGAGGATTTGAATGCTCCTCCAGGAAAATGCCACCCCCACTACCCCACAGCAGTTTCACCGAGTCCCAAAATATGCTGAGTTTGAGGGACCCCCAAGGATCCTGGAGTCCAACCCTCAGCCCTGCACAGCCCCAGCCCCAAGAGTCCCCCCCTGTGCCCCAGAGGATCATCCAAACCCTCCTGCAGCTCTGGCAGCCTTGGGGCTGTGCCCACTGCCCTGGGGAGCCTGTTCAGTGCCAACCACCCTCTGGGGGAAGAACCTTTTGCTGAGATCCACCCTGAGCCTGCCCTGACACAGCTCCAGCCATTCCCTGGGGGCTGGCCCTGGTCCCCCCAGAGCAGAGCTCAGTCCTGCCCCTCCTCTGCCCCTGCGCAGGCAGTTGGAACTGCAGGGAGGTCTCCCCTCAGTCTCCTCCAGCTGAGCACACCAAGTTTGTCCAAGTTGACCTCAGTGGTTTCCTGACAAAAATACCTGTGAACAATAATGACTTGTTAATGATTTATCCCTGTGCTCCCAAGTGCTGCACTGATTCCAAATACCACAGGAACCATCGAGACCGTGCTCTGCAGGCTCTGAGGTTTTGGCCACAATGGCTTTTTGTCCTTCCCCAGTGATGGGGATGTTGGTTGCATGAGAGAACCAAGGGCTTGGAGCACTGGGCAGTGTAAATGCACATTGTTCAGTGTAAGGTTAGGGAATACTGGTGGGAGAATCGAGTGGACTGGATCAGGGGAGAAATCATCTGAGCTGCAATCAAGGATTGGCCCTTGCAGGGTTTGCAGACAGTCATGAGCAGACACTTCAGCAGGTTCCCCGTGGTAATGTTGATGCCAGCAAGGCACAGCTCACCAAGAGGTTGGTTTCTGCCAAGAGAGCTGCAAATCCACATTGTGTGGACCAGGCATGGCTCTGGAGATGGGAACTGGGAGAAAAACCTCTCTTCTTCCTTGGAAGATGGGCATCTGCTGCTTTCCCAGGCCATCAGAGCAGAAGTGTGGAGCACAGAGGGATGAGGTACAACATCAAAAAGCTGCTCCCTGTGCTTCCAGTAACCAGGCATGAGAGAGGGAGACTTCCCTCCTGGAAGCAGGACTTTCTCCTTTCTGAATGTCTTTTAGTCTTAACTACTGTGGCTCCAAATGTCCTCATTATCCCAGGGCTCATCCTTCTCTTGGATGTCTGTCCCCTCTCAAGGGGACAAGGGTTGATGAGGGCTGGATCCTCCAGTGGAGGTGATGTCCCACCTCACCTACTTTCACTGCCTGAAATGGGCTGTGAGCAGCTCCCTTCCCTTTCCTTGGAGTGAAAAAGCTGGTGGAGCTCAGTCAGTCCATACCCTTTCAAAGGAAGTTTGCTCAAGTTATTGGTGGCCTGGAATCAAGACAGTGGGTAGAGCATCTCCAGCTGAATTGCATTCTGTTGAGCAGGGAGGTTATTTCACTTCCTGCCCTCTTTCCTGCTCTGGGCAGGCAGCAGAGATGCCTGAAAATGGAAATTTTCTCCACCTTTTTGGCCTCAGCCTCTTTAGTCCTGGGCCAAGGATCCCGGAATCCTAGGATGGGTCAGGTTGGAAGGCACCCCAGTGGGTCACTGGTGCCACCTCCCTGCTCAGGCAGGGCCAGCCCAGAGCACAGGGCACAGGATTGTGTCCAGAGGGCTCTGGAATATCCCCAGGGAGGAGACTCCAGCCCCTCCCTGGGCAGCCTGTTCAGAGCTGGGTCACTGCCCAGGGAAGAAGTTCTTCCTCCTGTCCAGCTGGAGCTTCCTGGGCATCGGTTCCTGCCCGTTCCTCTTGTGCCATTGCTGGGCCCCCCAGCAGAGCCTGGGCCATCCTCTGCCCCCTCCCTGCAGGTACTTGAGGAGTCTCAAGTGGATCCCAGAATATAAAGCAATGAAAGAAATTTTCAAATAAAAAGAAATTCTACCTTTGCTGTTCAGACTGGTGCCACCACGTGTGGCCACGTGTTGTGTGGCTTCTAGAGGAGCACGTGCCCGTGGGAAGGGGGAGGCTGGAAGTGAGGCAGGACCCAGGCACCCCATCCTTGGTGCCTCCTGCAGCAGCCCATGAGCTCAGCATCCCCAGGAGCCCGGAGCTGCATTCTCGGCATTCCTACAGCTCCTTAGATGTCAGTGATGTCATCGATAGCAGCCAGGGAATTGCAGATCCCAGAGGGCCTGAACTCATGTCTTAGCAAGTAAGCGTAGGAGGAACCAATTTCTGCAGTGTACTGCACTGTACCAGCAAGTTTTATTGAGCCAAATCACAGCAAATGTATTTGCATCTACATTTCTGTCTCCTGGCAATGCTACAACATCCAGCAAGTGGGACACTCGTGTCCTCCACCAGCCCCTCTCTCACCCCTGGTAAAGGAAATGACATCTGAACCATAAAACAACGGGAGGCTGGTACAGTGTGGGATTGAAAAGCAAGTCATTTATTCCTTTAGCTGTTCAGTCTTTTGCCCAGGACCTGCTGACATCCAACTTTCAAGACAGAACTGGTACCATGTGAAGGCATCAGCCCTTCTCTGGAAAGCGTCCCTTGGAAACTCCATCTCTTGAGAGCCTGTGAAAGATATGCTTTTATAATTTTTTTTTTTTTTTTTTTTTTGTACAGGACAAAAAGGCTTGTTTGGGGAACGCAGGAGCAAAATTCTAATGTAAATTTTCATGCTCTTATCACGTGGCTTTTTGTACCAGGAGCTTTGGGATGATGGCACCCCAGCACTCTGCAGGCTCCTGGTAGGCATGGGATGCATCAGCTCCTGCTGCTGGTGTAGCTGGGAGTTTGAAACCCTGGAATGGAGTGAAGCAGAGGTTTTTAACAATGGTTTGGTGATACTACCACAGCACAGTGTGCAGATGGTCTAGTGGACAGTATTAAATAGCATTTTACAACCTAAAATTTGGTGGTGAGGGGGACTGATGGGCCATGAGGTACATTTCTGTCTGAAATGGAGATGTTAATTTTGTTTTTCTAGCTGCACTTAGGAAGTTGCTTCTGAGAGAGCCTTCCAGGGGCAAAGAATGGCACAGAGCTCCCCCTCTGCTCTGGCTGAGCCTGCCCAGGTTGCCGTGGGTGCAGGACCACGGGCAGGACGGACCCTCCTGTGCAGCTGCGGAATTTCCTGCTCAGAAGCAGTTTGCTGTGTAGCCTCAGTGCTGCTTGAATGTGGCTCTGTGTTACTCAGCTGTAATTAGAGCAGCTTGCCAGTTCTTGATTTCATCCTTTCGCTTCAGCGGGATTTCCAGACCTGGTGCAATCTGCCCCAGAGAGCTGGGGCTTGCTTCCCAACCCAAATCTAGCCAGGCCCTATACCTACACCTGCATTTTTCCAGCTACAAATAACAATGGAAGCGATTTTATCTAATCTCCCACCACCTGGTTTGTTCTTGTCCGCACTCTGAGGCACGAGGGTATTGAAAATGCTTTTTGGCAGGAGTAGTTTCAAAGCTGTGTAACCACCAGCGTTAACACAACCACCGTGTGTGAAGAGCGAGGCACAGACGGCAGCGACCTCGTGGCATGGGAGGAAAGCCTGGGCAGCCAGAGCCTGTGGGTTGTGTGGTGTCCTCGAGTAAAGCCTGGAAGGTGGCTCAGCGAAGCCCCTGGTGATGTCCTGCAGGGAGGAGCCCACTCTGGCTGCACCCACGAGGGGCTTTCGGGACCGCTCGGGTGCCGCTGCCTCTCTACGTGACTTGGCACCCAGACCCCGGGACACCTCGCCAGGGGCAGATCTGTGACTTTCTAGCTTGGGTTTCACGACGGAGCGCCCAAGGCCCCTCCTCTGCGCCGGCATTTCGGCGCTGCGCTTTGGAAGGACTCCAGGCCAGCAGTGAAGGGCTCTTTGATAATATCTGACGGGCGGGTAAGAATTTTGGGCAGCAGCCAAGGTACACATTGCCTGTAATCGTTAACTCGGTCTGTAAACAGTTCAAACGGCACTGAAGAGGCCGTCAGTTATTACATTAGGGGAAAGCCTTTCATGTGCCCGCCCGGCAGCCGGAGCCGCCGAGCCCCGGCCCCTGCCGAGCTGCTGCGGCTCCGCGGGCCCTGCTCGGCCGGGCAGCCAGAGCCTGACCTTCAAACCTTCCAGATCGTCGCTTTCCTTTTGTTCTGCACCTGGGCTCGGGCGGTGCGGCCCGGGGATACGCGGAGGGGAGGGGATCGGGCATCGCTTCATCCCCCCCGGGGTGCCGCGCCAGCCGGGGAGGTTCAGGGGGGCTGCCCCTCCATCCCGAGCCCACCTGTGGCTTTGTCCTGGGCTCCCTCCTCCATTCCAAGCCCATCTCCAGCTTTGGCTTTGCCCTGGGCTCCCTCCTCCATCCCAAGCCCATCTCCAGCCTTTGGCTTTGTCCTGGGCTCCCTCCTCCATTCCAAGCCCATCTCCTGCTTTAGCTTTGCCCTGGGCTCCCTCCTCCATCCCAAGCCCATCTCCTGCCCGCAGCTGTTCCCTGGTGAGCGCAGCTCCATGTGCAATCCTAACAAGTGTCTCACTCGTGACCAGGTGAAGCTTCCCTGGACCATTGCTGGTTTCTCCAGGAAAGGCCAGAAATGGGAGGTCAGGTCTATGTCAGGGCCCTGCAATCTCCAGGCACTCGTGGAGGTAACACTGCTGCTGAGCTTCACCTTCAGGAGAGTTCTGGAGAATTCCTTAGCCCACGTGAACCTCTGGAGAGCCCTCTGCTCTCCTTCCAGGAGCAGCTCAGCCCTCCTGGAGATGCTTCAGAAGATGTTGTGGCCTAATTTGTCCCCAGAAGAATTCCCTTGTCAGTCTTTGCTCTTCTAGATATTCTTTCTCCTTTCTAGAAGAGCAGGAATGCTCTTTCTGGCATCTACTTTCAAGGCTTTAACTTTGAAACCCGTTGTGATTGAGGAAAAATACCCCAGTGATCTGAGTTTGGGTGAGTCTTTGTGTCTGGCCAGTCACTGCAGAGCCGCTTTCGGGGTCAGAGCTGCCTCCTGCTTAACAGATGAGTTGTGGAAGTCCTCCTGTGTCTGTGCTCCTCCTGTGTCTGCGTCCTCCAAACCACTGTCAGCAGAGAGCAGAGGGTCCTGTGCAAGAGGGTCCTGTGCAAGAGGGTCCTGTGCAAGAGGGTCAGTGCCACTCAGTGGCAGCATCTCCCGGAGTGGGGGCTGGCTGAGCCCCCTGAGGTGTGAGAGGTGAGCAGGTCAGCATGGGTTGGATGCTCTCCCTGGATTTTGAGTCCTGACTGCCTGCAGTGTGCTTGGAGGTGGAGGAGCGTGAGCTGTTCTCCCGTGACTTGGGCCAGCTTGCCTTTACTTTCATTTAGTGGTGTGAGTCAGGGCTGACCAGAGAACCTCCTGTGCCTTTGATACTCCAAAATGGCTGTGTGGACCAGACAGAGACGGTTTAACCAGACATCGTGGTGGAACTCGGCCAAAGATTTCCTTGTCTGCCCGTACACCCCTCGTGGTGGCGAGGGCAGCAGGAGTGGCACCACTGCCCTTGTGTGGGACCTCTCTGTCCACAGGAGAGCAAACTTCAGCAGAGCTGAAGTGGTGTTGGTATGAGATGTTCTCCAACCCAATGGCCACGCTCGTGCAAATAGAACCACAGAATCATTCAGGTTGGAAAAGCCCTCCAAGCCCATGGAGTCCCCCCTGTGCCCCATCCCCACCTTGTCCCCCAGCCCAGAGCACTGAGAGCCACCTCCAGTCCTTCCTTGGACACCTCCAGGGATGGGGACTCCAAACCTCCCTGGGCAGCCCCTTCCAGTGCCTGACCACCCTTTCCATGGAGAAATTCCTCCTGATGTCCAACCTGCCCCTCCCCTGGCACAGCTGAGGCCGTTCCCTCTCCTCCTGTCCCTGTTCCCTGGGAGCAGAGCCCGACCCCCCACGGCTCCCCCCTCCTGTCAGGGATTGCAGAGCCAGAAGGTCCCCCCTGAGCCTCCTTTTCTCCAGGCTGAGCCCCCCCAGCTCCCTCAGCTGCTCCTGCTGCTCCACCCCCTTCCCAGCTCCATTCCCTTCCCTGCACACGCTCCAGTCCCTCAATGTCAGGGAGTTGTGGAGAGCGATAGAAAAGATCCAGACTTCACCTGAACCACCTAACCCTGCACGTGAGGTAATCAAAGACACATCCCTCTTGGGTTCAGCACTTCTCTTTGTTGCTCACCAGCTTAGTAATGAAAAGGAGACGGAAACACAGTCACTGATTGATTAGGGACTGATTTGTTGTATCAAAGCCTCGGGCGCTGCTGACCCTTGAGACAGGCCAAAGGTGGGGGAGCTCATGAGCACATGTAAGGGCACAGGCACAGGAGTCTTGCACTGGCACCCTGTAGGTCCTTTGTCTCCTCTTCCACCTCTGGCCACTCCTTCAGGGGACTCGGATGGCTGTCTGAGCTGTTTGCACGTTGAGGTAGGACCTGAGTCTCTCTAAGAATAATGCATCTGTTATCAGTGACCGTGTTTGTCTGTGACTCACATGTGGGTAAGGTGTGTTTGCTCTTTATAACAGCTCTTGAAACTTCATGTAGGCACATTAAAAAGCCCCATATCCTGATCCCCGAGCTTCATGCCCAGCAGCCATGGAAGTGGCAATTTGTCCTCGGGCCCCTTGAAACATTCTGCCATTCTCTTCCTTTTCCAACCAGCCATTTCCATCTTCTTCGTGGTTAACAACCCCTTCATCTCCCTGCCTCATCCTCCCATGTCCTTCCAGCACTTTTCAGCTCTGGCCCCTGGCAGCATCTCCTGTACCTGTGGTGGTGTCCTGTCATTCCTACTGCTGTGTCTGTGGGTAGAGAGGATGGATCTTGGTGTCAGAGGGGCTTTGTTCAGCTGACAGAGCTGGAGAGTTAAGATAAACATGGCAAGAGCCTCTCTTTTCCAGGAATAAAGGCATTCACACAACATGAATCCCAGAATCACTGAGGTTGGAAAAGCCCTCCAAGCCCATGGAGTCCCCCTGTGCCCCATCCCCACCTTGTCCCCCAGCCCAGAGCACTGAGAGCCACCTCCAGTCCTTCCTTGGACACCTCCAGGGATGGGGACTCCAAACCTCCCTGGGCAGCCCTGCCAGTGCCTGACCACCCTTTCCAGGAAGAAATTCCTCCTGATGTCCAGCCTGACCCTCTCCTGGCACAGCTTGAGGCCGTTCCCTCTCCTCCTGTCCCTTGTTCCCTGGGAGCAGAGCCCGACCCCCACGGCTCCCCCTCCTGTCAGGGATTGCAGAGCCAGAAGGTCCCCCCTGAGCCTCCTTTTCTTCAGGCTGAGCCCCCCCAGCTCCCTCAGCTGCTCCTGCTGCTCCACCCCCTTCCCAGCTCCATTCCCTTCCCTGCACACGCTCCAGTCCCTCAATGTCAGGGAGTTGTGGAGAGCAATAGAAAAGATCCAGACTTCACCTGAACCACCTAACCCTGCACGTGAGGTAATCAAAGACACATCCCTCTTGGGTTCAGCACTTCTCTTTGTTGCTCACCAGCTTAGTAATGAAAAGGAGACGGAAACACAGTCACTGATTGATTAGGGACTGATTTGTTGTATCAAAGCCTCGGGCGCTGCTGACCCTTGAGACAGGCCAAAGGTGGGGGAGCTCATGAGCACATGTAAGGGCACAGGCACAGGAGTCTTGCACTGGCACCCTGTAGGTCCTTTGTCTCCTCTTCCACCTCTGGCCACTCCTTCAGGGGACTCGGATGGCTGTCTGAGCTGTTTGCACGTTGAGGTAGGACCTGAGTCTCTCTAAGAATAATGCATCTGTTATCAGTGACCGTGTTTGTCTGTGACTCACATGTGGGTAAGGTGTGTTTGCTCTTTATAACAGCTCTTGAAACTTCATGTAGGCACATTAAAAAGCCCCATATCCTGATCCCCGAGCTTCATGCCCAGCAGCCATGGAAGTGGCAATTTGTCCTCGGGCCCCTTGAAACATTCTGCCATTCTCTTCCTTTTCCAACCAGCCATTTCCATCTTCTTCGTGGTTAACAACCCCTTCATCTCCCTGCCTCATCCTCCCATGTCCTTCCAGCACTTTTCAGCTCTGGCCCCCTGGCAGCATCTCCTGTACCTGTGGTGGTGTCCTGTCATTCCTACTGCTGTGTCTGTGGGTAGAGAGGATGGATCTTGGTGTCAGAGGGGCTTTGTTCAGCTGACAGAGCTGGAGAGTTAAGATAAACATGGCAAGAGCCTCTCTTTTCCAGGAATAAAGGCATTCACACAGCATGAATCCCAGAATCACTGAGGTTGGAAAAGCCCTCCCAGCCCATCGAATCCACCCTGTGCCCCATCCCCACCCTGTCCCCCAGCCCAGAGCACTGAGAGCCACCTCCAGTCCTTCCTTGGACACCTCCAGGGATGGGGACTCCAAACCTCCCTGGGCAGCCCTTTCCAGAAAGAAATTCCTCCTCATGTCCAGCCTGACCCTCTCCTGGCACAGCTTGAGGCCGTTCCCTCTTGTTCTGTCCCTTGTTCCCTGGGAGCAGAGCCCGACCCCACCTGGCTCCCCACTCCTGTCAGGCTGAGATTTGGGGAAGACCAAGGGAGGAGGATCTGGTGACTGGGGTGTCCCTGTGGCTCTATGAACCATCACCCTCCTTGTCCAAAGCCCTATTAGTTCTTTCCTTCACTTTGTTGTCCTGGGTTTTTTACCTGGCTCTTTTTTTCCGACAGGGGAGTCAGGATTATCAGTCTGCCCTCCCCTGCCTCACTCTCAACTTCTGCAGATTCAGTTTGGTATTTGCCACCTGCATTTTTTCTGGGGTTGTGGTCCATGTAGTGATGAGTTATCCCAGTTTAGTCCAGGATTTTTCTTGAGCCCTTTGGTGAACACTCCCTTGTCCTGCTCTCTTTTTCCATGCCAACTTTTTGGGTTGGTTATAACATTTTTCCTGCCACTTCAGATCAAATCAAATTTTGACTCATCCCCCATGAAGGAAGGGTGGGAAATGCTCTGAGTTCCCTTGCAGAGAAAACTGAGGACTCTCTCCATGTCCTTTCCCAGGTGTCCCTGGTGAACAGAAAGGGGAACAGAAATATTTTAAGGGTTCTTGAGGGGAAGAAAAGCAAAAATATCTATTTTCTATGAACATGTTTGATTCAGTGAGAATAAATAGGCTCAGACTGGAGCAAAACTGACTCCAGTGAGGTGTTGGAACATACTTTGCAGTGTGGAGGAAGGGAGCCCTGGAGTGGGTGAGGAGTCTCCCTTTCTGGAGGTCTTGAAAACAGGTTGAGCAAGTGTCTCTCAGGAATGTTTTAGGTCTGGCTGATCCTGCCTGCAGGCAGCAAAGCGGGCGAGGTGACCTCTCAGGGTCATCTTTCTTTTTCTGCTGTTTTATACTCGAAGCTCCCAAGTGGGAATCTGGCACCTCTCCATGCCTGGTTCCCCAGGACCTCTCCTTGTGTTTTCTGCTGCTCAGGGTAAGCTGGGAGTGATTCTGGGACAGGCTGGTGTGAAGGCAGTGGGTCTCATGGGAATAAAGTGGGAAAGGTGGCAAGGAGAAGATAGAAAAGGGAAAACCAGTATTTTTAGTGGGGGTGCTGTGGACAGAGAAGGTAGAAAATAGAGGTGCCATAGGGTGAGGAAACAGGAAAGCTAAAAGTGTTGATGAAAGGGTATGAACTTTTACTTTAAAATATTTTCCTTTCCACTGAAATCCTTCACTTTCACTTTTGTTTTAAGCAGTCACAGAGGTGATTAGGAGTTGGATACAAACCCACAACCACAGACAGTTGCACTAGACATTTGAACTAGCTGGTCTTTAAGGCCTCTTCCGACCCAGCCCATGCTGTGATTTTAGGATATGATGATTTTAACTTGCTTTTATGGCTTTGTAAGACCTGTTCTCGTTTTGATGCCCAAGACTTGGTGCTACCAAAGGCAGCACTGAACAGGCTGCCCAGGGAGGGGGTGGAGTCTCCCTCATGGGGGAGATATTCCAGAACCCTCTGGACACAATCCTGTGCCATGTGCTCTGGGATGACCCTGCTGGAGCAGGGAGGTGGGACCAGTGACTGTGGCCCCTTCCAACCTGAGCCATTCTGTGACTCTGAGTGCAGTTTGGGATTGGAACTCCACCTTTCTCTGGGACATTCTCCTCGTGAACCAAAACTTGGACAGGTTTTTGTGGCATTCAGAGCCTCACTGGCTCAGGCAGGGCCATGGGGTGTAGAGGGGTGGTGATGCTCAGTGCAGGGGGATCTTACACCTCTGGGCAGGTCCAGAGGGTTTGCAGGGTGGGCTTGAACCCCAAGATCTGAGTCTCCTTTGCCTTTGTCCCGCAGTCCCACCCGCTCTCCCTGTGCAACACCAGTGAGGATGAGCACACCGAGTCGGGATTCATCACCATCGTCAAGCTGGAACAGCCAGACCGGGATCCCAACCCCTGCCTGTCCCTGGCTAACAAGGTAAGTGCCAAAATGCCCTGACTGGCACCATCCTGGGGTGTGAAACCCATGGTGCAGCAAAGAGCAGGAGGAGGCAGCAAGGTGGGAAAAAGCTGCTGGAAGGTAGAGAAAAGGAAAAGGACAGAGCAAGGTCCTTGGCAGAAGGAGTCCTTTGGGAGAGACACTGTGCCAGCCATCCCCAACACCCATCTCTCCATCTTTTGGACTGCCTGGCTTTGTGAAAGGTGTGAAATTCCCCCTCTGAGCTCTGGGTTGCTCAGTCCTTATCCCAACATCCCTTATGCTTTACTTCCCAGCAGCCTTGTGCCCCTCCTGCTTTGCTCGATATCCCGGGGAGGGATTTGTGCTTCTCTGTGTCCTCTGTCCTGTGGGAAGACGTGGACACAGAAAGCATCCTCTGTGCCTCTCTCTTCAAAAATAATCCTGTAACACTTCACTGGATGAGGCACCAGGAGAATCAGGGCTGAGCAATGAGGCAAAAGCAGAGCAGTGAACTGGTGGTGGGTCATAACTCATGAACAGCTCAGGCCCCTGGGAGATCTCAGAGGTCTTTGCATTGGGGACCTCAGTGAAACCACAGTTCCTGTGCCAAAATCTGATCTCACTGGTCCAGTTCTCTGGTAATAAGGAAGTCAGATAGGAATGAGGGTCATTTTAAGCCTTAAAATCTTTGTGTCTCTGATAAAGCTGCATGGATAAGGCAAACATTGGCTTTTCCTTTTGATTGCCTCTGTACTGAATGTTGGGCTATTTTCCACAAACACTGCACAAATATGAAAACCCCCTTTTTTAGCTCTTTCTGGCTTTACCTGGATTGTATTTGGGGGATGCCACCTCAATGCCTGCTCTGTGCTGGGATTGGCGTGGTGGGGATGGGGACAGGATCCTTTTCCATGTCCCTGCAGCTCAGCTCAGCAGGGAAGGCAACAATGGGAACAATCTCTTGCTCCTGCACACAGGGATTGATTTACAGAGGCTGTGGCAGCGAAACCAAGGGAAGGGATATGATGCCATGATGGCTTTGCCACCCCAGCGCTGCTCCCCCCAGCTGTGTGGGCAGCCAGGCATCGGTGCCCATCCCTCTCTGGGTTGCCCAGCCTGAGTTTGGTTGGCTGCTGCTCTGGAGCTGGTGGCAGCTGTCCATAACAAGAGTTATGGGCATGCTGGCAATCCCCAGACACCTGGAAAATGTCCTGGTCCCACCTGTGGGTGTAGAGATGCAGGTGGGATAAAGAGGGAGCCCGAGGGCTTCCAGTGCAGCTTGTGGCACAAGAGAGAGGGCTCTGCAGGTGCCCCAGGGAGCACAGCTGGGGGCTCCAGCTCTCCTCTGCCCATCCAGACATGACCACCATGTTCAGGTGGTCCCAGGCTGCCACATGGATGCCCCAGGATGCAGGGAATGGGGGAGGAATGGCTGTTTGGTCAGTGCTGCTGCTGGGGGGGGGGGTGAACAGGAGGGAGGAGAAGCTGCAAAGACTCAACTTCCACTTCAGGACCTAAAAGGCTTAAAAACTTTGGGCCAGGATTTGAGCAACCCCGTCTAGTGGAAGGTGTTCCCTGCCCGTGGCAGGGGGTTGGAATGAGATGAGCTTTAAGGTCCCTCCCAACCCAAAACATTCTGGGATTCAAACTTTTTTGCTGGCTTTTTCCTTCATCTTTGAGACTGATCCCAGCACTGGAAGTGCCAGTGTGCTGCTGAGTCCTGGGATCAGCTGAGGAAGGCTGGCACAAGGAGGACAAGACATGGTGCACTGCTGCTGTGTGGTCATCCACCTTGATCCCTTCTCCAGGACCACTCACCCTCCAAGGCAAACAAACCCCTCAGTTCATTGCCACGTTCACAACCCGACAGAGGGACATTTCACTGGCCATCAATCATCATGGCTCCATTACCACAGCCAAACCCAACAGTGGAGTTTGAGAGCCAGCTGAACATGACATTGGATGCCATCCTGCAGGTGTTCCTGCTCCAGGATCTCTCCTAGGGAGGCTCACAGCTTTTCTCCCACAAATAGGAGTAGTTTAGCCATGAAATACAGCAGATGGCCATATGGCCTGGCTCTGCCTTGTATCTTGCTTCCTCCACCCCCTGCAATTCTTGTCTGGCTGCTTCTCCATCCTCCTGAAGCTTCTGCCAAGCTCCTTCCCTCCAACATCACTCTGATCAGAGAATCACAGAAGGGCTGAGGTTGGAAGGGACCTTAAAGATCATCTCATCCCAAACCTCCTCTCCCACCATGGGCAAGAATGCCAAGATCTCTTCCTCAAAATCCCTGGACCATTCTTCTCCTCAGGAGTCAGAGCTGTGGGATGTGGTTGGCTCTTGCTGGAGCAGGAGCCTCGTTTTCCCAGCACGTGTGTCTTGTGGCAGAGCTTTGCATGTGGAACTGCAGCCCTGTATCAATGATGATAAAAATAGCCATGTGCAGAGTGTTATCATAACCTCTGCTTCAGCTGTCACCCAGCCAAGCCTGCACACGGCCAGCCTGGCACGAGGAGAGCTCCACCAGCCACCTGAGGCTCCTCTCTGCTTCCTAAATTCGATCCCTGCCTCAGCATCCAAAGCTAAAAGCAGCAGGGAGGGCGTCTGGGGAGAGGAAGACATGGAAAATACCGCTGAGATCAAAGGGATTTATTTTTCTTTCTGGTGCATCATTTATAATTTTGTTTGTTTGTTTGTTTGTTTGTTTGTTTGTTTTCTGAGTGAACCATTGATTGCAAGTCTGGTTGGCAGAGCGCTGTCAGCTGTTGCTGAAAGCTCTGAAATCATCCTGTAAATACATAATTTACACCAAAAGTGTTTCAGTCCTCAAAGAGGATCTGTGGCTGAAGGGATCCAGCACAGAGACAGCAAACACAGTGGGCACAGCCCCAAGGCTGCCAGAGCTCCAGGAGGGTTTGGATGATCCTCTGGGGCACAGGGGGTGACTCTGGGGGTGTCCCCCTGTGCAGGACTGAGGGTTGGACTCCACGATCCTTGGGGGGTCCCTCCCAGCTCAGCACATTCCGTGATCCTGTGACTGTGGGAGGGATGGAGCAGATCCCGCTCAGCCGCCTCTCTCCGTGCTGGGAATGCCCCATCCCTGGGCCCAGGCGGCTCCCTGTGTTTGATATTGCAGCTGGGAAGCGGCAGCTCTGACCTCTGGCCCCCGAGCTGGGGTTTGGCCCTGCCGAGGGTGAACTGCTCCCTGTTTGCACAGGCTCGGGCCGCAGGATCAAAGGGCTCCGCCTGAGTAAGAGCGGCCCAGCCCTGCGTTCTGTTCACGTTCCATCTCCCCAGGCTGCCTCTGCCTGCCCAGAGGGCTCCCAGGGCCAGCTGGGAGGAGGTGGGTGACCCCACGAGGTCCTCAGGCGGTGAGCTTTACCTCACCAGGGTGGCATGTGTGCTCGGCTGGGTGGGTCTGTGAGCTGAGCTGTGGAAAGACATCTCGCTCCTCATCCAAGAGCAAATCTGCAGCCCGGGCACTGCCTGAGCTTCTCCCTGAGGGGGGCAGGGACAGGACCAGGGAGAGCAGTGTGTATGGGAGCCAGGCCCTCAGACAGCCCAGGGCATCCAGAGGAGGACAGTGAAGATGCCCCATAGTGAGGGGTGGGATATGTGGAGGATTCTGCTGTCCTGGGATGGGAAGGTTGTGTAGGTCAGCAGATCCCTCCCCAGCAAATCCAGCTCTGAAGCAAAGGGGCACATGGCACGGACAGCTGGGGAATGTTTAGGTTTGTGTCCTGCTGTGTCTGCAAGGCCACCAATTCATCTCCACAACCACAGGGAGAAGGAGCCCCAGAGCTCTGGCAGGAGCGGGCACTGCGGCCCAGCACAGGCACAGGAATCAAAGTGTAAATGGTTTCCTCAGTCTAAGCAGGTGGTTCTTTCCCTGCAAAGAGCCCGAGAGGCAGACATGGATCCAAATGGCAGGTGTTGACACAGGGGACAGTGCAGAGTGTCCACTGAAGCCTCTGTTGTTTTGGACAGGCGAAGCTGGCAGGGGAGCGTGGAGCCCGTGCGATCCTTTTCGACATTACTGACGATGAAAGTGCTGCTGATCAGGTACAGACCCCATTAATATTCTCAGCTAAACCACAGTGCTCCTGTCCCATCCCAAAATGGGTCCATCAGGACCCACCAGCCAGCAGCAGAAAGTCCCAGATCCCAACTGGTGTTGGATGTTGGCTCTTAGCCCACTCACCCTTGAAGAGCCTGTTCCTCTTTCCTGCACTCCAGGGCACATCCACACTCTCAGAGGACATTGTCTGGTCAATTGAGCTTTTCTGCCAGGAGCTTCTTGAGAAGTCATGGATTTCCCAATTCCATCTACTCCAGACAGCCCAGTGTACCTTCAGGGAAAGGTGACTTCTCAAGTTCTCAAGCCCAAGTCACAGCCCTCCCTGCAACAACTCTTGGTGCAGGTTTAGAGACCTCCAAAGGTCCCTTCCCCCAGCATTGCTGTAATCTGTGGAATGGATTCGGTTCCCTATCCAAATAATCCAGGGATAATGAAAAGCATCCAGCATTTGACTGAGAACAGACAGGAGAGCTGGTGTCTGAGCTTATCCAAACTCCGGGCTGACTCCATGCTGGATCCATCCCTCCTGGCTCTTTGATGCACTTACAGATTAATTTCTGATGCCAGAGAAAGGCAGCAGTGAGTGCAGGTCCATGAGGTGATGCCAGGGTTGCTCAGATCCCAGTCTCTGATCCCTCTGAGCCTCCGATCCCACTTTTCCAGCTTCCCCATCTGGGATACCACAGCCAGGAGTGGCAACTCTCAACAACTCAGACTCTGCAGCCTCTGTGGTCTTCACAACCATCTGCACCTCCACTCACATTTCTGTCCCCAGACCCAGGCACCCACCTCTGGGTGCCCCCAGGTCCCCCCAGAGCGTGGGAAGTGGTCAGTGGGTCCGATGGCCACCCTGGTCCAGGTCAGTGTGGCAGGGAGTAGGCTTGGACAGCTGCTGAGCCAGCCCGTGCCAGTATGACCAGGAACAAGCAGAATGTCCTCAGGGAGGAGGGGAACTGGATGGGTCTCTGAGGAAGAGCAGAGGAAGCGTTTCTGTGGGAGGGCAGCGCTCGGCAGTGCTGTGGGCACTTCCCACAGGGAAGAGGAGACACCAAGAACTTCTGCACAGGGGCTTGAAGAGGAGCTCAGGAGACACCAAGCAGTGTCCAGCTGTGCATGAGGAGGCACCAGCAGGGAAAACTGAGTATTTTCCCAATGCTAGAGAGGAGTAAAAGAGGAGAAGCTTCAATCTGATTCATCCTAGAGGGACAATGCAGATCTAGGGGAGCAATCCGTCCCTGAAGTGTGTGCAGGAAGCATCAGGAGGAACCAGACGTGCCTGGGGGACCAGGATTGCCCTTTTCCAGGCTGTTCTGGACCAGCTCTCACTGTGCTTGTTCCTTTGCAGCTGAGGAAGCCCAGAGGCCTGAGCCAGCCTGTGGTTCTGATCAGGGGCCACGACGCCGAGCTCCTCATGGGTGTGGTGAACAAGAACAGAGAGGCCCACGTGAAGATTGAGGTCAAGGAGCCACCAGCCTGGGTGAGACACACACCATTCCCACTGCAAAGCCTCTTGATCCCAAGTCTGCCACACAAGGGTAATTTCTCTCCTGTTTTATCCAACAGCCAGACTATGACGTGTGGATTCTCCTCACCGTGGTCAGCACCGTGGTCGTCATCGTTTTGATTTTCGTTGTCCGCACAAAGTGCCAACTGAACAGGACTCAGGTAGGGACCTCCTGGAGCAACAGGAACACACAAAAGGCAGCAACAGACCTTGTTTGGGACTTGGGGAGATGGGCAGATAGTGATAGGACAAGGGGGAACGACTTCAAACTGCCAGAGGGCAGGGTTAGATGGGCTATTGGGAAGGAATTCCCCCCTGTGAGGGTGGGCAGGCCCTGGCACAGGTTGCCCAGAGAAGCTGTGGCTGCCCCATCCCTGAAGTGTCCAAGGCCAGGTTGAACGGGGCTTGGAGCAACCTGGGCTAGTGGAAGGTGTCCTTGCCTGTGGCTGGGGTTTGGAACAAGATGAGCTTTAAGTTCCCTTCCAACCCAAACCATTTAGGTGATTCTATGGTTTTATGATTCAGTACTTTTAACAGAAATTAAGAAATTTCTAATCATCTTCCCAGCGTCAGATGTTTGTCCCTATATGAGAATATCCCATTTTTCCTGTAGAGAGACAATCCTTTGGGGCTCAAAAACTCAGCACTGCTGAGTGATTTTGAACGTCCAGAGCCAGCTGTCTCCTGCTGGTGACAAAGCCTAGCCCGGCTAAGTCAGGTTAGACAAAAAGCCACCTCTGGAAATGAGTAGTGTCCCCCAAATTTGGAAGAGGAAGGGCACTGTAGGGCTGAGCCTATCCTGAAAGCCTCCCCTCTCTCAGGACTCCCTGCAGCAGCAGACCCTGCAGGCCATCGGGCAGTTGGCCACGCGCCGGTACCAGCCCCGGTGCCGCCCGGCGTCGCGGTGGGACTCGACCAGCAGCTGCAGCTCCGCCCCAGTCTGTGCCATCTGCCTGGAGGAGTTCAGCGAGGGCCAGGTAGGATGTGGGCAGGGCTCTGCTGGGCACCCACAGCTCCAAAATTCCCCGGGTGGGATCGGCAGTGGGAGCGGAGCGTGGCAGGAGCGGGAGGCCCTGGTGATGTTTCCTTCCGCAGCTCCTTGGGGCTGGGAAAGGGCCAGTGTCCATGGAATCGGCCTGCCTCTTGGCCAGAGGAGCCCTGTCTGTTGGAGTCACTCAGATCTCTTGAGGCAGGTCTCCAACTGTGGCTCTTGGGTAAAATGTCCATAAAACATCCACGTTGAAACAACGGGGCAAAAGTGGGGTTTGCTGCTCCAGAACACCCAGCCTGAAGCCTCCCTGTTCCCCAGGGCTTTCACTTCCCTGGATGTTCACACCCCAGAGCAGAACCAGAGCTACTGCACAGCCTCCTTTGTGCACAGCTGGGCTGCAGATCCCTCACTCTTAGGCGTCTTTCCATCCTTCGAGGCTTGCTTCCATCAAGAAGGACC
The DNA here is from genome assembly GCF_022539395.1 of Myiozetetes cayanensis. Lineage (NCBI taxonomy): Eukaryota > Metazoa > Chordata > Aves > Passeriformes > Tyrannidae > Myiozetetes > Myiozetetes cayanensis. The sequence continues at coordinate 4,159,681 of NW_026087522.1, read as the reverse complement.
CATCCAGGTCTTGGGACATGGTTCTTCTTGCTCATACTCCTCCTCTTCTCTCTAGGAACTGCGGATCATCTCGTGCTCCCACGAGTTCCATCGGGATTGTGTTGACCCTTGGCTGCAGCAACACCACACGTGTCCCCTTTGCATGTTCAATATTCTTGGTAGGGCTCAGGCACAGCATTTTCTGGGCAGGGATGGGGTTGGGTGCAGGGGTTGTGACCAGGAGCTCCAGGTACCCTTGGGTGATTCATTTGCAGCTCCACATGTCCCTGTGCATGGAATGTACAGGGTGGTGTGTCCATGGAGAGGGGTTCCTGTGCGTAAGCCCCCCAGGGGACAGCAGGACGCTGAGCTTGGGACCTGCACCAAGAGGAGGGGGTTCCAGTCTTGGGAGCTGTGGGGAAAGGCAGCAGGGAAAGCACTGAGCGTGCAGGACCATGGGGGTGGTTTGGTGTGGCAATGAGGAATTGCAGGACACAGGTGGGACGTGTGACTGTGGTGGGAGGGCAGTGGAGTTGATGCCAGGGGTACAGCCAGGCTGTGGGATGTGTGCTGGATGCTCTCTTCTCTCTCCACAGCCAGAGACTCAGTGGACCAGGCCACGGCCGCCAGCTCCAGGCTGGCCCCTCAGGACATGGAGCCTGGACGGCGACTCCACCTTTTCCGCCAGCACCCAGGACATGCCCTTTACCACCTCCCACATCCGTATCCTCAGAGGAACCTCAGGAGCTTTCCCCCGGAGCCAGCCCACGGCAACCCCTTCTTCCACTCCCCAGAGCTCTCCCAGCTGGATTTTGGCACCATCCACTACATGCCCTACAGACCGACCCCCTCCCTGCTCGCCTGTGGCCACACATCCCCCCTGGCCCCGGGCCTGCTGGGCCAGCAGCTCCCCCCGCCTTCGGCGTGCGGGCAGGTGCTGGCACCCCACAGGACGTGTTCCCTGCAGCCCCAGCCCCCCTGCCCGGGGCTCAAGGCAGCCCTGGCACAGAAGCAGCACCGGGTGCCCGCCCTGCGCCGGGGGGCGGCCCACGGGCACCAGCACAACAGCAGCGGCTCCGGGGAGAGCTACCTGACCGAGCACAGCGGGTACCTGGCGGACGGGCCGGGCAGCGACTCCAGCTCGGGGCCCTGCCACGGCTCCTCCAGCGACTCCATGTTGAACTGCACGGACGTCAGCCTGCAGGGCATCCACGGCAGCTGCTCCACGTTCCGCAGCTCCCTGAGCAGCGACTACGATCCCTTCGTGTACTGCAGCTCCGAGGGCCCCGCCACGGACCACGGCCAGGAGCCGCTGCGGCCGCCCAGGGAGAGGCGGCCCAGGTCCTTGGACCTCATGGTGCCCGGGGGGGCTGCTCCAGCCAAGTCCCAGGTGCTCAGCCACGTCCACTACCACCACCACCAGCACCACCACTACAGACGGGACTCGGAGTGTCCCCCTGGGCGCGCCGGGCAGGGGCCTGTGCCACGCAAACCCCGCTACGCTGGGGCCAAGGTTGGCTTCCATGGGGCTCGGACACAGAAGAAGGCTGAGAAGAGCCATCATTGCCAGCAGCCTCTGGAAAGCAGCGATGTGCTGCAGGAGGCAGCTCTGGCAGGACAGCCAGCCTGTTCCCGGGAAGGCCGGGAGCCCCCTCGTGCCCCCTCCGCTCTCCTAACAGGTTGGACTTCGGTGTAGATGCCAACAGACAGTCGGGAGCAGCTGGCACGTCCCCTGCCCTGCTGCCCCCCAGACACAGCCTGCAGAGCCGGCATCACCGAAGGAAAAGAAAGTGTTCCCTGGAGCCCGACCCCGCTCTGCTGCCCAAGGACTCGGCCTTACCCAAAGCCGGCGATGCTCACCTTCCCCACGGCCATCCCAGTGGCTCCCGCTGCTCTCCCGAGGTCCAGCCCCTGATCCCAAGCGCTCCCCTGCCGAGTGGCTCTGGCTCCCGGCCGCTCTGGAAGTGTTTGGTGCCACAGTCCAGCTCCGAGCTGAGGAAGCAGGAGGAGGGGGTGTCGGGACGGGAAGGAACCCGCCCGGTTCCTGCGGATTTCTCAGGGACAGGCACCCCCAGACACAGTCTGAGTCTCCACCTGCACTGCCCGTCCCGGCAGGGTGGGCAGGGTAAGTCTGCTGTGCTCCTCTCCTTGCAGGGAGCAGGTGAATGGGAGGGGGTTGCCGAAGGAGCTCTGGATGCCAGGACACCTGGTACCCTCCCTGTGGGCTTTCCTACAGGAGCACTGACAGCAGGAGCATTTCAGGGTTCATCTACCTGGAGATGGTGGCCTGAACGATGAGCAAGTGTGTTAATGAGTGCACCAAACCCTAAAATACTGCAGATGAGAAATAAGGTGGCTAATTTTAGCTAAACATCTCCAGCAGATGGAATATCTCCCAAAGGGAGGGATGAGACCACGTTTCTCAATGTCCTTGTACCAGTCTGTGTGACTTACTGGCAAAGTCTTTAAGGCTTTTTGGGCTCCAGTTGTTCCAGCCAAGCCTAGCTAACTGGAATCAGTGAGGAAGGAAGTGTGTGTGGCTGGTGATAGTAGAATGGACTCAATGAGTTGATGGATTTGCACATCCCTCATTTCTCACCTGCCTCTGTTGCGTGGGAGTTGCTCTTTAGTGTCTTTTGGAAATCAGATGTAATTAAAGTTTGGCCCTTTGCCTAACTGCTGCACATCTCTCACTTGAGAGAGGGAAAATGCCTTTGAGACGAGGCTCTTTGAAAGAACCCGAGTTTAGCTCCCAGCTCTCGCTCTCTCAGGTCCTCTGAAGGCAGCAACCTGCGCGTCAGCCCGGGCAGGTGCCGGCTGGGAGCAGAGCCCGGCTCCCTTCCTCCCCCTGCCACTGACTCACTGCAGCTCCTCGGGCAAACCCTTTTGATTTCGCTACCAAACACAGATCTGGCTGCCTAATTTCTCTTGAAACGCTGGCCCTAAGCTCGTGACTCACTGTGCCCATTGTGCCGCAGAGATAATCGCTTCCTCCCCGTGCTCGTCTATCCAGCCCCGCTCCTGGGGCAGGGGGAGCTGGATGGGCACGGGCCTGGCTCCCCATGGTTCTCTGGCCTCCCAGACTCCCAGGAACAGATTTTATTCCCAGGCACAGGAGTGCCTGGCACTGCAGATGGGTGATCCAGGAGGCCTGTGCTGTTGGGAGAGATGGAGGAGGCAGCAGAGGTGCCTCTGGTTCACGGGGAGCTCCGAGTGCTGATGCCCTCCCGGGATCACAGCAGGGGCCTCCACACAGAGAGCCCTCCTGGCTCATCAGGGAAAGCTGCTCAGGAGTTGCTTTGAGTTCCTACCTGAACCTGGGAGGCCTCCCCAAGCCCCCAGAGCAGGAGTCTGTGCACCCAAAGAGGGGTACTGGGTGCTGCCCTGCCCAGGGCATTGCCAGGTCCACGCCTGTGATGTCTCTTTGGAGGTGGTCCCAGTGGCCTCAGTCTGTGCCCTCACCCAGAGCCAGTGCCAGCTGCTTTGCCAAGCACACCCAGCCTTCATTCTCTCTTGGAGCTGGAAGGACCAATGTGTTTGGAAGCTTTGTGGCTCTGTTTGACTGCAGTAGCTTTGGGGGTGCTTTCAGGACCAGCCAGAGATCAGAATCTCCTTGTAAGGCTGAGAAAATAAATAGATTTAGGATATAGCTTTATTAGGAACAGAGGGCAGAGCAGAGAGCTTGTGCAGGGCTTATGCAGGAAAGCCACCAGGCTGAAAACGTGTTGGTTGACGTAACACAAACTCTGGGTTATAATCACATTGGTGCTTTATCTTGGGAAAGGTGGAAATCAATAGAGACCAAGTAAAAAGAGCAAAGAACAATCTCAATAGACAGTCCCATGTAAGCAGGACACAACACACAGACAAGGAGACCAAGGAAGAAATGCATCAGTGCCTCCAGATAAATGGCATAAAGCTAAAAATATAAATGCATGAATTAGAAAGCCCAGCTTTAAATTAAAGTTTTGACATAAACTCTTCAGAAACCCAGTTTAAAGGAAAAACAGGACCCTGTAATTCCCAGGTGAAATTACAGAGAGGAGAAGAGTGTGTCTCTTCTGGTGGCATGGGTGGGACACTTTGTGCTAAGGAGAGTGTGAAATCCAATGACAAGTGACACGAAAATCTCCAATTGCCCCTAAGTAGAAGGAGGGTGGCATTAGGGTTATAACACCCTGTGTCAGCACAGGCTGCAAAGTGGAGCCTACAGAGACTTGAGAGTTTTTTAACAATAATTCTAAAAGAAGCAGTCAAGAGACTAAGATGCTGTTGGGCACAGGGATCATTTAAAGCCCCAGAAAGGGCTGGCCAAGCAGCAGGGCAGAGAGGGCACTGGGAAGTTGTTCTTCCAAAGCCAAGGTGTAGCAAGACAAGGAGATCAGAACAGGGTTGGGTGCCAAGCTGAGTGCAGAGCCATGGAGAGGCACACACAGCTTGTGAAAAACCGAGAGACTATGAATGCAAACATTTCCAGCTCCATCAGAAGGGAGAAGGCTGCCTGAGGCCCTGCAGATCCAGGGAATAACACAGGTCTGAGGGATGTTCAGGAGCTCTAAGTGCTGGGAGAGCAGAATTTATTGCATTAGTGATCAGCCTGGAAGCACTCGGGGAGGTTCTCACCCTGCACAGGGCAGGGGGTACAGGATCCCTCATGAATCAAATCATCACTGTGAGTGACTCTGAAATAAAGTGGAGAGTAACAAATTGCCAGGGGTACATCTCCCCCCCTGGGCATCCTGCAGGGCTCAAGCACAGAGCTGATAAATCCTGAACGTGGCCTGCAATCTCTTATCCATACCCAGAGCCAGAAGGAAGAGCTGGGGGCAATATCAGCTGGAAATAGCTGAAGCCACAGAATGATGAGCCTGACTTTCCAGCCAAGCAGATTGTTAAGAATTCAAATACAGGGGCTGACTTGTAGGCACATGGCTGAATGTGAAAACCAGGAGAGGAGGCACCCCAGCTTCCACAGGGAGAGATAACACCTGGCACGTCTTTTAGGGGTAGGAAGCTCTCAAAGGATAAAAGGGAAGGTGCTCTCATAGGTAAATAACTGGCTAGAAAATAGGAGACAAAGTGTGGACCAGACTTAATGGGAGGAAATTACTCAGAGAAGGAGCAAAGTGGAAGTTCTCCAACTGTCTGCACCTTCCAGCAAGCTCATAAATATCCTGGACAAGGAGAGGAGATAGCAAAGTGTGTAACAGATAAAATCCATCAGGGTGTCAGCGTTAAAGCTGGATACAGAAGGTTACAGAGGGATCTCCTGCTGCTGAGCTGTGAGGGAAAGAGTGTGGGGAGATCCCATGGAAGCAGCACAAAATGCCACACAAGCAGAGCCACTTCTGAGTAAAAATCAAATTATTATTAGAAGCTGGCTGGGAAGTAATGTGGGTCAAGCAGAAAGTGCCTTTATGCAGCTGCATAAGCCTGTAGTGAGCTCAGAGCTCCTGATCACCCCTTCTCAAAAAAGGGAAATAGCAGGTTTGAGAGAAGGGCAGAAAGGGATCACAGTGATGGGGTTTTCTGAGAAAACAAAGAATAGTGAGACTTTCATGTGGGAAAAAGATGATTAGCAGAGGATATGAAAGAGAGGATATGAAATCAGGAGAGCAGGGAAGAAGGCAGATAAGAGGGACTCACTGGTGCTTAGAACAAAGTAATTGGTGGCATCAAACGGGAACCTGAAGCTTTAAAACACCCAAAAGGTAACAAATGGTGTGTAGTGAAACTGGTGCTGGTTGCCCAGAGGATTTAAGCGCCAGGAGTAAAATGGATTTGAGAGCCCAGATCAAGAGCTGGCAAATGCAGAGATGCAAATGCACCCTCCGGCTCAGGAAGTCCCTAAACCAGGGTTTCCAGAAGCTGCTGGTGCTGCTGTGGGATGCAGCACCCTCCAGGTGTGTGCTTACCTCACCCAGCTGCCAGGTGAGGCTGAATCCTGATCCACAGCCCCTGGAGAAACTCCACTTGTGCAGGCAGTGCCGTGCACTGGTGTGGCAGGGAATAATGCAGCAGATGATCCCAGAGAGGCCTGAATGGTTCTGGAGTTTATGCTGCCTCCTTGAGCACCTCCACCAGCCTGTCCTGGTGGGGTTTGCATAAGGATACATCCCTGACTCCTCTCTTGCCTGGGAAACTACACCTGGGAGTTGTGGCAGTGGAGAATCAATCCTTGAGCAGTGCTGGATGGATCCTCTGAAGGGAAGGCAGTCAACTGGCAGGGAATTACAGCTAGATGGCTTCCTAAACCGCCCCAGCATGCCCGGATGGCATCCCGGGACAGGCAGATTACTCCCAGCACAGGCTGATGAAATCTCTTGATTCTTCTCCCTGGGAAACCTCACCTCCTGCAGCGCTCTGGGCATCCTCCCCCTCCCCTCCCTCTCCTGCTCATCCTCTCAGCCATTCCCTTTCATGTCACGTCTTTGATCTTTACCAGGGAGGGGGAAAGGGATTAGAGGTAGAAGACCACCCTTAAAGCCCCTATGGGGTCACCAAGGTGTGCTCCTCCAGGTCACTGCCCTGGCTGGGTCTCCATGGCCAGTCCAGCAGCCGGGGTTCTCCCACCTGTCCTTTCTTTTTTAGCCCTCCTTTCTGTTTGTGTAACAGGGGACACTCCTGCAGGCACAGTTTACAGAAAACATTATAGTTTCTATATTTTAGAAACTTAGAAATTTGTAGCTATTTGAGGCTGTCTGGTCACAGAGGGATTGAAGCTGGGAAGCTGCTGGAAGTGGCTTATTCCATGTACTGGTGACTCAAATCATAAATGTCTGATACCCTCAAACTCTGTCCTCAGGTACTTTGGCCATGCCTTGCACACTTATGTACATTTAAAACACCGTGTACATTAATTTTCCCATGTTGATTAACTACATTTTTCCAAACAGAATCTCATTTGCTCGTTTTCTTCCTCTATATTTAATTTTCAAAGCTCTGCTCCTGCAGCTGATGGTGTATAACCATTCAGGGTTTGCTGTGACTGTTGTGAAAAGCTGTTTCAAGTTGCTCTCTAGGAATCTCTAGATGGCCATTTGTTTCCTTTGGATCTCAGGAACACTCAGGAAAAGGGAAACGGGAAAAATAATGCCTGTGTGCCTTTACTGGGCTGTGCTGACCCTGTGTGAGAGCTCTGGGCAGGCTCAGACGTTTGGGGTGTGTGGCAACAGGCAGCTGGAGAGAACACGCTTGGAGAGAAAGGGGCTGGCTGGAACAGTGACTCAGGGTGCACTTTTTAGGCAGCCCTCGAGTTGAATGGTTCAACATAAACTGCTGAGCATTTCTCTGTCAATAATTCACCAGGCAGAGGGGGCTGGTGAAGAGCCTGAGCTTGGCTGGGACTCAGAAGCAATTTATGCAACCTCTTGAACAGCGTGAAACTTGTGCCATCCCTGTCTTGCATCACTCACTCTGCTTCTGTTGTCTGGAGTTTCTGGTGCACTCTGGAAGGTGCTGCCTGGCTCTGTGTGATATGAATGAGTATTATTTTCTGTTCCTAATGATTTTTCAATCAGCTGTACAGATTTTCCTCAAAAAACAAACATCAGAAAGCCTCAAAAGCAAGTACCCAGTAGTGATGTGAATCCTGGGGAGCACCATGCCCTTAGCCTGCCTCTTCTGGAAGAGTGGCTTGATGTCTTATCTTTACATTTTATTGTACTTTACCTTAGAGGAATAAACTGGTTGGGAGCTGGCTAGAAAAATTGGGAGCTCTGAAAAATTGGGAGAAACTTCATAGAATTGTGGGCTATCCTGAGCTGGAAGGGATCATTGAGTCCAACTCCGGGACCTGCACAGGGCACCCCAACAATCCCACCCTGTGCCTGAGAGCGTTGTCCAAACACTCTGTCAGGCTTGGGGCCATGGCCACTGCCCTGGGGAGCCTGTTCCAGTGGCTTAGTGGCTTTTTTAGTGGCTTTCCCTGCAGCATCTGTTCTCTGTATTTGCAGGGTCAAGGCCCCAGCAGCTGCGGCGCCCGGGAATGTTCAGCCAGGTGTAGCTGACACTTTTCTTCCTCCTTTTCTCTGAATGCAGGATCTGAAGAGGAGGTCCAGGATGTCCACGAACACTCAGTCTAATGAAACACTGGCTTGTTTGCTCCCTGGGAGCTGGAGTGGACACAGATGTTCAGCAGGAGGAGTTCACACCTCGCTCTCTGCACAGGACCGGACGATGCCCAGCCCGGCCCTGCCAGACAACAGACTGCAAACAGCAGTTGGGGCACTTGTGGTCTCCTCGCACGTCCCCACATTGCAACAGTCCCACAAACAGAGCTGTGCTCTCCAGGCCCCCTTCTCTGAAGGCAGAGGCAGCCCGTGGTCACTCTGTGGCATCTCTGCGTGGGCTGGGCAGAGGCACCAGCGGGAGAGCTCAGCGAGGGAGTGCAAGCTGCTATTTTGGCGTGTTCATGTCACAGAAGGTTTTGCTAAACACTTCAAAAATAAACAAGCCTTCGAGACCAAAAGCTGCAGAAATGACTTTCTGTGGCTTGGTAGCTCCTGACTTCATTTCCTCACTTAGGTCAAAAGCCAGACTTCGCCAATTAAGTTTTCCATGCCTATTTCAGACACAGGAACGAGCTGTTCTCCATCCCACCGCTCCCAGGCCTGCCCTGCAAGGTGCTGCTTCTGACTCCAGTGGAAACCAACAGCTCTCACCACTTCTGATCCCTCCAGTGCCCCTCAGCTGACACCGTCTCAGCCATTCCCTGCATGTGGCAGCAGCAGGAGAGGTGAAGACACAGGGACAACGTCAGCATTTCTGGGAAGGAGCTGGGTCAGACTCTCCATTGCAAAGAATCCACCCTCTCATCTGGCAATGTGAACAAGTCTCTCACTCACCCTCTTTTAACTCCTCCACCCACCCTCAAACTAGGTGTCCTGGCCAGCCCTGTTTAGAGCAACTCATTTTTTGAGCATATTTCAAACCCAAGGTGTCCCCATCACAGGAGTCATGGAAAATCCTTGAGTTCATGTGGTTCCTGCTGCTTCCTCTCTCATTGCCTCAAGACACAGCAAAAATTCCCAGCAGAAGCCTCCATAATAAATGCAGAGCAGGGTCCCATCCGTCACCCATCCTTATCTTCGTATTTCTGACACCTGAAATGATCCTCTGGAGGGATTTTTCAAAATACCCTTCTGTCTTTTCCAACATTTTAATGATGCAGGGAGAAAACTCGAGAAATCATCAGGCTCCAGTTTATTCCTTCCCCCCCTTCCCCCATTTGTGGGAGGCTTTGGGATTTTTCTTTTTGGATGCCATTAGTTCTTATTTCCTATGTCTCATAATCTGCAGACCTTCAAGTAAAATAAAACCTGCCAAATTCAAAACATGTAGAACCCAAACAGCTTCCAAACAGCAGGGAATTCCTGTCGAGCTCGTTGCCCTAAATGATCAGTCAGGCCAAAGAATCAGATTCCCACGTGAAGTGCACATTTATATGGCACCAAGTGCTTCCAAGCACAGGGAAGCACTGCTGGATACAACCCTGGAGCTGAAGGTAATTCCTGACAGTTTTGGGGTAGGAACAGGCTTCCCCCTGTGCTCAGTGCTCAGCAACCTTCCTGTGTCTTCCTTTAAATCAGCAGCAGCTTCTCCAGCTCGAGAGAGCACACTGGTCATGCAGTCTCAGTCCAGGATAATTCTGCCTCTGCCTGCCTTTGTGGTGAGGAAAGCTTTTTATGGGGTTTGCTGCCCTTAATCCTTGGAAGAAAAGGCATCTTTGTCCCAGCTGCTCATCAGCCCCTGACAGTCAGTGATCAGCCAATAGCACTGTTTCAAAACCAGAATTATTCCCTTGCTATTCCCTTCCTTGTCTCCTGTGGCTGAGCCCCTGCAGGACCTTTCAGTGTAGAGAAGAAACGAATTTCTTTCATCAAAGAACCCACCTGAATTATATTTAAACCTTTCCAGGCTCTTCTTGCAGGCAGAAGACACAAGCTCAGATTTTTTCTCCCTTGCAGGGAAGTCAGTTTTCAACTAGAGGAAAATACCCAGGAGCAGATCCAGATTTGCCCTGTTTGGCTTCTTGTGGACATTGTCCATGGCTTTTCTCAGCCAGTTCCCCACGTCCTTGACCATCCTGCAGGGCTCAGAGGAGTTTATAGAGGGGAGGGCCATGAAGTCTGGGTGTTCCCTCTGTTTTCTTTCAGAGTCAAGAAGGCTGAGAGCTTCCAGGGATGCATTTCACTGCTCAGAGGAACAAGTGGGCTCATTTGCAGTTTTTAAGTCCTCCTCTCTTTTCCCTGCTTATCCCTAAGTAAACAGGGGATCTGCAGCAATCCCCAAGCTTCTTGGGAGCACTGATGCACCCTCCACTCCCCACTGCAGTATTACCAGGGTGCCAGGGCAGTGCCTGCTTCCAAGTGTTTTCCTTTCCTGACCTTATGCTGCTGCTCCTTTCCATCTAGAAACGGCCCTGCTGGATGTTGTCCTGTTCTGTGGGCCTTGTTGAGCTGCAGGGGGCCCAGGTGGGAGGAGAGGGGGGAATTCTCTGGGAAGGTGATTTTTACGATCCTTTTCAGTAGATGGATGACTGTCCTTGGCTGCTGGGAGGGGAAGAAGCAATATCTCAGAAAACAGGGAATGGCTTCTCACAATTCCTGTTCCTCTGGCTTCTGGATGATTCTTTTGAGTGCTCAGTACATTCAGTGGGCTCCATCACGGAATTTCTGCAGCGTCCCAGCAGTGAAGCAGAGCTCATTTTCCTTCATTGCATCCAAGGCTGAAAACTGATGGAAACCAGAGGATCCCAAGTTCCCTCTGTCCCAACCAAAGGCCCAGACTTTCCCCAGGGACCCCCTTTTTCCCAGGAGCTCCCACCCAGTGAGCTGGGATCCACCACCGGGCTGGTTGGGCATCCCCCTTCCTACACAGATCCTTCAGATCCTTCGGAAATGTGAATATCGGTTCATTTTGTTGTCATTGCTTCTCATTTAGTTTGTTTTTTTTGCTGAGTCTGTCCTGGCTCTCGGGGCTTGGGAATAAATTATGACCCAGGAAAAAAAAAGAAAAAAAAAAAAAGAAAAAAAACACCACCACAAAAACAAACCAAAAAAGGAAAATACGTTTTATATATATGCAAAACTGTGTATTTATGTCCGATCCACACGGAGATGTGTGAATATGCTGATGTGCTCAGAAATATATTTATTTACTAATATATTTATCCATGTACCGGTGTGCTGCCTGCATTCTTTGGGGCTGTGCTGGCGGGGGAGCCTCGGGGCGCCCGCGGGAGGGACCCTGCTCTGACCGGGCCAGGAGTGGGATTGGGATTCACACCAGGGACGGGATTGGGATTGGAACCGGGATGGGGATTGGGACCGCAACTGGGGATTGGGATCGGAACTGGGACCGGGATCGAGACTGGGATTGGAACTGGGATGGGGGATCGGGATCGGGATCGGGACTGGGATTGGGACTGGGAGCAGGACCAGAATTGTAATCAGGATCGGGGCCAGGATCGGGCCTGGGATTTGCATTGGAACCGGGATCGGGGCTGGGCTGGGATCAGGACTGGGATTGGAATTGAGATCGGGATTAAACCAGGATCGAGATGGGGGCCGGGCTGGGATCGGGACTGGGATTGGAACCGGGATGGGGATTGGGACTGTGATTGGAACCGGGATGGGGATTGGGATTAATCCGGGATGGCATTCGGGGCCGGGTCGGGATTGGGATTAAACCGAGATCGGGATCGGGACTGTGATTGAATCCGGGATCGGGATTAACCCGGGATGGGGATCGGGACTGTGATTGGAACTGGGATCGGGATTGGGATTAACCCGGGATGGAGCTCGGGGTCGGGCCGGGATCGGGACTGTGGTTGGAACTGGGATCGGGATTAACCCGGGATGGGAATCGGGACTGTGACTGGATCCGGGATCGGGATTAACCCGGGATGTGGATCGGGACTGTGACTGGATCCGGGATCGGGATTAACCCGGGATGTGGATCGGGACTGTGATGGGATCCGGGATCGGGATCACTCCAGGATGGGGATCGGGACTGTGATGGGATCCGGGATCGGGATCACACCAGGATGGGGATCGGGACTGTGATGGGATCCGGGATCGGGATTAACCCGGGATGTGGATCGGGACTGTGACTGGATCCGGGATCGGGATTAACCCGGGATGGGGATCGGGACTGTGATGGGATCCGGGATCGGGATTAACCCGGGATGGGGATGGGGGCCGGGCCGGCCGCGCAGGCGCAGAGCGGGCCCGGGGCGGGCCGGGGCAGGAGCAGCGATGGCCGCGATCTCGCTGGAGACCGTGCCCAAGGACCTGCGGCACCTCCGCGCCTGCCTGCTCTGCTCGCTGGTCAAGGTGGGACGGGCACGGGGACAGAGCCAGAGCCAGGCAGAGGGGCAGGGACCGCTCCCCGCCGGCCCCGGCCCTTCCTCCCCCAGCCCGGGCCGACGGGCCCGGCACTTTTCCCTTCCCGGGCCCGGCCCTTCTCCCTCCGTGTCCCGGCCCTGCCGCCCGGTTTGGCCCTCGCAGCTTAAACTGCCGGGCCCTTCTCCCCGTGCCGGGCCTTCCTGCCCCTCCCCGGCCCTTCCCCCGCCCGGTCTGGCACTCCCGGCCCTCCTGCCCCGGCCCGGGCCTCCCTGTGCTGGCCCTTCCCGGCCCTGCCAGGCCCGGGCCCCTCTGCCCCTCCTGTCGCCCGGCCCGGGCCTCCCGCAGCCTCGGGGCGCTTCCTGCCCCGGCCCTGGCCGCTCCTTCCCGGGGCTCCGTCTCTCTCTCTCTCTCCCTTCCCGAGTTTCTCTCCCTCCCCGCAGCCTCCCTGCTCCCGGCCGGCCCCGTCCCTGACCCCCTTGTCCCCTCAGACCATCGACCAGTTCGAGTACGATGGCTGCGACAACTGCGAGACCTACCTGCAGATGAAGGGCAACCGTGAGATGGTCTATGACTGCACCAGCTCCTCCTTCGACGGGTGAGTGGGGCCTGGCCCCAGTACCCAGGGAGCTTGGGGACACTGTGGTGGCACTGTGGGGTCACCCGGATGGGGAATGGCCCCTCAGTGCCAATCCCTCCTGCAGGATCATTGCCATGATGAGCCCCGAGGACAGCTGGGTTTCCAAGTGGCAGAGGATCAGTGAGTATTTTGGGAGCCACAGATCCCTGATTCCCCGGCAGACCCTTCCTGGGGGCAGTGGGACCTGCTGGTCAGGCTGTGCAGGGGGCTCTGCCCCTGATGTGGGGACATCTGCACAGGTGTCCCTTCCTACCTGGCTGCTGCCACATGGGGTAACTCGGGGTTTCCTTCCCCCCAGGTACCTTCAAGCCAGGTGTTTATGCAGTGTCCGTGACTGGCCGCCTGCCCCAAGGTACCTGTGAGATGGAATCGGGGTTTGGGGGCTTGGTGGACAGGGATCATGGCATGTGGGTGATGGGATCAGCAAGATGGGGAAGGGAGGTCAGCAGGGTGACTGCAAGGAGGTGCTGGACTGGGTAAGGGGCTTGCAGGGTTCTGCACTGTGCCTGCCAGAAGCTGATATTGAAGATGCTGCTGGCTAAAACCAGCTATCAGAGGGATAAACTGGGATTAAAGGGTGACTCTGGAAAGTGGGCTCATCTCAAATGGTTCAGCTCCAGGGAAACACAGAAGTCTGTCCATAGAAAAGGGGTGCTGTTAAGGCAGTCCTGGTGAGCAGGTGCCCCTTCCCGTCCTCCTCCTGCACCGAGGGCTCATGCCACAGTGGGGTCTGTGTGTTTATAAATGGAGCAGAGGGCACAGAGGATTTGCCTTATCTCTGGAATGCAGAAATGGCACCATCCGTGCAGCTGAGCCCCTGCCCAGTCCCCAGAGCAGACTCCTGACCAGGAGTGAATCCTGAATCCCCAGGGGGAAAGCTGTGCCAGTGTCTGGGATTCCAGGCTCCTTATTTTTCACCTGAGCTCTGCATTGGGCAGGAGCTGGAACATCACAAGGCTGGAAGCCGAGGCCTGCTGGCATAGCCCAGGCACATCTGAAATACCCGGGGATAGGGTTTAGGTTGGATCTCAGCAAAAGGTTCTTCCCCCAGAGGGTGGTTGGCACTGAACAGGCTCCCCAGGGCAGTGGGCACAGCCCCAAGGCTGCCAGAGCTGCAAGGAATGTTTGGACAACGCTCTCAGGGACAGGGTGGAATTGTTGGGGTGTCTGTGCAGGGCCAGGAGTTGGACTCGGTGATCCTTGTGGGTCCTTTCCAGCTCAGGATGTTCCACCATTCTGTGAAATAAAGATGATTGTCCAGATCTTGATCTCTGTGTGACAGAACCACCAGATTTTTCCAGGGCTCCTCATCCCACAGGAACACTGACCTGTGTTTGTCTCCTTGCTGCAGGGATCGTCCGAGAGCTGAAGAGCCGTGGTGTGGCCTACAAATCCCGGGACACAGCCATAAAAACCTAAAGGGCTCTTGTGCTGCCTGGAGGATCCTGGTGCTCCAAATCCTCTTAGCTTTACCCTGTAGGGAAGCAAGGCTGGACTCGGGGTGTGCTGGCTCAGCTCCCCTCCCTCGGTACCTCCGGACTGTGCCACCCCACACTGCCCACGTGGACCAGAGACCTTTATTTGAGCCTTGACAGGGGGGAGGGTGTGAGTAGGGCTGGGGAAGGGTGTTTAATCGTGATGCACGAGTTTTTTAAAGTTGGTGTGGGAAAGAGGGAATTTGGCATCTAGCTGTGTAAATAGCTCAATAAATCCTGCTGCCTGGCCGGGGCTGGGTCCAGCTGTTGCTCCCTCACTGGTTTCACCACTGCAGGGAGCGGGTGGTGGTGGTGGGGGTCTCTCACTCACCCCCCTGCCTGTGCCAGACTGTTTGGAGCCAGTGGTTGTGTCACTGCTTGTGCCACAGGCCACATTCCTGCCTCGAGGGGGAGATCCTGCCCTGGCTGTGCTGGTGTTCCCTGTGGGAACAGACGATCCCTACCGTGCAGCTCCCGGCTGGATGGAGCAGGCACGGTGATGTTCAGTGTTTCCTGTGGAGGTGTTTTCCTGGAGGTCACAATGCCCTGGGCTTGCAGGTGTTGTACAAAGGACGTGGTAGCAGGATGGACCTTCCAGGACCTTCCACTGGCTGTTGGTGATGTCCAGGGCAGGCAGAGCGGGATGAGGCTTTTGCTGGGGTGGTTGGGAGGCAGCGGGTCTTGCAGAGGGAAGGGATGGACAAGCAGGGATGGAAACACCATCCAGCCTCTTATTTCTAAGGATTTGAGTGTTTGAAGTGTCAGCTTAATGTCTGCACCACATGGGCTCCTAAGGGATTCACCTTCCTTAGCTGATGGCTCCTGTTTGATTTGTTTTGTTGCAGTTCATCAGCAGCCACCAATCACAAAGTCCTAGATCCTTAGCTCTGTGAAATAATTTTTTTTTATTATTCTGAGGTAATCCTGCAACTGAAAAGCTCAGTTACTGTTTCCTGTAGACAAATGGTGGAAAACCAGCACAGCCTGAAAACTGCATTTGGTCTGGGATGAGAGCAGCTGCAGCACAGGGAGTGACAGGGCTGGCTGGGGAATGACACTGCCAGGGGTAGGGAGGTGACATCTCTGTCCTCCTCTGGTTTGTGGAGCTGGGCCCAAAAATCGAGTCCCAAGTGCTCCAGGTCAGCCAGAGCATGGCCCTCTGCAGGGTCTTGGAGCAGATGTGTGGTGGGAGAAGCCTGGAGCAACAGGGGGGCTGGAGGGGCCTGCAGAGAAAAGCACCTCAAACCACACTCCTCTTGGGCCCTTGCAGATGTGATCTGCTGTCAGGAGTATTGGCTCAGTGGGGATCAGAGCCAAGTCACGGTTTCTCTGGGCTCCAGGAAACGCCTCCAGGTGCAGATCACCTTTTGTGGGAAGAGCTGAGAGCCCTGGCTGGGGGTCAGATCCTCCTCTTGGCAAGATGGAGCAGCAGGGTTAGTTCCTTAGGAGAGGAGGGAGCTGACCGTGACTTTCACACATCCCTGCTGAAGTCAAAGCCCTTGAGGTGCCTGATAATTATCCTCCAGGCTTGCTGGGTTGCAGAGTCTGGGCAGGAGATGTACCTTGGGAATTCCCAGTGGGTCAGGTCTGTGGGAGAGAGGAGTGACTGTCCTGGGAATCCAGGGCACGACTGCACGGGATGCTCAGGTTTAGGCATTCCAGGCATGGACTTCTGGGCTCTGGGGGGCACTTTCAGCCCAGTCGTGCCATGAGGAGCACGAGGTGAGCTGGGATCCCCCGGGTGTGTTCATCCCTGCGGGAATGGCCTGGGAAAGCTGCAGCCAGTGCTGTCTGGGCAGCCGTGCCGAGAGCTGACAGGTTCAGGATGGGAGGGGCAGGGAGGACGAGGGCGGCTCTTCCTCCAGCCGGATGGAGATGGGTCTGGGGAGTTTTGGCTCCAGCCGGGTTGGGGGGATGTTGGGGATGACGGAGCTCACCCGCCCTGCCGTGCCCGGCCCGGGAAGCCTCACGCTGACAGTGCCACGGGGTGGCAGCACGGCCTTGTGCAGCGGGGCTGGAGCCCGGCGTGGGCTCCGGGAGCTGCTGGGGACGGACCGAGGCACGATCTCCATTTTCTGCTGTGTTTCACAGTGTCTTTCCCTACTGCCTTCCCAGGCTGTGTCCCACTTCCCTAGCTTCAGGGAATGGTGATGCTGCAGCTGCTCCAAGGCTGGAGTACCCTCGTACCCCTTGTTCCCTGGCCTTGTGGTGCAGAGGAGGTGAGGCACCGTGGTTCTCACCTCCCTTCCTGGGAAGCTGCAGTCACTGCCAGGGCTGGGAACTGTGCTTAGGGAATTGTCCCCAGGGAGCAGCGTGTGCTGCGCCTCTCGGGTAAGCTCTGAGAGGGGTTCTAAACCCACAGGGACCTCACCCCTTCTAGGAAGCCCCAACCGCTGCAGGATATGGAGAGCTGACTGGCAGGAGCCGCCGTGCAGGTGCAACAGAGCCCGAGCAGCGAGGGAAACGGGCTGAAGGCGGTGGTCTCTGAGGGAGCCGCAGCTCCCCTGCCTGCAGCAGCTCTCACAGCCCTTACAAGAACGTGGTACCTCCCCTCAGGCTCCGTGAGGCTCTTCCCTGCGGGCTCCCGGGCTCACCCACACAGCAGCACATCTCAGCCCACGCTGCCCCAGTGATTCATCGCTGCCAGGGCTGAGCGTCGGACCTCTGCAAAGCTCTCAAAATGAGTGTTTTCAGCCGCGCTCCAGCCCCGGAGCTGCCTCGCAGCAGCGAAAAGCAAATGGATGTGGAGCATTATTCGCTGGGGAAAGTAGGGCAGGGAGCTCTCACGTTGAAGAAAGTGGAGGAAAAATGTGCGGCGGTGCCTGGGTGGGAATCGGGAGAGGAAGCGTCAACGGGCAGGAGCTGGAGATCTGAGGCAATTTAAGGCGGCTCCTCCCCCTGCACCAAATGACGCTCAAATATTTCAGCCAGGCCTGAAAATCCTGCAGGTTTGGCATCCCCAGGAGCCCGGCAGCTCCGGGGCGGCGGGGCCGGGGCAGGAAGCACGAGCCGGTGGATTTTCTCGGAGCGGGTTTTGAGAAGCGATACCCGGCTCCCCCTCCGGGCGAGAAAAGTGACTTTCCAAACCGCAGAGCCCTCGGTGCCTCTGCACGAGGCAGCTGCCGGGAAATGCCCGTGGGCAGAGCCACCCCCACCTGCACAGGGGCCCCTCCGTGTGTCCCCACGGGGACAGGGACCTGCCCACGGGGGTGGGGGCAGATCAGTGGCCTTGGGCCTGTAGCTTGGGCCACCTGGGCTTCAGGTGAAGGGGGACGTGCGTGAGAGTGTGTTGGGCTCTGCCAAGGGGGGCTGTGGCTGAGATGGGGTGAGCCCCCCACTCTGCCCCGTGGATGCCCTGGGCATGCTGAGGGAGAGGTGCTGTGTGGCAGCAGCATCACAGAATTGTGGAGTGGTTTGGGTTGGAAGGGACCTTAAAGATCATCCAGTTCCACCCCCTGCCATGGGCAGGGGCACCTTCCACTAGCCCAGCTTGCTCCAGCCTGGCCTTGGACAATTCCAGGGATGGGGCAGCCACAGCTTCTCTGGGCAACCTGTGCCAGGGCTCCCCACCCTCCTAGGGAAGAATTTCTTCCCAATATCCCACCTAAACATCTATGAGTTTGAAGCCATTGCCCCTTGTCCTGTCCATCCAGACCCTTGTAAACAGTCTCTCTCCATCTTTCCTGTAGCTCCCCTCAGGTGCTGGAAGGCCACAATTTGGTCACCCTGAAGCCTCTTCTCCAGGCTGAACAATCCCAATTCTCTCAGCCTTTCCTTGTAGCAGAGGAGCTCCATCCCTCTGACCATCAGTCCTGCTTCACCCTAAATCTGCTTTCACCTGCTTGGCTGCCTCCCAGTGCGGACTTGGACTTTCCCAGGAGCCTGCCAGTTGTTCCTGTGGGCCTGGGGCATGTGGAGACCCTTGAGGGTAGGTGCTGTAGGAGAAAAAAAAACAAACAAACCAACCCCAGGTTAAGACTGTTTTCCTTGGAAACTGACTGAGGACACCTTGGCAGGTGGAGGTACAGGGGAAGATGACCTGAGCTGTCCTCCTGGAGAACCTCCAGGAACTGGACTGGAGTGAAATGCTGCTGGAGTGAGGCAACAACAGCTCTCAAAGTGTGTCAGGAACAGGGCTCAGCTGCCACGTGTCCCATCCCAAGGGGTCCATGCTGTCCCCAGGAGTGGAGGTGGGTGGGCGAGGAGCTGGCTGTGGATGCTGAGGGCATGTTTCCTGAGCGCACATGGCAACGCTGAAGTCACAGGAGGGATTTGAGAATCTGATGGTATGTCCCTATCCCCAGCTCTCCCAGACCTCCTGTTGCATCCTGGGTGGCACTTGTGCTTCTTCCTCCTGGCCAGATGTGCATCAGGCTGGAAGGGGGAAGGAATGGTCCTTCTGCATGGACAGTTGCAGAAGAGCCACTGAATGCCCAAACTGAGCCCTGGGACATGTGTTGGGCAAGGACATTGCACCTCTGGTGAGTCCCCAGACAGCTCAGGCATGTGGTACAGGGCAGGGTGTCAGCACAGCGGGGTGGGCACAGGATCTGACCCAGGCTGGGGGCTTCAGAACTGCTCTCCAAGCATTGCCTGGCCCAGCCCACCTGGAAAGGTGCCATCAGTGCCAGCTGTGGGGAGATGCTTCCTGGCAATCCTGGATGCCTGTTCTCCCTCCTCAGGCTCTCTGGCCCTTGGAGATGCTCAGCTCTTCCTGCCCCTTTTCCTGGGGGACTCAGGGCCAGGGAGAGGAGGGACTGCCACCGCAGAGCTCAGCCCTGCATCTCCTGAGCCCTGGGAGCTCATCCACAGCCCAGCATGGTGTTTCTCATCCCTCCTTCCCCGTGTCTCTGCTGGGCTGTGTCCCAGAGCATCCTCCACCCCACGGCAAGCGGGGAAAACAGGATTCACCCATGTGTGGCACCGCCGGGCGCCACGGGGGCCTCTCCGGGGTGGCTCGGGCTCCCCTTCCCCCACCTGCGGGGCCGGTTGCAGCAGGTGACACGGAAAATGACGGGGGCACCGCCACCAGCGCCGGCCCAACGGCCCCGCGCCCGCCATTGGCGCAGCAGGACCGCGATTTGTCTATATATGGGCAAACCCAGCGCCCGTGTCCCCCGCCCGCCCCGGGCGTCACTTCGGCTTTTTGAGGTTTCCCCGGGCGCTCTCATTTGCCTCCCGCCCGCCGCCTCCTGCACCGGCAGTTTCTGGTTGACTCACTTTTCAACGGCCTCGCTCCACAGCCCCGCGGGGTCAGGCTGGGAGCACGCGGGGAGCTCGGCCCCACATCCCACCCCGGGCTGGATCCTGGGCCCGGGGCAAACACGGGGCTCGGCCCCACGGGGCTCAGCCCACGCAGGTGCTGCAGCCCCTCTTGAGTTTAGAGGTGGGCACTCAGGCGCTGCAGTTCTACTGACAGGATGGTGGAAAACGACGCTCTTCCCATCTGAAAAGCTCTCAGGAGCTAGTTTTGGCAGTCCTGATTTTTTTTTTTTTTTTTTTTTTGGTGCTGCAGATGTCCCCTGCTCACACTCTCCAGGAGCCCTCTGTCCCAGAGGTCACCCCTTGTAAACCAGAGTTGTGGCCCCACTCTGTGCCTCCGTCCCTTGCCCTCAGAGGGGATATGGTGGCTTGTGTTAGGAGTGCAATCGTTAGGATTCGCTGTTAACAGTGACACCGTGGCTCTGTTGGGACCTGGCAGAACGATGGCCAGGAGATGCTGCTGCCTGCCTGTGGAACCAGTGGCTCGCAAGCCCCATTTCCCACTGGCCTCAGAGTAGTTAGAGGGGCTCAGGGAGATTTTGGGTGAGACCTTCTCCTCCTCCAGCACTGTTCTCAGGCCCACGAGGTGCTGGATGGAGCCACGAGGGGCTGGGGCATCGGGGAGCCACACGCCTGCCCCCAACACCGAGCTGGGTCCGCAGACCGGGGCGCCGGCAGGAGCTCATCCCCTTCCCCGCCGGGGCCGAGAGGAGCCGGCCCGGCCACTTCCCCTGCCTGCAGCGAGCGCCGCGACCGCAGGCGAGGGGGGGAAGTTGCTGCAAGGCACGATAAGAACTATCAGCGCTTTCGCAGCTCCTCGGCTGCACGGCCCGACAAGGGCCCTTCCCCCTGCCCCTGTGCCGAGCCCTGAGCCCCTCGGCTCCCGCTGCCCTGCGCTCGCAGATACTGCGGGAGTTACTGGAAAAGCAACAGCCCGTGGCCCGCGGGCAGCGGGGAGGTCGCACAGCAAATTTGGGTGGCACCCCGAGGGTGCACGGCAGGGTCTGACCTGCACCCCGCTGCCCCAAGGGCAGAGCCAGGGGAGCGGTGCCACAGGGGGGTGGTTTCTCCCAGGGAGCTGCATCCCGGGAAGCAGCAGCTCCCAGCACCTGGGGGTCCATCAGCGAGACCCCGCGATGCCGAGCAGGTGGGCAGGGTGTGGAGAGGGGCCTCGGGAGCGCCCGGGGCAGGATGTTCTCAAAAGGTCCCCCTGGGGAGGAAATTCAGCTGTTTCAGCCTCCCCCCCCCAACCCTAAAGAGCCCTCATGTTCTCAGTCCTCTGGGGGCTCTTTCAGCCAGGCAAGCTGGGCAGAGCAGGACCAGCAATGCAGGGCCAAAGGCTGGGGTAGGAATTCCTGCAGCCTTGTCTGCGGGTCGGCAAAATGAACCAATGGCCGGGGGGTGTGGGAAGTTCATCATCAGCTGGAGACTTTCAGAGACATCGTGTGAGCCCGAGGAACCAGATCTGCTGATTTCCTCCTTTCTGAGAGCCGGTGCAGGCAGAAGGAACCCAAAATGTCATGTCCCTGCTCCGTGCTGGGCCAGGGAAAGAGGAAGCGTTGCCTCCCCCACTTCCCTGCCGGGAAGGCGCCGGTGGCCCTCCTGCCCAGCCCCTCGGCACACGGGCACTGGTGGGGCACAGGCAGCATGGGCAGGTGGAGAGCCCTGCTTTGGGAAGGCACAGCTCCCTCCCTGCTGGCATTCTGCACATCCCCCAGCACAGACCACGTGCTTCACTCTCCCCCTGACATCTGGCCCTCGGGTGCAATCTCTCCCAGCTCCTCCGTTGGGAAACATCCTCAGCTTGCTTTGCCCCATGGTCAGAGGTTTCTTCATGGGGCCTGACTTCTCACCCTCTGCCCCTCCTCCTCCCAGCCTGCTGTGTTTACTAGGGACCAGTTTGTCCTCAGCAAGAAACATGGCCTTGACCCCAAGCACAGAGGAAAGTCCCTCAGCAGCACCTCTGGGGCCAAATCTCCCTCTGGCTGCCCCCAAAAAGGTTTCTTGTCTCTGCTGTAAGACCACGGTTGCCTGTACCCTGTGCAACTTTGACACCTCATGATGGCACCCACCACCACTGGGGACCCCCATGGCACTGATATCACTGGGGGAGATCTCCAGGGGCATCTCTGGGTTGGGAAAAACCTGCTCTCAGGCCCATGGTGGGATTCTTGGGGTGCCCTGTGCAGGGCCAGGAGTTGGACTCGGTTCTTGTGGGTCCCTTCCAGCTGAGGATATTCCGTGATTCTACACTCACACACCCAAAATGATGTTTACACATTCCAGGTGTCCCCAGGAGGGCTAATCTGGGGAGCTCAGGAGGCACCTGAAGTCACCTGACATCAGGAGGCCTCCAGATGGGACCAGACCTGCACGTGGTGGCCTCTGCCATCAATGAGCCTGTGCTCACCTCATGCCTCTGGCAAGGCAGAGTGATGCTCTCCGGGGTCGGAGCTGCCACACAGACCCTCTGGGGACATCACCAGTGGCACTTCCATTTCCCTGTGGAATTTCTCAGGGATGGAGAGGGGTACAGGGCCAGCAAAGGGTGGGAGACAGGGCAGCCCTGTCCTGGGGGACCGAGGCACAGGGATGGAGCCACTTGCCTGGTGGATGGGCTCACTCCAGCCACCTATGTTTGGTTTTTTACACCAAAACTCTTCCAGCAGTTCAACCTCAGTTTGAAAGGTTTTCCCAACCAATTCCCTCTCTGCCAAAGCCCCTTCTGCATGTTCCATCAGCACACGTGCTGCTCGAGTCAAATCACTTCTGACTGTGCTGCTGCTCGGTTATTTTTGACTTTGGTCTCCCCCTGCCTCCTGCAAACCTCCCCACTACAAGGTTTTTTTATTCATTTCCATCTAGAATATCAATGTCGAGAGTGAACCGCATTGGCCTAAAAAGGAGTCTTTTGCAGAGGCACATGAAAACCAGTGCAGGGACAGAGCCGGTCCCATTTACGGTCACTTTGGGGGATTTGGTGGGTAGTTTTTGATCTGGTTTAATGGTGGCCTTCCCCTGGCACTGGGACAGGGAGGTGCTGGCTGTGCAAAATCCCCCTGATGCGTGTCCCAGCTCCATCCCTGGTGCCGTCAGGTTGCTGTGACCTGGGTGTGTGAACCCCCAAAAACCCAGCTTTCGGGTTTCCTCCAGGGGCCTCACATCCCTGGGAGGCGGCAAACAGGGGAAGTTTGGCCTTGCAGAGCCCTGAGTGGGTGAGAAGCTCCAGGAGTTCTCTTGGACAACCCGCTTCCTACAGAGCAGGCTCAGGGCCCACACCTTTCTCACCAGGCAGCCCCTGAACCGTGCAGAGCCCCTCCACGGGCTGCTGGACTCTCCGTGGGCAGGACCACCTTGCTCCCACGCAGGTCCCACCAACAGGACGTGGCGAGGGGCCACTGTGGAGCTGTGGGGCCACTGTGGAGCTGTGAGGCCACGGTGGAGCTGTGAGGCCACTGTGGAGCTGTGGGGCCACGCCAGCCCCACACAGCCGTGGGAGGTGGATTCGGTTGCTGTCACCCTGTGCAAACACTTTTTTTTTTTTCCCCCCTTTCTTTTTTCTCTCTCTCTTTTTTTTTTTTTTTGCACAAACATGTTTGTCGCCTTCAGCAGCAAAGCCCAGGAGAGCGTAACCGGCCCCCGGTGCTTCCTGGCCGCGCGGCTGTGCCGGCTGCGGTCGGGCTGCGGGGCGGCGCTGGGTGGGACCTGCACCGTTATCTCCACGGCAGCTCCGGCTCTTCCTGTGGTCGTGGCCACGTGGGCAGGATGGGGTTAAAAGCAGCCCCGCTCCCTCCTGGGCCCCATTGCTCCCTGGCAGCCACCGGCACCCCACGCAGCACCCACCACACTGGCACCCAGCGCGGGCCACCAACACCCAGCGCGGGCCACCAGCGCCAGAGCGGGCCACCAGCACCCAGAACGGGCCACCGACACCCAGCGAGGGCCACCAGCACCCAGAATGGGCCAGCAGCACACGTGGTGGGTCACCAGCACCCAGCGCAGGCCACCACGCCCTGACCCGGTAATGGGGGGACCCATCGGGGCGCCCGCTTGGTGCTGGCGGAGCTCTGTGGGGCGTTCCAGGGTGCAGCGGCCCCGATCCCGCCGTGAGGGGGGCAGTGGGTGCTGGGGGTCAGTGGCAGGTAAGGGGGTGTCCCCCCTCCCCGGGGGCACAGTGGGTGCCGTGGGGGAGGAGGTGCCGCGCTGGCGGCAGGGCGGAGGCGGGAAGTGCCCGAAGCAGAAGTGACACCCACGGGGGGGTTTTTGGTGGCAGCAGAAGCGGGAGCGGGTGGATGTGGAGGCTGGAGTGGAAGGTGAGGTGGGGCTGTCTGGGCTGGAGTCTGGTGGGCTCGATCACGGGGACCTCCAGGTGACCCTCAGCACGTGGCCTGAAGGGTTGTGGGGGCACCCAAATGGTCTCCAAGGGGCTGGCAGATGGGGCAAAGGAGGATCCCGTGGGGAGCCCCAGGACGTGGAGCTCCTGTGGCCTCAGGGGAAGGGGGATGGGGCGAAGGGGTCTTCAGTAAAAGATAGAGGGATGAGGGGCGGTCTCCATGGGGACATATCAAGGGTGATAGGAATGGGGATTGCCACAGGATCACCACCAAGGGGACAAGGAGAAAGAGCCCTCTGAGACCAGAGTGTTGCTTAGATGGGGTCCCCACCACGGGCTCCCCACCATGGGGACAAGTCAAAGGAGCCCCCTGTGACCAGGGTGCAATTTAGGTGGGGTGGCCTCATGGGGACATAGTAAAGAGGGGCCTCTGTAGTGCGGATGGGATTTGAGGGACAGAGGTGGAGTTTGAGGTGGGAACTTGCCCTTGGGATCCAGACAAGGGGGTCCTCTGAGACGAGGATGGGGTTTGAAGGGCAACAATGGAGTTCAAGGTGGAATCTCCCCCCATAAGGACAAGGCAAGGGGGTCCTCTGTGAATGGGAGAGGGTATGAGGTGGATTCTCCCTGTGGGGGCAAAGCAAACACACCCTCTGTACCCAGGGTGATCAAAGACAGGGGGTGATGGGGCTTGAGGGGGGCCCCCACCAGCAGGGACAAGGCAACTGGGTTCTCTGTGACCAGGATGGGGACTGAGGTGGGTTCCCTACTCTGGGGACAAGTTGAAGCGGTCTCTTATGACCAGGATGGAGTATTAAGTGGAACCCTCCTTGAGGGACAAGTGAAAGCTTACTCCTCTGACCAGGATGGGTCTGATGCAGGGTCCTTCCTTTGGGGACGAGTCAAAACTGTCCCCTATGACCAGGATGGGGTACTAGGTGGATTCCCTGCTTTGGGGACAAAGTGAGAATGTCCCTTGTGCCCAAGATAGCGCTCGAGGTGGGACGATGTGGTATGAAGTAGGGTGTCCCCCGTGGGGACAAGGCTGTCCCCTGCGCTCAGGAGGGGGTTTCTGGGGAGACAAGGGAGGGCAAGGCAGGATCCCCCGGTGGGCATGAGGATGTCCCCCCTCAGGCTGGCACAGCTCTGCGAGGCAGGAGGTGACACTGCCAGAGGCTCTCTGTCCCCGGGGGCAAGGCCAGCCCTGCAGTTTGCCAGCCTGGCCACGCTGGGGCCGGGCCACGTGCGGGGTGCGGGCGGTGGCCCCGCGCGGGCGGAAGCGAGCGCAGCGCTGGAGCGGAGCGGCCACCGGACAGCGGCTGAGAGACAGTGCAGTCACCCATAAAGTAGAAAGCACTACTAAACAGCACTGCAGGGTGTAGTGTTTCCTACTTTATGGATGAGTGTACTGTGGGCTACGGAGAAGAGAAGCACCGCCACCGCCACGTGCCTGTCACGAGCTGCGCGCGCCCCGACAGCAGAGGACGGGTCGTGCCCTGCTCACGGGAGGGGGTCCAGGCTTGGCCACCCACCCCATGAGCTCCACCACCCTTGCCAGGCTGCAGATGGTCTGCTCGTCCCTCCAGCACCTGGGGGGGACAGGGGCCACGTGGCCCAGTGTCCCAGCTGCGTGGCCAAGGGGCCCGTCCCATCAGAGCTCACACCACGCTGGGAGCCCAGGTAGGCAGCAGAGCCTCCAGTTCTTATTCTTTCCCCCCTCATCTTCATTCCCCACGTGGTGACACCTTGGGAAGAGCTGGACAGTGTCCCCATGTGCAGCGGGGACAGGCACAGGAGGCAGAGGAGGGCTCCTGATGATTTCTGGATTCAGCAGGGCGAGGGACTGCTAAATAAAACTTCTTTTGGCATTGACCTTGTGGATTTTTGTATTCAGTTCCTGGGAAATGCAAAACTGGGGAAGAGCTCCTGGCAGTACCCAGGGCCACATGCAGAGGGGTCATCCCAGTTTGCCCACGTTCTGAGCTCGGGGGGTGGCCTTAGGAGGGTCATGGGTGGGATGGGGGCTGGCAAATCTCAGCCTATGGACATGGGACTGTCCCCTTTAGTCCCGAGGGCTGTGGTCAAAGGCCATGTGGAGCCAAGAGACGCTCCTACAATCCCAGTCTCCCCTCCAGCCACAAACCCCTGGCCTGTGTTTTCTGGGGGTGGGGGTCCTAAAACCAGGCTGGCTTCCAGGGATGCAGGAGGAGGGTCCCTGTTCCCAAACATCATCTCCCAAACCCCTCCAGGCACCTTCTCCCTTGGCTTTGTCATCCCCTCCCCTGTCTGGGGGAGAGAGCATCTAAAAATAGTAGAAAAAATATACCAAAAACACACATTTTTTTAATTGCATTTTTGAGCCCAAACATCGGTTGAAAGTTTCCACATTTTGTAAAACTTCTTGTGATGGTCTCGGAATCATTTTGGAGGGGGTTACTGAGTTTGTGGTAGTTGTTTTTTTTCCCTTTGCCCCCTCCCTGGGCTGGCCAGAAAGGACAGGGATGTTTTACTTCTCCTCGCTCTGTCCCAGCTTTCCCACATTCCTTGGGTTTGTGGCTGTTCAAAGGGGATGTGGAAGGGGAAAAAAAAATCAAATCAAAACTGTCGTCATGGTCACAAGGAGACAAGTTTTTTAAACAGCAAAAATGAAGAAGGGCTAAAAAAACCCCAAACCCAAGCAGCCAGTGCTGACCGCCCTGAGCAGCTTTCGGTTTGTGAGCTCTGGGAGGGAAAAGCGAGTTCAGATTTTAACAGGCAGAAGTTTTGAAAATTCACCTCCTAATAATGACTGTTCAAGTATTAGGAAGGGTAAAGAGCCAGTGTTCATGACCAAGGATTATTGTGGTTATATATTACAGCTACTCAGCAGTCACTGCTGGGGGAGACTTGGGGAACGTGGCTCTTGCTGAGAGCAGCAAAACAGAAACTGCTACTTTTTTCCTATTAAAAAAAAAAAAAGCCACAAAACCAAAAACCTCCTTTTTTTTTTTTTTTTTTTTTTTGTGCCCTCCCTCTATCCTGGTGGTGTTTCAGCAGGTTCCCATGAAGACACATGTCCTGTCCATATTGGGGTGAGCTCCTGCTCTCCAAAGGACCTGGGCACGTTCATCTGGGTCCTGGTTGATGCTGCACAAGCTGTGCAGTCCCTCCTGCTCTGCAGACCCCAAAATGCCCTCAGCAGGGCAAGGCTTGGTCCCTGGCCCCTCTTTCTCCAGGACAGCAGGTCCCAGCAGTTTCATGGAGCCAGGTGGGTCTGGCAGTGGTGAGTGGGAGAAGCAGAAAGGAGTCTGTGGCTGCAGAATGTCCCAGAGGAGACAAATGTGTTGGAGGGTTCAGAGGAGGGTTCAGAGGAGAGTTCTGAGGGGACCAAACTCCCCGAGGCCATGAGATCTTATCAGGGAGCACTTCCCATCCTGCCTCTCGCCTCCTGCTAATGAAACCTGCTTGTTCTGTCTTGTCAGGAAGCTGAGCAGTGCCTGGGCCTCCTTCCACACTCGTGCAGCACCTGCAGATCCTGCCTGGTGCCTCCTCGGGGGAAACATTTGTGGGTAGAAACCGGGGGATTCCAGCAGTGGGATCTATCCTGACCTGTTCCTGGAGCAGAAGGAGTCACTTAAACTGGGGGTTTGAAGGTAGATGAGACTAAAAAACACAGGAAGGTGGGATCAGTTATCTGGAATCTTCCCCCTTGGGTTTGGGATCAGCAAGCCTTGCTCTGCAGTGGGTCAAGCTTTGGACTGGGCTGGGGAGCAGGGGGCAGACAGATGTCCCCCAGGGTGGCCCAGTGGCTTTCCCCTGAGCATCACGAACGCTGAGCAGCCTGATGGATGATGTGATCTTCATCAAAGACACAGCCAGGCAGGGAGGAGGCAGAGACAGGGCATGTCAGCCCGCT
This sequence comes from Myiozetetes cayanensis, assembly GCF_022539395.1. Lineage (NCBI taxonomy): Eukaryota > Metazoa > Chordata > Aves > Passeriformes > Tyrannidae > Myiozetetes > Myiozetetes cayanensis. The sequence continues at coordinate 4,131,750 of NW_026087522.1, read as the reverse complement.
CTGTGTGCTCAGAGATGGCAGTGTCCGCTTTGCTGGAGCGTTATGCTGCTAACTCGTGTCTGCCTGGATCAGATCAGCCCCTCAGCCCTCCCTCCTTGCCCACACCACCCTCTGCCTCTTGTCCTGCTCATGCTGCAGGCAGGGACCAGCAGCTTTCAGCAGTGGGTTGTTTCCAGCACAGTGTGTCAGTGAGGGGCTGAGGTTCAGCTCACACAGAGGGAAGGTGTGTGAACATCCCCGGGGCAGAGCTGGGCATTCCTGGGGCAGAGCTGGGTATGACAAAGGCAGAACAAGGAGTCCTGGAGTAGACCCAGGTATCCCTGGGGCAGAGCTGGGCATCCATGAGGCAGAGATGGGTATGACCAGGGCAGAGCTGGGCATTGCTGGGGCAGAGCAGGACATTCCTGGGGCACAGCTGGGCATCCCTGGGGCAGAATTGGGCATCCCTGGGGCAGAGCTGGGGCAACCCCGGGGCAGAGCCAGGAGTCCTGGGGCACAGCTGGGCATTGCTGGGGCAAAGATGGGCATACTGGGACAGAGCTGAGCATCCGCGGGGCGAAGTCAGGCATCCCCGGGGCACAGCGGGGTATCCCTGAAGCAGAGACATCCTGGGGCAGAGCCGAACATCCCCGGGGCAGAGCCGAGCAGGGGCTGGGGCCGGTGCGGTGCCAAACCCCGATGCCAGTGGGGTGCGGGGGGGGATGCTGCGGTGCGGGGGATCCGGGATCGGCCCGTCCGCCCCCCCCTCTGCCGCCGCCTCATCAATAGGCACCAGACCCCGCTCCCGCAGCGTTGCCGTGGAAACCGGCGCAGCCGCCGCCATTGGCGGCCCGGGGCGCGGCGCAGCCCCCCCGGGGCCCGGCCCGGCTCCGTATTGATGACTCGGCAGCGGCTGCGGCGGGGGCTGCCCGGGCTGAGGGGCTGCCAGCTCCCCCGGCCCCTCCGCCACGTCATGGGGCCGGGGGCGGCGGGGGGCTGAGGGCGGCGGGAGCAGCGACCGCGCAGGGCTGCGTGGAGCGAGCCATTCCCGGTGCGGGACCGAGCTATTCCCGGTGCGGGACCGAGCCAGCCCCGGTGCGGGGATGCTGCTGCTGCCGCCGGCCCCGGCCCCGGCGCGGGGGAGCGCGGCCCGAGCTGCTCCCACCGCCGCCGCCGCCGCCCTGATGCCCTCGGCTCTCCCGTGCCGGCTCCCGGAGCCCCGCGGAGCCCTGCCCGGAGCGGAGTGAGCCCAGGGCTGCCCCAGCCATGCAGGAGCCGGAGCGGGGGGTGCCCAGCTCTGCCCCCGCCGCGGGCGATGCCGCCCCCGCCGCCCCCGCCTGCCCGGAGCTGGACACGCGTGACGGCGCGGGGGGTGACAGGGACACGGCCGGCTGCCGGCTTCCCACGGGATCGGAGCGGGACGGAGCACCCCAGCCCCAGGAAGAGTCCGCCGGGACCCCCAGCGTCCCCCCACCGGACCCGCAGCGGGTTCACTCGGCACCGGAGCTCATAAGACCGCTGCGAGCGATGGAGCGCACGGACAGACCCCCCCAGGTAAGGCGGGGGTGGCGGTGCGTTGGCTCATTTTGGGGCGAGAGGCATCGAGGAATCGCGGGGATGCTGCCTCGGTACGAGACCGGCACGGGCAATGGGTGCGCTGGGCTGCGGCTGAGCCACCCCCAAAACCTTCCCCGTGGGCTGGGAGCTGCCACAGCCGCTGCCACGCACCCCAGGAGAGAAAGAGCTGCTGCCTCCGCTGGCCTTCCATAGGGATTTCCAGCTGCCTGGAAGGCGCTGGAGCGGGTGCGGGGTCTCGCCGAGCCCACCCGGAGCAGACACAGCCGCTGCACCAGCCCAGCTGAGCCGTGCCTGCGGCATCTCCTCGCTCCGGCAGCATCAAAGGCTCTGCATGCAGGTCGTGGCAGAGACACGATTCACTCACTGTCACTGTTACCCCCTTCCAGAGTATCCCCTCTCCACTCCAGGGAGCCCCTGAGGGCTTGGGGGCACCTTCACTGCAGGAGGAACCTGTCCCTGAGGGCAGCCCCGGGCACCTCGGGGCAGTGCAGCGTCAGTCCCTTGCAGCATCTCCCTAAAAACAGCGCAAACAGCTCCTCAGGGTCTCACCTCCTCCACCCAGGTCACAAAAGTTCATCAGCTCACCCTGCTCAGGACAGCTTGCCCTTCTTTCCCATGGGGAACAGTAACCATCTTCCTGGGGTCCCCTGGGATCTGGGAGTGCTCTTAAACAGGACAGAAATCAGCTTTTGGCCTTCGGGAGGGAGAGGGGCTGAGCAGAGCGGGCTGGGGTTTAGCAGGAGGGTTTTGAGCAGGCTGTGCTGTGCAGCTGAGCCCAGCTGGAGCTGCCTGAGGGAGGAAGGGCACCGCTGGAAACACATCAAGGGACAGCAGGATTTCAGTCCAGCACAGTTTCTTATGGGTCTGTTTTGAAGGGCTGTTTATTGTGATGTTTAGGGAAAGGCCACATTGAACCAGGCACCCTAGGGCTGCCTCTGACCCCAGCCCTGGCTGTGCCAGAGGCACCTCAGCCAAAAAATGGGGCTGCAGAATGGGAAGGATTTCTGCTCCCACCCCTCTTTTGCATCCCAGGAGTCAAATTGGTTGTGCCAGACTTACTGTCTTCAGAGAATCCCAGAATGGTTTGGGTTGGAAGGCACCTTCAAGATCACCTGGTTCCACTCCCTGCCATGGGCAGGGACAACTTCCACTAGACCAGGTTGCTCCAACCCCCATCCAACCTGGCCTAGGACACTTTCCTTCAGGAGAGCCAGAATAGGTGCTGTGTCCTGGTGGGAGCCTGGGTGGGAAGGCTGGGAATGGCAGAGGGGCAGGTGGCTGGTTCAGAAGGGTGTTTGTGGGTGCTCCAGCAGCTGAACAGCACCTGTGGGGAGGGGGCTGTGCACCAGCCCTCGATGATCCTTGCAGTGGGTCCCCCATGATCCAGCTGTGCATCCAGGGGTGGTGGAGGAGGGGGTGAGGACCCCGCTTGGTGTCTGTGGTGGTGACTGCTGAGCACGTGCCAGACAGTTTGCCTCGATCCTTGGGCTGCTTTGAGTGTTTCCCATGATCCTGGAGGCTCCTGGCTGGGTGGGTGACTCCGATTTCCCTTCCCACTCCCATGGGGTTGTGGCAACACCGTGGCAGTACCATCAGTCTGTGGTGGCACTGGTGGCACTGGTGGTGCTGGGGTGGTGCTGTGGGACCTGGTGTCATTCTGCTGTATCGTGGCACTGCTGCAGTGGCACCGTGGTGGGGCTGGTGGTACCATGGCAGTACCATCCTTAACACTGGCATTGATCCCTAGAAAGGTTACCTTGTCTTTTCCTGGGGGAAAAAAAAAATTAATCCAGCAGCTCCTCCTGGAGCCAAATGGGTTTAGGGATGGGAAAGGCTTCCAGCCACAGCAGAGCAAGGGCTGGTGCTGCTGGGATATGGAGCCACATCCTCCAATCCACTTCCTAGGGAATGAGGGGCTCATACAGCTGGAGCAGGGGGGGCTCAAACAGCTCCCCTCCAAAACACAGCTCCCCCTGGCCAGGCTGGGACATGCACTGTGTCTGGAGCTGGGCTTCCTTTAGGACATTTGTCCTTGGGTTGTCAGAGCTGCACTCTGTGAACAGGACAGCTGCCTCCAGGGAGAAATCTCCTGGTGTGGGGAAGAGCCTCCTGAGGGCTCCTCGCTGACAGAGCTCATTAAAGATGTTGATTTTATGATGAAGCTCCTGCCGTGTGTCCCGGCCTCTGCTGCTGCTGTTCTGCCATTCCCTCAGGGACAGAGCAGGGACAGACATTAAGACTGTCTGTAGGTCAAGTTCATCTTGGCTTCCTTGCCAAGGGAGTGCAGAGGGTGGAGAGCTCTTGCCCTTCTCCCATTTGGGAGCTGGCAAGGAATACCTGGAGTAAGAGGGGTGGGCTGGGGACACTCCTGGAGTTCCCATCCAGCCCCTGCCCCCAGCAGGCTCCAGAGCCTTGATCATATCCTGAGCAGGCAAGTGTTGAGTATCTCCAAGGGCTGGGATTGCACCAGCTCTCCTACCCTGTCCCAGGGTTGGGTGGGACCATTCCCACCCCGTGGAGAGGAATGATCTGCATAGATCTGCTGGGAATTTTCCTTGCTGAGGCTTGTGCCCACATCTTCCCATGCATTTTCCACATGCCCCTGCATCCTCCAAGGCACTGCAGGGTTTCCCAGCTCCTCAGCAGAGCAGTGTGTCCCACCATGGCACCACTGGATGCCTCCTGGGGGCTGTCACAAGTGTATCCTTGTCCTGGGCCTTAGGCATGGTCCTGCTCTCCAAAATCTCTGTGTGGACACAGGAGGTAAGAAATGACTTTCCTGCTGAGAATCTCCAGGCAGTGCAGGGTTAGGATCCCAATCCAAATAATGAATATCAGAGGAGGAGAAAAACGCTGTGTGTGTAGGAAGAGCAGGGTTACAGTGGCACAGATACAGTCTGGCTAGGAATTGGAAAGTTCCCAGAATGCTGTCAGATGGATTTTAGAGCACTTCCCACAAGAGCTCAGCTGCCTGCATCTCCTATGGGATGCTGCTCCAGTGGGATTTGCTTTGGCCCTGGAAAATTTGGGGTGGTCTGGGAGTGGGTTGCTGAAGGAAAGTTGCATTCCCTCCTGGTGCATTGGAGGACGGGAGAGCAGCAAGGTCATTCACTTTCTGCATATTCCCTGCATCTCCCCTTCCAGAATTACTCATCTGCACAGTCTTTCCAGCCACACTCATGGAAGGGATGAGCTCAGCTGCTGACCATAGCCCTGTTCCCATCCCAGGAACCACAAGAGCAAGGGGCACACTTTGGGTGCTCTGAATTGGCTCTCGTGGCTCCTTCTCGATCTCCAGAGGTTGCTTTGGATTTGCATTTCTTAAAAGCCAAGCCTCAGCTTCCCTTGAGGTCATGTGGAGCTGAGAATACTCAATAAATCCATAAAACCTGACTGAAAATGCTTAAACCAAGGAGCCTTCCAGTGAGGAGGAATTTAAATATCCACAAAAAAACCTGTTGGTCCCAGTGGGGCTTAATAACACAAAGCACAGACACGGGAAGAATTATAAAATGCTGGTAAAGATCCCCCACGTCAAGCACTCAGGCCAAGCTGCATTTAATGATAAGCTCAGTGTCTTTTGCAGGAATTTGTGGCCTTTCAGGAGCTTCAAATTTTCCTCTGGCAAAGCTGGAAAACTGTTAATTTAATGTCTGAGGGTGTGTAGAGCTGCACCCTTGGCTAGGAAGGGTAAGGTCAGCAGAATAAAAGATGCCAGTGGGACAAGAAGATCTTGGGCAATGGAGCCAGTTCGTGCTGTACAGACCATTTCCCGCAATCCCAATCAGAAGATTGTGTTCTATTTTGCTAAAAACCTGAGTAAATTAATTTTTCTTGGCTTGGCAGTGCTCAGCCTCATGCAAATGCCTTAGTGCTGTTTGCTGCAGCACTGTGGATGCACAGCCACCCTCAGGTGTCTGCCTGCCAGGAATGAATGGAAAACAAGGCAAAGTGAGGCTGTGAAGGGGAAGGTAATGTTCATTTTGGCTTTTTCTCTAATTAAGCTCATGCCCTCTGTGCAAAGACACGTCCAAATGGCTTGGCCAGGGATGTGGAGGATCAGGGACATCAGCCTTTGCCTCCTCGCGTTGTCCTTGGCTCCTCTGGGCTGGTGGTGACAAATGGGATTTGGGATGGGGCTGTCCCCCCATGTTGGTGTTGTTCATCACCACACTGTGATCCCTCACCCCAGGATCCTTCTCCTTTCCCCCTCAGGACATTTTTGAGGGGACTCCCCAATGTCTTGGCTCCCTGGTGTCCTCTGGCTGTAACGTCCCTTCCTGCAGGAATAACGTGAGGTGAAATGGCTCGTGCAGTGCTGCAGCCTTGTTGCCCTCCCCCTGCTGTGAGTGCAGGCCTTCTGCATCCCAGCCATCTGCTCAGAGCTCTGGGAAACCACCCTTTGGAGCATCAGTTGGTGTGTCTGCTGCTGCTCCTGCCATTCAGGTTTCCTTATGGATCACTGAGCAGCACCTCTGGCTCTGTGAGGGGGTGCAAGGGGATGATTTTCCCCTTTATCTCTTGTTACAGCTGTTGGAGATTTGGGGCTTCCCAGTCTGGAACAAAATCCTACAAATATCCCAAGTGAGTTCTTGTTTTACCAAGAGGGGCAAGGAACTGATTCTGACAAAGAATCATGGAATGGTTTGGGTTGGAAGGGACCTTAAAGCTCATCTAATTCCGCCCCTGCCATCGGCAGGGACACCTTCCACCAGCCCAGGTTGCTCCAAGCCCCGTCCAACCTGGCCTTGGACACTTCCAGGGATGGGGCAGCCACAGCTTCTCTGGGCAACCTGTGCCAGGGCCTGCCCAACCTCACAGGAAAGAATTCCTTCCTAATATCTCATCGTGCCAAAGCCTCGGAACCAGAGCAGGTTTTCAGCCAATGTGACCCAAAAGAAAAGGCGCTCTCGGCCCTGGGAAACTTCAAGTGATTTGGAAAACAGGAAGAGGTGGGGGAGAACTGCAGAGCAGATTTCTGGGGAAAAAAATTGCTGTGCACACCAAATCTGCCCCTCCAGCTCTCTTGACATGCCCTCCAAGGTGGAAGAGCACATTTGCCTCTTCAGAGCTGACCGTGGTGGGGAATCCAGTCCTTCCACTCAAAGAAAGGAGACTGGTGACCATGGATGTTGCTGCTGGTGGGAAGTGACTTCCCAAGCCGTGATCCTGTTAGAGGGTTGAGGCACTTCTGTATGGGCAGGGGATTTACTGAGCTGCAGCTCCACGGCTTCCCAGGGTGAAGCCAGAACTCTCACGCCTTGCTTGGGAGTGTTTCTTTGGATTAGAGTTTCTGTTACAAGAAAGATGAGATACCAGAGAACAATCACCCCCACTCCAGCCATCAAATAGCAAACCTGGAAAGCACACAATTTTATCATTCTTCCCCAGGGTTTTTGGGTTTTTGTGTGGTTTTTTTGTTTTGTTTTGTTTTGTGTGTGTTGTTTTTGTTTGTTTGGTTTTGGTTTTTTGGGGTTTTTTTTGCATGCTCACAAAATAGAATTATCTGACACATGGTGTCCAAAAAGAGTCCAGATGCTCCATAAAGACCTTGGGGTGGTCTGGGCCTGAGCTTGCAGAGCTGGGAGCTGAAGACTGACCTTTGTTCACATCTAAGCAACAAAAAAACTCCCAAAATATTTATAGGATGCCAATGGCCATGTTTTAGCTCACATGATTGGCAATGTGCATGAGTACACAAGCAGCAGAGGTTGCAAAGTCTTTCTGTGTTTGCACTGAAGTTGTTCACACATTTGCTTCCCACATCTTCTACATTTTGCTTCTTTTTGTGTGTTGTTGGTTTGTTTTTTTTTTTTTTAATTACTTTCCCTAGTGGTAATGCCATTGCATGAGCTGCTTCTGTGCAGATTCAATGATTTGCTCAGCAGTACCCAGAAAGTTCTGCAGTGGGGGAGGGGGGGAAAGGCAGCTTAGCTATCTTGGCTTCTGCCAAGCCAGGTTTTTTGGGGCACAGCCTGACTTTCACACGTTCCCAGGCTGAGCAGTGAAACACCAACACCATTAACTGTCCCCTGAGTGTGGTGGGGATAGAGCACAGTCCTGCTTTACCAGAGCTTGGCCAAATCTTTCTGGAAGCTGATAAGAGACAAGAGACACTTGTACACTGATGTTAAAAGGGTGGTTGGCAGGACAGGCTTTGCACCTGCTTTTTGCCCTACAAAACCTTTCTCACAAGGTGTGTAGGTGGGAAAGACCCTGCAGGGGACATGGGGGTGCCCAGAGGTCACCGAGTGACCCAAGGGCAGGAGGGTGATGTTGTACTTGAGGAGTGTTGCACAACCCCCTGCTGCAGGTTATCTGATGGATCAGCTGCAGTTTGTGGCCTCACACATCCTGGGATTGCAAAACAATTTGTGTTTGACACCGAGAGAGAGTTGGGTCACAGCTGGGCAAAGCCTGGCTGGGGCCACACACACCTCGCCAGGCCTCTGCTCCAGGCAGGCAGTGTCCAGCTGGGAGCAGTTCCAGCTCTCTGCAGCCCACAGGAGAGCAGGGCCAGAAGCAAAATGAGCAGTGAGGAGACCAGGAGTGTTCAGCCAGATGGGCACTTGCACCCTGAGCAGCACCTTTTCCCACTGGCTCCATCCCTGAGTTTCTCCAAACCCTCCCTTCCTCCCCACTGCCTGCCCTGATTGCTCTCTGGCTGTGAGGGGTGAAGAATCACGTGTGCAGCACCTTGGGAGCCGTTCAGAGCCACCTTCCCAGAAGTCAGGAGGAATTTCAGTAGCATTTTCTCTCATCTCCTTGCAAATCCTCCCGTCTCTTGGATTTGCTGGTGAAGGCGAGGAATTGTGCTGCATTGCACCCTGGACCCGGCTGCAGCCTTGGATTTTGGAGAGCTGATCTTCAGCCTGGAGAGCTTATTTTCCACTCACATTCCTCCCTGCCTCAGTTTTGCAGGAACATTAATTCCTCCCTGACTGGGGAGGCTGGAGAAGCTGAGCTCATCAAAGGACAGCGAGCCAGGGCCATCAGGGCACTGAGCGGATTTTCCTCCTCCTGGAATAGCTGGGTTTGTTTTCCTGGGATTGATAATGGTGCTTCCACAGAGAGTTTAAAGAGGGAGAGGACCCAAATTTGTGAGGCTCCAGTTTTAGCTGCATCTCATTTTAAAGGCCCTGTGAGGAGCACATGAAGAGCTGGCAGTGGTCAGAGGGTTTGCAGGAGAGAAAGCCTGGGGAAATGTAAGGAACAGCAAATATACAGTGACTGTTCATCTGAATACCCCCCTCAATATCTTCCAATTCATGGCTCCAGCACTCCCCATGCTGGAGGCAGGATTTTTGAAGTTAATAGCCTCGGATGGATTTTTTCTTCCTTGAATTTGTGACACGGGGCGATAAAAATCAGACAAATGAGGAAATCACAGAAATAAGGGTGAGTAGTAGGCTGGGAGAGGGGTGGGCAGCAGGAAAAAGTGCTGACTGATGGAAAGGGATGCTGGCAACACGCGGGGCTGTGGGGAAGTGCCCCTGAAGTCAACGGCAGAAGGGAGATGTTTGTGTCTGAAACCAGGAACGGGCGCCAAGTTCAGGGAGGAAGGAGAACAAGCGCAGTGGGACACGGGCTGCCTGTCAGGGAGTGGCAGGAGAACCACGGCCTCATCACAGGGACGATGGCTCTTCCTTCTCCCACACCTCTGGCAGCACTGTCCCTTTTCCCTCAGCAGGGATGGTCCTGCCCCTCGCTGTGCCGGCGGCGGGGTTGGCTCTGCTCACTGACCGAACAGGAGGTGATGCTATTTTTGTCTTGCTTTTGCCAGGCAGTGAGGGCACTGCAGAGGAGCAGCCTATGGAAAATAACTCTGCTCTGTGAGGTGGCCGATTCCCTTGAAACGGGCCGGAAGAGGAGCAAATGGATTGGCAATGACAGGCTTTCATTTCCAAGCGGGGAGGATTGAGAAGTTAAGGGAGCTAATTACCAGAGGCAGGTGGAACGAGCTGCTAAAGGGCTTTGACGTGGTGGAGGCTTGGTGACAATGATTTCAAATGAAGGATTCGTGGTGGATTTAATATATCCAGGCTAGCAGGAGAGCTGGGATAACTTCACCTGGGAAGGTGCCTGCAGAGTGGGGGTTGGTGTTCAGAGATGGCTTTTGCAAAGCAAACCCAGCAGCTGGACCCGGCTGGGCTGCAGATGGGGAAGTCACTGCAGGGACATCCTGCAATTACGTGTGGTTTATTCCTCTTCAAACTGTGAGTGGGTTATACACCTTCAAATTGGGCATGGTTTAAAATCAGCCACGAGCCCGCCACCTGGTAAATCCCTCCTCCCTGTCTGGCTCTCCACAGGGATTTTAAAGCAAGGCTGGCTTTAGGCTTTGGTAGTTCCCCAGGGCTGGCAGGGGGAAGCCCCCGGGGCTGGGCTGTGCCAGGCTGTGCCCAAAACCGCATTGCAGAGCCGGGTTCAGGCAGCTCCTGTCGTCCTCACCACGTGTGATTTACTGTCCCCCAACGGCCTCCTGCAAGTTTTCCGCAGGACTTTCAGGACTGTGCTGGATTCTGGCTGCTCCAGAGAGATTTTGCCTGCGTGACCCATTTAGCAGCCTGGCTGGGCACCTCTCCCTGCAAAAGCTGCTGCAGCTCTGCGTGTCCTTTTGAAGCTTTCAGGTGAAAAAGCAGCAGTTCTCTCGCAGCTTCCATGCTGAGGCTTCTCTTTGTTTGCTGTTCTCACGCACCCCGGAGAAACTGTATTTTGGGCTCTACCTGCCAAAAGAGGCGACAGATGTTGCCAACTCCCGTGTAGCAGAGGCTTCAAAGCCATGTGCCAGCTGCTCTCCTCCCTCAGCATCCCTGCTGCTCTGTTCCTGCAGAAACTTTCCCCCTGGCCAAAGAACATGTCACTTGGGTTCCTTTTTTAGTGGCTGAGGATATTCCCGACCCGGGGCGTGCGGCTGCCTGGAGACCCTCCCCGTGGTGTCAGCTCTGCCTCTGCTCGCTGAAACCTCCCCGACCGAGGCGTGTGCCTGGATTTCGGCTCCTGCTGACACTTCGGACACTTCCTCGGGCTGAGTCACTCTCGGGGGGGAGCCTCTTGCCTCTCCTGCCCAACAATCTCCTGCAGCTCCCCGGGAAAGGCGCCGTGGGAGCGCCGAGCGCGGCTGCGCCGCGCGGAGCGGGATCCTTGAGGAACAGCGGAGCGCTTCGGAAATTAAAAGCCATTTCATTATAGGAAATGAATGTTTAATGAGCGTGGGATGACGTCTAGACAGCCCCTCGGCTCCAGACTCTGGGAGGAGGGCTCAGCTGACGCACCAGCGCCGGCTCAGAGCCCAGGGGGAGGTTTGGCAGAGCTTCCCCGGGCACGGAGGTCCCGATGTGGGACAGACATCCTGGCACAGCGAGGAGCTCCTGCCTCCACGCCTTCTCGCTGCAGATGCCCCTCGTGCCTCTCTGGGCAGAGCCCCAAGGATCTGTGGCCACAGAGGGACGTGCTGGCAGGGGGAGGCTTGGCCGAGTGCCTGGAGCACACAGCCACACTCCCCTGCTCCCCGGGGAATGGGAAAGGACATCCCAGCCTTTTCCATGTCATGGGCTCTGGAGTCGTGACACGAAACCTGGGATGACGTGGGGACAGCCTGGCAGGGTGGGGGTGAGTACTTGTGAGCCTTTGCATCCTGCCCCAATGAAGATGATTTATGGCTACAGAAATGGGGGTTTAAATGCAGAAATTTGGATGCAGGTCCCCAAAAGATCCCCCTGCCATGCTGGAAATGCTGATTGTCCTCTGCAGAAGCTCCGTGCTGCCCATGTCAGAGGTCCTGGTTGCCTGGTGGGGAGAGGCAGGAGCACATCAGCTCCTCCAGGAAAGCTCTCCAGCTCCCATCCCAGGCACAGAGGTTGCTGGCTCAGTGTGCTCACCCTCGCTCAGTGCAAGCAAACACAGGCATGAATTCTGAGGCCTCTTGGCAGGGGCAAGGAGGTGGAAATAATGCCCTTTGACTTCTTCCCAGGAGCTGCCTGCTTGGCTCTGGGGATGGCAGCAGGGAACCAGCCCAAGGTGCTGCACCTTGGTAGGACCCCCTTCCCTGTGCACCTACCCTGCTCTGTCCCACCTTGTAGCACCAGCAGTGTCCCCTGCATGGATTCCCAGCCTGAAGAAGGGCTTTTGCTGTTCCTGGAGCTGGTGATGGGGGAATGGCTCCCTGGGACACCTCACTGTCCCTGTAAAGCTGCAGGGATGGGATTGATGCCGCAGGATCTGGTGCTGGGCACAGAGCTGTGCACAGGGCTCCCAGGGGAGCTTCTTGGCATCGCCAGGATGCTGAGTTTGAGGAGCTCCTTGGTTCCTGGGCCTACCCTGACCACCCCTGAGAACAGACTTGTTGGAGGTGTGATGTCCCCAGGAATGGTGGCAGCAACAGCACCTTTGTGCCCAGGGGAGAAAAATCCCACATGTGGATAGGAGTACAGTCTCTCTCCATGGGACATGTCACTGAAACCCTGGGATTTCTGCAGGGTGGACATCTACAAATCACTCTGCCAACAGCCTCTGCCTACAAACCACTCTGCACGCCACATCCTGGTGTCTCGGTGATTGGTAGGCCCTGGGGACGCCACCTGAGGCTGATGGGGAGGGCTGGGTGTCATCTTCTGAGGGTTCTTGTTTTCAGCCTCCTTTGCTTGTCTTTTCCTTCCCTGCTTTGCCAAGGCATTTCCATACAGGTGTGGGAGGCTGGGAGAGCCACGGGCCATGGGACTAGGGGTGGACTTTGTGGAACTGGTCTCCTGCTGCATTCATCCAATGGACACAGTTGAGAAACCAAAATACAGCATTGTCCAGAAGCATCATGAGTTTTACCCGGTCTCACACCTCCTAGAGCTGGGTTCCTGTCTGAGTTCTTGCTCCCCAGAAAGCTTGGGTGACATTCCTTTGGGAGCCAAGGGGTGTTTCCCTCACAGCCTCTGTGCACTGAGGAGGTCATGGCCCCTCAGCAGGGTCTTGTTGGGCACTGGGAGCAGGTCCTGCAAGACCTGCCTGGCTGCTGGGAAAACATCTGGCTGGATCTTGCCGAGACACACGGGGTGCTGCTGCCATATGGCAGCTGTGAGGCAACAGCTCTGCCCCGAGCTTTGCTAACACACAGAAATCCTGCCTGGGAGCCTGTGCCGAGCTGCTCTGGGCAGGAAGCAGTAACCACAGAGCTATATATACAGCTCCCAGCAGAGCTGCTGCTGCTGCTGCTGCTTTTGATGTGACAAAACCAAGTTGGTGTTTTGCAAAAAAATCCGGCGTGTCGCCTTCTTCCGGAGCTGACATGGAGAGGGCAGAGCTGGGGCTGGCTCTGGGGGGGCTCCGACGAGGAGAGCTGGGATGGGGAAATGGCTGAGGAGGTCTGGTCGCCTCCAGATCCCACGTGGTGCTGGAGGCCACGGGGTCCCTGAGGCGTGGGGAGCAGCCACGTGTTGGAGTGTCAGTGGCTGTGCTCTGCCCCTCGGCTCCTGCCAGGCTTTCACTGAGCCACTTTGGATGGTGCCACAGCTGAGGATTCCAGGAGAGTCTGGGCTTTCTCCCTGGGTGGAAGCTGAACACCTGGAGATGGCAAATGTCTCCCACAGGGGATGAAGCCAAAGGCCAGTTGTCCCCCAGAGGACATGTAGCCCCTCATCTCCTGAAATAGGCCCCCAGATCCCACCGTGCCCCTTTGCTGCCTGCACCCCGACCCTGCCAGCCCCCTCTGCAGCCAGGCTGGGCTCACTGCAGGGCTGGGCATGAGGTGGTGACCCCTCTGCCCCTGCCCTTGGTAGGTGACACTCTGAGGTGCTGCAGGATCCGTGGTCTGTGCCCCAGGCAGGTGTAGCCCTGCAGACCTGCAGGACCTGTGGTCCCTTTCCTGGGCAGGTGAAGCCCTGAGGTGCTGCAGGACCCTTTCCTGGGCAGGTGGAGCCCCGCTGTGCCTCTCCTGTGCTGTTTTGCAGAGCGGGGCTGACTACGGCTTCCTCGTGAGCCAGAACACGAAGCTCCTGAGTGCCCTGGAGGACCTGCAGCACCGCTGCTCCAGCCTGGCCGAGGAGAACAGCCTGCTGGTGAGCACAGGGCACGTCCTGCACCCTGGCTGGGTGCTGGCATGGGATGCTCCACAGGGAGGGGGAGTCCTGGCCAGGGTGAGCTGCTGTCTGCTGCCAGTTCCAAGAGGTGCCACACACGGGATTATCTGGGCAGGGCCAGAGGGGACAGAGGGTCTGGATGCTCTGGGTGCCATCACGCTGCACCCATCAGCTCGAGCTGGACCTCTTCCTCGAGCTGCAGAGCAGAGCCAGGCAGGGGAGGGGAAGTCGCCCTTATTTCCTCTTTAAATATATTTGATTCTATGAAAAGCAGAAACACTGATTCACTCGGCCTGGTCTCAGGGTGACAGTGCAGCACCGCCCCCTGCTCCCACTGGGGCTCAGCATACTGATCCTCCCCAGCTGCACCCCAGCACCCAACATCAAGCCAGGCTGCCACAGCCTGGGCCTTCTGCCCTGCTCCCCCATCCCTGGCTCTCCAGGCTCATCAGGAAGTACAAAGAGGGGATATTCCCCTCCTGAATCCTCCCTGGAGAGCATCACCCCTTGTCCAGCCCCGCACTCTGGGGATGCAGCCACCCCAGGCCCCTGCAAATTTGGCTGCTCAGCATTTCAGATTTCCATCACCACATTCAAAATGCACATTGTAGATAAGTTTCTTACACCAAAAGCATAAATTCAGCGTGGCTGCACCCCGGGGTTACCCCTTATCAGTGCTCTCGGTTGTAGTGAAGCACGAGCGTGTGAGCTCCCGTCAAATTGGGCTCTCAAAAACCAGCCTCAGCCTTACAGCTGAGCCACCCTTGGTGGGGTCTCACAGGGGTAGGGGGGGAAATAACCATGAGCCTCAGCTGACCTGACATTTCTGCTGATGTGAAAAGACAGCACAACACATCTGGGTTTGACCTTGGGAGAAGGAGCCGTCGGCGAGAGGCGGCTCATTGGAACGGACAGATAACAAATAGAAGGGGATTAAAGAGCAAACAGAATCAATAGGGAGAAAAAGGAAATTTGCTTTGCAAATATCATAAAGTCCTTTGTCACTTCCTCCCGCTCTTGCTTTGGTGTCAAGAGAGAAAAGACAATGGATAAGCTTGTCCTGGAGGTGCAGTACAAATCCACAGGGATGTGCCGAGTCCTGTAACCCCGGGGAAATAAACTGGGAAGGCTTTGGAGGAGAAAGCCCAAAGGGTGGGTGGCCAGGATACACTGATGCTGGAGACATGTTGAGTCCTAGCAGAGCCTGCAACGAGCACGTTGTGGATGGAGAGGGACCACATGGGATGGTCTGGGGATCTCACAGGGAGCAAGAGGTCACATTAACAAAAATAGAGGCAATAACAGCAGACGTTGGTGTTCAGTGGTTTGGGTAGTTCTAGAACTGGTCAGGCAGGACCAGGGACATTGGTTCCTGAGCAGGGGCTTCACCTCCAGCCTCTCTTTCTGTTCTGCAGCGCAGGAGCTGCTTCCCCCAGACGGAGGAGAAGGTGAAGCACCTGAAGAGGAAGAACGCGGAGCTGGCGGTGATCGCCAAGCGCCTGGAGGAGAGAGCCCGGAAACTGCAGGAGGCAAACCTCAAAGTGGTGGGTGCTGGGACCTGCCCTGGCTGGGGAGCTGAGCTGGGGCAGCACTTCTCCAGCAGGACCTTCTGTTTGCCACTTCCATCGAGCTAGAAAGGCCTTTTCTCTCCCTTTTCCTTAAATCTCCAGCAAACACGCTTTGCAAGAGTCCCCAAGCCCAGCCATCGCCAGCTGCTCTGCTCCTGCTCAGGGAGCTGGTCTGAGGAATTTCCTCCTGCTTGGTTTCCTCCCAAAAGGTGATAGTTTAAGTTAATGAATTCGGCTTTCTCTGAAGTCACGAAAATAATTCGTCTGACTTCACCAGAAAGAAACAGGAAGGATTTGAATAAGAAAAGGAGTGCGGTGAAGCAAAACAGGAAGGGGTGAGAGACAGCTCTGCCCCATCCACACCTCGCTCACAGGGCTGCACAAGCCACAGGGGTTTTGCTTTCTCCAACCCAACAGCAGCTTGTTGTGAAGCCTGTAGTGTTTGACACTTTGCAGGAGCAGCAGGAGGTGCCTGTAGGGTGTGGGATCTTGGGCACAGGTTCTTAAAGAGGGATTGCAGTGGAGTAAGGCAAAACCTTCCTTCTGTTGGAAGGAAAGCAGGGATAGAAAGGAAGAAGTGAAAGCTGTGTTGGAGGGAAGGTAGGGAGTTTTCCTGGCTCTCTGTCCCCAGGCACCGTGCTGCCCGTCTGTCACGGGGTTTTGGTACTTGCAGGGCAACAGATGGACTTGTCAGATACCATGTTAAGAGAAACCATTTGATGTACACCCAACAGCCCTGCAGCCCCTCCAGCACCTATACAGATACTGGTTTATTTGTTTCCCCAGTGAAACTTTGGGGTGGGGACAGTTGAAGGCCTGTGGGAGCCCTGGAAGAGCCTGCTGGGCTCCTGCACTGGCCAAGGTGTCCAAGTGCTCGCATGGCTGAGGCTGGTGGAGGGTGGGCTGGAGGCAGGAGCAGGGGAGGGGCCCTGAGGAGCTGGGGTTAATCTGGCAGTGGTGCCTTCAGTGTCTGGTGCACAGGTCCCATGGAGCTTCTGCACGTGGGTGAGATGCTCGGGAAGAGCTGGGGAGGAGGAGTTTGCACAGAAGATGCAGATCCTGATCAGGCAGGGGAAGGTTCCCCTCTCCAGATTGTCAGGCTTTGTGCAGATGAAAATAGCTGGGCAGGGAGAGGAAAGGTTGGATAAAGCCAGGGACTAGAGGTGTCCTCACTGCCCAGAGTGTTGGGATGAGCAGGGGGGTGTGAGCTGCCCCTTCCTCCAACTCTGTGGTGCTGGTACCCAGTGGGAGAGCCCACCCCAGGGATGGGGGAATCCCATCCACAAGGGACACTGTGCCAGGCAGCCTCAGCTCCTGCTGGGCAGACAGAGCCTGTCCCTGGCTAGCCTGCTCCCCCTGAAGCACTGTCACCTCCACCCCTGCTCTTCCCTCCCTCACAGGGAGCATGTGAACCTGACCTGCTTCTTCTGCTGAACATCTCCCACTCCTTCCCTGGCTGTGCTGGCCCTTGCTGGGCTCTCTCTTGCCTCTCCCTTTTCCTCTGTCTTCCACCCAACCATGCTGAAGTTCTTTCCTGCTGCCTACAAACCCACAGATGCTCCATTTCTCTTCCTGGTTTGACCACCTCTGTCCTTTATCCCATGCTCATCTTTCCTGCCATCCTCCCCCTCCTCTTCCCTGCTACCTTCTCCTGTTTTTCTGCCCTCATCCCGGTTTTCTCTCTTCCTCCCTGCCCGCAGCCTCTGTTCTGTCTGTACCCACTGAGCTCACCTGCTGAGCCACCTTCTCCTTCCCACCTCTTCTCTGACCCACTTCTCCATCCAGCCCTTCCTCCTCCACTTTTCCATCGGTCTGTCCTGCTCCTCTGCTTGTCTGTCCTTTGGGGCCAGGCTGTTGGGGTGATGGGGTGGTAGTTCAGAAACACTAAAGGGTGGCAGGGTGGTGGTGATGGAACACCCAAGGGTGGCAGGGGGGTGGTTAAGGAACACCCAGGGGTGGTGGGCTGGTGGTTAAGGAACACCAACACACCTTTCTCCCCACTGCTCCCCGTGTAGGTCACTGCTCCAGTGGCTCTGAAGGGCTCCAGCCTGGAGATGTGTAAGAAAGCCTTTGCCCGCCAGCGTGCCAAGGACCTGACAGAGCAAGCCAGTGCCCTCCTGGCCAAAGACAAGCAGATCGAAGCTCTGCAGCAGGAATGCCGGGAGCTGCAGGCTAAACTCTTGGCAGGGAAGGTGAGACACTTTGTGGCACATCACTCAGGGGCTGGGACAAGCTGTGCAACAGCAGTGATGGAAACGAGGCTCTGGAAAGTGGTGTGAGGGCAATTAACCCCCAGTGCAGGCTGAAAACAGAGGGGATTTGGTGTGTGAGTTGAATGGGGACACTGGGGGACTGTGTGGCAGAGACAGTGTCTGGACCCCTCTAACAGATTGTTGGGGGACACCCCAGTTGTCCCTCTGTGAATTCATTTTCAGCAGCAACTAAAACCCTTCCCCTGGAAACCCCAGAGAAGCCACAGATAAGCATAATTTTCACAGGGCTGAGCTTTAACCAAGATGCAGGAGCAGGTCCTCCTTTTAAAGTGTTTCTTTGGGAAGCCAACCAGCACATTCCCAAGAAGCAGCCTAAATCCCCTGTCTTGAGCTGCAGGTTTCTGAGCACTCGCAGCCACCACGAGACTGGTGATAACTCAGTGGATCCTGGGATGACTGTGATCAAGGCCACAAACCACCAGCCAGGGCTGGGTGTTCATGAAACCATCCCCAGTGCTGTGTCTGCAGCTGGGCTGGTGATCTGCCTTCCCCTCAGCACCAGCACAGGCCGTGCTGACAGAAATGGTGGGATGAAAGGGATAATTCAGCTCATCCCAAGACACAGATTCAAAACTGGTTATGTGTGTTGCTCTTCCAAAACACTTCTCTGTGACAACTCTGAAAGGAGCCTCTGCAGGCAGCTGGGTGAGATGGTTCCCACCCAAGGTGACGAAGTTTTGGGCAGATCAGCTACATCTGTTGTTCACACAGATGGACATTTTCAGTTTGGGTCAGTTCAGACTCTCCTGAGCAGCTCAGGAACACTTGGGCTCACACTGGTTTCCCCCTGCTTTGCTAATGCAAATGTGGCCAAGTGCCACCCTACATCCCTGCCCCCAGCTGAGCCGAGTGAACACTTGCATTTCTACCTGCCCTACTTACATGATATCTAGGTAACAAATACTTCCCTGCTGAAAGCAGCTTTATTTTTGTCCCCAAGCTCCCCATATGTTCATTTTTAACTACAGGTTTGAAGGTGGATTCTCAGTCTTAACGTGGATCTAGTCAGGATAAGAACAATTGGGGGTTTTTTTGGTGTTTGTACAGAGCTGCTCCATTGATCCTTCCTGGCATTTGATGACAGAATAAACTTATCCAGGTCTGACTGTGCCCTACGGTGTCAGCAAGGAGAAACTTCTTTCCCATCCCTTGAGTTCTCACTGCAGGCCCCCACAGGCAGGGGAACAGAGCCCTTCCAAAGCTCTCTGATTTTCCAATCAGAGCATGCTGGGCAACCTGACCCTTCCAGTGACAAATCGTTGAGGAATGGGACAAAAGCAGGCGAGCAGGATTCATTACTGGCCAAGGAAATACACGTGGGTGCCACCCTCAGGGGTGACAAATTCAGCCACTGCCTTACTAGGGCATGGGTGACCTGGTGACCACCCTGTCCCCAAAAGGTGAGACCATTCCTGTCATTGCCACGGCACCAGGGACCAGGGACACCGATGCACGAGCAGGGAATCGATGGGAAAGAGAGCAAGAGAGGAGATCATTCTTTCTGATCTTGTTTTCCCCATTTTTCTCTCAAGCAAGCTCATTAAATTTTAATTTTCAGCTAGTTAAAATTCCAAATTCCCCTAATCTGTCTGCAGCATGCAAAATGCATTAGGCCAATGAAGGGGGTTTTATGCAGAGATACGATGGGCACGCTCAGAGTTTGTAACCAAATCAGTTTTAATCTCGGGTATTTAAATCAGCACTAATTTTTCAGTAGCTGTGGAATGGATCCACTCAGTTCCCTGCAGTGGCAGGACACACACTGGCCTTGTTTTGGCAAAGCCAGGGCTCTCTCAGGGTGGGATAAAATGATTTCCTGAGATCACACTCCAGTGAGCGGCTTCCAACCAAACCCCAGCTCTGGGTAAATCCAGGCTGCAATTTCTTGCAGGATGGATTCTTGGAAGCATGGGATGGAGGGGGAGAGCAGTGAGGCAGCTGCAGGGGATGGGTATAATAGAAACTGAGGGGAGGGCTGAGCTTTTCTCCTCCTCCCTTGTTCCCCCAGGCTCCGGAGGCTCAGTTGGGAATAGCTGCCTATTTTTGGTGGGGGAAGGGAGATTTTATACACAGCCACAGCCAGTTTTGCTTAAAGAACTACTACCCTGAGAGCCTGAACAGGGGGCTGGCACAGAGGAGGCCCAGCTGCTCACTTCTTGAATCTATAATCAGTTCCCATTAACGGTGCCTCAGTTTCCCCCCTGCAGCATGAGAGTAACCATGGTTTTCTCCTCAACTTGTATATATAAAGCACATGCTATTTTTAGGGGGAATAAGAAGTGAACGGGGAAACAGATTAAATTTGTCCTGGATACCAATTCTGCTTTGAATTCACCGGCTTAGGAGCTTTCCAGGGGAATGAGCAATGTCTCCTCCAGCAGCAGATTTGTAAAGACAGGTTTTCATAACCCACTTTTGTACGTGTGGACGTGCAGGTACGTGTTTCTCTTCAGCTTCCTGAAATCTTGAAAACCTTTGAAGAATGAAACAAGCTGGTGACATATTCTCACTAGTTTTGTGAGAGTCAGATTGGGCTGGTTTCCTCCAAAAGCTGCTGGGTTTGGGCCGGGATGGGAGTGACCCCTGGTGCTAAAGATAGGGGCCTATCACTGTCTCTGACAAGGAGAGGAATCAAATAGTTTGAAAACCAAACATTATCCCGAGGGAGAACTGACCGAATCCCAGATGTTCTTTGTTCTTGCAGCCTCTCAAAGCCCTCACCACTGCTGGGGCTGCAACACTTGCCAGCACCCACACCAAGGAGGGGAAGCAGCTCTTGCTTTGGCTGGGACGTGAGGTGACATTATCCTGCCACGCTCCCTGCTGGCATGTGCTGAGATGGCACATGCTTGGCGAGGCCCTTGGTGCTGGGAGAGCTGCAGGAGCATTACAGGACCATTACAGGCTGGGGTTTATCTTCAGGAGGAAAAATGTCTTTGCATAAAGAATTCAAAGTGAGTTTTGAGGCTTTGGAGTCCCAGGAATCAGCAATCTGTGTGTGCTCCATCAGGCTGGGTCCCACCAGCCTCTCCTCCTTTGGAGCGTGTGCGTTAAACGTGACCTATCCCAGCTTTTGGAGCCTGTCAGGGACACGGCACCGCGTTTGTTTTCCCGCAGGACGACCCTCGCTGCCACAACGTCATCGAGTTCGACCGCCTGCTGCGGGAGTCCCAGCGGGAGGTGCTGAGGCTGCAGAGGCAGATCGCCCTCAAGAACTTCAAGGAGTGTCTGCGTCCCCCCAAAATGAGCCCAGGCGGTGCCGCGCCGAGCGCTGCCCCACGCCTGGGACCGAACACCGGCAGCAAAGGTTCAGCTCTGCCGAGGGAGGCCTCCTTGGGAGAGCCGGCGCTGGGGGGGAGAGCTCGCAGGGAGGTGAGACAAGTGGGTCAGCCACCGGGAAGTTTTGCTGTTTAAGTGCTCAGTTCATTGCTGTTCTTAGGGGGTTTCACTTGGAGGAGGTGAGCGCTGTGGTTCGCGTCCGCTGCACATCGGTGCTGTGCTGGTTTCCAAAGGGACCAATTCCAGGTCTCACGGGGTGAGGAGGGACACGGGTGCTCCTGGCAGGACGTGGTGGGGACACTGAGCTATGCCAGGGGCTCAGCCCTGCTCCTTTGCCCTGGCACGGGGCTCCCGTGCTGCGTTTTCCAGCCTAGGAAACTGGGCAATGCTTCTCTTTTATTGTACCATGGAATGGTTTGGGTCAGAAGGGACCTTAAAGCTCATCTCATTTCACCTCTGCCGTGGGCAGGGACACCTTCCAATAGACCAGGTGGGGGAAGACCACGTCAAACCTGGCCGGGAAAACTTCCAGGGATGGGGTAGCCTCTCTGGACAACCTGTGCCAGGGCCTCAGCATCCTCACAGGGAAGGATTCCTTCCTATTATCTAACCTAAATCCACCCTCTGTCAGTTTGAAGCTGTTCCCCCTTGTCCTGTCCCTCCATCCCTTGTCCCAAGTCTCCCTCCAGCTCTTGGAGCCCCTTTAGGCCCTGCAAGAGGCTCTCAGGTCTCCCTGGAGCCTTCTCTTCTCCAGGTGAACCCCCCAGCTCTCCCAGCCTGGCTCCAGAGCAGAGGGGCTCCAGCCCTGGGAGCATCTCCGGGGCCTCCTCTGGACTCGCTCCAGCAGCTCCAGAGCTGGAGGCAGCTCCAGGGGGGTCTCAGCAGAGCAGGGCAGAAAGGGCAGACCCCTCCTTGTGCTGCCGTGGGGGCTCAGCGCAGGCCCCGCAGGTCCCGGTTCCACCGCGGCCCTGCCCGGCCCTGCCCGGCCCGGCCCCTCCGCCCGCAGTGGTTCAGCCCCGCAGATCCGGGGCCGCCTCAGGGCGCCGCCTCCGCCGCGGCCGCGCAGCCGCCAGGTAAGGCCGGGCCGGGGGCGCCGGGCCGGGCCGGGGGCCGAGAGCCAGGCTGGGTGTGTGTGTGGGGCCGGGGCCGCCCCGCGGGGGCTCCGCCGGGGCCGGGCCGGGCGGGCCCGGGGTCTGTCCGGGTAGCGGCGGTGCCGCCTCGGGGCCGAACCCCCCGGGCAGGGCCCGCCGGGGCCTCTGCGGGGCCGGGCCGCGGGTCCCGCTGTGCCCCCGCAGCCCCCGGGCGGCTCCTCGGGGTTTTGCTCCCGCGGGTTTCTCCCCCCCAAGTTTCCAGCCCCCCCTGTGGGTTCGGGATGTTCTCCCCGAGCTGCACCAGCTGCTCCCGTTCTTTGCCCCCACCCCGGGCCCTCGGCAGCTGTGTTGAATGTATTCATTCCTCGCTCGTCCGTTCCGAGTCACCCGTGGATTTATCACCCCCGGATTTATCACCCCTTTCTCCTTCAGCCATTTTTTGTCTGTTTGTTTGTTTCTTTCCAGCCTCTCCCCTTATTCAGTGTTAGCATCTTTGTCTCCTTCGTTCCTGCGTTTTCCCCGCCTGTTTTGTGCTGGGGGAAACAACGTGCGGGGCTGTCCCGGGCCCTGGCGTTGATTTACACGGTGGCATAATGATGTTTTCTCTCCCTTCTCCAATAGAGCTCTTCGCCTTTTTGTCTGAGCACTGGGGCTCTATTAAACCATCACTTGTCTCTTTAATCTCTCGGTGTCACGAGGGCCTCATCGCTGTTTGTCTCTGCTGCATCAGTGCTTGGAGACCATGGTTCCTGCTCCCTCCTTTTTTAAAATCCTTTCATTTTTTATTAGATATTTACCCGAGTAAAAAACCTTCCCCCCTCACCCTGTGGTGTCTCGGTGTCTGCCAAAACCTGTTTAAGCGCTGCAGCTGAAGGTGTGAAGGTGTTCTGAGCACCCAAGCAGGTTCCCACTGGATCTCCCTCACCCCTTTGCTTGCTGTTACCTTAGAAAAACTCTTTATAGATTTGTGAATGTTTTCCCTCTCCCTGCCCCCTATATAAGTTAGTTTGAAGCTTTTTAAGCGTCTGCCGTGTCTTTGTTGCAATTTCTATCAGTTTGCCCAGAATAGGTGTCAAATGTACTGGTCTGTCTTTCCATGTTTGCCCACTGGAATATGCTTAAAACTCTGGAATACTCCTAAAACTTGGCATTTGCCACCTTCCAGTTAATTTGTATTAGGGCAGTGTTGGAGAGGTGACGTTCTGCACGTATTGATTCAGTTCATTCTGAAGTGAGAGATTCAGTTCATGCCAGAGAGGTTTTTTTTGAACCCTTGGGTGAATATTATCTAATCTTGGTGATTTGTTACTGTGTGTTTTCTTGGCTTCTACAGTTGTTCTTATAGACAGTTCAGTTTGAGAGAGATCCTTAGCTCTCTCCCTAAAATCTGTTTAGCAAAAATAACTTTAAATTGAATGTTTAAAGCATTATCAAAGCCCTCTTTCTTCTGTGTGTCTCGGGCCTTGCTCTGGTGTCAGGGATTACTCTGGGCAGACAATATCAAGTCAAATACCAGTTGAGAGGGAAAATTTAGAGGATTAAAGGTTTACTTGTCTGTAGCCCAAATGAAAAGGCGTTTTGTTAGAAACTTGTGTACAATTGCGTACAGAAAATCGTTTCATTTGGTTTGGTGGTGGCACATCATCCAGGCAACTGCTGCCCTCCCAGTCCTTCTCAGCTGCCAGCTGAGGTGGGCGCTGTTTGTGGGTAGTGTTTGCTCTTCCCTGCCTTTACACTCTGACATCCTCACTGATTCCTGCCCTTTGAGGGCTGTGCTCTCTCCCTTCTGACCATCTTTCTGTTGCTTTGGGAGGGTCATGGAAGGTGTGGCTGCTGCCTCCCGTGGAATCATTAGCTGAGGCACAAATGGGAACTGGGGTCTGAGAGCTTCCTGGAGGCCACTGTTGCGTGGAGGTGGCTCAGTCAAGCTGGACTGGTTGGCACTGGGCTCCAGGAGACTCCCAGCACAGGTTTCTGGTGGCACAGAGATCCCTGTCCAGCTTTCCCCATGCCCAGTGGTGCAGCTCAGGGGTCAGGAGTCTCATGGGGAGTGTTGCTCTCCCAGGTAGCACTGCCAGGAGTGTGCCCTGCAATCCTGGCCATCCCTGAGCTCTCTGGCATCTTTTCCAGGTGGAATCAGGTGTGCAACCCCTGGGACCTGCCTCTGAAGGACATGAAAATTTCCCTCCCAAAAATGCAATAACAGGCCAAGAGAGCAGCAAACAGATCCAGCAGCTGGTGAGTTGTGAACTTGGTTTGGGGGAGGGAATGCTACACTTTTTTCATTTTTGTTGGGTTTTTCGCCCAGGTAGAGATTTTAGGGACTGAAGTCTTTTTAGGTGCAGCTGCTCTGCAAAAGTGGGAAAACACAGGCCATCTGCAGGGAGAGTGTTGCTGGGTGGCAGCTCCAGGTGCTGGGCTTGCAGGGGAATATGTCACACTAAAATAAGAGGAAAACACGCCAGTAGGTTCTGTGCTGTGTTTGGTTTAGTCTTACTTGAACTGGGGACAGATGTGGATGAGGAATATGTCCCTTGGGAATTCTTCCAGCAAATGAGGACAGTTCACAGGGAGGTTTAGCAGCTCTTGTCTATCTGAGCCAAGAGGGGGAGTGAGTAGCTGCAGGTAAAGGTACATAAGGATGTCTGTGTTCTGTTAGGTATCATTTGGATGAGAATAGGAGCTGAAATAGCACAGCTGATGTTTAGAGCTGAAAATTTTGCACAACTCTGTCTTTTTGTCCCCCACATCCTGTTTCCCTCCATACTGCTCTCTGCAAATAGGAACAATCTGTGCAAGTGGGAAACAGAACTGTTTCCAGAAGATTAAAGGCTTGAGGAAAGAGTTGTTTCACTTAAAAACTTTTTTGGTTTTCTTACATTAAAAAAACCCCAAACCAACACCTCCCTTGGTTTCTACATTGTTTAAGTTTGTCACAAAGAGATTTTTATGAGAAAACAAAATTAGCTAATGCAGCACTGGGTCTGAGGGGCTGGGCTTGAATTTCCTATGCACTGTAAGAGTGTGGACTTGCTGATCAACTTCTGCTCCTTTCCTGCAGGAATTTGAACTCAAGAAAAAGCGCAAAAAATGTGAAAACCTTGAGCATGAAGTGAGGAAAAAGCATAAAAGATGCAAAGAACTAGTAAGTGTTCTTGTTGCCTGCTCTTGTGAGCGTGATGGGAGAAGAGGAACTGGGTTGTTGTGTGTCTCTCTTGGATTCTCCAGCTCATCTTAATAAGGAATCACCATCTCTCTGGTTATTTGAACAGTGTTGCAGATGTTGGGCTTGTTTATTTATTTTAGTTACCTGTGGGCTGAGTGCAGCCACATAAATCACTGGATAAAGTTCCACGGCCTTTGCTGGTTTGGGGAGATAATTACCATTTTCACAGGCACTCCAGAAAAATATTGAAAGATTTCTGCACCTCAGTATGTTCATTGCACAAACCCACAGTCCTTTTGCTGTGTTTCATATCTGTTGGCTGAAATCTTGGCTGAAATCTTGCCTCTGTTTAATTCCAGGGGGGTTTTCCTGGTCTTACCAAAGCTCCTGGATTTCTGCCTTCCGTTGCTGCTTTGCTGAGCAGCACTGGTGGCATTAGGGGCTGACAGTGTGTGGTTTCCACCAGGGGTGCTGACCTTCTGAATAGGTGTTTGATGTCCATAGGGTGTTCTAAGGAGTAAGTTGATCTCTGTGTGTTGATAGAAAGTTGCTTTTGAGGGTCAAGAAGGGACCAGCTCACCTTGAAGTACCAGCACTCGGCCTGTGTGCACAGGGAATTAGCTCCTGGAACAGCCAGAAAATATTTGATGATATGTAAAAACCTTGGAATGGGGAAGTGTGTGTGTGTGTGTCATGTGATAATGCAACAGTTAAACTCCTTTAGTGCTGTACAGAGTTGTTGCAGATGGACTGACCTGACAAACCCAGTGTCCCCTCCACGTGCCCATGGCCTGTGCTCAGAGGCAGCATTCCCTCATTCAGGGATAGCAGGTTCATGCTCTTAACTCCAGCCTGTATCCTGCTTTCAGAGTCAGCCATTTCAAACTCTGGACTTTGCAGTCTAGAGCTCTCTTTAGCATCATTTTCCCAAAGAATTTTCCTTCCTCGACTGATATTTGTCAAGAAGACTCTGATCCCCAACCAGCAGTGACACTTGAATTGCTGTGGGTGGAGATGGAGCCCTAGGCTTGTAAATAATGTGACACTGGGGCTGGGAGGTAGACAAGGAAATCTCTTTCTGATTCTGGGCTTTGAGGTTAAGAAAAGAAGAAACTTGAGAGATCATGGAGTGGTTTGGGTTGGAAGGGACTTTAAAGGCCATCCAGTTCCAAGCCCATCATCTGGCACAGGGGGCTGTTAGAGCAGTGCCTCCCCCTCCTCAGCAGCATGCCACCAACATCCTGCACCAGGAAACAGGGGCAGTGGAGCTGCTCAGCAGAACAATTTTGGGGAGTTAGTTTGAGGGCCTTGGTGTAGTAATTCCCTCTCTCTCTGGACAGGAGATCCAGCTGCAGGAGGTGCAGAGTGAAAATGCACGACTGGCTGAGGAGAACTTGCAGCTGAATGAGAGGGCTGGATGGGCAGGACAGGTAAAAGCGGTGTCTCGGTCAGGTGGAGCGTTGGCTCCTGCAAAATCTTGCTGAGAAGAACTTGCTGGTGGGCCAAGTTTTCAAGTTGCCAGCTGAGAAATGGTTTTGTGCTGATCTGGGTTTCTATTCCCAGCTCCTTCTCTGAACAAGTTTAATGCACAGGACTTAGAAAGTCACTTGTCCCTCCTCTAAGTCAATTTGCCACCATGCATAAGTTTGATATTAATATTTAATATTAAATAACTGTTTAATAACTGTTGTAAGTGGAAATGTTTGTCATCTGCATTGCTAATAGTCATCAGGCCATAGTGCACCCAGGAACCAAGATATGTGGCTGGAATTCCCTGTAGTAAGGGAAGAAGGTGAAGGTGAAGAAGATCTCAGCAGGCTACTGAATTTTCTGTCCTGTTCTTTGTGTTTAGTTCTACCATGTAGGATGAAAAATGCTTTTAAAACCTTTGTGCTTTTTTTTAAAATCTCTTCATTATGTGGCCTGTTCCTCTCCCAGTTCCTTCCTCCTTGTAAATGGGGAGAGGAGATGAGTCTAGTGAGAGAAACAGTGTGTACAAATAAAGTGTTACGCACTGAGGCCTGATAAATGCTTATTTATTAATAATTATTAATTAATAATTAATGAAAACCAGAGGGAGAGGAGGTTCATCATTTTGGTGGCATTGCCAGTAGAAAGCAGGTCTGCAAATCAGCCTATTGAGACACAGAAATAAATTGTCCTCAATCAAATCAAATCAAATAATACAGGGAACGCTTCTGGCTGCTTGGGCTAAAACTGCAAATCCTTCTCTCCAGGTGGAATCTGAGAATGCTGACCTGAAACTGCAGGTTGTTTTGGTGACCAAGGAACGGGATTCAGTAATTCAGACGAACCAAGGACTCCAAACCAAGCTGGAGAATCTAGAGCAGGTGCTGAAGGTCAGTGGGATCCTCACAGGGAAGGACTGGCCAGACAGTGCTTTTGGATGGCACATATTGTCTCTTTGCCCTTTTT
The DNA here is from genome assembly GCF_022539395.1 of Myiozetetes cayanensis. NCBI lineage: Eukaryota > Metazoa > Chordata > Aves > Passeriformes > Tyrannidae > Myiozetetes > Myiozetetes cayanensis. Next base: position 4,104,312 of record NW_026087522.1, on the reverse strand, counting down.
TGGCCATTCCTTTGTCTCCCTGCTTCTGTTGGGAATTGTGCTTCTGCAGGATCCTAGAGCATGGCTTTCCAAAGTGGGAAGAGGTTTGGAAAGGCTGCTTCAGGGATTTGGGTGGGAAGGGAAATAAGGTGGTCATCACTTTGACCATTTTCTGTGTGCTGCTCTGGCGAGTGGTGACAGTTCTGTGCTTTCTCCTGGGAGAGTTCTGTACTTTCTCCTGTGCAATGATGACATCAAGCCCAGGCCATGATTGGCTTCTGGCTGCTGGTGGCACTCAGGGTTTCATTTCAGCAGTGTCCCTGTCTGTGCCTTGTCCTGCAGCACATGAGAAATGTGGCCGAGCGCAGGCAGCAGCTGGAAGTGGAGCACAAGGAAGCCCTGCTAGTCCTGCAGGAGAAGCAGGAGGAGGTCCGGCGGCTGCAGCAGGTGTGTGTGTGTGTGTGAGGGGGGTGGGAGGTGAACATTTTACCTTCTGAATCCCTGGAAAAGGATGGATATGTTTCCTTGGACATGCAGTGCGTAGAGAAGGTGTGTGTGAGTTTAAAGGATAAATTAAACCAGGGCAGTGTCTGAGTACTCTGGTACCTGAGCACAGTGAAGGGCTTTGCTCAGGAACGTCAGTTCTGGCCTCTCCCCGCTGTTTGTCCAAAGCCCAGAGGTGCTTTCAGACTTCAAATCATGGAATCATTAAGGTTGGAGAAGCCCCCTAAGGTCATCAACTCCAACCATCCCCAGCACTGCCAAGGCCTCCACTAACCCATGTCCCCAAGTGCCACATCCACATGTCTGTTAAACCCAACCCCTCCAGGGATGGGGACTCCACCTCTGCCCTGGGCAGCTGTGCCAGGGCCTGACCACCCTTACAGTGAATAAATTTTCTCTGATATCCATCCTAACCTTTCCTGGCACAATTTGAGACCATTCCCTCTGGTCCTGTGTCTTGTTCCCTGGGAGCAGAGCCCGACCCCCCCCGGCTCCCCCCTCCTGTCAGGGAGTTGCAGAGCCAGAAGGTCCCCCCGAGCCTCCTTTTCTCCAGGCTGAGCCCCCCCAGCTCCCTCAGCTGCTCCTCATCAGATTTGTCCTCCAACCTATAAAGGACTATCAGGTGGGATGACAGAAGTGATCTCAGGTGGCTTCCTTTCTTATTTCCTCCCTTTCTTATTTCTCCTTAGGCACAGGCAGAGGCAAGAAGGGAACATGAAGGAGCAGTACAGCTTCTAGAGGTAAGGCAGAAGGAAACAAGAGGGACTAGAGGCTGCAAATTTGGTACTTTTTGTTCTTATTACCAGTTTTCTTGATGCCTTTTGATGGGTTTTGTTGGTTCTTGAGCAAAATGCTGTAATGTTTTGATCAGAATGTGTTACTGCTGAGAACAAGTATCAGTGGTGCTGGCAGAGTAATGTCTGGGATCAGAGTTTTGAGGGATTAAATCCTGGCCTGCTCAGTCCTCACATAGATTTCTTCATTCAGATTATGCCCAAAAACTCTTTTAGGGATGCATTGAATAATCACCCTCAGATCTGCCTCCTCTGTTCTCTAGGATCATGTAAAGAGAGGAAGAATATTTGTGTCTGTGGGGCCTGAAATTTCTCATGTGTGTGTGTTTGTGTGCTTCCTGCTTTTTATTAGGGAAATACAGGAGAAATGCTGGGCACTGCTTTGGGTTTGTTTGGCATTAGCTCAGTGTCAGTCAGGATGCTGTGTTTTCATTTCTCCACGTGCTTGGATTGCTTTTGGGTGGGATATTAATGAAGGATGAGGGCAGTCTGTTGAAATTTAGCAGAGTCATTGAACTCAAAGCACACAACGATTTGGAGGCCCTCAGAAAGAGCCTGTTTCTCTTATTTGTGCATTTGGCACGTGGGATTTGGCTTTGGCTTGGTGAGAATGAGGTGGGAATCTCCTCATGGAACAAGGCAGACACTGGATGTGGTGAGAGAACAATCTCTTTCAGACTGAGGGCTGGGTTCTGTTTGGAGAGTGGTGGTTTTGGGGTCGTGTAACTGCTGGTGTGGTTTGACATCTCTTTTTGCTTTTCTTCTTGCTCCCAGAGTACCTTGGATTGCATGCAGGTACTGCTCTAATCCTGTCAAACGGGACATTTTTTCCCCTCTGTCCTGACTTTGACAGTTGCCTGATAATTCTTGTCTTAGCTGTTCTCTGGAGAAGATTGCAAGAGTGTCACTGCTGGGAAATCAATGTGACTAAAGGAGCTCCCGCCATGAGTTTGATGGAGCAGCTGCTTTTCTCTTTTAAATGCTTTGCTTCCTTGACCAATTAGAAATAGGAGCTTAATTTTTTTGGCACTTGCAGATTTTTAGAGTTGCCCAGCTGTGTGCTCCTTCTCCATGTGTCACGTGCATTTAAATATCTTTTGGGAACCACTTGCAGTCCAAGAGTGAAGTGTTTCCTTCAGAACCCAAAAGCAGTGGTGACACCACTGCAAGTGAAGGTGGGCCCTGCTGGCTTCCTGATTGGATGGAAGATGGGAAGCAGGGATTGTGGATGGTAGTTTTCCCAGAAGAGGCAGGAATTAATGAAATTGCAGTGTGGGAGCTGTGCTAGCTGGTGATTTGGACAGAAGGCTTCTGTGGAAGCGGTGGGGTTTGTAGCTGATGGAAAACTGCTTGAAAACACCTTCAGATCTGACAGAGATCCTGGGAGTAACAGGGACATTAAATCCCAGGTAACACTGCCTGTGCAAAGGCACGTGGGAGGAGAAGCAGCCATGACTAAACATGCCTAGTGATAGCCTTGAAATTCCCTGTTGGAGCAGGAGATGGAGGGTTGGAGGTAGGGGAACTTTAAAAAAAAAATCAGCCACAATTCTGGTCAAAAAAGCAAGTAAAGTGTTGTGGACTTTTGGAGAAGGGCACTGTTGGGGTGTGCCCACATTGTGGAATTATGGCTGTTCCTCTAATGCCTTGGGCATCCCCTGGAGCAGGAGTTTGGAATGCACAGCTCTAGAGCTCCCTTTCAGCAAAGTGGGGATTCTCTCATCTCAAAAATACAGAGCAGAAAATACAGAGAAAGGTAACTGAGGGACAACGGGGAGGGAAAACATCATCTGGAGAAGTGGAGTAGAGCAGCCATGAAGGAGAGAGTCTCAGAGTGAGAGAGGCTGAGCTGGTGGTGGTTGGCTGTGGAAGATCTCAGTTCCTGGATCAGTGATTAAACTGAGCCCACCAAGCTCTGCTCCTGCTCTTGCAGCCTCTTCTGGAATTCCCACTGCCCAGGCCCAGTGGAGTGAGGCTCCTCTTTGTCCCCACTTTGAGTTGGGCATGGACACAGCAGTCTCCTGTCTTTTCTGTGTCTGGGGCTTGATTCCTGCTGGTTCCCTGAAGCTCCTGGCCGTGTCCTTAGGCTCCTCTTCCTTATTTCCCTCTTCCTTATCCCCATTTCTCCCAGCACTGCCCTGGAAACCTGCTCATCCCATCTGTGATTCCCTGCAAGTAGCCTGCTAGAATACACACTGTGTATGATGTGGCAGTAGGACTTCAGGGATGTCTGTATGTTATTTTGAATAACAGAACTAAGAGACACCTGACTAATAAGGGATCTTGGAATTAAACTGTGAATTATCTGGGCTATTGGCTTGGCCACCACTATAAATGGATTTAAAGTGTGATTAAAACATTTACAGGACAAGGTACTGTTGTGATGCTGGTAAACACAATATCCAGATGCAACTGCTGGCTCGTGGCTCCTAAGAAGGCAGGAAATCCCTCTCTGGTCCTACAGTGGAAATCCCTCTCTGGTCTCTTGTGGGCTGTGTCCCAAGATGGGATCAGGGATGGATGTTAGGCTTGAGGAAGCCCTACTTTGATCCAGTGCCACTGTTCTTCCTGTTGATGGTTTCTTTTCTTTATTAAGATGTATAGGAGAGAAGCATTTATGTGAAAAATCTAAACTGGAAGTAAATGCAAACACTCAGGGTTGCAGAGGAGCCCTGTGCAATGTGGTTTAGTAAACAAGGAGTTGACTCTGAGCAAGTGGAGAACATGGACACTTCTGGAAGTTACTCCTGGCATCTGATTTCAGTTCAGAGACTTCTCCAGGCTTTGCTTAAAGCCTGAGAGCACCCAGGGAGCCGTGAAGGGAACAAGAGATAAACTGACACATCTGAGCAGATGTGTCACAGGGAAATAAAAATTCAGCACCCTCAGAAGTTGTTGGGGAGCAGCTCCAAAGGTTTTGTGTTACTCTGAGAACACAGAGAAAGCTTTTTCCAGGTCAGGTGTGTTATTTTTAGAGCTGCCTAAAAACCAGGCTTTCTACCTCACATCATTTCTCCAGGCATGATTTATTTTTTGGGTTGGAAGGAGAGAAAAGAGCTTCAAATATGTTTTGTAGAAGGGAAGATCTTGAGGAGTGCAGTGCAGTCATCTGTTATGGAGCACCTTACCTACAAAAAAAGAGTGAGAAGAGGGAAAGGAGCAGTTGCAGTGTCCTGGGAATTCATGTGCCTACAACTGGGAGAATGTGGGGATGTGTAAGGACAACCAGGGCTCAGCGATAGTTTATTGCTCTAGAGATGGTAGGAGGAGAATCAGGGAAAATACAAGTGGTAGGAATGTGTCCTTCCTTCTCCAGAGATTTCCCCCTGCATCCCACCTTGTTGAGATGCAGCTTTCTGGGCCTCAGCATGAATTTTTCTGGAGCAATTCCTCCCTGTGGGACCTGGTGGGAAAGCGTGTGGGCTTCCACATCAAAGGAATGTTCTGCAACACAGGCCAGGGTGATCTCTGCCCTTCCTGGTGCCTGGAGGAGCCAAGATCTGGAGGGACAATCAGGAGTCCTTCCCAGAATGGTGGGGAGGGCAGGGTAAAGTTTTGGGAGCTTGGTGAAGCCTCTGGAAGTATGGATGAGATAGAACACTGGCAGAGCAATTTGTCTTGGTGACGTGACTTTAATGCTCCAAGAAATGCTCCAGTCTTTTTCTTTTCAAGGCTTATTTATCTCTGACTTATCACATCTGGTCTTGTGCAGGGCTGGGGCAGGATATTGAAGTTCAAAGCCAGCTTTTCAGGGATAATTCCTAGCAGAGCTTGCAGTCAGTCCCCTCATAGATGAGGAGCCTCAGGTTTTCAAAGGTACTAAAGCTGTGGAGCTGTGAGTTCCCAATCCCTCTTTCTGGGCAGGGCATTTAAAAGCATCCTTTGAAGTCTGGGACCCACTGGAAAGGTGCAGCAGAGGCTGTTTGGAGCCTCACTGGTGGGTTTGCTGTGGGTTTGTGCCTCATCCCATGTCTCTTCTGCCAGGCCCGGGTGAAGGATCTGGAAGATCAGTGTCGCAGCCAGACCGAGCAGTTCAGCCTCCTGGCCCAGGAACTCCAAAAATTCCGGCTCCAAACAGGAAAAATCGACCTTCTCACCTCCACTCTGGTGACTTCAGAGCTGCCCCTTGCTCTGTGCAGCTCCACCCCACAGCCCCCCTGGGAGAAGGGTGAGTGCTGGACATGCCTGCCAGTGTTTTCACCAGTGAGTTGATGTTCTTAGAAATGGGAAGGGGAAAAGGAATCAAATGCAAATGTTCAGTTGAATTTTGGAATCTCCATCTCACTCTGTTGTCAATATTTTTGGTTTGGTTTGTAGTCATAAAGAGAACTTGGCATTTCTCTGGCCAGAGTGTCCAGTCTCTTAAATGAGGCACATTTGTAGAGACCTGGGCTGCTCGTTGCTGATCCTGGATCCTGCCTGTGGCTCTGACTAATGGGCAACTGATTTTATTGCAGAATCAACTGTTCCTGGGTTGCTCCCTCACCAGAGCACTAAAAAGGTTCACAATGAAGGGACTGAGGAGTTGGAGTCATCCCACAGGGTGCCTGACACCCCTGGGAGCTCCCCAGCTGCTCCCACCAGTGCTCAGAAACAAGCCAAGAAAGTGGAATCTCAGTCCAGCTCTTCCAAATCAGAGTCCATGCACAACAGCCCCAAGTCCTGCCCAACTCCAGAGGTCAGTATGGGAGTCCCCTCTGTGGTCTGTGCTTTCCAGAAGGGAATAAATGCATTGCTGAGAGCACCAGTGAGGCTGCACTGGTTCCCCAGTAAGGCTGCATTCCTTCCTTCCTGGACTGCCTGAAGAAAATGGGAAAAACAAGAGAAAATCAGTAGGAAAATACTGAAAAGGCTTTGGGTGCCGTGGCTGTAATGCTGATTTCAACATGTTACTGAGCTCCTGGAATGAAATAACTGGCTGGACAGTGTCTGGGAGCTTGGAGAAGGACTGGGATGGGGAGGTTGATTGGTGGGAAGTCTTGCTGAGCTTCTTTGTGCCATCTCAGCTGCCACTAAAACACAAAAAGGCTACAAACAGCATGCTGAAGAGCTGTGTCCAGACTACTTTTGACCTTGAGCTGTGGGTGAGGGGCTCAAACTTCTTTGCTGATGAAAGAAACCATGAAAAGACACCAAGTTTGTGCTAAGAGGGATGCCATTAATAGGCTTTGCTTGTTTGTGCTACCAAGATCTCATGGGTGGTTGGTGCTTCTCCTCCCCAGGAGCTCTTAGGTGGTGGTGTGGGCTCACACAGAGTGTTTGATACTCTGTGTACATCCCTTCAGGGAACAGCTCAGGGTAAAGCAGTGCTGGGGATGGTCTGGGGGGTGGTTTTTGGTGTTTCCTGAGCAATAAAACCTTCCAGGTGTGTGTTATCCCAGGGCATGGGGCAGGATTGCTTCACAAGGAGTACCCTGCCTGGAAAAGATGCTCTGGACTCCTTCAGAGGTTAACTTTGGTACTTCATGTACTAGAAAAAATACTTTATATTCTGGTGCCTGCAGTGAGTCTCCATCAAAAATACATTTGCCTTGAGGTCTGCTTTCAAAAGGCAGCTGGAGTTGGTTCACTGGCACCACTTCAGACAAACCCAGGGGAGTGCATTTGGTCCAGAAGGAGGGTTGGGTTACACAACTCATTGTCCCTGGATGAAAAATTCCAAAATGTTACCAAGATCAAAAATACTGAGGTAAATTTCTGAAAGGTGCTTCTGCCACCAAATGCCTCGAGGGTGCAGCCTCCAGCTCAGGAAATCCAGAAGTAGCTGAGGGCTGGGAAGGGAGAGGCTGTAGCAGGAAGATGAGTTTTGTGCCTGCTCTATCTCTTGTGCTTTTGTTCAATGTGATGGCCCTGCCAGTTCCACCCAAAGCTCTGTCTAATGTTGGTGAAAGCACATCAATATCATATTGAAGTATTTACAGTTGCTGGAGGGGAACTCCCTGAACAAAAGCACCTGGAGACCTCAACATCTAACAGAGCTCTGAGGTCTCCTCTGTCCAGGTTTGTGTTGCCCACAGGGACAACTGATGTTTCAAGGTACAGGAGATAAATATCCTGAGGTATGGATTGTAGGGTGGGAGAGGTCTCCAGAGTCTCTAGTCCAATGTCCTGCTCCAGTGGGACTGTCACCAGCACTAGATCAGTGTGGCCACGGCTTTGCTGAGCTGAGGCTACAAGTTCTTCAAGAATGAAGATCCCACAGCTCAGTGGGAACTTTTCCCAAGGCTGCATCACCCACCTGTGCAAGGAGTTCTCCTTCATGTCTGACTGGAACCCCTGAAGCTGCAACTGGGAGCTGTTGCCTCCCATTGCTACTTCATCACCTGAAAAGTCATTCTTCCAGATGGTCCTTAGCCCAGGAGCCACCAAACATGAGCTCAGGGGACTTGTTCACTGATTTTGGAACCCTTTGAGTGTTCCTTTACTCAGATCCTTTCTCTTCAATGTTTCCAGGTGGACACTGCAAGTGAAATGGAAGAGCTGGATGTTGACAGCATCTCCCTCATGCCAGAGCCAGGCAGCCAAGGCCCTGCAAAGCTCCAGGTGTTCTTAGCTCGATACAGGTACTGAGAGGTCTTTTCTTGTGGTCTGTGTGGTCACACAGGTTGTCTCAGAGTTGCCTTCTTCGCACCTTTCCCTTGAATTCACCCTGTTAGGAATGGATCATATTAGGTTGGACCATGTATCTTATTCCTCCATGGGATTTACAGGCTGGGAGAGCTGAGGGTCGTTCACCTGGAGAAGAGAAGGCTCCTGGGACACCTGAGAGTCCTTTCCAGGGCCTTAAAGGGGCTCCAGGAGAGCTGGAGAGGGAGCTGGGACAAGGGATGGAGGGACAGGACAAAAGGGAATGGCTTCCAACTGCCAGAGGGCAGGGTTGGATGGGATATTGGGAAGGAATTGTTCCCTGTGAGGGTGGGGAGGCCCTGGCACAGGTTGCCCAGAGAAGCTGTGGCTGCCCCATCCTTGGAAGTGTCCAAGGCCAGGTTGGACAGGGCTTGGAACAACCTGGGCTAGTGGAAGGTGTCTCTGCCCATGGCAGGGGATGGAATGAGATGGTTTTTAAGGCCCCTTTCAACCAAAAGCACAGCAAGCTCAGTAGCTGTTCAGTGACCAGCACTGTGTGAGACTTTTCCTTTCTTTCAATATGATACTATATTGAAAATTCACTTTGAATTGGCATATTCCTTGAAATGTCTATTTTTTTTTCAGAATAGTCCAAGAAATTTTCTCCCAAGAAATCTTATTCCAACAATTAAGAAAATTTCTAGAATACCTGAAGATTTTGGCCAAAATCTTTCTGGCTGTAATTTTTAAAGGACAGGGAAAAAACCCCACCGAATAAACTCATGTTTTTTGTGTTAATAACTGTTTCTGTCCACTGAGCATCATGGTCAAACTCATTACTATTTATAATTCAAAGAGTATTGACATATCCTTCAGCTTTTACACTGAGGATTGGAAGGAAGAGACTTGGGATGATTCTGTGCTTGTGAGGAACACATCAAACCTGACCTGTGTCTTCTTGTCAGAGTTTTGAGTACAAAAGGTCTCTGTGAGCTGAAGGAGACCTTAACATTGCTTTGGCACGTTGATATCCCTTTTAAAGGCTAAAAAGCAGGAATTGGTAGGAGGTGTTTGTAAAGATGTTTGCTGTGACATGAGGTCCTCTGATTATCTGAGGCTCCCTGGATAGGCAGGTTGGAATTACCTGCAGACCAAGTCATATCACCAGTGTATTTATAATTAGCATGCCAGTGAAGCATTTGGATTGCTGTTTAGAATGTGGAGTTGGAGCAGGAGAAGGAGGCACCACAACCTCTCTGTGCAGCCTGTCCCAGTGCTCAGTGACCCTCAGAGGAAAGGTTTTTCCTCAGGTTCAGGTGGAAGTTCCTGTGTTTCAGTTTGTGCCTGTTGCCCCTTGTCCTGTCTCTGGGCACCAGTGAAAAGAGCCTGGTCCCATCCTCTTGACACCCACCCTGAAGATATTTGTGTGCATTGGTAAAATTCCCTTTCAGTTGTTTCTTCTCCAGGATCTGAATCCCAGATCCCTCAGCCTTTCCTCAGGACAGAGATGCTCCAGTCCCCTCATCATCCTCATATCTCTGTTCCTTCAGATGTCACAAGACATCTGTTCTGCTCCTCAGAAAATTACCTATTATTAATTATTATTATGTGCAAACTGTAGTTTTGACCTTTGCCTGTGGAATTTGCTGCTTGCAAGGGTGGATGAATTCCCAGTGAATTGAAAGCTTGTCAACATCACAGCTCGAATGTGCTGCTGGGGAAGTTCCTATGCAAATTAAGTCTTCCTACTGTAAATATTTCAGCTACAATCCTTTTGATGGACCTAATGAAAATCCAGAGGCAGAGCTTCCACTGACTGCTGGAGAATATATTTACATCTATGGGGACATGGATGAAGATGGCTTCTTTGAAGGTGTGTTCTAACAGAATGAAATGTGGCTGAACTCCTGTGGAGAGTTGATCTCTCTCCAAAAAAAACCGAGAGAATTTAGTGAATCTTGAAACCTCAGGATAAAGGTTCTCTGCCCAAAGTTAGTTTGTTAGAGGAAAGAGCAGATTCTGTTGGAAAGAGTTTATTTATGTCATGATTAAATTAAGTCTAAAACATGAGATCCTGATCTGGTGGTTTCAGTGGGAATTTTGCCACTGCTTTCAGCGCAGCTCCAGGTTTCATCCCCAGGTGGTTCCTCCCTCTCCATGGAGAGGAGCCTGTTCAGCCCCAGGCAGATGGGCTGTTTCCCTCCTCCCAGAGGCTGTGAGCCAGAGCTGCAGCAGGTCCTGGTCTTTATTGCCTCCTGCTCTTCTGGCAGAGAGGGAATGAGACAACCCACCCAAACTACAACTGGGATCCTCCTTGGTGTCACACAGCGTGTTTCTGTTTTGGCCCCTTTGCAAACGTGATCCTGGTTGATTTTAAGAGGCAGATGGATTGAAACCAAGAATTGTTGGCTGTCAATTTGTACTGGTGGTTTTTATGGAGCCACTTAAGGACTGAAGGATCCTGATTTCCTGAGGTGCTTTGCAAGAGCTGAGGCAAATGCATGGGTGTTGCACTGCTTGCTCTGTGACTGCTCTGCCTCCTTTTTTCTTTCTTTCTTTCTTTCTTTCTATTCCCAAGCTTCTCATATATTTCTTTATTTGTCTTTTTGTTTCTTGGTTAAAGAATAAAAAGGTTGTTCTTCACTAACCTTTTCTGCTTTCCCTGCTTTCAGTTGATTTGCTGTAGGCAGAGTTTGGAAGGGGGAAGGCAGTGCAGTCCCTACTCCTTTGTGGTTTGGTGGGTCTTGCACGGACCAGGTGCTGTGTGTCCCTTGTCCCCACAGGTCATTTTGGGACACCTTTAGTCCAGGACTCAGCTTAAGAAAGGAGGGAGCTAAAAGGAAGGCCAGTGCTGAATACAGAGCTGGAAAGATGGACTTTCTTGAGGAAGTACTACAAACCCCAAATCTCTGTGGCTGGGAGAAGACATAAAGTCATCAATCTGCACAGTTTGGCAAGGCTAGAAAAGTTAGTGAAGGAACTGTGGTGAGGAAAAATGGGATAATGAAGAAGGAGAAACCCTTTAGCTAGTTACACAACCCAACTTTCCGCTTAGCTGGCTCTGGAATGCGTGGAGCAGTGAGTCTTCAGTGTGGCCATTGGGATCTAACAGGGTAGCCCTTGGAAGTGCAGGAAACGCTGCCAGGAATAACCTCCCAGAGGTTTTTTTTTCATTCCTGAGTGCAGAGCAGTTGTGACCCAGTGTGGATGTTGTCCCCTAGTCCTCACAGATGGGTTGGAAGGCTGAATGGCAGGTGCAGTGGTAACAGGTCTCCTGTTTTCTGTTTAGGGGAGCTGATGGATGGCCGGCGAGGGCTGGTGCCCTCCAATTTTGTTGAGCGGGTTTCTGATGATGACCTCGTGACGTTTCTGCCTCCGGAGCTGAATGATCTCACTCATAGCTCGTACCACGAGAAAAGTTTGGTCAGTGCAAGCACCAGCAGTGGAGATAAGAGTGATTTCTCCATTGAAGAGAGTAGCATCAGCCCGCTGGCCAGTAGAGCAGAAGGAGACCAGGAGGAGCCCGTTAGTCACACAGCAGTGCCTTACCCACGAAAACTGACTCTGATCAAGCAGCTTGCCAGAAGCATAGTTGTAGGCTGGGACCCACCTCTCTTGCCAGCTGGCTGCCCAGACATACAGAGCTACAACATCTACGTGGACGAAGAGCTACGTCAGAACGTGAAGAGTGGCCTTCAGACCAAAGCAGTGATTGAGAAGCTGGACTTGCAGAGCAAGGCCTACCGCGTGTCCGTGCAGGCGGTGACCGAGCATGGCAGGTCCGACAGACTGCGCTGCACCTTCTTTGTGGGGCAGGATTGTGGGGTGGCACCCACCATGCTCAAAGTCAGGAGTGTCACTGCCACGTCAGCAGAGGTCACGTGGCTCCCCTGCAACAGCAACTACAGCCACGCCGTGTACCTCAACGGGGACCAGTGCGACGTGACCAAGCCCGGGGTCTACTGGTACACCTTCCACAACCTGCAGCCCAGCACCCAGTACGTGGCCAAGCTGGAGGCCAGGCCCATGAAAACACCCTGGGAAGAGGTGCCAGAGGGGCAGGAGCAGGACTCAGCTGTGATTCACTTCACTACCCCACTAGCAGGTATCCCATGCAGTGCTTGGAGCCGTGCGCTCGGCCGTTCCCTTGCTGGGAAGCCTTGGGATGAAGGGAGGCCAGGTTGATTAGGTCCCAAAGCCTGAGGTGCTGTACTGGTTTTTTTGTCTTAATGTTTTTCTTCTTTGTTTTATGATTTTATTACCCCCTTTGCTTTGGTTTGCTGTGGGAAGACCCCCTCCCTGTGCTGGTTGCAGCATGCCTGCCGGGCAGGGCAGGGCAGGGAGAGCTGGTTTGCCATGACCTCCCTCAAAGGGTCGCTGCATCTTGGCCTCAGCTACTTTTGCAAAGTTCTGTTTTCTCTGCATTAAAGCTTTCACAGAACAAGAGCACCTTGTTTCCTCTGGCTCTGCCTGTCGTTTCTCAGGACTAACCTGGCTGTTCTAGTTCAGTTCTGCAGTGGCAAAGCTGGTGTGGGTGTTTGCTCTTTGAGTCTAACCAAAGCTGAGCTTTATGCTGTAACCAGGTAAGCAAGGGGAGCGTGTTTTTGGTCTTCCACAGGCACACCTGATGCTCCTTTGGATGTCCAGGTAGAAGCTGGTCCCTCTCCAGGTATCCTTGTTATCAGCTGGTTACCTGTCACCATTGATGCCGAGGGGTCTTCCAACGGGGTCCGAGTCACCGGCTACGCCGTGTACGCCGATGGACAGAAGGTTGGTGCTGAGGGCTGGGCAGGAGGGGCTGGGGCTGGAGTAGCAGGCGGTGTCACAGCCTCAAAGCGTGGAAAGTTGGATCCAGAAGCATGTCCTGAGGAGGCAGTCACAGTCCTTAGCCTGGAAAGGCATCTCTCCAGAATTTTGATGTGCTTTTGATGTAGCTAAGCTGGGAAAGCTCCTGTGGCAGGACCTTTGAGTAGCAAAACAGGACAGTTAGTGTCAATCTCTGCTCACCTCAGACACTGGCCTGATCCTTGGGGAAGGAAGGAGCTCAGTGAGTCCACAGGGCACTAGTACAAGGACACAGCCCTAGGGCTTGTCTCTGGCCTGTGAGGAGTGAGGTGTAGTCTCCATCAAATAATGTGCATCAAAAACAGTGTGACCAGCAGGGACAGGAAGGGGATTTTCTCCCCTCAGGTGAGACACCACCTGCAGTGCTGCCTCCAGCTCTGGGGCACTGATGTCAGAAGGAGCAAATCCAGAAGAGTGGCAAATACAGTCATGTTTTATAGAATGTGATTATGGTGACAATTTCCCTTTACTGTTCATTCTGCCCTCAGAAGGTGAGAATTCTGCACACCTGCTCTCCAGAGTTTGGTGTCTGTCTTAACTCTGGGTCAGTTGTTCTTCTCAGAAGGGTGCACAAACAGTAATTCCTCCCTGTTCTTTGGCTCTCAGGTGATAGAAGTTACTTCTCCAACAGCTGGGAGTGTCCTGGTGGACCTGTCCCAGCTCCAGATGTTCCAGGTGTGCCGGGAGGTTTCGGTGAGGACGATGTCTCAGTACGGGGAGTCGGTGGATTCAGTTCCAGCCCAGATTTCCTCGCTCTTGCTCCGAGCCTATCCCTGCACTTCGCCTGCCTCCACCACTGTTACCTCCAGGCTGCCCAGGGGGGTTCCCAGGGGCTCCCTGCCTGCCCACAGCCCATCCACACACCCCACTCCTGCGCTCCTGCTCCAACAGAACATTCCTGCCGAGAGCTCAGATGCCAAATTGACTGATGTCTCCTCCGGCTCCACCGGCCCCGTGCGGGCTCTGCCAGAGAAAGCCTCCTCAGCAGCACACCTCTCCTCTCCCAGTGCTCCCTTGGGGCAGGATCTGGGCACTTCCCCACAGGGACTGGATGCTGCAGGAGACAAGAAATGCCTGTCTGTGCCTCCCCAGCAGGCTGGGAACACAGTGCTCCCTGGGGAGGGCACGGAGCCTGGCCCTGCCAGGGAACCAGGATTGCAAGGCCTGGGAGAAGGCACAGAGGTGCAGGTAAGTGCTGCCATCTCCTGCCCAGTGCCGTGTGTGCTGGCAAGGGGGGTGGAACAAAATGCCAGTGAACATCTTTGTGTGACACTTTTGCCTTTGGGCCATCATCCAGTGGTTGGGAAACCCTCAGGGAGTTTTGGCTGCTACTGTGTACAGGTGGAGTTCACCTCTTGATCAGCAGATCAGGAACAGGGTCAGGAAAGCAAGAATTTGCAGAGTTAGAGGATGAAAAGAGTGTTCCCTCCTTTGTACAGTGAAATGGATGCTCCCAGGATGGAAATTGTCCTTCCCACTTGAGATGTGAGTGTTCACTTGGCTGTCAAGAAAGGCAAACAGCTGTCTGGCTTTGTCTGAGCCCAGGGGATATTTAGAAGCCTTGTGTTTGAATCTCCCTGGAATGTGATCCTTCAATATTTTGAAAGTAGATAAGGACAGGGCTGTGCTCCATTGCAAAATGCAGGGAGGCTCCCTTGGTTAGAGTGAGAGAACAAGGTGCTTGATGAAGGCCCACCTGCCTTCCCTTCCTTGTTCCTGGGGCTCTATTCCTCCATCTCCCAGAAGTTTTCTGAAACACCAAACTGAACTGGTTGGAAAACAGATGAAAAATACCTTCCTGTAATCCAGCTAGGTGACCTATTCAGGAGCTTGTTGTTCTTCCTGTGTATATTCTTCTTCATTAATTCCTCTTTTCTTCACAGCCTTTACAGCTCCAGGGTAGTGCCAAACCAACCTGCCAGGGGTGTGTGGGACATTCCTCTGGCAGAGGAGAGTGGGAAATGACTTTGTACAGTTTGGGCTCTTCTTGCTATTTTTACACTGGTTATTGTCAGTACAGTTCTGGGGCTTTACCTGAGCCAGGTGAGGTGGCCAGAGCTGCAGCAGTAGAGGCACCAAATGTCCCTGGTGACAGGGATGGGTTTGTTTCAGGGCTGGCCAACCTCCCCAACTGCCAAAATATTCAAATGCCAACAGCACAGAGCACATCAGAGGTTCACAGAGTTTGGGGTGATAGGGACACCTTTTTGGTACTTAAGTACCCTGAGATACCTCCCCTTGATTTCCATGATTTTTGGTTCGTTTCCCAGATGGAACAATCTGGATCCAAAGCTCCAGAGGTGGAAGGCCCCTGTGACAGCAGCGTGAAGCTCCATGTGGACACCTGCTCAGTGGAGGAGCCCCCCAAAGGTCCCAGTGCTGACAGAGAGCAGGCAGAGGAGAAGCACCCGAGCCCAGAGCCTGTGTCCTCGACCAGCCAGGCTGAGGGGACACCGGATGCCTTCCGAGATGGGACCACGGGTGGGAGCAGCTGCAGGTTGTCTCCTGGCAAGGAGGTGATGAAAGAAATGTCCAGAGTGAAAAGAGAGGTTTGTTTAACCTTGGATGAGTGTCTGTGTCCGTGGAGAGGTGTGGATGGTGTTAAACATCCCGAGTTTTCCAGCCTTAGGCAGTGCTGTTCTGCAGGCTGATGGCTGTGTGTGTGTGTCCACGTGTTGCTGCCTTGGGTGCTTCCCACTTTTTTTCCTGCCACTCTTGAGCTGTGTGTGTGCTAGAGACAGGAAAAACACTCCTTTATTGCTGGAATAGAGCCTGGGAGGACTGAGAAAATCTGTTTTGCTTTTCAATAGCAAGAAGAAAAACTGGCTGAAATGGGCCGCCGGCAGCTGACCCTGTTCTCTGAGCACAACCGCAGCTCTGAGCTGTCCGATATTTTGGAAGAGGAAGAAGAGGATGAACTGTCTTCAGAAGCTCTGGAAGACAAGAAATGGGACCAGAGTGAGCCATATAACCAGGAGAATGGGGAAAAGGTAACTTGTCCAGGGCTCTGCTTGTGGGGAGTGCCAGTGCAGCCATCCCATGCCATCAGCTCACAGGAGGAGGTGCTGGGCTGAGCCCAGAGCTCCCAACAGTGCTTTCCTAAGGTCCTGCCTGCTCTGCTTGTACTCCCAGGCTTAAGGTAGTAAAAACACAAGTTCTGGGGAGAGGGAAGGGTGTTTGTATGCAATGAGTGTAGCTGGGGTTTAATTAGTTAAAAAAAATTAGTTAGAAAAACACACAGTGTGATGTGAACTTTAGAACCCAGGGTTAAAATTGATCCTATTGAACAAGTTCTTAGCACAGATATAAACAGGGAACAGATAGGGATCTGGAAATCCACCCATCTGTGGATCCTGTACCAGCTCACCTTCCCTCCTAAGGCAAAACAGGCATGGGATTCTTGGGGTGTCCCATGCAGAGCCAGGAGTTGGCCTTGACTGCTGTGGGCCCCTTCCAGCTCAGGATATTCCATGATTCTATGATTTTTTTGGCTTAGACCTGGTTGTTAGACAAGGCTTAGACCAACCCAACCAGGGATGGCTTGTAGGAGCAGAGCTGTGTCTTTGCAGTTCAGTAGCTGCAAGGGAGGAAATGCTGAGTGACCAGATTAATTCACGTTCCAAGAGTTCCAGCTGGTTCATGTGTTTGGATGCACCTGTGGCAGGTGATGTGCTTCCAGCTGTGTGGCTGGGAAGTGCTGTGGAATCCTACAAATTACAGCAGTTGGGATGAACATCCATGAGAGAAGGTACTGAGGGGGAGAGACTGGGAAGTTAGAAGGATTTGCAGGAAGTGTGCTATGTCTGGATGGCAAGAAAGCACCATCTTTGGGGTTTTTTTATGCAACCAAAAAACATTTGTAGTTGATGGTGCCCTGTGTGGCTGCTGCTCTGCAGGGATGGGGCTGGGGAGCACTAAATGGCAGCAGACAGTGCAGTGAGTCTGGAATAAATTTGCTACTGCTCCTTTTCTCCTTCTGAAGGAGCTTCTGCTTCCCAGGTGAGGGCTTGGACCTGCAGTGCAGCCTGTCCAGAGCTTCAGGACAGCCTGGTGGCTGGAGGGGCTGGGAAGGAAGGAGCTGTTGGAAGGGCTTCCACCTGCTGGGATTGCACTGAAAAAACATGGAAGAAAAGCAGTTTCCTGAGAGGAGAAAAGAGGAAATAAGAACATTCAAGAACACCATTCTTTGTTTGTTTGTTTTTTCTGAGTGTTTTATTGGCCTAAATGATTTTGGTTGGTTGGGTTTTTTTTCCTGTTGAGCTGAGCAAACTGATGCTTCTTGATCTGATAAAGTGATTGTTTTCTGTCCAGGCAGTGACAGGGTGAGGGTGACAAGATGCTGAATGGGGAGAGGACATCAGGGTCAGGAAGCTTTAGGGCACAGAGCTCCCAACGCTGCCTTACAGAGTGAAGGGAGATGGTGAATGGAGCAGGCCAAGTCCCAGCAGAGCTGTTTTCTTGGATTCTGTGTATTTAGTTACATTTTCTGTTATCTCAGGACTCCTCAACCAACTCTTTCAGGATCTGGAGGATGAAAACAAGGAGAGGTGCTGCTTCTAAAATGATTAACCTCAAATAAGTTGTTTAATTTCTGAAAGCATTTATTATCTTAAAAGTAGAAGCCACAGGTTTGCAAACAACTAAAATAAGTCCTACCAGACTACTCCTAATTGCTACTTACAAGGTAGGAACCTAAAATGTCTTCAGAACACATAATGATATAAATTGTCAGGGAAGTTGAACAAGAGATTTCCAGAGGTATCTTCCAACCGAAATTACACCTGGGATCCTACCTTTTATTTTACTGTAAATACAATAAGAAACAAACCCATGAATTCTACAGTTGGTCCATGACAAATGTTAAAATTCAGCAGTGTTCTCCCCAAAATTTACTGTAACCTGGTAGGCCCTCACCCAGCTGCAAGTGTGTGCGCCCCTTTTGAGGTGAAAGGTTTTCCTGTGTGTTTGTGGCACTTCTGGAAGGTGATGGGAAGGGCCCAGGACACGTCCTCCCACATCAGCAACATCTCCAAGGGGTGTCTTTAGTGCACAGGGCCATTCCCTGTGCTCCAGCACGAGGACAGAGAGTGGATGGGGGAGGCTGTGGGTCCGTGTGTGAGCTCAGCCCCAACGTGCAGGGCTGAGCTTCTCCTGCCCCTCATCCCAGCCTGGGGTGCCAAAGCCACGGGAAGCACGTGGCAGGAGGAGAGGTGCTGCAGGGAGTGGTGTGTGTGCAGGAGAGAGGCTGGGAGGGAGCTCTTCCATGCATTTGCCTTCCTCGCTTCCTGCTGCATTGCTGGTTCATCCGACTGTGTTTGCCAGAAGATCCATCGCTGTCTCTGCCCCTTCCCCTCGCTTGGCTGCAGCCACGGCTCCATCCTGCTGTGCTGGGAGGGAACCAGGGTCACTTTTGCCTCTCGTTTTAATGTTTATTTCCTCTCTTTTTTCCTCTGCTTGTCCTGGCTGTGGCTTTTCTCGGGGTCTGGGTGTACAGATGGATCTTTGTGATACTGACAGCGATGAGGAGATTCTGGAGAGGATACTGGAGCTCCCGCTTCAGAAGAGCCACAGCAAGAAGTTGTTCAGCATCCCTGAAGTGACTGAGGACGAGGAGGAAGAGGAGGATGAGAAGTGCGTGACGGAAGAAAAGGCAGACCCTCAAGATTCCTTGGAAACACACACCTACCGTTCAGGGAGACCAGAGAAGCCTCCCAACAGCAAGGAGCCGTTTCCAAAGGCAGATGGGAATAAAACCTCGGTGGTGTCTGCTCAGACTCCACGGGAGGAGCATGGTGCTAAGGAGAGCAGAGGGGATGCTGACCATGCAAACCCTGCCTTTGGCCAGCTGGGCTGGGCTCAGAAGAAGGCAAACTGGAACTGGGGCTACCAGGAGAACGATCCAAAGCCTGTGAGTGGGGCAAGTCCCTCTTGGAGCAAGAAGAAGGGAAGTAGCTATCAAGAGAAGATCCGGAGTCGGCCTGAGATGGGTAGGAAGAGACAGAGTGATTTAACAGAGCACTGCAGTCGCCTGCTGGGCAACTGCAGCCAGATGGGCAGTGGGTTATACAGAGCTCCCAGCCTCAGGGAGGAGCTCAACGTGGTCAGCAGTGCCAGTGGTAAGGAGGGGATGGATCTGTACAACCGTGCCAGACAAGGCACCCTAAGGAAAAAAACCCCAAAGGCAGGAGGTTCAGGGGGCACAGAACCTGCTGTGATGGCCACGTGCTGCTCCAGCCCCAGGAGCCTGGAGATAGACATTGAATACGACTCTGAAGAAGATCAGGATTCGACCTGTGCGTCCTCCCCTGAGAGCAGGCGGTGGCCAGAGAGGTTCCAGAGCTCTCAGGGCGACTGGAGTGATTGCTCCAGTCAGTCTGAGGCTCCTCACACAGATGGCAGAAGGGACCTGACCAGGCTGGAGATGATGGAAGAGCAGGGTTTGGAATGGGCCGGGTCTCCGAGCCGGCACGTGCGATTCTTCCAGCGGGAGAAGGAAGCCCTGAGATGTGAGAGCAGCTCTGAGGAGCAGGGCTGGGAGCTGGACTGTAAGTCACCTGGCTGGAGAAGGAGGCTCGAACATCCTTCGAAGGGGATACGTAGCACCTCCTTGCACAAAAGGGTTGGGTGACTTTTCCTATTCTGGCTTTGAAGCAGCTTGCAGTGGCTCTGGCTTCCCTCTGCTTCCCTGGCCTGCCTGTTATCTTGCTTTGTTCAGTGTTGTCCAGAGAAAGGAGGCTCCTCTAGGATTGTCTGGAAGAATATCTGAGAGATTCTGTAGTCCTGTGCTGCTCCGTGGCTTTTCTTGTAGTAGCTGCTTCTGCTTTTCCCGCTCCCTGACCGAGTGGCACCGATGCAGTATTCCTTTTCACTCTGGCTCTTCCTCCCCGTGGCAGGAGGCTGTGGGAGGGACCCACATGAAAATCCCTCCTGAAATAAGCTCATTTGTGTAATGTCATTGCCTCCCCTGGAAATGCCCTTTCCTGCCTCCTCACCCTCGCCCAGGGGATCGTCACTGGGGCCTGGCAGGGCTCCTGTCTGTCCTCAGATCTGTTTTCCCACTCCCTTGGTATTTCCAGCTCTAGAGTGTCCCTGAAGAGGAATGTTGCATTTGGGTGCTCTGCTCTTTGTGGAGTGCGTTTGGGCCGAGCGCTGCTCACTGAGTCACGAGGCAGAGGCTGCTACTAACTCTGGTGATTCCAATTGCAGGCATCCAGTAATAAAGATTCCAGGGGCCCGGAGCCGGCCGGCACAGCCTGGCAGGCTCCCAGCAGGAGACGCAGCAAGAGTGTGAGAAGAAGCCAAATGCAGAAACCTTTGCTCTCTAGTGCAGGTGAGCAGCAATGGGGAGAGGGGTGTGGGCAGCGGGAGACAGGGAAACTCCTGGAAAAGGCAGGGAGAGGCTGGCAGGGAGCATCTGAGCCGTGCAGGGCTGTGGCTCGGGAAGGGTGCTGATGTCCTCTCTGGTGTCCCCTCTGTGCACAGGTCCTCCCAGGAGCAGCGCTCCCGAAACCTCTGGCAAGGAGGATGGCGTTAGGATATTTGTGGCTCTCTTTGACTATGATCCTGTGTCTATGTCTCCTAACCCTGATGCAGCAGAAGAGGAGCTGCCATTTAAGGAGGGACAGATCCTGAAGGTAAAAGAGTAGTGAATTCCTCTTCTTGTGGATTCATCTGGTGTTCCAGGGACTTCCAGGGGAGCAGTGGGGCAGCACTGATCTCTTCTGTCTTGGGACCAGTGACAGAACCTGAGGGAATGGCTGGAGCTGTGTCAGGGCAGGCTCAGGGTGGATCTCAGCAAAGGTTCTTCCCCCAGAGGGTGGTTGGCACTGAACAGGCTCCCCAGGGCAGTGGGCACAGCCCCAAGGCTGCCAGAGCTCAAGGAATGTTTGGACAACACTCTCAGGTACAGGGTGGGATTGTTGGGGTGTCTGTGCAGGGCCAGGAGCTGAACTCCATGATCCCTCTGGATCCTTTCGAGCTCAGGATATTCCACGATTCTTTCTCTGTGCATCTCAGTCCCTGCAGCACCAACAGTGTCTGTCCTGTGCTTCCCCTTGCAGGTGTGTGGGGACAAGGATGCTGATGGCTTTTACAGGGGTGAATGTGCAGGAAGGGAGGGATACATCCCATGCAACATGGTCTCAGAAGTGCAGGTGGACAGTGATGAACTCAAGAAGCAGCTCCTGAAGCAAGGGTTCCTGTCTGCTGACACAGCCACGGAGAGCCAAGGTACTGGGTCTGTGTGTGCCCTGTCCTGAACTGTCAGCAGCTCAGTCGTGCTGTGGGGCCAGTGCAGCCCACCTGAACCATCCACAGGGCTGGCCTGGGATCTGCAGCCTGGCTTGGTGGCTGCACAAGCAGGGAGGTCTCTCTGGCTGAGGGAGGAAGGTGCTCCCAGCTCTCAGTTCATTCCTGACTCCACTGCAGCACTTGCAGCTGCTGGAGCTGCTCCTGCACTGAACTCAGTAGAGAGGGAGTGAGGCTGATCCTCGCTAGGGAGGGGGAGACAAAAAGGTCTGGAAGGCAGCTGAACGAGAGTTTTCACTCACTGAACCCATGGGGGTTGACCCTGCTCTTGGGTGAGGGAATCTGGGACTTGGGAATGGAGGAAGATGGGGGAGGAAAGGTGTGAGACAAGGCAGGCAGTCAGGAGTGTACAGGGAGCAGAGCAGGTCCTTGGGTTCATCTTTACTTGCTCCCTGGAGGATGTGGCTCAGTGCTTTGTGCACTGCAGAGACTTTCCTGTTTCTTCCCACTCATGTAGTGGGAGAGAGGAGAGGAACCATCCCTGGATGTGCAGCCAGCACAGCTCAGGCTCAGGGGCTGCCCCTGTGTCACCAGTGGAGTCCCAGTGCCTGTCCCTTACCCCTCCCATATCTCATCCTGCACCCTCTGTGTGCTCTGTGCTACCAGTGCCAATTGTTGGACCTGCTCCACTTGTTAAAACACGAGGAAATTCCTATTTTGGAATCCCTGTTTCCCTACCAGTTCTGCAGGGAAGAGCAGCACAAGTGTGGGTGGTGGCAGAGGTAAGCCCTGACTCTGCCTGGGCTGTTCCTCTGCCCCTTACAGGCACTGGGGATAAAAACCAACCAAGCATAAGGAGAAATGAAGCAGTCCAACTTGTTTCTGAGCAGGGAGATCCAGTATCCAGCCCCAGGAGGTCTTTAGATCTTTAAAGTCCCTTCCAATCCAAACCATTCTTTGATTCCAAAGGGCTGACATTGCCCAGCTCCAGAACGTGGGTCCCTGGAAGGTTGATCCTGAGGAGCACAGGGGTCAGAGGAGCTTGATGTTCTCACTATGTGATTTTTTTTTGGTAGGTGTGTCCTTCAGCCTCTCTCATGTGTAGGGAGAGGAGATTTGAGTAAGGTGTTTTTCACATCCATACTCTATTTTTCCTGTGTAGAAGAACCCAGAATCCAGTGTCCAGAGATGGCTGGATCCATATAGGGGCCTTTGTTCCCTCTGTGGATACACAAGGCTTTCTGTCCCTTGCCCTATTGGATACTCTTGGAAAAATCAAGGAACTCAATAGCTCTGAGACTTCATGAAACATGGAGAGTGTGAAAGTCTTCAGGAGGGGGGTGGTGGTTGTGGAAAATATGTACCTTGTGTGTGTGTGTGCAGGGAGTGACCACAGTTTCAGCACTGCTGAGGCCACACCTTGAATCCTGGGGTCAATTTTGGGCCCCTCATTGCAGGAAAGGCATTGAGGGGCTGGAGTGTGCAGGGAAGGGAACAGAGCTGGGAAAGGAGCAGCTGAGGGAGCTGGGGGGGCTCAGCCTGGAGAAAAGGAGGCTCAGGGGGACCTTCTGGCTCTGCAACTCCCTGACAGGAGGGGGGAGCCGAGGGGGGTGGTTGGAATTGATGATCTTAAAGGTCTTTTCCAACCTTAAAGATTCTCTGATCCCTTGGCAGCTGGGCTGGCTGTCCCTCTGCTGTTTTCCTGCTGCCATAAACCCCTCGTGACCCCTTGTCACAGCCTTGTAACTGAGGAAACACCCTGGAGTGCTGGTCTGGGCATTCCTTCTGCAGGTTCTTTGGGGATTTCATCCAGTACTGACCCTGCTCAGTGCAGAGGCTTTAGCCAGAGACCTCCCTAGATCCCTTCCCACCTCACCTGGCACTTTTGAGGTGTTAATGGAACAAGGTTTTATTTTGTCCTTGTAACGCTGCTTCTGAAAGTTAAATTGCAGCAAAGCCTGTCTGCTGTGGCCTGTGGAATGGCTGAAAGGCATGAGCACAGTGTGGATTTCTGTGTGTATTTGGGATGTGGATCGTGCCTCCCCCGAGTCCACATGCAAGGACTGGAGATTTGGGCCGTGCCCACAGAAATCACAGTGTCAGCTTCCCGGGGGAGGCACGTCCTGCCACTCTGTTCCCTGTTCACTCTTCAAAGTGCTTTTCACTTCCCATTATTCACTGTCTGTTTCTCTTGTCTATTTATTTGCCTTTTTTTTATTTTTTATTTTTTCTGGTATTTTGCTGAAGGAAATGGCACATTTTCTCCACCTCCACGCCGCCAAACCGTCCCTCCTCCAAAACCCAGACGCTCCAAGAAAGGTCTGTGTCAGCCACCACTTCCTCTTTGCTTTCTGCTCTAGGATTACAGTCTGCATTGAATTTTTACTACTTGCTTACAGGACCCCCCGATGTTTGTCTCTGTACGACTGCTAGGAAGTGGAAAGAGAGCCCATCCCTGTGCTGGTGTTAAGTTTTTAACAACAGTGATGTCTTTTATAGTTTTGGAGCTTGACCTCTGCTTCTTGTTACGTCCCTGAGTCCTGGTCCTGGTTACTGGCGTAGACTTTGAGTTGCATGACCAGTTTGCTTCTGTTGTTTGCTGCCTTGGTCTTTGTTCTTTTTTACTGTTGTTTGTCACTTGTGTCTCGTGGTCACTGTGGGAAGATGAGCTCTCACTGATGGGGCATTTCCTTCCTCCAGCAGGGCTGGATAAGCAGGAGAAGTTCAAGTCTCAGCCAGGTGAGAATTGCTCTTTTTTTCACCATGAGTAAGGAATGCACGATTGAAATACAGACTTCTTTTATGGTCAGGGGCCTGTGGTGCTGCTTGAGACTGTAAGAAAAGAAGAGTTTTAGTTCTTTTGATTTAGTAGTGGGTGCAGTGGCCTTTGACTAAGCAGGGAGTGTTTGCAGGGGGAGGGCACTCGTGGTTTTGCTGTGGAGGAGCAGGGAAAGCTCTCACTCATCCTTAGGATCCAAGGTCCCTTCAGAGGGTGCTCACTCTGCTTCATCTGGTGCATCATCTGTTGATGTCCAGAGAAGCCAAGGCAAACCCTCTGCCAGCCCATCCAGTGCTGACCTGAAACAGTTTAACTCCATGAGGGACTGGACAGTGAGTGTTTTCTGGAACTCCAGGCTTGGCTTTTGTAGGCTCAGAGCAGCTCTGTCAGTCATGGGCTGAGCAGGCAGGTGGGTGTGGAAGTGCAGTGTGTCCCCTGCACGATGAGATCCCTTTGTGCTGTTCCCCTGGCACTTGGAGGATAAATTTTGTAGCTCAACAGCAAATCACTGCATAGTGGGAGGAGAAATGTCCATTTGAGACACTGGAAGGAGCCTGCTGTGCTCTGTGTGTGTGTACACACATATATTTGTGTGAATAAATTGAAAGCATGATATAAAACATTCCTATATATTGGCAGAACACCAGGATGCTGGAATGGGGAGATGTCCCCATTTCTGTGCTTATGAGGTGATAGAGGAGATCAGAAAACTGCTTCACCAGACCTCTCTGAGGTCTCTCTCCATGCAGGTTCCCCCACTATTCTTTTTGCTCAGTTCACTACAAGAATGCTGAAGGAGTTGCTGTGATCTGGGATTTTGTCCTGGTACTTCCAGCTCAGGATATGATGGTTCATTTCTTGTCCTGCAGGGCAGAAACATGAAGACATTGAAGCAGAACTGCTGACTCCTTGCAGGATGGTGGCTGTCTTTGACTATAACCCCAAGGAGAGCTCTCCAAATGCAGATGTGGAGGTAACCACCAGCTGCTCACCCTTTTTAGAGGGTTCTTTTTCCTCTCCCTCTTTTCCTTCTATCCCAGAACACTTTGGTCCAACCAGAGTCTCAGGGAATCTGTGTTAGTGTCTCATGGCTTTGTGGCACGCTTGAGTGATTAAGGACTAAGCAGATCTGGGGCAGGAGGAATTCTTACCAACTGATGCAGGAAACACTCTGGGAAAAGGAAAAGCTGCTTAAGGGCTTGAAAGCGCTTCTGGTACTTGATGAGCATGACTTCTGTGTTAAATACCTGTGTGGGTATTTAAGCAGTATAGCAAGAAGATTGAACTCCAATTTAATGGATCAGTTTTCAGACTTCTTCTTTTTCAAGCAGTCCCTCCATGTAGAATCATAGAATCATGGAATAGGTTGGTTTGGAAGGGACCTTAAAGCTCATCCAGTCCCACCCCCTGCCATGGGCAGGGACACCTTCCACCAGCCCAGGTTGCTCCAAACCCTGTCCAACCTGGCCTTGGACACTTCAGGGATGGAAAGGAATAGAATTTAAACAGGAAGGGATATAATCCAAACAGCATTTTTGTGGATAAGCCTGTTCCAGGTGGAAAGGTGGCAGTGCAGAATCCTTCCTTCAAAAAGAAGATCAGCACATGCTCTGTTCTTTGTTCCCCCTTATCTCTGTTAGTCCACTCTGAGCAAACAGGAACGTGGGGTTTGGAGTCAGATCCTTTCCATGCATCCAGAAAGGAGTGTCTGGCCAAGACATGGCACAGCTTAGGGAATGCTGGGCCTCCCAAGCTGGGTGTGTCGTGAGCTGAACATCCTGCAGCTGAGGACAGTGTGTTTTAGGGAAGGTGGAATACCTTGGGGGACACAGTGAGAGCTTTTATCCAGGCAAAGAACACTTTGAGCCCTTGTCAGCAAAAAGGGGACTGTACCTTTTGCAGTGATTTGGTCTTCCTAGAACCTTCCTTACAGACAAGAGCTCAAATTCTTGGAACAAGCTGGTGCAGTTCTGTTGGAGATCCTCCCTCCAATATTCAGTCACTTGTTGTGCAGGAAGGGAGCAGCTGCTGCTTGTGAACTTGCAGCAGCCTCCTCCTAGGATCAGCTCTGTCATTCTGTGAGTTAAGCTCCCTGCAAGTGTCTCTCTGGGGCAAAGCAGTTCTCAGGCAGCAGGAGGAACCTGCAGCCTCCAGAGAGAACGTGAGGACCAGGGATATGATAAGGGAACATATTGGAAGTAGGTGCCTTCCAGCTGACACTTGGGAAGTGCCAAAGTGTCTTGAGTGGGACACAACCTGTTTGGAGCCTCCAGTGGGCAGACTGTCCCATTAGAAGAGGCTGCTGGCACCTTTGTCTTTGGCCCTGTGCCCCCCAGAGCGTGTGCTGGGGTGTCTGACAGGGCAGAGGGTGTGACAGTGTGTGTTGTGGCGTGGGCAGGTTCTCTTTCCAGGTCACATCTCCCTGTTTGTGTGGATTCCTGCCAGTGACTAATCCCTGAGCACTGCACACAGACAGGCTCCTCCAAGGGAGCAGGGTTTGTAATTACATGGAAAGAAATGAAAGATATTTCTGTGTTTGCTCAGCTTATCCTCAACGCACCTTTCCAGAGCAGGTGGTAGATCCTATTTTGAAGCTTTATTAAAACTGGTTTAAGAAGCAGGCTTGGCTCTTTGTCTTTAATTTATGAAATGCTTCCTTAGCAGTGAATTCCACAGGTATCCAGTGGCTCTTCTGAATCCTGGTCCAGCAAGACTAAACCCAGTGGGCTCCCTCTGTGAGGGTGACTGTGCAAGAAGCCCAGGGGATCCTGAGTTCTTGAAAGGAAATCCCAGGCAGAGCCTCTCCTGTGACCTCTGTTCTCTCCCTCTTTGCAGGCTGAACTGACTTTCAGTGCTGGGGACATTATCACTGTGTTTGGCTCCATGGATGATGATGGATTCTATTATGTAAGTGCAGGGGTTGGGAAGGTCCTGTGGCTGCACTGGAAGTTGTTGGAGTCTGTGGAGCAGCAGGAAAGCAAAAATCAGGGAACAAAGGATTCTGATTTTGGAAAAAAAAAAACAACCCCAACTTAATTTAGTGCAGGGCAGTTTGTTTCTGGCAATCCACGTTCCTGCTGTAAACCCAATATCATGGAATGGTTTGGGCTGGAAGGAACCTTAAAACACAACTCATTCCACCCCCTGCCATGGGCAGGGACACCTTCCACCAGCCCAGGTTGTTCCAAGCCCTGTCCAGCCTGGCCTTGGACACTTCCAGGGCTGGGGCAGCCACAGCTTCTCTGGGCAACCTGTGCCAGGGCCTCCCCACTCTTCCTGGGAAGGATTTCTTCCTATTATCTAACCTTTACTCTCTCCTGTGGTTTTGGGCTCTGAATTGTTCCACAGCTAAGGAGGGTGGGAGCTGTGGGATTTGCTGAGGATCCTTCCAACATGGGGGGGTTCTGGGCTTCTCTCAGGCCACTTCCCAGCCTTTTCTGCACCTCAAGTTACTATTTCTCCATCAGCCAGGAAACCTGATGTGAGAACTGAATGTTCATCTTGCAGGGAGAGCTGAACCAACAGAGGGGGCTCGTCCCATCCAACTTCTTGGAAGCTGCTCCTTTGGATGGAGACCTGGGGGAGGAATTTCACTCAAAAGATAAAGAAGCTTCTCCACTGAGTGCTGAGAGCCAGGTAAGGTGTGTGACTGCATGGACAGACACCCAGGCTGGGATGTGGCTGGAATTGGGCCTTGCACAGCATGCAGGATGGATGGAATCACTGGACTTGCTGCATGAGCCCAGTTCATCCCATGGGAGACACTCAGGGGTTCAGAGGGAGTGCTGGGAGCTCTTCCCAAAGACTTGTAGTGCAGAAGGAGGCACAAAGGAGTAAAACCTGCTGGGGTCTCAGTGTCACTGTGGTCAGGTGGGCAAAGAGCATCCCACATCCCACCAGCAAATTGTTTGGGTCCACAGAGGGATCAGTGGTGAAATCCTGCTGCAGGCAAAGCACTTCAGCAGCTCCCCAGACACAGGGAGTTCCTCAGTTATGCTCATATCCATGCCAGACAGTTCTGGGATTAGTGACACCCAACCACCAATGCTCTTCCACCCACCCTGAGTCAGATATATCCTAATCCAGGCCGAGGTGCTCCTGGATAAATCCAAAACACACTGAGGAGTTTCCCAAATGGATCTGTGGGATGGATCCTGGAGCTTTGAAAGCATCCCACCAATGCAGGGAATTCAGAGGTTAAGCCAACCCCTTGCATTATGTTGCTGATGTTCCTGGAACAAATGCTCAGGTAGGAAATTCGGGTCATCCCCCAGGCTCAGTGAGTCCTCAGGGGGTGAGGCCAAAAGCAGCTCCCTGGTCATTCCAGGACCTTGTGTCACTCCAGGGTGGGAGGCAGGGAGAGACCCAGCTCAGTCCCAGCTCCCCTGTGCTCAACCTTCAGTCGTCCCTGGGAGGTTGTTGGCTCCATGTGCTGGTCCCAGCCTCACAGCAGTGTTGGAGCAGCCCCAGGCTGGCTCAGAGCCAGTCCTTAGGGAATGTGTGGCCCTGCATCCAGCTCTGTTGAACGTTCCACTGGTGCCACCCCAGCTTCCCTGCTCTCTGCAGAATTCCTTGGCTTATTTCTCATGCTCAGCTCTTCTCTGTATCCACCTCCCCTTTCTGTCTTCAAGTGCTGCTTCATCTCCCTTAGGCTCCACCTCAGCCCCATCCCTTGATGCCTTCTCACACAGAGCAGGCCTGGCTCAGAGATCAGATTTGTGGGCAGCTTTCTGGATCATCTTCTGAGCTCAGCAGCTGTCTGGGAGCCCTGTGCTTCTCTGTTTAGGAACCTGGTCCCTGCTGGAGAATCACAGGTTAATCAGCTGTTACTGCCAGGGTTTAAGAGCCCTGAGGTGACACCAGTCTGAATTTCTGGGGTTCCTTCTTCAGCTTCCCTCTCAAAATGATTTGCTCTTCCCAAATTAACTCATCTGTTGGAATAGAGGGTGCCAAACGAGACCTGACCCAGTAAAACTAAACCAGGTGGAACTCTCAGTGTATCTTATTGCAGATCTTACCCTTCCCTCCAGCAGCACCAGGGCCTGTTTCAGGTGCTGGGGGTCGTTATTCCAGCCCCAGCCTGGGTTCTCCTGCAAACCAGGGGGAATTCAGGTAATTTTTCTGCCACTTGAAGGTGTGAAGGATTTGTAAAGCCCAAACCACTTTCCTCTCTGCTCTCCACTCCTGCTGGGCTCAGCAGTGGGTGACTGATCCCCTGGACACAGCAGGCCCAGATATCCCTGTGTGCAGAAGGCTGGAAGCTTTTTTTCCCGTGTTTCATGATTTTTTTTTTTTTTTACACTTTGAAACGTGTGAAAACAACCCACATAAAATAGCCACATTTCAGCCCTCAGACCTTCCCATTTGTCTCCAATCCTCTGTGCCAGAGATCCATTGGAGCTTCCCCTTGCACTGGCTCTGATTTGAGGTCTGCAGAGCAGGAACCTGCTGCCTTAGTTCAGGATGGATTTGGTACTTCTGGTATTCACCTGATCCATGAACTGCTGTTCTCTGTAGTCTGAAGGCTTGGAAAATTCAGGTGGTGATGGTTAAACCAATTTTATTTCAGTGGGAATCAACTTGAGCTCTCTAGACATGACTGTGCTTTGGCTGCTTGTGTGTTGTGCCAACCTGACTCCTGTCCTGCTTCATCCCTGCTTCACCTGGATCCCTGTCCTGAGGAATTCTGGCTTAGCACTCTTAGCACTCCTCCTGCTTGTGCCCTGCAATCCAGATCTGCCTGAACAGCTTCCCCCATGAAGGGCACCTTTTCCCCCTTTCAAAAGTGGTACATTTACCCTGCTCAGAACCAAACTTGTGTTTATGAACTGCATTTAAGTGTGTTTAGTGATAACTGAGGGGGCAGAATCTCAGCCCACAGAGGTTTGGGCTCAGTCACAGCAATCCCAGCATCCCAACCTGTGGGCAGAACACCTGATGGGGAAGGCAGAAGGAACAAATACCTCCTCCTGTAACCCAAACATATTCCATATCCATCCCTGAGCTGGAGTGAACTCTCACAGTGATACAGCCATGCCTGGGGCTTTCCAAACTCCAGGGGCATATTAACTCCCCAGAGTTAAGGAGCTTGCTTGTTCAATCTGCTGTTGGCAGAACAGGCTCCCAGCAAATTCCCAATCCCAGCTTGAGCCCTGGCACTCAGGGGGCATGTTGTGTGCACCCTGGCACAGCTTTGAAATCAGTTAAAGCTCGGTCAGAAGCTCCTCCAGCATGATCATGTGAGTGATTTTTTTTATTATAAAATCACTTGTAACTTCTTGGATTTGTTGTTTCCCCCTGTCTGTCACTCCCCTTCTCCCTGCTGCCCTTCCAAAGGCCTGAGAATAAGGACAGTTTATTTCCAAATTGATACTTGGGGAAGGTGGATCATTCTGAATGATTTCTGACTCAAGCTTAAAATGCTGGCAGCTGAAAAGGTGGAGCAATTTAACTTTTGAACTGACAACATTTGGGGATTAGAATGAACAACAAAAAACAACAAAAGAGCAAAAAGAGGAGGATCCAAGAAGTTCTGGTCACAACCAGGGCCCTGAAACACTCGTGGGCACCAGCTCAGAGCAGTTGCTTTAATGCTGTGGCTGTCAAAGGATTATTTTTGCATCAGTAACTTGCAGTTATTGCAGTTGATTGTAAAGCACCTTCAGAAAGTGTTTGATTCTAATTGATTTCATGTATTTATTTCTGCCTGTGTTACGCACCCGGGACGGTTCTTTTCTTCAGAGAATGAGGAAGAGAAGAGTCCAGTGATAGATATGAATGATACATAGAGAGAGCAACCATGTAAGTGTGTGTGTGAGAAGACCTTCAACCTCCCCCCAGCACTTCACAGGGTCCTGCCCCTGCAGTTGGCTCCTTTTCTCGCTTGTAGTTTGACAGGGCTGGTTTGGGGCTGGTCCCCCTCCAGACCTTTCCCTGCCAGATGGGTTCTGTGTCAGAGACAAGCCGTGATCTGTTCAGCACCTTGTTTGGAACAATTATCAGGTGGTTTTGGGGACCAGGATATTCAGGTTTGGGGAAAGACCTGCTTTTTAATTCAGCCTGGCCCTTCTACCGCTGTCCACATCGACTCTGTTTGGCCTCTGCAAGCTCCTGCTCAGGCCGAGCACACTCACCCTTGACTTTTTGCCTTCTTGGTTTCACTCCTTCCTGACAGCAGTCCTGAAACCTCCATGCACACCCTCAGTTGAAGAAAATACTAACATTTAGTCCCCAAAACCAACCTTGTGTGGATAATTGTTCTGCCAACACTTAAACAACTTTGGGGCTGGGTGGGTGAGACCCCTGGTTTCGGGGGGTAGTGGGAGCAGATCTTGTGTTTTTCTTTCCTGTTCTTTTCTGTTGTTTTCTAGAAACTGTACAAGTCAGTAATACCTGAGAGAGCACTGAAACCACCCCCTGAAAACTGACATCACTCTTCTGTTTATCATCTCTAATAACTTGCATGAGGATCTTGCCAGACCAGTTTTTTTCCTTTATTTTTTTCTCTTGGAGAAGAACCCCCCAATTTTAGTATCATTTGTTTCTTAGCAGGTGATTTCTGTGAACTGGTTCTGTTGCTTTTCT
The DNA here is from genome assembly GCF_022539395.1 of Myiozetetes cayanensis. NCBI lineage: Eukaryota > Metazoa > Chordata > Aves > Passeriformes > Tyrannidae > Myiozetetes > Myiozetetes cayanensis. The sequence goes on along the minus strand of NW_026087522.1, from coordinate 4,073,013 downwards.
GCCACGTAGAGACCACTGCAGGTGGCTGTGTGGGGAGAGAGTGTCTCAGGTGTGGAACTGCCTGGGCATCCTGTTCCACAGCTGGGAGTCAGCAGGATGGGACTCCAGCCACACAGGCAGGACACTGCCTTGGAGCTGTTTGATATTTGATAATGATGTTGATGCTGCAGTGTCCTTGTTACAGTAAATAATGGTGACTGTGAGTTGCCTCTCAGTTTGCACAGGGCCTTTCATCCACAACTCTACAGGAGAGATTGTCTGTTGGGCCACCAGATCTGCCCTGAAAAGTGTTCCACCTTTGCCAGGGAAGCGGTTTCCTGTGGTGCATGGGCAGGGCCTCCCCTGCTCTGGCTGCTCAGGGGCGACTGATCCCCTGGATGCAGCAGTTTGGCCCAGATATCCCTGCCTGCTGAAGGCTGGAAGCTCTTTTCCTGTGTTTCATGACACTTTTTAAAACAGAAATGCCTTTTAAGCGTGTTAAAACAACCCATATAAAATAGCCACGTTTCAGCCTTGCCTTCCCTTCTGACCTTCCCGTTTATCCCCAATCCTCTGTGCCAGAGATCCAACAAAGCTTCCCTTGCACTGGCTCTGAATTTCAATCTGCAGAGCAGGAACCTGTTGCCTTAGGTCTTGCACAGCCCTTGTTCTTAGGGAGTTTGATTTTGGCAATGTCCTGCCTTCTGTCCCTGGAGCCCACCAGGCTCCCTGGCCCAGGGATCCATGGATGCATCAGTGCCTGTCTCCATCCGCGCTCTCGGGAGCTGCTTTGCTTACTCAGCTGGGGAGCAGCATCAGGTCTTGAGTGGGGCTTTTCTGCTCTCCTGTTCTTAGCCCAAAGTTCAGGAATTCCAGAATGTCAGAGCTCAGGCAGGGCCTGGGCCGTGGGTACAATCATTTCAATCCACTGCAAACATCCTAACTGGACCTGCACCTTCCCAGAGGACACTGGTGGGGAGAAGGCTCAAGTCAGAGCCTATGTTGGTGTGACATCCTTCAGCAGCTTTAACTTCTGCTTTTTTCTTTGTTTTCTCTTTCCCCCCACCCCAGCTAAACCCAGATGGATGTGTTGATCAGAGTGACTCCTCACCAACTCCTCCTTCTCCACCACCTTCCTGCCTTGTCCCGTGTCCAGAGCAGGCGTCGCTGCCCCTCCTCGCCCGCAGCGACAGCCCTGGGCAGAGTAAAAAGAAGAGAAGCTTCTTCTTCAAAGGGAAAAACCTCTTCAAAAAACTTGGGTCCAATAAGAAAAACTAACACGGGGGTTATTCTGCACAGAGACTGAGAGTTCAGGAGAAACCCCCTGCAATAAGCTGATTATTTTCCTAGGGGAGAAGCGTGACTTGAGGAAATTGTGGAGTGGGTGTGGGAGCTGTGCCTGCTGAGAGCCCCCCCTGGGGTGGGGCAGTGGCTCTGGGGGTGTGAGGGCTGAGCTCTGGGGGTGCAGCTCCCTCCATGCACTGGTTCCCTGTAAATATTTTCATTTCAAGGTTCTATTCTGGCTGTAACTTAGCTAACTGGCTTTTCCCAGCAAAGCCCCTTAGGAAGAGACCCCTTGTACTCCACCCCCTGGTATTTCTCTGCTCCAAAGGAGCTCGTGGCAACTCCTTCACTTCCCGCCAAGAAAAGTTGCACTTTTCTGTCCCCTGACTCTCCCCTTTGCTGTCTCTGGGCTGACGAGTGAGTTCTGATTTGTACTGTAACCTGTAAATACGCAGCTGTGCCTAGAGCATCCCACACTGCCTCAGTCAGGATCCAGCACCAGGATATTCCCGGGGAGGAAAGAGCAGAGTGGGAGTCGGGATTTCAGCCTGTGGGTTCTTGGGCTGCTGGGAAGCTGCTCCCGCCTGGTGCACCTTGACCACGGCCTGGCTGGGGCCTCCGCCTTATGATTTATTTATTTATTTATTTATCTGTTTATTTATGGGTTTCTTGAGGTCATTATTTATTTCTCTATTTATTTATTTATTTGTTTGTTTATTTCTTTCTTTCCCTTCCCGCGGTTCCCTTGGGCTGTTTCCTGGGCTGCTCCTGAGCCCGGAGCATTGGGAGAGCGGGGCTGGGGGAGGGATGGAGAGAGTTTGCAGCTGTTTTCCTGGGAGATGATGTGCTCCTGGAGCTCAGACACATCCCTTTCCAAGCCACAGAGGGTTTTGTACCACATGGTTCCTGCCCTTTCCCATGTTTCCTCCGTTGCATGTTCCAGTTCCTTGTTTTTGGAAGGTGAGGTCCGTGGGTGGTGCCAGCACAGTGTCCACAAGCAGTGGTGGTACAGTTTGTTTTTATTTAATATCAAATTTTATTATAATAAAGTCTATTTTCACAGAAATACATTTTCCTTAAAAAAGCCAAGGATTCTGTGGTGCTTCTTCGGGGGGATTTGGGGAGGGCAGAGGAGGAAATGATCCCAGTCATGGTATGTTCTGCACCTTCTGTGTCACCTTCTCAGGGGGACAGACCCGTGTGTGGTGCCCCTGGGTGGGAAGGGCACAGGGCTGAGGTGGAGGAGGCCCCAGAGATGCTCCCAGTGACTGCCCTGTCCAGCCAGCAGGACCTGTCCAAGCACTGCCAGCAACTGCTCAGAGATGGTTGCAAGGAGAAGAAAAAGGTGGGTTTGCCCTCTCCACCAGCTGGAACAGCTTCAATTACACATCATTGGCTAAAAGAGGGAAACCCAAGGAAATCCCAAAAGCTCTGAGGTCAGACCACAGCTCTTGGCTCTGTACCTTGTTCCTGCAGCTCACTGGGTGGTTGATGCCTCGTGGTCACACCAGTGGAAAGGTGGACACTTGGGACTGGGCTCTGTGGGGGCTCTGCAAAGGCCACTGGTGCCCAAACATTGGGGCAGTGGAGTGCCCTTGCACCTTGAGCCTCTGGGAATCCAGCCAAGCTGGCAAAAGTCCCTCTGAGCTTTGGTGGGGATTCTCCAGGATTCCCATGGCAGGAGGGACTCTTTAGGAAGCTGCTGCTCCTTTGCTGGACAAGGATGTGGATGTTGCAGTGAGACACCAGGGCCTGGGGTGGATGGGAGTCAGGGAAGGACAGACCAAAGGCTGTGGAGTGATGAAGCTGCTGCAGCTCTGAGGGAGTTCCCAAGGCAGAATTCAGTGATGAAACTCCTCAGTGACCCAGTTCTTTATCTGCACTTGCCCTCCCCCTGGGGAAGTGGGTTGCCTCTCTAACTGAATTTACCAGCTGGAGTTTCCTGAGTGAGTTGTTGGAGGTCTTTTGAAAGAAACTGTCGTTGCTTTTATCAGTTCATCAGGGCATGAACTGAAGAACAGGAGCTTTAGGAAGAGAAGAAGCAACTGGAAGGTTTTGGGGTCTGCCCAGAGTTGGGTCCATGTCTGAAGGTGGTGCCTGCCTGGCTCCCTCTCTCTCAGTGCTTCCATCCTCCCTCCTCAGCTGAGCTGTGACCAGGCATGTGTTGTCTCTCTGCCTCCAGGAAAATGCAGCTGTGACAGACACAGACCCATCCTTTAGCAAAGTCTCCCTAATTCTGCTGGTTCCCCAACCCCAGGCAAGGCTGCACAGCAAAGCTCACAGAAGTCTCCTTGAGAAAGGTGTAAGACCTTCAGGCTGTTGTAGCTAAACACAAAAGGCAAAAAAGGAAACAAAACAGAAAAAGGTAAAATGCAAATACAATTCAGGTGTTTTGCTTTGCATCCTCTGCTTTTAATCCCTGTGCCCAGGGGTGGATGGCACCTCCTGTTTCCATACTCCAGAGGAGCAGCACCTGATCTCTCCTCTGAGCACAAGGTGAGGAGCACAAGGGTCTGGTGCTTGTGTGGGTGCTCAGCTTCTGCTCAGCCAGAGCCACGGCCTTTCCCATACACCGTGATCTGGGAGCAGGACCATGGTCTCCAGGGAAAGTGAACATTCAGGAGACAAAGCATCTCCCAAACCTCCCACTGTCATGGTTTGTGAAGCAGTTTGAGGGCAGTGTTTTTGGAGAGCAGTTGGGAGTGGTGTTTCTCGGGGGGGATCCATGGAGCCCCAGCAGGTGTCCCGGTGCCACCGGGCTGTGGGTGCTGTCACACACTGGAGGGAAGGGATGGGGCATCCAGAGGGGCCTGGACAGGCTGGAGAGATGGGGCTGTGCAAAGCTCGGGGAGCCCAAGCACAATGTGGTTCACCTGGGTCAGGGCAGTGCCAGGTGTAAATCCAGGCTGGGTGAGAAGGGAGGGAGAGCAGCCCCGGGAGAAGGGCTGGGGGTGCTGGTGGATGAAAAGCTCTACATGACCCAGCCCAGAAACCCCCCATGCCTTGGGGGGTTGTGATGCCACAGACCCTCCTGCAGAGCTGCCTCCAGCCCTGGGAACAACAGCACAAGGACATGGAGCTGTTGGAGCCACAGAGATGCTCCCAGGGCTGGAGCCCCTCTGCTCTGGAGCCAGGCTGGGAGAGCTGGGGGGGTTCACCTGGAGAAGAGGAGGCTCCAAGGAGACCTGAGAGCCCCTTCCAGAGCCTAAAGAGGCTCAAGGAGAATTGGAGAGGAACTTGGGACGAGGGATGGAGGGACAGGACAAGGGGGAATGGGAATGGCTTCAAAGTGACAGAGGGCAGGTTTAGAGGGAATATTGGGAAGAAATCCTTCCCTGTGAGGGTGGGCAGGCCCTGGCTCAGGTTGCCCAGAGAAGCTGTGGCTGCCCCATCCCTGGAAGTGTCCAAGGCCAGGTTGGAGCAACCTGGGCTAGTGGAAGGTGTCCCTGCCCATGGCAGGGGGTGGGACTGGATGAGCTTTAAGGTCCCTTCGAACCCAAACCACTCCATGATTCTCTGAATTACATCCCTCACTGTGACACTCAGTTATCAGCTCTGATATCACCAACTGCCTCAGGAGCCTTTGAAAAATCCTCCTCTAAGTGGTGGTGACGCTGCAGGGGAAGGACTGAGGTGGTGGCTTTGAAACCCTCTGGCTCTGCCCCTTTGCACAAGAGCTGTGGTCACTGTTGTGCAAACTGCTGGTGCGGTGCTGGTGCTGTGCTGATGCTGTGCTGGTGCTGTGCTGGTGCTGTGCTGGTGCTGGTGCTGTGCTGGTGATGGTGCCGGTGCTGGTGCTGTGCTGGTGATGGTGCTGGTGCTGTGCTGGTGCTGGTGCTGTGCTGGTGCTGGTGCTGTGCTGGTGATGGTGCTGGTGCTGTGCTGGTGCTGGTGCTGTGCTGGTGCTGATGCTGTGTTGGTGATGGTGCTGGTGCTGTGATGGTGCTGTGCTGGTGATGGTGCTGATGCTGTGCTGGTGCTGGGGCTGGTGCTGGTGCTGTGCTGATGCTGTGCCGGTGCTGTGCCACTGTTGGCAGCTCAGGAGCTCCTCTGCTCCTGTCTCAAACACAGACAGGGGCGGGGTGTGGGCACCTCCTGACTCTCTGGTCACAGCAGGGTCACCCTGAAGGCCAGGGGAGGTTGCTGAGGGTCTTACTCAAGTGAGCTCCATCTGCAAGGATGCAGATCCCACCTCTATGCCAGGCCCCATCCCAGCACTGCACCACCCTCATGGGGGGGTTTCTTGGGAATTTTCTTGGCAGCACCATGTGCCATTGGTTCTTATCCCATCCCTGTGCACCCTGAGCAGCCCCTGGCTCTGCCTGCAGCCCTCCCATGAGACAGCCAAGGCCAATGGTGAGGCTCCCAGAGCCTTCTCCATCCAGGCTGACCAAACCCAGCTTTCTCCTGTGTCCTGGGCTCCAGGTGGGTTCCCTCCAGTTTGTCAAAACCAGTTTTAGATTGTAGGTCTGCAAACAGGACCAGCCTCGCCACGAGATTTGCTGTTTGCTTGGCTGACTTTCTCTGAAACACTGAAGGAGCAGGACCAGTGGCAGTGCAAGGCTGCACCTGCAAGGAGCCCAGATTTGGGGACAGGGATGGTGGGGCTGGGAATGGTTGAGTCCAGTTTAGGGGACAGGGATGTTGATACCCAGTTTGGGGGATAAGGATGGTGGAACCCAGCTTTGGGAACAGGGATGGTGAAGCCACCTTTGGGATGCAGATGGTGGAGCCCAAATTTGGGGACAGGGATGGTGGAGCCCGGATTTGGGGGTGAATTTGTCCATTTGCACTCGGACAGGGAGAGGGGCTTCGGCCACAGGGAGAGGAGATGCTTTGCCAGGTGACTTCCCAGCGCAGCAGCAGTTTGGGAAAAGGTGAGACCCTGCTCCAGACCAGCAGCTGGAGGTTGGTGGCACCTGTTCAAAACATCACCCAGGGGCCTCCTCCTGCTGCAGGGAAGTGCACAAGGAACAGCATCCACGGATCCCTCCAGATCACAATGGACACAGAGCAGGAGGTGAGATGGGGAGTGCTGGGCAGCACCCTTGGGATCTGGGAAAAAAAGGAAGGATGAAGAGCACCAGTAGGTAAGGAATCTTATCCCTGTAAGGGGATGCCGTGGGTGCTGGGGTGGGTGCTGGGATGGGTGCTGATGTAATAGAAGGGTTAACTTTGTTTATAAAACCTTATGTGTATGAGGGAGTCAGAAACTTTTTGTCGTAATTAAACAAGAGGAGTTTCACAGACAGCTTGCTAATCAAGCGTCAATAAACAACTGATAAGAACTGCACCTTTTCATCTCTGACAAATACCAGACGACCACTTACCCAGCCACCGAACTCAAGCCACAAACAAATTTACATCCGAAAAGCCAATGCCAGACACCACTTAACATGTACTTAAGAACCACCAACGTGTATAAAAAGAGACCCTGACTTCATTTCGCTGTGTGCCTCGGCAGGGCACTGCCCTCCAGGCCACCCAGCGCTGTTTTGCTTTATTATCGCTTGCTTGATAAACTTATCTATGTTTAATTGGAATTGAGTTGTCTAAATTCTTATACTAACTTATACTAACTTATAACACTGAGCTGTCTCGGCCTCACACACTGAGGAGGGGAGGTTCCCAAAGGCAGGGTCAACCCCTGCAGATAACGCCGGGCAGATAAAAGCCTGGCACACGGAGAAGGAGGGGGAGGACGTGGCACATCGCAGGGCTGAGAGCCTGCCCGGGGCACACGAGCTCCTCTGGTCGGCCAGGACTCGTTTCTGTGCCCTGGGGTGGAAGGGTCCAGCTGAGGTTTGTGATTCCCGCTTGGCTGGGTAGGTGGCTCAGGGCTGGCTCCGCAGGGATAGGGCTTGAGCTGGGAGTTTTAGGGTGGATTCTGGGCTACTTTTGAGGATCAAGCCGTGAGCGGCCGTGGGCTCCTTCTGTAGCGCAAAAACATCCCAAATTTTCTGCGTGTGGAGGACCTGGCTGCTCCCTCTTTTCTCCTCCAGCTCTTCCAGCCCCCTGCACTCCCCGTGCTGCTGCCCAGCTCCCTGCCAAGCTGCACTGGCAGAGTGTTCTGCTCCCTTTTTGTTGCCCCCAATTCCCAAGCAGTGATGGGAATCCCCAGGACAGCAGGCAGCTCCTTTTTCCCTGCTTGGGAGGTCCTTTTAGTGCCACATGGGGACCTGAGGTCCCCATGTGGCACTAAAAGGACCTCCCAGGCAGGCACAATCCCCTCAATCCCTTGCACTGGGAAGGGGATGCCCCATGGCATCCTCAGTGTGGGCATGGAAATTCCCATCCACAGGCTCTTCTTCACTTGCATTTCTTTGCAGGGATGAAGGCAGGAACCTCCCCGGGCTTGCTGGTGATCCTCAGCCTCCTCCAGGCACCTGCATCCTCTTCCCATGGTACAGTCCCTCCCTCAGGCTTTGCAGATCAGGGGGATTTCTGAGCAGGGAAGATAAAAGTTCAGCCTGGAAGAGCCTGAATTGCTCTGTTGTGGCAGCAGAGCCCTGATGAGGTGTCAGAAGGAGCACAGTTTGTCCCCTCCTGTGGCAGCAATCCCGGGTTTTTTTACCAGTTCATGGCCTACCTGGTTTCTTAAATCAGGTTAAAGGAGCTCAGTTCTCAGGAATGAGGGTCTCCCTCCTTGACCCCTGAGCTTCCAGGGCCTGTGGAATTTGGGGATGGGGCTGTCAGTTCTCTCCTCCAGTCCTGGATCACTGCTCTAAAACATCTAGAGAACCCCACCTGTTAATTTACAGTGTCAAGGCACGTGCCTGGGCCTTTCATTTGTCTCAAATGGTGGCTCAGGCAATCATTTTTCTCATCAGCATCACCCAAGAGATAAACTCTGGGTTGTTCAGGGGAAGATATTTTAAAATTTCTGGGGAGTTTTTGGAGATATTTACCCCCTCTCTGTGTGATTTTCTGATGTTTTCTTTCTCCCTGGAAGATGTAGGAAAGTGCTGTCCCTCAGAGAAGCCCACCAGGGCCTGTCCCCTCTCTTTCTGTGCCCCACAGCCAAGCAGATGATGGGGATGAAACTCATTTTTGGGAACACCCCCCCCACCAGGCAGGAAGGGGAGCAGTGAGGGTGTCAGGAGTTTGCATGGAGAAAGCCATGGGGAAATTGGGTTGTTTATAGAATCACAGAATTGTGGAGTGGTTTGGGTTGGGAAGGATGTTAAAGCTCATCTCATCCCACCACGGGCAGGGACACCTTCCACTGGCCCAGGTTGCTCCAAGCCCCATCCAACCTGGCCTTGGACACCTCCAGAGGTGGGAAACAGCAGGAGGGATGGTGCCTGCATCTCTCACCGTGGCTGTTTGAAGCCTCCACTGCTGGAGACACCTCTTCATGCCCAGGAGCAGCTGTCAGACCCCCCTGAGGAATTTATTTCCATCCGGAGGTCTCGGGAGGGAGCAGCACCTGCCTCCAGCCCTGCTGTGCCCATCCCCGGGTGCTGGAGACACGAGCACAGGGGTCCTGAACGCACCCTCAACTCTGCCCTTCCCTGTGCCCCCCCAGATGTGCTGGAGGAGCTGTCAGACACGTCCCTCCTGAGCAGCGTGGCCGAGGCCAAGCACCTGGTGGACGCCGCCTACAAGCGCACGCGGGACCGGTGAGATTTGGGGCTGTGACCCCTCTGTGACCTCTCTGTGACCCCTGTGTGACCCCTGCACTGCTCCTCCACCCGCTCCTCCTCCTCCCTGAGCACCCTGAGGAGCTGTGGAGCACAGAGGGCTGTGAGCCAGGGTTTGCCTGCTCAGCCTGGTGTCCCTGAGGCTGTCGGGGGCACCAAGAGCTGCGACCTCCCCCTGCAGGCTGTTCCTGCCAGCTGGGTGTGCACAGAATCACAGAATGGTTTGGCTTGAAGGGACTTTGAGATCTTGTTCAAACCCCCACCTTCCACCAGCCCAGGTTGTGCCAACCTGGCCTTGGATACTTCCAGGGATCCAGGGGCAGCCACAGCTTCTCTGGGTAACCTGTGCCAGGGCCTGCCCACCCTCACAGCATCACCTGATGCTGTGCTGGGCTCTGAGGTGGTGCCAGGTGTTGATTTCAAGTGGTTCCCTCCGTGGACACAGCAAAAGGCTGCAGTGAGGACACTTTGTGGGACTCCCAGCCGTGGATTGGGAGTGTCCAGTTTCCCACCAGCCCGTAGCTGTCCTCCTGCTGCAGCCACACTCTGAAACCCATTGCTGGCTTGGGGACCCCTCCAGCTGACAGGAGGTTCCAGCAGCTTTAAGACAGGGTGACCTGGAGACTTTTGGGACCTTGGGGTGGAGACACCTGTAGGTATTGATTGGTCTGGATAACAACCAAGCGAGCTTTGGGTGCCTCAAGGATGCAAAGACCTAAAATTTGCCTTCTGGCAGGTGGAGTTGGGCAAATTAAGAGGTTCTCTTCCTGCAGCTCCCTCTGCTGCTCTGTCAGGGGTGGTGGGAGCAGCCCTGGCCTCTCCCAGTGACTTTGCCTTTCCAGATCAGAGCAGGGTCCCATCAGGAGAGCTCAGATGTGGAACCTGCAGCACTCCCGGCCTTGCCCCAGGTCAGGTTCTGTTTTCTTCTCCCTTGCAGCATCAAGCAGCACCTGCAGAATGACGCCCTGACCCCAGCAGAGCTCCTGAGGTACTTCAAGCAGCCCGTGGAGGGGACCCGGGCGGCCGTGAGGGCGGCAGATTATGTGCAGACCACCCTGAGCCTCCTCAAGGACAAGCTGAGATGGGCTGTGAGGGGGGACTTCAACGTCACAGGTGGGGATCTCCCTGTGCTGGGAGGGAGGCAGAGGAGGAGGACACAGGGCTCAGTCACTGGGGCTTTGTGGGGCCTGGGAGGAGGGAAGGAAAGCAGATTGTGATGGGCCACGACTCAAACCTCTGCCACGTGGCTGCAGAGAGGCAAAGCTGAGTTATTTTTCTCTGCTCTCTTTCTATTAAAAACAAAATATATATATATATATATTTGGAGGTTTATCAGTTAATGGAAGTGTTTTGGGCACGTTCCTGATTCTTTCTGCAGTATAAAGGTTCATGGACCAGTGGGTCAAGGCTTGAAGGGCTTTGGCAGATATTATTCTTCTGCCTGAGCTGGGAATGAGCAAACCCAGAGATGTGACTCAAAGTAGATCAACCCCAAGAAAGGCAGCTTTTCTGCCAGACTTCAGCCAGCACCAAAGTCACTGCCAGACTGTGCTGCACCAGGGACAGGACGCTGGAGAAGGCCCAAATGGAGAATGGGGAGATGTGAGAGGACATTTCAGCTGTGTCTGAAGGAGCAGTGTCCTCCCTGAGGTGGAGCTGTGGTCCCCTGGCCAGGCCAGGCTGCTGAGAGCAGGAGGCAGGTTAAGGGTAGGAAGAGAAACAGCTCAGGGAGGCACAGGGAGAGCTCCAGCCATGTAAGATGAACTCCTGGGGTCATGGAGTGGGTTGGGAGGGATCTTAAAGCTCATCTGGTTCCACCCCCCACCGTGGACACCTCCCACCAAGCCCTGCCCAACCTGGCCTTGGGCACTTCCCCAGCGTTCCAGTAAAGCACTGGCAGGCCAGGACACACATCTTGGGGTGTCCCAGCTTTGCTCCAGGATGGGGTGAGCTGGAAGAGGATGGCAGGGCTGGTGGTGCTCAGTTCCAGCCTCTCCATCCAGGAATGATGCTGCACAGACCTGCCAGGCCAGCTGGCTGCCACCTCTCAGCTGCGAGCCCAGAGGCTCCTGAAACCATTCCATGACCCAAACTGTTGGTGGCAGCAGCGACCAGGAAACCTGTGAGGGACTCAGGACTTGTGTGAGCAGCAAGGGCAGAGAAGGAGCCCCTCTGCTCTGGAGCCAGACTGGGAGAGCTGTGGATGCTCACCTGGAGAAGAGAAGGCTCCAGGGAGACCTGAGAGCCCCTTCCAGGGCCTAAATGGGGCTTATGAAAGAGGAAGAGAGACTTTTTACACTGTCAGACAGTTACAAGACAAGGGGGAATTCAATTTTAAACTAAAAGAGGAGAGATTTAGATGAGATGTTGGGAAGAAATTCTCCCCTGTGAGGGTGGGGAGGCCCTGGCACAGGTTGCCCAGAGAAGCTGTGGCTGCCCCTGGATCCCTGGAAGTGTCCAAGGCCAGGTTGGAGCTTTTTGCATTTTATGGTGGAGAGAAAAAAGGAGAGGAGAGGAAGGACAAAGCAATGCTAGAAAATCATTCTGCTCCTGCCCAGGCCTCGTGTGTAATTATAAATGAGATCTGACCACAGCTTTGCTGGGTCTGATGCTTTCCAAGCCAGAAAGAGCAGCTTTGCTGCTCCTCAGCACTTCTTTGAGCAGGAAGGTCTTAAACAACCTGCAGATGGTTGTGCAGATGATGCTGTGACAAGAAACCATTCCAAGGGTACAAGGAGGAAAACCTTTCCCTAAGCCTGGGAGGCACCTCAAACCCAGCACGGCCAGAGTGTTCCTGAGGGCTTGTTTCCCCTTGTTCCCTGGCAGATTTGCTGACTCCAGCTCAGCTGGGCATGATTTTCAAGGCCAGTGGATGTGATCAACAGGATAAGAAAATAAATTGTGGTTCTTCCCGCTACCGAACGATCACCGGCCAGTGCAACAACAGGTGAGGGGCTGAGCTGGAGGGCTGGGGGACAGCAGGACAAGAGGAAACGGCCCCAGGCTGAGCCAGGAGAGGTTCAGGTTGAACATCAGGAGGAATTTCTTCATGGGAAGAGATGTCAGATGCTGGAAGGGGCTGCCCAGGTGGTGGAGTCACCATCCAGCGATTACCATTCAGTGATGGCCTTCAAAAGAACCACACAGCACAGGAGAACTCCCAATCCAAATCCCCCAGTTTCTATTCAAGGTCTCTGGTAATGCCATTCTTGAACAGGCAGAAGCCTCTGCCCCTTTTCCCTGGCATTAAACCTCCAACTTTGGTTTCCACCCACAGTCTGAGGTCGAGGGCCCTTCTTCAGGCTGGATGACATAAGGAATCACCAGCAGACTGAGTTCTTCTTGCCTGGGAGAAACTGAGGCTTGAGTGGATTGTTAAAGGTCCTTTCATACCTAAACAGTTCTATGATTATTGTTGTCATCATTATTAATCCTGAGGTTTATTGGTGCGGCAGCTCCCGGACCGTTGTTGTCCGATCCCATTCCAAGATCCAGGTGTCTCCACACCCACGAGCTCTTGGCTCTGCCGTGATCCTGGTGACACTAACTGCTTGCTCTCCTTCCATCCCCTCTGACAGGAGGCACCCCTACCTAGGAGCCTCCAACAGAGCCCTGGCCAGGTGGCTGCCAGCACAATACGAGGACGGCGTGTCCATCCCCCGTGGGTGGACAGAGGGAAAGCGCTTCTCTGGATTCCCTCTTCCCCTGGTAATGTTGGTAACAGTCACCTGAGAGTGCACATCAGGGCCTGGGCACTGTCAGTTCTTGGACAGGTCACAGGCAGCAAAGTGATCATCAACCAGCTGGAGTGGGGCATCAGGAGGAGGAACTTGGATTCGTCAGCTGCAGGGTGATCCTATGAGAACATCCAGGGGGATCCATCAGAAGGGCTTTCCAGCCTTCAGAAAAAGCAAAGCAAAATCAATCTGATTACTGCAGAAGCACAGGATGAAGAAAGAATCAAGCAATGTGTTCTTTTAAACAGAGTGCACTTAAGCCAAATTATTTCATCCACCTTTTTGATTCGGTTGGTGGCAGCAGGTTGTCTCCTGACAAGCAACATGCCAGAGGACAAAGGGAGCAAGGGAATCCCCAGAATTAAAAATATCAGGCCACAAATTCTGTGGGGTTCCCTTGGGTGGGAGATCTGGGGGGGGTGTGGCTCTGGTGGCACCTGGGTGGGAGCAGGGACACCGTGATGTGGTTTTTGGTCACTTGGATTTGAGGCAACAGGGGCACTAATGAGGAGCTTGGTGACTTTCTGGGTTGTGCCTCGTGCTCATCTGCCCATTGTACCTCCTAACCCTTCTCCACAGCACAGTGCCCACTTTTTGTGTAGCAATAAATGAAGGAAGAACTGGTGTGGGAATTGTCATGGGTGGGGAAAAGATAAGAAGGGAAGGCAGCCTTGGAATAACCTAAGAAATTCCCAGGGACTATTTTTTCCACACTTCTATTTAAAAAATGTCTTTTAAAATTCACTTTGTCTCCCTTTGCCAGGGTTGCTTAGCTGCTTCCTTAAGTCCATCAGGGTTTAGTCCTGGCCTAGGGGCTCAGAACCCTGCCTAGAGCCAGAGCAGAGCAGCGCTCAGTGAAGGGACACTCAGTGACACCTTCCAGCACCAACAGATTTGGGGGTTTTTTTGTCTATGAAGCACAAAAATGCCTTGTAGAGTTTTGCTGATGACCCCATGACCTGGTGCACCCCTTTGTCCAGGTCATTTCCCCACACTTGTGTCCTGCCTCCCTCCCTGCAGGTCCGGCGGGTGTCCAACGAGATCGTTCGCTTCCCACCGGAGCGGCTGCGGCTGGACCAGCACAGGTCCCTCATGTTCATGCAGTGGGGGCAGTTCATTGACCACGACCTGGATTTCAGTCCAGAAACCCCAGCCAGGGTCAGCTTTCATGGTGACATAGACTGTGACACCAGCTGTGCCAAGAAGCCTCCTTGCTTCCCCATCCAGGTACAGCCAGCCTCCTTCCAGGGGACACAGGGAGATGGTCGTGGCTCTCCCAGCCCTCGGCCATGGGGGAACATCCCAGAGCTGGCCAAGGGAGTCAGAGCACCCCCTGTTCTGAGCCCTGGGAACTGTCCCTGGGTGTCAGGCACAGTCACAGAGACACTCTCAGGACTCTTGGGGGCGGTCTTTTATGGAATTCTAAGTGTCTCCAGGCTGTTTGGGATTTGGACCCTGAAAGCAGCATCTCTGCCGTCCGTCTGACCCTCCACATCAGGCTTCATGGCTGATCTGCACCCTGCCTGTGAGACGGCTCTGCCAGGGCTGTGCCCCACTCCTGCTGACGGATTCTCCCGTTCCCTTCCCTCAGATCCCACCCAACGACCCCCGGATCACCAACAGGAGGGACTGCCTGCCTTTCTCCCGCTCTGCCCCTGCCTGCAGCCCGGGCAGCGGGGTGCGGGAGCAGATCAACGCGCTCACCTCGTTCCTGGACGGCAGCGTGGTGTACAGCAGCGAGGTGGCCGTGGCCAGCCGGCTGCGGGACCGGAGCCGCGGGCTGGGCCTGCTGGCTGTGAACCAGAACTTCACCGACAGGGGCAGGGCCTACATGCCCTTCGGGCCCATGAGGAAGGAGCCCTGTCTCAAGGCCAGTGGGGCAGCTCGGATCCCTTGCTTCTTTGCAGGTAAGTTGGGTGTTTTCACCCCTGGCCTGAAAACCAGAGTGAACAATTCCACCGGCTCAGGGTGGTTCTTTAGGCTTTTCTTATTCATTCTTCCTTCCTCTTTCCCTTCCTCTTTCCCTTCCTCTTTCCCTTCCAAGCTCCTCTGTGCAGCATCCCCAAGGTCTTTGGATACCATCAGGACCTGGTGACGGAACAAATGGGACACCTCTGCTTGATGCCATCCTGCAGCTCCCTCCTCCGATGTTTTTGGTGTTTCGTGCTCCCTCCACCCTCTCACGCCTCTGTGTCTGTCCCATCTCTTGTTCTGTGTCTTCACCTGCTCCCCCAGTTCCACACAGGTCCCTCCTCGTTGAGGACCACACAGGACCTATGGCCAAAGACAGATACCCAGTGAGGAGCAGAGCAGGAATATCAAATACTTTCCAGGGTGGAAATATCAGGTACTTTCCAGCCCCCTGGACTGCAGGAGCAGCTCCTGTCCCACAGCTGGAACATTCCCATCAGTGCATTCATGGCCAGCAGTTCCGGCTGGTTCGGAAGCGCTTTTGAAAATTCAGTGTCTTATTTGTGACTTTTCCGGCCCCTGAGAACTGGGGGAATTTCTCATGTGCAGTCGCCCACCAGGGCTCAGCGTTGCCTCCTGGAGCTCTGTTGGAAGCCCTGGCTGGGTGAATTCTGCTCATGGAAACCTCACAGAGCTGCTTTTGTTTGTCCTTCTGCAGCCCCTCACAGGGAGCCTTTGACAGTGGATGAAAAGGTCTCTGTGCTGAGAGCAGGAGCAAATCCCTCTATTTACTATGGGACAAGGGCACTAAATACGACATATTTACTTTTCTCTGAGTGCTTCTTTATCCTCCCATCACCTGCTTGCTCTTGGGTTTCCTGCCCCAGATGTTTGAAGAAGGATTTGATGTTTCATTGTGATGCTGTTTGTAATTTGTGCCTTCAAGTTGTGACTCATTTCGCTTTCACT
This sequence comes from Myiozetetes cayanensis, assembly GCF_022539395.1. NCBI lineage: Eukaryota > Metazoa > Chordata > Aves > Passeriformes > Tyrannidae > Myiozetetes > Myiozetetes cayanensis. The sequence goes on along the minus strand of NW_026087522.1, from coordinate 4,057,490 downwards.
TTTCCTCCCCGGGGAGCTTTGTCTGGGACTGTCATCTTGCTTTGGCCGCAGTTTCAGCTGGTTTGAAGGAGACCTTCTGACTTTTAGAGCCCTCCTGACTTCCCTGTGCCCATTTCCATTTCTCTTGACTGTGAGACCAAATGTCTCTCTGATATGAGAGCCTGAATAACAACTACTTGTATTTAATTCCTCAAGTAAATGCTCCCAGCCATTAACTGAAACAAACCTTCCCCATCTCTGCCAGGTTGAGCCCAACCATGGTGGCATCTTGGCTTTTGCTGCCTCAGCAGAAATTTGGCTTTTCCCTGGTGCTGCCCAATCCTGGGGGCTCAGGCCCTGCTTTCCTTCCCCTCCTCCTCTGTGTTTCTCCCACGTTTTCTCCACAGCGCAGGTCTCGACACATCTAAAACTTGCTCTGTGCACGTTTCCCAGTGGGATATTCCCATTCCAGTGGGAAGCAGCCAGTCACAGGGCAGTGCCACTCAGCTGTGACCCTCCTAGGTGACACCAGAGCCAGCGAGATGCTGGAGCTGGCCTGCATGCACACGCTCTTCATGCGGGAGCACAACCGCCTGGCCAGGCAGCTGAAGAGGCTCAATCCCCACTGGAACGACGAGACGCTCTACCAGGAGGCACGAAAGATCCTGGGAGCCATGATCCAGGTACCATCTCCCACGGCCTGGCTCTGCCTGCAGTCTCACAGCACTAACGTAGCAGGCTCTGGTGGGATGGGGTGGCCAAAGGGTGTGGGGTTTTGGGGTGCAAAGGTCCAGATTCTTTCCACCAGCTCCACTCAACCAAAGCAAAACCACACAGAGATCCCTGAAACAACATGCACAGAGGGGTCTGTATCTACCAAGATCCAAATCTTGGATGTTTCTTTGCTGTTAAATTCAAAAATTGCTCGGTGGTTTTTAACTGCACTTGCTTTGTTTGAGAAAGAGGCAGAAAAGTCAGAGGGAAAGTTTTTCTAACCAGTGTTTGGTACCTGATAAAAATGGTACTGGACATTCAGATTAAAACTCCTCTGAGCTGGGAGTCTCCTCCTCCCAATGGATCCCTTCACGTGGCAGGGGGCTGGAATGAGGTGATCCTTCAGGTCCCTTCCAACCCAAACCAGTTCTGGGGATTCTATGAAGAAGCCCCATGTGCTGGTGGGTGCAGCCTGTCATGGTGTTCCTCTGTCCTCTGCTGCACCCCAGACTTCACCCTGAACGTGATCTGAGGGTCACAAAAGTATTTCTGTGCTTCCTTCTGGGAAGGACCTCTCCAGGTCTCTTGTCCAGCCTCCAGTTTGGAGCAGGACCAGCTTCAAAGCCAGATGAGGTTTCACAGCCAACACAAAAGGCTGATGAGAAGGAGACATGGGGTTCCCAAAGGCAGCGTTATTAGTCAGACCTAGTTGGAAACTTGTCTTCTGAGCTGGCTTAACAAGCAATAAAAAGCAGGAATATCATAATGTTTAAGGTTTTTTAACTGTCAATTTAAATATTATTTTATTTTTGAATAAACATGTTGGGTAAGGCAACTTGGAGAGACTCAAAAGGTTGTCCTAAAAGCATCATCTCACTCACCGTGTTGACATCAACGGTTTCATCTTCCTGCAGTTTTCAGGAAATTAATCCATTTTCCCCTCCTGATTTTTTTTTTCTCTTTTTTAATTGTATTGTGCCACCTCCTAAATATCCCAGAGAGACAGGAGGGCAGGTTTGGAATCCTCTGCTCTTGGAGGGCTCTCAGAGCTGCCCGTGGGTGGTTTTATCCCTTGTGCCAACGCTGCCAACTCTATCTTTGCCATCTGAGGGTGCAGTTCTGCCTGGCTGATGGGAGACAATATTTGGGAGGATTTGACATTCTCTGGATCAATTAGGTTGAAAAGACCTCTGAGATCACTGAGTCCAATCTGTAATTATCTTGCTGTGACCTATCAAAGCCTTGAGGAGCAGAGGCAGGGGACACAGGAGTGCTGAGCGTCGAGGGGCAGAGCGGGTGTGTGGCTCAGGCACGAGCGGTGTCCGTGCTCCCTGGTGGCCCTGGGGTGCCCATGCTGTGTTTTCACCCAGCTCCCTGCATGTTCATGCAGAGCCCATCAGCGTTAGAGGGTGAGGAGATCCCTCCATGCCTGGCTGGAGGAAGGGGAGTGCGGGCAGTGCCCATGTCCGTGTCCGGAGCTGCACATGGACAGCTGCAGAAGAGGTTCTGTGGAGAAACAAAAACGTCCCTCCACAGGGGCAGGGAGGATCCCCACTGGGCTGCCAGAGCAGCTGGGTGGAGGGGTGGTGAGGTGCAAGGCAGGTTGGCCCTGGGGAGATCCATCAATCCCGTCAGGGCAGCCCCCACGTGACACCTCCTGTCGTTTGAGAACACGAACAACAGCTTTGCTTTCTGCAGAACCTGGCGGCCAAGACACTGGTGGTTTATCCCTCTCCTTGTTTCCCCCTAGATCATAACCTACAGGGACTACCTGCCTCTCCTGCTGGGACACAAGTTCCAGAGTCTGATTCCTCCTTACCGGGGCTACAGCGAGTGTGTAGATCCTCGGATATCCAACGTCTTCACCTTGGCCTTTCGCTTCGCCCACGCTTCAATCCCCCCCACTGTGGGTCGCCTAAACAAGAGTTACAAGCCCATAACACCTGAAATTCGACTTGGAACCTCCTTCTTTGCCATGTGGAGGATCATTCAAGAAGGTAAAGCCTTTCTTGCAGTGAGTTTATCCCACTCAGCCATTTCTCCCCCTCTGGATGAGCTCCTGCTTCAGCCAAATTTAAAAGCACTCTGCAATAAATGTATTAAACCGACCTTTTCAACCAGACAGAGTTTTCCCAACAGAGCTGGTCCCTGCAGTCAAGTGCAGCCCATCATGTTACAGAGCTCATGGTTTGATCCCTTAATTGCCGTGGCCTCCAAGAACATCATTCAAAGCACTTTCTAATTCTTTGAGGGCAGGAAAATTGATTCTCACGTAGCAGGAGTTTGTAATTAAACATAAGCCGTGCTCAGCCATCTCGAGCCTGTTACGCCCCCGCCAGTCTCCCTGCTCTGCTCACACATCCCTGTGTCACCATTCCAGGTGGGATTGATCCCTACCTGCGGAACCTGATGGCCAGCCAGGCCAAGCTGATGACGCAGCGGCAGATGGTGGTGGATGAGCTCCGGGACCGGCTGTTCGAGCGGGTTGAGAGGATTGGCTTTGATCTGGCCGCACTCAACATGCAGCGCAGCAGAGACCACGGCCTTCCAGGTGAGCTGGCCCTGGGAGCAGAGCTGCCAAAGAGAGTGGAAATCAGGCACCTCTGCCTGGGCACTGAGAGACATCTCCAGCCCACAGCTGATTGAAATTACCTCGGAGTTGGACCGATCCTTGTGGGTGCCTTCCAGCTCAGGACAGTCTGTGATTCTCTGATGCTCATTCCCAAATTTTTTCCTTGTTTTTGGATGACCACGGGTAAGTGGGTGGAGGTTAAGCAATGCAGGCAGAGCCTGGATGAAGCTGGAGGAGACATGTGAGGCAGAACAGGGGGCATTGCACAGACCAAAGTTTGCTGTCCAGTGGCTGACTCGTATTTTGCAAATAGAAAAGTTGGTAAAGTATTTCAGCACCAAGTTTGCAGGAGTGGAAGTAAGGCCAGAAGTCCCCCCATGGCTTCTCTCCAAGCATCTGTAGTGGTCCAGTTGAGCCACACGTGACTGGAAGAGCAGATTCCAACCTGTAAGGACAATCTCATCATAATTTCTCTACAAAGACCGTGTCCCAGAACAAAAGGCGTGTCAGAACCACTCTCAGGGCCCTGCAAGGGGCAGAACCAGCGTAATGGCATTGCAAGATGCTCTTGAGAAATACATTGCTGGTGGGACTGCAGAGCTGGCTCCTAGTGGGTCGTTGCCCAACGCTGTCATTAGTCTGATGTAAGTGCCTGGAGCTGCTGCGTCAGTAAATCCTGTGGGAAGCAACATGGATCACTTTGAACCTGTGGGGAAAAGCGAGCTCGATCCACGGGTTTGAAGCCCAGTCGGAGGCTTTGCAGCACACCTGGGGGCATGGCCAGGTCACAGGGTTGCTCTGCCTTGGTTCACACTAAGGCTGTGATTTTTCCATGCTTTCTGTAGGAACATGGTTGTGCAGAACCTTGCCTGAACCACAAATCCTGAGTTTCTAGCTCTGACTCCAGAGCTGCCATAGTGGAAGTTACATGTATTTCTGAATCTGTGAATTAGTGAGTTTCTGAACTGGTGAATGTGTTGTTGGATTTGGGTCTCAGCCACCCCGAGTTCCACTGTACTCCTGCAATTAATCAACCACAAAGGTGGTGATGGCACAGCAAGGTCAAAACAACCTTCCTAATTAATTTTTGGATGAAGCAAACTCTCAGTCTCCTGGAATTGTTTGATAGTGGTGTCATCCACGCACCATATGCTGTGTCTTTTTCTCCACATTCTCCCCAGATTTTAGACATAAGACAGTAGGTTTAGATGGGAGATCAGGAAGGAATTCTTGGTTGTGAGGATGGGCAGGCCCTGGCACAGGTTGCCCAGAGAAGCTGTGGCTGCCCCATCCCTGGAAGTGTCCAAAGCCAGGTTGGAACAATCTGGGCTAGTGGAAGGTGTCCCTGCCCACAGCAGGGGGTGGGAACAAGATGGACTTTAATGTCACTTCCAGCCCAAACCATTCCATGCTCACAACAGAGGGTTTTTGTCCACCAAGAAGCAGAATCATGCACCAGTTGTGGCCCAGTGCATTTTTGGTTGTTTGCAGAACAGGAAAAATTAATCCAGCTGGCAAAGTCTGATGGCTGAAGTAACTTGGGCTGTGTGGGGTGGGGTGGCTTGTCCCTGTGACTATACAGGGACCAGCTGTGGGGCAGCACTTGGCCACTGTCCCATTGTCCAGAAAGAGGGACCATCAACATCTTGTCCAGGTTCACTTTTAATGAAGTTGCATCCCTGTTGAGTGGAACAGAACATGACTGGAAGGTGGTGGAACACCTCCCACCAGCAGAAATCCCTTGCAAAGATACGGCCCTCTCAAATCAGCTTTGAAAGACCAGACAGGAGGGACTGGCTCTGGAGGAGTGGGAAGTCAGTGACATTAACACAAACATAAAGAAATGTCTGAAATATTTTGGGGCCCTGGCTGTGTCCCAGCTTTGGGAAAGAGAGGATAGGATCTTTCCAGGAGGTGGTAACATGTTACTGATCTGTCTCTGATGCCCAACCACTTGCAGGTTACAACTCCTGGAGAAGATTCTGTGGGCTCTCACAGCCTTCTGGAGTGAAGTCACTTGGTAAAGTGTTGAGGAATCAGGATCTGGCCAGGAAGTTCCTACAGCTCTATGGCACCCCCAAGAACATTGACATCTGGATTGGGGCCCTTGCAGAGCCCTTTGTGAAGGGAGGCAGAGTTGGGCCTCTCATGGCTTGTCTCATTGGCACCCAGTTCAGGAACATCCGTGATGGGGACAGGTAAGAGGGGAGCTGGTGATCCCAACCCCAAAGGACAGAGAGGCTGGAGTTCATGGAGATTTCTTTAGGCAGATTTGGAAGCTTCCAGCTGTTTATTGCTCTTGTTTTCACTACTACTCCAAAAGTTTCTTTCCCTTTCTGGTGATGTTGTTAGTCCCTGTCTAATGCTTGAAATCCTGAGCTAAGATCCCTTCCCAGCCGAGTGGTTTCGTTCTCAGCCTGTTCACTACCAGTCATTACTTGTACAAACTGGGTTGTCCTTCTGATTGTGTGAATGTTTTTGGGCTCTTTTCCTCCCTCACATCAGTGCTCTCCAGGTGTCACTGTGTGTTCAAGCAGCAGCTCCCTCCAGCAGGAAGGGGAACATACAAAAACCTTAGCAAGAAGAACAGGTGGGAAAACCAGGATGGATTGGATGGATTGACTTCATCCAGTTAGAGCAAGATCTGTCAGGTCCAAACACATTGTACTGGAAGCAACTGCTCAGAACTGTCAGGTTCCTGCTTTGGGGAGCTTTGAAAATGTACCTGCAGGCCAAGGGATGGTGCTGAAGGACTGACACACTTCCAGGCTTTTTAGGGAGAGAAAAAGGTTAAATATTCTCTCTTGGTTAGGTCCCAGCTCAGCCCAAGCTGCTCCCCAGCAGCATTCCTGTGCCCTCCCTGCTGTGCCTGCAGAAGTCAAACATCTGTTCACCTCCCAAATTCTGAGCTTGCAATACACATTTTTGTCTATCTCAGTGCCTTCTGTACTTCTCAGGGGTCTTGGAGGTGATTTCTCACTGGTTTCTTCTCTCCAGTTCTGAGCTGGAATCCTGTGATCTGATGTGTAGCAGGGTTTGGTCTTTGCCTGCCCCAAGACATGGGTTGGGGTTTCCTTGTCAGCCAAAATCCCTTCAGCAGCGTTGAGCTTTGAACATCCCTCAATTCCTCTTCCTCCTTGGGGTTGCTCAGAGTCATCAGCTGCAGCAGTGCCCCATTTTAAGCTGCATTTCTGAAGCAAGATCCCTGTACCTGCCAGCAACATTGCCTGAAAATGGCATCACAACCCCTGTTTCTGGGAAAAAGTTCTGCCTAGAAAGACTTAGGATGAGCTCAAACCCCAGCACTGGGAGCTTAGAGGCAAACAGTCCATTGCACATCTAGAAATCCTCTTCTTATGGCAGGCAAAAAATGCTTTTTTAAAAAAAATTGGGTAATTACAGGGCTGGTTCCAGCACAGCAATCATGTGGCTGTAACCACAGTCTGTGCAGCCTTTTCTATTTGAAAGAGGAGCCTGTGCCTCATCTGAGGGAACACAGGGCAATTAATTCAATTGCAGTTTTATTATAAGTCCATGGGCAAAAAAAAAATAAAAAAAAAACAACCCACAAAAAAACTCAAACACAAAAAAAGCAAATTAAATTACCCAGCTGGTGAGTCAGGGCTCTTGATTTAAATAACAGAAATTTGAATTTGTTCTTGGCAACAGAACTGTGTTATTGGTGTTCATGTGGGAGTCCTGAATGTGAGGAAGCCAGAAGGCAAAAGTCTGTTGTGTTCTCTTCTTTCTCCTGCAGGTTTTGGTGGGAGAACCCCGGGGTTTTCACTCCCTGGCAACGCTGTGCACTGACCAAAATCTCCCTGTCACGAGTCATTTGTGACAACACCGACATCACCAAAGTTTCGAGGCACATCTTCAGGGCTAACAGGTACCCCAAGCACTTTGTGAGCTGCAGTCGGATCCCAAAGCTGGACCTCAGACCGTGGAAGTCACGGAGCACCCAGGAGCAAGGTAAGAGCCTCACAGAGCTCCTGCCTGCAGGCACGGGACAGGAGCAGAGCCAGGGGCTCAAAACAGAGCTGCCAAACGTGGCTCTGGACCTGTGTGCCAGGAGCACCCCTAGGACACGTTTGGGCTCTCCATTTTAGCAGGTGCACTGCGAGCGGCTCCTCCAAAGTGCAGATTTTCCAGCCCTGGCATTGCAAGACTGAGCCAAGTGCCCTGTCCTGGGATTCCTTCTTAGGAGGAAAGGCTGAGGGAGCTGGGGCTGTTCAGCCTGCAGAGCACACACTGAGAGGGGCCCTCCCCAGGGTGTGTCAGGGGCTGCAGGGAGGGGGCAGAGGATGGCCCAGGCTCTGCTGGGGGGGCCCAGCAATGGCACAAGAGGAACGGGCAGGAACCGATGCCCAGGAAGCTCCAGCTGGACAGGAGGAAGAACTTCTTCCCTGGGCAGTGACCCAGCTCTGAACAGGCTGCCCAGGGAGGGGCTGGAGTCTCCTCCCTGGGGATATTCCAGAGCCCTCTGGACACAATCCTGTGCCCTGTGCTCTGGGCTGGCCCTGCTGGACCAGTGACCCACTGGGGTCCCTTCCAACCTGACCCCTTTGGGATTGTGGGATGTTTTATGATTATAAGACCTTCCAGTTTAGCTCTTTGCTGCTGATTCCTATGTTTTTCTACACAGAAAGCAATGTCCAAATGGGGAAGGCTGGTCTGTCTGTCTGTCTGTCCAGGTGCTTGGCCTGTCTGTAGCACAGCTCTGAGCTCTCTGTCAGCACATCCTGGTCAGGCCAAAAGCAGCTTTTCACTGGAACAGAGATTCCCACTCTATGGAAGGGATCTTGGAATTTGATTTCTGCTTGTACAGCTTTTGCCTGTATTTCCATTATTTCCCTCTGCCTTCTGGATTTGTGAAATCTTGGTGTTTAATGCTTTCCTTTCCAAAATGCTCTCTGAAATCCCTGGGAAGCAAAATTAGGGAAGAGAGGCTGTCCCCTGGGAAAGACAGACTGTTCCACTGTCATGCCTTTTGCTAACAAAACATCATCCTTCCTTTGCTGACAGTCAGGCCCTGCCATGCTCTCATAATTCCAGTTATCAATTCCTCTTTTCCAGTTTAACCTGTGGAAATGAATCCACAGCTGTGGCAGGTCCTTCTCTGTTAACACATTGCTTTTTATCTCCTCTAGAAGAAGAAGATTCTGCTGACTTTAAATGCTGAACACTGAGGATTCCCCAGAAGATGCTGGGATTTATTATTATTTTTTACTGGTTTTGTGCTTTCACTGCCTGCACTGTTGCTGTCCTTTACTCAGCTTAATTTGCACGAAGCCTTTCCAGTGGGATGGAGTCCAACAAGAGAAAAACTTCAGGAGGAGATGTCCCAGATCTGTGAAATCACCCAATATCACAAAGCCAAGTGAAATGAGTTATCCAGAGGCTGATTCCAAATCACACCAGCTGCTGGTTTGGTCTGCAGAACCACGCACTGTTTTACCAGCACATGGTTTGGACCCTCCTTTCAAATTCTGCAACCCCCACAGAAAGATCCAGGGCATTGGATTGGCAGCTGATTCTTCCTCTCCAATTATTTTTGTTTGTTTAAAATAAGACATCTTTCAGTTTCCAGAGAAAATCTCCTAATGTCAGGGTGCCCCTGAGGGAAGCAGAAACAGCTGCCCTTCACCCCAAACCAGGCTTGTCTAAAATGCCCTGGGTCAGGTTTTGTTCCAATATGGAATTAAGACATGGAGAGAGCTGTTTTCCCATCATTTTTTGCCCTTAGTCCAGAATGCCCAAGGCATTACAACAGGAATCTGTGACAAGTTCTTCCTGCAGCTTGGCACGAGCCAGAGTGACTTAACCCTGTGCTGTGGAGCTGGTGGGATGTGTCCTGGCAAAGATAAGAACAATCCAAACACACAGGAAAGTAAAAGCTACTCTGGTTTCACTCCAGCTTTGTCCTCTCAATATCTTTTCCTGAAAGGGATCAAACCTACTTCGTCCTCCCTCTGTAGCCTGTTATATTCCTGTTACTGCTCAATAAACTGCAATTTTGGGCCGAGGCCAAAATGTTCCTTGCACTTTGTAAAAGGTGTGGTAGCCACAGGTGAGTGGAGGATGGTGGTGGGATCTCTATGGGAATGCTGGGAAAAGACAGCTCCAGCACCTGAGTTTTGTTCATGAAAGGAGGTATTTCTTGCTGAAACCTCTGACCCCACCTCTTGTGTGACATGGAACTATGGAAGGGCCAGGGCAGGATGTAGTTCCAACAAATACTTGACAACAATTCCTCCTCATCACACCCAAAATGGGAAGTGTCCCTGTGAGAACCTTGGAGAGGGAGAAGAGGGATGGAAACCAACTGCTGCCAGTCAGGGTGGAGGGGCTGAGGGTGGTGTAGGCTGGGAGACACCAAGCAGGGCATGCTTGGAAAGCAAAAGGCACCAGCCATGGCCTGGGGTGGGCAGAAGTCCCCTCTGTCTCCTGGGTGAGCTACAAGGGAGTCAACACTGATGGGTGGGGTCCTGGGCTCTCCAGCTTTGGTTTTGCCCTCTCAGTTGTCCAATCCCACCCACCTGTGTCTGCTCAGCCCCTCGGTGACAGAGGAGGTCTCACTCATTACCTGTGACTTCAGCAGTTCCCCTGGGGGGGAGGAAGTGGCTCAAACCCACCCACAGTCCCTCGGTGTGCACTAAGCACAGGGGGCCATTTTTCCCAGTTTTAGCCAAGCACAAAGATGAAATCTGGGCACTTTGATCTGGTTTATCCACTTGATCAAACTGCCTGATCAAACCCATGCAACGCTGGTTCAGCAGGACTGTGCCAAGGGATGCCCAGCACGTGCCTGCCTGGGCTGGTGGAGGTGGGGGGTTCATCCTGCAGGAGCTGGGATGGGATTGTTTGTCCTGCTCAGCCTCTGTTGAAGGTTTCAGAATTTCAGTTCTCCCTCCTGGCTCTGTCAGGGCCTCTCATCCACTTTGTTTCCCACCTGCAGCTGTTGATGCCCATCCCGAGTCCATCCCGCTCAGCACCTTCTCCCAGGGACGATTACATTTTGGTTTGAGCCTTCATTTGCTCACTGTGAACAAGACAATTTTCTTTGCCTTTTCCCATCAGATTAGATCCCTTTCCCTGCCTCCTCCTCTCTCTCCTGGCCAATGTGTGGCTGAGCAGAGCTGGGGAGTAGGAGAGTCATTAAAGCTGAGTGATGAAAGCTCACGGTGTGAGCAAGTCCCTCCTCTCCCTATCTCAGCTTCACTTCAGCCAGACTGGAAAAGGTGCGAAGACCCAGGGGCAAAAGGGAGTTAACTGGGCATGGATACACTTGGTCTGGAAACTGGGAGCTACATTAGAGCTGGAGTTTCAGAAAACACCTGGCAGGTTAGGCAAGAGCTGCTGTTGAAATGGCAGTGGGGCGGATCCAGGTGCTGGGGGTGTTTGCGACAGCCCAAAATTACAGCTGAGGATTTTGGTGCCTGTGGCTTTGGAGCCCAAATGTTGTGTCAGATCTGAGCTCACGATGTCTCCATGGTGAATTGGGAATGGCACAGTTTTTTATTATTGCTTTGTGTGCTTGGTTTTTCCCATCAGAGACACTTCCCAGCTCCTGGAAGCCCCAGATCACAGATCTTTGCTCTCTGCAACTCCCTGACTGGCAGGGGGAGCTGGGGGGGATCAGGCTCTGCTCCCAGGGAACAAGGGACAGGATGAGAAGAAATGGCCTCAAGCTGCACCAGGGGAGGTTTGGGTGGGATACTGGGAAAATTTCTTCATGGAAAGGGTTGTCAGGTACCAGAATGAGCTGCCCATGGAGGCGATGGAGTCCCCATCCCTGGAGGATTCCCTGGTGGCTCTCAGTGCTCTGGGCTGGGGGACAAAGTGGGGGTCAGACACAGGTTGGACTCGATGATCCTGGAGGTCTTTTCCAACCTTAATGATTCTGTGATACTGTGGAAGTCTTTGGAAATTGCTGTCAGTGACTTAAAGCTTTTCTGAGTGGTTTGTGAGCTCTCACACTCCCCTGGCCACAGACATTCTGGGTGAGTTTGGGTGTGCAGGGTTGTGTCAGAGCTTTCTCCTGCAGCAGCAACCTGAACACAGCTTGGTTTGGGAGCCACTTCCATCCTTGCCCTCCTTTCACTGGGGTTACATTTTAGGAACCTCTCTCCTGGCAGGTCAGGATGAACCACTTGTGACCAAATCAACCTTCCCCCAACTGCAAAAGGCTATAATTTATACTGATGAGAGACAGGAGAGGTTAACAGCATTTGGAAGGGAACAGTTGGCTGGATCAGACCTTGGAGAGGCCCAAAGCAGCCATGGCTGGTCTCTTTATAAACCAGTTCCAAAAGGAGCTGGTCTCTTTATCAACCAGTTCCAAAAGGAGCTGGTCCCTGCAGCACCTGTACAGAGAGAGGGTTCCAGTGCTGTGGGATGTGGGATGCTTGTCTTTTCCATGTGCTGGGGCAGGGACAGTGCAGAGGCTGTGGGAAAACCTTTGGCTGCCTCTGCTGTGGTTGCAGGGAAGCCCTGGGAGAGCCAAGCAGTGAGGCTGCAGTCACTCCTCTCCAGTTTGTCCAGGAAAGGCAGGAGAAGAATTGTCCCTGGATTAGCCACAGGAGCAGAGGGCAATGCCTTCCTGTATCATCATGTTTCTTAATGAAATGCCACTCAGTCTTGCCCAGTTTATTGTCCTAGAGGGCTTGACCCTGTTCTTTGGATTGCAGGTGATGGTCAATGTGGTTTCATGGGTCCTTGGAGCACTTCCTTTTTAGAATCTGCAGCTTTCGGTCCTGGCTGGAATTTAATGTCATAAAATATTAATTATTTAATATTGTTGCTTCTCTGAAGTTCTAGAGCAAGAGCTGTCATGCAGATGATGAATCACATAATGTTTATTTCCCAGCCCAGTCATTCCATCTCTTGTAAGGTCCTTTCCAGGCAGCGGTTTTAGGAGATGAAATGCAGTTGGAGCAGTCCCAGGTTAAACTTGCATTTTCCTGCTTCACTCCCTCCTTTATTTAAATACTGCCTGAGCATCTGCCTGCCTCTGGCCATGAAAACCTCGGGAGGAGCTACTCTTGCTTTTTTTATCTTTTGGTCCGGATTTGTGGCACTTTTTCCAACTTTTCCCACTCTACGTGAGGAATGTCCGGTTGCTCAGCCTGGTCCCTTCGATGCCTTGATGTGTGGTGTTTGCATCACCAGTTTTCCCTTTGTCTTCTCCATGGTAATTTCCCTTTGTCTCCTCAATAGGAATTTCTGATCTCCTGGACATCTTGCAGCCAGCTCATTTGGTGAAGCTCAAGTGAGACAGCCTGGGGTTACAGAATCACAAAATCATGGAACAGCTTTGAGTCGGTGGGACATTAAAGCTCATCTCATTCCACCCCTGCCATGGGCAGGAACACCTTCCACTATCCCAGGTTGCTCCAAGCCCCATCCACCCAGGCCTTGGACACTTTCAGGGATTTATGGGCAGCCACAGCTTCCCTGAGTAACCAGTGCCAGTGCTTCCCCACCCTCACAGGGAAGGTTTTATTCCCAGTATCCCATCTAAACCCACAGTGCCTCTGGTAGGGTCTGTGCTGTCTGACACATCCTGCTCCCTCCCATTAGAGATTTTCTTTAATTTCCTCAGAGTTGCCATTCCCAGAGCCCCCCAGAAGGGGGGCTGGCTCTCCAGGCATGTACCAGCCCAGATTCACCCAGCCCTTGCCCCCAGGCACCTTTGCTATTGCGTGTTTGCCCCTCCTGCCACCCAACTCCTGCCCGGAGCTGCCGGCGTGTCCTTGCTAAACCGGCTTTCCACGCTGAGTTGAGCTCTGAGCAGGGAGCTCAGCCTTGCTGCAGCATCGCTCCCAAACCTCCTTCCAGCTCTGCACCACCCACATGTAGCTGATCCAGGGAGTCTCAACTCTGCTCCACAACACCCCGAGCTGGTGACTCGTTCCCAGCTCGGTGAACACGCTCCGGGCTGGAAGGATGGAGCTTTTCCTCCTTCACTACCCATTTACCTGCCTGTTCATCGTGTTTCTAGTCCTTTACCAGGTGAAACCTGCATTCAGATTCTTCTGCAAGATGACCTTCTATAAGCTGTGGTTCTTCACCATAAGCATTGTGGTTGTTATCCTCAGCATTCCTCGGGGACGGAACGTGGAGAACGCGACGTAAGTTGGCCGTGGCTTCCCTCTGCTCTGGGCACTGATAGAGTCCACTCTGTCCAGTGCTTTGGTTTGGAGGGTCCTGGGAGCTGGGCTGTGGTGGGGAGGAATTAGTTGTATGTTGGTGTGGGGAGATGACAGACCCTGTCATTCAGCAGAGGGGCGTGAGTGTCAATATTGGTTTCGGGTTGATGGAACAAATGACGAATTACGGAAGGAGACGATGTAAAAGGTGACATAGATTTGCCAGAGTAGGTCATGCCAACAACCTGGATGGAATGCACAGGTAAAGTAAGTCGTTGTTTGTATTAAAACTATTTCATCTGGTCTTTGGAGCTGAATTTCCCTCCCCATGGCCGACCATTCCCTCCCCAGGCTGTGTTGTGAAAGCCACTGCAGGTGCTCTTCTCTTTCTCAGCTCTCTTGTGAGTCAGTGCCCACCTGAGTGGGCATGAGCAGACAGTGCCACAGTGCAGTGCTGGCACCTGCACTGTCACTGGTGTCCCCACCACTGCAATGGCAGTGGTGTCCCCAGCTCTGGCAGTCACTCACCTCAGCAGGGTGGGCACCAGGAACTTGGGGGGTGGACTGACTCTGCTACATGCCAGGGTAAGTCTTGTACCCTCCTGAAGAGCTGCAGAGGCAGGATTGGCTCTGGAATTGTCCTGTGCTCCAGTGGGAATCCAGGTCTCCTCACTGAGCATCAGCCTCTTGCTTTGAAAAATGTTTTTCCCTTCTTTACTTCGGTGCCCGACTTTCATTATTTTTTTTATTTCATTTTACTGATGTCTCTTAAAATATTGCTCCCAGAACTGCAACCTGATGTCCCCTAGAGGCAAACCTCTCTCTCTCCACACTCTGGGCAATAGCAGAGTTGGGCAGAGTTTATTTCAGCCTGTGTTTGATTCAGCAAGGTGGGCAGGGAAGGAGTACAAAGAAGTGCTGTGAATTGGGATATAATTTACTGTTTGGTTGATCCATGGAATTTCTGCAGCTGTGGTTGGGCCATTGGTCTTGTATGGTTGGAAGGAAACCTGGTAGGTGAAATGATAAGCTGCAGAGGCACACTAATTGCTCTTCTCCAAGTGCTGGGGCAGATCTGGGTCTGTGGAGAAACAGGAGCACTGCCTGAGGTGGGATGGTTTGGATGAGCAGTGTTTGCTCCTTTCATCCAAATTTCAGCACCCCTTTGCTTCATGTCCACTCCTCTTTTCCAGGATTTTTCGCACTTTGGCCCTGCCACTCAAATACATCTTTGGCATCCAGATAGTGGTGAAGGGCAAGGAGAACCTCAGGACTAAGAAACCTTTTGTGCTGGTGCTGAACCACCAGACCTCCCTCGACATTCTGGGTATGTGCTGATCCTGCCTCCTGCTCCTGGCCCCAGGGGTTTGGAGGCGTGGGTTGTACCACAGGCAGAGGGGCAGGAGTGGCTGTTACACAGTCATTTACCAGCCAGCCCCAAGCTAGGGCTGATCTCCAGGGTGTTACAGGCAGGTCTGATCTCCAGAGTATCAGAGACAGGTTTATCTCCAGGGTATTAAAGGCAACTCTGATCTCCAGAGCATTAAAGGCAGGTCTGATTTCCAGGATACTGGAGGTAGGTCTGATCTCCAGGGTATTAAAGGCAGGGCTGTTCTCCAGGATATCAGAGGCAGGGCTGATTTCCATTGTATTGAAGCAGGTTTGATCTCCAGGGTATAAATGCAGATCTGATCTCCAGAATATTAAAGGCAAGTTTGATCTCCAGGGAATCAGAGGCAGGGCTGATCTGAGTATTAGAGGCAGGTCTGATCTCCAGGATATTAGAGGTACTTTCAAGCTACATCAGGTTCACCCAAGGAATGAGGACAAGGCTCTCAGCTGACCACAGCTGTGTCATAGCTGCTCCTTCAGTGCCAGCAATAGTTCTCCTCTAACTGTGTGGCTGCTCTGGAGAACCCCAGGATCTCATTCTCAGCGACTCTAAGGGTCAGTGAAGCTGCAGGGATGGCATCTCCCAGGGCAGAGGGCAGTAACCCAGTACCTAGGGCAACCCTGAGTGCAGATGACGCCTTGCCCTGCCCCTGTTGTCCCCTTGCAGTGCTGCTGGAGATCCTGCCACGCCGCTGCGTGCCCATTGCCAAGAAGGAGATCCTGTACATGGGCACCTTCGGCCTGGCGTGCTGGCTGATGGGGACCATCTTCATCGACCGCAAGGACAGGGAGGGTTCCATCAAAACCCTGACAGAGGTGGCCCAATCCCTGCACAAGGACAACGTGAGTGGGGAGGAGCCTCTGGAGGGCGTGAGCCTTGGCGCGGGTGGGGAGGGATCGCTGTCTCCGGGCTGGGCGCTGAGCAGGGCACAGTGAGAGCATCCCTGGTGGGCTCAGTGCCTTGTGTGTCCACGGAGCAGAGGTCAGGAGCACACAGAGCAGTCCCAGGGGATCGTGGTGGCTCAGATCGTCACCTGGAGGTGCCTCCATCTCAGTGTCCTCTCCCTCCCTGCAGCTGCGCATCCTGATCTTCCCCGAGGGAACTCGCAACCACAGCGGCTCCATGCTGCCCTTCAAACGTGGGGCCTTCCAGCTGGCTGTGAAAGCACAGGTGAGACCACCTTCCTGGCTTCCCCGTGGATCCAGCACACCCAGGAGCCCATCAGGAGTTTGTGGCTGGCACAGGATGGGGGCTGTTTCTGGGAAAAGCAGAAACCTTCCTGACAGCTTGGGAAAAAAAGTGTGTGTGTGTGTGTGTGGGGATCCAGACAAGAGCCCTGGACCTGCCCAGGGAAGTTTCTGCTGAGCTGGCCTCTGCACATCCTAATTTGCCAATCCACAATTGTTGGCTTAAATACAGAGATGAAAATGTAAAACCCAACGGTGAGGACATGGGGTGATACAATTAAATGATCTAAATATCCCCAGTAACCCTCAGAATATCTACTGTGAAGCTGACAGTGATAATAATCAGTAAGGTGCAGAATTCACCTGAAAACAGCAGCTGCATTTTGGAGGATGGGTGGGGAAAGGTGAAAATTCATTGTAAATACGAATATTCCCTGTAAATGTGTGTATTCACTGTAGATTGACTCCTTTCCAGGTCCCCATCATTCCTGTAGTGTTCTCTTCCTACAACAGCTTCTACAACCAGAAGGAGAAGAGATTCACCCCAGGTGAGGATGACCTGGGGCAAAGAAGGGGCTGGGTGTTGGTAGGGCACAGTCCTTGGAGACATGAGGTGGGTGGGCAGGTGTGTGATGAGGAGACAGCAGCCAGACAACAGCACTTTGTGTCTTCTTGGTGGGAAAAGGGACATTTCAGGCATCACTTTTGCCTCTCCCCTTGGATTTCTTGGAAAATGTGAGGGAACCTGGAGAAGCAGCAGAGTCTTGGGGCAGATCCTGCCCCAGGCCCCACCACTCTGCCCTCGGGTTCCTGGGGAGTTGGGAAATAAAAACAAACGTGGAGCTCTCGGCAGAAGCCACCCTGAGAATGTGTGACCCCAGTAACCGTGTTTCATCCGTTTGTGGCAACAAGAATTGCTGCTGATGGAATTTTATGGGGGGAAAAAATGACACAAGTCTTGGGTTTCAGAAGGAAAATGCAGAAAAAAAGGTCACAAATTCCGAGAGAGAAAAGCATTCCATCCTGTTCCTCCGCTCCCTTTGCTGCTACCAGCCCCAAAATGGGCTTCTGCCACTTCCCACCCTTCCCCAGGCCAGCCCTGCTGTTTCCTGAGGGGAGGATTTGCATCTGGAATTCTCATTCCTGCCGTTGTTGTGCCTGGGTGTAGTCATTCCCAGGCAGGCAGCTGGCAGGGAGAGTGATAAACACTGCACTGGCTGGTTCCCTTCACCCTTCACCTGCTGGGTCCGTCCTGTATCTGTTCCTCACACCCATAAACCTTTTGGGACTGGAAATGTTCCCCCACCAGGGTGTTGACAGGACCAAGAGCAGGGATTCCTCCCCACCACCACAGCCCTGCTCAAAGCCCTGCTCTGGGAAGTCAGACAGTAACACCGTGGGGAGGGGGCCCTGGAGCAGCTGAACCTTTTGCTTAAAGCAAGGCCAGCCTAAAGACAGCTGAGTTTGCTTTGTGCCTTGTCCAGACAAGTCTGGATTAACTCCCAAGGATGGAGATTCCACAAATTCCACAAATTCCCTGAGCTTTTTTAGGAAAGACTTTTTGCAGTTGCGTGAACATTTGCCTTTATAGCAACTTCCCTCACCCTGGGAGTTCATAATTAGTTGTTGACCTTTAATCCCACGGATAGTTGACCTCTAATCCCGTGTTTTACTGACCTCTGAGCTCTTTCCCAAGTGGCTGTTAAACAGGTAGGACCTTCACTGCTGGAGACAGAACCCCCAGTCAGCTTTTCTTGCACTTTCCCACTTTTCCCTCCCCCAAGTTTTGCCACCCTGCAGATGTGCTGCCCGTGCTCAAGATTCCTGCACGTGGAGCAGGCTGGTCCTCAGGCCAGGCCAGCTCACTGTGCCCACCCAGAGGTTCTGGGTGTGCTGATGAGCCCCTGGAAAGCCACACCCCGTGCCTGGTGGTTCATGGAGCATGTTTGGTGTTTGCTGGAAGTCTCTTCTGCCCCAACAGACCTGAATTTACAGCACAGCCCCATCATCACTCAGCCCTTTCTGTAGGGCCAAGTGAAGTGAGGAGCCAGCCTGGCTTGGGGTGGGAGATGTGCAGGCAGGGAGCACAGAATCACAGAATCACAGAATCACAGGATAAGTGTTTGGGTTGTAAGGGACTTAAAGATGATCTTGTTCCACCCCCTGCCATGGGCAGGGACACCTTCCACTAGCCCAGGTTGCTCCAAGCCCTGTCCAACCTGACATACCCTTTTCCGTTGTGAAACTCTTCTCTATGCTCTGCTTCCAGCACTGCTGGATCTCATTCCTGGCACACATGTAAAGACATGCAAGAACATCAGAAAACACCCCCCAGAACCCCAGGTGGGTGTCTGGTGTCTGTGCAGGCACTATCTTGTCTCTGCTGGCCAGAACAAGGGCCTCTGTTGCCAGAGCAGAAGAACATGATGACACCTCCTCAGTATATTCTTCCAGTTTGCACCAGTCCATCGCTTGGGTGCTTCCCCAGAGGAGTCTGACACACCAGGGAGTCCTGGGTGCAATTTCCCTCATCCCAAAGCCTGTTTCTGGAAGGCAGGACTCTGCTGGATTTGGTGTACACAGATCAGAGCGTGGCCAGTTTGGATGTGCTCACATCTCCTTCTCCTTGCCACCCTGACAAACCCTGAGGTCTTTCCACTGTGCAAACTCATTCTAGGTGAAACATGGCATTGGACTGGAGCAGAGATTCACCTGTTTCTGTATTTGTGATTCCTGTGGATGGGAAAAGCCTGGTGTGGTTTTTTTCTGTGTGCTCCTGTGCCATGGCTGGGTTCCCACACCACTCTCAGTGTGTGAACGAGGGCATTTCCCTTCATCTCTCTCCTGTTCCTTGACAGGCACCAATCTTCCTGCTGGATCTTCTCTTGCTCCTTCTACACCACCCCTCTCTCACCCTCCTGCCTCACTCTTCCAGGAAAGCTCATCATCCAGATCCTGCCAGAAGTGGAGACCCTCGGCCTGGGCCCGGACGATGTCCCCAAGCTCACCGAGCAGGGTCCGGGACTCCATGCTCACCACCTACCAGGGGATATCAGGAATGACAAACGGGGCTTCCCATCAGTGATGCCCTCTCCCAGCTCCAGCTGTGTGTGCCACAGCTCAGGAGGAGGCCACAGGAAGGTCTGGCAGCAGAGAGGAGCGTGGATTGCAACGCTGATGTACCAGAGACAGGCTAAACGTCCACCAAGGAGGAGAAGCTTCCAAGTGGAGGTGGTGAGAGGGTTTTGCCACGTTCCTTCTGGGGAACTGTGCCACCTGCATGGACACAGCGGGCAGCTGGATATTCCTGTCCTCATAACCATGGGAACATCCCTCCAGCTGGACCCCAGGTAGAGCCGGGCCCTTCCTGGGATCATCGCTGCCTGCTTATCATCCCCTTTTCCTATCCAGAGCCAACAAGGTGGAGACATTTATCCCAAGCCTGTGGCCATCCTGCCTGAGGAAGTGGCTGCCTTGTGGTTGGAGGGCTGCCCCACTTGCCTGGAAGCACACCCAGGAGAAGGCACTGTCTCCCACCTTTTCTGTGGGGAGGATTTGGGAGGAAGCCAAGGCAGCTTTGGGAGAGGGGAATTAAAGCCCTTACACGTCTGCAGGGCTTGGTGGTCTCTTTGGGTTTTTTAGCCTTCCTTTTAAGCAAAGCAAGAGTTTGCCTTCAGTGGCTGGGCAGATCCTGAAAGTGTGAGAGGAACATGCCTGGGGACCCAAAAATCAGAGGCAACCAGCAGGGATATGGTGCCTAATATCCTTCCCATGGCCTGATGGAATCACCATCCCTGGAAGTGTTTAAAAAACCTGTAGATGTGGTGCTTTGGGACATGGTTTAGAGGTGAATAGGATTTGAGGTGTGGCCTCACCAGTGCCAAGCAGACAGGGACAACCACTGCCCTAGTCCTGCTGCCACTCTGGTTCTGATCCAAGCCAGGTGCCCTTGGCCTTTTTGCCCACCTGGACACACCTGGGCTCATGTTCAGCCTCTGCTGAGCAACAACCTCAGGTCCTCTTCCAACTTTCCAGCCACTCTGCCCCAGCCTGTCATTGATGCCAAGTGGAGGTGAGTGCACAGGATGTGTTTTATTACTGCCCAGAACACCCAAACCACACATGTCCACTGTAGGATTTAAATAAAAGTTGTCTCTAGGCTTCAAGACTCTGATCTCTTCAGAGACTGAAATCTTGCTGATCAAAACCAGCCAAAACAGCTTTTGCACTTGTGCAAAAGGAGATTAGGAAGGTTTAGATAAAGATCACATGAACTTGATCATTTCTGAGCAGGTACAAAGGAAAAGAAATTTGATTTTGAAATGCAAGCACGCCAAACCTCGGGGTTTGACACCCCTCCAGGATGGGAAGTAAAAAATTTGTCTTAATTATGTTTTTAGAGAGCCTCTGATCAACTTTTTTAGTGCAACAGAAAATAACATGTCAGTGCCCTTCCATCTTTAGGCTTACATTACTGGAAGTTTTGGGGGGGAAAAGATTGTATTAAAATCACATTAGAGGAAATAAAACAGTTGCCATTGCCTTGAGCTCCCCTCTGGGAAACCACGTGCTGAGGTTCAGTCGACAGCAGCCACTGCAGCCTGATGGCCAGGCAGGAGTTTCCCAGAAGCAGCTCAGTGCCACCATCAGGGTTTTCCAACTCTGGTTCTGAGCAGCAGGACTAGAATCTGTCAATGAAGCAGAAAAAGCTGCTGAGAGGCAGAAAGTCCTTCCTGGGCACACTGTTTTCCCCCACATTTTTGTCACCCCTGTATCCTTGCAGCTCTGAGACTGAGGGGCTTCCAACCTTGTCAACAGGTGCCTGTGGTGATACCAGAGAGCCCTCAGGACAAGGGGTTTGGGGACAATTTCTCAGTGCTTGAAAAGGTTAAACTTTTAGCAGCTGCTTTTTTTGACACCCTGGAATTTCACTCTCTCTGGGTTACAAAAACAGGTTATGAAAACACTTCAACTTCCTCCTGGACTGGTGATAAAAGAGCCACAAGAAGCAGCTCAGCACATTTTAGTGACCATAAGACTGTGATAATAAAAGAAATGAGACAATGTTGTTTGAGAGAAGGTGAGTTGGACTCAGTTCCTAAAGAATGGGGTGAAGTCACCATAACTTAGCCTTTACATCAAGTGCAGATATCTGTTTTAAACAACAGTGTTTCCCTCAAATAGTTACTCAAACTGAACACAGGAACTGCCTGGAGATGCTTTGTGGTCTGTGCCTTGCAGAAGGAAAGAGCAGGTGATCCCCAGGGATTGTGATCATCTATTAATGGGTTTCCAGAAGGAAAAAAAAAACCTAATCCACTCTGCAAGTCTTTGTTCTCCCACATAATTTTGAGCTGGGAGAGCCTGTGGCAGAAGCGTAAATGGAGGAGGACACGGTGAGTGGCCACGTCCCTCAGAGGAAGACCCTGTTTTAGTGTGGCACATCATCATCTCTGACTGGGTGTGTTAAACTGCTGGTGTGTGAGGCCACACAGTGTCAAAGCTACTCCAGATATACCTTAAAGTGCTTTAAAGCTTTAGGGAAAGCAAGGGGAGGGCAGGGACTTGGAGCTGCAGAGTGAGAATTTGGAGCAGGCTGACTAATTCCAGTTGATTTTATCATGGACGCCCTTCCCGTGAGGCAAGACTGTGGTTATCCTGGAATTTATTAGAGAAGGACACATTCACAAGGGCCAGAACAGACTGGATTTTCAGGGATTTTTAACATTTACTTGAATAGGAAGAGACAGGTTAATAAAGGATGATGAAAGGGATGGAGACCCAGCCAACAGCACCTCTGCCTCCAGCACTGTCCGAGTGCAGCTGAATGGACACTCATCTTTTTGGGAGCAGAGTCACCATGGAAACCTTAATTCTCTGAATTTTTTAAGCATGTAGGGCATTTATCATTTTTGAGAGACCTCAGACCACTGGTACCTTTTGTGCCACTCTCAGGTTCATCTTTCCAGGGCGAGAGGTCAAGCGCGTCGATCTCCTGACAGTCAGTGAAGTCCTCGGGGTATCTGTTGATCCTGAACACATCCCTGGGTATCTTTTGGATACGAGTGTTGTCACAGAACACCTTTGACAGCGTGATTTTTCTCAGTGCTTGCAGCTGTTGTGGAGTGAAAACTCCCGGGTTCTCCCACCAGAACCTGCAAGGACATTTTCAGAAGCAGTTCATGGTCTTTGGGTACTTGCCAAGATGGGACCTGACCAAGGTGAGCCTCTGCTCAGATCCACCTTGATCCACCAGGCAGAAGGCACAGCCTTTTGGCAAGAGGTGTCTCCACTGTGGCCAGATCTTCCATGCAGCGTCTCCAGGCTGCTGGGATTCAGTGATTTATCCTCCCCTTTGTGCCCTGAGAGCAAATCTCACCTCAGGCAGAGATTAGTGCAGATCCCCCATGGTCTGGGGCTGCTGTTCCTCAGCCACATGGATCTGCAGGAACGGGCTGCAAAAATGAGTCCTTTGGCAACTGGGCTAAAGCCAAGGAGTGAGCCTTGCTGGGAGCACTGGGTGGGATTAATGTCAGAGTTTTCCCCCCTGCTAAATGCCCCAGGGAATGTTGGCTCTCACCTGTCCCCATCCCGCAGGTTCCTGAACTGGGTGCCAATGATGCAGGACAGGAGGGGTCCCACCCTGCCCTGGGGGACCACGGGCTCTGCGACTGCCCCGATCCACAGGTCGATGTTGTCCGGTGTCCCATACACATCCAGGAACTTCTTGGCCAGCTTGGGATTGCCAAGCACCTCAGAGAGTTCTTCTACAGTTCGGGGTTGGGAGAGCCCACAGAAGCCCCTCCAGGCATTGTAACCTGCAAGAGCAGGAGCAGGAGCTGACCAGAACCCACCACCCCAGCACCCCACCATCTGCCCTGACTCAGGACCTTGTGGTCCATGAGCAATGTCTGCTTCTGCTCATGGCATTAAAGGAGCTGGAAGGTGCTTTTGGCTAGGAAGTCACAACATTTTCAAAGGTCCTTTCTGTATCTACACACTCAACTAACAGTTTGGGTTGTCCTCGTGACTACAGGTTCACCCCATGGGTAAGAGCTCTGTAGCGCTGAGGGCGAGTGCACCAGTCCTTGCAGCTCTGGGAGGCAAAATTTCTGGGGTCAAAGTCCTGGAAAAGAGCAGCATTTGGTTGTGCTTCACTCAAGAGCACCTGGGGCAGTCATACCTGAAGTCACTTCTGCTCAGAGACCAGGGCTGTCAGGAGGCACCAAATTAGCACTGATGGGTGAAGAACAAAGCACTGGTGACCTGTCTAAGGCCATGTGAAAGCTGAACTTGGTCACTTGTCTGTACCTTCTGTACCCCACATGCCCCCTCTTTGCAATGCACCACTGTGCCTGCCCCTCTTTATTACTTTATCCCAACCATCACTTTTTTATTTCCAAGCCTTTTGTCTTTGTCTTAAAATTTTATAATGCAGACCTTTTATTCCCTGTATCTGCCTATCTACCCACCCTTCACCCTTAAATCCAGGCACTGTTTCTTCTCATGGCATGGGAAAAGCTCAATCCACTCACGGAACTGCTTATAAACAGCGGGAGAAAAACAGAGCATTGTTCAGAGGAGGTGTGGATTTGTGCCTCCTTACCTGGCAGGCCGTGGTCTCTTCCCCGTTGCATGTTCATGGCTGCCAAATCCAGCCCCATGACCTCTATCTGCTCGAAGAGGTGGTTCTGGAGCTCCTCCACCAGCAGTTGGTTCTGCTCCATCAGCTTCGCGTGATCCACCACCATGCCCCGAACCAGGGGGTCGATGCCTCCTGCAGACATTGGGAGCCAAGGAAAAGCTTTTTGTGCCAAGCTGCAGCTTTGGTGGTCCCTTCAGCTGCAGCTGGAAGAGTTTCCTTGGGCTGGGTGGGGTTAGCCCAGCTCCACATTTCCATCTCGGCATGTGTATGTGGAATCACAGAGTCACAGAGTGGGTTGGGTTGGAGGGGACCTTCAAGATCGTCTCGTTCCACCCCCCTGCCATGGGCAGGGACACTTTCCACTAGACCAGCTTGTTCCAGACCCCATCCAACCTGACCTTGAACATATCCAGGGATGAGGCAACCTGTGCCAGGGCCTCACCCCCTCACAGTGCAAGTGTATGGATCTGTACATGTCTGCATATGCCAGCAGATGAGACCTCACACAGTCACTGAATTCTTTATCCCTCCCCATCCCTCAGCCTTTCTTTCCACAGCCCTAAATCCACTTCTTGTCCTCCAGGATCTCCAAGTCCTTTTCTTGTGCTCCTCAGCCCACCAGTCCCCAGCACGTCCCGATACACAGGGCTCTGTCAAGGTTTGGGTTTTGCAATGGGTTTTGTTTATAATTTGCTATTATTTGGTAGATATTTATTAAAACACTAAAGGCAGTGATAGAATCAGCTCATGTCTGATTGTCTGTTTGATAACCATTAAACAGTGGGATTAAACACAGGAAAACTGGCTGCACATGTATATTTTGGTAAGTTTTCCGTGATTACTTAATTAACCCATTCTGGGAGAGACATTTGTCCTCCTTGGAAAAAACCCTCATTGGGAGATCTCAGCTGTGTAACAGCAGGACCCCACAGCTCCATTTTGAGACATGAAGAGAGATGGACACCACAAGGAAGTGACAAAGGTCTCTTAGCTCAGTCAAATGGGGTGCATCACCCTCTGGAGGTGCCTCCTAATTAGAGGGGGATATGATAGCTTTAATTGACCTAAATTTTGGTGGCTGACATTTGGCACAGGAGCAGCTGAACCGTCTGAATGGACGTGCAGCACTCACTCTGTCGGGTCTTGCTGAGCTGGGAGGGATTCAAGGAACGACTGGATGTGCCACTCAGTGCTCTGGGCTGGGGGACAAGGTGGGGACTGGTCAATGGTTGGACTGGATGATCTTGGAGGTCTTTTCCAGCCTTAATGATTCTGTGACTCTTTGACCTCTCCCTGAGCCTCAGGACCAGACCAGGACGGTCCCCACCTTCCTCCCCCCACAATTCTTACCTTCCATTATAATTCTCCACGTAGCACAGAAGGTCAGATGAAGAGGGACGTGGGAGAAGGAACCCAAAGGCTGGAAATTGTCATCCAGGCGGGACACAAAGGGCTGCACTGAGGTGTGACCGAACCGGAAAGCCAAGGAAAAAACATTTGAGGCTCTGGGATCCACCTTCTCATCATAACCACTGTAGGAAGGGATCCACTTGCTGGTCTCCTCAGCGAGCAGAAGTGGGAGGTAATCCCTGTAGGTTATTATCTGAAAGAGCACAAGAGCTGAGCAAGTTGCCAGAAGCTGTAGCAGAAAAATGTAGCCATAAAAATCAAGTGCAGGGCATGAATGTGGACTCTCTGGAGGAGAATTCATTAAGATCTTCACAAAACCAGATGTAGCAGGGGCATGATACAGTAAAATTATTTTTAAATGAAGAATTATGTAATATACTAAGTAACTGATACATTAATATAATAAATAACTGATAAATTGATTATATAAAGGATAAGAAAGAGTATCTGTGCTGTTTCAGATGGACCATCCATATTTACAGCTTCCAACTGCCACAAACAACTCCACTGATTCTGCAAAGCAGAATCCTGGAGGGAAAAAACACATTCCTAAGTTTAAACCCCAGCAGTGACCATACCTGGTTTATGGCAATCACAATCTTTCGGCTCTCCTGGTACAGCTTTTCCCCATCCCAGTGGGGATTTAACTCCCTCAGCTCCGTGGCCAGGCGATTGTGCTCTCGGAGAAAGACCGTGTGCATGGCAGAAAGTCCCAGGTTTTCAGTCACACGTTTGTCCCCTACAGATGCAAATATTCTCTGGGCAACCTGTGCCAGACAACCCTCACCGCACCCACAGGGGAGAATTTCTTCTGTATATCTAATCTTAACTCCCCCTCTTTCAGTTTGAACCCATTTCTCCTTGTCCTCCACTTTCCCTCTCCAGCTTCTTTGTGGCCCCCTCAGATCTTGGAAGGCTGCTGAGGCTTCCCCACAACCTCCCCTTCTCCAGGTTGAACAGCCCCAACTTTCTCAGGCTGACAACTGACATCCGATTCACGAATGGTGAATTCTAGATTGGACAAAAAAAAAAAGTCCCTGAGAAGTTTTAAGCACTAGCGGTTATTCTATTGAAAATTTCGATTGAAAAATTCTCCTGCCTTTGAAAACACTTTTATAAAAGGAGGAGGATTCATCGTAACTTTTGGAAAATTATGATAATTTTATGTTTAATTAATGAATTAGAGCTTGATTTTTTTTTTTTCTTTTTAATTCGAGAGGGAGCCCCCTGCCTTCCACCTCACAGAACCCTGTCTTGAAGCATCCGCCTGACCACAGCGGTTCTCTCAGACCACGGGAACGACCCTGGAGCTGCACCTTACCCGCCCTAAAGCAGGGGATGTTGGCGCGGGGGTTGGTGAGGACACAGACGCTCTTGGTGGCGTTCTCGAAGGGCAGCAGCTCCAGCCCCGCGTCCGTGAAGCGCCGGTTCACGGCCATGAGGCCCAGCGGGCTGCTGAGGTTCCTCAGGCTGGCGGCCAGGGCGCCGTCGCTGCCGTACACGGTGCTGGCGTCGATGAAGGAGGTGGCGGCGTTGAGCTGCTCCCGGGACGGGCTGCAGGGGTGGCAGGCGGATGCCGAGCGCACGAAGGGCATGCAGGTGTTGGGCCTCACCGCCCGCGGGTCGTCGGGGGGGAACTACACAGACAGACAGGAGTGGCTCGGCCAGGAGTCTCACCTTAATGTACAGGGTCCTTCCACACCTCGAGATAAGCCACGGGCTTGTTCCCCAAGGGGTGTCCTTTGTTGACAGGGGAGCTCAGCAAAAGTCCAAAAGGACACCACACACGAGCTGGGCACAAAGCGTTCCACCACAACACTGGCTCAGCATGTATTATTAATCCACAGCACTCGAGAAAGAATCCGATCCCTCCACCACGCTTAAGGCAGAATCCAACCCCTCCAGCTCCAAAGCCACCCAAAGCATCAAGGAAGGAGAAAAGAAAGAGAAGCAGAGGGAGCAAGAAGAGAGAAGGAGAAATAGGAAGACTAAGATCATAGAGTTACCACTGGAACCTTGTGGCAGACCAGCTCTCACGCATCCAGATGGCAGGGACGGGTGGCAAACACGTGCCTTTGGTTTTATCTGCTCTGGTCCCTCTGGCCAGACCCCCCAGGGCACCAGTGGCCGCTCTGGGGTTCCAGGGCAGGGTGAGGGGCAGTGTCCTCACTGTCCCTGCCAGTCTGAGCTGGGTCAGGGGTTCCAGGAGCTGTGGGGTGTTACAGTTTTCCCAGGCTGTTTGTGACTGCCTTCCCCTTGTGGCTCCAGGGGCTGCCATGAGGGATAAGAGCCCACCCCACCTCCATGATTTTCTACCCATCCCTTCCCCCTCCTGACACACACCCCCACAAGGCCGTTCTGACCCCATAATTACTGCTCTGATGTCTAACAGTGGTGCCTCAGAAAGTCCTGTGTCTTTATTATTTCTGTTGCCTTAGGGGAGTGTGGGGTGGAGGGAGGGTCAATACCTTAATGGGGAAGCAGGGGGGCTTGAAGGCACAGTCAGTGTGGCACAGGAGCTCCAGGCTGGCTCCTTCTCCGCTGGCAGGGGCCAGGTCTATGTCGTGGTTGACCCACTGGCCCCAGTGCATGAAGACCAGAGAGAGCTCCTGGTCTGCAGTGATGTCCTCGTTGGCCGTGTGAGCGATTTCATTGGACACTTTCCGAACCTGCAGGAGGGGAAATGTGTGTGACTGTCTCTGGCACGGCGAATTCAGCCCTCAAACACCCTCTGGGAGACCACAGAATCACTGAATCTCAGAGTCACTCAGGTTGGAACAGAACTCCAAGATCATCAAGTCCAACCCTCGACCGAGGATCCCCATGCCCACTAAACCCTCTCAAAGTGCCATGTCTACCTGGTTTTTGAACACTTCCAGGGATGGTGACTCCACCACCTCCCTGGGGATCCTGTTCCAATGCTTAATCACTCTTTCAGTGAAGAATTTTTTCCTGATATCCATGCTAAACCTCCCCTGGTGCAACCTGAGGCCATTTCCCCTTGTCCTGTCACTTGTTACCTGGGAGAAGAGGCCAACCCCCTCCTCTCCACGACCTCCTTTCTGGTAGCTGTAGATGATGCATGAGATGATCTTAGATAAGATCAGAAGAGTTAATTATGGCATTAAACAGATCCATGTCACTCCCAGCCCTATCCAAACAGGTGTTATAAGTAGGAACCCTCCTTCACCCAAACCTGGTTCCATGGAAAGCCTGTTACAGCTGAAACTTTCTCAATGCAGGAAGTCTAGGAGGTGGTTGAGGAACACCCCAGCCTTGTGGTCTCTACAAGTTGTCCTGGTGTACCTGAGCTGCAAGTGCTGCCTTTGGAAATCACCTAGTGAAGTGTTCCCAACCTTTTTGCCCACGTCTGTCTCCAACAAAAAATATCAGCCCCAAGCTGTAACTCAGTTGTAGAAAACCAGCCTCAGGTCAGCTCCTGAGACCAAAAATCAACTCTAGATGTTGCCACTGTTTCCCTTCTGATGGCTGCAGTGAGGGCAGTGTCCATCCTGGCTGGATTAGGGTAGGGGGTCTCACCAAGGGGAGTGGGAATCCGTTGTACTTCCTTCCTTCTCTCGCTCCTCTGGGAACGGACACTCCATCCTCGTACACTGCCGGGAGCCAGCGGGCAAACCCACGGTTTGAGGACCCCAGGTGAGGGTGTTTTCTGCAGCATCACCAGGAAAGCAAACACTGTTATCATTTCAGACACCAAAGGTTTGTACAGACTAACATTTCACAGCCCTTTAGTGTCTCATCGCTCCAGTCACAGAGCTGAGAGCAGGAAAACACTAAGAAGCAAATTACACCAATATTAATTACTGCAGAGAAAAATGAACCTTCCACTATATTAATTTTATTTGGTATTTATTTCTACATTAATTTCACTTGGCATTCAAATCTCTGCAGCACCTCTGTCTCCCACAAAATCAGCTTCACTGCAGAGCCATCAGCAGTGGGCACTCTTCTTGCCCTTTCACTACTGATCCTAAGCCACCTGCCCTGGGTCAGAGCAGAGATTCAAGACCCTCCTCGTCCACACACAGATCCCACCTGTTGTTGCACTCCCCGGTGATGGTCCGATAAATGTCCTGCTTTGGGCATTTAATGGGAAGAGTCTGAGAGTCACAACCAGTGCCTCTGGAAATCATGTCCTTCTGTTTTCTGCTCAGCAGGTCTGCAAGAGAAACCATGGAAAGTAACATCTGATCCCACTCTTTGTTGTTGTTGTTGTTGTTGTTTTAGCTTCTCGGTGTTCCAGGTAAATATCAGAATCAGATGAATCAGTGTTGTAGATATCCAGCATCTGGGTTTGAACTGTTAAATTGGGGCCTAAACCCTTCCATGGATCAGCTTTCACCTCTGGATTAGGGAAACTGGAACAACTTTCCAGGGGAATATGGGGGAGCACCATCACCAGCAAGGGTTTATCCTAGGCTGGGAATAAAATGGTGAGCTTGGAGAATGGTACAACAACCCAGGTGTGAGGACCAGAAGGGAAACATGGATGGTTCTCAGTGGTCAGAGTCTCCTGGCAGTCAGAGGGTTTTGTCCCAGGTTTATCACACTTATTGTAAGGCTGTTTTTATCACCAAAGATAGGAGATGGTGCCAAAGATGATGAATGAAACACCCAGGGCTCTGCTCTGCCGCTGTTACCCCTTGGCTGTCGGGGAAGGGTTTTATCCCCAATTATTGTGTCAGAGCTGCCCCTGACACTCCTGCTGTGGCACATTTTCTGCTCTCAGCTGTTTGTAAAACATTTTGGTTCAAGCCACATTACCTGTGACGTTGAATCTCTGTTTCCCAGAGAGATGCAGTTTCCTTTTGAGGAGTTTCAAAGTCGTTTCCATGTAATCAGCAGCCCGGACTGCAGACCTGGTTCTTCCCACAGGGTCCTTAAGGTGCTTCAGGAAATCCATGGGGCTGGCAAGCTTTTCCTCCAGTTTTTTCTTTAAGCTGGACATAAAAGAGTCCCATGAAGTGTCTGAAATCAGACCTCCTTTGTCAGGCAGGGCTGGGTGTAATTAGTCTGCCCACACAGGACAAAGTGTCTGTGCATCAGCACGTCAGCTCAGGCAATCTGGGCAAACAATTCATTGTGATCCCCAACTCTGAGTCTGCATTGCTGCCCTGTCACAATAAATTTTGTTATATCATGAGGAAATCCAGAGCAATGAACTGTGACTGGGTAAGCTTTTACATTTGGAGTGTCGCAAGGTGTGTTCTGTGAGCAGAGGGACAACCTCGCTCCCGTTCCACCTCCTCCTGGTCCCACGGCTTTGTCTTCCTACTTCCATAGGGTGGGTGGAGAGAGGGTCCTTCCCAAACTATCCTGCTGCCTGGAAGCAGCCTTCTGGGACAGCCACAGAGGACACCTGAGGGGCAGAACTCCAGCAGCCAGGAGAGGACTCATGTGTGTGGAATGTCCATTCCACTATGGACTAGTGAGAGGTGGCCATGGTGGTCTAAATGAGGAAGTAATAACTGAGGGGGATGATGGGTGGCCCTGGCACTGAGACAGAGCACCAGAACGCAGCCAAACTGGGCAAAAGGATCCCTCCAACTATGCCAAGGAGAGCCCTGGAACAAAGGCTTCTCCATAAGAAATATGCATTGGAAAAGAGAAGAAACACAGGTATATTTGATCTTATTTCCTTATAATATTGGGGTTCTGGTGCAAAAGGGACTCACCTCCTTCGGGCCTGTAAATATGCTGTGTCCACCAGCTGCCTGGCCTCACTGATGATGCTCAGAAGAGACGAGTCTGACAGCACCTCTGAGACCTCTGCTCAGAAAAAAAAAAAAAGAGAAGAAAAAGCAGAATTTGAGGGTGCATAATGCACCCCAGGAGCAGCGGCTCCCACACCTTTGCTGGGTGCTGCACACCCTTATCTGTGGTTCTCCTGCTCATCTGCTTCACTGCTGAGGTCCTGATAGCCACAGTCCTTGTTCTGGTGGCTT
Organism: Myiozetetes cayanensis; assembly: GCF_022539395.1. Taxonomy (NCBI): domain Eukaryota; kingdom Metazoa; phylum Chordata; class Aves; order Passeriformes; family Tyrannidae; genus Myiozetetes; species Myiozetetes cayanensis. Next base: position 4,026,473 of record NW_026087522.1, on the reverse strand, counting down.
TTGGAGGCTTTTAGGGAGTTATTTTTCATCCTTTTTTTTTTTTCCTGAAGCTACTAGAAGCCTGGACTCTGTAAGGCTGGAAAAGACCTCTGAGACCATGGAGTCCAACCATTAACCCAGCGCTGCCAAGGCCGCCACTTAGTGCCACATCGACAGGTTTCTTGAGCACTTCCAGGATGGTGACTCCACCACTGCCCTGGGCAAACTGTTCCAATGCTTTCCATGAAGAAATTTTCCCTAATATCCAACCTGACCCTCCCCTGACACAACTTGAGGCTGTTTCCTCTCCTCCTGTCCCTGTTCCGTGGGAGCAGAGCCCGACCCCCCTCCGGCTCCCCCCTCCTGTCAGGGAGTTGCAGAGCCAGAAGGTCCCCCTGAGCCTCCTTTTCTCCAAGCTGAGCCCCCCCAGCTCCCTCAGCTGCTCCTAGCTGCTCCAGACCCTTCCCATCTCCGTTCCCTTCTCCCAGGAAATAACAAGTGCATACAAGAAGCCAAAAATATGATCTCTGAGCTGTGTCCCTGGCACAAAAGGACGATCATAATCTTGGGAAAGCTGTTGATTAAACCAGGAATTTCCTTGGGGAAATTTCTTAGGTATTGACTTCAGTGTCAGTGGGTCAATCTCCAGGATGCTACAGTTGTTTATTGGAGCTCTATCTCGCTGGGAACTCGGGCTGAGTTTCGATTCCCACCCTTCCCAGCACAGCAGCAGCCAAAGGACAAACACAATCTCACCGTTCAGCGAGGAGTCCGCAGCCCCAGCTAAGCAGAGGGTGATGATGGATCCTACAAGAATCATTCTTGGGCTTGTGCCTGGGGAGAAATGCGACACAAATCCTCTGGAGGGGCAGGGCTCCACTGAAGCATCAGAAGGGGTTTGGTTTGAGTTTCTCTTTCAGGATCCAGGAATAAAATCCAGCTGCGCTCTGCCCAGCTCCGCCAGCAGGACCCACAGAGGGGTTGGCAGCACAGAAGGGATCCCTGTGGTGTGGGACCTCCAGGAAACTGGGCTGAGGAGCTGCCAAGGAGGAGGCAGCCAAGTACAGTCCAGCTTCAGTGATGGAGAATGTTGGGAAGGTGTGATGGGAGAGGGAAGTGTCCTGCTGGCCTGACTTTGGGAATGTCCACAAGTGGCTGGTGGAAAGGAGGTTGACACCACACATCCCTCTCTGCCCCCTCTGTCTTGCTACTGAACAAAAAGTTGCCACAGCTATCAGCAGTCCTCCAGCCTCCAACCTCCTCTCTCTGTCTCCCTGCTGCTCCCTGAAATTTGTCCCTATTCCTTTCCCCCACAAACACCAGAAATCTGTCCTCCTCAGTGTCTCTCACCAGTGCCTTCCCTGAAAGGAGATTTTTAGCCAAAATGTTGCCATTAGATCGAGTTTAAGTAATTTAGTCAACATTTTAACTGTTTGAAACAGGGAAGACAAAACCAAAATTTGGAAATACGAATGATTTTCTCATGGTGGGGGAGGTTATCTTATATTTATCTGTGGAAATTCTTGAACCATCTTCCTGGGGATTGGAAGCTGCTTATTCCTTGCAATTTTATATTGCAGGTTATTGCTGCATGAGGCAGGAAAGCTGTCTTTGCTCACTTCTCCCAGTAAATTGAATAAATAACAGGGGAGAAGCAATTATGAAGAACCAGCAGCTCCTAATGCTCTGCCTCCCATCTCCTTGGGCTCAGCCCTGGAATGCACCAATATCCACACCAGAAATATCAGATACAGATATAAAATGAAAAGGCATTGATCTTACCTGCCATCCCTGCAGCACTGGCAGGGCTGGGAAACAAGCCAGGCCTTTATACACCTGCACCAGGGCAGAAATGAGCTGGGTCTGACCTGGGTGTGGCCAAAAAGGGAGAAACTGGGACCACAGTGAGCCAAGAGGAAATATCTGCTGGTTTGCTTTCCTGGAATTAGCTGCAAAGTGCCCACTTCTCCCTTCCCTCTGAGTAAATGTCGACTTCCTTTTTGAAAAATCTGTAAAAGAAGAATAAAGACACTCATTTCTTACCTGCAGGTGAAAGAGATCAGCTCAACTTTATGATGGTAAAAGATGATGGTGGAATTTGGCTTCTTTTTCCCCTGCTGGTGGCACCTCTGATGGTTTGGGCAGCCCAGAAATGGGTCATTTTGCCAAGATGCTTTTGGGGAGCATCCCGAGGTCCACATACAGCCAGTGTGAAGGGTGGGCCTGCCACAAGCTGTGTCCAGGAAAACCGAGGTTGTGTCCTATTTAAGGTGGCTTATGGGGTAGTTTGTGTGATTAAACAGCAACCTGGTCATCATCTGGAAACTCCCAGGAAAGAACTGCTGATCAGTGAGGGTGACAAACACCGGACAAAGAAGGAGGCAGCTGCACAGAGCAGGACCGAGAGGTCTCCAGGAAAATCCTGGGCATAGAAATATGGACAATAATCCCAGAGTTATAACTGTGCCAATGCCCAGAAAGGAACAAAGCCCTGAGCACTTCAGTGTGAATTGTGGCAGGGTGGTTAGGAAGGAATTCCTGGCTGGGAGGGTGGGCAGGCCCTGGCACAGGTTGCCCAGAGAAGCTGTGGTTGTCCCATCCCTGGAAGTGTCCAAGGCCAGGTTGGAGCCACCTGGGCTGGTAGAAGATGTCCCTGCCCATGGCAGGGGGTGGAACAGGGTCCCTTGAGGTTCCTTCCAACTCAAAACCAGTGATTTCATGAGTGGTCTAATGGGAAGGCAGTAGAAATCCTGTAATCCTTTGCACATCAGGGAGGCTGAAAACAAAAGACAATGCTGAATGCTTACTGACAGTCAGCCTTGTAAATCTCCCAGGATTAGGGAGCCAATCCTTCCTACTGTTTAAATATTTTCACAGCTCTTATTAACTCAAAATAAATAATAAAAAAAAAAAGAAGAATATATGAGAAAGGAAACTACCCCTGAAAAGGCACCATTTTAAATCTGAATAAAACAGGGAATTTTCCTTGCCACCTCAGTGACAGGCTGCTGAGCCCTGTTGCCCTCAAACAGGGACACCTTGAGGGCTGGCTCCTGCCATCGTGTGCAGGTGGCCCCACGTGCTGCTCCCACCTGCCAGGCAAACGTGTCCACATCCCATGTCCTTATCCGTTCCTGGGGTGTAAGTGCAGCTCCCAGGGCTCGCACACATCCATAGGAAAGCTGTCCCATGTCACCTCCAGCTGGGATTTGTGGTGTTTTGATGTTTGGAGCTTCCAGGGAAAGCACAGTATCCTGCTCACCAAGGCCAATGTTCTTTTAGCAAAGAATAGAAGACATTCAGGGAGCCAGTGCATTAATTATCCATTAATTATCCCACCAAGCAGCAGATCCCTCCATCAGATCCTCCTCTCTGTTGAGAAGATGCAGATTTCTTCTCTCTCAGGCTCTTGGTGTTACTCAAATTCCTTCTTGGTGCTGTTCAGGCTGAAGATCTTCACCCAGTGTAAACTGAGCCACCTGGAGCTGTGTAAACTCCTGGTGGTGTTTGCTAAATGTATGTCTGAGCTTTGGCTGTGGCAACAAGACCGTGAAACTTTAGCAACAGAGAAAAAAAATAAATAAAGAGCTCATTATTGCACTGCTGTTTCCCATCCTAACAGCAAAAAGTAACATCCTGCCCTTCCCCATTCAGCACATCCCTGATGTTCCTGCAAGCTCTTCCAGCACTTGTTGCCATAGAAATCATAGGATCATAGAATCATAGGATGGTTTGGGGTAGAAGGGGCCTTAAAGCCCATCTGATTCCACCCCCTGCCATGGGCAGGGACACCTTCCACCAGCCCAGGTTGCTCCAAGCCCTGTCCAACCTGGTCTGGGTGACAGAGACACGTTTAAACACAAGTGTGAACGACAATGTTTCAAGTTTAACAGTAGTTAAAAACTTAATTTAGGTAGAACTTCAACCATGAGAAGTTCCCTCTTCTCCTGCCACTGGCATATTTTTCCTGTATTTCAAACTGTGGATTTGTTGACATATTGAAAGCCAACAGCCTGTACAAGCCAAACCTGGCCTTGTCCAGGGAAAAGGGACATGAAAGAACTTCTACAAATTTACAGAACTGCATCCAGTGCATCTTCTGCTCCAATAGATAAAGATGAGCTTTTAAATGGATGGAGTGAGCAGGATAAAATAGAAAAAAAAAAGTGAGAAGAGATAAGTTACAGCAGAGAAAGTGTGTGGGGGGTGAGTAGAGGAGGGAAACTTCCCACCAGCTCAGGGGTGACATTAAATGAAACCAGATTGCCCAGCTTCAAAAATAGAGAGGCTGCAGCACTAAAAAATAACTTTAACTCTTTATGGATGAAGGGAGTGACAGCAACAGCAAGGGATGCTCAGGAGGTGGCACCACAGCATCACTGAGGTGATCACTTCAGGGGTGTCCCCAGCTGTGTGATGCCCAGGGGTGATGTTATCACCTCTCTTTGAAGCCCTTCTTTAAAGACTCAACTCCCAAGGCTATGAAGCCTCCTTGGTGCATCTCCATCTGCCATGGAGACACTTCATAACCACTGCAAGGTGCTCCAGGAAAGTATCCCACAGAAACAGGTGAGCCCAACAGCCTGGGAATACACCGGGAATACACCTGGGAATACACCAGTGAGGTCAACCTGCTTGGAGTCTCTTTCCAGACCTACCTCAAGCAGCAGGGAGAGTGTCCAGGGCAGGAAAGCTGTGGAAAACCATCTGTGATTTTCTAGTACAGTGGTAGGACCCACCACACCCACCAGGACAAGCCACTGCACATCCATCCATGGAAAGAGCTCATCTTGCAAGACCCAAATGAACTCCTGTCCTGAGCAGCAACTAGAAACTTCTTCCCTAGGGACAATTCTTCCCTGGGGACTGAGCCCTTATTCCTCTTCCCATGGTCCAAAGTCCCTCCCCTCTCCCTGAATAAAACCTTCAGCTCCTCCTCATGAATCAAACTTTTTCCTGCCCCATCCTTTAGCAAACCCCTCTTCCATCCCTGCCACTTCTCTTCCAGACTGTGACCCACCCTGGATGGTGGGACGTGACTTCTCTGGCAGGACTAGAAGGAGACCTCAGGCCACACAGCATGATGGCTTTTCCATTTTCCATGTAATCTTCCTGCTGTGTAATCAGTTCCCATCTTTTCTGGAAACCTGGGACACAGCAGAAGCAGTTGGCAGGCCCCTGGAAAGCCACTGGGAGAACACTTGGCTTCAAATACTCCAAAGATTTATTTAGAAAAAGAAAGAATGGAAGAAGCTTTAGGTCTCAGTGCAGTTTCCATTGTGCCACTCAGTGTGGGAGATGTGGGAGTCACTCACTGCCACGGACACTTTTCCCTGGACCACAGCTTAGCCTCCAGAGAGGCTGGACGTGGGAATAGCTGTAGAAATGATCACAAATGTTGTGGTTTGGTTCAACGTTTCAGTGCTTAACCCTGTGAAGGGATGTCTGTATGGACAGAGCTTGCAGGGTATTCCCAAGGCATAAGGGCTGATCCTCACGTGGATCCTCTGGATCATCCTCTGCCATCGTATGGCAACCAGGGACGTGCTGGTCGATGGGCAGGGCAAAGTGTCTTTGCCACCACATCAAGTGATGGGATGCAGCAGATGGGATCATGGAATCACAGAATCATTTAGGTTGCAAAAAGCCCTTTAAGACCACCAGGTCCAACCATTCCCCCAGCACTGCGAAGACCACCATTAGTGATGTCCCAAAGTGTCACATCTTCACCTCTTTTAAACACTTCCAGTGACTCCAACACTGCCCTGGGCAACCTGTTTTAGTGCCTGACCAGAAATTTTTCCTAACATCCAACCTAAACCTCCCCTGGCACAGCAGGAAGCTGGTTCCTCTTGTCCCAGGCTGTAACTCTGTGCGCTGGGTCCAGTGAAGCCGCAGCTCGGGCTCTGAAACTGAGAAGATCAAAGGGTGAAAACGAGAGTCTGAAACCTTTGTTGAGGAAGAAGTTCTGTCTCCTGACACACCTTGTGGTTTTCTATATTGCATAACCCTGCAAAGTGTCGTTTATTCCAAGAGAAGAGCTGCCAGCTTGCTATTGAACACCAGCTTTTCTATAAGCACGTCCCGTTCTTTCTGCCAGGTGAGATTGTTTTGTCTGCAAATACCACAGGAATTGTAGGTTCTGTCAATGACACAAGATTAGAGAAGGAAATTCTGACCAGTGTAATGAAAGTGGGAGCCCAGGCAGGCTGCAAAACCAGTTGGGGGATACAGTGTCCTCCAGTCTCCTCCCCCTACCCTTCTGTTGGAGCTCTCCAGACTACACCTTTCAGCCTCCTTAACCTCTTCAAGCCACTCTTTCAAGCTCTGGTCCCCTCCAAGCCCCTCCATTAGGGTACCACTGCTCTCCAGGTCCCTCTGCTCCTACTCTGGTTCTCTCCAGGTCCTTCCATTGGGGTCTGGACCCCTCCCATCCTTTCCATAGGCTCTGTGGACCCCCCAGAGATGTTCTGTTGGGATCTGGTAATGTGCAGGTCCCTGCTGGTAAATCCTCATGGGAGGGACATGGGGTGCCACTGACATGTCAAAGCACTTGCCCAGTTCTTGGACACAACTCTAGGAGTTCAAAGAGGGCTCTGGAAGAGTTCCCAGAGCCAGCTGCCACCAAAGCAAGGATAGTGCTTCAAGGACTGTCCTCCAAATAGGATATCTGAGCTCCAAAGGAGAGGCCTTGCTCAGCAGGGATTCCTTCTCAACACCCACCTTTTCCCTGCTTTGCCCAAATCCCCTGTTCCAAAAGGCAGCAACCTGGTGAGAACCACACAAATCTGGAACACCTCCTGCCAGCTGCAGGACAGAACCTGAGGGCCCATGGCTCAGGCTGCCTCCAACAGCAACATCCAGACATGCTGTGACAGAGGCAAAGGTAGGAATTTTGGGAGGGAGGGGATGGAGGAGGCTGGGATGTTCCCAGGACACTGAGAATGTTCATCCAGGGACAAGTTTCCTGTCGGATACAAGGAGATGAGATGGGACACAGACCTCCCCACGTCCATCCAGTGTTGTCACCACTGGTGCCCCGTTCCCATTCCCAGCACTGCTGGCACACCCTGTCAGCCTTGGCTCTGTGCAGGGACAGCAGCCCCTGTGCCGGGGGTGCAGCAGGGGCCGGGGTGGCAGAGCCAACATCCAGGCTGGGAGCAGGTCCTGCAGTGTCCCCTGGGGCCGGGGGACAGCCAGGGGCTCCTGCAGGGACAGTCCCTGCCAGCTGCTGTGATGGCCGAGTGGTGAAGGCGTTGGACTTGAAATCCAATAGGGTTTCCCTGCGCAGGTTCAAGTCCTGCTCACAGCGGGAGTTTTACTGCCAGGAGGGACAGAGGGACACAGAGCTGTCATCCCCCCTGCAGGGACACTGCATTCCCACCCTGGCCCTGAGCTCCCAGGGATCCTTCGCTTTTAGATGATGTCAGGACACCAGATGGTGTTTGGGGGAGCGGCTCTGCACCTTTTCTTATCACAGGAAGAAATCCTGCAGTGGCATTTCCATCCCACACAGCCCTCTCACCCTCCTGCCTGCCCTTGTGTGTCACCCTTCTCCCTGTAGATGTGTCACCCTGCTCCTTACACCTGTGTCACCCTGTTCACTGCAGCTGTATCACCCTACCATGACAGCTGTGTCACCCTTCCTCCCATACCCTGCTCCCTACAGATGTGTCACCCTGTTCCCTAAAAATGTGACACCCTCCTGCCTACAGCTGTGTCACCCTCATCCCTACAGCTGTGTCACCCTGCTCCCTATAGATGTCACCTACTCCCTATAGATGTGTCACCTTGCTCCTTACAGCCACATCACCCCTTTCTCTACATCACACCTGCTCCCTACAGTTGTGTCACCCTTTTCCCCACAGCCCATACCCTGCTCCTTCCAGCTGTGTCACCTGCTCCTCACAGCAGTGTCACCTGCTCCCTGCAGCTCTGTCACCCTCTTCCCACGGCTTCCCTGCTTCCCACAGCTGTGTCACCCTGCTGTGACAGACCAACCTTTGTTTGGACAAGCTGCTGCAGCCCTGTGATTTATCGTGTCCCTGGTGGCCAGACACTAATGTCTTAAACACAGTGTTTTAAGGAGATAAGGGCTAAGGCCAACAAGAAGCAGATCCTGAGGAGATGAGGTTAATTTTTTTTTGCTGTCATGCCAACTCCCTCCCTTCCCATGATGATGACACCAGACTGGCATCACAAAACAGGGACCAAAAGAGGGTCAAACAGGGCCAAAAGAGGGTCAAACAGGGCCAAACAGCACCACAGCATTGGAAAGGGCTCCATAAACCATCAAAGACCTCAAAAGCACCCCCAGACTCATTTCCACAGTGTCACATCAGACAGTACAAAACTCCTCCCCGGAGGAGGTGTCAGGGCATTCCCACATAAGCATGAACACGTAGAAGCCATGGAACTCTTTGCTGCTCCCTGCACCCATGTTACCCTGCTCCCTATATCCATGTCACCCTACTCCCTATATCCATGTCACCCTACTCCCTATATCCATGTCACCCTGCTCCCTGTGGCAGTGCCACCCTGCTCCCTATAACCCACCACAGGCTCATGGCTGCCCTCCTCCAGGGTGTTTTTCCACTGGGAGGTGCAGTCTGATGGCACTGGAAGGACAGGAGGCTCCTGCCAACCCCCAAAATTCATCCCACCCTGACCCAGCCCCATGTCCTGGGTGTGGCAGGTCCTGAACCCCGTGCTGAACTGAACCCCAGGAGCTGCTCCAGGGCTGTGCAGACATCCAAGAAAATACTGGGACCTGCAGGGGCCCCTTCCCTGGCTGGGAATCGAACCCAGGCCGTGGCAGTGAGAGTGCCAAATCCTGACCACTAGACCACCAGGGATGGGTGGTGGCTGACAGGGATGAGTGACCACCACCAGGGATGAGTGACCACCACCAGGGATGAGTGACCACCAACAGGATGATCTGCTGGTAGCACCAAGCAAGCCCTGCAGGGACAGGGACACTTGGTCCCACCTCTGCAGGCCTGGGAAGCAGGAGGTGGTTGTGCTGGGACTGATCACCACAAAGGGCACGTTTGGGGAAGGCAATGGTGGCAAATGGGTCAAGAAAAGTTGTAGCATCCTCTGGAGGGTTCACCAGGGAGGTTCAGTCCTGCTGCTGATGGATCATGGACTCCCTTGGGGGTGGTCTACATGGTCAGGTTTGTGTGACACACACACTGGGCACAGGTGATCCAGAACCATGTTCACAGCAATCCCGACTCCCAGTGCTTCCCCAAAGTCACCTCGGGAGGAGAACAATGTGTAGGTGCAGACTGACTGTCAGCAGAGCCTTCCCTGGGAGAGGGAAACAGGTCTGAGCCCTGGCACTGGGCTGGCAGCGTGTCTGGAGTCCCCATTCCTGCTGGTTTTGCAGTAACAGCGTTGGCAGCTTGTTTTTCCAGAAGAAAGCAGCAGGCTGGGACCATCTTTTGGTCCATCATCAGGAGCTGTGAAGAGCAGGTGATCAGTAGGTGATCCTGGTTTCCAGAGAGTCCTTGGAGGGAGCAGGGACTTCTGCCTTCCTTTACCCCACAGAAGGAAAACAAAGATGTTTCCTGATGAACAGGAAGATGGGAGGGGCTGGAAATGGCCCCCCAGCTCCCCAGGGATTTGGTACCAGCATGGGCAGCAGACAGGGCACTGCACAGCCCAGGACAAGGAGCCCAAGGGAGAGCCCTGGGCTCAAGGGGACAGTAGAAGCGTCACCTGTCCCTGTCCCCTGGGCTGTGTGCAGGGAGGAGACCCCCAGAGGGGAGCACGGGGGGGTTTCCAGTGGGAGTGTCCCTTGGGCAGGGCTCCTCAGCAGGTGGATGAAGTGAAGATGAGCGGGAAGGCTCCAGGAACGCTTCCCGAGCAGGACGGCAGAGGGCCCGGTGCTCCTCGGATGCTCCTGTGTGGTTGGGAGGGGAAGTAAACGAACCAGGGAGAAAAATCCCCCTGGTTTTCACAGAGTGAGGAAACCTCCCCTGTGCCTTGCCTTGTCCCGTGACGCTCCCAAAAAAACGGCCAGGTCTGGCACCTTTCCAAGGTTCGGGCATCTCCGCCGCGAGGGTCAGGGCTGAAGAATGCACCTCCAAAAAAACCCTGCACGGGGCAAACCCACCCCCCCAACGCCGAGAGAGGGGCCCAGGGATTGTGCCACCCTGCAGGAGTGTCGGGAGCGGCAGGAGGGAGCTGTGCTGGCATGAGGAGCAGCCTCGCTGGCGCTTTCAGAGCCACCATCCGATGTCACGGTTTCGGTTGCCTTTCCGAGAGCGGTGACAGAGCTGAGCTCCGGCTGCTCTGCGGTCGGGGCAGCGTTTGTGTCTCTCTGTGGTTTCTTAGATCTCGACGGGCCCCTGACAGATGTTATGTCACAGGCAGCAGCCTGCCTGCCGGCAGATCTGGGCACGCCAAACAGGTTAATTCCCGCGTCCCACGGCAGGGCAGTCTCCGTCTGGGATGGGAGGAGAGCCACTGCCACCCGCCAAATGCAGCCGGGAGGTGACACAGCCCAGGAGCCGCGTGTTGGAGCGCAGGAGTGTGCGGGGCCACGTCCTGGGGTAGGTGGGGATCGTATAAAAACTGATTTTCCACCGGCACTGCTTCTTGGAAGGAGAAGTCCCAGCCCCAGGATGAGCCTTGGGGCAGCAGGGACAAGGCTCAGCTCCAAATGCAATCGCTGCCATGGAGAAGAGATGAGGGGGAGAGCCATGGCCTTGCTTTGCACCCCTACATGGTTCTGGAGCATCAATAAATTAGCCAGGCCAACAGGCTCATTGCAGTTCTGGAGGATGTGCAAGATGGGAGCAGCACTAAAAAACCCCTCTCCCCATCTCCAGTAGTGGGAGAATCCCTTGGCAAACTCCAGCTGAGTTTTAGTCCCTTGCAAAGCCTGAGCACCTTTGCTGTGCTGCTCCCAAGTGCCACCACCACGTCTGTGACAACTCTGGTGTCAGGCAGGTGGTTCATCTCCAGCTCCTGCTCATGAGGGTCAGAGTCCTCAGTGTCCCCAGGACACCCCTACTCCAGTCCCAGCCCCAGGAGGATGAGTTAGACAAGCCATGGACATTTGTTCCTGCCAGAGGGTCCCTGGCACAGCCCTGGAGACCGCCCTGCAGCCCCCCATGGGGACACCCCGGTGAAGGGGATGCTGTGGGGAGGCAGATCCAACACACCCAGACACTGGCAGGTCTCTGAGTGCCCCACACAGACCCATGAGGTGTGCTGGGGAGGAAGGTGGGAGCAGAGCAGCCCTGCAGTCCCTGACACAGCACTGGGGACACAGGGGCAGTGAGGAAATCCCAGGAATGCCAGCTCACGGTGCCTCGTGAGCAGCGGCTGGGCTGGAACTGGGCAGGAAAACACCCCAGGGAACCACAGTGAGTTGGCAAACTGGGTGGCAAAAGGGGAAATGCTCCCTGGGGCAATCAGGGGAACCCATCTTGTCATGGCAAAGGCAGTGCCAGGGACCTCTGCCTGACTGGGCACAAGGGACTGGGGTCTCTGGCACAAGAGCTGGTCCCTCTCCCCTCCCCGAGCAGGGGAAGCTCCTGCTCTGCTCTCTGCACCCCACCTTGTCCCAGACCCACCCTGGCACCTGGAGGAGATGCAATTTGTAGAGTCAGCCCTTGGAGCTGGGATTCCCAGGTGCTTCCCTCAGTGGGGGTGTTAGGAGGGGTTGGATGCCCTGAGCTCCACATTGGAAGCTCAGCATTGAGGGGTTTGTGATCTTTATGGTGCCAAAACTGCCAGCCCAGACCCACAGCCAGTCTCCAGGGTGCCAGCCACCCTGGCTGCCTGCACAGGCAGCACAACTGAGTGTTCCTGCTGCCCACGCTGCCCGCACTGTCCCCCTGCATCCACCTTGGGCACCTCCCACCCACCACCAGGGCAGGGATCCTCTGGCCAGACCTGCACTGTCCACAGGCCATTTTGAAGGTCTCAGCACCCTTGTCCTCCATGCCTGGGTGCCTGACTGAGCTGAGGTCCTGCAGGTGCTCCAGGGAGAATGCTGAGATCAGTTTGCTAAGCTCAGCTCTCCTGTTGGATGATCACAGTGTGAACCTGCTGCTCAAGGGTGATTTCACATCCTGTCTTGGTCAGTGGGTGCTGATTTTCTCAGTCTTACCTCCCCTCATATCAGTGCTATTCTTGTATTTTCTAAACCAGCTGTTTCCTTTTTTTTTTTTTCAGCATTTCTCAGGCAAAGGTGCCATGACATCAGCTCTTGGAAATTCCGAGTGTTTGATTCAATATCTGACTGACTGGGCTGGCCACTGTCCCTATAAAAGCAAGAACTGAGCCAACACCTCCCACCAGGCACAGGAGGAACCTGCTCTGGCCTTGCCTCTGCCCCTGCAGCTCATCTCTGTCCAGAATGAAGGTCTCCACCCTTGGCCTCACCATCATCCTCATCTTTGCCCTCCTTTCTCAGGTGTCTCCTGCTCCATGTGAGTACAGCATCCCTCTGCTCTCTTGGGGTGGATTTTTGCTCTGACTGCCTTTAATTTTGGAGCAGAACTGGAAAAAAATTCAGCTGCAAAGGTTGGAAACCTGTGTGGGTATCTTCTCCTGTGTTAGTGGCACTGGTCTTCCTTTCTATCATCCTTTTACATTAGGGATGAATTTTACTGGTATCAAAATTTTCAGGTTTCATCTCCCCTGATTTTTTTGCTGGACTTCAAAATTAATCCCAGGGTAACTAAAGGGATTTTTATCATGGGAATTAAGTATAAGACATTTAAGAAACAGTCCCAGCAATGGCATTAACAAAGCTTTGGTGTTCACAGCAATTTCCTGCTGATTTTCTGGGGAAACAGGAGGAGAAGTGGCTGCCCAGGTGATTAAGGGGTTTGCCCATGTTCTCAGCTGGTGAATGTGCATTTATTGAGTGATGGTCTCAGGATAGATCTCCTGATCTCTTCCAGTGGGGTCTGACACCACTATCTGCTGCTTTGGCTACACCCCACGGAAGCTGCCCCAGAATCACGTGAAGGAATATTTCTACACCAGCAGCAAGTGCCCTCAGCCAGCAGTTGTGTGAGTACCAGCTCCTGCTCTGGGCTCTCAGGGAGGGCTCTGCCAGCCTTTGGGCTTCCCATCCAACAGGACCCGGAGGAAGGGGATGGGGCAGCCACCCAGGTCCCGTGAGCAGCGTGTGAGCCCTCACCACCCTCAGCTGGGAAAGGAGTGGTCCCTTGGTCTCCTTGGACCATCCTGGTTCTGGGAATGAGGTGTGGGAAGGAGGTGAGGAGCCAGCAGCACCTTGCAGTGGTGATGAGTCCAGTGCACAGAAGGTTCCATGCAGCATCCAGGCTCATCTCTGCACTGGAACATCCAAGAATGGGATGGGGGCTCTCCCAAGGGACTTTGATCTCTGCCTGCCCCCTGGGTTTTAGCAGCTCCCTGACGCTTGGGGCTTTGTGGGAGATGATCCCAAGAGGTGACCAAGAGGTCCCTCATGGTCCTTTTTCTGCCTTGGCAGGTTCATCACCCAGAAGAACCGGGAGGTCTGTGCCAACCCTGGTGCCAAGTGGGTGAAGGAATACGTGGACAGCCTGGAGCTGCAGTGAGCCCTGGGAGCTCAGAATTCCCGCCAGTGCACCTGGCAGAGCTTGGCACACACCTAGAAACGCTGCTGCTGAGCACCAGCACCTGCTGAGCCACCTTGGAAGCCCTGAAGTTCCTTTTGCCTTGCAGAGGGGTCATTTATCCACGACAATTCAGCCACCCTTGGGACAGCTGTGCTGCTGGGGACCTCCTGGCCCTGCAGACCCACCTTGGTGTCCCCTGCTGGGTGACCTGTGGCTAAACTGAGCTCTCCCTTGTGCCTCCACTGCTAGAATGGGAGGGGAATTTCACCCCCAGAGCTTTTTGTGGGTAGTGGTCTGGTGGAATTACGTCTGAGCTCTGTCAGCTAAACCCAGGCTGAGTTCTGAAGTCGGGTGAGTTTTGTCACGGCTCAGTAGGTGCTGTGAGTAAGATCTGTCTCCCCAGGGCAGGAAGTGGTACCCTGGTTACATACAGGATGCTTGTTGTGGAACCACATTGTTCAGCCTTGTTCTCAAATCTCTGTCTCCTGCCAATGCCAAAGAAGTCGTTTTCTCTCTGTCTCAGCTCTGGTTGTTCCCTCCTGCTTGGAAAACGGGGCCAGTAGGACCCCACTGCAACTATCTGGGGAGATCCAGGGAAGAACCCAGACTTCCCAGCTGGAAGGGCCTCAGAATCCTTAGCCCTAAAAGCCTTCCCTTCTGCCTGGCCCCCTGCTCTTGGAGCAGCACCATCCCAGCACCTCCCAGCACTGCCCCTTCCCAGCCCCTGCTCTGATGTGCAGACAGAACTTCCCCAGGCCCTTCCCCTTTCCTTTCCATCATATTGGAGCTGAGGCTGGGAGCTGGTGGGGCTTTCCCATTGCTTTCCAGCCGGGACCACACCCCCAGCACAGGCTCCTCTGGGAATGCAGCCCGAGCCAGGCTCAGCTCCGGGGATGATGCTCCATTAGTGTTTCATTTCAAGACAGGCACCAATTCCCTTTAGTTCTGCAGCTTCTTGGGGGTAGGAAGCCTGAATTTGGTTTAAAAAAAACCAACAAGACACGTTTTGCATCAAGGAAAACCAGCAAAAGCACTTTATCAGCCTGTGGTTGCCATTTAAAGCTGGCTGATAACTTTGTGGGTAGAGACCGAAACTGCCGCTCCCCTCTCCATGTGCTGGGGCTCTGCAGGGCCACGGCCACTGTTTGGGGTTGTCTCCATCAGAGTTGGCTGAAGCAAAAGCCCAGAAGCTTTTCTATCACCCCTTGGCCAAGAGTGTCCCACCTGGCAGCTTGTGCAGGTCAAGTCTTCACCTCCCAGGACATTTTCCACCCTTTCCCGCTCCATCAAACCCCAGAGCAATTCCTCAGCCAATCCTCGTTGCCACCAATAAATGACCCCCCCATAATTAGGGCCAAACAAATGAGTGGGAGATATAATGTCCATCAAACAACCCCAAGCCCTGTTGGTGCCATAGTGATTTGCAGATATTCAGGTTGTCTCCTGATCTCTCCTTGCTCATCACCAGCTCTCCTGTTAATTAAACAGCATTTCCTGTTGAAGTTCCTTTTTAAGAGCCTCGAAGTCTCTATTTCTGGCAGGACCCAAGGCCTGCAGGGTGGGCAGGGAGCTCAGAGGGAGGGGAGAAGGTCCAGCTTTTATTTTACATCCCTGCAAAGCAGCTTTGTGGCAGAGGGGACCCTGGGACACAGCCTGGCAGTGCTGCTGTGCAGGGAAGCAGGGCAGGGATCAGCCAGGTCTCCCTGAGCATGGAAACAATCAACCAGTGCTGGTGTTGGTTTGTTTTCATACCATGGCTATTCGAGCACTTCACAGAGAGCTTTTAAGCACAGCTACCCCTCAATCACAGGGGGGAAACTGAGGCACGAGGTCAGGCTGGGTGAGGGGGGTTGAGGGAGCCAGCACCCCCCATGAGGGACACAAACAAGAGGAAATCAGCCCATGACACCAAAATAGTTCCTTTGGAAGAACCTGAGCCAGCCCTGAGCTCCCAGAGCACTGGGGGACCAGGCAGGGGTGGCAATGGCAGCACATCCCCAAAAAATTCACAGATTCTTTCACCCAGACAGAGCCAGGGGCAGGGCAGACCTGGTGGTTCTCCTGGGGGTGGAGAAACATCATCGGGAAAACTTGTGGTGGGGAAGGAATGCAGCAGGGCTGGGGAATGTCCTCTGTGTGATCTCTGTCTGGGGCAGGGACAGCCAGCCCAGGGGAGGTGCTGGGACACCAGGGAAGGTCCCTGGTCAGACCAGGCTCTGCCTCAACTCACTGGTGGCTCCAGTGGGGAGGAGAAGGGCCACAGACCACAGACCCCGGTGGCCACTGTGGAGCCTGTGGTTGGTGGCCCCTGGGCAGGCACTGTCTGGGTGCTGCTCTGCTGCACACTGAGCTCAGCTGGGAGCTCTTCCTCACCCGTGCTGGGGTCCTGCACCCCAAAGGACACTGGGGACACCCTCTCATCCTCCCTCCACAGGGCTCATCCCATCATCGGTGTGGGAAGGTCCTTCTCAGCCACCTCCTCACCACTGGAAATCATCTCTCCTCGCCAGGACAGAGCCATGGCCAATCCCAGACAACACCCCAGCCAGCCCCACTCTTGGTGCCAAGACAGGGGAGGATTTCTGGGGCAGAGCCTGCCCGTGCAGGATCCCGTCCCCACAGAGCTGCTGCACCTGCTGGGGGTACAAACAGTCCTTCACGTGCTTCCTGCAAAACTTCTGCCAAGGGGATGTGAATCAGCCTGTTCCTCAGGCATTCCAGGTCCATCATGAGCCTTTCTTCCTCCAGGAGAGAAAAAAAAACAACCCAAAGACAGAGGCTCTGCACAAAAAGGGATGTCAGGCCAGGGCAGTGGTGGAGTCCCCATCCCTGGAGGGGTTTAACAGACATGTGGACGTGGCACTTGGGGACATGGGTCAGTGGTGGCCTTGGCAGAGCTGGGGGAATGGTTGGACTCAAGTATCCTAGAGGTCTTTCCCAGCCTAAATGGTTCTGTGATTCCAGGTGGGTTCCCCAGGAGCAGAGCAGGACTGGGATGGGAGGGCAGCCCAAGGGAGAGAAACAAGACTGGGGCAGAGAGAAGTTCCCATCAGGAGCTCGGCAGCCACACAGCCCATGTTTGTGCTCAGCACTGCTCCACCCAGCCCCCAACTCCCACAGGGAAGCCTCAGTGTTGGGACACTCAAATGGGAGGGGTTAGGAGAAAGGATTGCTGAGGGAGGCAGAGCTGCTGGACCGTGACCAGTGCAGGTTAGAAAGGCAGAAATCAGACAGGCTGAGGCCAAGTCCAAACCATCAGCTACCCAAGAGTGGCAGGGAGAGGCTGTGTCAGGATGTTCCTGGTGGATCTGGGAGCAGGGACCAACAGGGAGACAATGCAGATGTTGGGTCTGAGGGTCTCCACGACTCCTCTCTCTTCCCAGGGCTTCTCCAAGTGAAGCTGGGAGAGAAGGGAGAGCCCCAGGGTTCCTGCTCTCAAACAGACCAGAGATAACCAGGCCACCCAGTGCTCTGCCCATGGCACCATGAGGGTCTCCAGACCTTCTGGTGCCTCTGCCACAGCAAGCACTGAAGGAAAAGCCCTCTGAGTCCAGCACTTGGAAACCGAAACCAGAAAGGTTGGAGAGGGAAATTCCCACGAGTGCCTGGGCACACGGCCAGGGGCTGTCTGGAGAGGAGCCAGCTCTGCAGCACAGAGTCCTCTCCAACCTGGGCCTGGGATAAACCCCAGACACGCCCAGAATTCCCTGTCTCCCAGTCATCCATCCTCCATCCCCTCTCAGCACACAGGGTCCCATTAGCAGGACTATTTGGGGCTCCTGCAGGATCAAACTCGGGGTCAGGAAGGTCTCAGGGGTAGAGGAGACCCCCAGCACCCCCTTTCCAGTACTCTTTGCTTGCTCCTGTCCATCCACCCCCCCATGCAGGGACCACTCTGCTCCCAGGTTTCACTGGGAGGTCCCATTCAGGATACACCTCCCTGGGGATTTTCACCTCTCTGTGGGGTCCCCAGCCCAGAACCTTCTCCTGGGACACAACCTGGGGCTGGGCTGGGCTGCCCTTCACGGGGATGCTGCTCCTTGCATGTCCACAATCCCTCCTGCCTGCAGCAGCTTCCAAGCCTGGAAAACACAGGACTGAAGAGAAATCACAGGACAAACGTGGAGGTGCTTTCCCAGCCTCAGAGCTGCCAAATCTGATTTAGAGCTGCAGGGGGAAAAAAGATCAACACTGAGAGAAAGCAATTTTTTTGCCTTAGGAAATAAAACAGGGTGAAGGCAAGGCCAAGGACAGCTCTGGACTGAGCTGTGGGGGTGTTTAAAGGGGGTCTGTAAGAAAGGTGGGGACAAACTTTTTAGTTGCTGGAGGACAAGAGGGAATGGTTTTAAACTAAAGGAGGTCAGTTTAGATTGGATGCAAGGGAGAAATTCCTCCCTGAGAGGGTGGTGAGGCCCTGGCACAGGTTGCTCAGAGAAGCTGTGGCTGCCCCTGGATCCCTGGAAGTGTCCAAGGCCAGGTTGGACAGGGCTTGGAGCAACCTGGGCTGGTGGAAGGTGTAGGAATGGAAAAAGATGATCTTTAAGGTCGCTTCTATCCCAAATCCTTGTGGGCTTTCTCAGAGTACAGGAGCTGAGGATCATGAATGATCCCAATGGACAAGCTGTGCCCAGCACTGAGCTTCCCCCTTTGGGACTTGCTCCTTCCCATTCACCTTCCCATGGAAAGCTGCATCTTGAAAACAGCTCCAGCAGGTTTGCTGCTGGTTGTTTCACCCCTGCAGCACAGCTGACCCCTTCCCTTTGTTTTACAGGTGGGAAAGTGAGGAACAACTCCCAGTGGGGTCAGAATGAAGGCTGAGTTCCCTGCCCCTCTCCAGGCAGCAGTGCCAGGGCAGTGGGCAGAGATGGGGTGATGTGCCAGAGGAACAGTGAGGAGAGATTGGAGGCCTCTGACAGTGCAGGGGTGGGTGCCTGTGCTGAGAAACTGCTGCTTCACCGGCAGCAATGGTGGGCAGGGCAGGGAATTGCCTGGCACAAGGAGTTCATGGGCCTCCCTGATACCCTCAGGGCACTGCAGCAGCTCCATCCCCTCTGCTTCCCCCATATGAGTCTCTCTCCCTGCTTCCCCCAAAAACTCTGGCAGGGTTTTACCCCTGGCATGTCCCATGACCACCCCACTGCACACCCAGGGACCACTTTGAGGGGGGATGTTGTGGGGCTGGGAGCAGCGAGGGAGTGTTTGGGACGTGCCTGGGGTGTGTGGAGAGCAGAGTCACACACATGAAAGTCCCACATGTGGGTACAAACACATCTAATTCTGGAGGGGATGTGGGAAGTGGGGGTGCATGTGGTCTCAGAGGATGTTCATGTGTCTGCAGGATGGAAACTTTATGGGTTTGCCTCAAACCATTTCCCATCTTCACATGTCACAGTGAGGCTCAGGGAGACATTCTGCCTGATGCTGTGACACCACAGAGAGGCACAGAAAAGGAAAGAAGCAGAGGCTTTGTCCAAATTCTTTATTCTCCAGAATCATGACTTCACATGTGCAAACCAGGGCCACTCATCATCCAACACTGGCTCACAATCCTATAAATAATCCTCCAGGTCACCCTCCCATAAATTACCCACAGAAAAAAAAAAAAAAAAAAGCACTGCTTACCCCACACGATAACTTCATAAATAATGTACTAGAACTTCAATACAACCAACAATACCATTTCAAATAACATAATAAAGGTGCAGCCCCCTGGGCCTTCCCAGGCCACCAGTGGAGGGTCAGGGCAGAGGGACGAGGTTGAGGATGAAGCTCAGGGTGAGCAGCAGCAACCCCAACACGAGGTGTCCTGGGGTGTCCTTCCAGCAGTCCCTTGGGGACACCTGCAGATGCCGTGGGCTCCTGCAGCTCCCGCTGTCCCTGCTCCGTGGCTGGGGCTCGGGATGAGGTGATCTGTGCAGGACAGCAGCTCCACCTGCCCTCTTGCCTGGCTCAGTTCTGCTCCAAGCTCTGCAGGTACCTCCTGACCCAGCTGTCAGCGGGATTGGCGCAGACCTGGCGGCCTCTGGTTGTGACGAACCTGTGGAACAGGGTGGGACGTGTCAGACCTCAAGCTGCCACCTGCTGCCAGGAGAGCCTGGATCCCACATTTGGGGAGTTGCAAGAGGTTCCCCGCCCTGCCCCGAGCTGATGCTGGAAGCAGTGGCTGGCTGTGATTCTCCCCCCTCCCACCCTGTTTCCCACACTGCCTCCTCGACTCCTGTGGGAACATCCCCGGGTGTCCCTGTTGCCTAAAACTGAAGAAATCATTTTCTGGACAGTGTTAGTATAGAAAGGTTAAAAAAAACCCTCTTTAATGAGACGTCTTAGGTGCACAAAGATGGCCTGTGCACACCCACACACACAGGTTTTACAGACTTATAGCATCATCTCATTAGAATATCTAACCAATATCCCTCATGAGGATACGCCCAGCCCAAAAATTGTCCATGCCCCACAGGCACACCTCCCAGATTGGAGTTGCTGGTCCCAAGACCCCCATATCTTCCTCCTATGAAAGTCTTCATCAACTCTCTCTGTCCTGTTGGACCATTTTCAAGGATTCTGGGTTCTCTTGGACAGTTTTGACTCTCTTCTATCAAGCAATGTGCCTGTTGTGTCTTATCCTAAGAATATTTTATACAGGTAAAATGTCCTCTGCCTTGCTACAACCTTTGTCCACTGGGATTCTTGACAAGAAATAAACACCATTTCGGGAACCTAATGCACATGTACTTAGCTAAAGTGCTAAAAGAGTTATTATACTAAAATCTACATAAGCCAGATTTTAAGGAGCATCCCATGTGCCAGCCCTTTTCCCTTGGGGTTCGCCTCTCCCTGCTCCGTTCTTCAGACACCCCCCACGTGCCCACAGCCACCCTGCAGAGCTGGTCATCCCCAGGGTGGCTGTCCCTGTCCTGTCCCTGCCCTGTGCCCCCCTCAGGGTCACTCACACGATGCCAGGCTGGGGGCAGCTGGTGCTGGTGCTGTAGTGACGCAGGACACGGTCCCGGGGCAGCTCGTGACGGGTGAACTTGAAACAGCAGATGGGGAGGTCAGCTCCAACTGGAAAAGAGACACAGTGTGAGCACTGGGAGCTGTGCTGGTGGGGAAGGGAGAGGGGAATTGGAGAATAACTCAAATGAAATGGATGTTGGGGGTCACAGGGGCCAACACCAGGAGTGGTATCGGGTACTGGGGGAGATTCCCACCCTGTCAGTGCTCAGGGCTTCGCTTCCCCACCTCCCCTAGCCCCGGAGAAGAGGATGAAATCCCTCAGCTCTAACCAGGAATAAGTACTCTGAGCCCAGGGTGGATGGATAGATGGATGGATGATGGAAAAATGGATGGATGAATGGATGATGGGTCTGTAAGAAAGATGGGGACAAGCTTTTTTGTTGCTGGAGGAGAAGGGGGAATGGTTTTAAGCTGAAGGAGGTCAGTTTAGGTTGGATGCAAGGAAGAAATTTTTCCCTGTGAGGGTGGACAGGCCCTGGCACAGGTTGCCCAGAGAAGCTGTGGCTGCCCCAGCCCTGGGAGTGTCCAAGACCAGGTTGGACAGGGCTTGGAGCAGCCTGGGATAGTGGAAGGCATCCCTGCCTATGGCAGGGGGTGGGACTGGATGATCTTTAGGGCCCCTTCCAACCCAAATCCTTCTGAGGTTTCTCAGAGTGTGGATGGATGGATGGATGGATGGATGGATGGATGGATGGATGGATGGATGGATGGATTTTCTAATCCCAGGGTTCCTACAAGCAGCTGATCTCTGAGCAGAGGGTGGCACCAACGCTGATAAATTCCCATTTATCTGCCTGGGGAGCCCAAAGGCGAAATAACAGCAGAGGCTCAGATCTGTTCTTCCTTCACAAACGAAAAAGCAGGACTCACCTGGGCCAGAGAAAGTTTGGGAGAAGGAGGCTGCAAGGAGGAGAAGAGCCAGAGCAGCTGCAAAGACCTTCATCTTTCCGTGGGGTGAGGGATGTCAGAGCGGGACCAGAAGCTCCGGAAGATGCAGCTCCGTCTGAAGCAGCTGGAATCTGCTCCCTTTTAAAAGGAGCTTGGAGAAGCCGAAATGGAAAGTCCAGGATGATGATAAAGGATGACACGAAAGTGAAATAGCTGAAGGGAATTAGAAGGAATGAAAAAAAGTCGGGAATAATGGGTTACAGTGGAGCCAAGTATGTGAGCTCTGACTCAGCGCTCGTTTTCTGGAGTTAGTCAAATCAAAAGGAAACTGTGCCAGGTGGCCCGGCCACAAAGAGGAGAACGGGTTCTCTGGGCCGCAGGAAGGGGTTTTCCCTGTGAGGCTCTATAGGGAAAGGCTCACTGTTTGCATAAGATTATGCAACTCTGGAAAACAACCAAGCCAAGAGGCAGCTCTCGTGCCGTTATGTGGCGGGTGTTTATCAGACGCTGCGGAGCCGCTGCCCGTGGAGCTCAGGGATGGCTGGATTGAAAGATCTGTGCTTCCCAAAACACTCTGCCTGCCCCCACCTCCAGACCAACAGTGCTTGGGTAACACGGGCCAGTGGGGAGCTGAAGCTGGAGGCACCCCTGGAATTCATCCTGGAATTCACTGGACCTGGCCCAGTCCCTGCTCGGTGGCTGTCCAGGACCATGTCCAGGTGGAACTCCACAACCTCTCTGGGCAGCCTGTTTTGGTGTTTATCAATAAAGTTTCATCTGGTGTTTAAATGGAATTTCTTGTTGCCTCTTGCCCTGTCAGTGGCCACTGAGCAGTGTGGCCCCACACACATTGGTAAGATCCCCCTGAGCCTTCTCTTCTCCAGGCTGAACTGTCCCAGCTCTGTCAGCATCTCCTCCTTGGAGAGATGCTCCTGCCCCTTCATCATCTCCACGGCCTTTTGTTGGACTCTTTCCAGTATGTCAACATACTGGGCAGCCCAGAACTGGACCCAGCACTCCAGAAGGGGCCTCAGCAGTTCTGAGCAGAGGGGAAGAGTTACCTCCCTCAGTCTGCTGGCAATGCTCCTCCTCAGGCAGCCCAGGAACCTGTTGGACTTGGGGTGGCAAGGGCACATTGCTGCTGCTGCCCAGTCTGGTGTCCAGCAGGAGCCCTGGGGCCTTTTGCTTTCCAGCTGGTTGGCACTGGCACGTACTGGGGGTGCTCCTCCCCAAGGCCAGGACTCTGCACTTCTCCTGCTGAACTGCATGAGGTTTTGTCAGCCCCTTTCTGCAGCCTGATGAGGTCTCTATGGATTTCACGAGCCAGCAGGGATAGGACAAGGGGGAGCAGCTTTAAACTGAAAAAGGAAAGATTTAGGTTAAATATTAAGAAGGGTTAGATGGGATATTAGGAAGGAATTGTTCCCTGTGAGGGTGGGCAGGCCCTGGCACAGGTTGCCCAGAGAAGCTGTGGCTGCCCCAGCCCTGGAAGTCTCCAAGGCCAGATTGGAGCAACCTGGGCTAGTGGAAGGTGTCCCTGCCCATAGCAGGGAGTGGAACTGGATGGGCTCTAAGATCTCCTTCAACCCAAAACATTCCATGATTCTCTGAAGGCAGGATGTCCCTGCAGTGTGCCAGCCCCTCCTCCCAGCTTTGTGTCCCCTGCCAGCTCTCTAAGGATGTACTTTGTCCAATCAGTCAGGTCATAAAGATATTAAAGAGCACCCAGTATTGATGCCTGGGGTTCCCTGCTGCTGCCTGGCCTCCAGCTGGACTTTATGCCACAGGTCACAACCCTCCAGCCCATTCCCAGCCTCTCTCACTGCTGTTTATCCAACCCACACTTCACCAGTTTACCCTTAACAGTCCCAGGCATCCCAAAGGGCAGGATCTCACCTGGGAGCAGGGAGTTCACTGGAAGGAGGGGTTTGCCAAACCTGAGATGCTTTGCCAGCCTGAACCTCTCCCTGCAAAAGATGCCTTGAGCTGAAGATGGATTTCTGGCTGAAGAGGTGAGAAGCAAGAGCTGGAGAACCTCCCTGGCATGGGAGAGAATTTCAAGTCCCAGCTTGGTGCAGCTCCTGCCTGGGGAGCAGGGAGGGGGTGAGCTGGGCTTCCTCATGTTCT
Source organism: Myiozetetes cayanensis (assembly GCF_022539395.1). Lineage (NCBI taxonomy): Eukaryota > Metazoa > Chordata > Aves > Passeriformes > Tyrannidae > Myiozetetes > Myiozetetes cayanensis. The sequence continues at coordinate 4,002,873 of NW_026087522.1, read as the reverse complement.
GCCACATTCTGGGGGTGCAGCCAAAGACCCTCCACTGCAGGGAGGATTCTCAGGCCTGTGGTTGGGCTCCTGAGCCTGGATTTTCACCCCTAGAAGTCCAAACTCCGTGCTCAGCTACCCTGGGGCTGCCCTGAGATCAGTGGAGACACCAACCTTCACCAAGTGGCTTGTTCCCAGCAGGGACTGAAAGGAGAGCATTCAAGGCCCCTGAGGCTGGTGATGGTCTGTTCCTTCCCTCACTTATCCTACAAGGAGCATCTCTTTTGCTTTCCTCCTTCCTCTCGTGGTCTTACATCCCTGTGGAAGGCTGCAGGCTCACCCTCAGCTGGGCAGAGACCTCACTAGAGAGGCCAAATATGTGCTTTTAGTGGGGACAAGGGCTCTGTAAGTCCTGACACGGATATCAGGGGAGGTGTTGGATTTTTCCAGATTCACAACAAGCCCTGGCAGGACCAGCTCTTCGTTCCCTGGGTGAGCAGCTCTGGGTGGAACAAGAAGTGGCTCCGGCTCTTGGCTGAATGACAGAACAAAAACCAAATGATGGCTTCTTGCCACGGAAATAAATCGTGCAGAAAACCAGCAGTGGGAGTTTTCTGTTCCTCCCTGCTTGCCACTCTTGTGTCAGCGTGTGCTCGGGGAAGTGACAAACACCATCTCACTGCAGCCACCGGTGACAAGGTGACAAGAGGCTGTGGCTGCCACCAGCCAGGGACAGCTTCGATCATGGGAACTTCACACCTTCAGCTCCCCTGCAAGGCGCAAACCACGGGGCTGACGATGCTCGTGGAGCACGGGGGTGGGAGGGGGGTATGTGACCTACAGCGTGTCCTCCACCTGGAAGCCCTGGGATGGTCAGAGAGAGGGAAGAAACCATCCCTGGCTGCTGGATGCGGTGGGGCTGGAGCAGCAGGAGGAGGAGGAGGCTGCAAAGAGCTGCTGCAGCTGCAGCCCTTGGCTGTGTCGTGGCACGAAGCAGTTTGTGCCCTCTGTCACTGCGATGTTGTTTCCCCCGGAGGGCTGAGAAGCCTCCTGGAAGGGAAGGGCTCCTCCTGCCCCAGCCCCGGGGCTCCAGCTTTGATCTGGCCGGGATGACCCTGAGCAATTCGCCCTCACTGACCTCCAAAGCCACTTTCTGGTTTCGGTTTGCTGTTTCTGTGCGCTGGTTTTCGCTTCTCTGGCAAATCCCAGAGCCCTCTGCTATTGCAGTTCCTGCAGCAGCTCAAGCGTTTCCGAGCTGACCCCTCTCAAGCTTCCTTTATTATTCCTGGAAACGAGCCATTTTTTACCACTTTAGCCCCACCCAGGCTGGGCTGCGGGGTTTGTTTTGGTGCAGGCAGGGGAGAAATGGAAAGCTGGAATTATTCAAAGGGGAAGACTGTAGGGAAGGACGTTGTGGGGGTGCTGTGTCTTCATCCCCTGGGGTATAAACGGTGACAGGGATTAACCCAGAGGCTTCTGGGACTCCTTCAGGTCCCCCTGAAATCCACTCTGGGTTCTGGGGTGCTCCATTTGGGAGATGCTGGTGATTTTGATTTCACCCAGGGCAGAGGTGAGGTGCTCTGGGGGTCACAGCGCTGTTCCTCTGCTCACAGCCTGGGGAGAAGTGACCCCTGACCAAGCCAAGTCCCTCCTGTGTCATCCCCTGCACGATCCCCAGGGGATGCAGGAGCCACATGGGGGTGCTGAGGGGCTCTGGAAGGATGGGGAAGCTGTGGAGGGATGAAAGGTAGGCTGTGGGGCTATGGAAGGATTTAGGAGCACACGTGGGGAAGCTGTGGCACCATAGAGGGATGCAGGAGAGGCTCTGGGATTGTGGAGGGATGGGGAAGATGTGGAGGGATGCAGGAGAGGCTGAGGGGCTGGGAGGGGATACAGGAGAGGCTGTGGGGCTGTTGGCACACTGGTAAGTGCTGCCAGAGATCCCAGAGCCCTCCCCTCTCCCCCAGGGGATGTGGGTGCCTGGCACAGCCCATGCTGACCCAGGGGCAGCCACACAATGGCCCCTTTGAAGGGCACAGACCCAGCTGGGGTGGCCAAACCCTCCACATCACAGGGCCAGCAGGCCCTGCACTTCAGAGAGACGCTGCAGAGCTCCCCAACCTCCAGCCAGCCCCAACCTCCAGCCAGCCCCACTCGTGGGAAGTGGTTTTACAGCTCTGCACAAATCGAGAGGCCAGTAAACATCTCTGCTTGCCCTCGGGGTTTACTGGCAGCTGGAAAGTCTCACACCTCCCGTGGGGCTCCAACCCCCCCCTCTTCCACCCCAGTGACACAGCTCTGCCTGCAGAGAGGGGCCACACCAGCCCTGTGCACTTGGGGGGCTGAAGGGGGGCAGAGGGCCACTGGTGCCCATCCCTGGAGGGGTTAAACAGCCCTGTGGATGTGGCACTTGGGGACATGGGGCAGTGGTGGGCTTGGCAGTGCTGGGGGATGGTTGGACTCAGATGATCTCAGAGGGATTTTTCAGCCTTAATGATTCCATGATCCTATAATTAGGAAGTCCTCCAGCCTGGCAATGGCCCTGGCACAAGTTTAAAGGTTATGTCTGCTCTCAGCCCCCTCAGTGAGGAGGGGAGGGTTGTTCTCAGCCACCCCTGAAGCACCCCTAGGGTGCAGTTGACCACCCTGTGCTCCCTGGGCCACCTGCACCCATCCCACCAAACCCCTGGAGAGCTGCACTCCGGGAGTACCAAGGAAAATCGAAAACAATCAACTTGTGTCTTGTTTATGATGAGCAGACAAGTCCCAGGGGGTTCATTTAAAAACTGGGTTTGGTTTTTAAAGAACCACAGAATGGTTTGAGTGGGAAGCGACCTCAAAGCCCATCCAGTCCCTCCCCCTGCCATGGGCAGGGACACCTTCCACCAGCCCAGGTTGCTCCAAGCCTCATCCAACCTGGCCTTGGACACTCCGAGGGATGGAACAGCCACAGCTTCTCTGGGCAACCTGTGCCAGGGCCTGCCCACCCTCACAGGGAAGGATTCCTTCTCAATGTCTTACCTAAATTTATTCTCTTTTAGTTTCCATCCCAGCAGAGCTCTGAATTTTCAGCCCGGTCCTCCTTGCTCCTTCTGGAGGGACTCACCAACGAGTTGGGCAGAGGATGCAGCCCCAGGAGAGGCACTTTGTCTGGTGCTCCCAGACATTTGGGGTTTGAGGGATGCTGAGGGGTGAGGGTCAAGCATATCCCAGCCCCTGCACCCAACAGTCAGGGTGAGCCAGAAGCAAAGCCCCTGCAGCTCAAAAATTCCTAAAATTCAAGTTTTCTTTGTTTTGTCCTTTCATGCCAAGGATATGGAGCAAGGAGGCTTTTTTTATTTCACTTTAATTTGCTCTGAAATGCTGGACACTTCACCTTCTTTGATGTGCTTTGCTTCCAAGAAAAGGCCAGGAGAGGTCTGAGGAATCAGGGAACTGCGTTCCCCGGGGTGTGTTTTTTCCAGGCAATGCCCTTGCTGGGGGAGGATGGAACCTCTGACAAGATACACATTTCTTATCAGCTGTGAGCAACTTCCTGCCCTGGCATGACTTCAGGGTTTCCTCTGGAATGCAGTCAGAGGTGACCAGCACTGCTCATGCCACCAGCCAAGGTGGTTCTGCTCTCCCCCTGACCCCTCCACGCTGGAGGGTGGTCCCTGTTCACTCCCACAGGCACAGGGTCCCACTGGAGCCACTTCTGGGACGTGACATCAGCTGAAAAATTCCAACATTTCTCCAGCTATGGCAAGAATGGTGGGGGTGAAACTCCTGGATGCTGGTAGGAAGTCACTGGTGCTGCAGCTGGGCAGGAGGGAGGCAGCTGCAGGAGATGATGGATCTTGTCTTAGAGGCAGTTTTTGAAGTCAGGACATTTTTTAATTACTTCCTTTTCTGAGCTAATCCCAATTCCTCCTCATTAAACCCTGCTAGAAATAGCACCTTACATCAGCCTGTCTCACCAGTTTTTTTCCAGGTTCCCCTTTCATTCAAGATGGAGAATTTCCCCATTTCTGCTGTCACTGAGTCTATTCTGGGCATTTGCTTTCCTTAGCACTTTCTCCTGGGATTTTTTGAGGGGACTTGTAGAAAAACCTCTTTGTGTAAATCAGAGCAGCATCAGCAGGCAGACTCCTTCAAATCCCACTGACTCCAAGCAGTGCCTGATGAGTCAGGAATCCTGAATCCACTGGAGCCAGGATGGGAAAACTTCCACCTCACAGCACCAATTTGATGTGCAATGAACTTAAACCCCCAGGAGATGCTCCAGCCCACTTTGCCCACTCCTCCACGTCCATCTTGGAGTCTCAGGGGTAGATGGTTCTTCATCTGAAACACACCCAACCTCTCTTCCTAAAGGGAGGAAGAGCTGGAAAAGATGACTCTCTCATTTCATTGTGACTGGAATGTGGGGATTGGGTAAGGAAACATTTTTTTAGGATTGTGTTGTGACATCTCAGGGCATCACTGACAGTCCTGTAACCTCCCACCTCCATCCAGCTGGTAGAGTGAGGGGCTTGCTTGGATTTCTAAGGAAAAATTAGATTCCTAGAAAACCAAACAACTTGGCCCTGGGATTATTTTTTTTGCTTTCAGCAGTAGAAAAGTTTCAGCCCTTCCCAGTCCCCTGTAAAACACATTGTCTAAACTAAAGTGACTCAGCTAAATTAAGGATTTTTTTTGTTTTTATTAAGTAAAAAATGATCCCTGAGAGTCCAAAATAATTTGGCACCTTCACGATAGCAAAGGGATGAAGGCAGGGAGGTGTCCAGCTGCCTGAGAGGGGAAATCAAAATGAAAACATTTGAATAATTGGTGCAGATTTCCAACTGATTCCTCCATTTTCTCAGACGAGCCTCGTCTTTGTTTCCTCCCCATAAATGGAGTTTTGGGCAGGAGCAGATGGCTGGAGGTGGTGGATCTGCAGACATGACCCACGAATGCTTGAAGGCACAATCACAGGGAACAGCTCAGAGCTCTGACGTCATTCCACAGTTGTATTCCCTGGGCGGCCAGCCGGGATCCGAGGGAGCCGGAGCTCACTCACAGCCGGCTCCTGCTCCAGCTGGAACCGCTGGAACGCTGAGTTCCCACCTCCTGCCTGGCCAGGAGCCTCCCTCGTCCTCCTGGGATAGCTGGGAACAGGCAGCATGACAAGTGGAGTGAGGGAATGGGATCTGGATAGGGGAGAGAGCCTGGGAGGGGCCTCTGCAGGGGGAAGGATGGAGAGGGGGCCGTGGTGTGTCCAGGAAGGCGATGCCCACCTTGGCAAGAGCCTCATGGGGTTCATCTGCCTGGGGGAGGGGCATCACCACGGCTCCCACCAGGAGCCTCCCTGAGGGTGGGACATCCCTCGGACTTCTCCTGTGCAAGTCCAAGGTGGCCTTGTCCTCCAGACCCCTCTCTGGCTGCCTGGAGCACAGCAGTTATCCTGCCTGGAGCAGAGAATTATCCTGCCTGGAGCACAGCAGTTATCCTGCCTGGAGCACAGCAGTTATCCTGCCTGGAGCAGAGAATTATCCTGCCTGGAGCAGAGAATTATCCTGCCTGGAGCAGAGAATTATCCTGCCTGGGGCAGAGCAGTTATCCCTCAAGGAGCAGAGCCATGGAACCAACCAGCCCTGGCTGGTGGAGGGCTGTGCCCACCATGCAGCGTTGGAGGATATTTGGAAAACACCAGGTTATTTCCAGAAGGTTCCTGGGGCAGGAGCTGGAGCCTTTAATAGAAACAGGATGAGTCAGTGGCCTGCACTGTGGGGAGGGTGCAGAGGTGCTGCTGGTGAGGTTGGGTTGCTCCATGTGACGTTATAACCCTTCCACTGGAAGCACCCCCAGGACATCACTACTCTGTGATGTCTGGAAAATAAAAAGGAGGCACGTGCCAGGAATGCCTGCTTCCCTCTGGAGAACACAAATCCTTCTAGGAACATCTCATTACAGCTGGACAGCCCCCAGCTCTTCCCAGGGCATTCATGACCTCCCTGCCAGGCCTTCCCTCTCCTCCTCAGGGACAGAGAGGGGTTTGTTAGACCTCCATGGCACCCTGTGCAGGCTGGTGGCTTCTTCCCAGTGAACCATCCCTGTCCCAGCCCTTGCCCAGCCCCAGGAGAGCTGTGAGCTCTTACCCTCTCCCATACAATGAGCTGCTTCCCCTTGTCGTGACAATTTTCTGCTGAGACAGGACACTCTTTTCTTCCCAACATCCCAATTTCTGCTCATGGCCTCCACCCCCACCACCAGTTGCCCTGCTCCTGATCTTCAGAAGCAGTGTCTCCTTCCTCCCCCTGCTCCTGGAGCTCCATCTGCCTCATCCTCGGGGTCTCAAAGTCTCCAAGCATATTTTGCTCCCTGCGACCCCAAGGCTAAGAATGAAAGGCCTCACCTACCAGTAGCCCTTGAAATTTAACTGTCTGATCCAAACTGGTCATTCAGGGTCTCCTTAGAGGACCTGGAGTGCTACAGGCACTTCCAGGAGATAACACCCCATCTCAGCTCTCCATTCCCTTGAACTGAGGAGAAATCTTGAGGCTTCAGCTCCTGGGACTCCTGCCTCATGCCCACCACTACCTGTGCTGGTGCCTGCAGCGCTGTCACGGCTGCAGGACATGCCCTGAGTCACCTCCAGCTAGGTGGAACAGGTACAGGGCACTGGTGACAGCTCCCATCTCCTGCTCCTGGGGCAGCTTGTGAGGGAAGTAGTCCATGGTAGACTTTTCCAGTCCTACAGCCCCTTTTTCCCTAAGCAGCCTCATCCCACTGATGCCCTTGTGCACAGCTCTGTCCTTTGGGCTGCTCGGGCAGGTTGGGCAACAAAGGACTTGACAAATGCAGGAACCTCCACAGAGGAACTTCTTGCTAAGGGACAGGCATGAAAGAAGCAGAAATAGCCACAGTGACTGTTTCATATCCTGTGTCACTGGGGAGGCTCTGAATCGAGGGGGGAGCTTCACTCTTCCGCGGTTGGGGCTGCTCTGTTCCATCACGAGACTGCACCACGAGTGGACCCTCCTCTGGGGGAAATTCCATCGTGCCTGCGTAAGGCTCCACATGGACCTCTCACCCCATAAATTGAGGGGCTGGTGACCGTCCCAGCATCAGCCAGAAAAGAGGCTTTCAAGCTCCCCTTGCCTGCTGAGCTCCAGCCACCACTCCCCTGCTGCCATGAAGGTCTCTGTGGTTGCCCTCGCCATCCTCGTCGCTGCCTTCTGCTACCAGAGCTCTGCTGCACCACGTAAGTCCAGGGGCTCCCCATCCTCCCTAAATGGGGACAGGAGAGATGTCCCTGCTGGGACAGAGTCTCTTCTGCCAGCGCTCCCACCCTGGGTCCCTCCCCATGTTGTCAGACCATCCTCAGGCAGGTGCTCCAGGGTCGTGGGGGCTCTCCTGCCACGGGACAGGCACAGCTCAAAGGCCATTAGGGTAAAACCTAAAGCCTGTTTTACCCTTTCTGGGGTAAAAAAAAGGGTTAAAACCACAACCACACCCCCCCACACTGCTGCAGAGGTCAGTGATGCTGTGCAGGGCACCCTGAGGAGGGCTGGGGGTGGCCAGGTTTGGGCTGGGAGATGTTGCCTGGGTGACACGGGCTCTGTCAGTGCCAGCTCGGGGTGAAGCCAACAGGGGAAAAATTAAAGGAAGAATTCAAAACACCTCACCTTTTCCCTTCCTCCTCCACATCATCCCCACTCCCCAGACCCAGGGCTGTGGGATCCCAGCCCCCTGGCCCTGCTCCCCATCCCTTGCCACTGCTGATGATTGTCTTTGCCCTCCACAGTTGGCTCCGACCCCCCGACCTCCTGCTGCTTCTCCTACTTCTCCCGGCAGCTGCCCCGGAGCTTCGTGGAGGATTATTATGAGACCAACAGCCAGTGCCCCCAGCCAGGCGTTGTGTAAGTCCCCTCCTCAGGGAAGGGGGGGGGGTTGGGATGAGGATCCAGGGAGGGAAACACCCCTTTTCCAAAGACAGGGAATGGAGGCTGGGGGAGACAAGAAGTACGAGGTGTTGCTGCATGGGTTTAGAGCACACAAATCTCACCTTGGTCCTGCTGTACCACTTTGAAAACTTATCTGGTGTGGATGGGCAAAGTATTCTCATCCCATCCTTGGAAGAGGCTGGAATTGGGCAGGGGTCTTGTTCCGTCCCTGAAATCCCCTGCTGGGATGGAAACTAAAGGAGAGTAAATTTAGATAAGACATTAGGAAGGAACTCTTCCCTGTGAGAGTGAGGAGGCCCTGGCACAGGCTGCCCTGAGAAGCTGTGGCTGCCCCAGCCCTAGGGCAGGTTGGACAGGGCCTTGAACTTGGGCTAGTGGAAGGTGTCCCTGCCCATGTCAGGGGTTGGAATGAGATGAGCTTTAATGAGATGAGGTTCCAGCCCAACCCATTCCATGATCCTGTGATCCTCCATTTCGTTCTCCCATCAAAACCTGACCCCTCTGCACCCCACAGGTTTATCACCAAGAAGGGCCGGCAAGTCTGTGCCAACCCCGAGCAGGAGTGGGTGCAGCAGTACGTGAATGACCTGGAGCTGAACTGAGATCCTGCACAGATCCTGCTCCGTGTCCCAGCTCCCAGGATGGACGAGCAGGACCAGCTCTGGGTCCCCCAGGAATGCTTCAAAGCCCTTCAGAGCTACCTGAGAAACTGAAAATGTTCCAGAATCCAAGTTAATGTTTTGCTATTTAATTTTTTTATAGAGGAGGGACCAGGTGCAATAACTCCAAGCTAAATAGGAATTTTATTTATTAGATATATTTTTTTTAGTGCAGACTCAGGTTGTATGTTCTGTATTTAATTAATTGTATTTTTGGCATAAGATTCAATCCCGATTTCAATAAATAAATATTTTTGTAAGAACTCTCTGTCTTTGCCTCTATTACAACCCTTTGGTATGACAATAGTTATGACATTATCACAGTGGCAACATGTTCTTTATTTCCTTTTCCACGCTGTCAAAACTCCCACAAGCTTTCCCTGTCTGAACGTCCTGTTTTGCAAAATAAGACAAGAAGAACCATGAAGGAGGAGGTGTGAGGAAGGCTCAGATTACAGTCAGGTAGCTTGGCTCACACTTTTTAGAAAGCATTTAATCACCACTCATTATGACAACAGGCAGCTCGTTAAATTCCATCCCTGGCCCCATTATAATCAATTAAAATGTTACCTTTAGGGCTGAAGTTTAACACATTGGCTGGCTTAGGGAAAGCGTTCTGAGAGCTGCAGCTAAAATGGATCAGCTATTCCCAGAGCTGAGGGTGGGGAAAAAAAAAAACGTTTCCCTGCGAGACTTTTGGAACTGTTTCATTTTGCTCTCACTTACCTGGGACATGAGCTCGGCAGATATTCCCTCTCAGCAGAAAAGGTGGTTTTTCTCTGTGCCTCCAAAACCTGCCCATCCCTGGAGATTCCTGTCCAGAGATCACCCTGCTGGACCCCAGCCCAGGGCAGGACCTGCCCCTGCAGGGAGACATCTCCACTGGTCCTCCCTGGAGCTGAGGGAGATGGAGCCCACATCCCTGATGGCATTTCCCACATCCCTGATGGCATTTCCCACATCCCTGATGGCATTTCCCACCCTGCTGCTGTTGTTTGGGCTGCTCTGGTCACTCTGGACAGGCTCTGTTGGATGAACAAGGAGGAGTTGGGTCTCTCCCACCTGCACCTCTGGTGCAGCCTGAGGGAAAGGGCTCAGCTCACCCCCCAGCGTTCCCGTGCTGGATTTGGGAGGACAAACACGACCATCAGGGTGACACAGCAGGGCAGAGCAGGAGGGGGCTCCTGGGGAGGGGTGAAGAGGAGCAGACCCAGAGGTTGGGTGGGAGATGAGCAGCCAGAGGAGCCCCAGGTGGGGCTGGGAGGGATCAGGGGGATGTGGGTGTGTCTGGGGGAGGAAGGAGCACATCTTGTCACTTCAGGAACTGCAGCCCCCGGCTCCTCAGCCCACAGTCATCAGTCATCCCACACAGCACGCTCTGCACCCACTCAAAATAGCACCCAGGGAGGAGAGCAGGGAGATGGAGGGCAGGACCAGAACCCCCTTCCTCCTGAGGGGAGGGACATCACCTTGGGGACAAAGAGCTGCATGTGGGGGTGGCGGCTTTGGGAAAAAGCTGGACTCCCCAGGCCCTGCACAGCCCAGGACCAGCTCCAGGAGCAGGGATCATCATGGCCATGCTGGAGGTGAAAACATCTGGGTCATTGGGTGCCAGCCCCCAGAGTGCTGGAGTCCAGTAACTTCACCCTGAGGGCTGAGGCTGGCACAAAGCCGAGTGCCCAGAGCTGCCCTCACACCAGGGGACAGCAGGAGCAGGGGACAGGAGGGGGAAGACCTGCAATAGGATCATCCCAAAATCACTTGAGCCTCCAGAGTCCCTCTTGGATACAAGCCCCATCTGCCCCTGTGGGGGCAGTCCCACAACCTTGGGGTTTCTTGTTGAAGGACACAGGTTGTGGGGTCATCCAGGGAGCATCATCCAGCCTGGGCACTGTTGGAGCCTGTGGAGAACAACCCCCTGTGCAATGTCCTCAAGCAGCCGGGTCACATCCCAGCCCCCCACAGCAGCCACCTCAGCTCACTCCTCACCACTATTCTGGGAGCCTGAGGGAGCCCTGAATTGCTCATGTCTGCCTTGATCTCACACCCACCCACGTGTGACAGCTCAGAGGAGCTGCAGAGTGCCAGGGAGGGACCCAGAGTGCTGCAAATCCACCCCCTCCCCGGGCACTGAGGTGTGAACAGAGAGAGGCAAAGGCAGGAGAAGGAGTGTGTGCATGGGGAGAGCATCCCCAGGCATCTCCAGAGCCACCACGCTCTGCAGAGGAGGAGCAGTGAGGATGGTGGCCCAGAGCAGGCAGGAGCTGCAGTACCCACGTCAGCACCAGCTCAAATCCACACCCAGGGATCCTCCTGCCCGGAGCAGGGGCTGTATTTGCTGTTGATGCAGCTCTTTGGGGCTGATTTTGCTGCCAGAGCTGAGGAATGCAAGGAAACCCTCACAATCACAGCCCTTGGGTTGTAGAATCATAAAGAAAGACTCATAAAGAAGCTTGAAGGTCGTGTCATTGCACCCCTCGGGCAGGGACACCTTCCACCAGCCCAGGTTGCTCCAAGCCCCATCCAACCTGGCCTTGGACACTTCCAGGGATCCAGGGGCAGCCACAGCTTCTCTGGGCAAGCTGTGCCAGGGCCTGCCCACCCTCACAGCCAGGATTTTTTTCCCTGGAAGCTCCTGGCTATTTGTGGTGCTCATCCCCCCCAAGAAACAGCCCTGTGAGGTGCTCAGCAGGTGAACACAAGAAAGCAGAGAGCACCAAACTCGAGGCAGCAGATGAAGAGAAAGAGGGGCTGAGACCCCGGAGGAGGGTGACTTTGGAGGGGGTTTCCTCTGGATTCAGATCAAAACAAGAACATTGCTGTCAAGGGTTTCAGAATTTGTAAACTACTAAGAGAGGGACTCATCCTGAAACCAGATTGTGGTATTTACTGAATGTAAGTCATTAATTTACCAAAATTAAGTCATTACTGTGATAAGAATAACATCATTATTGTAACATAGGTGCACATCTCTATATCAGTTGTTTACATCACTCTGGTGTGTCCACAGGCATTTTGATGCACTACAAAAGCCAGGGGAGTTGGAGGCTGGAGTGTGGCGTCCCACAGGAGGAGGAGCTGGGCTGTGCTGATGGCAGTCAAGGTTTGTGGTCTGATGGCTTTTCCATCTCCGCTTTTGCAGGGAGGAATGAGACACCCTGAAGGCAAAATGCCCCTGCAGCCAGGAGTGCCAGCTCAGGTGCCTTATCCCAGGGACCAGGCCCTGGTTTGCCACAGGGAGGGGAGGCTCATCCCACACCCAGAACAGCTCTTCCCAAGGACACCACAGTCGGGCAGTGTGTCCCTTCTGAGGGGCCAGAATCCAAAAATGTGATGTAGAAAGGGATGAGTTGGCAGGCTGCATACAAAAGCAGTGTTTTCCTAAAGCAGGGAGATACCCCAGACTTCCAGGGCTGAGGAGGACATGGAAGTATTAAGGCAGAAATGGTCACCTTCCCTGTGACAGTCAGGAGAAGGCAGAAGTGGCCATGAAGACCCAGAAGTCTCAACTCTGCTGAGTTCTTAGAAAGAAGCAGACAGTGACTCACATCCCCCTGAGGTGACAAAGCATTTTCTGCTGGAAGGGAAAGGAAGATGTAACTCTTGTTGAGAAAGCACATTCCTAAAGCTGCAGGGCTGTAAATTGTGCTGTGTCATAGCAGGGGACACTGTCAGTGCCTCTGGGTGACAAAACGGAGCCTAAAAATGGGACATTAATCTACTGATCACTCAAGAAACAGCAACACCCAACCCACGGTCACTCTGCCAGATGTGCTATCCCAAGGGATTTCTGCCTTCAGCCAAACCAGACACCTTGAGCAGGGCAGTCCTGCTGGGATAATGGACTCCATGACCCTTAGAGATCTTTTCCAAGCTAAATGATTCCATGATCCTGTGGCTCTGTGCTGTGCTGTGCAGCCATCCCCCCTCCCACCCCTGGCTGAGGCTGAGCAGGACTTGGGCCTTGCAGGGTCTGTGTGGAGGTCAGAGCCAGGCAATCAACGCATTTCCACTGAGGAGAACAGGGACGAGCTCCACTTGCCATGACTTCACCAGAAATCCTGACTGCAAATCACTTTCAGACAGCAGGGAGCTCCCAAACCCAGATCCCAGCACTCCTGGCTTCTCCCCAGCTGCCCATTGCCAACCAGTCCGGGCATCACACTGGCACCTGCCCTGAGCAGTTCCTTAGTTGCAGGTGATGCAGAAAGTCTACCAGCTGGAAAATTTGGGGGCCTACTCAGAGCTCTCTCATACCTTTGACCTCCACTGTCTTTCCTGGGAAGGCACATTCACGATTTCTAGTAACACTTTGGATGCTGCGTCGGGGTGAGTTCACATCCTTCCTGCTCGTTCATTTTTTCCCTGTCTTTGCAAGATCTCTAAACTGTTGCACTTCCTCCTGCTCTTTTGGAAACACTTCATATCCCCCTGGCACCGCAGCAAGTGCCACTCGTCCGTCCCTCCCCGGGGTCAGGTTGCTCTTGCTGTCTGGACACTTTCCATCCCGCCACCTCACCCCACCCCTGGCTCAGTGACATTTGCCCTGGTTTCTTCCCTGCACAACAGGTTTCCCTGGCTGTCCTCACCACTCCCTCCCCCTCCAACTGCCTCTGCTTCCAGCCCTCTGTCAAGGCCTCAAAGTTCATGTCCTTTCTTATCTCCTCAGATTCCATAAACTCCCCCTCCATGGAGCTGACACAAGATCATAATCTCCATGTTGTCAATGCACTGCAGATCCCACTGAGACCCATCACCCTCCTCCTTCCTGGGATGTGGTAAAGCTGGGACTGGGCTCATCTCTCTGCCCCATGGCTTCTGAAAGAAAGACCCTGTAGCTGAAGGCAGGAGGGTGGAACTCCCCAAAACACAAGAAAACTCGAACTGCTATCCCAGTCCAGCATCATTTGTCACCAGGAGATTCCTAAAGCACCACCCAGGACATCCCAGAGAAGTTCAAGAGACTATTTACAAGAGCCTGGAGTGACAGGACAAGGGGGAATGGTTTCCAACTGCCAGAGGGCAGGGTTAGATGGGATATTAGGAAGGAATTCTTCCCTGGGAGGGTGGGGAGGCCCTGGCACAGGTTGCCCAGAGAAGCTGTGGCTGCCCCACCCCTGGAAGCGTCCAAAGTCAGGTTGGTCGGGGCTCTTGGAGCAACCTGGGCTGGTGGAAGCTGTCCCTGCCCATGGCAGGGGGGTGGGACAGGGTCCCTTCAGGTCCCTTCCAAGCCAAACCATTCTGTGATTCAAAGATTCAGTGATAAATTGTGCTGAGCTTTTCTGACCGTGTTTCACCAAATCTCATTTTATTTGAATTCAATCAGCCCAAATTTAGCAGCTTTATGATTTCTGTCTGAAGGACACAATCAAGAGCTGCTCTCTGGGCTGGAGAGGAGCAGGTCCAGCAGCACCCTTTGCCCTCTGAGATGTTTTGGGAGTATCAGGGATGGACGCATCACAAACCCACACCTTTAACCACACTAGGCTCCCCAGATCAACCCTTTATTGCCTTATTCTGGTATAATTCACCCCAAAATCAGCACTACCTGGTATAATTCATAGCAAAATCAGTGGCAGGCTGGGCTCATGCCCTTCTCCAGCAGCCTGTGAGATGAGCACAGGGCATCAGTGATCAGGGGACTCCCCTGTCCCCATTCGTGGCACAGAGGGTGACGGCACAAAAAGCCCTTCCCAGCATAGGGGTGGTACACCATGGGTGTCACACGTGGCAGGTCACCCCCACCCAGCAGCCAGGACCACGCAGGGATCCTGCCAGGACCCTCCCCAAGGCACAGAGTTGTTTCCCTGGTGCTCCTGCTCACCAGAGGAGCTGGTTGGGCTCCCAGGTCTCTGCCCACCGGTGAGAACCCAGGGCAGCCGCTGTCACAGGATGACACACCCGCTCCCCTGCGTATCCCTGACCCAGGAGATCACCAAGGGCTCTGCGTTTCTGCCCCCCAAAAAGCCACCCAGGAAGAAGAAAGGCCGGAGGTTGCCGGTGAGCCGGTCGGTGAAGGTGTAGATGTGGGAGCGGTCGCTGACGTTGTAGAAGGAGATTTCTCCCGCCTCGTAGTCCAGGAAGATCCCGACGCGCCGGGGCCTCACGCTCAGGGTCAGGGGGGAGATGGGGGAGGTCAGGGCCTCGTAGCTGCCCCCGTTCTGCAGCCTCAGCACCCAGTAGCCGTTGTTTGGGGAGAAGAGGACGATGCCTTTGCGGCTGGCGGACTCCCGGCACAGCCCCAGCCCCCACTCGGGTTTGTCTCCCACCTGCACCTCCCAGTAGTGGCGGCCTGAGAAGAAGCTCTGAGTGCCCAACACCACCGGGGCGGTGCCAAACCTCTTGGGGTTGTCAAAGAGGGACAGGAGCAGCTTTTTGCTCCCGCGCCTCACGCTCTTGCGGTCCTCGGACACGCTGAGATCCGGGTGCGCCGTCTCGGGGTCCAGGACCACGTCCACTGGGGAGAGAGAAGGGTGGGAGGACAGACAAGGCTTCAGGGGTCTGCAGGCACAGGCACAGAATCACAGATTCATAGAATCACAGAATCAACCAGGTTGGAAAAGAGCTCTGAGACCACCGAGTCCAACCCATGGCCCAACACCACCACCTCATCGCCCAGACCATGGCACTGAGACTATCCAGTCTCTTCTTAAACACCTCCAGGAACGGTGACTCCACCACCTCCCTGGGCAGCCCATTCCAAGGTCTGATCACTCTCTCTGGAAAGAACTTCTTCCTGGTGTCCAACCTAAACCTCCCTTGGCACAGCTTAAGACCGAGCCCTCTTGTCCTACTGCTGGTTGCCTGTGACCTGGATGAGGTTCTGGCAATCAGTTCCAGGTGTCCCAGTTTGAGCAGGGACAGTGATCTCTGCAGGTCCCCTCCAACCTCAGCTGTTCTGTGTTTCTGTGGGCACTGGGCTCCCCCAGACCTTCCAGCCTCCCACGCTTGTTTGCTCGTGCCTGTGGTTTTGCTCAGCCCCTGGCAGTGGGGAAGTGCAATGCAGAAAATTGAGATAACCATAAACCACATCAAGATGTTTGGTATCTGCTGCAGAGCAGGGGCAGAACGAGGGTGGCTGTGAAGCTCCAGGCAGAGATGACACTAAAAGCAAGAGTTCAGGGTGCCACAAACCCATGAGTGACCTCCAAGCCTTCAGGAACCACTCACAACCCACCCAAGCCTACAACAAGGAAGGTTTCCCCACCAGGAAACCATCCTGAACTCATCAGTGAACTGGGACCAGCTGGACAAAGCTTGTTGGAAAAACCTCCTGGTGCCCTGGGGTATGGGGGCAACCAGAAGCCAAATGTGCCAGGAGCTGGCACAAAAGCAGCCCCTTACCTTTGAACTTCTTCAGCATGTCCCTCATGCCCAGGCAGCGCTCGGGAATGCTGTAGTTTTCCTTCAGGGTCACTGACACAGCCTTGGGGGAATGGAACTTCACCTCCTCGCACCTGAGAAGACAGGGATGCCCACAGGCTGCACCCAGAGCCCACAGCACAGCCCCTCTCCTGTTGAGAGTGACATCAGTGCCCTTCTGTTGGGAGGGGAAGAGCACTAGGGATAACCATATCAGCAATCCTGATGGGATTGGAGCTCAGTGATCCAGGGAGCAGCAGTGCCAGTCCCAGGCAAGGAAGGAGCAAGGCCACGGGGGCAGGCACGTCCCTTAGGAGGGGACACATCTCACATGTCACAAGCCAGGCAAGACCTTGGCTCTGAGCCCCTGGAAAAGGAGGATGGAACCTCTGAGGGATTGTCTCAGTCCCTCCCGTGTCTACCCCAGGAGGACCAAACCAGATGCCTGGCAGGGAGGACAAGGTGGCTGGTGTGGAGCAGGCACAAACATCTCCTTCAGAACCTGGAGCAGCCAGGACAGTAGGAGGAACAATCCTGGTCCCTACTAGGAGTAATCCTGGGTACCTACCAGGAACAATCATGGATACCTCCCAGGAATAATCATGGTACCTACCAAGAATGAGCCCAGGTACCCACCTGCTCAGGATGCTTTTCATATCCTAGGAGGAGAAGACAAAAGCCATTCTGGGTGTTTGGCTCAGCCCCACGTGCCCACCAGCCAACACCAGGTGGTAAAGGCCCCAGGGCTGAGGCAGTGGGGCTGGTGGCACGGCCTGACCTTGAGCAGCCCGTCAGCCGGCTGCTGGCTCTTCTCCTTTATCTCCAGGATCAGGTCCTCCAGCAAGCACTTCTCCTCCACCAGCCTGGCCAGGTTTTCGTTGATCAGCAGCAGAATCTGCTTCTCCTCCTCCTCCAGCTTCTGGAGGAGCAGCTTCTCCTCATCAGCCAGCAGCCGATGCAGCTTCCCAAACTCGCTCACGATCCTCTCCCGCTTTTTCTTCACCATCTCCTTGCAATAACAAGATACATGAGGTGAAGAGAGACAATATTAGCCAAGAAAATGAGATGGAGCTGGGAAAGGCCCTGGGAAACCACCACATTTTTGAGGTAAGTGCATGAATTTTAAAAAGCAGCCAGAGGCAAACTGTGCCTCCACCTCACTGGAATTCCCGCTCCACATGCTGGGTTTACCAACAGCAGGACTTTGCCCCAGGGCATTTCTGCTCAGCTGGACCCCAGATGTCTGGGGGGGCTGTTGGGCTGCAAGGAGGTGCCTCCAGGTGTGACAGTAGGTTTTTATTGGGTACAGCTGGAGGAACAACTCGAACCTCCAGCCAAATCCAGGCTAATCCACTGCTTGGGCAGCTGGAAAAATCCACAGCAAAGGGAAAGAGCTGGAAGAATCATAGAATCACAGAATGGTTTGGCTTGGAAGGGACCTTAAAAACCTTCTATTTCTACCCTCTGCCACAGGCAGGGACACCTTCCACTAGCCCAGGTTGCTCCAAGCCCTGTCCAACCTGACCTGGAACACTTCCAGGGATCCAGGGGCAGCCACAGCTTCTCTGGGCAACCTGTGCCAGGGCCTCCCCACCCTCACAGCCAGGAATTTCCTCCCAATATCCAATCTAAATCTCTCCTCATTTAGTTTTAAACCTTATCCTGTCACCATCTGTCCATGTAAAGAAGCCTCAGGGCTGGGAAGGGATGGAAAAGGGTACCCAGGAGGGCTCTCCAGGTGTCCCACTGCAGGGTGAGGGGCCAGCAACAGAAGGGTCTGCCAGTGCTTTAGTTTCCTCCTCATTCCTATAAATTGGCACTTTCCTGGAACCCTGGAACAGCGGGAAAACACCCCACAGTAGCTTGAGTGAGGAAACCTCAGGATGCAGAAGACAAAGGAAACTAAATTCCATTTACTTTTCCATCCAAGCACATGATTCCTTGGCCCTGAGTCCTGGAGGCTTGATGAGCCAGGACAGCCACAGCCACTTCCCCCAGCACTCACAAGGGACTTTTTTCTCCTTTTACTAGAAAAGCACGACCAGAGGGAGCTGGAGGCAGCTGAGCTGCAGCTGAGCAGTGACTCAGGATCCCACAGTGGGGGGACAGTGACACAGCCCTCACAATCTCCATCCCCAGCCCCAACAGGGACAGTGGGCTCACAGAGGCATCCCAAAATCCCAGCACCCCTTGGCTGGGCTGCCCAGACAAGGGAACTGAGTAATCAGCCAGGGGAGTGTGGAGAATCCTGTTTTCCCTGCCAGAGCTGATTAATCATCAGCTCAGATTCAGGATAACTCAGGCTGGCAGTTTCATTTCCTTTTCTGCAGTTACTTTTACTTTCCATCTTTCACCCTGAGGGACATGAAACGCAGCTGTTTGCTGGTGTCTGCTCTTCCCAGAACCATCTGGAGCCGGGCAGAGGTGCAGTAATTGAGCTTTTTCTTCTTTTCTTAATGAAAGCACTTGTGGTTCCTGTTGCCGTGGAGCAGAGCTCACCACACGGCTCACACCTGGCTTGGAACTCAAGCACGTGTTGTAAAACAAAAGGCCATAAAAAACACCCTGTGTCTGTTTGTTCAACCAGCACAAAGCCCTCGTGATTCCAGGGAAACTGGAGTGCTGATGCTTCCAAACCTTTTTACAGAGACACACACGGGTCTGAGCCTGGTTTCCAGCACAGCTCCTACATCTGACAGCAGGACAGGGGACACGTCCCATCCTGGAGATTATGAGGAATCCATGTCCCCAGACAAGACCCTTCAGGATGTTGTTTTTTTTTTTTAACTGCTGATATCTCTGAAGCTCATTCTTTAAGAATTAAGCCAGGCACCTGCCTTGCACTCCTGGGTTTTCATCCTCTCTGATGACTCACGCTTCTTCACCTCCTCCGCTTCCTTCAGAAGATTCTCCAGGGATTTCTGGAGTTTGACCTGAAAAGAGGGAGCACGGGCTGAGCTCACCCCAGCAGCAGCCACTGAGCAGGGCAGGTTGGCTGGGTCCCCTCTGCCCGGGGAGGGACAGTGACCCCGTGCCAGGCAGTGCCAGCCCTGGCACCCACACCCGGCAGCTGCGCTCTTCACTCCACCTGCAGCGTTAACCCTCCCCACGCTCCTCAGCTTTTCCCCGTATTTTTTCCTCACTTTTTATGTTCTGGAGGGCACATTGACAGCTCCCCTTCAATGCTGGGGTGGAGAGTGGCCGGTGGTGCTGCCCGCTGGGCATTTGGGGTTTTTTATGTGCCGGCACTGCTGCACCTGAGGCAAAATGTCCTCAGGGCAGCCTCTCCAGGGGGTCCTGGAAGGGCAGGGAGCCAGGCTGCCTCCTGAGCTCCATGGACAGGGTGAGCCTGGATCCTGAGCTGGATGGACAGGGTGAGCCTGGATGAGCCTGGACCCTGAGCTGGATGCACAAGGTGAGCCTGGATCCATCCACAGTTTGGGAGACAGCAGGTCCAGCCTTATCCCAGCGGCTGGATGGCTGTCACCATCTCTGCCACCCCCTCCTCTGCTTTCCCAGCGGTGCCACCGGGGCTGTTGGGAGAGGGCTGGTGGGGTGTGACCCCCCCGGTGCTGCCATGCCCAGTGCCCTGAGGAGCAGGACAGGTCCCCCCCGTACCCCCACCTGCCGTACCTTGTACACCTGCGCCGCCTCCTCGATGGGGTACACGGTGTGCGGCCGGTGGAGCAGGGACTCCCGGCACACCACGCAGATGGGCTCCTCGTCCTCCTCGCAGAAGAGCTTGAGGCGCTCGTCGTGCTGTGGGCACAGGGGCCCGCCCGGGTCGGGCTGGGCGCCCAGGCCGCCGCGCAGGCCGAGCTGGCGGATGCCCTCCACGATGTTGGCCAGCTGGCGGTTGGGGCGGAGGCCGCTGCGGTGGCAGGAGGCCCTGCACTGCGGGCACGAGAAGGGCCCGTCGGCCCAGAGCCCCTTGTCCTGGCAGTGCTTGGCGATGCAGCCCCGGCAGAAGTTGTGCCCGCAGTCGATGCTGACGGGCTCGCTCATGTACTCCAGGCAGATGGGGCAGATGGCCTCCTCCTGCAGCCGCTCCAGGGCGCCTGCCAGGGCCATGGTGGCCTCGACGGGCACCTCCTTTCCTCGGTGTCACCCAGCCAGGGCCGCCACAGCCCCAGGGCCAGGGAGCTCCGGCAGTGCCATGGAAGCCCGGAGGACGAGCCGGCCTTGCTGCCGTGTGGCACCGGCCACGGAGGCTCCGTGCTGGCTGTGGGAGGAGCTGGCACGGGCCGGGACAGCTGCAGCCAGCCCCGAAGGCTGGCACTGCGTCCAGCCCGGCGGGTCACAGCGAAAGGAAAAACCCTGCCAGGAGAGCGGGACAGCACCAGAAATAACCCGTGGCTACTGACAGCTCCCGGCTGGGGGTTTGGGGAGTCTCTGGATTTGGGGTGTCTCTGGTGTTTGCTGAGCCGAGAAGCCCTCGGGACAACGGGAGCCCAGATGGCACCTGCCCACTGCCCGGAGGTGCTGGCTGGGGTCGGTGACCCCCATGCCTCGTCACACCAAAACATCCCCCAGGACACCCACCCACCACAGAGAGCAGGAGTTTGGGAATGGGACAGGACAGGGCTCGGGCACTGCCTGGCAGGAGGCAGGAGGGACAGGCAGGATGAACAAAGGGGCTGAGGGACAGCCAGGTACCACCCACAGACCCCGAGTGACAGCCTGGACCCAGTCACTGCTGCCCTCCGCAGTCTCCATGGAGCATCCCAAGAACCAGAGGGACAAGCTGCAGGTTTTGCTCCTTTTTATTATGCAAAAATAACTTCAACACCATCAGTGCAAACGAGAATGAAAAGTTTCACTGAAAATGCCAAATAAATTAAGATTGCCTTTGCAGAAACTTAAATAAGAGAGCTAAACACTGTGTTAAATAATCTGCCAAACTCCTAGGCAATGAGAAAGCAGGGATTTGTCTCGGAGGTGCCCATGAGAGCCGGTCCTTGCTGAGGTAATGCTTGGAGGGAGCAGGGCTTTGCTCATTCACTGAGTTTCTTGTCCTTTAATTGAGTCATCATGTCCTGGACCCACTTCTCGTCAAGACTGGCACAGACCAGCCTGTCCTTGACGGTGGTGAATCTGGAGAAGGAAATTCAGTGAGTAGAGGAGAGGGAGAGGGGAAAGGAAAAGGGAGAGGGAGACGAGCGTGGGACCATCTGCTCCTTGCCAGCAGTGAACCCCACAAGAGCAGACACCTCCACAGCTGCAGAACAGCCCCAAGGAAATGGGGTGGGGGATGGCTCAATGTCATTACAGGTGCCCTGCTCTCTGCCACTTAAGCCACTTTGTCCCCAGCATCCTGCCTGGGGACACAATCCTGCCTGGGTCCCACTATCTGTGGATGAGGGGGATGACCAGCAAAAGCTCCTTTGGCTCAGATCTCATTAAGACATCCATAAATCAGGTGCCTGGGGATGTGGGATCGTCCTCTGAGCTGTTCTCCTCACATGGGAGAGCCCTGCCTGGTGCTTTTTCTTGCCAGAATGAGGTGGGATGTGGGGCCCCCTGGCACTGCCAAGATGAGCAGGGTCCTCAGGAGCAGGGCAGGAGATCTACTCACATCACAGCTGGCTGGGAGCAGTAGCTGCCTGTGTGCTTGTAGCTCCTCACAAATCCCAAGGGCAACGGTCTGGTGATGAACTTAGGGCAGCAGGGACCAAAATGGTTGAGAGAAGCTGGAAGAGAAGTGAACTTTCCTGATTACACCAGATCAGGAAAAGTGCCAGTGGGGAGAAGGGGGATCAGAGGATGAGAAGATCCCCACTGGAGGAAGTGCTGCTCCCACAGTGGGCTCCCACCACAGCCACCCTCCCCTCAAGGACCCGAGGCAAGACACGTCTCTCCTTTCCCACAGCAGGTGCTGGGAAGGGAGAGCTGCCAAGAACTGCTAGACCTTGTAGAGCAGAATGAAAGAGGAGAGAGCTCCTCAGAGAGGAGAGCTTGTACTCACGAGGAGAAGAGGACACCTGGTAGCAGAGGACAGCCACAAAGAGTACAGCAAGGGCTGCTGTGAAGGTCTTCATGGTCCTGGTGGGTGGAGATGAGCTGTAGGAGTCAGGCTGCACTGGTGCAGAGTGCCCCTGGCTGTGCCTGGTGTGGGAGTCCTGGGTTCAGCCCTCTTTTATAGAGGGAGACCGTGACCAAAAATGGAAACGTGCTGGAAACACTGGTGAAAGCCATGACACAATGGGAGAAGTGCCGTGTCAAGGCCACCCCACAGGCCTGGGGAGGAACTGTCCAGAACCCCAGCGAGAGCAGTGCCCATCGATGGTACGATACCATGAAAGGAAAGAGAACAGGATATGACCTATCACTTCCTATCCCCTGACTACAGGACTCTGTAGAGAACCCAGAATTGGTGATTCAGAGGATCAGTAGATGGATCTCTTCTCTAGAAGCCGCAGCAGTGGACGGAGAGCGGCCATGGTTGCCACACACTCGTGTTTCCCAGAACATCTGCATCACAGGCAATT
This sequence comes from Myiozetetes cayanensis, assembly GCF_022539395.1. Classification (NCBI taxonomy): domain Eukaryota; kingdom Metazoa; phylum Chordata; class Aves; order Passeriformes; family Tyrannidae; genus Myiozetetes; species Myiozetetes cayanensis. The sequence goes on along the minus strand of NW_026087522.1, from coordinate 3,980,454 downwards.
CACAGACATTTCATCTCTGCCACAGCAACTGGAGCAGAGAAAGTTCCTGAGCCAGGCTGACCAAGCAGTGCCCACCACAGCCCTGCTGGGCCCCACTTGTAGCACTGCCCCAGGCAATGGGGGCTTCCTCCATGGGGCCCTGAAGGCCATCAGTGCATAAACGTGCAGAGCAGAAGGTGGAGTGTGGTGCCTTCCCAGATCTGGGCTCCTCTTCTGCCCTTGGCCATCCCTTGCAGCAAGTCCTCAGGGAGCTGGATCTGTTGCTACATCACCAGTGACAGCTGAAATAGTGCTCAGTTCTCCCTGGGCACAGGACTCAGCCACTGATCCTCCCAGAGAGCTTCAGGAGCTCAGGGGCGTGTTGGCACAGCAGAGTTGGCTCAGGTGATCATTTGGTTCCAGCACTGACCCCCTCCTGACACTGCTCTGTCATTGTCCCACCAGCCACAAACACACAGAGAGGAGAATGGCTGGTTTATTTGGGCTAGGAATGGTGTCACTGCACTGGCAGAAAAACTCCTGCTGGAAATGCTCCATCCCTGCAGGAGGGCTCTGCAGGCTCCCAGGAAAAGCCTCAGGAGAGTGGAGGAGGAATGAGGTCTCCATGGTGCAAATGAACATGTTCAGGTGCTGGACAATCACAGTACAATGGGAAAGCCACGAGAACAGGCTGCCTTTCCTGATGGTCCAGTGACAAAAGGGGTCCTGTCTCTCTGTGGAGGAGGACAGTCACAAAATAGAACCCCCTGCCCAAAGTGGAGGCCTTGCAGGAACCCAGAGGAGGAACTCAAAGGGAAATTAAGCTCCCATCCATCCCCATTGCCAATCCAGCCATGCCACACCTCCAGCCCAGCCATGAGGGTCCCCCTCACTGTTCCCAGACTCCCCCTGCTCTGGGAGCTCTTGGCACCCTCTTTCCCCCATTGCTGCTCAGGGATGCTGGGGAAGGTGTGGATGAAACTCCTGGTCTCCTGTCCACAGGGGACAGCTGATGACAGGAGACAGGAGAGGTGACAACAAGGTCACACACCTCGGCTGACAGCCCTGCCTGAGGGTACAGGGGGCAGGTTGAGGCTGGGTCTGCTCAAAAGAGGCTTGGAGACAGATCTGACTGACTGGGAGACTGGGAAACACTCAGAGAGATGAGATTGAGATCGGGGTGAGATGAGGAGAGGATTGTGGTGACCTGCTGACCCAGGGGCCACCAAATCCACCCCTCACACCCTCTACTCCTACCAGCACACTCAGACCCAAACTTCCACACATCCCCTGTTCAGACCAGCTTTCCACTCCTCTGACACATCTCCACACGGGGACCAGAATAAAACTGAGAGGAGGAGAACAGGCTGGGGAATGAGCTGGAGCCTCCTCGCTGATGGCTCACACCAACACAGCCCAGCTCAGAGTTGCTTTTAGCTGAGTGTTCTGGATGTTCTTGCAACATTCAGCTACAGGTTTGATCAAAATGTCAAGATTTGGTTTGAAAAATCAGTATTTTCTATCAGGAATACAAATGTGCCTCAATGTTGTCAATGAATTCTCCCTCCTTTCAGACACACCGTGTTTCCTGCTTCCATTCATCCAAAAGGAATTCTTGGAGGTTTTGACACCTCTGCTCTTCCCCTTATTCACTCTTTTCCTCAACTCTGTTCCTTCCTTGAAGATTCTGCATTTCAGTCTTGGCTGCTCCTTCCTGCCAAGACAAATAATGCAAATCTCTAAATATTTTGATTTCTAAAACCTCCTCCACATCACACATCCCAAAGAGTGGCTATTTATGGAGGCTGTGAAACCTCTGCCTTATGGTGTGTTTCATCTATTGATAGAAACCACACATGGTCTCTTTGGATCCCTCACCAGGACAATTTTGGGATGCAGGAGGAAGCCTCTGCTCAGCCCTGCTGGCTCAGCCCTGCTGGCTCAAGCCCTCAGCAGGCTTCACCACACCACCTCTAACCACTATCGTGGGAAACTGGATTGAACAGGCAGCAGAACTGAGGCTTTCCACATGGCAACTGAAGTCTGCAAGAGGATAAGTGGCCTAGAAAGAGGGACAAAGCAAATAGGCCCTGTTTCTCCTCAGCAGGAACCATGGACCATCCAATGGAGCTGGCAAGAGCCGGGTTTGAAGGGAACAGAAGGCAGCTCTTCCCACCAGGAGCTCCCTGCCAAGGAACAGGGTGATCTCAAGGAAATTTCCAAGTGGCTGAGTCAGGGCTTGGATTTCAGAGGGAGAAGCTCAAGACAATTTGGAAAATGAAAATGGTTGGGGGCTGGGAGCGCATTCCAGAGGGGGAGCACAATTATTGGCCTTTCTCTTCCAGGTCTCTGCCGTGGCCACATCTGGAGATATTCAGGTTGGGCTAGATGGACCCTTAGTCTACATCCTCTAGGACTGTTCCTCTGATTCCCCAGGACAGCTGGTCCTACAGGACCATCAGGGTAGCTTGTGAAATCCCACTGAAATCCCTGGACTGGAATTTACACATCAGGATGTGCCTCCAGATGAATATTTTCGGTAAATGTCAGCACAAAGATACCAACAGTTTCTAAGCCCACGGCGAGGCACAAATACACTGCTGCAGTTCCTGCAATCTTCCAGGACCAATTTGGGGCACCTAGAAAAGCCTCACTACGGGACCAAGAGGAGCAGGAGGTTGCCAGGTGGCCCTTCCCAGGACAGACACAGCCTGTCCCAAATTCCAGCCAATTTATGCGTTTGTTTCCCCCAAAACACCCTGTGCACCGAGCACCCACCGGCCTGGAGCTGAGCAGGGCCTGCCCAGCACAGCGTGGCTGGTTTATCTACAGCAGATGAGGTTCAGAGGAACGAAGATAAAAGCATTTGGTGTCGGGTTTGAGAGAGGCAGGACCTGAGGCTGCCACAGGGAGCGTTGCTCTTGCACACTCTGCCTCCTGTTGTCACCAGCTGGAGGTACAGGGGACTGCAAGTCTGGCAGGAATCCAGAAAACAGTGTTCCACGGGAGCACTGGTGGATGTGGGGTCATGGAAATTATGGAATCACAGAATCATTAAGGTTGGAAGAGACCTCCAGCATCATCCAGACCATCCAGCACTGCCAAGGCCACCACTAACCACGTCTCTGAGCATCACATCTGTATTTCTGTTGACCTCCCCCCCACCCCCAGGGATGGTGACTCCACCACTGTCCTGGGCAGCTGTGCCAGGGCTTGGCCACTCCTTCAGTGGAGGAATGTTCCCCAGTATCCAACCTGAACCTCCCCTGGCACAACTCAAGGCTGTTTCCCAACCCCCACCTCACCAAAACCTCCTTCAGGGAGCTGTGGGGAGCAGGAAGGTTTCCCACATCATAAAGGGAAGACAGGGATCGAGTGGCTCTGCAGACCCACAGCCCCTGCCCCATGCACTCCCCACGCTGCCCCAGGGGGAGCACAGGGCTCCCACACCCAACCCTGCACACCCCAAATCCCACACAGGAACCCTTTCCTCAGTGATCCCGCTCTGGCAGCCAAAGCTGTCTCACAACAGGGAAATAAAGGAAGAAATGGGAAGAATTTCCTCACAGAAAGGGTGATTAGACATTGGAAGAGGATGCCCAGGGGGGTGGTGGAGTCCCCATCCCTGGAGGTGACACTCAGGGCTCTGGTCTAGTTGATAAAGTGATGATGGGTCAGAGGTTGGACTCGATGATCTCAGAGATCTTCTCCAACCTCAGTGATTCTGTGAAAGCCAGTTTGCCTTGGGAGAGACCTGGGCTCCGTGGGATGCTCCAGCTGGACCTGCTGCCTGTGCCAAGGGGAAGCTCTCCAGCAGATGGCAAGCACTTCCCACCTCCAGGTCCTGCTCCCAAGCTGGATTCTCACCTGCAGCCACCCCTGCAGCCCGAGGTCCCTGTGGGGTTCAGCTCTTCTCCTGGCAGATCCAGCTGGAAATCTGCTCAGCTTTGCTTTTGAACTCTTGGACAGGCAGAGGCAGCTGCTGAGGCTGCAGTGCAGAAAACACATCAGGTGATGCTTTGGGGTTACACCTGGGCAAGCAGGACACCTCACCAGGACAGAGGTGAGAGCCCCATGGACAGGGGTCCTCTCCAAGACCCTCTCCCATCCCAGGCTCCTCTGCCTCCAATGCTCTCCCAGGTTCTGCTCCAGGGCTGTCCCTGCCCCATGTACCAGCCCAGGGGCTCTCTGGCAGCACAAACAGCCAAAAAACTCAGCAGCAGCACCTGGTTTGCCCAGAACATTCAAAAACTGGGATCGAAGATGAACATCACCCGACATCTCTTCCTCCTGGCACACTCTTTGCTCCTCAGGGACCCTCCTGCCAGGTCTGGACCACCACCCTGCCCTCCAGGTGGGCACTTGGGCTCAGAAGGTGTTTTTATCCCAGGGTCTGAGCAAATCACCCCATCCCCAGGGCAGGGCTGTGTTTGGGGCTCAGGACTGGGTTTGTGGAAGGTTTGTCACTGCCACTGCCCTCCCTGAGGGGCTTTCCAGATGTGCCCCCCCCCCCAAAGGATAGCTCATCTGCTGAGGTGGGATCAGAACATCGTGATTTGGGGTGTCCAAAGGGGCTGCTGAAGGGATTTGGGATCCATATTTGCAGGGGATCCCTTTTTCCCCACCTCTGGAGGGGGAAAGGAGCAGGATCTTAGCTCAGAGCCCTGTGTCCTGGCACAGCCAGTGGGATAACAGAGGGAGGACTGTGGGACTCTCTGTGTCTCTGTTTTCCTGCTGGAACAAGGGGGGGTCTGTGCTCTCCCTGAGGCCAGGCCAGTCCCAGCAGCACCCTGGGACTCTCCCAGCTCTGGCTGGGGAAGGGGTTGGAAAAGGAACCTTTAGGTCCCAGCCCTTGGGAAAAAAGCATCCCTGAGCTGTGGGCAGGGCCCACAGCCACTGCAGTCCCTTCTGGTCCCCCTCCTGCCACTTCTCCTTCCCTTTGGCTTCCCTCAGGTCCCTTCTGAGGCTGTCCTGGTGGAGCAGGAGCTGTGCACAGGAGCCTCGGGGCATGAAGGACGAGCTCCAGTGCCCCCTGCCCAGCCTGAGGCAGCACCTGAGGGGTTCAGACTCTGCTGAGCACTTGGCTGCCCAGTGTGTCCTCTCCATGTCCAGACATGTGGTCTCCATCCTGCACAGGATACTCAGGTGAGACATTCCAGGGAGATACTGGAAGCAAGGAAGGTGGCCACGCTCCCAAGCCCAAGCCAGGCCCTCCTGTCCCAGGAATGTGACTGTGGGTGGCACTGGGGAAGACAATGTGCCCATACAGGCCAGACACCCCCAGGAGGGGCTCTGCCATCACCCTCCAGATCAGCCTCCTGGGAGTGAGGACAGAGCACCAGAGCAGGTGAACCCCAGCCCAAAAATGATCTGCTTGTGGGGGAGAAGAGCAGAGCCCACCCCACCTTCACCCTGCTCACTTCCAGCCCTTCCCCATCATCTCCCAGTGGAACCTGAGGCAGAGGAACAAACCCCCCCAAGAGGAACAGCTCCATGTCTTCCTCTCTCAGTACCTGGAAGCAAGGCACCCTCTCCCACTGGAAAAGCCCCAAATCCCTGCAGAGCCCCACAGCACATTCCAGCAGAGACACTGCATGGACTGGGCCAGCCCAGGGGGGATCCTTGCAGCCCATGGGCTGGATCCCAGCTCCATCCTGTTCCAGCCCCTGCCTGGAGGAGGCAGGAGCAGCTGGGAGAAACATCCAGGTGCCCTCCTCTGCCTCTGCCCAGGTCCCAAAGTGGGCTCTGAAGAGGAGGATGTGACTGCTCTTCAGCAAGAGGGGGCAGCTAAGTCAGGTCTCAGCCTCGTGGTCCCTCACTGGGGGGTCCAGGAGCAGGAGGCTCCGAGCTGGGCAGAGGGTGGGAGAGGTCCAGATCACAAAGCCCTCACTTGTCCTTTGTCCAGTGCCCTCCTTTCCTCCATCCCTACTGAGCAATGACTTCATTTCTTCAATTATTAATCACCTTGCTGCAATAGTAGCTGAATTAAGCCCATCAAACCTCCCCTGGGAGCAACCCCAAGGAAGGAGGCAGCTTTCCAGACAGTGCATTAGGGAGAGGGCAGACAGGGAGTCCAGACAGGCTGGGGTGGGAGGAATGGCCTCGCTGCTCCATGCAGGCCGATTTCCCAGCAGCTGGGATCTGATATCCAAGGCACAGGGAGCGGGAAGGCCTGGGATGCAAACAGCCCATCCCACGCCCCACCGGAAGGGTCCCAGTGTGGTAACGATTTCAGCTGAAAAATAAGCCACAAGAAAAGAGTTCTGCTGGGAGAATTGCTTGCACAAGAGGTCCTGACAGCCCACATTTTAAACAGCTGCTCCCAGATTGCCCTGTCCCCCTGGCAGGGTTTTCCACAGTTCCTCCCCATCTGGAGCAAAGACACCTTTTTAAGGATGCAGGAACACAACGGGCACCACCTCAGCACAGCCCCTGCACCATTTCTGTGGATTCTCTTCAGAGAAATACTCATTTGTCCCAGTTTTGTAGAAATGTTCCAAGTGGGAAATTCACCTCTGGAGTGGGATGGGATTCCTGGTGAAAAACAACAGGAGCCAGCCAGAGTTCAGCAATTCACCAGGCTGACAGAATCACAGGAATGGTTTGGATTGGAAGGGACCTTTAAAGATCATCTTGTTCCAGCCCCTGCCACACCTTCCACCAGCCCAGGTTGCTCCAAGCCCCTCCAACCTGGCCTTGGACACTTCCAGGGATGGGGCAGCCACAGCTTCTCTGGGCAACCTGTGCCAGGGCCTGCCCACCCTCACAGGGAAGAATCTCTTCCCAACACCCCATGTAACCCTGCACAAGTCTCTGACGGGTGACAGGACCGGAGAGCCCGGCCCGGATCAGGTTATGCCGAGTCACTCCGGGCCCGGCTGTGGAGGGACAGGGGCCGGGTCGGGCCCAGCCGTGCAGGCCCGTGGGACCCCCCCGGCCTGCGGACCCGGAGGGCTCAGCCGCGGCTCAGAGCCCTTGGGCAGCGGCCCCTGAGCCGCCCGTGCCCGGTGAACCCCGAGAGGGTGCCCCGTGCCTGGGCCCGTCCCGTTCCATCCCGGCCCATCCCGGCCCATCCCGGCCCATCCCGGCCGGGCCGTCCCGAGCGGCCCCTGAGAGCCCCTCCCACCGCCGCCAGGGGGCGCCGCGCACGGGCGGGGCGTGGCGGGGCCTCGAGGGCAGAGCGGCAGGCGCGAGGACCAATCACGACAGGGAACAGAGCAGGGGGCGTGGCCACAGCCGTGCCGAGGGAACGCGCCCCACGGGCGGGGTGGAGGGCGGGGCGCTCTGGGAGGGGCGGAGCCAGGCGTTGAGTGGCGTCCGGCAGCACCAATGAACTTGGCGGTTGCCCGGGGCGCCTCCTGAGTGGCAGCGCTAATCACCAATGACAGCCGTGAGGCGGGGCGGGGGCGGTGCCGGTGGGGCGGGGCGGTGCCGCGGGGGCGTGCCCCGCGGTGAGTGGCAGAGGCGGGCCAATGGCGCGGGGCCCGCGCGGCGGCGGCGCGGAGCAGGGCCGGGGCGGCGGCGGGGCCGGGGCCGCCATGGACCGCGTGAGCAGCACCATGAAGCAGGTGGCCAACCCGCTGCCCAAGGTGCTGGGCCGGCGGGCGGGCGGAGGCGGCGGCGGCCTGGAGGCGGAGCGGGAGAGCTTCGAGCGCGCCCAGGTGCGGGCGGGGCGGGGGATGCGGGCGGGCGGGGTGGGGGTGAAGTTCTGCGCGAGGGGGCGTGGTCTGTGTAGGGGGCGTGGTCTGACAGGTACATTGAGGCTCTACAAGGGGCGGGGCTTGGTTGTGTCTGGTGGGCGTGGCTTATCGGAGTGGGCGGGGACAGCCAGGTGAGGAGGGGGCGGGGCCAGCTCGGGCTCACCTGCCCGATAACCCAGGTGTTGGCACAGCTGGGCGTGGTTTTGGGAAGGGGGTGGGGCTTGTGCGGGTGGGCGTGTCCCTTCCAGGTGTTCTGGGTGGGCTCTGGCGGGCGTGGCTGCCCAGGTGGCTGCAGATTGGCGGGGTGGGTGTGGCCGCCCGGGCCCGCCCACCGGGGGACAGTGTGTCACCACGTGGGGACAGCGATGGGGATGAGCCCCGCGGCAGCCTGGGGACATCGCGGGGCGGTGGCACTGGGGACTCTGAGCCCAGCCCTGCCCAGCCCAGCAGGGGCTGCTCAGCCCGGACCCCAGCGGGGCTGGACACCGGGGTGGGGATCCGAGCCCAGCCACAGCCAGGCACTGTGCCCAGGCCAGTGCCACCCTGTCCTTGGAGCCACCCTGGGAACACACAGCCTCTGTGTCCGCTGGAGTGGCTCTGTGGCCAGTGGGATGAGCCACACCCTGCTGGGTCCTCCCAGAGAGCTCTGGTGGCAGAGGGCAGGAGCTGTCCCTGCAGAGTGGCTCCCAGGAAGAGGAACCAATGTGTTGGAAAGCAGATGGAGTTTGCTCCTCAGCAGCATCCAGAGTGTCCAGATGGGGCCTTCCCACCCATCACCCAGGTTTTTAGGTGTCCCACAGGAGGGAAAGGTGGCAACAGAGCTGGGAGGGCAGCAGGGGGGAAAAAAAGGTGGTGGTTTGGAGAAAGGACGTGCTGGGAAGCCTGGATGAGGCTTGGGGAGGGTGGAGAGGGAGGGATGGCAGCAGGAGGAGATGGGGACACCTCAGCCCTGCTCCATGTCCAGGGATGGAGAGTACTGGTGGGAGAGGAAGGGAAACTGAGGGCAGGACCGGTGGGATCAGACCTGGATGAGCCCAGAGTGGGAACAGCATGTGGGGAGTGAAACTAAAGCCCAAGGATCAGCTCTGAGGGGGGATTGCAGGTAGAAAACCCAGCAGGGTGTGAAGCTGGGCAGGGAACACACACAGGGCTCTGCTCAAGTTACCTCAGACATCTATTATTTATCCAGGCTCTTGGTTTGCACATGGAGCCTTCCTGCTCCTTGGATCAGCCATGGGATGCCTGGAGTTCCCATGGGCTTCCCAGGAAGCCCATGGGAACTCCAGGCATCCCATGGCTGATCCAAGGAGCAGGAAGAGCTGAACTTGGCCCCCACCACCTCTCCCCACATCCCCCCCAAGCCAGATTTCATCTTCCCCATCAGATTCCCAGACTAATCAGCACATCCCTGCCTGGCTTTTCCTTCTTCTCTACTTCATCTCCATGCAATTCCCTTTCTCACTCTGTTTTTTATTCCCCCCCCAACTTGTTTCTGGGTAATTCTCTCTTTCTCTCCAGGTTAGGGAACTTGCCAGGCACCCCTTAGGTCTTGGTCATCCACTTTTTGTCCAACTTCTCCTTTTAGAGGTTTTTTTTTAGAGTGACTTTGTGGGTTTGGTTTTTTTCTTTTTGAAAGTGACTTTTCTTAAGAAAAGTTTCAGCTGTTAAATGGCTTTAAATGAAGATTTTTTTTCCCCGTGTTTCTGCGTGTACAGACTCCTTCCCTCCTCCACTCCAAACCACAGAGCCTATTTTGGGCTAAAAGAGTCCAAACAGGCAAAAATTGTGTCCAGGGGGGCTTTTGGAGAGCCTGAGGAACACCTCCTTGGGTTGGGAACGCCTGATATTTGGGGTCTGAGCACCCTACAAAGCTCTGCTGGTGGTGGGACTCCCCAGCAGTGGGGAGGTGTGGTGGTGGGAAGCTCTGGTGGTGGTGGAACACTTTCATGGTGGTGGGATGCTCTTGTGGTGGTGGGAAGCTTCCATGGTGCTGTAATGCTTCCAAGGTGGTGGGAAGCTCTGGTGGTGGGATGTTCCCAAGGTTGTGGGATGTTCCCAAGGTGGTGGGACCTTCCCTGGTGGTGGGACCTTCCGTGGTGGCCGTCACGTTGCACGACGACGTCTCTGCTCTGACAACGTCCATCTCCTGGGTCTGGGGACAGATGGGGATAAATTTCCTGGTGACCCCTTTTCTTCTCCCACAGCTGGTCAGGTGTCCCAGTTTTGCTGGGAATGCAGATGTGAGAGCCCTGAGGACATGTCCCACCGTGGTGTCCCTGTGGTGCTGTCCCCGCTGCCTCCTGGGTGGGAGCAGCTCGGGGGGGAGCTGTGGGCACACCCAGGGGCTCCCCCTTGTCCTTTCCCATCAATGCTGAGAGTTTTCATGGGAAGTTGAGCAACAGGGACACCAAATCCTGCGGTTCAGGGTCCAGCCCTGCCATGAGGGGACAAGCATTGCAACAACTGTCCCCCCTTTTTCTGGTGATTCACCACCACTCATCACCCCAGACTCGGTCCAGTAAATTTTTGGGCAGAGCAAGGGAGGAGAAAACCCACCAAAAGTGAAAATTCTGCCGTATTTTAAGATAAATACTTGCATTTCCCATGGTATCTGATGTTTGCATCCCCTTCAAGTTCTCCTGGGCGGATTGAGGGGCATGTCCTGGGGTCACAGGTCTGTAAGGAAAGTCTTCCTTGTTTAGGTTGGCAAAGACCAGATGTTGGATGAGCCGAGGTCTTGAGTGTCAAAGTGGAGCCAGAAGGATGAAGGACTTCAGCAGGGCAGGGAGGATCCTCCCAGGCTGTGCTGCTCCTTCCCTCCTGTTTTGGGCTGCCATGGGATATTTCCCTTCATTCCCAGCCTGGACGTGGCCAGCAAGGCATCAGTGCAGGTGGAATTGCAGATTCCCAAAGGTGCTGCCTGGCATTGCCAAGCACCAGCTGGTCCCTGGAAAGCTGGAGGGGTGGGAAGGTCTCCTTCCTGCCCAGCTCAGCTGTTCCTGCTCAGTCCCCTCCCCTCTTCTGTGAAACTGGAGAGAGGCAGAAGTGCTTGGACAGCAGAGACGAGGGAAGTGCCCCTGGAGTGCCTGCAGGACGTGCACTGAGCTCCAGCCCTTGTCCCCACCCCTGTGGCTCCTGGGTGGAAGGGAAGCAGCACAGTGTGGTGTGTTGTCCTCTCCTGGGCTGCAGAGCCACCAGCACAACTCTCTGCATCCCAGGGAGGAGGACACGAGGTGCAGGCAGTGCCTGGGGTTGTGGAAGGGGACAGAAGTTCCGTGTTTGTCCCCCAGAGCCCGTGACTGCTGGGGTTTTGTGCCAGGAGCTGTGGCTGCGTGCCCAGCACGGTCCCTGTGCCACAGGGGCAATCCCAAGGGTGATCCATCCTCACAGTGTGAGCACTGGGAGAAGACACTTCCTTACAATTCCTGCAGAAAATCTTAAAAAAAACTTGCACTTCAGCTTCTTTGGCTGCTTCTGGGAAAGTCGTGGAGTAGCAAAGGGAAACAGGGACCACTTGGGCTGCCACAGCCACCACCAGCTCTGGCACATTTTCACGCTGGCTCCTTGGGACTGTGTGCAGCACTAAAAGCCATTTATGACTCAGAAATGTCCCTGGAAAGACACATTTGCAGCAGAAGGTGATTGTTGTTCTGGCTGCATCCCCACTCCTGCCATCAGAGTCCCCGGAGTGGTGCTGGAGGTGTCAGATCCTCCAGCTCAGGGATTCCTGGTGGGAAGGTGTGACACGTTCCTGGCAGGGCACAGCTGGTGTTACATCTCCCTCCCTCCCCACGAAGGTTTTTAAGGTCTTGGTTATCCCTGAGCAATCCTTCAGGGGTTGCAAAGCTGTTTTCCATCCTCCTGCCTTGCTGCTGGAGGAGCCCTCTCAAAAATCAGGAGCAGAGAGACGGTGCAAAAGAAGGAGAAGCAGTATGAGGTACAGATGAAATGTTTTTTTTTCCCCCTGCCCTGGTATTGGTTAATAAATGTTTTTGATGTGGGAACCAAACTTTCTCACAGCCAAGTGCAGGTTAGAAGCAGCTTTGTGCCCATCCCATCCCTGCCATGGGGCTGTGCCACCTCCAGGCACCATTGCAGCCCCACTAACGCGATTAATCCCTTTCTCCTGTCATTTATATTAGTGGCAATATGGCCCTGCATGTCCCACCCACAGCAACCCCGCTGGTTTCAGACCTGACCCAGCTCAGTCCAGCTCTCAGTCATGGAGGAAATGCCATTTTACTACCGAAAAAAAAAAACAAAAAAACAATTCTTGTGGTTCGGATGCTGCAGCCTGAGGCAGCTTTTGCCAGGAACTTCAGTTCTTACACAGGAAATGAGGCTCCTTTCAAAGCACCAGAGTGGGGCTATATATATATACAGCCTCTCCAAAAAGATATTTAAAGCAACATATTGACACTGGCGAGAACGGGAGAAAATAGCTCCTGGCTGCGGGGAGCGAGGGCTGGAGGCAGCTGAGCCCATCCTGGGGGAGGAGGTGATACAGGGGATTAATTCACGGCTCTTTCATCTCCAGGAAAAGGAGCTCCTGGGCTTTGTGCTGTCGTGAACCCCCCGTGCTTTCAGCCTCCTGGCTTTTGGTGGGAATTAGAGGTGCTGGGGATTGAGCGCAGCTTCGGCAGTGAAGAAATGACTCATCTCGTGCCTTTTTTTTTCCCTCTTAGGAACTTATTTCAATCCCCAGGGAAAGAAATTAGTTTGTCTTGTAGCAGATTGGGGGGCTGCTTTTCTCGTTAGTGCGAGCTGGGATGGAGGGGTTTGGGGTTTGTTTTTTTTAGATAGATGCAGAAATAGCTGATATTTTTAATGTGGGGATGGACTCCAGGAGCGGCTGAGCCTCAGGAGGGTGAATAGGTTTGATGCTGAATAAGTTTGGGGTTGGTCCAGCTGGGAATGTGATGGTTTTGGACCACCAAGTGACAAGGGGGGACCTTGCCCTGGGTCACACCAGAAGCTGGGTGGAAGACAGGGATGATGGGTGTGTTGCTGCCCCAAAACCCCTTTGCCCACTGAGAGTGTCCTGTGCTGAGGGTGCAGGGGGGGCTCTTGCCCCCTTAAATTCATCCTGTTTAACTCCATCCTCCTGAAGATTTGGGGAGAAGCACCTAGGAAGGCAGGGGCTTTTAACAAATTCCCAGTGAGGGGACTCTGCAGGGAGTGTGATCCCCTCCACCAGCACCAGCCGTGGCCCCAGGGAGAACAGTGGGGAAGGGACAGTAGGATGTGGGCACCTGCCATGAGGAGAGGGTGGCACATCCCAGCTTTGCTCTCCCAGGGGAAAAATCCCTTTGGACAGGGGCTGGAGGTGTAGGAGGGGCAGTTTTGGCTGAATATTGAGAAGCCAAGGATGGGGAGAAGGTGCCCATTGCAGCTGCTGGTGCATCATCCCGTGGGTGGGACACGGGCCAGGCTGAGCATCGCCCACTCCGGCACCACCCGGCCCATGGTGGCCAAATTCTGCGCCCACCCTCATCCTGCCTGGCACCATCTGGCCCATGGCACCCAAATTCCGTGCCCACCCTCATCCTGCCTGGCACCATCTGGCCCATGGCACCGCAGCACAAGTCCCAGGACCCAAATTCACCACCCTCACCCCACCGCTGGCTCCGTCCCCTCTGCGCCTGGTCCCACAGCAGCCCAGGGCTGGAGGAAGGGCTGGATCCTGGCCCCCAGCCCTGCACCAGCTTGGCTGATTGATTTTGCACAGTCACCAAGTGAGGAAACTTCCTGGGGACAGGCTGTTCCCCGGGTGGCAGCGGGAGCAGGAGCACAGCTGGTGTTTGAGCCCGGATGTGCAAGTCCCAGCCCACAGAGTGACTAATTATACATTGTGTCTGTTCCGGGCTAATTGCAGGGCAGGGAAAGTGATCCCAGCTCCACAGGCTACAGGGGAATTATTTCTCATTTGTTTTCTCAAAGGCACATAGAGACATTTAATACTTTATTATGGACTCACAGAGTGGGTTCGGTTGGAAGGGGCCTTTAAAGGTCATCTCGTACCACCCCCTCTGCCATGGGCAGGGACACCTTCCACTAGCCCAGGTTGCTCCAAGCCCCATCCAACCTGGCCTTGGACACTTCCAGGGCTGGAAGTTCAGAACAAGTCCAGAGGAGGCCACGATGCTGCTCCAAGGGGTGGAGCCCTCTGCTCTGGAGCCAGGCTGGGAGAGCTGGGGGGGTTCACCTGGAGAAGAGAAGGCTCCAGGGAGACCTGAGAGCCCCTTGCAGGGCCTAAAGGGGCTCCAGGAGAGCTGCAGAGGGACTGGGGACAAGGGATGGAGGGACAGGACACAGGGAATGGCTTCAAACTGCCAGAGGGCAGGGCTAGATGGGATATTGGGAAGGAATTGTTCCCTGGGAGGGTGGGCAGGCCCTGGCACAGGTTGCCCAGAGAAGCTGTGGCTGCCCCAGCCCTGGAAGTGTCCAAGGCCAGGTTGGAGGGGACTTGGAGCAACCTGGGCTAGTGGAAGGTGTCCCTGCCTAGGGCAGCGTGGTTGGAACTGGGTGAGTTTTAAGGTCCCTTCAAACCCAAGCCATTCCGGGATTTCTCAGATTCCCTGATTTTTTCTGGTATTCTGTGCTGTGTGAGTTCAAACTTTCCCTGTGCTCTTTTAAGAGTCCCAGTGGACCACGACTGCTGAGGTCTCCACACTCATGACATCCCATTTTTGGGCTCTCAGGAGGAGGAGGAGGAGGGCAATTCCTGGGTGTCCCTGATGTTCTGACAGGAGCACCTTGCAACACCACTACAAACCCTGTATTCCTGTTCAATCCCATGTGAACACAGGGACTGGAAAACACGATTTTCCAGCCAGCATGTGCTAATTAAAATAAACCACAATGCCATGTGCTCTCTGCAGAGCGTTGAGCTGCTCTCATCCGTCTTTTATTCCAATAAACCAGACAAATGATAACAATGAGCAGCAAATCTCCAGCCTGGCCCTGGCAAGAGAAGCTGTTTCTCCCAGAGTGTCCCTTTCTCTGGTGGAATTCCCTCTTTCCTGCATGGAGAGCATTTGATTTGCCCTCCACTGGCACAGCAGCGAGGGCTGAGGAGCTGTGCTGCCCCAGCAGGACTCAGGTCACTTGGCAAAGAGGTGAAGGTCAGAGAAATCCAGGCAGGGAATGCTGGACCACTGGAGACCCCCTGGGAAGAGAAATCCAGCTGCCACCAGCCTTTGGGGCAGCACTTGGAGTGGCAGGATCAAACACCCACCCGGGAAGGGCACAGGCTGATGGTGTTAAATTGGGATTTATTGTCATCACATGGAGCTGGCCACCAGTCAGGCTAGGTAAAAATAGCGTGTAAATTATGGAAGTCCTGGAATAAAACATCCACAGCTCAGCAGGGTTTTGTTAGTTTGCTCCACAGCCAAGTACAAAGGGTCTTCTCCAGCTCAGGACTCAACTGTGGCACATTTGGACAACTCCAGTCCCCCTCACAACCCTGAGTTTCATGACCAAGTCATCAAACCAGCCTGGCAACCTCCCTAGGAGATGAATAAAGCTGGAGGAGCTCTGATTCCTCAGTCCACAACTTTTCCAGCCACTGAAATGGAAACAGGGGATGCAAAGGCACCTGCTGGTGGGAGCACCAAACCAGCATGGGCAAGGGGCAGGAGGGGATCCATGAGTGAGTGCTGAGTTTCCTGGAGGGCACAGGCTCCAGGACACACCCAGACAAGGCCGTAGTGGGGATTGGGTTTGTGTAAGAGCACCCTCTGTGCTGGCCTGAAGATGCTGTTGGAAGCCAGGGCCAGGGCCAGGGCCTGCAGCAACCCCACAAAGCTGAGCCCATCCTCATGGCACACCATCAACCATGACCACAGCCACAGGACATGCTCTCCATTGGTGTGAGGCTTGGCAAGCTGGAGAAATGTCCTACCAAAGGAGAGATTGAAATTCTCTGGTGACAAGAGGCAGCTCTGTGTGCTGAGAGGCTGTTTCAAACAGTGGGTTTAGCCTGGAGGACCTTTAGAGATCATCTAGTCCCAACCCCCTGCCATGGGCAGGGACTCCTTCCTCCAGGATCAGGCATCTGGGCGTGGGAGGGCTCTGGGAATTGTTGCACAGAGCAGTTGGCATCTTCTGCAGAAGCCAGATGTGACCCTCAGATCCCCAGCCTGATCCTGGGGAAGCCACTGTTCATCCAGGTGTGGGCTAAATTCACACTCTGAATAAAGCAGGGATCAGCACTCCAGCATCTCCATGGGCTTGGCAGCAGGTCACTCTGGTGCTTGCTGATCCATGGGCACCACAGAATCACAGGATGGTTTGGATTGGGAAAGACCTCCAAGATCATCGAGTCCAGCCTTTGACCGATCCCCACCCAGAGCACTGAGTGCCACATCCAGGCCTTCCTTGGACACCTCCTGGGATGGGGACTCCAAACCCCCCTGGGCAGCCCCTTCCAATGCCTGAACACCCTTTCTGTGAAGAAATTCCTCCTGATGACCAACCTGAACCTCCCCTGGTGCAACTTGAGGTGATGTCACCTTGTCCTTGTCAGTTGTCCTGAGCTGTGGTCACCAAGCCTGCCATCTTCAGGTTGCTCCTTGTGGACCTCCCAGTCCATCTCAACCCTTGGAACTGCTCAGGAGGAGTGTCCCCCACCACCAGCTGTGTATGTGGAGATTTTCCAAGGCCTTAAGGCAGTGCTGGAGTGGAGGCAGGAGAAGACTTTGACTTCCTCAGTGTTGAAGAAGTCAGCGTAGGTGGGAATGGCTCCCCCAGAAGAGATGCTCCTTCTGCACTGAGTCAATGAAGCCATTGAATCACTCATCTCTCCTGGTGGAGCCATTCCCAGTCTGTGACCTGGTGGTGTTTTTTCCAGCCAGGAATGTTTTGTGCACTTCACAAACGGGAACGAAATGTTCCGACAGTCAGCAAGGTTTGGCTGCTTCCACCGAGGTAAATACTTGTCTGGAGAGGGCAAAGGTGGGTATTCCTGAGCCTGCTGAATTCCGTGATCCCCTGAAACTCGCCCAGTCCATCATGTCCTGCTGGGATGTGTGGAGGAGGTGCTGGGTGAGGCTCTTAACCCTTTCACCAGCCTAGGAATGGGGAGCAGATTTTTTGGTGAGGCTCCTTCCTCCCCGTGACCCTGGGGGGACCCTCCATGCCCTGTCCCTGCTCTCCATGGTACCTGTGGTGAGCCCCCCCAAGCACAGGCTGGGGTGGATCCTGGACCCAACCCACAAGGAGGTGTTGGCAGGCGATGGGATGCCCTGGGACACAGCACAGCCAGCATTGCAGTGGGTGGGATCCAGCCTGGAATTCCTGCCAGCCCTCCCTCCCTCCCTCCCTCCCTGGGGGCACCTCCAAAGGTAGGTTGAGCAAGACCTTCCCTGGTTTCACCCCTCTCCTGCCCTCGGCGGGAGGACACGCTACTCCCTTGTTTGTCTTCCCAGCTCTTGCAGTCCCACTCCAGCTCTTTTTATAGCTCAGGAAGAAGTGCCTTGAGTTTCTGAGTCGTCTGGGAGGCCAAGCACACGGGGAGGAGTCGCAGCTCGAAATAGGGCTGTTCTTTCCCTGCATTCCACATTGATTATTTTTTTTAGCTGAGATGTCCAAATTTGAAGAGTCCCATTGCCGCAGGCGCTGAGCTGGGAACCATCTCCTGCATTTTTTCCATCCACATTGGGTCTTCTTTCTCCTTTGCCTTATTCCCAGTGCCCTCACACCAGCTGCTGAGCCTCCTCAGGAGGGTTTTCCCAGGGAATGGGGGCTGCCAGCCCTGCCTGGGTGTTCTGTAGCTCCCACATTTCACCCCTTGGCACGGCTGGTTTGGCAGAAGAGTTCCAGGAGTGCCAGCCAAAGGTGCAGGAATTACTAATATCTGAGGGGTGGAGGAGCAACTAAGTACCTGCCAAAGCTTCTGGGTGGTGGGCAAAGAGCTCAGACTAAATATCCCTCAATTTCTGCCCACGGGGAGGGAAGGGAAGCTTTGATGACCACACAAATGAACTGGAGCAAAGAGAAGAGGAGAAATTGTTGGACAAGACCTGTGGTTTCCAGCCCCTCAAAATTATCTGGGATTTTGGCTGCAATGCTCAAGACTTTTCCCTTCATCCCTTAGTGCTTGGATACCACTTTGGGGCATACCCTGGCTGCAGTCTCCCCCTCTGAGAGTTTTCATAGGACAGGACCATTTGGGGTCCCTGCTGCCACTTGTCTGTTGGCCTTCATGGATCCACCCGTGTGCACCAGCATCCTGTGCCTGGGTGAGCTGGGAATGGGCCATACCTGGGAAAAAGAAATCCAGGATCAAATCTGAGCCAGTTCGTTCTTCTAATCAGCTGTTGCATGGAAATGTCCTTTCCATATTCAATCTATTATTGTTTTGACCCTTTTTTCTCCCTTTCTGCTGCATTCACCAACTCTGGGAGCAGCTGCAATCCACCTTCTCTTCCCACCAGCAGGGAAGAGAGAGATTTTTCGCATTGTGGGAGTGCTGAGAACCGTAATCCCTGTTGGGTGGGGTGAACTCTGCCAGCTCCTTCCTTCTGATAACAAGTAAATTTTGGGTATCCAATCCCAGCCCCTGCAAGGCATTGTTTCTTTCCTCTGCAGCGGGAAGAGCTGCGATTTCTGCCTGGGGAAAGAAGCAGCATCCCATGAGCAGTGTGTGTAGCCATGGTGAGAGCTCCTGCTGCTTCTTCCCCTGGGTATTTTCATCTTTCCCAGCCCTGGAGGGTAAGGGGATGCTCAGCTCCTTCTGCAGCACCACAAAGCATCCCTGGGTGCTCCTGTACCTGGATGTTTGCTTCTCCCCGCCTGTATTCCCGGTGTTTGGGTGCAAAATGCTGTTTCCTGCAGGAAACAGCATCGTGCAAACTCCCAGGGATTCTCCCCACATGGATTTGTTTCTCTGTGCCTCGCTGGGGTTTGGCACAGGGACTGTGCTCAGTGCTCTCTGCTTGTTTCTGGTAATACCAAACAGCAGATTTCTAGCCCATTTTTTGCTATTTATCAAAAAAAAATCATTACAAAAATAGTCCTGATTCCCTGAATGCCATTGGAACATGGAGATTTTTCTCCACAGAAGTGCTGGGTACAGCTCCCACAGTCCTCGGGCTGGTGCCTGGCTCAGCCATCCATGACCTTCACCCAGGACACTCTGATTCCTGTGGCTTTTGCGTCCCAGAGGATGGTTGTCACCTGCCAGCTCTCACAGGAGCCTTGTCCCTGTGTCACTCCACCCAGCCCTGTCACCTCCCAGCACAGCTTATCCCTGGCAGGAGGGATGGTGAGGACCACAAGGACCAGGGTCCCCTGTGCTGGGCTAGCCTGGTAGTGTCTGACAGCTGCTGAATTGCTGGAGAATAAGGAAATTGGGTGTGTTTAGTGTGTCTTGGAGCTGATTCCTGATGTTTTGGTGTCCCATGTGCCTCTCTGACAGCGACACACACCCAGCATCGGGTGGTTGGCAGCGATAGCAGTGTGTGTGTGCTCCACAGGCTGGGATTTGTTGTGGAGAGCAGAGATTTCCCTCTCAGATCGAACCCTCTGATTTCCTGAAACAGCCAGGACATCCCAGGGCTGCTCTTCCCTGTGCCCTGTGGAACTGTGGGCAGGGGCAAACCCGGGGTGTGGAGCTGCCCTCCCTCCCCCCTCCATCCTGCTGTGGAGGATCCATCCTCCCACCCCAGAGACCAGGGTGGCAGCCCCCTGACACCCCAAACCCAGCCAGTATCCCCGTGGCATCACACATGGGGAATGCCCCCCATTCCATGGGGAAACAGCGGCTCCCAACGCTTGGGCATCTCCTGCCGCCAGAGAGGCTCCTGATGGAGCTGCCTCTTGCAATCCATGCCTATTCCAAGTGCCTCTCATCCATTTTCCCCATCCTTCCAGGAGGCACA
The DNA here is from genome assembly GCF_022539395.1 of Myiozetetes cayanensis. Classification (NCBI taxonomy): domain Eukaryota; kingdom Metazoa; phylum Chordata; class Aves; order Passeriformes; family Tyrannidae; genus Myiozetetes; species Myiozetetes cayanensis. The sequence goes on along the minus strand of NW_026087522.1, from coordinate 3,960,890 downwards.
GGCATGTTTTCCACCGTGTTTAGGCTCCGGGTCCCCCACTGGCAGGAGCCGGACGGTGCAGCCCTTCTCCTCGGGCTGGGTGAGCCCAAGGGCTTGCTGCTGGCAGCGCTCCAGCCAGGAGCGTTTATTTCCACGCAAGGAAAAAGAGGAAAAGCAAATATTTAGGTCTCGGGAAGGGATTTCTCAGCCCGTCGCACGGAATCGCGCTCGCAATTCAGCCCCCGGACGCTCCGCTCGGCCGGGCAGCAACAACACAGTTTCCTTTATGCTCCCGGGTTTTTTCCACCTCGGGCTCCGCCCTGGTCCCGGTGGAGATGCCGCTCCAAGCCCTGCCGGCTCCCCAGGCGCTCCCCACACCCAGCAGGCCGGCGGAGTGCCAGGGGCTGGGAGAGTCCCAGCAGAGTCAGGGAGCTCTTTGTGGGAGCATCACCTGCAGCGGGAGCAGCCGCGGGCACGGGAGAGGTGTCACACGTGGGGATGTGGCCCGCTGGGACTGCTAAAGGAGCACGAGGAAAGCGTGGACTCCCCTATGGAATCCCAGAATGGGATCCCTCTGCCCCTCGGCAAAGCTTCAGCTCTCCGGAGCCCAGAGTTCCACAACCCTTCTGGAAAGGGGCTCTCTGGGAGACAGGGAGGTGGGTAGGGGGCTTGGCAGCCGGGATCAGGGATTGGAGAGCTGGGAAGTGACCTCTGATGCCAAAGCAAGCAGCCAAACCTCTGGGAGCACTGGGAGGAGGCAGCAATGCTTGGAGCCGGCATCGCCCATTTCTCTGCGACCTCTCCCTGCAACCATGTGGAGCTTAAATCTGAACATACTCCAGGCTGGAAACTGTCCCTGGGCTGGAAACTGTCCCCAGGCTGCAAATATGTTGCCTATTTCCTATAAATACCTCGGCCACTGCCCATCAGCCAGAGGCAGGCGCAGCATCCACTTCCCTCAGCAGCCCCAGCACTGCTGTTCAGGCTCCAGGCAGGGTCTGGCCCCATGGGATGGGGTCTGGCTGCAGGGAAAACATGTGCTGTGGCAATTCCCAACTTATTGAATCCGGTGGTTTCACTTCAGGAGAGTTTGTTCCCCCTTCACTGCACGGCTGTGCCCAAGCTGTTCACTTTTGTGGTGGGTGCTGAGGTGTGTGTGGCTGTACTGGAGCATCCCCACAGCTCCCTGCTCCCCTGTCTGGCTTTGTGTGGGAATAAAGCTCGGGAGAAGGCGTGGGAAGGTCCTGGGAGGTGCCTTGGCTGGGCACTGAGCTGAGCATTGCACGTGGCATTGCCAAGATCTGTGGTCTCCATTCAAGGGGCAAACAAAAGGGGATGACTAAAGTGATCCCTCAAATGGGGCAACTCAAGGATCACCTTAGAAGTTTGGAGGTTCCAGAAGGGACAGGGCTCCCTGTGCTTTGGGAGATGGAAGAAGGCACCTGGGAGCAAATGGTGAAGGTATTTTGGCACCATGCTCCATGTGAAGCCTCAGCTCCCTGGTTATGAAAGTCTCCAGGGCAGAATCCAAGAGCTTCAAAAGGAAAGGGGTGGAGACGTGTTTTCGTGGCTTCAAACTGAAAGAGAGTAGGTTTGGATTTGATATGAGGGAGGAATTCTTCCCTGTGAGGGTGGGGAGGCCCTGGCACAGGTTGGGCAGAGAAGCTGTGGCTGCCCCATCCCTGGAAGTGTCCAAGGCCAGGCTGGACGGGGCTTGGAGTGACCTGGGCTGGTGGAAGGTGTCCCTTGGGGTGGAATTTGGATGGCCCTTCAAACCCAAGCCATTCTAGGATTTCTAGGACTCTATGACTTATCAACCATCTTCTGAATCACTGGTGACACTGATCCACATATGGAGGGGCTGCAAGTAGAGAAAAGGAGGATAAATTTGGGGGCTGTTTGGGGGGTCAGTGGCCCCATGGATGTGGAGGGATGCTGAGGACATTCATCCCTGTGACCTCTGGGGCTTGCAAGGAGCTAGGTGTCAGCAGAGCTCTGGCCCCTGTCAGCCCAGGGAGCAGCAGGATGAGCCCAGCTGAGGGCTCACAGCGTGGCTGTGACCTTTGCTGACTCTGTTTCCTTCTCCTGGGTGGTTTCCTTGTCTCGGTGGTGTCAGCGAGGCTGACAAGGTGGAAGTGACACTCCAGCCCTGCATTGTGTGTGTGTGTGCAGAGGAAGAGCCAGCCTGGGGATCATAGGAGGATTCCCAGATAACCTGAAAGTATGGCTGGGGCTGCAGGGGACACCTGGAATGGTGAGCAAGTGGCCATGTGGATATTGGCTGAGGTTAGGTGGGCAGGGTTACATCCAACTGTCATGATTCACCTGTGCCAGCCCCTCACCACCCTCCTGGTCTGACATTTCTTCCTCATGTCCAACCTGATCCCACCCTCATTTTAACCCCATTGTCCCATGCCAGGACCCCAGAGCTGGAGGCAGCTCCAGGGGAGTCTCAGGAGACACTTGGCTTTCTGGGCTGCCAGTGCACATGGCCAGGTCACATCCCATTTGTCACCCACCAGAATCCCCCAGTCCTTCTCCAAAGGGTGCTCTTTATTCCTCCATCCACCCCTCCATATATCCATCCACCCCTCCATCCATCCATCCATCCATCCATCCATCCATCCATCCATCCATCCATCCATCCATCCACCCATCCATCCTTCCACTGAATCACTGGTGGTGGAATCCCCTGAATCGCTACAGAATCAGCAGATCCAGGATATGGAGGGGGCTGCAAGTGGAAAAGGAAGGACAAATTTGGGACCCTTTGATGGGGGTAAATGGCCCCATGCATGGAGAGAGATGCTGGTGCCCTCACAGACCTCCCCAGTCTGGGCTGGTATCAGGGATTGTCCTGACCCAGGTCCATGACCTTGCCCTTGGCCTGGTTCCCATGTGCCCACTGCTCCAGCCTGTCCAGCTCCCTCTGGATGCCCTCCCTTCCCTCTAGCTCACCCACAGCACCACTCAGCTCAGTCTCAGCCTTTCTGTGACTCCTGAGCCCTCCACAGCAGGTGGAGAAGAGGAGCTTTATTGCTCCAGGTTTGGATGGGAGGATTTACCTGGCAGGAGGCTGAAGCAGCGAGGGGGGAGGATGCTGCTTATCCCGCCTCTCTCTCTCTTTCCCTCTTGCATTTTTAATCCCTTTGGCACTGCCTTGCTGCTCCCTGAGCTGTGCTCACCTTGGAGCAGCCCCACTGAGCCACGTTCCACGGGGCTCTGTGGTTGCTGTAACCCCGACAGGGATGGATTGAACCGGCAGCTAAAAATACCAGAGGGTCGATAACGGCACCACGGACCCGGCGTTTGCTTTTTCATTGTTTTAAAGAAAATCTCTATATTGACAACACAACCAAGCTGCTTCCTGTGAGGGCAGGGGGATAATGGAGCTGGGCTCCCTGCCCACGCCCCGGGCTGGCAGCAGTGCTGGTTTCACCCACACCCCTGTGTCCCACAGGGATCATGTGGAGAGCCCTGGGAGCCCGTCATGGATCCCCTGCTCGGGGCTGTGTGGAAGGGCTGCTCCTCTCCCAGCTCCCCAGGCTGGTCCAGTCATGGTGAGGAGCTGGGGATGCTCAGCACTGAAATAACCCCTTGGACTGCCTAATCCTGACTGCTCTTGCCTCCTCCTGCCTCCTCCTGCCTCCTCCTGCCTGCTCCTGCTTCTTTCTGCCTTCTCCTGCCTGCCTCTGCTCCTGCCCACTCCTGCCTCCTCCTGCCTGCTCCTGCTTGCTCCTGGCTGCTCCTGCCTCTTTCTGCCTCTTCCTACCCACTCTTGCCTCCTCCTGCCTGTCCCTGCCCGCTCCTGCCCTCTCCATGCCAGCACAGCCCTGGGCATGGCTGCCAGCCCTGGCCCCGTGCCCGCTTCAGCCTGATCTGCTTTTTCCTCTCGCTTTCACATGCCCAGGAAACTGCAGCATTACAAGGATTTGAAAGTGGCCTTGAGCTTTTTAAGCACGGCTCCCGAGCGGATATTTTTCCTAAATCAAGATTTGCAAAGGTATTTGGGCATTATCCAGGCAGGGGGATTTCCAGAAGTGTCAGAGCACCCAAATGCCTTTTAAATCTGCCTCTGTGCAGGGCAGGGTTGGGGCAGAAAGCAGCTGGTTCAGCAGGACCGTGATGGTTTGGGGGACTGTTTTTACATCCCCAGTGTTAGTGCGAGGGATTTCCGAAGGTTGGTTGTTGCTGAATCCCTCTGGAAAATCGTGATGAGGTGGGATCAGCCCTGAGGGGTTTGGCCACGCTGCAGAGTCTGAGTCCTGAGAAACTCGTCACACCTCCAGCTTCTGCCAGTGCTGCTCCATGCCTGGATCCTGACTAATCCCTGGTGTGCTGCTGGCAGTGGGGAATGTGCCTGGCACAGGCCTTGGCACTGTTTCAGAAAGACATGGAGCAGTGCAGGGGATCAGTCAGGAAAGCTGATCCGTGTTGGTGTTCCAACATCCCAGTTCACTGGGAAAAAAAGCCATTGCCACCAACAGTGACAGCGAGGTGGGGGCTTCCTCTAAATCCCACTATCCCAACCCCACCCCAGTGCCCAGCATTCACCCTGTTCTCCTAAAATCCAAGCTCCTTGCACAGCCAGCTCCTTGCTCATCCAACTCCAAGGACCAGACATCAAACCCAGACCAATCCAGCCTTCACAGCACATGCCCAAGGGAGTGCTCCAATGCTGGAGAGCTGCTGGAAAGAGCTGAAACCTGCAAAAATGCACAATAAATAGTTTTCTAAGTGCCTGATGGTTTTCCCAGTGAACCTGCTATTCCAAAAAGCCCAGGATCCTGGAGCTCCCGCAGCAGAACGATGCTCCAGCAGCACTGAGCAGAGTTAAGCCATGGAGCAGGAATAATTTATTGTGAGCTGAGGAGGTGGGTTTAAACTGCTCCTACACCAGAGAAGGTGGGAAAAAAATGCCATTCCTTGAGGAAAACAAATTTAGGAGTCTATGGATTTCAGGGGTGGGTTGAGAGCACAGCTCCACTTTGGTTCCTCCCCTTGGGGAACACTTGGGAAATACAGAGAGATCAAGAGGGAGCAACAGATATTATTAGTCATCCAGGGGGGAGGCGGCTGCAGGGGAAGAGGGTTTTAAAGGCTTCTGTGTATTTTTAGACCTGGTAAAATGAACAGAAGGAGGGGGAAAATAGGGAAGGAGACCTTTGAGAGGCACGTAAATGCTCCCTGGAGCAGCATGGCCCAGGTTTTCCACTCCATCCTGCCCTGAGCTCCAACAGAAGTCGGGGATGTAAAAGCAATAAAAGCCAAAGCCTGGGAGAGCGTTTCCAAGGAGCCTCACCGGGCTGTGATGACAAAAGGCCACATTTGCCGAGACGTTTTACCCTAATTCCCGTCTTTTTAATGGGAGGCAGTTGCCAAAACAGAGCTTAAAAGCTGCTTGGAGCCTCCAGCAGGCTGGGAAGATGATGGATGTCTCTTCCTCCTTCATCCATCGTGGTCCCGACCACACGCACTGTCCCAGCGTCTGGCTGGAGAGTCCAGGAGCAGGAGGAGGGAGGGGGGAGAGAAGGGGCTTGGAGTGAAGCTCCCAAGGAGATTCAGGACAGCTGGAGGGACAGGAGGGAACCCTCCAGCTGTCTGGATCAGCCAGAGGGGGATGAAGGAACTCGGGGGACAAAGGGAAGCGAGGGGCTGCCTTCTCCCTGCTTTGCCTTCCCTATTCCCTGCAGGAAAGGTCCCTTCCTGCCCCAATGGAGGCAGTGCCTGTGATGCCCTGTGGTTGTTCAGCAGCCCCATCAGTGCATCCCACTAATTCCCTCCGTCCCACCTAGAGTGCATCCACTCCAGGAAGGTTTGCCAGGGCTCCTCCCAAATTTCTGGGATGGGATGCAGCCCTGGAGAGCGTTGCTGGAGCCTGGGATGAAGCGTGTGAGTTTGCACACCTGAGTGGGATGCTCTGCATATTCCTGGTTCTTCCCAGGAGCCCCTGGGAATAACCAGGGAGCGCCGTGGAGCCCTTCCCCCACGTGTCCTCACAGCAGTGCAGGGAACTGCAGCAGAGCAAGAAGGGAATTCCTTCCACAGAGCATACCTGTAGGGATGGGAGGTGTCCTCACAGGCCACACCAGCCCCTCCTGAACCCTGGGTGCTGTTATCCCTGCCTGGGCCTTCCAGCTTTGCTGGCCAGTGGGGAATTGCAGTTTCCCTTAGCTCCAGGGACCTTCCCCAAATTGTTTTCTCCTAGAGCTGCCTTGGCCCTACTTTTGCCCCCTGGCTGAAACCCCCCGTGCCATGAAGCCAGCTGGATTTGGAGCTCCCTGCTTTTGTTCCAAGTGCTTCCTGGTGGTCTCCAGACTCTGGGCTTTGCTGGCTGGAGCAGCTCATCCATGAGGAACTGGCCTCAGATACTGGGATGCCCCTCCATGGCAGCAATAACCACCTTCCCCTCCCTGAGCTGAGTGTTTTGTTCAAGGGAGAGCTGCTCTGAAAGCTTGATTTGGAAAAATAAGGTTAATGATGACGAGCTGACTTAATTTGGGGGATTAAGGAGGGATGCTGGGAGCACAGAGCCTGTGGGTGGGAGGTGGGCAGCCTGGCATGGCGTGTTCCAATGGCATTACAGCAACTATAGATAAAGGATGGATCCTGGATATTATTTCACAGGCTATTTTTCATGCAGGTGGCATCACGGGGAAAGTCCCATCCATCCTGTGTGCGTGGGAGGGACTGGGTTTGGTCCAGAGGATGCTCTTTGGTTTTGGCTGTGTTATTTGCATACCTGCCTTAAGGTTCCCTCATGCAAATGAGACCTGATTGCCAAGTGCTAATTGCAGAGCTGTGGCCTCTGGAAGCAGTGGCTTGGCTTCCTGGTGCCTCTGGAGACCGTGCCCTGGGAATCCTGGACTGCAGCTGCAGGACATCCCAGGGCAGCAGCAGTCACGGCATCGGGTTCAGAGCGATGCTAAACCCAGCTAAGGGGGAATTAATTAATTCCAGGATCCCTTTAAGCCAGGAGGAACACTGGGCTGGGGGCTGGGCTGCACAGTGAGGATCCAAGCTCTCACTTTCCATGTGGAGAACACGGTTGGGAATCGCTCGCCGAGGGGTTTCAGTGGGGGGAGGGCACAGACCCCATCCCCTTGATGGGGCAGGTCCCTGTGACAGGGGCAGGTCCCCCCCACAAAGAGTGGGGGTACCTGCCATCAGGAAATGCACCTGCCCCCAGAGCACCGCCCCAGGCTCGTTCCCAGCCTCCAGACTCTGCTCCCAGAGGAATTTGGCTCGTGCTTGAAACCATCTGGTCCAGCAAAAAACCACATTTGGTCCAGCAAAAAAACCACGAGCTGTGAGCTCTGAGGCGAGCAGTGCCGTGCTCCATCCACCCCTCCATCCCAGGAATCTCAGCAGAGGCTTTAACAGCCACCTGAGGAAAACACGACCTGGCCTGGCCCTAAAAGCTGCCCCAAGGCTGGGATGAGCCGGGTGGGTGCAGATCTGGGTGCTGGCAGAGCGCAGGGGTGGCAGCTCTCTGTTCCCTCCGGGATGTGGGATCCTGTTATCTCATTAAGGAGGCCAAGTCACCATCCCGGAGTAAGTGGCTGAGCCGTGACTAGACTGCAGTAATCCCGAGGGATTAACGTGTTGGCCCCGCAGCAGCACTTTGTTCTCCGGGCTCTGAAGCGTCTCCACCGCCGCAGCCAAGGGGCCGGGTGGTGTTCTGGGGTTGCTCTGGGGGGAATTCACTGAGTGATAGAAGAATTGTTTGTGTTTCTTTTGTGCATCCCGTTGGAAAATGTTCCTTGAGCACGGGGAGGAGGAGGGAAAAACTAAAATCCTGCTGTCTGGGTGCTTGCCTGTCCCGTGGGGAGGTGGCCGTGGTGGTCAGCGAGCCTGTGAGTGGTTGGCTCAGGGCACAGGGCTCGTTAACGAACTGGTTTAATTGCTTTTGTTGTTGGAACTGAGGTTCCAGTGGGCTCCGGGGCCAGGGAACCCTGAGCAGATCCCAGCCAGACCTGCCAGTGCAGCTTCACCCTCAGGCACAGAGAAGGGGCAGGGGATGGAGCAGGGGGCAGACACAGGGGTAAGAGGTCACACAGGGGTAAGACAGGGATCCCTGGCAGTGGGACAGGAGTCCAGGCTGTGGGGCAGGGGGTGCAGGTGGCACAGGGGATGTTGCAGATGTGGCAGGGGCAGGGATCCACACAGGGCTAGAGGGTCAGACAGAGGTTAAGTCAGGGATCTGGCAATGGGGCAGGAGGTCAGGCAGGGAATCAGGCAAGGGGGACAGGTTGATGGAGCAGGAGGGGGCAGGTGGGACAAGGGATGATGGAGCAGGGGAGCAGGGATGGGACAACAGATCTGGCAGTGGGGCAGGGGGCCAGGCAGGGTAGAGCAAGGTTCTGGCAGTGGGGCAGGTGGTGGAGCAGGATGGGGCAGGTGGGACAGGGAATGAGGTACGGGGTGGAGCAGGGGGGCAGCGATGGGGCAGCAGATCTAGCAGTGGGGCCGGGGGTCGAGCTGGGGATGAAGCACGGGTCAGGCAGTGGGAAGGACACGGAGCAGGAGGGCAGAACACGGAGCAGGAGGGCAGAACACGGAGCAGGAGGGAAGGACGTGGAGCAGGAGGGCAGGACCTGGAGCAGGAGGGCAGGACCTGGAGCAGGAGGGCAGGACCTGGAGCAGGAGGGCAGGACACGGAGCAGGAGGGCAGGACACGGAGCAGGAGGGCAGGACACGGAGCAGGAGGGCAGGACACGGAGCAGGAGGGCAGGGCTCGCACCGGCTACCCTGGGGACGCGAGCCTCCTGTCCCTCCCACCTCCTCCGTCCTCCTCCACCCCCTCCGCCGCTGCCCCGCACCCGGCGCGGGGCGGGGTAGCGCTGGGGGTGGGCGGGCGGATCTGCGGGACGCCCCCGCCAGTGCCGCCCCCGACGGCTCCTTTGTTATTCCGGACGAGCAGCCGCGGCCGCGCCCCCTACCCCACCCCTCTGCGCCCCCTCCCGCACCCCCGCCTCCCTCCCCGCACCCCCGCTCCTCCCGCCCTGCTCCGCCGCCTCTGCCCGGCAGAACCTTCCAGCGCCGCCGCCCCGGGCCGCCGCCATGGGCGCCGCCGCCGCCGCGCCGCGCTGAGCCCGCAGCGACCCCCGCAGCCCCCGCCATGGAGCTGGGCAAGGTGGTAAGTGCGCGCCCCCGGGGACCCCCCGGCACACCCTGCCCCGGAGAGCATCGCACCCCTGCCGCGTTCCGCTCCCCCCCCCCGCCGGGACCGGCATCCAGGGGCATTATTCCTGGGTCCCGTCCGGGAAAAGCTGCTGCTTCCGGGAAGTTCGTGCCCCGCTCGGTGCCGGCGGTTCGCGGGGGAACGTCCGCGGGGAGCGCGGGCGGTTCGGGTGGCGGCGGTGGGGGGCTCGTCTCCGCGGCGATGCGGCCGGGGAGGGTTCGCTCCCACCCGCCCACCCGTGGAACTCGCCTTCCCCGGCCCTCGGCTCGGCTGGGTTCAGCCGGCGGGCGCCACGAGCACCCGGTGTCCCCGCGAGCACCCGGTGTCCCCACGAGCACCCGGTGTCCCCACGAGCACCCGTGTCCCCGTGCATCCATGTCTCTCTCCCTGCATCCATGCCTCCACGAGCACCCGTGTCCCCACGCATCCGTGTCTCCGTACATCCGTGTCCCCACGCCAAGTGCTGCTGTCACAGCCCTTCCAGCCCCTGGGGCACAGCAGCTCACCCAGGTATAAGGGATGGAAACAAGTTTGGGGTGAAAAGTGGGGTTTTAGGGTCCGTTCCTGCAGGGAGCGTGGTCGTCCCTGCGCTGCTCACCCGGGAAGAGGGATTTGGCTTTTCCCGGTGCTCCAGCGGGTCCCTCAGGTGCAGCGTGGAGCCCACGCGGTCCTGGCCGTTCTTGGCACCATTGCAGGATCCAGATATCCTGGGGGATAACAGAGGAGGGATTCCCCATCCTGCTCCCAGGAGCTGCTGCTCACCCAGAAGCACCGCAAGGAAGAATTTCCACCAACACTACCTTGGCACCGCCCTGCTCCACATGCCGGATTAATTTGGGAGCATCCCGCTAGGGCAGTAGGCACCCCCGTGTTCCTGGAAGGAAGGTGGGTCCTGGATGGCAGCTGATCACAGAAAGGCACACCTGGATATGGGCTCCTTGCATCTGCTCCTTTATTTCCTCCTGTCCCCAAAAATGCCCGAATGTTTGCATCTCTTTGGGAGGCAGAAGACTCCGGTCAGGACCACTGGGAATGTTTCAGGACTGTTTGAAGGTGGTGGAAGACCTTCCTGGACCGCTGACCCTGGAAGACACAGCCACCCTCCCTCCCCAGACAGAAATCACCACTGGTGGAAGAGATTATCCCTGCATAAAATCCCCATTTAAAATTAAAAGCCTGGATATTGGGGCAGCTCGTGGGAAAGGCTCCGGCAGTGGCCGAGCCGGCTGGACACGTGGGGTCAGAGGGAGCAGTGATTAAGTGGGGAGAGCAATGATGTGCATGGTTTTTGTGGGGGGCAGCCATGGAGGCTTGGGGATTCTGGGGATCCTACTGGATTTTTGCCTCTCCTCGAATCCAGCCCCCCTTGATGGACTCTGGTTGTGCTGGGGGGTCAGAAGTGCCCAAATTTTAAGGTATGAGCTTCCCCAACAGTCACTGTGAGGTCTGGCTTCTGTAGCCTCGCTTTTTGCTGGCTGTTCTCCCCAAAATCACTTTCCTCACCATCCTTTTTTTTATCCTCCCAAGTTTATCTGTGTATTGGAAAAATCCACATCCCTTAAACTGGATTTAAAAACCGCATCTCCGAGTAATTAATCTGCAGAATTGTTCATTAATCTGCAAAGTTGTTCATGGCCCTGGAGAAATCCAGTGGTCCAGCACTCCAGGTGCTGGTCCCTCATAGGGTGAGCTCTTGCCTCTGGGGTTGGTGGAGCCAAACCCTTCCTGGGATCAGCCCAGCTTTCCCTCCTGGCACTGGGTGTCTCACTGGAGCCTTCAGGACCCACCATGGATCACTGGGGTGGTTGTCTTCCTTATTTACCTCAACAGTGGAGGAGCAATGGGATCATGTTGTCTCACCCTGCCCCAGCTCTCCTGGTGGTTTGGAATTCAGGATTTTCTCTGGAGGCTCTGGAAGAACCAGCAGCGGGTCAAGTCCTTGCACACACAGCTCATGGGAGCATCACCCTGTGGATCCCAACCTCTGCCACCCTCGGGAGGAGCTGGGAGCTGTGGGCTGTCCAGGCACAATCCAAATGGGCATCCTACAACTTACTTTGGTTTTCCTACCATGATAACGATGAGCTCTCAAGGCAAAGGCTTGGTGGGAGTCAGCAGCTTCCAGCCTCGTGTGTCTCCTTCTGGTTGGAGACCTCTGACCCTCACACCACCCCTCCAATTTCTGGCCCAGGTGTTTTTTTCCCTGGAAGCCCCAGCTGTGCTGGAAGAGCTCCTCCATAACCCTGCTCCGTTGGCATCGCCGAGTGCCGGAGGGGCCGGCAGTGAGTGCACCAAGGATGGCACCAATCTGAAGTCTTTGTCCTGCTGGCCTCGGGAGAGGAGACCTGGAGGAGGCGACACCAGGACAGGTCTCTGCCAAGGGGAGCATCGTGGTGATGCCATTGGACTCCAGTGTGGCTCCCAGAGCCTGTGGCTGCCTTCCTGGTGACGCTGGTTTGGGGTGTTCCACTGTGCAGGCTGTCCCCAAACACCCACTCAAGGCCCCCGTGCTGGTGTCCCTCGGGATTCAGGGCTATCTCTGGATGCCTTGGTCCTCTTCCTGCTGGCATCCGGGGCTGGTGGCATCGGCATCTCCTCCTGGAGAGGGACATCTTGAGCCACCACCACTGGGAGTGACCCCAGCGGATGCAACGAGGTTTTGGGGTCTCTACTGCTGGAAAACATCACTGCTTTGGGGGAAACGGTTGGGTTTGTGGCTCAAGCAATGGGAAATCTGAGACCTGTGTTGTTGTGGGAATTATTTCCCATCTGGAGGGAGCAGGAGACGAGAAGAGCAGCAGCACATTCAGGTGCTCACACAGCCTGGACAAGGAGCAGCTCTGGCATGTACCCAGCCAGGAGAGGAGCACTTGCCTTCCAAATTCATGGGTCCAGCAGTGGATGAAGCCAAACAACCTGGATTAAGTGGTGGGAAGGTGTTTTTCCTGTCCCCTCACTCTCTGCTCACAGGAAACCTTCAGGACTGAGCGGGAAGATTGGGTTGTGCTGAGCATCCTCTTATCTGAGATGTAGAAATATATCCCTGGGTTTTACATCCAGCCAGCCCTGCCTTCCAGCCTTCCTGCCTCCCTTTCCCTCCAGCTGCTGTTGGGCACAAAGCCAGGCTCGTTCCCTGCTCCTGCCGCTGCTGTCAGGCCATGGGTACCTGGCGTGGGGGGAACCACGGCCACCCCAAGTGTCCCCAGGAGCTCTCCCAGCAGGGCTTTGAGCACCCCTGGTGTTATCCAGCTGGCTTTGCTCCAGGATTTTGCCAGAAAAAAACCCTTCCCTGAGCCCCGACAAGGCTGGGATTTGCCGTTGAGCTGTGCTGGTGGTGAGTGATGTTTAAAGAGACGCGGCCTCGGAAGAGCTTCCCTGCACCGTGTGTCCTGCACACCTCCAGGGCCAGAGCCAAGCTTTGCTCTGCTGGGATCTGCATTTTAATTAGGCTCATGGATTTTCCTTTCAGGCTTGCTGTAGTCAGGTCTCCCTGCTCGCTCCCTTCCCCGGAGCCCCTGCGTCTGCAGGGCTGGCGAGCGGTTTTCCAGAGGTATGCTCTGTCCCAGCTCTCCATTTATAGAAAGGAATTAAGGAGAAATGAGGGAGCATTGCTAAGAGGATTTGCACTGCGACTTACTCAGTTTCTCCAAATAATTTGCAGTAGCTCAGGATTCTTTAATCAACACTCATTTCCTTTTTGGAAATGAAAGAAGCGGGAAGGCGTCGTGCTGCTGCTGAGCCAGGCTTGGCTCTTCGCCTCCGAACGGGACATGTTGGAATCAGAGCCTGAGAGCGTAATCTGGGAAGACCTGGCAGGGGGTGAGGGGGTGTGTGACAGAGGGAAGTGTGTCCTGCTCCTTCCAAGCAGTTTTGGGCTCCTCTGTCCCTGTCTGGAGCTGGCAGCCGCACACCCAGACGTGTGACCTGAGCCACAGACGGGGGGTCACCCCACCTGGGGACTGTGGCCTGCTGTGGCCTCTCCTTGTGAGAGGGGCTGGGCTGAGTCTGGGGTTGGGCATTCCCAGGGGGTTACTCCAGATCACCCCAAGGGCCGGCAGTGCTCGTTGCCAGTGGGATTCGGTGCTGAATTCCCATGGGACAAGGCTGTGGTGGCCTATCAAGCCACGGGTAAGAGACCTTCCAGGGGTTTCTGGGAACCATCTGGGTGTTGCAGAGGGAGGAAAAGGCCTTTGGGCAGGTCCTACTGCTCTGGGACAGGTAGTCCCAAACTGCTCCTCTCCCAAATGGCCTGAGCCTTTCCGTGCTCGTGTGGTGGGATTTCCTTGCCCTGCTCAGTGGTGGAAAGCTGACAGTGCTTGTAGCACTCCCAGCCCTTGCAGTGTTCCCGGCACTTGCAGCATTCCCAGCCCTTGCAGCACCCACGGAGCCACTCTCCAGCCTGGCAGAGCCCCGTGCCCAGCCCTGTCCCGGGTCCTGCCCCACTGAGCTCTGTCCCAGCGGGGTGTGGGGATTGCAGCGTCCCCCCTCAAACCTCCCCTTGTGCAACGGCCCCTCCGGCCTCTCCTCCCACTTCCCTCTTGGCCTCTTGCACAAGAGGAAACCCCGGGGTTTCCTGTCCTGACATCGGGGTGGGGTGTGGGACAGCCCCATGTCCTTCATGTCCCCTGCCCTGTTCCCTTTGGGCACCCGTGGGCACAGGGATGGGGGCTGACATCCCTCCATCAGCACAAAACCAGAGCAGGAGCAGAGCTGCCCAGGACATGGCCTGATGGGTCAGAAGGTGCCCTCTTAGGTTAGAAGCTCATAATTCAAATTCCATCAGCTGCAGGAGTGGGATGGTGTTGGGAAGCAGCACCAGGGAGTTGCAGTGAAAGACCCTCTGTGGGAAAGAGGTCAGAGCTCACTGTCCAGGCAGCCCCAGTTCTCCCTCCTTCCTGACCCAGCTTTGCAGCCAAACCACCCTCCCTGACCCTGCTGATCCCTTGGAGGTGACACTTCCAGCCTTGTTCCCTCGCTGCTGCTCCGTGTTCCTCTGCTTTGCTCATGTGGGCACTGCTGGAGCTGCTGGAGAGGAACTTTGGGCATCTCCAAGTGGCTCCCAGGATGGGATTCCTGCCCTGCCCTCCTGGGAATGCAGTGGGGACATGGGGTGTCCACAGCAGCCAGGACAGGAATGTGGGATCCCGCTTTACCCTGGAAAACCTTTCTGCCATCCACACGGACATCGTGTGTGCTCCAGATGGAGTGGGGGGCTTGGGAATGGCTGTTGGGAGGTGGCATCCTGCCCCAGGCTGTTGGGACATGGGCATCCCCCAGGCTGTTGGCATTGTTGGGTTGTGGGCATCTTGCTCCAAGCCTCTGGGACATGGACATCCCTCTCCAGGCAGTGGCTGCTGGCAGAGGCCCCTTCCCCATGGTTTATGTTGGGATTTTTTTTCATGCTGAATTGATTTATGTGGTTTTCCTGACGAGGGGCTGTGGCCTCTGGGATGGGCAGAGCTGCAGAGGTGTCTCCCACCCTTGTCCTCCTGTGCTGGGAACCTGTTGCCTCCATCCAGTCCCTCAGGAAGGGGTGTTTGGTGGGGTCAGGTCTCTCCATTCCCACTTCCTTTCAGCTCTCCTTAAAAAGCTAAGCTGATATCCAGGTTCTGCTCCATGTGCCTGGGATGGGTGCCTTGCAAGTGGCAATACAGGGTCCCCTGGCACCCCAAAAGGAGCCTCCAGCATCTTGCTGGTGACCTCCGTGGTCACCTTCCGTGGTCTTCACTGGTCATGGTCACCAGTAAGTGGTGAGGGTGATGTGCCATAGGGATGGAGCAGCAGCATCCCCACAGCAGAACTGGTTCATACTGGGACAACAGGATGCAGCTTCAGCTAAGGGGGTGCTCATGTCTGGAATGGGGATGCAGGGCTGGGGGTGCAGCTGTGGGTGAGGTCACTTCTGTCTCAGCCCATCGTTGTTCCTGCTCCAGCTGGGACAGGCTTTGGTGGCAGAGGGACTTCCCGGGGATTTGGGCTGTGTCCCACCACATTTGTGGTCCTATGGGCCGCCCTCCCAGCCCTGCTCATCACAGAGTCACCAGGGTCCGTAGGGATGAAGCCGTGTGGGGCCACCTGGGAGAGGGCCAGGAAGCAGAGTCACAGGATTGCAGTGAGGAAGGTGTTGGGATTAATCCCTGTGCTTTAATTGGTTTATGTCAGTAACGAGCTACTTCTGGCAGTGCTGAGCCAGATGGTTCCTTCCCTGGGCAGCGGGATCCTCCCAGAGCAGGTGCCAGGGAAGCCCTTGGGGAGAGGGTGACCCCGAGCCAGCATCACTGTGCCCCCATGTGGGATCAGAAATGGGGTAGGGTTAAAAATCCTACCTGGAAAATGCTTCTAGTGGCTGCCACTGCTTCCCATAGGATAAATGGTGGCTGGTTCTGCCCAGGCTCCTCAGTGTGAGCTCCCTGAAGTCCCCACCACCTACACAGAAAGTCCTGCCTGTGGGTCCAGCTTCTGTGCCTCTAATCCGTGGAGCAGCCAGGACCTTGCCAGGCAGCCCTGGAGGTGGTCCTGCCATCCCACTGCCCCATTCTCAGTGGGCCCTGAATTGTCCTCCCCACTCAGCTCCCCCAAAAGCAGAGTAGGAGCTGCCAGCTGCTGCCTGTGATCCAAGGGCAGGGGAGGGATTCTCCTTCCCCTCCGCCTGTCCCAGTGCTCCGAGGGCAGCAGAGGGTTCTTTGTGGGCACTGCTTTAATTGCATCGTTATTATCCCGAGTAAATGAGTCCTGGCAGCAGCTGAACCCAGCGGATGCCAACCACATCCCAGAAAGGCATCCGGGAAAGGTCGGCATCCAGCTGGCACGAGCAGGGCTGGGGACCTGGATGGGACCCAGGCACTGGCAGGTGCTGGCAGAGCCAGGGGGTCTCGCTGGGTGAGGGGGGACCAGGGGGGAGCCCAAACCCTTCCCATCTCACCCCCCTCCACCGCTTCTCCCTTGCAGACCGTCAGCATCAATAAGGCCATTAACGCACAGGAAGTGGCTGTCAAGGAGAAACACGCCAGGAATATCCTTCCCAAAGCTGGCTGTGGGACAAGGAGCGTGGGAGCGGGGCTGGGGCTGCTCGGGAAAGGGGCAGCAGCAAGAGGGGATGTGGGGAGAGGTGCTGGGGGTGGCTGGATGGGACCTTGAGGGGCTATTGGGGGTGTTTCCAGCATGGCACAGGTTCCCTACTCCTGCTGCCACAGCCTCCAAGTGTCAGGGGTGCTCAGGCTGGTGCTCCTGGCACTGCCATCCCATGGGAGGGCGGGAGGGGAAGGTGCCCACAGCAGATTGGAGTCCTGGGGTGAGGATGCATGAGCACACTTGCCACTAAAAGCAGGTTCCCAGTATCCTGGGCGGGCAGCTGGGAAGGCTTGGTGGGGGTAGAGCCACGTGCCATGGTTTTCCCAGAGTGGTGGCGTGGGGCTGGGGGAGAGGGGACAGCAAGTGCCACCCTCGGGGACAGCAAGTGCCACCCTTGGGGACAGTGTGTGCCTGGGCTGGGCAGCATCAGCTCCCCATGGTGGCCCAGCCCCCCTGGGCTCTGCGGGTGCAGCTGGCCCTGGGTGGCCCTCTCCATCACCAAATGGGAAAAAAAAAATGGGAAACCAGGAAGTGTTTCCTTGACCATCCAGCACCGTGTATCCTGGGCACACACCACGAGAAGGGAGCCCAGACCTTCTGGTCGGTGGTGAACCGGCTGCCCCTGTCCGGCAATGCCGTGCTCTGCTGGAAGTTCTGCCACGTCTTCCACAAGCTCCTCCGGGATGGACATTCCAACGTGAGTGCCCAAAGCTCAGCTCGGTCACTGCCCTGGGGCCAAATCCTTTCTGCTGTGGGGCTGCACAGGGCTGTGGGAGATGCTGGAGGGTGAGTGCTCTCCTGGGAGCCAGTCCTTGGTGGGGACCAGTGCAGGAGCCCTCCTGGTAGGTCAGTGCCCTCCTGGGGAATCAGTCCTGAGAGGACATCAGTGCCAGAGCTCTTCTGGAGGGTCAGTACCTTCCTGGGGGCCAGTCCCATGTGGGGACCAGTGCCAGAGCCCTCAGAGAGGACTGGTGCCCTCCTGGGGGTCAGTCCTGCGTGGGGACTGGTGCCAGAGCCTTGCTAGTTCTGCCCTGCCCACAAACCCCTGTGCTCCAAACCCCGGTGCCGATGGCAGCGCTGATGCCAGGAGGAAACCGCTCAGTGCAGGAGCCACCAGTGAGGATCCTTCTGCTCCACGTGTGGATGGGGAAACTGGGGCACCCAGGGCTGCCAGTGGTGACACCACCAGCAGGACAGAGGGTTGAGAACGCACCAAGACCTCCCATTCCTCACCCCAATTGCCAGCTCCAAGTTTCCCGGTGCTCTGCCTGCTGATTGTCACCGTCCTTCCTCCAGGTCCTGAAAGACTCGGTGAGATACAAGAATGAGCTGAGTGACATGAGCAGGATGTGGGTGAGTGGCCACCATGGTGGGGACACCCCAGGGGTCCCTTGGCCAGACTGGGGGGGTTGTGGGCTTGGGGGATGCTCTCTCCCAGGAGGATCCAGGGGCTCAGCACAGCTGTGGCTGATCCAGGGCTGCCATCACCTCTGTGGGCTGGGTTTACCTCTCACACTCCTGTCCCCTCCCACCAAAATCAAAGGCCTCCTTCCCATTTTAGGGTAAAACCCAGCTTTGATAGTCAAAATCCACCTTGAAACGTGCAGAGAAGGTGATGAAGAGGTCCTGACCCAAAGCCTTTCAGTAAAGCCAATCTGCATCCAGGGGCTGGGTGCCAGCGAGGAGTGGTTTTGGCTGTGGTTTCGGGGAAGTGAGGGAGGGGTCACTCATTCTGCAGGGAGAAAAGGCTTTTCTGCAGCCTGCCCTGGATCTCAACAGCTTTTTGGGGTCTCCAGGGCCACCTGAGCGAGGGCTACGGGCAGCTCTGCAGCATCTACCTCAAACTGCTGAGAACCAAGATGGAATTTCACACCAAGGTGAGTCCCCTGACCCCAAGGCTGCAGCAAGGGGGGACAGGGCAGGGGCAGGCAGAGCCTTTCCAGTGCTGTCACCCCCTTGGGTCCTCCCCTCTGTCATGATCATCCTGCTGACTCAATGGAACATTCCTCAAGCTGCCAGTGGCCATCAAAATTGGGTCAAAAATAGCCCAAGGACCAGTGTTTTGGGAGTGGCAGGATTCGTGGTGGCCCAGGGCTCCTTGGGGACACTTGGGAGTTGAGGGGCTACAAGAAGCATTAAAAGACCCTCAGCTTTGGGGTGCATGTCCCCTCCCAGCTATCCTAGATTGGCAGAGGAGGAAGAGCTCTGCTGCAAAGAGGTGTTCTCTGTGCCCATCACCCCGATTTGGTTTGGAGGTGTGATGTGACCTTCTCCAAAATGCCAGGGCAGCACGAGGAGACTTTGCCCCCTGGGGCAGATATTGGCTCCATCCCCTCCCAGCTTGCAGCTCCTCCCTGCTCAGCAGGTTTCTCAGCCCAGGGAGAATCAACTTTTCCTGCTGGGGGGAACACAGGCACCATGGATTAGGGATGCTGTGGTCACCCAGGCTTTGGAGACCTTGTGTTACCCCCCCTTCCACCCCCACATCACCCCCCTGGCACATCCAAGAGCTGACTTTGCACCGAGCCCACAGGATCACAGCCATGGTGCTCCCAGAGCTTTGTCCAGAGCAGGAGATCCTCTGGAACCCTTTCCCAGCTCCTGTTTCCCCACAGAATCCCCGCTTCCCTGGCAATCTGCAGATGTCTGACCGGCAGCTGGACGAGGCCGGGGAGAACGACGTCAACAACTTGTGAGTGCAGGGCAGGGGGAGATGAGGGAGGGGTGAGTGCAGCCACCAGGGCACCACCCAGCAGGGATGGGACCTTCCAGCTGCCCCAGCAGAGCCCTGGGAAAGGCTGGTGCATCCACACCAGAGCACCCCTCATCCTGCCAGGGTGGGACCTGGCACAGGGTGAGGCCCGTGGGTGGCCGTGGGGACAGTCCCCCACAACCCCTTATCCTTGTTTCCCAGCTTTCAGCTGACAGTGGAGATGTTTGACTACTTGGAGTGTGAGCTGAACCTCTTCCAGACAGGTAAGCCCCTGTGCTACCCTGGCAGAGGGTGAGATGAGGGGTCTGTGGGGGTCCAGAGTGGGAATTTCCCCTCCTGCTGAGCTTACAGAAGGCTGTGGGGCCACAGGCTGGATCCCCAAGGGCCAGCAGGTATCTTGCTCCAGCTGAAGGTCTCTTGCTGTGGGTGACATTTGTGGATCTGGCAGACACTGTGGCACCCACCAGTGCTGCTGGTGCTCCCAGATCCGATCCCGTGCTCCCCCCACAACAGTGTTCAGCTCCCTGGACATGTCGCGCTCGGTGTCGGTGACGGCGGCGGGGCAGTGCCGCCTGGCCCCGCTCATCCAGGTCATCCTGGACTGCAGCCACCTCTACGACTACACCGTCAAGCTGCTCTTCAAGCTCCACTCGTGTGAGTGTCCCCAGCGCCACCACCTTGGGCGGGGCGGGACGTGGAGGGAGACACTGGGGGTCACCTCCCTGCTCGGGCTGGGCTGTTCACTCCCATCCCCTTCCCAGCCTCTTTGAGGGGGGTGAAAGGAGTCACCAGGACGAGGAGGTGCAAAACCCACATCCCTCAGGACCTGGAATTGTGGTGGCAGCTGCCTGACCTCCAGCCTTTCCCCTTCCCTGGGGTGTGATCCCCTCCTGCAGCAGGAGCATTCGGGCCCCCAGAGGAGGGTGGCCATCTCTGGGGAAGCCCCACCCCCGTGTGGCTGTGCTGATAGGTTGTCCCCTGATCCATGAAGACACCCAGTGATGTTTCTGCTTGCTGCTTCTTCCAGGTCTGCCGGCGGATACGCTGCAGGGCCACCGGGATCGCTTCCTGGAGCAGTTCCGAAAGTAAGTGCCCAGACCTGGAGTGCTGGTGCTCTGGGGGTGCTCCCAGGGCAGTGAGATTGAAAAACAGTGAGCAGGGATGTGCTGTGGCCTCTGGTATGTGATTATTCGGGGCAGCCAAAACAAAAACTGGCCACTGAGAACAGGGGGAGGATGTCACGGTACCGAGGGAGAGCTTAACTCAAAGCCAAGGTCACACGCTGCAAACAGCAGATATCAGGGCTGGCTGTGGGCTCTGACCCCCCAGGGACTGACCTTGGGATGGTTATCAACAGCACTGAGATCCCAGCTGGGGTGCTGAGGTGGTTGGGAGGGATGGCAGCCAGAACTGGTGTGGTTGGGCACTGCTGCTCCTCCCCGAAACTGGAAATCCTGGAGGGAAGTGCCCTGCTCCTGGGGGAGATGCTCCTGTGGGAACTGGAGGTGATGGTGCAGATGTTGGCTCCAGGGCAGGAAGCCCCACAGCTGCTCATGGGGGATTTGGGTGGGAAGGGAGTGGTTTGAGTTGGAAGCAACCTTTGAAGATCATCCAGTCCAACCCCCTGCCATGGGCAAGGACACCTTCCACTAGAACAGGTTGCTCAAGTTCCAGGTCCTTCTCCCTGCCCACCAGGCCCTGGGTTCATGGGATAAACCCTCCAGCAGTCAGTTTTTTTCCAAGAGTAGGAGGCTGGCAAGTGGGGTCTTCCCAAGACCTGCCCTGGGCTTGGTGGCAGCACACACCACTGTCCCCTCCAGCCAGGTGACACCTCCTGGAGCCAGGCAAGGGGTTGGAGCTACCCACGTTGTCCAGACTGGACAAGAGCCATCCCTCACCATTCCCTGTCCCTTCCAGGCTCAAGGACCTCTTCTACCGCTCCAGCAACCTGCAGTACTTCAAGCGGCTGATTCAGATCCCACAGCTGCCAGAGGTGAGACCCCATGGTCCCCAGTCCCCACACTCCCTGTCCCCATGGCCAGGGGCAGCTCTGGGGTAGGGCCCCAAAAATGCTACCTGCCACCTTACCTGGCTTCCTGGGGCTGGTAGCAGCATGGGGCTCTTGGGCCTTGAGGACCATCCTTGCATCCCTCTCTGGGTGGCATCCTGTGGGATGGAGTTTTCCTCTGACCAGGGGCTGGGATCCTTTCTCTCACCAACCCACAGCCCTTGCTAAGAACTATCCCCATGGGTCCTGGCTCCATCCCTGCGGGCCCTGGCTCCAACCACATGGGTCCTGACTTCATCCCTGTGGGTTCTAGTTCCATCCTGTGGGTCCTGGCTCCATTCCTGTGGGTTCTGGTTTCATCCTACAAGTCCTGGCTCTATCCCTGTGGGTCCTGATTCCATCCCTGTGGGTCTTGGTTCCATCCCCGTGGCTCCTGGCTCCATTCCTGTGGGTCCTGGCTCCATTCCTGTGGGTCCTGGCTCCTTTTCCATGGATCAAGGCCTGGCCAGCTCAGCTCTAGGGCAGGATTTCACCCAGCCATGCCCTCAGCCCTGCAGCAGTGCCAGCCCTTCCCCTCACCCTGCTCCCGTCCCTCCCCAGAACCCCCCCAACTTCCTGCGAGCCTCGGCGCTGTCAGAGCACATCAGCCCCGTGGTGGTGATCCCTGCTGAGGCCTCCTCCCCTGACAGCGAGCCCATCACAGACCTGGTGGAGATGGACACGGCCTCGCAGGTGAGGGTGGCAGGGGCCCTCCAGCTCTGAGCTTCTCCAAATCCACACCGTGGAGGGGGCTGAGACAGCAGGGATGGCCTTGGGAAGTGACTGTCACTGCAGGGGAAATGAGTGGGTGCTGGATGTCCCAGCTGGGTGCTGGATGTCCTGTCTGGGTGCTGCACCCTAACCCTAACCCTGGATTCGTCTCCCAGTGCTGCTCAGTGGTGTGGTGCCCTCCAGTGATGGGCGAGGAGAGGTTTGATTTCGAGCACTGCCATGGAGACCTTCAGGTCTTCACCCTCCTCTCCACCAAGGGTTGTCCCCTGGCACTGAGTGAGGAGGGGAAGGAACATGTCTTTGGGGAGCTTCTCCCCTTGGGAGTTGGGTAGGGATGAACCAGAGATGCCCTGTGTCAATTCAACACATCCCGTGGGGGATCCAGTCTCAGTGTCCAGGCAGCTCATGGGCTGGTTTGGCAGGGACACTGGGGACATGGAGGGGGGATGAGGGTTCCCAGGCAGTGGTGGGATCACTCCAGGTCTGTCCTGCTCTTCCCCCAGAGCCTGTTTGACAACAAGTTTGACGACATCTTCGGCAGCGCCTTCAGCTGCGACCCCTTCAACTTCAACAGCCAGAACGGGATGAACAAGGATGAAAAGTGAGCAGGACAGGATCATACCGGGACCTCCGTGCCTGGAACGGCCCCACAGCCGTGGTGGCACAGGGGACACCTCCCCTCCCAGGACGTGTCCCCGTGGCACTGAGGGTCTGTGTCTCCCCTTCCCAGGGACCGGTTAATCGAGCAGCTCTACGGGGAGATCACAGCCCTGAAGGAGGAGCTGGAGAACTTCAAGGCCGAGGTTGGTGACAACCAGGCGGGCAGGATGAGACCCGGGGGGCTCACACTGGGAACGTGGGGTGGTGGCTCTACCCCTGGATGGGCAAGATGGTGACCCCATCTCTGCCCTGCCCCGACCCCAATGGCTTCTGCATCCCTGCCCATCCTGGGGGTCTCCAGGATGCATCTGGGGGTCTGTGGGATGGTACCTATGGTGAGGGCTGCTGGCTGGTACTGGTAGGCACTGGATGGTACTAGTGGGCATTGGGCAGTACTGGTTGGCATTGGGCAGTACTGGTAGGCATCAGATCGTACTGGTGAGTATAGGATAGAACTGATGGGTGTTGGATGGTACTGGTGGGCACTGGGCAGTACTGGTGGGGGTTGGATAGTACTGGTGAGTATAGGATAGAACTGATGGGTGTTGGATGGTACTGGTGGGTGTTGGATAGTACTGGTGGGCACTGGGCAGTACTGGTGGGTGTTGGATGGTACTGGTGGGCACTGGGCAGTACTGGTGGGTGTTGGATGGTACTGGTGGGCACTGGACAGTAGTGGTGGGTGTTGGATGGTACTGGTGGGCATTGGGCAGTACTGGTGGGTGTTGGATGGTACTGGTGGGCATCAGATTGTACTGGTGGGTATTGGATGGTACTGGTGGGCACTGGGCAGTACTGGTGGGTGTTGGATGGTGCTGGTGGGCATTGGGCAGTACCAGTGTGTATTGGATGGTCCTGGCGAGCCCTGAACAGCTCCATCAGCCCCCGGCCATGCCCACAGAGCACACGGGGCACGGTGCAGCTGCGGGGCCGTGCCAGCGAGCTGGAGGCTGAGCTGGCCGAGCAGCAGCACCTGAAGCAGCAGGCGCAGGACGAGAGCGAGTTCCTGCGCGCGGAGCTGGAGGAGCTCAAGAAGCAGCGGGAGGACACCGAGAAGGCTCAGCGGAGCCTGACGGAGATCGAGAGTGAGCAGGGGGAGCTGGGACCAGCCTGGGGTGGGGGTGAGCCCCTGGGGGGGGTCCTGAGGGCTCACCTCGGTGACCCCGCGTGGCAGGACGGGCGCAGGCCAACGAGCAGCGCTACAGCAAACTGAAGGAGAAGTACAGCGAGCTGGTGCAGAACCACGCCGACCTGCTGCGCAAGGTGGGCTCCCCAAAAGCCCCCCTGGCACCCCCTGTGCCAGCTGTGCCCCCTGGCACGAGGGGACGCTGAACTCGCTCTGCCACTGCCAGAACGCGGAGGTGACCAAGCAGGTGACGGTGGCCAGGCAGGCCCAGGGGGATGTGGAGCGGGAGAAGAAGGAGCTGGAGGACTCCTTCCAGAGGGTGAGCGAGCAGGCACAGAGGAAGGTGAGTGTGGATGGGGGGGGCACAGCAGGGATGAGCAGGGGCTCCCCCGTGGAGCACTGGCGCTGCCAACCTCTCCCCTTGGCTCAGTCTCAGGAGCAGGCGGAGGTGCTGGAGACACTGAAGCGGGAGCTGGCAGCCAGCAGGCAGGAGCTGCAGGTGCTCCAGGGCACGCTGGAGTCCAGCACACAGGTGAGAGCGTGGGGGGGGGTCCCTGCAGCCCCTCACACAGCCCTGGGGTGGGCAGCCAGGCCTTACCCATCTGAGACGTGATACCCACCACTGGCCTGAGAACCCTGTCCTCTTCCTCCCCACGTGTGGGTGGGTTGGATGGTCACACCACGGGCTTTCATGCTCCTGGGTGCAGGAGCGTGTGGAGCAGTGGGCTCCAGCAGCAGGGATCATGGAATAAAACCCCTGGAAGGACTCTGCCCATTGTAAACCCAGGCAGCAGTGTGCCATCACACTGCAAGACGTGCCAGAGAGTATCCCATGCCTGTGGAAATGTGGAGCATAGCAGGGGTGTCTGGGCTCTTTGGAGGAGGGAGAAGCTGGCAGGAAAATGCAGTTATCCATCCTCAGGGTGGGCAGACACTGCAGCAGGACAGGGATGGGGCAGAGCTCCAAGGCCACAGCGACACCCCATATCCATTCCTCCATCAGGATGGTGACAGTCATGGTAAAAGTGAATTTTCACTGGTTAAAAGGGAGAGGGCTCCCCAGGAGCCTCAGTTGTCAGCAGGTGAGGTCATCACTGCCAGGTGGTGATGCAGGGCTGCACCTGCAAGGAGTGGGGGTGGCCCGAGCCTGGACCAGGAACCAGTCCCCAAACTGGAGGGTTCACCCTCGGCACAGCCCCGACCACCACTTCATGCCCACCCAGGCGGGAGCGGAACAGAACTCCCGGATCAGCAGCCTGGAGCAGGAGCGGGACAGGCTGAGCCAGGCAGCGGAGCAGCACGGGCAGGACATGGCAGCGCTGCGGGCGGAGCTGCAGCAGCTGCGGGACACGCTCAGCAGGGAGCAGGAGAGCAGCAGGACCGAGCTGGAGTCGCTGCAGACCCAGCTGAGAGACAAGGTACCCGGGGGCATCCCCGTCCCGGGGGTTCAGCAGGGCTGGGTGAGGGGACGCCAGTGGCACAGCAGGGCCCCCGACACCCGTGTGGGGTTGGCAGGAGGGCGCAGAGCAGGCGCTGCAGCGGCGCCTGGCCGAGGAGCAGCGATCCCTGCTGCGGGGCACCGCGCACGAGGCCGAGCGGATGGTGCAGGACGCCCTGGCCCGCATGGAGGATCCCGCCCACATCGGCTGCACCGGCTCGGCGGGTGAGGCTCCCAAACCGGGCGTTATCCCGGCCTGCCCGCTCCCCGCTGGCCCGGCTGAGCCCTGCCCGCTGTCTGCCTGCAGATTGCCTCCTGTCCCGCACGCTGGCAGCCTCCGAGTGCGTGGAGCGGCTGCGGGATGCGCACGGCAAGTACCTGTCGGATGGCACAGGTGAGAACGGGCAGCCCCGGTCAGAGCGGGGCACTGGGGCAGCCCTGGCACGCAGAGCCGGGTGGGCAGCGTGGCGGGGGCTGAGGTGTGTGCCCCCTGTCCCGCCGCAGCCGTGGGCTCCCTGCTGCCCTGCCTGGCCCTCTTCGCCCACCTGGTCAGCGACACCCTCCTGCAGGGCAGCGCCACCTCCCACGTGGCCCCCGTGGAGCCCGCTGACCGTGAGTGCTGCCCCTCGGGCAGGGCGTGGGGTGGGCGGATGCCAGGGGTGGGCCAGGGGCCAAGGTGGGCAGGGGATCAGGGTGGGCAGAGGATTTAGTGGGCAGAGGATTTGGTGAGCTGAAGATTTGGTGGGCAGAATGTTGGGATGGGCAGGGGCTGGGTAGAATTCTGGGGCAGGTAGGGGCCAAGGTGGGCAGGGGCTAGGGTGGTCAAGGGTCATTGCGGGCAGGGAACAGGGTGGGCAGGATGCTGGAGTGGGCAGGGATTGGAACAGGCAGGAGTTGGGGGTGGGCCAGGACCAGGGTGGGCAGAGGTCATGGCATGCAGGGGACTGGGTGGGCAGGATGCTGGGGTGGGAAGGTGCCAGGAGAGCAGGTGGGCAGGATGCTGGGACAAGTAGGATCCTGGAGTGGGCAAGGACCAGGATGGGCAGGATGCCAGGGCAGGCAGGGACCTGTCACCTCCATCCCCCCCTGCACGGCCCACACAGGTCTGCTGGAGCTGTGCAGGCAGTGTGGCAGCGAGGCCCTGAGCTACCTCAGTGCCCTGCAAGACCCAGGGACAGTGGCAGGCGCCGACTGCAGCCCAGTGACAGCCTGCCTGGGCCGGATCAGCACCATCGCAGAGGTGGGTGCCCCCGGAGGGCTGGTGGGACTGGGTCAGGCTGTGGTTGGCACCTCCCAAGGGGCTGGGCCACCCCTGGATGTTCCCTCTCATCCCATCCCATCCCCAGGAGCTGCGTCCCAGAGGGCTGGACGTCAAGCAGGAGGAGCTGGGGGACCTGGTGGACAAGGAGATGGCAGCGACAGCCGCGGCCATCGAGACGGCATCAGCCCGCATTGAGGTGAGGGGCACCCTGTGCCCTGGGGTAACCATGGGCACCCTGCCGGGCCTGCCACCGGGCACAGGGCTCAGCACAGCCTCTCCCCCGCCTACCAGGAGATGCTGAGCAAGGCACGGGCTGGTGACACTGGGGTCAAACTGGAAGTGAACGAGAGGTGAGTGTCGGTCAGGGAACTGGAGATGGGAGGATGGGACTGGTGCCACGGGCACCCCACAGAGGGCTCAGAGGGGTTTGTCTCACAGGATCCTGGGCTCCTGCACGGGCCTCATGCAGGCCATCCACATCCTGGTCCTGGCCTCCAAGGACCTCCAGAGAGAGATCGTGGAGAGTGGACGGGTGAGCTGGTACAGGGGTGCAGTTCAGAGGCACTTGGCCAGCCAGGGGCCACCACACGTTTGCTGGAAAATGCTGCTCCAACCCTTGGCCCATTGGAGCTTCCCCACCAGCTGCCAGGAGCTCCTGCCCCAGCCCCAGGGTCTCACCCTGGCTCTGATTCCCAGGATGTCACAGAGATCCTTGATCCCTTCCCACGCAGCCCCCCGTGCTGGGTGTCTCCCCAGCGCCCACACACATCCGAAATGACACCCCAACCTCCTGCTTTCTGCCAAGACTGGGGGTCCCCTGTCCCCAGCAGTGCCTTTCCCCACTGCAGGGAGCAGCATCCCCCAAGGAGTTCTACGCCAAGAATTCCCGCTGGACCGAGGGTCTCATCTCCGCCTCCAAGGCCGTGGGCTGGGGTGCCACTGTCATGGTGTAAGTACCACTGTCACCAGAGCACAGAGAGGATGGCAGAGTCCTGCTGTCCCCACAGGGAGGGGACACAGGGGTGGCAGGACGATGCTCCAGCCCCTCTCTGCCCTCCCGCAGTGACGCTGCCGACCTGGTGGTGCAAGGCAAGGGGACATTCGAGGAGCTGATGGTCTGTTCCCGGGAGATCGCGGCCAGCACCGCCCAGCTGGTGGCAGCCTCCAAGGTAGGAGGTTTGGGGTGACCCTGGGGCACCCCGTGGTCACCCCAAATCGTGGGGCTGGTGGGGTGTGAGTGACCCCCCCTGGCTGTCCCGGCAGGTGAAGGCAGACAAGGACAGTGCCAACCTCTGCAAGCTCCAGCAGGCCTCCCGGGGGGTCAACCAGGCCACGGCCAGCGTGGTGGCCTCCACCAAGGCTGGGAGGTCACAGGTGGAGGAGAAAGGTAAGCGTGGGGCTGCAGGGATTGTAGAGTCATGAAACCACTTAGAGGGGTCCAAGCAGGGAGCAGAGCTTGAGGGGTGCTGGTGGTGTCCTTCTCCACAGACAGCATGGACTTCTCCAGCATGACACTCACCCAGATCAAGCGTCAGGAGATGGACTCGCAGGTAGGATGTTCCCACATTTGGGAAACACCCACTGATGTCTCACTTGGGCTGCCCAGGCTGGGGGAGAGGTGGGGGGGGGCACCAAGATGGAGGGGGTCACCCTGCCCAGCTGCCCCCCAGGCAGCACTAGCATGGGGGAAGCCCAAGGTGTGAAGGCCACAGGTGGGTGTGCCCAGGAGCCACATGCAGTTGGCCCTCAATCCCTCCCCAACACTGATCCATCGTGGCACAGCAGCCCATGACCTCCCATGCCCCTGTATGCCACCCACAGCACCCACCTCTGCCTGGCACGGGGCAGCCCCGGGGAATTCTCCTTCCCAGGGTGCCCACATGGGTCATTCTGCCTTCACCTGCCTGCACAGGCGTCTGCTTTGTCATCAGATCACCCATGGGACGTACCTTGCTGGTCTTTGGGCTCGATATTGGGGGGCATAACGGGTGTGAAAGGGGGGTGCTCGGCCCAGCCCCGTGCCAGGGCTCTGGGTGGGCACATCCTGGGTGGTGTCCCCCAGGTGCGGGTGCTGGAGCTGGAGAATCAGCTGCAGAAGGAGCGGCAGAAGCTGGGGGAGCTGCGCAAGAAGCACTACGAGCTGGCCGGAGTGGCCGAGGGCTGGGAGGAGGATGGTGAGTGCTGCCAGTCCTGTTCCAGCTGGGAAACTGCTCTGGGAAGGAGAGGGGGGCAGGATGGAGAAGCCCTGCCTGCTGTCTTGGAAGTGGGCAGGCGTTGGTTTCACCCCAGCTGGCACAAACCTGGGGGTAGTTGGCACGCACATGAAAATCCCTGGAGACTCCAACCTGTGGGATCCACATCAGCCCTAGGCAGGGGGCTTGGGTGCTGCTGGTCCCAGAGGGGTGGGACAGTGGGATGCTGGGGGGGCACTCCTGACCCTCTCTTCCCTCTCCAGCTGCAGAGTAGCCCCAGCAGCAGCAGCAGCCCACGGGGGACACCTGGGGCCTCGCAGGGGACACCCCTGGGACCCCACTCGATGCAGCCTTTTGGGAAGATCCCCAAGGATCCGGTGCAGAAGCCCCCCTGAAGCACACGCCCCCCTCATCCCCCAGGAGCCGCCTCCGGAGCCCCGGGAGCTGCCCCGGGACGGGGGGCTCTGCAAAGTGCACGTGTATTTATTAGAGCTGCTGGGGGGTGGGGGTGGGAGGGTGTCTCCGGGGGAGGTCTTTAACCCTTTAGTTTTGTTTTTGCACAGATTCTGGGAACTCTTAGAGCCGGCTCTGGCTGAGCGAGAGCACTCGGGCTTCTTTCGCCTCTCGCTGCTTTTCCAGCCTTAACCCAGCCCGTGGCTCGGTGTGACCGTCCCCCCGCCCCGGGGATCAGCCTGCTGAGGGCCCCGGGGGTGCCAGCGGGCGGGGGGCAGCTTTTGGAGTGCTGCTGGGCTTGGTGCTAGGTGTGCTCCCCCTCGGCAGGGGCACCGAGTGCCTTTGGCCGCTGCAGGGTGGGGGGGTGGCATTCCCATGGGATACCCTGGCTGGTGACACCGGAGTGCCGGGAGAGGGGCAGGCAGCGGGAGGGACGCTGCCGTGAGCTCCTGCCCCACATCCCAGGTTCCCAAAACGCCCCCCCCAGTGCCCCCCCTGAGCTGGGCTGCCCTGCCCTGACAGATCACTGTGTTCATGCCAGCAATAAACCCTCCGCAAGGTGCTGGGCACGGGCTTGGGCCACCACGGTGCCACCGCACAAGCCACCAGCTCCTGGGGATGCGGGGTGGCTCCAGGGCAGCACAGAGGGTTTGGGGGGGCAGCCAGGGTGCCCCAAAAACAGAGCACCGCAAAGCCAGAGCAAAGCATCTCCCTGTCCCCGCTCGCTTTGGTGCCACCCCGGTGTCACCACCACCCTCTTGGGTGCAGGGGGGACTGGTGCCAGCATGGCCGTGGGCAAAGATGGGCACTAGCCAGGGAACCTTTGTGCCTTGAGCAGGGGGCTCGGAGGGCAGGGGGCCGTTGCCACCTCCAGGCCCCCGAGATGTCCCCGTCCCCTGCGGTCCTGCTGGTGCTCCTGCTGGGGCCAGAGCGTCCCTCCCCTGCTGGGGGCAGGATTTGGCCTTTCTCCCTTTGGGAAGCAGCTGGGCTGTCCCCGCGTGCTTTCCCAGTGACATCCCTCAGTCCCCAGGGCAGTGGGACCTGCCACCACCGCCGCGGCCTCGGAGCTGCCACCGCCCAGCGCAGCCGTCCAGCGAGCAGGGACCCGCTGTCCCCGCGTCCCCAGCCAGCCCTGCTGCCACCCCCAGCCTGCTGGGGGGACCTGGGGCTCCCCACGGGGGTCCCGCTGCCTCCCCATCCCACCCCGCGCTGGCTCCCCTCGGATGCAATACCAACCATCCCGTTCCTGCCGGACACGGGGAGCCCCAACACCCTCCCTGCTTTTTTGGGGGTCTCGCCTGCATCCCCAACTACCTCAGGCCTCGGGGCCGGGGAGCGGCGCGGGGGGCAGCGGGGGCGTGGGGACAGCGACACCGCCCTCGGCCGAATCCATTGTCCCTTTCGTATCGCGGGCGGGGGTCCCCGCGGTGTCGCCGGTGCGGGTGACGGGGGCAGCGGCTGCCCCGCCGGTGCAGGGCGGGTTGGTTTGGGTTTTCATTGTACGATAACAATGACCCGTCGCGTGTTTGGGATTTTTCAATAAAGCCTTCAGCCCAGCCCTGCGGCTCCTCCTGGGGGGCAGATGCTGCAGTGGGGGGGCCGTGCGGACCACCCTGTGCTGCGGGGTCACCCCGGCAGGACCGTGGCAAGAGGGTCCTGCTGCTGGGTGGCCCATGGACAGGGATCTCGGGGAACGTCCCTCCTAAGCATATTTAGCCCGCCCTGGGCACACCCAGTGTCCCCCAACCCTGCCAGGGCCACGTGGAGCTGGGGTGACACCACGGGGTGTCCCCACGGCTGTGTTCTGCATGATCCCTGCCACTGTCCCTGCCACTGTCCCTTCCTGCACAGTCTCTGCCATTGTCCCTGTCGTTGTCTCAGCCTGCCATGGCCCCTGCCACGATTCCTCTCAGCCCTGGTCCCTGCTGGCTGGCAGCAGGGCAGGATATCCCCTGGCACAGCCATGTCCCCTGGGGACCGCCCCGGTACACCCAGCCAGAGTGACGCTCCCGCAGTCCCCTGCACCGCGTGGGTGACTGTCCCCGGCCGTGCCACCAGAGACACCGGGGGAGCACCGGAACCTTCCGGGGTGCCGGGACCGGGAGGGGGACATGGGGGGGGAACCGGGAGAGGCCACGCCCATCACCGAAGCACTAACGCGCCGCGCAGTGCATGCCGGGAACCCGCGGGGGGGCGGGGCCGCTCGGCTGGGAAGCCCCGCCCACGTCCTCAAGCCACACCCACCTCCGTTCCTCTGGAAACCCCTCCCGCCCCCGGGCCGAGAGAGCCCGCCCCACTCAGACGGGACAGCCCCGCCCACCTCAATAAGCCCCGCCCACCCTGGAGGCCCGGTCCCTCTCGGCCGCGGAGCCCCGCCCACCCCGTGAGCCCCGCCCACTCCCTGAGCACCGCCCACTCCTGAGCACCGCCCTCAGTTCCCGCCTGGAGGGCCGGCCCAGCTCGGCCGGGAGCCCCGCCCATAACCTAAGTCCCGCCCATAATGTAAGTCCCGCCTTCACGTACCCTGGTCCAGCCCCGAGCCCCGCCCACCCCATAAAAGCCCCGCCCCCGCGCGGGCAGCGCAGAGCACGCCGGGAGCGGTGGGCGCGCGGCGATGGCGGGCGCGGGGCCGGGCGGGCGGGACGGGGCCGTGAGGGCCGCGCTGGCCGTGGCCGCGGCGCTGGCGCTCGCCCTGGCCTGGCTGCTGCTGCGGGGCGCGCTGCTGGGCGCGGCGGCCGTGGGCGCGGCGGGCGCCTGGTGCGCCATGCGGCCCGGCCCGCCCGCGCCGCGCCCGCCCGCCAAAGCCGCTGCCAACGGCGGCCCGGCCGTGAGGACCGCGCCGCGCCGAGCGCAGCTCGGGTAAGGACGGGAGGGGTAGGGGCGGTGGGAGGGGGGACCCCCGCCCCGCCCCACCCCGCACTGACCGCGCCGTGTCCCGCAGGGCCCCGCGCTGCCCGCCGCAGCCCCCGCGCCGCCGGTACCCGCTGCCGCAGCCCCGCCCGGCCGCGCCGTTCGGCCTGTCCGCCGCCCGCTGGGAGGGCGGCTCGCCCCGCGCCGCGCCCTGGGCCCGCCGGGCCGGCCCGCTCCGCAGCCCCGTCACCGTGAAGATCGCACCGCCTGCCGCCGGCATCGCCCGCGCCCCGGCGTGAGTTCCGACCGGCCGGGGTACACCGCGGGGAGCGGAGGGGGATACCGGGACACAGCGGGGAATCACGGGGCACACCGCGAGGAGCCCGGTTATCAGCCGCGGAGGGGAGCGGGACACGCTGGAGGGAATCACAGGGGGTACTGCGGGGACACACTGGGGGAAGCCCACTTATCACCGCGGGGATACTGGACGCATCGGGGGAACCCCGTTATCAGTCCCGGGGGATATCGAGACACACAGGGGGAAGCCACATTATCAGCCCCGAGAGCACCATCCCATCCTGAGTGCTGCCACATGGCCGGGAGGATGGTGTGACCCAAACCCTCGGGAGAGCTGTGTTCCCCTTTCCACGGGGGGAATTCTGAGCAGTGATCCCAGCCAGCCTAACAGCGTGCTCTGCTCTGCTCCCCAGTCTGGAGCAGCTGGTCTCACCCCTGGCCTTCCCAGCCACCAGCAGCCCTGACCCGTGTGCCAAGGAGACTGTGCTGAATGCCATCAGGGAGAGCAGGAAAAGGGCTGTGGAAGAGGAGGAGGAGGAGGACCAGACCTTTGGGAACGATCAGGAGAGCAAGAGAAGGTAACGAGGGAGCAGTTCAGGTCACTGATGGTGTGTTGGGAAGGTCACCGATGGGGCTCTCGCTCCAGTGGTACGTAACAAATGGGATGTGTTCCAGAGAGTGCCAGGCCTGGTGTGACCAGGATCTGGGCTGGAAGAGCACTGTGGGAAGGCAACTGCAGGGAGGAAGCACATGCCATCCATCACCTGGCCCTTGGGGCTGTGTCAGACAGTGCTCTGAGGCTCCTGTTGTCCTTGAGATCAAAGGGATGTGGTTTAGGTGTGGGTCCAGTGTGTTCCTCTGCCTGGCTGGGGTTGGGAGGGACTGGGATGTGGTTTGGGGAGCTTGGCTGGGAAGTGGCTTCTATCGTCACAGGAGTTTCCAGACTGGGAAGGCATGGTGGGGAGTGCCATTGTCTGCTGTGGGCTCTGTCCTTCGTTCAGCCCCAGGCTCCCAAGAGAGACAGGATCCCCAGGTAGAAGGATCCCTCTTGGAAAGCTCCACACGCTTCACTCATAGGCTGAGTGAGCAAAGGGAGGTGAAACATGAGGGTAAACAGGAGACAATGCTGCTCTTGTTAGTCAAGGTCAGCAACTTCCAGCCCTGAGCATCAGGGAAGGAGGGTGCCCTGTCTTTGCCAGCGCCCTGGGAAGGACCAGGAGTAAATCATGAATGCAAGGTCTGCTGGAGCCCAACAGCCCAGGCACAGCACTACCCTGCCCTCATACAGTCATGGAATGGTTGGGGTTGGAAGAGACCTTAAAAACCATCTCATTC
Organism: Myiozetetes cayanensis; assembly: GCF_022539395.1. NCBI lineage: Eukaryota > Metazoa > Chordata > Aves > Passeriformes > Tyrannidae > Myiozetetes > Myiozetetes cayanensis. Next base: position 3,927,552 of record NW_026087522.1, on the reverse strand, counting down.
ACACCTTCCACTAGCCCAGGTTGCTCCAACCTGGCCTTGGACACTTCCAGGGATGGGGCAGCCACAGCTTCTCTGGGCAACCTGTGCCATGGCCTGCCCACCCTCACAGGGAAGAATTTCTTCAATGTAGCCAACCTAAATGTCCCCTTTTTCGGTGTGAACTCATCACTCCTTGTCCTGTCATTACAGTTCCTGTTGTAGGCCCCTTCAGACCCTGGAAGGCTGCTGAGGTCTCCCTGGAACCTTCTCTTCTCCAGGCTGAGCAGCTCCAGCTTTCTCAGCCTGTCTCCATAGAGAGTTGCTCCAGTCCCCCTACCAACTTTGTGGCCTTCTCTGTCTCTGGACTTGCCCCAACTTCCTTCATCTTTCCCAGTTGTGTCCATGGAGGCTGTTCCCTCTGGTCTGGGCAGGGAGCTGGGACACTGCAGAGAGTGGCTTGGGCAGTGCCCAGGCACATTGTCCTGCTGCTGGAGGTGACCCAGAGAGCACAGCAGGGCAAGGCAGGGCGCACCATCCTCCTCCAGCATTTAATTCCCATCTCTGGATGCTTGACTTGGTGGATCTGAGCCCAACGAGAGCCAAGCAGGGCAACAACAGGGTGGATGCATAGAGGGGATCAGCTCAGGGGTTTTCTTTATTCTGTTTTAATGTGCCAGTGCACAGCTCTGCCACAAAAGCCAATTTTGAAGGCATTCCTGTCTGGGAAGCACAAGGAATGCTCGTAGGCAGAAAATTCTGGGACCTTGGAGGGCAGAAAGGAGCTGTGTCAGCTGGAGAGCACAGGGTGGCCTGTGCTGTGGGGTCAGCGTGCTCAGAGCCTGAGGGGAGCTGTCTTACACTTTCAGCTCTGCTTCACAGCAGGCTTTGCTTTGGGACTTTCACACTTCAGATCCTCATGGAATCATTGTGGGAAGGAGGATTCAGCTTCTGACTCGAACAGTCCTGGGCATTGGTTCGGCAGAAGTTGGAGATGGGAGTTTCAGAGATCAAGTCTGTTCAGAGAGACTCAGCAGCTCATTTCTGGAAGTGTTTTAGTTTAGAATGATGGATTTGAGCAAAGATTTTTATTTTCTTATGCCCAAACTAGTGTGCCCAGCAGGATTTTTAGTTTGAGGTGAGAGTCAGTGAGGAGAGGCCCAGGACGAGAGAAAATCCACACGAGTCTGCAAATGTGGAAAAATTCTGTCCTGGGTATTGGGTCCCAGGAAAAAAAGAAGGGTTTGAGCTCTCCCAGTGTTGAGCCTGCCTGGAAAGGGGCCTCTCCCCAGGCTGGGAGAGGCTTCCATACTGCCCCAGGCTTCCACCCTCTCTCCCACAGGCGCCACGACAGCAGTGGAAGTGGGCAATCGGCGTTCGAGCCGCTGGTAGCCAACGGTGCCCCCGCCTCTCTCATACCCAAGTAAGTGCCCAACAGGCCAAAAGCAGCTCCTGGGATGGCGGGGGGGAGCAAAAATCTGTGGGATCTGGAAAAGGGGCTTGGGTTTTGCTTGCAGAGCCTGGCTTTGGGGGAGAGCAGGAGAGGCTGTCAATCTGTCACCCTGTGTCAGCGGGGCTGTGCTGCTGCTGAGGGTTATTCCCAAGCCTGTAAGGAGTGGGATTGCCTTCCTCCGCCTGCCCAGCACGGAAAGGGCCTTTGGGCAGAGCAGGGGAGCTCACCACGCCTTCATGCCCCTCCTGCAGGCCAGGCTCTCTGAAGAGGGGCCTTGTCTCTCACTGCCCCGACGACTGCTCCAACAAGAGGTCCCGCACGTCCTCCATGAGCTCCCTCAACAACACGTACTCCGGGGGCATCCCCAGCTCCATCCGCAACGCCATCACCAGCTCCTACAGCTCCAGCCGGGGCCTGGCACAGGTACGGACACCTGGGCTGCACATTCCTCTGGGACCACCCGTGGAATCCCAGTGCTGGGCTCATGATGAGCAGCGTGGCCGGGTGCCTGGATCTGCTTTGGCACAGCTCACATCCCTGAGGGTCGGGTGGGCTGTGGTCCAGCAGCAGTGTTACCTGTTTTCTGAGGAGTCCCAGGCTGAACTGCCCTGCTGCCTTTGCACCAAACCAAGGATGAGGCTGTTTTCCCCTCCCTCCTCATCCCTGGCCAGTCTGCAAGGCTGGATAGATGCAGGTGAAAGGGAAAAAAAAGGCTTTGCTGCGCTGACACCTTTTGAGCTGGAGTCAGCAGTGTGGGAGCCATGTGTTCCCTCTCTGACCCAGGTCCCAGCTGCTGACTGATGCAGCACTGCTTGTGCTTGCAGATGTGCCAGGGACACTTAGCCATGGCCACTGGAGCTCTGTCTGTGTGGGAGAAGGTTTGCTCCAGGTGGTGGTAGGGAGAGGTTTCCTGGGTCTGGGGAGGGTCAGATCCTTGCATTGGGATCCTACTCTGAACTCCTGGCAAGGAGGTGCTGGCTCCTACCAGAGCAGCCCCGCACACATGAGGGTGTCCAAAGCAGCTGGGTGGCCTCTGCCTGTGGCACACAAAGGCAAGAGTTGACCCAGCAGTGTCCTGGCCCTGGATGCTGATTGTTCCTAATATGGGTTCAGCCTGGGGTTGCCAGACATTGAGCTCCCCAAAATGTGGAGGGGAATTAAGTGGTCTTGAAGCAGGAGGAGCTCATTATCCACAGTCCTGGGTGATGGGTTGAGTTGGGGTGAGCAGGAGCGAGGGGGCCTCTGAGCCCCACACCGAGTTATTGCTGGTGTCTCTCTTTATTCCAGCTGTGGAAGAGAAGTGGTGTGAGTGTGTCCCCAATGTCCAGCCCAGCGTCCTCCCGTCCCCAGACCCCAGAGTGGCCTCTGAAGAAAGCCAGGTAAGCAGCCTCCCACAGAGCCAGCTGGGAAGGGAGCTGTCGCCTTTCCAGCCATCCCAGTGCCCAAGTCCCAGTTTCCACTGGAGCTGGGACAGTCCAGAGTCCTCTCCAAGATGTGATGGTGGGTCACGCAGCGGTGTGGAGACCCCCTTGTCGTGTTGATTGGCCCCCCTGTTGCTTTGTGACACTGCAGTGCCACCCCTGCCCTGCTCCCAGGCGTGGCTGGAGATATAAGGGCTCAAAATTGCTGCAGAAGTGATGGTGCCTTATGGCAGTGGCATGGCCTGGGTTGGTGGTTGCTGGAACACTGGGAAAAGAGGGGCCCTGATTTTTGCCACCTCCTCAAATCAAATCCCAGGGCTGTATTGTAGTGCCTGCCTTTGAGCACAGCCCGTGTTCTCCTCCCAAATCAGAGGAGCCTGAGGTTGTGTCAGAACTAAAGCCAACACAGTCGCCTGGTTGACACAATCACCTGGTGACAGGCTGAGTGTAACTTACGAGGAGCGGTGCTCCCATCCAGGACCCCCAGCTGCCCCCCAGGGCTGACCCATCCTGAGGAGGGGGTGCAGGCCCAGCCAAGCTGGGGCTGGAGCAGGGAGCAGCTCCTCTTCCTGAAGCTGCGCAAGGCTCTTGTCCTGAGGTCTGTTTGCAGGAGGCAAAGAAACGCCAGGGATGCTGGTGGGAATCCTCAGCATGTTCAGTCTCATCCTGCTCCCTGGGATGGGGCTGAGCCCAGGATTGATCCTAACTGGTGTTCTCCTATTGGCACAGGGAAGAGGAGTCACATCGTTCCAACACTTCCACCCCAGTGAAGTCGGACAAGGAGCTGCAGACAGAGAAGGGTGAGTGTAGGTGGGCCCTGGCTCTGCACCTGGGTTGGATGGGCCACCAGGGTGAACAAAATAAGGACAGGAGATAACTGAGGTAGCCGAGATCTGCAGTGAGATTGGCTTGAGAGCTCACCTGGAAACTTGGAATGTGCTGCTCCCAAGGTACTTCAGCCAGCCTCAGGGACTGCCCTGGTGGGGTTTCCAGGCGATGGGGGGTGCTGACAGTGTCAGGGTACTAACAGATGCCTGGGAGCTGGCTTGCAAGGGGAAACTCCAGCTGCCAACCCAGCACGAGTTCAGGTGTCAGCCTTGGCCATGACCTTCTGTGGTGTGAGTGGAGTTCTGATCATAGTCCAGGCTGAGCTTATTCCAGTGCTTCCTCAGCTAAAACGGAGAGGCAGTCCTCTGTGTCTGTGGCAGATAGACCCCATGGCACAGTACAGGGACCATCCTGGAGCTGGGAAGGGGTTGCTACCCCACAGAGCCCCAGCCAGCTCTTGTCCAGACTCCCTGGGTGTGTGGTGCCAGCTGCTCTTCCAGGGCATCACAGCAGCTGAAAGCCTTGCCCCTGGCTCTGCCCTCTGAGCTGGGCCATCCAGAGAGGGGTTGGGACAGCCCCATCAGTACAACCGAGCACTTACCCGGAGCTGGGCCTGACCTGTCTCCTTCTGCAGTGGCGGAGTCGCCGGTGTGGAAGAAGCGGAATTCCCTGAGCCCGCCGTCGGCGCCGGGGAGCAGCGGGAAGCGCAAGCGGAAGATCCCGTTGCTGTCGTCGCTCCGTGGGGACCAGCTAGTGCTGGTACGTCGCTGTCTCACAGCCCCTCTGGCCCCGCTCTGGCGATAGAATGTGCTCACTGCAATTTCTGCAGGGCTGGGGGGACACTGACCTGCCTGCCCTCAGGAAGGAGGCCCCGTCCTTGGCCGAGTGGGAAGTGACGCTGTCCCCAGCCCCAGTGTGTGGTGGGCTGTGCGTGGTTGTGCTGCCTGCTGCCGGACCAGGTAATGCCTGGGGAAGGCCTGCCGTGCCCTCAGTGCCACGCCGGGGGTCCAGCGGAGTCGGGGACCGGAGCTCCGCCGTAGCTGCGGCAGGACCAGCTGCTTCACGGGGCTCGCCACGGCCAGTCGCCAGCGCACCTTCCGAGAGGCTCTGCTTCCCTGGGAAGGAGCTAAGCTGCTGCTGCTCTCTCTTGGCAGCCCCCGCCGCCTCAGCTGGGCTACTCCATCACCTCGGAGGACCTGGATGCGGAGAAGAAGGCAGTGCTGCAGTGGTTCAACAGTGTCTTGGAGGATAAGGCTGGTAAGGGCAGGCTGGGAACGTGGAGGGTGGTAGGAGCAAGCCCAAGGCTGGCAGGGCAGTGGGGTGTCTGTAGCACAAGCTGGGGAAGCACTGGGGTTCTTCCTGCCTCAGTCTGGAGGTGCTCTTTGTGCAAGAGATCTCATGCCCCAGTGTCCCCAGGGTGCTGTGTGAGGTTCCCCAGGGCTGTGGGGTGTTGGTGTCATTTCCCTGCCCACTGGAGAAGCTCTGCTAAGGGTCTGTCCCCCACAGCCAGTTGTGGATCCTGATTCCTTGCTCCTTCCTTATAGATACAGTCCCCAGCACCACTGCAGAGACGACGCCCGTGTCCAAACCGCTGGTGTTCAACGTGACCTCCTCAGGGCCTGCACCTGCCTCCACAGCTTCTGCCCTGGCCAGCTCCTCACTCCTGGACAGCCTGAAGAAGATGCAGAGCAGCCAGGCTGCACCCACAGCACCAGGTGAGGAGGAGGAGGAGGAGGGTTGGCAGAGTGGAGCCCTGGCAGAGCCGGGCAGTCACAGCAAGAGCTCCACGTTGCCTCTGTGTGAGGCAGGTGACAAACCCCCCTGTTCAAATGCTCCTCTGGCAGCAGAGCTGACAGGCAGGTCTCAAGGGGGCACACTTGGGGACACCAAGCCCCTGGTCCTGCTGGGGGCTGTGGTAAGTGTGGAGGGCTGGGTGCAGTGGGTGCTGCTCCGGGAGGCTTTGCACCAGCAGGTGGGTGCCTGGCAGAAGGGCAGGCTATCTGTAGGTGCCCCTCTATGCCTAAATAAGATCTCTCCACCTTTCCAGACACCACTGGAGCTGCAGCAGCATCCCAGCCACCTCCATCAGCTGCACAGCCACCCGCCCCTGCGGTGTCACTGGAGTCGAGCTCTGTGCCTGACACCTCTGCTGACACCAAGCCTGTGCCCGTGCTGAGCACACCTGCCCCTGCTGCCTCTCCTGCCCTGGGGGTGCAGCCCCCGAGCAGCCTGGCACCTGCTGCATTCACTGAGCTGGGCCAGACCCACAGCAAACCTCCCTCTCTCCCAAAGCCAAGCATCCTGTTTGGAATGCCGAACACCCCTCCTGCCAGCCAGCCAGCAGTGACTATGGCCACTGCCGTGCCCACCACGGCCACTGCCACACCCATTACAACCACTGCTGTGCCCACCTCAGCCACTGCTGTGCCCACCACAACCACTGCCATGCCCACCCCCATGTTCAAACCCATCTTCGGTGCTGTGCCGAAGAGCGAGAGCACAGCAGCCTGCTCGGCTGTCACCTCCACCACGGCCACCGTGTCTGCGAGCTCAGGCCCTTCTTTGACGTCCTCCACCACCACCATGTTCAAGCCCATCTTCGGCAGCGTCACCGCAGCTTCGTCTCCAGCGAAAGTCTCTCCTTTCGCCTTCAAACCGGCGGCACAACCGGCCCCGGAGCGACCCGGAGCCTCCTCGCCTACCCCGGTGTTCACAGGCCTTCCAAACATCATCTTCACCACTGCAGCTACGACAGCCACCACCCAGAGCTCATCCACGGATGCCGCCACTAAACCTGTCTTCAGCTTCGGACTGACCCCACCTGCGTCCACGGGCCCAGCCACCAGCCTGGCTGTCACCGTCACCTCTGCCACCTCCACCAGCGCAGCACAGCCCTTCCTGTTCGGGGCCCCGACCAGCTCCGCTCCCAGCACAGAAACCAGCTTTGCCACCCCAGGGCCCATGTTCCAGTTCGGGAAGCCACCTCCGGCCACAGTCACTGCCACCACCACTGCCCCAGCAGGCCCTGCCTTTGGCCAGGCACCTTCAAGCTCCGCAGCTGTTGCCACCACCACCGCGGGCTTTAGCATATTTGGGGGCACCACACTGACCTCCTCTGCCCCAGCCACCACAGCTCAGGCGCCGCTGACGTTCGGCTCCTCCGTTTCAGCTTTTGGCAGCTCCTTCGGCGCCGGTGCAAAGCCACCACCATATCCTGGCACCGGGAGTGCCTTCAGCACCGGGACTGCCGACAGCCAGGCGCCCGCCAGCAAACCTGCTGCTGGCCCCGTCAGCTTCGCCCCCCAGTTCAGTTTCGGAGCCCCTCCGGCACAGTCGGCGGCTCAGCCGGCATTCGGCAGCGGTGCCCAGGCAGCCTTTGGCACGACCAGCGCCCAGGGCTCCTTCGGCACCAGCAGCACCCAGGCGGCGTTCGGCACCACCACCTCGGTGTTCTCCTTCGGAACAGCCACCTCCACCACATCGGGCTTTGGTGCCACCACCCAGACCACGAGCAGCAGTGCCAGCGGCGCCGTCTTTGGCACCACCCCGTCCCCGTTCACCTTCATGGCCACCACCCAGCCGGGGCCCTCGGCCGGCGCCTTCGGGATGAGCACGCCGGGCCTCAGCAGCGGCTCCCCGGCCGTGGCCTTCAACTTCGGGGCTGGGCAGAGTGGGGCAGCCTCGGCAGCAGCGCCCTTCGGCTCCTCCCTGCAGCAGAGCACGCTGGGGGCACCGGGCCAGAGCACCCCCTTCGCCTTCACCATGACCAGCACCCCCAACAGCAAGCCTGCCTTCGGAGGTGAGTCAGCATGGAATGGTTTGGGTTGGAAGGGACCTTAAAGATCATGTTCCACTCCCCTGCCATGGGCAGGGACACCTTCGCTGTCCCAGGTTGCTCCAAGCCCTCTCCAGCCTGGCTTTGAACACTTCCAACTTCTCTGGGCAACCTGTGCTAGGGCCTCACCACCCTCACAGGGAACAATTTCTTCCATATGTGTAACCTAAACATCCCCTCTTTCACTTTGAACCCATTACTCTTTGTCCTGTCACTGCAGACCCTGTCAGGGGTCTGGAGTTGGGCAGCAGCATTCCTGACGGACCTTGCCAAGCTCCCGGGCTCCACAGCCCTGGAGAGGCTGGTGCTCCTGCTGTGCAGAGCCTCTCTGTGCAAAGGGAAGGCACTTCCATTACTCCCTGTCCAGGGCCTCAGCCCTCAGTGGTGGAGGGCAATCCTTAAACTCTTCTTGGCCCTTCTGAAGGCACCAGCTCCCTGGCTCTGCACCCAGCCAGGTGTCCTGCAGGAGTCAAGGTTGTGCTGGTCCCTAACAGCCACCTGGAGCTCCTTGGCAGGCAGGGAAGCTGCCAGCCAGTGACTGCCATCTCTTTGTCCTCACTCTCAGGGTTTCCCTGGCATTTCACACCCTCACTGGGCCGTCCCATCTCCCACAGAACTGAAATCCACATGCTGAGCAACTGCTTGAAGTAGAAAGACAGAGGCCTTTCTTTCTCCCTGGCAAATCCTTTTGTGCAGCCCCTCTGCCAGGAGAGCACAGGGATTACCCAGAGGGTGTAACTTTGGCATTAAAAGGGGTTTTTGGGAGCAGATGCCACTCCTGGAAGTTGGACTGTGGTGCTTCACCCCCTGCAGAGAGTCCTGTGGGTGCCACTGGTTCCCAAAGGCTCTTTGTGTGCCAACCCCGGCTCACAGTGACCTGTTGCTGATTCTGTGATTTCCAGGAGCTCCTGCGCCCACCTTTGGGCAGAGCACACCCGTCCCAGGAGCTGTGGGCAGTGGAAGCAGCACCCTTTCCTTCAGGACACCCAGCACTCCTGCCTCGGGCTTTGGAGGAGTCGGCTCATCCTTTGGTAAGGAGTGAGATGGTGCTCCAGCCTTGGGGAGCTCATGGGTCGTGGTGTGTCCTCGGGCTGGGGACAGTGGCAGGGCCAGATGTGTTCTGGGAGCTGGCTCAGGTGGTACCAGCTGGGCTCAAGGGGACCCCAAACCTGTTCCTCCCAGGGTGGGGATCACGCTGTCCCCAAGGCTGCAGAGCCCTGAGCCACCTTTCTGCTTCCAGGTTCGTCCACCCCCACCTTCTCCATCGGGGCAGGATCCAAGACGGGCGCTCGCCAGCGGCTGCAGGCACGGAGGCAGCACACCCGCAAAAAGTGACCCCGGTGCTGCTGGGCCCTCTGGCCCACGTGTGGGGAGCTCCAGGCTGGAGCTGTCCCCGTGGTGGGACCAGGCCCCGTCCCTGCCACCCACTGGAGCCCATGCCGGGTGGCTGGGATGGGATAAACCAAACTCTTGTTACTTGAACAGTTCAGAGCCAAGGCTGGACAACCCTCTGTACATATCCGCAACGTCCCTTCCCCACTTTATTTTGCCATGTTTAATGATGTGTAAATTTTTCCCCATTTGCTTCTTCCAGCTTTTCCTGTGCCCCCCACCCAGCCCTCAGCCAGCCTTGAGGCTGTGTCCCGCTCGGAGCCCCGCTGGGGCCATGCTGCAGTTCCAGGCTGCCCAGGGACCCCGTCTTCACCAGGTCCCCAAGTCTTTCCCATTGTTCACCCTGTGGCCTGGTGAACACGCTCCCATCCCTGCTGCTGGGGCTGGTGCCAGCCTGGTGCTCCCCAGTGACCAGCATGGCTTCAGCTGGGTGACCTCATCTGCCACCTCCAGCCGAGGACACGCCGTAACCCCAAGGCCTGTGCTGGAGGCACGGGGTGAGGATGGGGATCCCCCCGCCCCTCTCCCCTCCCCGCTGCTCCGTGGGGCTGTGGGCTGCCCCCACCCCGCTCCCCCTGGTCTGCTTTGTCCGTGCTCCCGTTGTGCGCTCACTGAATCGAGTTTGGAGGAAGAGCTGAACCGTGTGTGTGGCGGCATGTTGGTTATGCCGGATTTGCTGTTTGGAGTTTCTTTTTTGGGGGGCGCCGGTCCCTGGGGGGGGGACGTGCCCCGGCTAATTGGGTGTTGACAGTAGCATCACTGCGTGGCTGCTCGTGCTGGGGAGTTGTCCCTTCCATGTCGTGACTGAAAGGCAGCTGGGCCGGGTTGTTCCAACCCTGGCAGTCTCTTCCCCTCCCTTCCCCTCTCTCCTGGTGCCCCCTCCCCACCTTGGGGGGGGTGGGGCTCTGGAGCTGATCCCAGGATTCCAGAGCGGATGGGTTCTCCTCACCCCTCCCAAGTCCAAAGTGGTTTTCATTTTTAGCTCGTCCCCCTCCCTTTGGGTTTTACCAGCTCTGAGGAGCTGCAATGCTGCCTCCACTATCCCCATCCAGCCAGTAGTGGGGATTCCACCCTTCCCTGCCTGGGAGCTTCATGGGAAGAGACTGCTGGAGCTGGGGGTCACCTAAGAGCCACCCCCTGCCTTGCCCAGGGCAAGGGATGGGCACCCCATTCCCAGGAGTGCTCTGCTGCCAGATTTTTACTCTCCGAGCCGTGTGAGTGTGTGTGTCTGCTGAGGTCTAAATTAAAAAAAAAAAAAAAAAAAGCAAAAAAAAAAAAAAAAAAAATTACAAATATTTAAACGTTTTTTAACAAAAAAAAAAATTTATTTTTATATTTAAGCTAAATTGCCTTCAAATTCCTTCAAGCTTGGTTCAGTGAGGTTGCCAGCTGTTAGTGTTTAGCTGTTCCCCACCCTGGCTGTGCCCACTGGGATGTGCTGTGCTGGGAAAGGCAGCTGCATCCCATGGGCTCTGCCGTGCTCCCCCTGCTGTACATCATCCCCTTCCTTTTAAATGTGATGTATGTGGATGTGACTAAACCTTTTTTTTTTTTTTTTTTTTTTTAATTATTTCTCTGAGGGTGAGGAGCAGGAGCTCTCATGTTACGGTGCTGAGTGCCAGGGTCAAGGTGTCTCTCCTGGCAGGAAGGGCAGGTGACGGGCTCTGTGTGGCACAGAGGGGACACAAAGGACCTGCAGGTGCTGGTGGGGGTGGTTCTGGCCATCCCCCACCAGCACAGCTGAGCGTGCAGTGGGCTGAGAGCAGCCAGGCTGAGAAAACATATCCTTGGGGTTTGAGGAAGTGGCTGGGACAGGATTAGCGCCCACCAAGTCTGACCCTGGGCATCCCTCCCTCTGCCCCAGGCAGGGTGTTGGGCCAGGAGAGCGCCCACTCTCCCCATCCTCAGAGGTGCCAGGGTTTGGCCAGGTCCGCTCCAGCAAGACCTGTGTGCCAGAGGGAGATGGGAATGAGCAGGGACAAGGTGAGGGCACCCTGTAGTCCCACACCCCCAGCCCTGTGAGGTGCCAGGCTGTCCCTTCTCCACCACACAGCCCCTGCCGGGAGAGCCCCCAGTGCCTGGGGGGAGGCTGGATTTTAAACTGACTGAAGACTTGGATCATTCCTGGTGTGGCTGATGAGGATTTTAGTGTGAATGTGCAATTTTTGTTTCCTTGCTTCTTATGTCCCTGGTTTAAAATAAAACAACTGTGTTCACACGTGTGCGATTCCTGGGGCTCGTGGGGTTCAGGTGCCGCTTCCAGCACACTCTGGCTCATATGTCCCTGCTCCCCCTGGTCAAAGGTAGGTGCAGGGAGAGGATTATTGTTATTATCTATTAATTCACTTTTTCTCCTCCTACTTTGCCTTTACTATGAGCAGTGGCAGGACTGCACAAACAAGCTGGAGAAGACAGTAGAGGAAGAGAAACTTTATTCTGCTTCATTTCTACAGTTAAAGGCTTTTTTCTTGAAGCTTCACATCAGGCTGGGTTCAGGATTTTTTGGGAGGGGAACATGATAAAACAACACCCTTCATCGAGCTGGAGCACCCAGGCCCTGCAGGGTGAAGAGTGGGGGTTGCCTTGGGGGCAAACCTGAGGGGGGGTGGCTGCAAGGGGCAGCCCTGGGTGACCAGTTTCTCCTCCCTGACACCAGGGTGACCCCAGGGCTGGCACTCAGTGCAGGGATTACAGAATTCCCAGTGCAGCTGGCACAAGGCTTGACTTGTGCCCAGGCAACAGGAGGGTTCCCTGCAGCCCCATCTGGGCAGGGGGCAGTCCAAAAAATTGTTTCACTCCTTCACCCTCTGCTTTTTCCTTTTCCTCTTCCTGGGAGCTGCTCCTGGCTTTGTTTCCTCTCTGGGCTGTGGCTTCTCCTCAGCTGCCACAGGCAGGGAGCTGCAGACAAGAGCAAACATCCTGAGCCACTCACCAGTGCCACAGCTCCTGCCCCCTGCACCCACCCAGACCCCTCCACCTCCCCTCACCCCCCCTCCCCAAGGTGCCCAGCAGCCCTGGCTTTGGCAGTGGTGCCCCCCAGAAGTAACTGGAGACCCTCAGTGCCCTCCTCTCACCTGGGGGCATCAGCCCCTTCCTGGCACCGCTCCAGCACAGCCACGAAGAAGCCGTGGGTGAGGGTCTCTGCGGGGGACGCTCGGAGGCAGCTCTCGGCTCCAGGGAAGGCAGCGAGTCCTCGGCAGGGCCAGGATGGGAAGGCGGTCACCAGCCTGTGGATTGGGATGAGGGTCAGCACCACACCCTGCCCTACAGCCCCCTGAGCCCCCAGGCAGACCCACCTGAAGGCTGAGCCCTGCTCCTGCAGCACAGCCTGCACCACGTCCTCGTTCTCCTCGCGGTGCACGGAGCAGGTGGAGTAGACCAGGCGCCGCAGGGCTGGGAAGCTCAGGGCGTGGCCCAGGACCCGCCGCTGGAACCCGGCCAGCGCCTGCAGCCGCTCGGCACTGGGGGCCACCTCCTCCCCTGGCCCCCGGGTCACCATCCCTGCAGGATAGGAGCTGTCACCGAGGGGTCTGCACACCCCCAGCCCCACCCCCGGGGAGCAGAGAGCCCCCTGTGTTACCTGAGCCGCTGCAGGACGGGTCGAGCAGGATATGGGTCACCCTGCTGTACTTGGGGTCTTGGGGGTCCACGGCCAGGAAGTCCTGCTGGGCCAGCTGGCAGCCGGTGACCCCTGCCCGTGCCAGCAGCGTGTTCATGGTGGCCACGCGCTTGGGGTCCACGTCAAAGGCAAAGATCTGGCTGAAGGCAGAGCACAGTGCCCAAGACAGGCATGAACATCCCACCTGGCCCCGGGAACTCCCAAACACCAGGCAGGCACAGCCTGGGAGCTGCCCCACCCCACAGGAGTACAGGGGCTGGGAGTGAACCCCTGTGTGACTTCACATCCCCTTAAGTGCTTGCAGTGGCCCAGGGCTGTCAGAGCCACCAGCTCACCTGAGTTTTTGGGGCAGGGTGACAGGCTGCAGCTCTGCCACCTTCTCGTGCTCTCTATGGGTTTGGGGGGACCAGAGCCACCTTTCCCCCTCCCTCCACCCCCCCCACAAACCTGCCCTCACCCCTTGTTCCTCAGGATGGCAGCCAGGTGGCTGGTCTTGTTCCCGGGGGCAGCGCAGGCATCGATGACGTGGGAGCCGGCAGCAGGGCCGAGGAGGAAGGCAGGGAGGCAGCTGGCCTGCAAGAGGGACAAGCCTGTGAGAGGGTGGGCAGCAGCACTCCAAGCCCTCCTCAGGGCACAGCTGGCACTGTGTGGTCACAGGGACCACAGCGACACAGGGCCAAGGCCACCACAACCCTCCACTGGAAGCTTTGCCCAGTCCACAACCCTGTGCTCCTCCCAGCTGCTGGTCCCCAGTTCCCATGGAGGGTTTTATAGCCCAGGAATTCATTCCAAACCTACAGGCTATGGAAGCAAAGCCCCAGGGAAGGCTGCATCCACAGTTTCTGCTTAGACCTAAGTGCTGCAGCAAAGCCCAGCCCTCGTGGAAGGAGCTGACCCTACACCCCGTCACTGTTTTTCCCACCCCTGCAGCCTCCTGCTCCCCAGTTCCCCTACCTTGTCCTGCAGAATGATGTGTCCTGAAGTATACAGCAGGTTGTCATGGAGGTCTGTCTGAGGAGGGAAAACCAGCAGCTCCGGCAGATGAGGATCCAACAAGAACTTCTTTCCAGAGAGGGCCCTCAGCTCCTCCAAGCTGCCCATGAGACACATGGAGGATGAATACACATAGTCTTGGCTCACTGTGGCCATGGCAGAGCCCTCCAGAGCCCAGGCTGAGAATCCCCCTCATCCCACAGTTCTCCCCCAGCTCCAGGCAGCACCCAGAGAGGCAGAAACTAAGAGTGTGGGGTGATGGAAACCTCAGCCCAGCTACCCTGAGCACCAAGACCAGCAACCCTTCTACCCACCAGACCTCATCCCAAGCCCCTGCTGCTTGCTGACACCCCAGGTAAGGTGGGATAGCAGGAAGAAACCCTCACCTGGCTGCCTTGCCCAGGTAGGAGTATCCCTGGCGCTTGAAGAAGTCGATCACATCGTCCACACAAGTCTTCAGGGTGTTGACCCGGACGTAGCGCGGGATCTGGGAGGCTGTGAGGGCCAGGCAGGTCAGACACAGCCCCCCACAGCTCCCAGCACGTGGCGCCCATCCAGCCCTGAGCCCGCTCACCTGCGGGACTCGCCTGCTCCGGGGCCAGCAGGTCCTCGTTGCGGCTCACCTTGTGCCGCACCTTCAGCCGGGCCAGCTCGGCCTCCAGCCGCGCCCGGTGCCGCCGGGCCAGCGCCTTCCAGCGGCCCCCGCACTTGAGCCCTTTGCCGAAGAGCAGGTCGTACACCAGCACCTGCGGGGAGGGCACGGGGTGAGCCGGGACACCACGGCCCCAGGGACACCACGGCCCCAGGGACATCCCGGCTCCGGTACGTCCGGGTCCGGTACATCCCGGCCCCAGGGACACCCCGGCTCCGGGATACCACGGCCCCGGGGACCCCGCAGCTTCAGAGACATGCCGGCTCCGGGACATCCGCGGCTCCGGGACATCCCGGCCCCGGAACCCCTCGGGTTGGAGACATCCCAGCCCCGTCCCCCCGTAACATCCTCGAGGAAACATCCTCGTCCCCCCCGTACCTTGGCCAGCTGCGGGGGCAGCTTCTTCTCGGCCTGCAGCAGCGCGGCGCCATCCAGCAGCTTCTCGAGCACCGGCGCGTAGCGGAGGGTCTCGGACACCAGCGCGTAGAGCTGCCGGACGTGCTGCGGGGCGGGCAGGGGCTCAGCGGCACCGCCGCACACCCCGGGGCTCCCCCCAACCCCCGGCTCCGACCCCCCCCTCCCGGGCTCACCGGGAAGCCGCTGTTGTACACGAGGCTCTTGAGGCCGCCCTGGCCGCGCTCCAGCCCGTCCAGCACGGCGGCGGCCGCGCTGTACAGCGCCATGTGCGCTGCCCCTTCCCCCGCAGGGCCGCCGGACGGGAGGGGGCGAGCGCGGCCCCGCCGGCAGCCGGGCTGGGATCCGGGAGCCGGGATCGGGCATCCGGCTCCGGCTCCGCCTCCGCGCCGGGGGAAGCGGCGGCCGGGCGGGACCGGGGTTAGGCGGTAGAGGGGCCGCAGCTGTGCGGGATCGGCGGTGCGAGCCGCGGCATCCCGGCCACCCTGGTCATCCCGGCCAGCCCCGTCACCTCGCTCAGCCCCATCACCCCCGCCACCCTGGTCACCCCGGTGATCCCAGCCACCTGGCCACTCCAGCACCCTAAGTCATCCTGGCCACTGCTATCACCCCGGCCAGCCCAGTGACCCCCTCAACCCCATCACCCTGCTCATCCTGGTGGTCCTGGCCACCCCTATCGGCCCAGTCAGCCCTGTGACCCCAGTCACCCCTGTCACTCTGGCCATCCTGGTCACTCTGGTCATTTCCAGCCACCTCTGTCACCCCAGTGACCCTGGCCAGCAACCGTGGCCACCCTGGCTGCTCCAGCTGGTCCAGTGGAGCAAGGCACAGACACTGTTAGCAGTTGTTAATCCCCATGACACGTGGATGTTGATGGGGATTTACTGCAGACTTTGGTGGTGTTCATCCTGAAGTCAAACAAATCAAAGGATGCCCAGCCCTGGAAAGAGGAGGCTGCCCTGGGGAAAAGACAACAGTTCCCTACCCCAGCTCTCAGCCCTGAGCAGCTGGACAAGGCACTGTCCGGAGCAGGCCGGTGTCCTCCCACCAGGACTGACCTGCTGCCTGCACACAGCTCTCTGCAGCTGCTCTTTGGGCTCCCATGTCCCCACTCCAGCAACCCCTCCTGCCCTGCAGAGCACCACAGCTGCCCCCTCAGCTCCACTGTGCTCAGTCTCTCAGTGTTCCCATGTCAGCCAGCAACCAGCCCACCCAACTCAAACTCTCTTTATTGGGAAGGACGAGCCACAAAGACTCTGGACGCTCATGGCTCACGCTTTTCAGGCAGACAGGGAGATCCTTGCAGGCCAGCAATGGTTCAGGTATCTGGGACAGCCTGGCAGGCTGGGAATGGGGATTGCTGAGGTGAAGGCTGACATTTTATGCTCTTAGTGGAGAGGGGAAGGACCCTCCTGTGCTGCTGAAGCTTGTTCTGCAGCACCACGACTTCCATGAGAGGACAACCCTGCACACACCCACACAGGGTGAGAGGTGGGACTGCTCAGCCTGGAGAAGAGAAGGTTGTGTGGAGACCTCACAGCCCATTCCAGGATCTGAAGGGGCCTGCAAGGAAGCCGGAGAGGGACTCTGCAGTGACAGGACAAGGAGTGATGAGTTCACACTGAAAGGGGGAAATTTAGGTTAAATATACAGGAGAAATTCTTCCCTGTGAGGGTGGGGAGGCCCTGGCACAGGTTGTCCAGAGAAGCTGTGGCTGCCCCTGGATCCCTGGAAGTGTCCAAGGCCAGACTAGACAGAGGTGAGAGCAACCTGGTCTAGTGGAAGGTGTCCCTGCCAATGGCAGGGACAGTGGAACAAGATGGTCTTTAAGGTCCCTTCCAACCTAAACCATTCCACGACTCCATGCCTATGACCCCCACCCAGGACTCAGCCACAGCCTCATCCCTACGGCTCCGTGTGTTCCCTGGGGGCAGGATGGGGTGCCCAGGGGTGCCGGCTCGCAGTGGGCATGGGCAGGATGATGGGGGGGGAGTAGGACCCTCGCTCGGGCCAGCACAGATCCACGATGGGGTAGAGCTGGCCCTGGAACTCCGCCTGGAAGGTGTAGATGGGGCTGAGCTCGTCAGGGCTGTCAGCGTTGTAGAAGCTCAGCTGCCCCCTCTCGTAGTGCAGGAAGAGGCCGATGCGCCGGGGCCGGGCCGTGAGCGGCAGCGGCACCCGCGGGGAGCTGAAGGCCTCGTACACCTTCCCATCCTTCAGGCCGATGAGCCACACCCCGCTCTCGGGGCACTTGCTGAGCTTCCCCTTGCGGCTCACGGTGCCCCTGATGACGCCCAGGCGCCAGTGGTTCCTGGTGCCCACGATCACCTCCCAGTAGTGCCGCCCGCAGGAGAAGCCCTTGGAGGTGAGGATGCAGTTGCTGGAGTTGAAGCGCTTGGGGTTGCTGTCCCGGCGCTGGGAGAGCCCGCACTGCACCACCGTGTCCCCCTTGGAGAGCTCCAGGAGGGGATGTGCTGTCACCGGGTCCAGTTTCAGCGCCTCTGGAGCTGGAAGGAAAGCAGGCAGGCTCCAGGCACACCGGAGGCACAGCCTGGCTCAGCCCTGAGGACCAGCACTGCTGGCACAGCTGGAGAGTTATTCCCGCACAGGGCATGGCCAGGCACTGCTCCAGGAGCGTTCCTGTGGTGAGGAGCACCCCAGGAGAGGCCAGAGCAGGGTGACACTGTCTGGGCAGGGTGACACTGGCTGGGCAGCCCGTGCCTGTGCCAGGGCCCCCGGCAGGATGGTACCTGGCAGGACACGGCGGTGCAGGCGCTTCCACACTGTCATCTTGATGTCATCTTGGTGGAAACAGGGCTTGAAGGACACGGGGCTGAAGGTGCCATCGCCGGGGTGCAGGCTGGGGAGCTCTGACCTGGAAAGACGTGACAGCTGTGACACAGGGGATGGGGGTGGCGTGTGACCGCTTCTCACCTCCTACGATGGAGCCACTGGTGTGACACCAGCTGCTTGTGCCCTTGTCTGGGGTGGAGGTGATGGCTCTGGCCAGGCTGTCCCTCACACCTGCAGTGTCTCCTGAGGCTGCTTCAGCAATGTGGAGGTGCCCACTGGCCTGGGACCTCGAGCCTGCTATGGAGGCACTGCCATCCCCACAGATGCTGTTTGCTGCTGGGTCCCACCACTCACCTGAACTGGGAGGAGCCATATTTCTGGAAAACACAAGAGGAGAGAGTCAGACACAGCTGCACAGCTTCTCAGCCTCTCCAGCCTAAGATTTTCCTCTCCTGAAATTGTTATAGGCATTTCCTCTCCTGGAGGACAGTTTTCTCCCATGGGAGAGCCCTGGCTGGACAGAGAGCACCTACATCCCACTTCCCAGGTGTCCCAGCTTGGTGAGGGCACCCAGTGCCCAGGGGTGCTCAGGGCTGTGAGCAGGAGCTGAGGGCTGCAGACCTGGCTGGCACCCACACTCACCCTGACAAAATCCAGCTGATTTTCATTGCCCAGTGCTTCCAGAGAGCTCTGCATCTCCCTCAGCCTCTGCAGGGCGTCCGATGTCTGCTTGACCTGGGCCTCGATGGAGGAGATGAGTTGGGCTGCCTTCCCCTCGATGCTCCTCAGGAAGGTGGCCTTCTCCTCATCAATGTACCTGTGCAGCTCCTGGAATTCCTTCCGGACCACCCACTTGTAGACATCCACCTCAGCCTGTGGGGAGGAGCACGTGGCTCTGCAGGGCTGCCCTGCTCCTTCACCTGCTTTTTATTTTCAGAGGTGCCACCAAGTCACCCCCCAAAGCCACCAGGCCGCCCTCCCCTGCCTTGCCAAATAACCAGCAGCTCTCTACTGGATGTTGTTCCATCCTCAACACCTCACCACCATCCCACCCCTGCCTTCCACCTCTTCTCCCCTAGATTTTCCCTTCCTGACATCCCAACCAGCTTCATCAAAGTGAAAGAGCTCTTCGATCCCTCTGCTCCCAGAACCCGCGGCCTGGGCTAAGGGGAGACAGCTCCAGCTCCCCTTTGGTGTGGGTTGAGCCCCACTGGGAAGCTTTAGCCTCAGAAGGGATGTCAGGAGGTGCCTTGGAAGCATCTTCCACCTGGGAAACGCAGCTAAACCAGGCACAAACTCCATGTGAAGCCACCAGTGTTGCCCTGAGTGGGAAGGCTGCTCCGAGCAGGGCCATTTTCACCTGTTATCTCCCCACTTCCAAGGACATTGGATCAAACAGTTGCTGGCAGGAAGCAAGGAGAGGTTACATCACCCTTCTGGAAACAGGGCTGTGCCACCAAGAGGGCTCCATCCCCCTTCCCAAAACCAGGACTGGGTTTAGTCCCTGGGTGTCGTGGAGAACACAAACCTCAGGGAGCAGGGTGGAAGATAAGCCCTATCTGCTGCTGCAGAGAAGGGGAGGAGAGGAGGAGAGGAGTAGGGGGGATGAGCTGGGAAGAATCAGGAGCAGAGGTTGCTCCAGGGACACAAAGGACTCGGGGACACAAAGGACTTGGGGACATGGGCTCCCCTGGCACGTGGCACTCACTGCGACCCGGCTTTTGTTGTTGATGAGTTTGCTGCACTGCTCCTCCAGGTTCCTCTGGCACTGCTGGATGTTAGTCAGGAG
Organism: Myiozetetes cayanensis; assembly: GCF_022539395.1. NCBI lineage: Eukaryota > Metazoa > Chordata > Aves > Passeriformes > Tyrannidae > Myiozetetes > Myiozetetes cayanensis. Next base: position 3,908,387 of record NW_026087522.1, on the reverse strand, counting down.
AACAGAGAGCTCCTCCTGGAAACACAGCACCATGGAGGTGGCCTCCTTCCTCCCAGGGAACCTCCATGGTCCCAGGCAGTGCCTGTCAACCCAAGGAGCACGTGGCCCTCCTGAGCCACATTCTCCTACACTTTCCCTAAGCTTTGTGGGGCCCTGCACATCCTGCTGATCTTTACTTTCTTGGTCAGGAGGATCTGGAGGTGGCAGAGGCAGGAGAGCACTCAGCATGGCCCCAGTCCATGTCCCAGACCAGCTATTCCTGCCAGGAGCACCATGTCACCTCTCCCACTCCCAACACATCTCACACCCCAGGCCAGCACCAGCCAGGGGCACCCTCACAGTGCTGGTCCCAGCAGTGGCACAGGAGCGTTTCTGGTGCCTCCTGCTCTTATCTCCCCAGTGCCAGGAGCACGGGGCACGGGTGGCTTTGCCATTCCTGGGGCTTCCACGTGGCTCTGGGCAGGGAACACCAGCTGTTTGCTCTGCCTGGCTGGGGCTCCTGTTTCCCACCCCCCTGCTCTCCTGTGGCTCCTCAACCCTGACCTCCAGACTCCTTCTGATGCTGTTTGGACACAGCACCCCGACCACCTGAGAAACAGCTGCCCCCCATCCCAGGGCCCCTGCCCCACATCTGGCCCCATTCCCAGCCTGTCCCCCAAGCAGAGGGGACCTTTGGAAAGCACTGCAGGTGCCCCTGGCTGGCTCTGCCCTCACCTTCATCCTGCAGTGCACGGCGGGGATGGGGGTGAGCCGGTGCTGCCGGTGGGCGCCGATGGTGCCGCAGAGCCCGCAGATCACCTCGTGGTCGAGCTCGCAGAAGAGGCTGAGGGGGTTGTGGTGGGTGGGGCAGGACTCTGGCGTGGGCTCTGCCTCGCCCCGGCTCCGCAGCACCTCGATGAGCCGCGCCAGGGTGACGTTGGGGGCCGGGGGGCTGCGGGGCACGGGCTGGCGGCACACGGGGCACGGGAACTGCCCCTCCTGGCCCTCCCCGTGCAGGGACAGCGTGCAGGGCTGGCAGAAGGAGTGCCCACACTGCAGCATCAGCGGCTCCCTGAACACCTCCAGGCAGATGGGGCAGAGCAGCTGCTCCTCCAGCTCGGCGAGGCTCATCTTCCGAGCCATCCCGACACCTTCCCGCTGTGGGAAACACGGGATGGGGGGGGATCAGTCCTGTTCCAAGAGGAGCAGAGATGAGTGGAGACGCAGCTCAGCGCCTGGGGATGGCGAGGCAGAGACACCTCCACCCTCACACGCAGTTGTAAACTCATCATTAAGCTCCACACGAAGTCCGGGATGGCGATTTCAGCCCACGGTGTGGGTCTGTGGCCACACCTGCCCACGGCTCCTGGGTGTGCCCAAAGTGTCAGCAGTCCCCCCCAGGCTGTTCCCAGCTGGCAGGGGTGTCACACTCAGCCCATCCCCAGAGTCCTGCCTGTGTGGTCGGGCTCAGACACACCCAGGAGGGATTTTCTGCTGAAAAAAACCCCAGTCTTGACCCCCCTCTGTATGGATTCCCACGGATCTCTTTGGGTGTCTCATCTCAGCCCACGGACATCCTCAGAAGGACTGGCATCAGCTCAAGTGATGCATCTAAGCAAAAGCAGAAGGAAATCACAAAAAGCACGTTTATCTTGGACACAGGGATGGCCATCACACAGCAAACACCTGTGGGGCTGGATTTTGGGAAGCTGAGACGCAGCTCACCCCCTTGAAACTTGTTTTCACCTTCCATGCTCCAGGACAGCGCTCCTGAGAGACACAAACCCAAATCCCATCCTCTGCCAGCAGCCCTGGGGAGCACAGGGCAGCCTGTAAGGTCGGGCAGCACTGCCTTCCCTGCTTTTTTCCAGTGGGACAGAACTGCCAGGGCAAGGCAAACACACCTGAACTCCAAGAATATAAACCCTAATGCAAAGAAAATAAACCCCGGAGTCAGGGAATTGGCCATTTCCCCAGGGAAAGGGCAGGCTGTGTCCTGAGCTGGGCTGCAGTCACACATTGCCATGGGGGTTTGGTGAGCCCAGGGAAGCTCTGGGCTCAGACTGGCACCCACCAGGCACCCCAAAAGGGAGGACCAGCCTCAGATGCTCCCTCTGCTCACACAGAAACACCCCCTGGAGACACAAATAACCCCCCAGCACTCACGTGCCCTCCACGGGACCCCACGGACGTCCCTCTGCTTCTCTCTGATCAGCCCCGTGGTGGGAGCAGCGGGATGGAGGGTCCAGCTGCTCCTCTGCTGCAGCCTCAGCCCTTCCAGAGGCTCTTCCCTGCCCAAGGGACAGCCCAGGCAGGCTCTTGTCCCCCTGGACAGGGCACACCCCAGGGAAAGGGCTGCCCACCAGGCACCAGGCACCCCACATGACTGGGCAGCAGCCCAGATAAGAGCCAGTGTTTGCCTCCCGTTCGCAGCCGCTGCTCCCAAATCCCGCTGGGATTTCCCTCATTCCCCCACCACCAGGAATGTTCTCACCAAAGCACTTCGCTATCAGCCACGTCTAAGATAACTTACCTTTCAGATACTGTTATCAACTAAGTGAAGATAACTTTCTTATTAATTACTTATTTTTGGTTAAACCACTGTTGGGTGGTTTTTTTTTTTTTTTTTTTTTTTTTGGTCTGATGGAAACCATTTATCCTTTTGGAAAAGACCAGAAGGGAAGCAAGCACTGCTTCTCCTGTGTGGAATTTTTTTTGTCAGAGTAAATAAATGGTTTCTTGTGCAATAAACTCCTGGTTCATGGAGGAGTTTGGCTCGTGAGCATCCCACTGGCTTCCCTCTTTCTTTTTACTTGTGGTTTATTTGAGGGGTTTTTTGCATTTTTTGAGGGGTTTTCTTGTTTGTTTTTCGGGTTTTTTTCTTTCTCTTATTCTTGTTAGGTTTTTTTTCTTTCTTTCTTTCTTTTTGGAGGGGGGTGGTTTTTTTCCTTCTTTCTTATTGTTGGCTTTTTGGGGGTCTTGGGTCTTTTTTTTTCCTTGTTTTTTAGGTGTTGGGGTTTTTTTTCTTTTTTTTTTTTTTTTTTTGGGTGGGGGTGTGTTTTTTTCCTTGCTTTTTTCTTGTCTTTTTGTTTATTTGTTTGCTTGTTTGTTTGTTTTTCTTTAATGTTTTTGGGGGTTGTGTCTTTTTCTTTTTTTCTTGATGGTTTGGGGGGGAGTTTTCTTCCTTTTTTATTGCTTGGGGCGTGGGGTGGGGGTCTTTTCCCGTCTTTTTTTGTTGTTTTTCTTGGGGGTGTTTTTTTTTTTTGCTCCCGGGAAATGGCGGCAATGGCGGGAGCGGCGCTCGGACTACACCCCCCATCGTGCACCGCGGCGCCGCGTGACGTCACCGCCTCCCATTGGCTTAGCCCCTCCTTGGGGGCGTGTCCCCGCCCGCGTGTCCCTAAAGCGGGAGCGCCGGGCCGGGGCTGCTGCTCGGAGCGTGATTGGCTGGTGGCGCCGCTCTTGGCGGGCGCTGATTGGCCGAGCGGGCGGCCGCGATGGCGGGCGAGGCGCGGGCCGGGCCCGGGGAGAGGCGAGGTCTGAGGGGGGACCGAGAGCCCGACACGGACCCGGTGCCCTCCCAGCCCCTGCAGGACCTGACCGGCGACGGCGGGGTGCGCAAGGAGCAGCTGCGCCCCGGCACCGGGCAGCTCGTGCCGCCGTCCGCCTCCGTGGCAGGTACAGCCCCAGAGCCGGCCGCGGGGTGCCCGGGACAGGCTGGACCGGGCTTGGGGGGCACCCTGGGCTCGTGGGAGGTGTCCGTGCCCGTGGCGGGGGGTGGGATGATCTCGTTCTCCACGCTCTTTGAGGTCCCTTCCAGCCCGAACCGCTCCGTGATTCCCGCAGCCCCCCGCGGGCTCTGTGTCTCCCTCCTGGTGCCGGGTCCTGCCTGGGCTCGGCCTGGCCACCCCCGGGGGGGATCAGGGTGCTCAGCAGCAACGTGGTGCCCGAATTCACGCGTGCTTCAGACCCCTGGGCAGCTTTTAAATAGCACTTCTTAAGTTTAGTCTGTGTTCCCCAGGACTAAGAAAGCCTGAACTCCTTGGTGGCATGAGCTGGAGCGAGGGTGTGGTGCCCGTCCGTGTGCCCTGTGCTGGTGGCCGGCAAAGACCAGAGCAGGCACTTCAAAGAGCTGTGCCTTTCTGTTTCGGAGATTGTCTGCTCTCCTTATCAGTGTTTTAGCACTTGGGGTACCCTGGGTAACTTCTTGTGGCTGACAGATTAAAGGGAAGGGCATCTTGACCTTGAGGAAAGCGGGATTTCCAGGGCCCACCTATGCTCACAGAGAAGTTTGAAGCTGGAAGTGGTTCCTGAAGTGGTTTCAGGGCTGGTGCTGGGTCGGGGAACACCCATTACAGTGTGTGTTCTGAGAACTGGAGTCACAGATTCACAGCTTGGGGGATACATTTCCCACTTTGTTCCTCTCTCCAGGTCTCCAGCTTTGGTTAGGGAATGCTTTAAGTATTTCTGCTGATAACTGGGGCGTTTTAATTTGCTCAGCTGAAGTTTCCAATTCTTAAAAGCACCAAAATCACATCTCTTAATTAGCTCAGGAGTGGGAAGCAGCTGCTTTGGGGTTGTTAAAAGACACAGCACCACTGGGCTGCTCGGGTGGGACCAGATTTTTGGTGTAAAACACACGTGTTTGTGCTGCCTCTGCTGTTCCACCCCAGAAGGAAAAATGAGAAGCAGGAAAATCGGGTGTTGCAGATTTTGATGTTGCTGTCCCTGGATGTGAAACCAAACTCTTGCTTTTTCTCCCCACTCCTCCCTTTGCACAGTGAAGTACTCTGGGTACCTGGGAAACTGGAATAACCTCTTCTGTTCCTATGGGCACGGCAAGTATCCGAAGCTGATGAAACTTGGAAAAGGTAGGTTTGAGCCACAGAGTTTGTCCTGGGGCTCGGGGTCGTGTTGAGGCATTTCAATTCAAATGCTGTTTGGTGTCTTCAGGTTGTTTGAAACCTTAAAAAGTTGTTAGTGGAGCCCCAATCCTCCTGGTTGGGGTGGGAGAGGGGATGTGCACCTGTAACCCTCTGCCTGGGAGGGGCAGGGAGGTGTTTCCCGCCTGTTTTACATCCCCAGAGAGGAGATGCTGTCGTTTTCCAGGCTGGACGGGGCTTGGAGCACCCTGGGCTAGTAGGAGCTGTCTCTGCTCGTGGCAGGGCTTGGGCTGGATGACCTCTAAGGTCCCACCCCACCCAGACCACTCTGGGTCTGTGACACCTTGAGCTCAGCCCCTCGGCCTGACAGTCCCCCCACGGAGCTGCTGGCACAGGAGCTCCCAGGGAGCTCTTTCCTTCGGGCTTGGGGAGAAATCACTGCTGGCTGTGTGAGGGTGGGATTGGTGCCCACGAGCCTCACCCCTGGCCCCCCTGTTTGTGGCAGACATCACGCTGTGGGGGCTGGAGCTGGGGCTGCTGTCGATGGCGCGGGGCGAGGCGGCGCGGTTCTGGTTCAGCCCCGAGTACGCGTACGGCCGGCGGGGCTGCCCCCCCTGCATCCCCCCGGACACCACCGTGCTCTTCCACGTCGAGCTGCTGGACTTCATCGACTCGGAGGAGTGTGACCTGTTCTTCGAGCTGAGCGAGGTGAGTTCCCTCCCTGAGGTTTGGGAAGGGGTTGTTTTGTCCCGCCTTGTCCTGCCCGGTGGTTTTCGCGTGTTGTGTTTGAGGGGAGCAGAAGAACATCCAGTCCCTGCCCTTTGTGTCCCTCCCCGTGCGTGGGTGCTGCCTTTGTTTGCTCCGCTGGGCTGGAAGGAGTCGGTGGAATGGCTCCTGGTTATTTTTAGCTTTACCAGAAACCTCGTGTTTACAGCTAGAGGGCACCAGCTTCCAGGAATTCCTCTAAGGAGCAGGAAGGAGCTGTGTGTAACGATCCTGCTCAGTCCCAGTACCCCCTCCTCCAACCCCCACCCTTTTTCCCAGCCTCTTGGCTGCTCTCCCAAGTGCTCCTTCCCTGTTCTTTCCTCCCTGGTGAGTTACAGGGTTATTGTTAATTCCCCTTTTCATGTCAAGGGCTTTGGGCTGTAGTTGTGGGTCAGTGAGTGGGGGCAGAGGCTGGTGGGGGAGCCTCTCCTGCACCCAGCACAGGTTGATTTTTTTTTCCCCCACAGCCCTGTGAGCAAACCACACTTGCAGCACTCCCTCCTTGCCCACCCTTTCTGGCTCACTGACCTCTCTCTGTGTGCTGGTTCCAACTTGCAGACCTGGGACAAAACCTGTCCCTCTGTTTTTATCTTTTTTTTTTATGATTCTTGGGCCTTCTTGTTTTGCTGGTTGGTGTCTCCTGGGGGGGTGTCAGGCTGTCCCAGAGCTGCCCCGAGAGCAATTAGAGCAACAGAGCCTTTCAAGCAGCTCTGTGCCAGTGACAGCAATTTGTGTTAACTCAGCTGTGTGCTGAGAGAGTTGGGCAGGATTTAAGAACACATTCCTGCTTTTTTCAGCCCTGCTGTGGGCCTGGGGAGCTTCCTAACCTCTTTACCAGGAATTACCAGCACAAAAAGTTTCAGCCTGACTGGGGAGATGCCACATGGTGGTGGCTTGGCCTTGGCTGCTGCTCTGTGAATAAGAGGGGGGCTGTGCAGGGCTGTCCTGCCTGGGCTCTGTGCTTGTTTCCTTTCGCTTGAGCTGAAATTCAGGTATTTCTTTCCCCAGGTGCAGCAGGATATGTTTCCTCTAGAGAAGGTGTTGAAAGTGGCAGCCACGGAGAGAGAGTTTGGCAACTACTTCTTCCATAAGCAGAACTTCAGGGTTGCCAAGCACAGATACAAAAGGGTATGGAGCCAGGAAGAGGTGGGCTGTGCTTTGGGAAAAGCTGTGGAAGCAGGGATTGTTGTTAGCTCACCACAGCAGGTACAGCTTAGAGAGCAAATAACTTCATTGTCTCTTCCTGCCACGGTTTAGGTGTTGAAGAACAGGACTTGGACGCCTGGTTTTGTGGGGGCAGCAGTGGTGAATGAGGGAATAGAGTCACAGAATCCCTGGGGTTGGGAAAGCCCTCTGAGATCATCGACTCCAACCGTCCCCCAGCACTGCCAAGGCCACCACTGGCCCATGTCCCCAGGTGCCACATCCATGTCTGTTAAACTCCCTCTGGGGGTGGGGACTCCACCACTGTCCTGGGCAGCTGTGCCAGTGCTGGACAACCCTTTCAGTGAAAAAATTTTCCCCAAAATCCAACCTAAAACTCCCCTGGTGCGACTTGAAGCTGTTTCCTCTTGTCCTGTCCCTTGTTCTGTGGGAGCAGAGCCCGACCCCCCCCCAGCTCCATCCTTTTGTCAGGGAGTTGCAGAGAGTGAGAAGGTCCCCCTTGAGCCTCCTTTTCTCCAGGCTGAGCCCCCCCCACCCCCAGCTCCCTCTCCAGGCATGGAAATGCACAGTTACTCTCCAACTGGAATGCATCTGCCACATTTTCAGAGGTGGTGAAGATTCAGAATTGCTTTTCCTTGCTGTTTTTGAAACAAAACTAATTTAACTTGCCTTTCTACCTGTAAGATTTCTCTTCCGTGTTTGTCCTTTAAAATCTGAGTCCTGGATGTAATTTTGTCATTCTACTGCTTTCCACTTCCTTGATCGGTTCCTAAACCCGTGGCTGAGCTGAGAATGCCACGTGCTCTTTACAGTCCTGATTGTTATTACCTTTAGCTGACCCTGGGGGAGCAGGAACGTGGGTGTAGCTGTTGGATGAGGTGCATTTCTCACTTCCTAGCAGGGATTTGTTGTGCACTGGTTGTTTTTTCCCCCCTCCCCTCCTCTCTGCTCAGGCTCTCTCCGTCCTGGGTCACAGCTGTTCCAGCGAGGCCGAGCAGAGCCAGGTCAACACTTCCAAGGTGCCTCTGCTCCTGAACCTCTCCCTCACTTACCTGAAGCTGGAATGTCCAAAGAGAGCTCTGAAATACGGGGAGAAGGCCTTGGAGATGGACCAAGGAAATGTCAAAGCCCTGTTCAGGTGTGGCCAGGTGGGCACAAAGAAATCCTGCTGGTTTTATCATCCTGGAACCCCCCCCCGGCCTGGCTGTGGAGGGAACCCTGGAATTCTGCAGCAGTCGTGGTGGTTTGGCTGCACCTGCCCCTTCTCTCTGGAAATCTGTCACCTGGAGCTTCTCCTGGGGGATTCCTGAGCTACCTGGCTCTGTCTCAGGAATGCTGGTTGTTGAGTCCTGAAAGAGGGCAGTGAGTCTGTATTTACCTTGCCATGCACCCATCTCTTCTTCCCAGGCTTGCCTCTGCATGAAGGAATACAGCAAATCCCGGGATTTCCTGACCAGAGCCCAGAAAATCCAGCCCTTCAACCGTGATATCAACAACGAGCTGAAGAAGCTGGAAAGGTGAGAGCCCTCTTTTCCATCCCTGGAGGGCTTGGACGGGCTGGAACACCCATTCCAAAACACTTAAACTGTTCAAAAAGAAAAACAAAACCCCAAACACCAAACTGTTGGGTTAGTGAGTGACTTGGGAAAAGGCACAGGTGGGGAAGACTTCTTGAAACACTTTTGAGGCACAGCAGCTGCAGGTGAGGAGCTGGGAGCACCCACCCTTTCCATGCAGTTCCTTTGGTGGGATGAGGGCAGGGATGTGGGGGCTGCCAGAATGCCTCAAACCCAGTGAATTTAGCTCAGTTGGTTAGAGCTTGGTGCTAATAATGCCAGGGTTGTGGGTTCAGTCTCTGGAGGGGTCAACCACTGAAGAGTTGGGCTTGAAGATCCTTGTGGGTCCCTTCCAACTCAGAATATTCTGTGACTCTGTGAAATGCAGTTGGCTGGAGCTCCAGCTGATCGTGTCCTGGATTAATAAGTATGATTCTGATTCCCTTTAAGATGTGTTGGTTAATCACAGCAGCTTTTCTGCACTGCAGGTGCTTCAGTGCACAGTGCCACAAATACTAATGTTTGTTAAAAGTGAATTTCTTGCTGGTTTAGAGGTAATGAGTGAGCAGCCCTGAAGGCAAACTCTGCCTTCACCCTCAGGCTGAGCACAGGACAACCCTGCCAGCTTTAGTCATGGCCCAGCCCCACCAAAACATGAGTAATGCTCGTCTCTGCCCTTATTCTGCTCTTCCTGTGAAGCTGCCAGAAGCACCAGCTAGTTCCCAAAAGTATGTGCTGTGCTGGCACTGTTCACAGGGGCAGCTCCATGCCCAGCTCCAGAGCTCACAGAGCAGCCCTGGAAAACGAGCCCTCTTTGTGTGTCGGTGCCAGGCTCCTGCAGAAAGGTTTGTAGGCAGCAGCAGCAGCATCCAAAAGAGTGGCTGGTGCTGCTGGAAAAGCCAGTCTGGAGGGCTGAGTGCCTTCTCCAGGGAATGTTCTGGTGCAGAGCTGTTATGTCTCATCAGTGTCCTGTGTATTATCCACATCATCTTGGATAGTCTGTGATGACACCACGTCTTCAAACTTGTTCTGTTACTTCTGAAGCACAAAGAGCTCAAAGGCAGGTTTAGCTGTTGGTCTGGAAGTCTGAAATAAAGCCCTTCTATTCATCCTGATCTCCCTCTGGGTCTGGAGCTCCCAGACTGTGAGGTGAGGGCAGGGAGCTGGTCGTTAGATCTGGCTGCTCTGGGAGGGTGGGTCGTGTTCAGAGCTGGAAGGCCTCGTTCTGGAAGCCTCTTGTGCTCCCTTAGTTTTGTTTGGAATTTGTTGGCAGGTAAAAGAGGGATCTTGCTAACAGTGTTGAGATGGTGCTGCCAGGAAGCAGCAAGGCATTTGTGGCTCTGCTCCAGCTCTTGAGAGAGCAGCACCTACAGCAAACGTGTGTCAGGGCTGAGTGTGCATTAAACCACTGTTGTCCTGCAGTTCCTGCTTCAGTGCCAGTGAAAATTGGTGTATTTTTTGCTTTTAACCCATAGAATGGGTTGGGTTGGATGGACCTTAAACCTCATCCAGTCCCACCCCCTGCCATGGGCAGGGACACCTTCCACCAGCCCAGGTTGCTCCAAGCCCCATCCAACCTGGCCTTGGACACTTCCAGGGCTGGGGCAGCCACAGCTTCTCTGGGCACCCTGTGCCAGGGCCTGCCCACCCTCACAGGGAACAATTCCTTCCCAATATCCCATCCAACCCTGCCCTCTGGCAGTGGGAAGGCACTTCCTTTGTCCTACCCCTCCATCCCTTGTCCCCAGTCCCTCTCCAGCTCTCCTGGAGCCCCTTTAGGCCCTGCAAGGGGCTCTCAGGTCTCCCTGGAGCCTTCTCTTCTCCAGGTGAACCCCCCAGCTCTCCCAGCCTGGCTCCAGAGCAGAGGGGCTCCAGCTCTTGGAGTATCTCTGTGGCCTCCTCTGGACTCGCTCCAGCAGGTTCAAGTCCTTCCTGTGCTCAGGACCCCAGAGCTGGAGGCAGCTCTGCAGGTGGGATCTTTTACCTCTAGCAAAGAGTGAAATTAGTAGGAAATAGATGAAGCCAGTGTTAATTGGGTGTTGTTAATGAGGCCTTACCTCAGGCTCCATCTGGAATGTTGCCTTTGCCTGCGAAAACTTGCAGTGTGATCTGGCAAATGCTTCAGAAATGGAGTATGGGTCAAAATCTTGGGTTTAAAGGCTTTTCACTTTCTTGCTGGGTACATTTGTCTTCTGCTAAAAGGACTGTCATGTTAACCAGCAGCTCTCTTCTGCTGTCTGAAACAAAGCTTTGGAAAGCATCTTTACCAGCTGAACCAGGTTCTTGGGCAAAATCCTGTGGTGGTCTTGGTGCAAATTCTGCTGCTGGATTTGGGAATTCTATTGGAAGGCTTGTGTTGCATCAAGTCCGGGATGAAATGGGGCTGTTCCAATGTCTGGCGTGAATCTGTCCCTCCTGACAAGGGGCTCTTGGATTTCCTGCTGAGGTTGGTGTGGGAATGTGCCCATCCACAGATGGGCATCCGTGATCTGCTCAGCAATGCCTGTCTGAGCCTTACCAGGAGAGATTTGCTGTGCTGGGATTTCACTAAACCCAACCCTGTGAGGGCTCTGGGCCCAGAGGGGCTGAGGGCAGGGGCTGGGAGAGCTGAGCCACCCTGGGGCTGGTTCTGCTGTGTTGCCCAAAAACCTTTGCTTTTGGCCTTATATGGCAGCAGATGCAGGAAAACTGACCCCATGGGCAGCCACTGCTCCCTGGGACAGCTCCCAAACTGAGTCACCCTGTGGCTCAGGGATTCCTCACCAGTGAGGTGAGAGCACAGGGAGCAGAGGATGCTGTGCCTGGATAAGCAGGGATTCAGATGGAGCAGGCTGGGAAGCTTCTGCTCTCTGAAGTGAGAACACAGGAGGGGACATCTGCCTTTTTATCCACTTAGTCCTGACACAAATCCCTGCTGTCCCCTGCCCATCCTGTGTCCATGGTGGATATCCTGGTGGAGGGCACTCAGGCAACATCTCCTGGGTGCTGAAGGAGCTCCCACAGGGAGACACAAAGCTGTCCCACAGCACATGGGTGGGGTTCCTCTGCACTGTCCCACACTTCCAACACTGCTGTAGAAATCATCTGGCTCCCAAAAGGCAAATAAATGATTTAAATTGGGTGAGAAAACTACACCTCTACCTCAGTTAGCTTGGTCCAGTAGAGCAGATACCCAGATCTGAGGATGAGGCACAGCATTCCCAGGTCTTCTTCCCTGGTGTGGCAGAGAGAAGGGCTTGGAGGAGCTGTGTCTGTGCTGCAAACACACCGTTACATTAGGCTAACTTATTTATGTAGAAAAATAATAATATATAGTAAAAATAAGCTCTTTTTGGGGTTGTGGCCCTGGCAGTCCCCAGCCCCTGATGCCATCCTGTCTCTACTCTGCAGGTACTACGAGGAGTACGTGGGAATGCAGAAGGAAATGTGCTGCAGGATGTTTGCCAGCTCCTGTGGCTGAGCAGGAATCAAGGTAACCAGGCTGGGAAAAGAAGGCTGAGCTCTCCCAGAACCTCTGTGGTGTGTTCTCAGGTGGGGAACCCGCTTCTCTTCTGCGTGGGAGGGTTTTGGAGGCAAGGTGGAAGGTGATGGGAGGGTGTGCAGGGGATGGGCGGGATGGTGGAATGTTGCTGCATCATCAGCTCGGGGAATTTTTCCTGGGACAGGGACCTGGAACTGCCAGGAGTTGAGTAAGTTTGGTTTGTTGTTTCCTGTGCTGCTTATCCCAGCTATTCCTGCTCAGAGCCAGGGGGAGGAACAGCTCTGTAGTCTTATTTCTCTGCCAATTAAAAGAAAAAGAAAAAAATTGTTCCTGTCAAACTTAAGAATTGGATTTCCTCCTCCCCTCCAGCTCTCCTGTCTGGAGCTGTTGGAATGCCTCACTTCAGAAAAATCTAAATATTTTATTTCTGGGTTGTTTTCTTTTTTGTTTTTTGGTTTTTTTTTTTTTTTTAATATTAAAAAACCTATTTGGAGAGAAAATTTCAAATAGCTGTTTTGGGCTCTTTAAAGCCTTAAATCTTCCAGCAAAATTGACGGGTTTATAAATGCACAAAGGCTCTTTGATCATTCTCTTTTTTTCCTTTTTTTCTTTTTTTTTTTTTTTTTTTTTTTTGTCAAAACCTTCAGGGGGGTGTAAGGAAGGGGAGGGGGAGTGGAAATCTTTGCTGGTCTCTTGCTTTGGGGTAAACCCAAGGGAAGGAGTTGTGGAAAATGACAGCAGCCTTCTGTCAGGAAGCCTCCCCAGCTTGGGGCTGTCACTTTGCTGCTGTTTTCTCTCTCTCCTGAAGCACAGGCAGCACCTCTTTGCTTGCAGAAAGTGAGTATTGGCAGCCTTTCCATCGGTGCAGGGGTGTTTTTAAGGTTGGCTCGTGAGGAAGTTGGGGCAGTGTTCGAGGAAGAGGTTGGGTCCGAAAAGAACACAGCCCTCTGCTGGCTGGACGTGCCTCCCTGTGGAGCCCTTACCCCTCCTGCTGCCCCCTGTGCCTTGGGCCAAGCTGAGTGTGTGGCCCCAGAGCACAAATCCCTCTGCCCTGGCTGTGGGATGACAGTGGGGACCCCTTCCACAGGGACCTGCCCCAAGAAAGGAGATTTAAGACTGACAAGGTCTTGTGCGGGAAGTCTGTGGCTCTGGGCTCTGCTTCTCCCACTTGCTGAAGTCCAGTTGGGAAGCCTGCAGGACCCTGGGGCTCTTTCCTGGTGATGCCTGAGCTGTGAAGCTTTTTGTGTGGCTCTGGGCATCAGCTTTGGCCCTGCTTTGTGGTGAGAGTGTGAGGGGTTGTGGTGGGCTGGGGCACTGCACGGGTCCTCCCCTGGGAAGGTTGGGTGGCCTCTTGTTTCCCAAAAAGTGGCCTGTGAAGGTGCTGATTTCCACAGGGCTGGTGGAAGTAGAGCAGTGGGTTGGGTTAGGGGAGACTGAGAAGTACAAAGGGAAAAGGAGACAATTCTGTGGGGCTGAACTCATCAGCTGGAGTTCTTATCCACTGAGCCCAGCGTGTGGAGTTCTCCCACCTTACACAGCTTGGAAGCTGATTTTAGTTGCAGCATTAAAAATAGCCCGAGTCTCCCAGACTAACATAAATCACCAAGACCTAAACAAGCTTCTGCTGTTCATTCATGGCAAGAGAAGTCCCTTTGCTGGAGGAGCTTTCCTGCAGGGCCTTTGAGCTGGAGGTTGGGCTGCTGCTTTAAAACCTCATTACACATTCAGAGAGGAGCAAAGCAGTTCCAGCAGGAGCTCCTGCTCCCTGCCAAAGGCACTGGGAATTAGTCAGGCTGGAGGCAGAACGTTCTTTAGTGTTTTCTGACGGCCTCGCAGCAGTTCAGGGCACAAGCTGTCCTGGGACAGTCTGGCTTCATCCCTTCTGTGTTAGGCACTGAGTGAGGAAGCTGAAAGAGAGGAGATTTACATGGGATATTGGGAAGAAATCAACAGAGAAGCTGTGGCTGCCCCATCCCTGGAAGTGTCCAAGGCCAGGTTGGATGGGGCTTGGAGCAGCCTGGGATAGTGGAAGGTGTCCCTGCCCGTGGAACAATATGATCTTTAAGGTCTTCCAAGCCAAAGCATTCCATGATTTCTGTGTCCCTCTCACTGTAGAGCCCAGTTCCTCAAATTGCTGCAAACAACATCTTGCTCAGAACGCAGTTCTCACCTTTTTAATGCACTTTGTGGTCAAAATAGATCTTTTCTCTGGTGAAATGCAAGGCTGCTCTCATGGTGCTTCCTGGGGGAACTCAGAAATACTCAGGGGGGAAAAATAGAGGCACAAACTCTCTCTTAAATCCATCCTACTGCAGTTCCTTGGAAATGCCTTGTGCCTCCTGCTTGTCCCTCTCTGTGTTAGGGGTGTCTCTGCCTCTGTGCACTGTGTGTGGTGCAGGTGTGTTCCAAGCCCAGTTTCCTGGGATGTGCAGAGCTGGAAGCCCTCCCTGGTGTCCCCAAATCTGCAGGATGGTGGACTGAGGCCTGCTGTCTTATGGGGAGCTTTTGGTTGTAGTTTGAAAGACCCAGCAGTTAAAAAAGGAAATTGTCATCATTGTAGTCCTGTGGTCCTTCACTGTAAGAGAGCAAAATCATGAGGAGTGGGGACAAATTCCTTTAGGAATGTCTGGGTTCTAGTGGAGGGTCCTTGGTGATATTTTTGTCCCAGAAAGATGAGCATTTGAGCTTTTTTCTTTTTTATTTGTTTCATTATAAGTGGGCCACAGCTGAAAGCTTGTCTGTGATGTGCACCTCAGCTCAGTACACAGGAGGAGTGGTCCCAGGAGTTGGGAGCACACAGGGAAATGTTCCAGTGAAAACAAACAGGGCTGAAATTATGGCAGGAAACAGTAACTCTGAGGTCAAAGTTGTGATTGCCACGAGCAGCAAGCCCTACCAATTCTGAAGGCATTAATGGGTGAGGATTGGCTGCAGAAGTGGGGCTGTGTCACCAGGTAGAAGTGACTATAACTGGGTTTAAAATCAGCAGTGGTTGCCAGTTAAACTGACCTAATAAGCTGAAAGAGACTTGCAAATAAACGGAGTCTGTGCATAAAAGAGTCAAACTCCTGCCTTGGGAAAGCTCCAGACTTGGAGTAAACAGCAACTTGCTCCTTCCCCTCCTGCTCTGGTTGTTCCTGGGATCTGAAATGTGCCTCCTGCTGATCCTGTCCCTCCCCACTGCTGAGCAACACAGAACCAGCAATTCACTGCTCCTTTAGAATATGCAAATTCCTGTCCCACAGAGGTGTCCTGTGCTGCAAAGGAAATTGTTAAATCTCTGCTTTCTGCTGAGCCTGGCTGGGTAAGGGGGAAGGCTTGAAGGAGGACTTAATTAAGCATTCTCCTTGTTAAGCAGAGGAAGGAGAAAAGCTTTTAATGAGGTGGTTGGGTTGGGGTTTTTTGTTTTCCCTCCAGCTCTCTCCTCTTCTAGCATCTTGCTTTTTTTTTTTTTTTTTTTTTTTTTTTTTTTTTTTTTTCCCAGAGTTGTTCTGCAGTTCCTTCCTGCAGCAATACCTGTAATATTCTGCTGTTACAAACCAGTAGAGCATGAAGGTGGTCCTGGGCTCTTCTCATTCCCAGGATAACTCCTGGTTTGTCATGCAGGTGCAGTTTAAAGAGAATGAGTTATGTGTAAGACAGGAATTTCTAAATGAACTTTTAGCTTTGTGGGGCATTTAGTCACTGGCCCTCACTTCCAGCAGCAAGGAAACACACAGTTATCCTGAATTTTTCTCTGAATTGTAATTTTTAAAGCCTTTTTTCTCCACCCTTCCACCAGTCCTGCTGCCCTGGGAGCTCCAGGTGTTCTCTCTGAACTAGCAGAAGAGATGATTTTGTCCTATCTGTTTATCTTAGTTTCAAATCCAGGGATTTTAAATGTTCATGGAAATTTTGATTGACCTGACACCCTTCAGGGGAGATGCTCTCCTGGTTACAAGAGGGTGCTGGTGCTGGTCAGAGCCTTAAAACTGCTCTGTTCTCCAGCACAGTGAGCAGGGAAACAGTGACAGACTTGGGCAGAGCTTTAAACGCAGAGACAGCTGAGGTTAAATGAAATAAGTGCTGAGGGCCCTAAAAGTGTTCGCTGTGGTTTTGGGAAATACTCCTCTGCTTCTCAGCTGCCAAGCATCGTTCACCCAGTGCATGGAGTCAGTGGATCTCACAGGTTTTTATGTTGGAAAAGCCCTCTAGAGTCCAACCATTCCCCCAGCACTGCCAAGGCCACCACTGGCCCCTGTCCCCAAGTGCCACATCCATGTCTGTTAAACCCCTCCAGGGGTGGGAACTCCACCCCTGTCCTGAGCCCCTTTGCCAGGGCCTGACAAGCCATTCCATGAAGATATTTTCCCCAAATCCAACCTGCCCCTCCCCTGGCACAGCCTGAGGCCGTTCCCTCTCCTC
Organism: Myiozetetes cayanensis; assembly: GCF_022539395.1. NCBI lineage: Eukaryota > Metazoa > Chordata > Aves > Passeriformes > Tyrannidae > Myiozetetes > Myiozetetes cayanensis. Next base: position 3,892,155 of record NW_026087522.1, on the reverse strand, counting down.
CTGTCCCTGTTCCCTGGGAGCAGAGCCCGACCCCCCCCGGCTCCCCCCTCCTGTCAGGGAGTTGCAGAGCCAGAAGGTCCCCCCTGAGCCTCCTTTTCTCCAGGCTGAGCCCCCCCAGCTCCCTCAGCTGCTCTATTGGGGTGTCCTTTCCATCAGCTGATGGGATTGGGAGCTGCATCCCTGCTGGAACAGCCCCTGGGCACTGAGGCTGTGTCTGACACAGCAGCACTTTGCAAACAGGCCCTGCTAACATCTGTCAGCACCGGGACATCCCAGCAAGGGCTTTGGGTTTGGGAACGTGCTTTGGGAAGGACTTCTTGCTTCAGATGCAGGGAGTGTCTTGGCACTGCTGGGAGCTGCTTTGCAGAGCTGGGGAGTTATTTCCAGTAAGGACAGGCATGCCCTTCGTGTGCCTCCTGCACTGCCCAGGCCTGCTCAGCCAGGGCTGTTGATTCCATAGAATGCTGGGCATTATTGACCTGGGAGTTATCTGAGCTCCTCAAGGACTGGGAGCTGCTCTGAGGGTCAGTGTCAGCCCTGACTTGCTGGGTGAAGTCCCTTCTGAGTCAGAAGTGTGTGTTGAAGAGCTCATCCCTTCTTTCACCTTCCCGTAATTGTCCCTCTTGTGAGGCCTCTTGCTCTCTGAATGAGTGGTTTTGCTGCTTTATCTGGGTGCTGTTTGAAGGGGGCTTGGATTTTCTTTTTTTTTTTCTTTTTTTCTTTTTTGTAGAAGTGCTTAGGAAAGAGCTCTGCTTTCTGTTCTTCCTTTTTACGTTAGGAACCCTTGTCCTATCCCAGATCTGAGCAGATGTGACAGCTCCTCCTTCCATCAGCTCAGGTTTGGGATGGCAGTGCATGTCATCAGCATTCAGGGCCTTTGGAGTCGAGAGTTGTTAGAGATCTCTGGAGGATTCCTGCTGCCACTGAGCTGTCTGTCTGGCATACAGGCAGCACTTGGAACTCGCTGTAGATCCTTTACAGAGCTGAGGATCATGACAAATTGACTTGGGAAAAAAAAAATCCCGAGAAAAAAAGAGTGTGAGAGGGCAGTGGGAGTTCATGGAGCTTGGCTCTAGGAACGAGGAGCAGCACATCTGCTCCTTCCACCTTCCTGTGTGAATTTGGGCACCTCAGAGGGGGCAGTTGGAGCCTGTGCCAGCCTTTGGATGTCTGGATGAGTGTCTGGGTGCTGTGTGCTCTGCACAAACACCCACAGCCACCTCAGCAGTGAAGTGGCCACTTGAGGCACTCACAGCTGGACATCCCCAAACAGCACTTGGGGAGAGGGGAGGGCACGGCTGACTGCACAGCCACTTCCCCAGAGAGCACAGAAGTGGGCCCTAATTAGGGAATTCTCTCAAGGCATGCTCAGAGAAAGCCCCCAGGGATGGCAATGCCTCGTGTCCAGATAGAGCAGGACAGCCTGGAGTTGGAAATAGCTGTTGCTGTGCTGTGTCGGGGTGGATGGCACAGACATGGAGTTATCAGCTGCTGAGAGCGCCCTGGTGCTGCTGGGCTTTCTTCCTGGCACTCTGCAGCCTGTCATCGACCTCTTGTGGGCTCCATGAGGTTGTTTCCCTCCTGGCTGTGGTGGTTTTTCTCCAGGCTGTCATTCCAGAGTGGCAGTGCCTGTTGGGGCTGGTGGGGGTCTGAGTGAAGAGCCCTTTTCAGATGGTTTCTGTTCCCAGCAGGCTCGTGTGGAGCTGTGGTGTTGGATGTGCTGGCTCCTTCTGGCTACTGAGCCAAAAGTTCCCTTCCTTTCTTCTCCATGCCCATTGCAAATCCCATTTAGATCCAGCACAAGCACTGAAGAGAAGGTGCTCTGCCTCCCCTAAGAGACACGCTGCATTTCTCTGAATGTCCTTTGAGGTCACTTTTCTGGGGTGTAAAAGCCTTCCAGGTTGCCCCCACCCCCCTGATTTCTTGGATCCTTCCCTCGAGGAACACTCTCCTCACCGAGGGGTTATCCCAGTGCAGCTGTTGGGAGCTGCTGCCTCGAGGTTTGGGTGTAGTGAGGGCTGAACTGGCAGGAGAGACGTTTAATTGCACAACCCCCACTTTGCAACTTCCTCATGCTTTGATAAAAACTCTTATCTGCTGTGTTTAGTGCTTCCCTGCAGCCCTGCTAGAGAATGGAGACAGGAAAAGGGGGAGCTGGGTGAGATGCACCAGCAGTTCTCTGTGCAATAAAGCAACTTAGGCAAATTGTAAAGCCTCAGTTAAACATTAACTGTTAATTATGGCTTTAATGCAGAGTAAAGGTGACTGTGGGTATAAATGACCTGTGACCTGGCGTGTTGCTCACTGTGAATTGATGGTTGGCCTTGTCATTGCAGAGGGGGAATTAAAATAGCTGGGACCAACAGGCCCGTGTGTGAACTTCAAAGGCAGCCTCGCTGAGTTGCTGCCAGCCTGCTGTTAAGGGAAGGAAACAATCTTGGAGCAGGGTCCTGCCTGGATGGGGCTGTTCCCCTCCGTGCAGGAGCAGCAGAGGCTTTGAACCCCTTCCAGCTCCTGTGTCTGCAGGGCCCTGTGGTTCCCCTCCACTTCTCCTCTGATTGTTGGAGCCATTAGGTGGAAATGAAAGAGATGAGCTTGATCAAACACTCCCTAAAATGGCTTTAGGGTTTCAGTTTGAATATTTTTTTTTTAATTAGCTGCGTGTAAAGACTTTATTACTTCAAATAGCAGCCACGAAACCCTCTTGGTTTGATCCTTTATTTTCCTGGTGAGCACGAGGCAGCAGTAGCTGTAGGTTTGTACCCAGTTAGACACCCCAAACCACAGCCAACAGCCAGTGGGGACATGCAGGGATCAGCTTTGAAGTATTCCTGCTGGGAACACATGAAGGAAGTGCTGTGTGGGGATGGGATCAGACTGACAAGGAGCAGAGTGGAAGTCAGTCGAGTTTTAGCAGGAGCAAGGATGCTTTAGTCTGACAACACACAGAACACTGCAGCACATCAAGGGTAAGGATTTTTTTTTTTCCCCTACTTCAAGCCTTTCTTTCCTTGTCCTGGCTGATAGAACTTTATGCTGTGAACTGGAGAAACGATTTAAGCATTTCTCTCTGTGATTCATTTTCAAAGAGAAGAGATCAGCTGAAGTGTCCTCCAGTCGTTTTCCCTCTTTAGAAACTTCCTCTCCCCCTTCTCCTGCTCAGGGGAGACACTGGAAAGTGCTGCCAGCCTGAACTGACTCTGGGTATCTTGTACATCAGGAACATCCTGTACCCCCAGTTTTGGAAGGTTTGGCACTAAAAGGAACCTGTGAAATGAGGCTCTTGGTGAGTGTGGGTGAACCAGGATGGTGACTCTGCCCCGAATCCCAGTTTGTGCAAGGCTGGAAGTCCTCGCTCCTGTGTTTCTGGCAACCTTGGAAGTTCCTCAACTCTTTTGTGCTTTTATTATCCCAAGCTTTAAATTGGGGGCAGCCCTTGAGAGAGGCACACTGTGCTGATTCAGGCTCGGTTTGCTGGCAGGGTGGCCCTTGAGTCACGGGTTCCGTGTGGCTCCGAGCACAGGGACTGAGGATCCCAGCAATCCCGGCTGCTCCGGGGTCAGTGGAGGGAGATGAGTCACTGGGGTGAGCAGGAGGCTGGGCTGGAGACTCCTGATGTTCCTCACAGCCCTAATTATCCAGTGATCCTGTGGTGCCTTTCAAGGATGTACAATGAACGAGGGGTGGATTCTGAGCATCATGTGATGCTTCATCTTCTCACCCTTCACTCTGTAAACCGTCCGTTTCCCTCACAATTCCTGCTTTTTTTTTTTGCCTCTTGCTTAGCAGCCTGTAAGTTGATATCCTCTGAGGGACAAGCTTCCCTGTTTTGCTACCAGTAATTTGATTTCCATGTGCAGGCAGGGCCAGTGCAGCTGGGCTGGTTGAGCCAGGATGCTGGAAGAGTATTAAAAATGGGTTTGGGCTCCTGGTATTCCTGAGCTGAGTTGGACATCTCTTGGATGGGATCCTTTGACCCTCAGAGCTGCTGCAGGATACACATAATGGCTTATCCTGGAGAAAGGTTTCCAAGGATTTTTCTGATTTTTATCTGTTTAGTCTTTCCTTCTGCTGTTCATCCTGCGGATGACAGAGGGACAAGGCTGATGTTTCATCAGTGGTTTGGTCCCTTTTGCACTGATAAATCAGAGAAACACCCCCTTTATCAGTATTTCTTCACCTAGTACCTCAGAGGTGCCAGTGGCAGCAGCTCCACAAGCAGCAGGATATGACACCAGGCACAGGAGAAGGTGCTGGGTCTGAGGGCCAGGGAGGGGAAGGTCCTGGCTCTGCAGGAGCAGAGGGAAGTGTGGGTGGGAGAGGCTCTGAAGGTGCAGGTGAGTTTTTGGCAGCAAGGTCAGTGGAGCCATTGGAAGGTGAGGCAGGTGAGCCAAGTCCTGATCAGTGACCCAAGAGGTTCCCCTTTGAAATTCAGAGCTGGGGAGGGAGGAATCACAGGGTAGAAACACCCCTGGTTCTTATCCAGAGAAAGCTGGTGCTGCACCAAGGTGCTGATTTCCTTCTGGAAAAGGAGAGAGGGATGGGGTGGGGGCTGAGATGAGAGAAAGGGGCTTTGCTGGATATGGAATCTGCCATTTCTCCATGTGTGCCAGGGCTCCAGGACTGATGAAGACCCAACTGCAAGTGGGAGCAATGGGTTGAGGGCAGGTAACAACACCCAGAGTGCTGGGGGTGCTCTGGGATCCATCCCTGGGGTGGCCAGACCTCCCAGTGCCCCTGTCCTGCACCAGGAAGGAGCTGGGAGCAGGGAAACATGGGGAGAAACAACAGGAAAATGGGATGAGAGAACAGTGAATCTCCTGGGAGGCACAGGAGTGTCTGCAAGGGCAAAGAGTGAGTATCCAGGCTTTGGTTTCCCAGAACACAGGTGATGGGAGCATGGATGCCCCTGTGCAGGAAGGGAGGGTGGCCTGAAGAGTTATCTGGGGCTTCCCTGAGCTGGGCTGGCCACTTCTGAGCTCTTGTCACTTAATACTCAGTTTTATCCAAGTCCTCCACGAGCAAGTTGAATGGATTTCATGGGGATTTTCCTGTGCCTGTTTCACTTGTGTTAATCCAGAGAATTCCAGGTGTTTCTGCCAGGCCCACTGGAGCTGTGCTGTCAACCACTGAGCATTTAATGCTGAAATGGAATGAACTGTGCAGGTGATGCCTGGGAGACACTGACTGTGATGTTTTGTCATCCTAGGATCTTTTCCAGCTGCCCAGCCCTTGGACAGGAGGGAGACCCACCCGTGGGCACATAGAGATTCCAACATCCCATGTTTTGGGAAAAGGAGCAGGAGCACTGTCTGCTTTGAGAGATGAAGGTTCTGTGTTTCACACACGAGCTGATTTTCCTGAAGTTGGGTTTGTTTGCCGTGGTTTGAGGCATTTTCCAGAAGAATTAAGTTCTGCTGTTGGAGAGAGGAAGGTGTTCCTTCTCTCTGCTTGAAGAAAACTCTTCCCTGACATCCCACCTCCTGCAGGGTCCAGGCTGCTTTCAGGGAATCTGCACGTGAGAGGAGGATGCCGTGAAGTTTTGTATTTACACGGGTTGTTCTTTAAAAACTTATGTTTGATATTTTTTTATTCTGAGAAAATAAACCAACCTGAGCATTAAGGCTGTGCCAGTTTATTGTGCAAGAGGGATTAATGCCTGAAAGGAGCTGGAATTTGGGAACGGGGTCTGGTTTGTTGCTGTAGAGCTGACTCCCTTCGTGGGCAATGGCATTTTGTGCTCTTTGTTTTGGCTGGATGTTCCTGTGAGTGGTGGTGCTAAATTTAAAATTACTGAAGAATGCCAGCTTTGTCTCCAGCACACATCCTGTGACTCCCTGGATTTGGGTTCTTTGGGAGCGAATTCCACTGTGTGCTCATGTGGGGGTGAGGCCAGGATTGAATAAATGCAGAGCCAAAGATGCTCCCAGGGCTGGAGCCCCTCTGCTCTGGAGCCAGGCTGGGAGAGCTGGGCGGCTTCACCTGGAGAAGAGAAGGCTCTAGGGAGACCTGAGAGCCCCTTGCAGGGCCTAAAGGGGCTCCAGGAGAGCTGCAGAGGGACTGGGGACAAGGGATGGAAGGACAGGACAAGGAGGAATGGCTTCAAAGTGCCAGAGGGCAGGGATAGATGGGATAGTGGGAAGGAATTCCTGGCTGTGAGGGTGGGATGGCCCTGGCACAGGTTGCCCAGAGAAGCTGTGGCTGCCCCATCCATGGGAGTGTCCAAGGCCAGGTTGGAGCAACCTGGTTTAGTGGGAGGTGTCCCTGCCCATGGCAGGGGATGGAAAGAGATGAGCTTTAAGGTTCCTCCAGTCCAAACCATTGTGGGATGCTGTGAATTCCACAGCAGGGGCTTCCCAGCTGTTCACCTGTCCCGGCTACTCTTGTCTGTCTGTCCACTTGTTCCTGCTTTTTTCCCAGGAGGGTCTAAACCCGGTTCCCCCAGCCAGTCCCGGTTTGTGTTCCCGAGCCCTTTCCCGGCCCGACACTAGATGGCAATGCCTCCTTCCCGATGCTGCTCCAAAGACCGGGGATCGGGATTCCTTTAAGTCTGAATATTGGTGTTTCTGATCCAATTGTCCTGATAATTTTGCTTGGGAGCTGATGCCTCTACCCTAAAAGAAGTGGAGAAGCTTTGTATTTCCTGGGATAAGGTGTTAATTTTTCCAGCAGGAGCCAGTGCCTGCCATGGGCTGTGCTGGCGCTTCCCTGCCAGCCCTTGGGATGATCAAGTGTGGGCAGCTGGATCCATGAGTGGAAACTTGGCACATCCCTGTCCACCGGTGACCTTGGAAAGGCAGGGCCTCCTGCTTCCCAAACTGGGGACAAAACCCAGCAGGGAAGGCCTTTCATCTGCTAAATCTGAACTGCAGGACTGTGGGTGGGTGGTGGGGCTGCTGTGGCACAGTGAGGAGCTTTCCAAGCCTCTGGAAGGTCTTCTCCAGTCCTGCTGTCAGTGGCAGGAACAGCAGCCACTTCCCTGTCACTCAGCCCACGCTGGTGACTTGTACTTGATCCAGGGTCCCTCTCCAGGTTAATGGGCGGTTTGCTGCTATTTGACACTTCCCATGGTGAACTAGACCTTGCTGAGGTGCATTTTTTCCACTTTTCCTTACCAAATTATGGCCAAAAATTACTTTCCTGAGCTTTATTTATTTAAAATTTTTTTTTGTTGTTATTAAAGGAAGAAATACAGTCTTTCAGCCTCTGGGCAAAATCAAAGGTGTGTTTGGACCTGACTTGGCATTAAAACAGAAATACAAATCTTTAACTTAGAGAGAAATCTCTACAAGGAGCCACACTTTCTGGTTGGTAGTCGAAAAACACAGGCTTGGAGAAGTTTCCTAGTGGAATTTTTGTTTTTAGCCAAAATGCCTCCCCTTCCTCCCCCCCAATTAAATACTTTTTGACAAACACCTTCAGTGCGTTCCCTGGGGTAACTGCTCTGAAGGTTGGTCCCAACTCAGCAGTGCTCTTGTATTTCCAGTTTGGGTTTATCAAAATGTCAACCTGCAGCTCCAGGTTTGCTCAATTCCAAGATCTCCTGATCTCAGGCAATGTTTTCCTGGTTGTGGGTGTTTGGATCACCCCATCGATCCGGCTCCTTGGGCCTGTGTGGAGTGTGAATCACAGCCCCTGTGTGTCACCTGTGGGGGCTCCTGTGTGTCCCCTCCGTGTCTCCCAGCCCGTTGTCCCCACACCACTGAGCCCCCCAGGACACGATGAGGGCAGTGAGGTCCTGGGGAGCCTTGGTGGGTGTCCCTGTCCCCCCCCACAGCATGGGCTGGGGACAAGGGTGGGCTGAGACCACTGGCAGGTAACCAAAACATGTGGGATGGCAGAGCTAAAGCTGGGCTGAGGCATCCAGGGCACATGGAATTGGGGATGCTGGAATGTACCCCAGGTTGTGGCACCTCCTGTCTGCTCACAAGTCTCCCCCCACCCCCAGCCTGGGGGTGCTGCAGTGGGAGATGCAGCTTCCACCCCTCCAAACCTTCCTGCCGTGTGTTGGTTCCATCAGCTCTGTCTGGGTGGGTGTTCAGCGTCCTCTGCCAAGCCCGGAGCAATCCTGCTGATCCCGGGGGCTCGGGCACCCTCCCTCCATCATCCCCGTGCTGCTGGCAGGGCAGAGGGGAGGCAGAACCGGTGGCTGCAAGCAGGGACTGAGGATCCCCGTGGTGCTGAAGCCCCTCGAGCAGACGCCCCCATCGCCCCGGAACAGCATCGAGGACTCCCTCACCCCTCCTCATCCCGAGGGCCGGCTCTGACAGCCCTGGCAGCCCCTCGGTGCCGCCGGCCCGGGCCGAGCCCCGGCGGGCACGGAACGCTCCGTGCTCCGCTCCCGGCCCCGCGTTTGTGTTGGCACCGAGCGGCGAGCGGGGCCGGTTTAATTGGCAGTTGTGTTTGCGGCCAGGGTGTTATGAAAAGGTTTTCTGTCTCCCTCTGTAAGTTCCCCTGAATATGTTTTCACTCTTAATATAATATTCGCTTCATTATTAGCTGAAAGAGGCTCTTTTCAGAGAGGGTTTCCCCCACACACACACCCCCACTTCCAAAAATATATTAAACAGCCCCTTCATGCAGAGCTGCGCTGAGGGCCGGGATTGTCTGCCGGAGGGGAAGTGAGAAACCCGACGGTAAATGGGATTTACACAGAAATTTCTTTCTTCCCCGGCATGCCGGCGGCGCTGGCCGGGGGAGGGAGGAGGCGCCTGTTGCTTTCGGGGTGTTTGGGGGTACCTCGCGTCCCCACCCAGTGTAGTCACTCAGGGGATCCTCCCCCAGCAGAGCAGATGCTCCCAGAGGCTCCCGGCACTCGTTTCCAGATGCAAACCCCTCCAGCGGCGTCGGGACCCGGCCACAGGGAACCCCGTGTGCCGGCACCCAGTGCCGGAGGTGTTTCCAGCATCTGCCAGGTTTTGGGAGCTTGTTCTCTGCTGGGTGGATGTTGGGACATCCCGGGGCTCGGTCAGGCTGGTGCTGTCCGTGGGCTCGAGCCATCCCAGCCCTGGCTCCGGGAGCTTTTGGGATGCCCGCAGGCAGCCGGTCAGAGGGGCACTGGCCGGGCAGAAGGGAGCCCTGGGCTGGCACTCGCAGCGGGGCTGAGGGGCACTGGGATCCCTGGGGACCCCCAGATCCCCGCTCCATCCCTCGAGGAGCTGCCGTGGGAGCCCAGCGGAGCGCGGAGCACGTTTTCCCTTTCCCTGAAAGCGGGGTAAACACAAATTCCCCCCCACCAGAGGCGGGACCCTTCCCCCGCTCCGCTGCCACCATTCCCGGCCTTCCTGCGAAACCCATTAGGGCGGGTGCCACGCGCTGATGAGTATCCAAGGTCTGACCCTAACTGGGAACAATCAGTAGTTGTTTTGGTACGTCTGTTCGCTGCGGGCTCAGGGGCCGACAGGAGAACCCCGGGGGAGCAGAGCCCGCGGCCAAGGGAGCCCCCAAGGGATGACACAGCTCCCAGTTAAGGATGCTTTTGGGATGGGTCTGGCCTGTGGATCCCCAGTCCCTCAGCTGATCAAGGAAGTGGGAGCTCTCTGATGTTGCTGGACTTCTTTTTGCAGCTTTTGGGAAAAAAAATAAAGAGCCTTTTTTCCAGGCTCCTGCTGGTCCATGGCCCCCTTCCCATGAATGCATCCAGGGTATCCCAGTGTCTCCCCTGCCTCTCCCCCAGTGTGGAGCATTCTGCTGTGCAAAGCCAGGCAGGAATCGTGCCTGGCAGGCTGGAGGGACAGGTGAGGGTCCAGAAAAGATAGAGAAGGTTGGGGAATGTCACAGGCAAACAGACTCCCGATTTTGCAGACAGGTCTGAAAGGTGAGGGCGGGATCCTGGCCGGGGTGGGGAATGAGAAGTGCTGGGAGAAAGGCTGTGATCATTCCAATGTGATGGGGGCAGGGACAGGGTGATTCCCAGCTCTTCTCCTCTTGGAGAGACCAGAGGGGAGAGACACTGGTGTGTCCCTGGGCCTGTGCACCCCTGGAATGCTGCTCCTGATCAGGGGCACGAAGGCTGGAGCCTTTGTGGGACATAGGACCTGGGTTTGGAGCTACACAGGGAAAGGTGGAGGGGGAACCACAGGGCCTTCACCAGCAGCACCAAATACACTCACACTTGGAGCTCTGGCTGCTCCAGGAAACCCTCAGTGCACCCCAAAACAGGCTCCCTGCAGCTCGGGGGGCTCGGGGTCCTGCATGGGGGAGCAGGGAACTGGCTGGGGTGGGACACTGGAGATCCCAGAGCTGGGCACTCTGATCTGAGAGATGAAAGGGCTGAGGAGGAGGAGGAGGAGGAGGAGGAAGGTGGCCTGGCTGACAGGGGCCAGCTTGGTTTTCCATGGCCTCACATTTTCCTGTGCTGGAGATCTGCAGTGAGGGTGGAAAATGTGGTGGGAGGGGAGGGGAGTGGGGCCAGCAGGGGTTTGGGACGTGACCTGCTGCCAGGGCAGAGCCCGTGGAGGGGACGTGGACATGGCACACACCAAACCCCCATGGAGATGGGGACCATCCCCTCCCAGGGGGACAGGGACAGGGATCTGGTGGGAAGCAGGGCAGCACCACAGACTTCCTGAATTTCCTGCTCCCACAGGATGAGTGGGCACCTCCTTGGGATGGGAAGCTCAGGAGGTGCCAGGGAACCCATCAGAACACGGAGCACAGGGCTGGGCTGGGGTTTGCCACCGTGCTGCCCTCCCTGCCATCACCTGAGGCCACCCATCTCAGCATGCAGACATCCCAAATCCCACCCAGACACCTCACTGCTTCTCCTGGGGCGTTTGCAGCAAACCTGGGTTACTGGGAGCCGTGGGCAGAGAGGATTTGACCCACCCAAGAGGGCAGTTGGGTTCTGCCCTGAGTACTGCCAGCACAGCACAGCACAGCACTTGGGCCGAGTGCACATCCCCTCAGCCCATGGATGTGGCATTCCCTCAGCCCATGGATGTGGCATTCCCTCAGGCCATGGATGTGGCATTCCCTCAGGCCATGGATGTGGCATTCCCTCAGGCCAGGCTCTGCTGCAGACCTGCAGGCAAGTTTGGTTTTGCCAGCCCTGAGTTTTTGGGAGTCTGGAGGTCTGGTGGGACCTCCTGGTCCCTGCCCTCGGCTCTTTGCCCATTGGAAAGGGCAGGATTAGGGATGGAGAGGGAGGGAAAGGATAACTCAGGGGTACCCCAGGACAGGACAAAGGCAGGAACACGCAGCTGAACATCAGGGGAAGAGGCTCAGCACGAAGGGAGCTGGGACCTGTGGTCTGGTGCCACCCTGGCATGAGATCACAGAATCACGGAATGGTTTGGGTTGGAGGGACATTGGAGATGATCCAGTCCCAGCCCCTGCCATGGGCAGGGAAACCTTCCTCTAGACCAGGTTGCTCAGAATCCCATCCAAACCATCCATAAACACTTCCAGGGATGTCACCTCCAGCTGCTGACTTCCCCAAAACCATCCTTTGCCCTCCCCATCTCCTCCAGCCACTGGCACATGCCCGAGGGGTCGGTGCCATTTGCAGGGGCAGGAGAGGGACAGGCTGGAGCTGGGGATGGGGACAGAGCGGAGCCACCTCAGAGCCCACCCCAGCACTGCTGTGACCCACCTCACAGCCCTGGTGACACACCCAAAAGCTCCTCTCCTCACCTCGGGGCTCCTGCCCAAGGGCAGCGATGCCAGCGGGGCGAGAGCCCTCCCTGCAGCCGCTGACCTTTAAACAAGGTGGCTGGAGACACGGGGGAAGCAGAAATCCCTGCAAGATTATTTGTTTCTCACGAACTATATTTAGGCACCATCAGCAGAACCCAAAAGTGCTGAGTTGGGCTGAATAAATCTGGGAGCTTTGTGGTTTTTTCCCCTGGAGGAGAACAGGATTAGCCAGCGAACAGGGAACCGTGTTTTTGTTTGACATACCTGAGGGTTTCCACTCCAAGCCCTGAGCTCCTGGTGCCGTGATGATGATGGTGATGGACCTGACGTGGCACTGCCCCATCCTGTGAAAATATTTTTTGGAAAAGAAAGGGAGCAGCCGGCTCCCACCACGGTGCTGCTTTTATTTTTTTGTGGGTTAAACTTTGTTTTCTCGAGTCTTTTCAGAGATGTTGGCGCATTAGGGTGTTTTTTAAGCTGGAAATAGGTCACGCTGATGCTACTCCAGTGCAAAGTCCTTCCCTGGTGGGATTCACCCCCCCCCAGCTTCCTGCCTGCACTCACCAGTGCTGCCCCAAGGGACGGGTGCCCAGGGGGTTGGGGTGCTCCCTGCTGATCCAAGCAGGGCTATAGGAAGTCACATCTTTTGCCTGGAACACACTTGGATCATCTTGAGTGTAATACTTTGCTGGTTTGGATCCCCTGTGCCTAAATCCCATCTCCCCCAGGGAGATCAGGATTTATCTAGGCTTCCCAGCGGAGTGTTTTTGGGTGCCAGGCAGGGGAGGGTTTTTTGGTGATCCCTCAGGGGTGTCAGAGCCCATCTGACCAGTGGAGGAGCAGAGTGATCCACCAGGAACCCCCCATTTGGACATGAACCCAAACCCTACAGGTGGTGGGAGAGGCAGAAGGGCTCTGGGTCCATCTCCAGCACAGCTGAAAATCCTTTGCCCCAGAGTTGTCAAAACTCTGTGTCCCTTGAGCTGGCCCTGCTGGGATGTCAGGATCTGTTCCTGAGAAATGAGGGTCCTGAGAAACGGAGTAACTCCTGTCTGTGGCAGTAACCACAGCTCACCAGAGAGGGGCCAGGGAAGGAGGGGATGGAACTGTTGCACTGCAGCAGCTCTCTGGTGAATGAGTTAGAGATCCAGCCAAGGAACATCCTCCTGGAGCTGCTCCTCTGGCCAGGTGAGAGGTGCTGGTGTCCGAGTGTGCTCCGTGTGGAGACGAGAAGAGGGAGGTACTCACGGAGGAACCAGCTCAGGGAGGAGGACGCTGGTGCCAGATGGTTTGTCCAGAGCAAGGAGTGACCCAGCCTTGGGTAGGAAACACCAGGAAGGAGACTGTGACCTGAACGAGGGTTGGTTTCACAGAATCCCAGAGTCCTGGAATGTTTTGGGCTGGAAGGGACCTTACAGATCCTCTCATTCTAACTCCCTGCCATGGGCTGGGATGTCACCCACTAGAAGGTGTCTGGGGCCTGGGAAGAGAAGAAGAAAGGCAACACAGCATTTCCCAGCACTGATCAACTCTGTCCAGAAACAGGGGAAGGACAAACACTCACCCAGTGGTGTCGGAGACAGGAGCACCTCAGTCCGGCTGCTCCCTGTGCTTGGGCTGGAGGAGCTGACACCAACCCAAACCAGAAGTCCTGAAAGTGCCAGGATTCTTCCTGCTGGGTCCAAGCAGCTGCAGAACCACAGCACCAGGCTAGTGAAAGCCCCCCGTGGCTGTGGGGCACCCGGGGGGGGTGGCAGGTGCCAGTGCCTTGAGGATGGACTGGAGACCTGTGGTTGGACTTGGCAGCCAGGTGGGCAGCTTGGCCCGGTCACTGGTGTGGTAAAACCATTTCCAGCAGGTTCCAAGAGCTGTCCCCACTCCTGGGGCACAGGGTGGGCTGGGGCTCAGCTCTGCAGGGATGCTCCTGCTTCCCAGGGGATGCCTTGGCCGTGAGTCCAGCTGGAGAGGGCACACCAGACTGAACTGGTGCAGGGTGCTTGGCCCATGGCATCATTCAGGGGTGGCACAGCAATGCATGGGGAGGTGGCAGGGCAGGAGGGGACTCCCACACTTCCCAAATTGCCTGGGAGAATGTTTCTCCTCCAGCCAAGCAGCGGGGCTGGTGCCCACAGTCCCTGGCTGCGCACTGACGGCAGCCCCGGGGCTGCAGAGCTGCCTCCTGGATTTTGCTGCTCCTGGGAAAGGCGCGAGGGCCCAGGGAGCGCCGACATCCCGGGCACGGAGCTGCTGTGGGGCATCCCCTGCCCCCTCCCGGGTGCCCCCAGCCCCGGTGCCGCGGGGCTCAGCCCCAGCCCACGTCCTGCCTGGCTCCAGCCTGCCCCGTGCTCTCCCCTTCTCCTCGGGATCGTATTTATTTATTTATACGGTGAATGTAATAAAACTCCAGCAGGAAACGGAGGCGATTCCCTGCCATTCCGCACAAGCCAGCCCGGGGCCGGGCGAACAAGGAGGCGCTTTGTGCGGCGATGGAGCCTCCTGCCAGCGCCGAGCAGGAGAAAGGGCCGAGTGTGTCTGTGCCCCGGGACCCGGGGCCGGCACCGCCCCGGGATGGGGCGTCCTGGGGAAGGAGCTGCGCGTCGGGGGCCGAGAGGGACTAGGGGTGAGAGGGCTCCTGTGCTGGCTCGGGGTGTTGTCTGGGAGCACCACGGAGCCTCCTCTGCCCGTTCTTAGGATGCCAAGGAACGGGGGTGGGCACTGAAGATCAGCTCGGGAGGGCACACGGTTGCCCCACGGCCCTGCCCGGGGCTGTACGAGCGGCTCTTCCCGGGGCTGAGCCAGCTGGGAGGGAGCTCTCGCCCTTCCCCTGCCTCCATCAGGCAGCTGCTCCAATCTGCAGCTGCTGCCATCAGTGGGGGTCAGAGTGAACGCCTGTTCCTGAGGCTCACCTGGGTCCCCTGCTCCCCCAGAAGGGTCTGCAGGGGTGAGCAAGGTGGCTGAGGGCAGGACATGGCCCAGTCCAAGTTCCCCTTGGATGGGAGAGGGTTCCCACTGCTGGGGGCATGTGTCCCAGTGCCACCAGGGGCTGAAAGCAGCCTCTTGTGCTGCCACCACCCTCACCAGCCCGAGATACTCTGAGTTTGGTGTAGGGTGATGGGCACTGTCCCCTCTTGCTCCTCGTTCTCTCAGCCGGGGCTCCCACAGGGCACCCACTGCCCTCCTGCCCTGAGTCCCACATGGTCCCCATCCCTGTGCTGGTCCCTCAGGCTCCCAGGGCTCCTGGGGGTGGGGACATGCCCCATGTCATCCCTGTCACAGCCCAGGGACCCTGTGGCCTTGGCCAGGGAGGGGGGCTGGCCAGCAGCAGGGTGGGGTGATGGGCTGACAGGGTGACCAGGCTGCAGTGAGCATCCCTGGGCTGTCACACGTGCCACCTCCTGTCTCTGAGCCATGGCCACAGTTTCCTTGCACCATGGACTGGGAACCAAAGGCCAGGAGGTGACCGGAGGCCTCGGCACACGGCATTACCAGGGGACAAAACTTGTGCTCCACCCACTTGTTTGGAGATTGTCCCCAAAATTCCCCATCTTCCCTCACTGCTGTACCTGCCCACGGCAAGGAGCATGGCTGGGGGCACAGAGATCACAGTGGGCATGGTCTATGCGAGTGTGTGGGCATTGGCATCACACAGGACTGTGCCTGGGGTAGGAAGGGTTCAGGATTGGGGATGGCACCTGGTGGTGCTCCTGGTGTCCTCAAGGAGAGGGTGGCAGGGCCAGGACTCAGCTGCCCCCATGGGAAGGTGGGTGCCAGTCCACAGCCCCGTGGGGTGCCCGCTGTGGGTGCTCCCAGGATGGACCCCTCCACCTGCTGGCCAGCCCATCCGGCCCCGGCACTGGCATCCCTTTGAAATCGAAGCCGCTGGCCTTTCGTGCAGCTATTCCTGTGAAATTCTTCAGGAAGGGAAAATTATCCCGCCCGGATCCCTGCAGGGCTGTGCCATCGCCCGCCTCCAGGCTGGCAGGGAGGGCACGGGGTGCCCAGAGCCCCAGCTCACCCTGGGCATGGCCTGTCCTTGGGAGCTGGTTTTTCCTTCCTTGCCCCATCTGCCTGTGGCACTGGGAGGAACGGGAACCCCCGAGGGTCTGGGGGCTCGGCAGGGCAGGGGCGAGGGCAGTGATGGCATGGAGCCCCTCACCACCCTGCAGCAAGTCCTGCTGCCCTGGCCAAGGCTGGGCAGGACAGAGCCCATGGTCCTGCCACAGTTCCATCACCCCCTCCCCACATCCATTGCTCCTCCCAATTCCATCTCCTCATCCCCTGCCCTATTGTCCCCTCCCTTGCCCTATTGCCCCCTCACCCCCTACCCTGCCCTATTGCCTCCTCCTCTGCCCTGTTGCCCCCTCCCCACCTCCATTGCCTTCTCTCCAGCTCCATCAGCTCCTCCCTGGATCCATCACCCCTTGCCCAGCTTTATCAGTCCCTCCCCACCTCCATCACTCCCTTTGTTCCATCACTGCCCCCCCTGCTCCATCACTGTCTCCTCAGTTCCATTTCCCCCTCTTCTGCTCCATCATTCCTTTCTCTGCTTCATCACCTGCTCTAACACCCCTCTAACACCTCCTCCTCCCCTGCTGCATCACCCCCTCATCACCCTTCCCACCTCCATCACCCCCTCCCCTCCTCCATCACCCCCTCCCTGCCTCCCACCAGGGCTGTTTAGATCTCTAGTGCCCCAAACCCTTCCCCGCAGGAGGACCCGCTATGTCTGGGCGCTGCTGCAGCCCCTCCGTACCCCGAGGGGGGCAGGGGGGGATTTTTCTCCCCTTTCCCCTCCCCTCGGCGAGGCTCTCGCACAGGTTTCAGGCGCTGTTGACGGGAAGAAAGGAAATGGGGCAAAGCTGTGCCAGGAACCACAGGCTCCCGGGCTCTGGTGATCAGTCCCGCTCGCCGGCCTGGCCGCTTCCCGGGCAGGATTCCTGTGCAGCTCTGAGAGCCCTTTCTTCCCGCTATTGATCTTGGATGCACAGCCCAGGGCCACTTCCAAGGCCGTAAATCTCTCTGTTGCTCTACCTGGGGTTCTTGTTTTCACTGCGGGGCTCCCAGACCTGCTGCAGATCTCGGCTCCTGTGCATGGCCGGGATGTCCCCACCCCTGCCCTGTCCCCTCCCCGCCGCCCCCGCACACCCCAGGGGTGCGGGAAGGGGGGAGAGGTCGCTCCCCATCAGGCTCAGGCAGTGGAGCAAGGCTTGGGGTGTTGGTGGTACCCCCTCAGTGCTCCCCTGTCCACAGCTGGAGTGGGATAAAGCTCCGGGAAGGATCCTCTGCTGTCCCCACTGCAGATCCTTGAGGCTCGGGCAGGGCTTGGGCACCTCATGGAGCACCTGAGGAGGGTGTGGGGTGAAGGAGGAGCATCCCAAGGTGTAGGGCAGAGGTGAGGGGCGGCCGCTCCTCTACAAGGAGCCCCTTGACTCTGAAAATCCCCGTGTTGCTCTTGGCTGGGCTGCAGTAACAGGAGCCAAGAGCAACAGTTTTACATATTAAGGCAAAATTAAATTAAAAGACATTTGTTTGTGCACCCCCCCCCTCCATTAACCCTTCACAGTCCAAGTTGGGAGGCAGGAGGGAACTCATGGGGGTGAGCCAGGAAGGTGGGGCTGGGACCCCAGGGTCTCATCCAGCCCCTGCCTGGGACCATCACAGGGCAACCAGGGCTGCGTTCAGAGATGTTTTGGGTCTTCCAGGTGACGCTTCCCAGGTTTCCTTAGCAAACAGGTCCCTAAAGGGAAGCCTCAGTGGCCGGAGCTGGGCTTTGGGGTGCCACTGCTCAGTGGTAGGAACACCCTTGGGTCCCTCATCCCACTCAGGACACACACTCTGGGGCTGGGGCTGGGTGGGATGAGAGTCCTAGGGAAAGGTCCCAGGACCCCGCAGGTGCCACCTCCATCCCTATCACTTTGCTGCCAGCTCAGCGAGGGCGACAATCTGTCCCCAGAGCTGCACCACAGCACAAAATATCCCCAACCAGCCACTCCTTAGTGCACGTGACCTTAACCCACCTGTGAAGCCCCTGAAGCTGCCCCATGTCACCGGGCACACGGGACAGTGATTTCTGAGACCCCAGAGCTGGTGGCCAAGATGACAAATCCCACCCAGCACCCCAAATAACCCCAAATATCTCCCAAAACCCCTTTTCCCAGGGCCCCGGAGCCGGGTGTGCAGACGCCCAGTGCTAGAGGGAAATTCCAGGGCGGACTCCTTATCTCCCCCTCCGTTACGCTGCCGATAAGCAGCTCCAATGGAATTTCCCTATAGCTCCAGACCGGGATGTTTGGATCCTGTAGGACGGGTGTCAGCGATTAGGGGCCGTGCTGACAGGTTGTTATGTTGTTACTAAAGAAATCGCAGGGCTGTGGGAATGCCTGGGAATGGCGGGATGCCCGGACCCCCAGGCGCCAGCCAGGCACTGGGTGACGGGTGTCCTGCAGGACAGCCCGGGGACGCTGCTGGAACCGGCCCTGGAGTGGATGAGCTGCTCCCAAATGGGAGCCGCGCCCCTTGGTGTCACCCAGGGTGGGCAGCGGGCAGCAATGCCACTGCAAGGCCGGGGCACTTCCCGGGCAGTGACACAAGTCAGCGTGGCCGAGCTGGGGCTGCCAGCTCCCACAATCTCCTGTCCCACTCACTGGGTGACACATCCAAGGCCAAGGCATGGGGAGATGGAGGCGTAAAAAAAACCACTCTGGGGGTGGCAGCACCCCTGGGGACAGACAGCCTGTGCTGCCCAGCCACTGTCACAAGGTGCCACCAGCAGCCTCCCACTCCTGGGAGCCGCTGATCCCGGACTGGCCCTGGTTGCTCTGTGACATTCCCAGAATGTGTTACTGGTTTTGTGCATATGGACGTGTGTGTGTGTACTGGTGTGTATGTACACGTGTCTATGCCCATGTGTACACGTGTGTGTGTGTGTACTGGTGTGTATGTACGTGTGTGTACACACGGGGTATATCCATGTCAGCGTGTCCATGTGTGTATACGTGTGTGTGTGCACATGCCTGCATGTGTGTGTGTGCGCTAATGTGCACACGTGCATATGTACATATGTGTGCACATGTGTGCACATGCACGTCACTGCATGTGTGTCAGCATGCGCACGTGCACACGTACATATGTGTGTCTGTACACATGTGCGTGTGTGTCCGTGTGTGTTACTGTGTGCATGTGCGTACGCGTCCATGTGTGTGCGTACACGTGTCCACGTGTGTGTGCACGTGTCCGTGTGTGCACACACGTGCCCATGCGTGTGTTCATGTGTGAGTACATGTTCCCGTGTGTGCGCACACGTGTCCCTGTGTGTGTGTGTGTGTGTATCCCAGTCCCCGCTCCCGGCGGGGCCGTTTCCCTCGCGGGTCCCGCCCCCCGCCCCTCCCCGTCCCGCCCGTCCTCGGACCCGCCCGGCGGGGCGGGGCAGGGCGGGGCGGGGGCGCTCGGCGGGCGCTGCCGGTGTCGGCGGGCGCGGGGCGGCGCAGGGCGCTCGGCGGGGGCCGCCGCCGCATGGCGCGGGCCGGGGCCGGGGCCGGGGGCTGCCCCGGCGCGGCGCCTCCAGCACCGCAGCGATCGGCCCCGTGGCGGCGGGGGCGGCGTGGCCGGGCGATGGCGGAGCTGTAGCAGGCGCGGGGCCGGTGCGGGCGGGCGGGCGGGCGATGGCGGCGGCGCGGCTGCGGGTGGCCCTGTGGGTGCTGTGGCATTTCGGGGTGGGGGGTCGCGGCTTGGAGCTGGCGGGGCTGGAGGGCCCGCGGGGGCGGGCGGCGCGGTGCCAGCCCGTGGACATCCCGATGTGCCGCGGGATCGGGTACAACCTGACCCGCATGCCCAACCTGCTGGGGCACGAGAGCCAGCGCGAGGCCGCCCTGAAGCTGCACGAGTTCGCCCCGCTGGTGGAGTACGGCTGCCACGTCCACCTGCGCTTCTTCCTCTGCTCCCTCTACGCGCCCATGTGCACCGACCAGGTGAGCGCCAGCATCCCCGCCTGCCGCCCCATGTGCGAGCAGGCCCGCCACAAGTGCGTCCCCATCATGGAGCAGTTCAACTTCGGCTGGCCCGAGTCGCTCGACTGCAGCAGGCTGCCCACCAAGAACGACCCCAACGCCCTGTGCATGGAGGCCCCCGAGAACGCCTCGGCCGCCGAGCCGCACAAGGGGCAGGGGATGCTGCCCGTGGCCCCCCGGCCATGGCCACCGGGCACCGCTGCCGAGGGCCGGGGTCCCAACGGGCTGGGGGCCTGCGACAACCCCGAGAAGTTCCAGTACGTGGAGAAGAGCCTCTCGTGCGCGCCCAGGTGCTCCCCCGGGGTGGACGTGTACTGGTCCCGGGAGGACAAGGACTTTGCCTTCATCTGGATGGCCGTCTGGTCCACCCTCTGCTTCGTGTCCACCGCCTTCACCGTCCTCACCTTCCTGCTCGACCCCCACCGCTTCCAGTACCCCGAGAGGCCCATCATCTTCCTCTCCATGTGCTACAACGTCTACTCCGTGGCCTTCATCATCCGCTCCGTGGCAGGGGCTGAGAACATCGCCTGCGACCGGGAGAACGGCGAGCTCTACATCATCCAGGAGGGGCTGGAGAGCACGGGCTGCACCATCGTCTTCCTCATCCTCTACTACTTTGGCATGGCCAGCTCGCTCTGGTGGGTCATCCTTACCCTCACCTGGTTCCTGGCTGCTGGCAAGAAGTGGGGACACGAGGCCATCGAGGCCCACAGCAGCTACTTCCACATGGCCGCCTGGGGCATCCCGGCCATGAAGACCATCGTCATTCTCACCATGCGGAAGGTGGCGGGGGACGAGCTCACGGGGCTGTGCTATGTGGGGAGCATGGACGTCAGCGCCCTGACCGGCTTCGTCCTCATCCCCCTCTCCTGCTACCTGGTCATCGGCACCTCCTTCATCCTCACCGGCTTCGTCGCCCTCTTCCACATCCGCAAGATCATGAAGACGGGCGGCACCAACACGGAGAAGCTGGAGAAGCTGATGGTGAAGATCGGGGTCTTCTCCATCCTCTACACCGTCCCGGCCACCTGCGTCATCGTCTGCTACTTCTACGAGCGGCTGAACGTGGATTACTGGACGCTGCGGGCGCTGGAGCGCGGCTGCCTGCGCCTGCCCGGCCGCCGCGCCGCCAACTGCTCCCTCGAGGCCTCGGTGCCCACCGTGGCTGTGTTCATGCTAAAGATTTTCATGTCGCTGGTGGTGGGCATCACCAGCGGGGTGTGGGTGTGGAGCTCCAAAACGCTGCAGACCTGGCAGAGCCTGTGCAACAGGCGGCTGGGCGTGAGGACGCGGGGCAAGCCCTGCAGCGGGGTCAGCTGTGGCGGGGGGCACTGCCACTACAAGGCCCCCACGGTCATGCTGCACATGACCAAGACGGACCCGTACCTGGACAACCCGACGCACGTCTAGAGAAGGGGGCTGCCCTCGCCCCCCACCAGCGCCGGGAAGCGGCCTCACGGGTAAGGGGCGAGGGCAGGGGCTGCGCGGTGGCGGGGGACACGGTTTGGGGGTGGGCGAGGCCGCGGACCCCCCAGCACCACTCACTGACGAGTAGCTGCTTTTTCCTAGAGGTTGTTTTGTTGTTGTTGCTGTTGCCAAATACAGTGACTCTTCTAACGCTTTCTTTGGGGGGCGGCGGGGACGGGGCAGGGAGAGGAATAATCCATCCGTGTTTATTTAATTCTGTAATTTATTTTAGACTTTTTTTTTTTTTTTTAATCATTAGCTGCGAGGAATGGAAAAAACAATAAACCCTGGATGTGTTATTTGAATCGAGCCTGGTGCTGTTTGCAGGGATTTGAGGGGGTCAAGAGCTGCCCCATGGGACCCTCCCAGCTCGGCAGGGCTCTCGTGCCAGGCCAAGCCGTGCTGGGCTGTGCTGGGGTGCCACTGGCTGTGGCAGGAGTGTGGTACTGGGGGTCCCTCCATCCAGCTCCCCCCGTGGCTTCCCTGGGGCCGGTTCTGCCTCCCGGCGAGGAGGAGGAGGAGGAGGAGGAGGAGGGTTTTCCTGTGCTGTCACACTTACGAATCATCTTTTCCACTCCGCGCTCTGAAGGTGATTTGTGTCGGTGCCATCGGCTGCCGGGGCCTCTGTGCCAGGCTGAGGGGCTGCGAGGGGGCAGGGCAGGGCCCAGGGTGATGGGCTGGGGGCACGGGACCTTGGGGCAGAGAGGGCTCAGCTTTGATGTCCCCCGCAGAAGCCCGAGGTGCGGGTAATGGAAACTTCTGGGCAGCTTTATTTATCCTCCGCTCTGGTTACAATCCCAGCTCGCCTTCCCCATTGTCCGGAGGGAAATTCAAGCCTCAGCTGGTGCTGCCGGGGCTGGCGGGGGGGAGCTGGGGCTGGCGGGGCACAGGGCAGGCAGCAGAGTGGCTCGGGGGGCTTCGGGGTGGGGAACTGCCCACCTTGCCCTGAGACATCCCCGGGTGCTGGGGCAGGGAGGGGAGCTCGTCTCTGCAGGGGTTTGGTGGGGTTCTTTTGCTTGGCTGGCCCCAGGGATGTGCTGGGGGGTCCCAGTGCCCGGGGGAGAGGTGAAGGTGGGCTGTGACCCATGGTGAGCAGGGGCTCAGGCACTGGGGCACCTGTGGCACCAGGGGCTGTAGCAGGGACACAGGTGGCTCTGGTGATGCTCAGACTTGTCCATCATCTAATTAGCTGTTAATCAGCCAGCGTGCAGGCTGAGCAGCGCCCGGCCCCAGGGAGGGTCTGTGCGACCCCTGTCCCTCACCCAGGGAGCAACAACACTTGGAGGGACCCTCCTTTCAGCGCTCACAATGGTGCCCACTGCCCACCCTGACAGCCCTTGCCCCCTGCCTCAGTGAAGCCCCTGGGGCTCAGACTGCCAGGCTGCAGCTGGAGGAGAGGGGCAAGAACCACCCTGGAGCCAGAGTCGGGGCAGGGGCTGGATTTGGGGCCCCTCACCCAGGACTTTGAGCTGCCACGATGCCAGGACTGATGTGGCAAACAAAGTGCCTTTAATCTTCCCCCTCACCTACCCCAGGGTGCCAGGATGGTGGGAGAAGCTGAGCTGAGCTGAGCAAAGCCTTTGCCTCCCCCGGAGGCTGAGATGTGAAGGAGCCCCCAGTGCCCATGTGGTGTCGGTGGGGGGACATCTGTTTTGTCACACCTGTTTTGGGTGCCCCCGGCTGTGCTGGAGGGCACCCAACCCCTTCCCTGGGGCTAGCAGTGATGATAGTGCCAGGGCAGGGACTGGGGGGCTCCCCCGAGTGCCACGGGGGGTTTGTTTGGGCAGAGAGAAGGGCCGTGACCTGGGGCAGGAGAGTCAATATTGGCTGCGGGACAGGCTCCAAAGTCCAGCCGAGGAGCCGGGCACGGCGCTGGGCGGGGGCTGCCCGGGGAGGGGGCACAGGGCCACGGCCCGTGCTGGGATTCAGCCCGTGTGCCACTGTCCCCCCACCCCGGTGCTGAGGCCGGAGCCAGCTCGGCGCACCTTTGGCTCACACACCGGGCACACGGCCCGGCGGCACCGCTGGGACAGGCTGCCCTTGAGCACCCGGCGCTTGCCAAGGAGCCGCTGCCTCCGGAGCGTTTGCCCAGACAGCCCGGCCCGGCGGGCCCCCGCTATCGGCACCACTGGGGCCGCCGGCGCCCACCGCCACCCGCTATCGGCCCCGGCAGACCCGCCGGCTCCACCGGAGCCTGCCAGTCCCAAAAGCTGGGCACGGCCAGGATACAGCGCCACCGAGCCTGCCCCGGGGAAGGGCTCTGTCCTGGGGACGCCGCTGGCTCCTTGTCACAGCCGCTTTCAGCGCCGTGCTGGGGAGGCTCAGCCTCCCTCCCTGTGCCCCACCCCAAACTCATCCCTGCATCCTCCTCAGGGCAGCCCCAAGGGCACCAAAACCCCGGCTGGAGTGAATCCTCTCTGCGAGGGGCAGGTGGGGCTCAGCACTGCCCCGGTACTGCGGAGCAGCCCCCGGCTTGGGCCGGGCTGGGCTGGCTGCAAAGGTTGGCACGGGATGGTTGTGGAGAGTGGGATGGGATGGCTACAGAGGCTGAGTTGGGGCTGCTGCTGGGTGGGAATGGGCTTGGGATACCCCCAGTCCTGGTCCAGCTCAGCATGAAGAGGTGGAACCCCGTGCCCCAGCCCTGGCTGAGCCGTGGGGGTTATCCCCCTCACTCGGACAGACACTCCCTCCAGGTTGGAGTAGCAGAAGGCAGGCTGCCGTGCTCTGGAAATGTGCTAAAAACCCCATTACCCAGACTATTAATTAAGAATTAAGCCAAGAGGAAGCCCAGGGGGCCAAGCTCAGGCCTCCTCTTCCCGAGGCCCTGTGGGAACTCCAGCAATCCCAGGGGTTTGTCACAGGCAGCCCCTGGGACGGGGCAGTAGCGGGGCCAGGGACTGTCCCCAGCCCCCGCTGCCCTGCCAGGTGTGGGGACAGCTATTTATAGCCCCACACAGGACACCGATGCCGTGGAGGGGCTGCTATTAAAAGCAAGTCTCCAAAAGGTCTCGGAGCAGATGCTGGTGAGAGATCTCCGTGTTGAGGCCTGGAAACGTCCCAGCTGGAGTCACACTCAGCTTCACCCAGGTCCTGTTGCACGGCCAGCAAAGCCAAACCAGCTCCTGTGGACAGGGGGATGAGGCTTCTCCAGGGAAAACAGCATCTCTCCATCACCAGAAGCCTTCAAGTCCTCAAACCCATCAGGACTTGTCCTGTCCAGGAGCTGGCAGAGCACAGCCCTGTCCCTGGTCCCTGGGGAGGGGGACAACACAAGGTCACACCAGCACAGTGTTGGAAGCTGACCTGCTCTTCCCTTGCTCCACAGCTCCTTCTCCCTCCAGAAATGTCTGATGGAGGCTCTAGGAAGGCAGAGGTGAGACATCCCAGACAGTCCCACACCAATACCAGGACCCGCAAAGGACTCACACGAGCCATGTTTACAAACACAAGTACATAATGTTTATTCTTAAGTTTCCAATTTATTACAAGTACAGCCCTTGGCAGAAACCCCCTCCCCCCCAAATGACACTGATTTTTTTATAAAACGTACAGTTCCAAAGGTTCCACCGTGTAGGACCTGCAGGAAATGTTCTCTAGGAAACAGGACAAAACAGCCTCTGAAGGGACGTGCGAGATACAAATGTCAGTGCTATTCCGTGGGGCAGGGAGTGAGGCTGGGGAGAGGGAAGGGGCTGGAAACCTGCCTCATCTGCAGCCATTGACAGCCCAGAACTGAAACAAATACCTGTTAAAAAAAAAAAAAAACCAACCCTAAAAAGTTCACAAAACTAGGCTGCAATTCTTGGCTGCAGTTTGTAATCGATGATTCTTTTCTTCTCAATTCCCAAGAGCTGCAACAGCTGCTTTTGCTTTTCTGAGACAAAACCAGCACCGAGCAGCCCCGTGGCCCATTTGTTCCAAATCAAACACTTCTGGGATAAAAAGTTCAAGCCCTGATTGTATGATCCAAACCTGGCATGATGGAGAGGGGATGAGAAGAGGTTCCTTAGGGAAAAGTCAGCATCTGGGGTGACAGGAGCCAGTGCTGGGCCGTGGCACAGGATCGGGCTGACCAGGGGAGCACAAGGGAGGGTGTTACTACAAAACATGGTGAGAGCGTGGCTGAGAGGGACTGGGACCCCCCTCCCCAACAAGTCCCCTGCTGTAACTCCTGCTACTGGTAGGAAAATGAGTTTTAAAGAGGGGGGAAAATATAAAGCAAACACGATTTTATATAAACTGTACATGTGCCAAAGCAAGACAAGGGTATCTTACAGGTGTTCTTTGTACAAGATCACAGCTAGAAACAAGCCACTTTCAACTAGAAAATTAATTTAAAAAGTTACACAGCACATGTTTCTGCTGCTCCCCTGGCCCCAGAGCTCCCTCTGGGCTGGGCAGACACCCCCAACTCTCCAGTTTGCTGCTGGCACTCGGGGCATCCAAAGGGCTGCGTGGCTGCGGGTGTCTCCAGGTGAGCAGGGAGCCTCCTCCTGGTGGGTACAGGTGAGAAGCTGAGCTCAGAGCCCTCCTCAGAGCGAGACCTCCAGGGATTGCTCCCCAGGGAGAGGGGGAAGCAGGAGCACCTCAGAGCAGTGGCGTTGGGATGCTGGTGAAAGCCGGCTGGCCGTACACGTAAGCGCTCGCTCGCCCCACGCAGCCCCGGCAGCGGGGCCCAGCATTAACACCATATAAATATATACATACAAGCCTGAGCAGCCCATTGGCCTGATGGCACCCAGTCCTTCCGTGGAGCAACATGATCCCTCCCTGCTGGGCTCCCTGCACCGGCAGCACGCAGTCCCACCGCGCTCCGGCTGCTCGCGGAGGGGAGGAAGCGGCTCATTCCCAGGAAGCCGACGGTGCCCGAGCTGGAGTAGGCTTGGTGCTCCCCTGCCCAGCCAGGCTTGGCTGGGCCCTCCCCTCGCCCTCCCCACCTTCCCCTCCTGGCAGGACAGACTCGTGAAGAGCTTTGTGGATTTTGCAGGAAGCAGTAAGTCATCTCCGCTCAATGGACGACCAAATACTTGAGGAAATTGCAGAAAAATTAAAACGAGGACAGGCCAAAGGGAAGGCTGGATTAATAGAGAAGTGCCTGCTGCTTCCCAGCTCCCTCCAGACAACCCATCCTGCTGCCTGGCAGCACCAGAAGGCCTGCTCCAGCTCTGGCTCTCCCCTTAAGTCTCCCCATCCCTCATTTCTTCCTTTTCCGCCCCCGGGAATGTTCAAGGGGCTCTGACTCACTGTCCCCTTCCTGCTCCTCCAGTCCCTGGCCCCTGGCAGAGAGCTGCTTGCGTTTCCTGCGCACATACGTGTGGCCTGGCAGGTGTTTGTGCACCATGTCAATCAAACACTGCTCTGTCTTCTCCAGGCAGGACAGTACGTGACTCCCGTTCTGGTTGTAGCGCTCGGCGTTGGAGAACACCTGCTTCATGTCGGACAGGAACTCCTGCACGGAGCGGTAGTTGCCACAGGAGCACTTGCTCTGCATAGTCTGGAAGTCCATGGGGTTGCTGATGACCTCGAAGTAGTCTTCAGCTTCCTCCGTGGTCACCGGCTCCCTGTGGAAGGAAGGGCCACAGGGATGGGAGGGGAAGGCCAGCTCTGGCCATGCAGTGTCGGGCTAGGGGTCCCCCCACTCCTTCACCTGCACCCCCACAGTGCTGCAACAAACCCAACAGCACCTCAACAGCTCCACAGACATAGCAGCCCCATGGAACAGTGATGGGAAGGACAGGAGCCCCAGGAGCTGGTCCAGGCACAGGGCAGGTCCCTAAATTCCCTCAGCGCTCCAAAAATCCTGGAGAGCACCCACCTCCCACTTCAGCCCCCTGCCCACCACCCTCTGCTCCACCACCTCAGAAGGGCCCTGTGTCTTCAGTCCAGCTGAAGACTAAGAACATGGAGGTTTCTTCTGGAGCAGCTTCTTCCCAGCCATAACTTGCTTTTGGAATCCCAAGTCTCCCAAGTGGATCTGGCAGAACTGGGGCATGACAAGCCCCACACCCCCACAGTGCCTGTGGGGGAGGAGGAGGAGGTCACCTGCCCTCACCTGAAGGGCCAGCTGAAGCGATACTTGATCAGCTTGGCCAGGATTTCCTCACACTTCTGCAGCTCCAGGCTCTGGCGCCGTGCCGTCCTCTTCGTCTGAAGGACCTGCCCACAACAAAGGATGCTGTAAAAGGAGGGAACCACTACAGGCTTTGGGGTTCAGCAAACAGCTCTGAGGCCAAAGGAGCCAGTTCTTAGCACAGGAAGGACATTTCTTCCCTGTGAGGGTGGGGAGGTCCTGGCACAGGTTGCCCAGAGAAGCTGTGGCTGTCCCTGGATCCCTGGAAGTGTCCAAGGCCAGGTTGGAGCAACCTGGGCTAGTGGAAGGTGTTCCTGCCCAGGGCAAGGGGTTGGAACAAGCTGAGTTTTAAGGTGCCTTCCAACCCAAGCCATTCAGTGGTTATGCAGTTTGAGTTCCAGGATGGGAGTCTCATCCATGAGCTCAGGGGGAACAGCTCACAAGCAGCCCTGGTTTTCCTCCAGGGACAGGAGGCTTTTTCAAGGTAAGTTCAAAGACAACACGGTCTCAACAAGCAGCCAAAAAATAAATGTCAGCAAATGGAGAACGTGAATTCCCTGTCCCTCCTTTCTCCAAGGCAGCACCCGAGGCAGGGGGAGGAAGCACTTGTGCTGCTGTTCTGCCACGGCAGAGCTGACTGTGCCATTTCAAATCCCAGGGAGCAGCTGGTGCCCAGAGCGCTGCTGTCTCTGCACAGGCTCAGCACAAGGTCATCCCGGGGACCTGCCACAGATCACCCACAGCACAGGGACATCCCCTCAGCTCCGAGGGCACAGCTCATGGAATGTTGCTGCTGAGGGGATGCTGGATGACGAGAAGGCTCCACAATGCAGGGCACTCAGTATCCTGACCCAGTTCCGGCCTCTTTCCAGGACAAGTGATAAGTCCTAGCAGAGTCCTCTGCCCCAAGCCAGTATGCTGTCAGAGCTGTTCCAG
Source organism: Myiozetetes cayanensis (assembly GCF_022539395.1). NCBI lineage: Eukaryota > Metazoa > Chordata > Aves > Passeriformes > Tyrannidae > Myiozetetes > Myiozetetes cayanensis. Next base: position 3,864,039 of record NW_026087522.1, on the reverse strand, counting down.
AAAGATTTTCCCTGCTGGAATATCCCTCTGCACTGGCTGTGGCAGCCGATGCTGGGCTTGCTGGCTTGGTTGCCCTCCAGTCTGTGACACAACCCACAAGCTACCCCACACCTAGCATGAGCAGCAGTGAGCCCACAGACCACGAGGAAGGAGAGTGACAGGACACACCAGCACTAGTGCTGGCCAGGGGACAGATGGCAGATCTGCAGGGGGCTGTGACGTGGCCATGGGGCTGGAGTATCCTCACGTATCCCCCGTGGTGTGTCCCTCCCCAGGGACAGACACTGCAGCTCCCCCCACCCAGCACGCACAGACTGCTCTGTGCAAGAGCGTATGGTTTTATTCTTTAAATGTCAAGTGAAACCTAAACCAGCCAAATTATGTCCTGGAGGTTGGGGAGTGACCACACGGACAACAACTGTCAGAAGACGGCCAAGGCTGGGGAGCAAGGGTCCAGCATTGCTGGCATTCCCTGGCCATCCAGGACCCCTCAGTGCCCCCACCTCTCCAGAGAGACATATGGATACTATTTAAAACCCTTTAACAAGCTGCAGGCTGCCTGCTACTCAAGGGGACAATGTGTGAAAGCGGCTGGGGAGGGATGCCTGGCATATCTGTGCTCCGTTTGCACCGGGCCCTTAAGGATATGCCTCCTTTGTTAACCCGCCCCAGCCCAGCCCGGGCTTCCACTAGGATTCAGGGTATTTCTCTGGGAAGGGGAGGGAGGAAGCGTACCACCTGTTTGGTTTGTAACTCACGAAGTGAGCGGCCTCTGGGGAGCAATTTGGCTCTTACCAGCTCGTCGATGTCTGCGCCATTGACAGGTGCCGTGCGCTGCCGGGGTCCCCGGGCCGGGTGCAGCGCCTGCTTCTTCCTCTGGTGCCTTCCCTGCCTCAAGGAGTACATGGAGCCCTGCTTGCCCCGGGCTGCCTTCCTGGGCCTCACTGGAATAGAGAAGCAGTGAGCTTAGAGGAGTGGGAACATCTGGGAGCAGAGACCACCCTCTGCCCTCCACACCAGGCTGAGCCTCGCTCACAGTGACTCCCACATCATGCCAGCTGTGCTCTAACACCCTCTCCAGAGGGGATTCACTGGGCATCACCTCCTGCCCAAAGAGGCCATGACAGGCAACAACCTGCTGCTAAAGGGTGCTCACACACAGCAGATCCTCAAGCTCCAATGGAAATCTGGGATGGCGAATCTCCCCCTGCAGAGCCAAGTGTTGAGACCCCGACGCGTCACTTGAGGGAAGCAATGCAAGGACAGACAGTTGTCTCAAACAGAACTACACTATCCCCTCTGAAAGCACCAGGAGCAGAAACTTGGAGTTTCCCCGGTTTTTGGGGATGGGTGGTTTTTCCAAGCATTTCCAAGCAGCCCATACGGTGGGATAAGCCAGCTGCTAAGCCCCCCTGAAAAGGGAGCTGTGTGCTGGGGGAGTGTCAAGTTACCACAGCCGGGAGCTGCTCCACGTGCTGCAAGTGGGAAACAATGGGATTTTATTCCCTAAGACCGGGGCTGCTGCGTTACATCCCGCAGAAAGGCACTCGCCTGTGCGAGCCTGCCTGTCAGAGCTCCGCACCGGTGGCGCTGACGCACTCCCTTGTCTTAAGTTTCTCCCCATGTATCGGGAGAACGTGCTGGTCTTCCCAAGTCAAACCCGTTCCACCTGGTCCCACGTCCTTGAGAGCAGGCTGTATCCAGCAGGCTGGATCCCTCAGCTGCAGGCTGGGATGCAGCCCCTGTCCCATAAATCACGGAGCCGGCCCCCCGTGCGAGGCGTGTGGCGGGGCCGCGGGACGTCTGCCCGCTGTCACTGCGCTTGTGTGTCAAGCGTGCGGCACGTGCTGAGTGTCTGACGGTCCAACATTCTACGTTAGATCCCCCAGGATAAACGCCACCAGGATTAATGGGACTTCTCTATTAAAACAAAAGTTTTCCACGGTGACCTTTCCATGTTAATGCTCTTTAAAGCCGGGGGGTTGCATTTAGCACTTTATTTTTAGTGCCTGCAGCCTTCTTTTGCTATTGTTTGGAAACCTTGGCTCGGCTCCTGCCTTGGCCGTGCAACATAGGCTGAACACACTCCAAGTGTGGACATGGATACGCCGCAGGACAACAAGCAGCGTGCATAGCCAGGGTATCAGTGAGCCTCCCTGAAACCAGAATAAAGCAAGGGAATCAAGACTTAGGCCTAGATGGAAACCCTCAAAAGGACATGGGATAATCCTCTGGGTCCCAGTCTCTGGATTCCATCTGCCTCTAGTTAAGACAACCTGCAGTTAATGTTATGTCAGTCAAGGGCAGTTTGACAGAAAGCAAACGCTGGCAGTGTGCCCTTCCCAGATTGAGCTTTTCAGTGCAGCAAGTTGCCCAACTGAGACTGACTCTAATTCCCCTAAAACCAAAGTGGATACACAACTAAAGATGATTAAGTGGAGAAGCAGCTATTGAGGAGTCTAGAAATGCCTCTTTTATTCCACCCAGCTGCTCAGGAATGCTCCAGTAAGGCATCCCAAGTGGTCTCTGCACACAACCAAAGGTGCTGGTGCCACACTACACCTGGAGCACTGTGCCTTCCCACTGGAATGGGCAGGGGAAGTGCCAGTCCTATTTCAAAATGCCTCCTTGCCAAACCACTAGAAGTCCTGCACTCAAGGGGCTATGAGCTGGTGGGAAGGAGAAAAGTAAGGAGAGGGGATTGTGGTAAACATTCATAACAGCTTCCAGTGCACCAACAAACCCTGCAGGCACAGGGACTGCCAATCCCAGGAACTGCTGGTGCTGCTGCTCCCACTGCAGCCTCTGCTGATCCTTCCCAGCCCCTGGAATGGTGTCAGTGTTCCCAGGGAGTGACTGGGCAGCAAGTGAGAGCTTGCAGCAGTTTCAATCTTTGCTAGTGCTGACCCCATCACAAAGGGCCAAGGGTTCACTGCAGCTCCCCAGGTAACCACAGCCTTCCCCTGGGACATCTCCCAGTGCTTCACCTGCTGTGTGTGAGTCCCAAATAGGGTCAATACTTTGCACACTGAAGGCAGAAGGTTAATACTTTCTGTTACTTCCCTGCATGGTCAAAGCCTTACATTTCAGTCCAGCAACTTCATAATCTTCTTCCTCCTCCTCTTCCTCCTCAGCATCTGGTTCATCAGAAGCCTCCTCACCTTCTTCACCTTCATCTTCAGCAGAATCCTCTGCATAGCTCCTAGAACAATGCAGGTAAACATGTTTGTGGCACCAGAACCTGGGCGTCAATCAGCAGCTCTGGGCCCCCAGTACTGGTTGTGCTGCACAACAAGCAGCAGGCTCGGCCCAAAGCAGCGCAGAGTTGTAGCTACAACTCAAAGGGCACTTCCCAGGCTGAGTACCTGGGCTGAAAATCCCCAACAGCTGGATCGGGGTCTTTTTTGGTGTTCCAGGCACTGTGACCACATGACAGTGCATTTTAAGACTGGGACTGCTGTGGAATTATTCCTCCCTGAGAGGATGAGCTGCTGTTTTACCCAGGTTTGCAGGCCTGGCCTAAGGAGTTTCAACACGGGGGGCTTTTTCCTGATGGAGTATTTTCCCCATACTCATTGGAAACAGATGCAAGAGCAGAGGGTCAGGCTCCTCAAGTGCCAGTGTCAGAAGCCATCCAACCTCCCTGCCCAGCACGTTCCAGCTTCTCACCTGTGTCTATTCAATCACTCCAACCATTAAAAACCAGGGAAAAAACCAGCATGCACAGGCCAAAGGGAACACAGGCAAAGCTGCTGTGGGAGTCTCAGTCCTCTGAAGAAAGAGGATCTTGAGCAACAAAAGGAATAAACACCCACAGCACAGGGAGGTAAAAGATCTCCCAGGGTGACATTCTTTTCCTGGCTCTGCCAGGAGGAAAATAGAAAGCAGATAACAGGACAGGTGTTCCCCACCTGATGGCTGTGGTCCAGGAGCTGAACAGCTTGCAGGTGACTCTGCCACATCAAAGTAACCATGATCTCAGGCCAGAACAGCTGCCTTTAAGCCCTGTCATTTCTGTACAAGCCTGAGGAACTCTTACACCGTCTCCAGGGAGTAAGTAATACTTTTAAGGCCATACACCACCTGTACAGCACAGGTTGGCACACACCTCTATTTTGCTGCTGCTCTGCCAGGGAGGATCTGTTGGCTGTTCCTATGTCAGGTGCCACTCAACAGCTTCACCTCCCTGACACACAGGGAGAGATGCAGCACAGGCATCATCAGTACAGGACACATACTGCAGAATTCTTAACTTCCAGCCTGTAGTTCAAAAAACAGTGCAACTCCTCGCTGTCAAGGGGCAACTACTCAGTTCTGCTGAATGGAACAACTGATTCCTCCTCAAATCGTGTTCCCTCTGTTGCACTAGAAAGTGTTCCTGAATTATTCAGGTTTACCAGGTCCAGAAAACTATCAGAGTGGCATTTTGTAGCCTGATTTGTAGCAGCAGAGGAGGGGTTGAGCTGCAGACTGGAGTAATGTCTAACTTACAAGAACACCCCAGGAACTCAGCCCAGGGGACCACAGAGCCACAGTGTTACCAACTCCATGAAAAACCAACCCAACCAGCTGCTCCAAATGAAACAACAGCTCTTAGTGCAGCTGAGCTTGGTGGGTGTTTTGTGCATGTTTTCACTGCCAAACACGAGTTATTTATTAAAACTCCTGAAGCTGTCATGGCTCAGTACAACACAGGTGTGCTTAACTTACAGCCCTGAAAAAAAAAAAAAATTGCTTTTTTATTGTTCCAGGGCCGTTTTAACTGGGCAATTTCAAACCTTCCCAAGGGTCTGGTGGAAGCAGGGCTGGGACTGTGCAGTGGGGAAGGGCAGGAGGGTCACTCACCTGCCCCGGGAGCTGCGCCGGGCGGTGGAAGGTTGGCACGCCGGGCACTGCCACTCCCCGTCCGGGATCTCGTAGAGCGCCGGCCGCAGGCAGAACAGATGGAAGGCCTTGTTACACTCGTCACACAGGATCAGTTTGTCATCCTCACCTAGGAGAGGGCAGCTCACTTGTAACAAGGGCCACAGCCCTGCTCAGACTGAGGCAGAAGCTGCTGGAGGGCTGGACTAAGCAAGAGCAAGATGCAGAGTCCCCTGTGAGGGCAGGGACCCTTCCTCTGATGGCCTTTCTCAGGGACCCTTCCTTCTCCATCCCACCACTGCAGTGGAAACCAGCAGTGTTTAAAAACAAACAGAACCAATGCAAAGTCCCCTGCCCTGTAAAGATTTCATGGAGGCAAAGGCAGAAACCTGCCAAAGAGTTTCTACCCAGCCAAACACAGGGGAAAGAGAAGTTTGCTGCAAAGATGCCCCAGAGCTCTAAGAAGCTCTAAAGGCAGCTATTCCTCTTCTAGCCTCAATCTGGTTAACCTGCACAGTATCTTATTTCTGCTCAGGGTAGCAAGTCTACACACAAAATCAGTATGCAGCAGGACCAGTCTCTCTGTGCTTCCCACGGATGCTGGGAAACAGGGAGACAGTCCCAAGCCAGCTTTCCATTTACTGAGGAGGAAAAAACAAAGTGCAGAGAGCTCGCCAGCACATCTCTAACTTCCTAGTTCTTAAATTCTGTGAAACTACCACATTAGTCTCAGCTGAGATGTCCCCTTACTTCTTCCCAGAATTTCCTCTCAACAGCAGGTGGACAGTTTTGCCATTGGTTTGGAATATCCATGAGGCTCCACAGTGGAGGAGGATGTTGCACCAATTCAGCCCTTATTTCTTTGAAGAGGTGGATGGCAAAGCCTTTTGGTAAACAAAAGTGGCCCAGCACTCCCCCAAAGCTCTGCTGCCCTCATTTCCCACTAGTTTTAGCAAGCAGAAAGTGAGACAAAAAGCATGTGGGGAGGCAGAAAGTACCACCAGGCTCTTTCCTCCAGGCTCTCATCCAGCAGGAGGGGTTATGGCAGAACAAACACCAGCACCCTGTCACTGCTGACACCTCTTGTACTTCCCCCTCCACCCGAAAGACTCTAAAGGCCTTCATCCTACAGTGCACACAGAGAAAGTGGTCCCTTGTCACCTGTTTGGTGACTTCCCCAGCTCACTGAGCAGCTCTGCTCCCACTATGCCCTTGGAGCAGCACTATCCCACCTCGCTTTTCCCATAATAACCTTCCCAACCTGTCCTTGCTTGCTCCTTCTCTAAAGAAGGGATTAACTGACAAGGCTGAGAGACCCAAAGATCATTCCAAAAATGAAAGCAGGGAATGGACAGTGGCATAAGTGTTCCCAGAAGGATTTGTAGATGACTTGTGTCCAAGTACCCTAAATATCCAGGGGACAGCAGCTCTGCAACGTTCTGCAAGACCGGGGACTGGTTTCGTAAGAATGGTTTAGTGGAGTCAGGGTCAAATGCTTCTGTGAGATCGCTGCTGACTGTAAATCCTGACATTCAAAACTCAAAATATAGCCACAGGCACAGTGACAGACTCCAAGGGCGCAGTTGCCCAAGCAGGGCCTGGAGGGGTGACAGGAATTCCCCCTGGAGGGGCAGGAGCGCGTTACCTTTCTTGCGGCACACTTTGCACCTGGCGTTCTCGGCTGACATGTCCCACTTGATGCAGGCGTCCAGCATTCCCAGCAGCACGTGCATCCGGGAGAAGGTCTGCGCCTCCCGGATCGCCGTCTTCCACTTCTCCATGGCTGAAGCAACCTGCAGACAGACAGACAGACCTAACAGCTTACACACAGCTGGGAGATGTTTTCATCTCCTTTAGCTGGGGCCCTTCTAACCAAAGCCCAGCTCTGTATTTCTTTCCTTCCCTGTCGCCTCAGCAGTCCTGGTTGTGGTTTACCCATATCCAGCCTCCCTGGATCAGACAGTTTGTCCACAAGAGTCCATCCCCTTTTGCATTTCACAGCCAGGCTGAAATAAGCTACGTGAACCCCACTGAATTCCTGCTCTGGAGGTCTAACCCAAACAATCAGCAGGCTGAGAAAACAAAGGGCAGAAATTTAGTAGTGTAAAATGTGGGATGAAAGTCAGGGAACAGCTGGCAACCCCACTGCAGGGAGGTGGATTGGAGTGGCCTGTGCTGCCCTCCAGTGGGTACCACAGAGGCACCTACCTGGATATCAGCAACACACTCCTGGTCCTCCTGATCCCTGAGTTGCTCAGGTGGAGAGCAGACCCTGTGTCACCAGCTGCAGACTTGTCCTTCTGGTCCCTGATCTCCTCAGATGGAGGGAGGACCTGTGCCACCAGCTACAATCACACTGGACAGGCATTTGGAGCCCCAAATGTGAAACCAGCCGCTTCCCTGAGACAGGATGACTTCAGCACATGGGAAATCCCAGAAGGAGCTGGGAGTGAGGATGACAGCATCAAAGCAGAGCTCTGTCACTAGGGCAGCTGTGGGGTCTGCACTCAGCAAGGCCCATGGGAACCTCACACCCAGCTCAGGAGGTTTGGAAACACCGTTGTGGTAAATCGGAAATGCAGCAGGACAGAAGCGATGCAGAGCCATGTCCCACTCCACTGGTAATCCTGTGCCCTGCAACAATGAGGTGATGGCCCAGACATGACAGGGACATAATAGGACTCAAGTCAACGTTCTTCTACCCCAGGAGAATGAAAAAACAAACAAGTGAAGTGTCAGATGGGAAAATCCAAACTCTGCAGCTGACAGCAATTTGGGAGCCAAACAAAACCCGGGAGTTTTGCAGAGTTGCACATTCTCCCCTGACTGAATTTGAGGAAGCACAGCATATATTAGATGCTTGGAAAAACACACAAAAGTGTTCTGAAATGCCAACATCCTTGCTGCCATTGCTGGTGTGATCCTGGAGCCCAAGCCATCAGAGACAACCAGAAGACTGCCCAGCCCACTGTGGAGGTTACACAGCCCCAGTGCTGTTTCTTTGCAGAACATTGTTGAGGTGCTTCACATACTGTGTAATTGATTTTCCAAGGAACTGTTCCATGGGTTTTGCTGTTAACATACTGGGTAACTGCCGGGCCAAGATAAATCTGCAAAAGCTGTTGGCAAGTTTTGCTCAGATATTTCTCCCCAAGTCTGTGGAATTTAACAGATTTCTAGCCCTGCTTCCCAAGCATCAGGAGACTGTGGCATTTGAGCAGTACTGGTATCAAGGGAGTTCTGGCTGCCAACTAGGCAAAATGGGAGACTGGAAGAAGTTACTGAGGTCCCCTCCTGACTGGAGAGGAGCAATGCAGCAGGGGAAAGAAACAAAGCAAAAAACAAACCTCAAAATACTACAGGAGAAGTCCTCAGTCATGTGCCAACGACCTCAGAGTGACAGAGAACACCTTCTTTGGTAAAGGTGGACAAAGCCTCCAGCTAGACAGGCTCTCAGCTGGGATCCTGAGCTGACAGAAATCCCTTGGAACAGCTAAAACTGGAACTGCTTGGTTGTGAAGCTGCTCTTGAAAGGATTGTCTGCAGGTAAGACTGACCCTCCCGTTGCCAGCACTGCTGAAAAGCAGGTCATGGGGGTGATAACACACCCAGAACCCACCCATGCTCTTCTCTCTGCTCAGGCTGTCGAGCTGCAATGCCACACTGCAAACAGGTCACATATTCCCTGGACTATTCTGGGACAGCCCAGTGTGTTACTGCCACTGGAAATGTGCATGTTTGCACCAACAGAGGCACCAGACTGATTTTCAGGAGCAGCCCTAAGCCAGGTCTCCCTGCAATCCTTTGCCACTCAGCAGTGTGAGCTCCAGCCATGCAGCTGAGCCAGCAGGAACCCTTAGTACAGACAATTGTGTCAGCAAACGGGTGCCTGCTAAGCCATAACTTGTTTCTCACAGGGAAAACGAGACATAACTATACCACAGGGCTGCAATTCCATTCCTGAAGTCTGGAAGCACATTGAGTGTGTTTTTCCAGTGTGGCTATGCTGTATTTTACCTGCTATGTGCTCTCAGTGCAGTTCTGGCTCAAAAGGGTTCATAATTCTTGGCCTACTCAGCAGATTTGTCTTTAGAACAGTCTGCCTGGCAGTCAGGGGTTTTCATCAGATAACTTTATCTAAGAACTAGGCTGCTCTTTCAAGGTCATCTATAAAGGTTTTCTGCTTTGGCAAAAAGAAGGCTCATTCCAGATAAACTGAGGCAAAGAGAAAAAAAATCCCCAAAGCAAACAAACCAACAAACAAACTCAAACCCCCAAAAATTGAACATTGCACTGCAGAAAGAAATGCTCCAGAGACAATGGCACAACACCAGAGTCAGAGGGCAGATTCAAAATTGGCAAAGTTTAAATACTCCAGGACAAGTGAGGATTGTGAAAATTTCAAGTGTCTATCCAAATTATCCTGCTAACAGGGCAATCCCACAGCCTAGCAAAGACCTGATGTTCAAACAAGGGTTCAGCAGACACTGACAGGAGTTTAAAAAAAAAAAAGATTCAAGAATCCACACTAAAAACCCCACCCTCAGGATCAGTCATAGAATCATGGAATGGTTTGGGTTGGAAGGGACCTCAAAGCCCACCCAGTTCCACCTCCTGCCATGGGCAGGGACACCTTCCACTATCCCAGGTTGCTCCAAGCCCTGTCCAACCTGGCCTTGGACACTCCCAGGGAAGGGGCAGCCACAGCTTCTCTGGGCAACCTGTGCCAGGGCCTCCCCACCTTCCTAGGGAAGAATTTCTTCCCAATATCCAATCTAAACTTCCTCTCTGTCAGTCTGAAGCCACTGCACCTTGTCCTGTCACTCCATGCTCTTGTAAATGCTCTCCCTCCATCTTTCCTATAGGTTCCCTTCAGGTAAGCATCTAATACTTCTTTTTTATGTTGGGAACTTCAAAAGGTTCTGCTGATCCAATTCTGATATTGCTGCTTCTGCTGCTGTCAGTCATCAGTCAGGGCAGAGCACACTTTGCAGGGGGCAGTGGGGAAAGCCTTGTCATGGGGCACTGTTCAACTCGGTGCATAGAAACTGCCCCCAAGCACAAGTCCCCCCGTGAGGGTGAACCACTGGTACAGCTCAACTGCCTGCAGGACCCTTCCCAATCCTCCACAGCTCCTCTCCATCCCTTTGATTTGGAGGGATATGTATTTAGACCCATAACACCCCTTTTTCTCTCCTGCAGGTACACACAGCTTGTTTGCCCAGATATCTCCATGAGTGTCTCCACACAGCCAACAACTTGTATCTCCTCTTGCCTGACAGTGGAATTTTATCTAAAACTCACTCAACTTGCAGTCACCAGAACCTCTGCAGGTCTCTTTGTGGATTGAGGGCACCATCAGTCCTCTCTGATGGATACAACTCTTAAGTTCTGTGAAAATGTTCCATAATGTGCTTTTATTAAAGAGAAACTGTACAGAGGGAACTTGACCTATTTCCTGTCACAGAGGGAAAATTAACTGCAGCTCCTCAGTATTATTTTGATTTTTCCCTATACCTTCACTCCTCAAAATAAACATGGAACACCTGGCCCCTCAAACACCACACCCACTGCACTCCAAACCTGAAATGGGAGGAAGCTGCTCAGGATTTAGTACCCCACAAATTGCACTGCTCAAAGAATTCTATTGCAAGACCAAACCAGAGCCCTGAGGTGAACAATACCTTGGCTTCTTCTGCCATTTTCTTGTCTTCATCTATCTCCTCAGCCTTGGCAATGTAGTCCTCTCCTTGGTGTTTCCTTCTCTTCTGCTTGGGGGCCATGAAACCTTGCAGGAACTTCTTCACAACCCCAGCCTGGAGTGCAATCACACACTCTCCAAAATCCTTCAGGCTCTCCAGTGAGGACACCTGTTGGGAAGAGCATATGATCCCATAAGAGCTGGATGTTTCTCTGTGCTGTGTAGGTGGGTCTGTCCTGCAAATGGACACCCGTGAAAACCACAATAAATGAGGTATCTACCACATCTGGTTATGCACTCAGCATATTGCTGCTGTCTCAACAAGACATGCTGGCTTTGATGTAGAAGATAAAAATCACCTACAGAGTTCTGCTAATGCTCCATAGAGAAGTCTGCCACCAGAAATAGGAAATGGGACAAATGAAAAGCTGTGCAGGACACCCAGCTCCAACATTATGACCCACCTACACCAAAAAGACCCTCAAGCCAGCATCCGTGTCATCTTGAAATAATACTTTAGAAACAAAGGACAAACGAGAAAACTGATTTTCCTGCTCCTCTTGTCTGAGAAAAATAAAATGACACCTGTCTTGCTCAGTACTTTGCCTGTGCACTCACTTTTGCTTCATACTCTGGCGTCACATCGACGTAGCCCAGGCCTCCCTTCTGCAGCCGCGTCGCCACCTCGATCAGGTCACTCCGGAGGTAGTTCAGCAGCTCCTGGTTGCCATCACAGGATTTGAGGCCCAGGTTCTGTTTCCGAGCCAAATGGATGGAATGTGTGATGTCCTGATACCTGGAAAACCAAACCCAGCCTTGGAACACAGAGCACTGCCCGGGGAGCTGGGCAGGCTCCAGGACAATGGACTCCATCGGGAGTTACGAGCTCCAGCAGTGCAGAACGTTCTCTGAAAGGCACCTGAAGGCACAGGGCAGTTCTGGCTCTGCCAGCACTGCCTTTGTTCCAGTTTCATGGAGCAATTTAAAGACGGACAGAACCTCCTCACTGATCACAGCGTGACTTATCAAGGACCTGCAGTTACTGCCCAGGAAAACCAGCAATTTCTCAACCTCAGTGTCCTCCTCTTTTCAGCACAGGAATGACCAAAGCCCAGCCCAGGATGTTGCCCCAGGAATGGCAGGGATTGCTGTGCTGAGGACACACTATGACTTGGAGAAAGCACACAGAGGAAAACAAAGAGCAGGCTCACTTTTTCTCCAAGCGCTCCTTGAGCTGGCTCTCCCTGACTCCTTGGGGGTGCAGGCAATCCAGCAGCTCATCCAAATCCTTCTGACTGTCACAGAGAAACCTGGAAGACAGAACATGCACCATCATCAGCTAAGGTATCTCTGTGGCAAGAGAGTTTCTTCTTCTAAATGGTTCCCAAGGATCAGTAGGTAGGGATGACAGGTAACCTATATTCCAACCCCAGAGAGTAAGGTGAAGCACTTCCAGGAATGCTGGCAGAACTCTGACTCAGGCTGGCCTCATTTCACAGTCCCCAAATGTAGTCAACTCCAGGGTAAGCAAAAAAAAATCAAAATAAACACAGAACTGATTTATTGATGTATTTTCCCCATTAAGTTCATTAAAGCACTGGTATTTGAATTTAGTCATCTACCCCAGGGACTCCATTCACTATGCTGCAGTTGGTTGAAGTGATCTGAATGTCACATTAGATGCACTGCAAGGATTACCAAGCCGTGCCCTGCACAGCACAGCAATGTAATCCTATCTTCTTTCATTAACAAGAGGTCCCCAGATTAAAAAGGGGATGTCCTGGCTGATCCCACAACTGCTGCTGCTGGAGCCCTGTCCCTGTAAGTGCACGAGTCCTCCTCTCTGAGCTCACCTGCATTTCAAAGGTCAAGTGCAGAATGTGAAAATCATACTCAGCAACCTGAAACCTTCCTGCTCAGGAACCCTTCAGGACAGGGATGGCCACCAGCAGTTATCCCAATCTAAAAGGGGAACACTTCTGCAGAGTTCTCTAAACCAGGCACTCTCTCTGCGATTCCAAAGCACAATCATGTTTTCACACTGGGTTGTAGATTTAAACTAGTTTTAAGGCAGCCTGAAATTCTGCTCTTTCCCTCTTTTTTTTTTTTGTCAGCTCTATTCTAGGATGCCATAAGGCCTCCTCACCTGATGGGGCAGGGATTCAACCTGAGCTTCAGAGCTCATTTACAGAAAATAAGACTAATTTCAAATCTTCTAGAAGAGGACTGCTCGTCAGAAAAAGGAAGTCATGGAATAGGAAAATCACCCTCATATGGAAACAGCTCCAAAGGACCACTCTGTGATCCTTACCAGCCACGGAGAAGATTCCAGATCTAATTTTTCTTCTTGGGCACAAGCTCAGATGAGCTGAGCAACAACTAGACAGAGATGGTGTTCTGGCTCCTCCTGGAATACCAGTCTCCACAATGCTTATTTAGGCAGAAATACCTACTAAATACCAGATCCGAAAATATTCTGTAATTCTAGCGTGCTTGTATTAGGGGAATGCCTCACAACTTGCATTCAGCTAGGCAATTAATCACTCTAATAAAACATAGGATTGTTTAAAAATGGAAGGAAAATGGTTTCTTGCCAGTCACTTGCTTCAGTACATCCAACCCTCTGCACCCTGAGATCAAAACTCTTGGCCACCACCATCCTCTGCATCCCCTCCCCGTGAGAAACAGGATGGAGCAGCTCCAGACCTCCTTCACTCAGAAGAATCTGTCACCACCTGGAAATGGCATAAACCAAGCTCCAAAACAGTTCCCCTGCAGATACCCAGATTCCCAAACACGTTGAGGTTGCCCAGGTTATGATGAAACAACATCAGACACTGCTGGCGACACATCACGGGATCCATCTGGAAAAATATCCAAGACAACCATGCCCAAGCTTTCTCAGCTTTCCTTCATGGTGGTAAATCCAGGGGGGATTCCCTGGACTGTTTTGTCTTACTATAAAAACGAAAAGGCAGTGGAAACAGTGGGCATATGGCACTGGGATTCTCCAGTGTTTTGGGAAAAAACAACACAGGCTGCTGGGCAGCTGCAGAAAGCAGCTCCCATCCTTTTCACAAAGCCAGAGGTAAGCCCTGGCACAACTTTGTCCCTGCTGAAAAGGAAACTGGACAGGGAAAAAAGAACATCTGCAACAGGCACTTGAGTCTTCCCAATTCACCCTGAGTGTAAGAACTGGGATTTCTGGGAGAAATCTGTTCTCCAGCCTGAACTCAAATGTGCAAAACATAAACATATCAGAGGCACTGAGTAGTGGAGTGGCACTTTGCTGCTCTGTGCAGCCACAGCTCCTGCTTCCCAGACTAGCTCTAGGCACTCCCTACTACCTGTAGGAACTACCTGCACCTCCAACTGGGGCTCAACCAGCTCCAGGCTGGGAGCATGGACATGGTAAGACAGGGCTGGCATTTTAAAGGGGGGAGGCAAGAGTAAGTCTTTCTGAGAGGGAGAGGAAGGCAAGCAATGCCCTTCATGTGGCCTGACACAGTCTTAAGGCCACTCCAGGGGATGGGAAAGATGCCTTTGGGAGAGTCAAGATCAGATGGAAGTCTTCAAACTGATCAAAAAAGGGGAAATTCTGACTGGTGTAAGGGCTTCCTACATCCCTAAAGAACAGCCTAGATTCTCTCCTGACATTTCTGGCAGCACAAGCCACACTGGTCAGCAACCAAAACAGAAGGGACAAATGGCACAAGCAGCAAGTCAAAAGGAGCTCCCAGTATTCACTCAGGCTGAGAATTCCTCCCTGTTCTCAGGCTACAAGGGACAGAGAAAGGTATAAAACCTGGACTAGGGAATGGAGAAATCGAGAGGACAACATCTAGAGGAGCCCAGGACCAGTACCTGCTCTGGAGGGTTGGTGGAAACAGGGGAACTCCATCTGTAGAGTATAGGCTTGAGAATGGAGTCTGTCAGCACCCACTCATGGTTAACTCAAATTGTCTGCTGAGGGGACCCGCCAAACCATGCTGAATTCCTGATAGATGAAGAACAACGGGAGTTACTCTGCAGAGATGCCACTGTTTCCAAAATTCAACTGCTTTCTGACCAGGATGAGCAAGAAGTCTCCTGCATGCTAATACCCTTGCAAAGGCTGTGTGTGACCTGTGATTCCTGCAGGGAAGGCCAGGATAGACACAGCTCACAGGCACTGTGGTATGGACTAACTCCTTCATGGATCACGTGCCCAGAAACTTTAAAAAGGGAGATTTTTTTTAATAAGCATCAATATCTGTGCAAGTGGGGCACAAGGTTAGGAAAGGGACTGGGCCATCTGTCTGGAGAAGACAGAAGCAACCTAATGTTAATGATTCTGTACAATGATTCAGCCTCTGCACTTTCAGGACAAAACACTGGGCCCTCTTCTTTTCGGGGACAAAGTACTGAAAGCAGAACCATTTCCATGAGACACTGTTTGTGTAACTCCTGACAGAAGTATGAAATCTATTTCTCCCTTCACCAGGACCCTACCAGCTCCCATCCCATCCTTGAGGAGAAAAGGGGTAGGACTGTCAAATACAAGTATTCAGAGCTGATCTGGTATTTAATTTCAAAGTCTCCTCACTCTGAAGTATAAAAGGGTAAAGCTCTACATGCACTGTGAGGTTACTCAATCCCACATCAGACACACCACCAGGAAAAGACACAGACAGCAGGACTTAAAGCAAAACACAAAGAAATGAAGCTTCCTATGCACATGCCAACATCATGAGTTATGGCTGGAAGAGTCCTTGCATCCCAACAACAGGGCATGTAGAGAGCCAAGGACTCCACTGTGGGCTCAGGGCTCCTCAGGGTGTCCAAGGACAACGTGCAAAGAGCAGCCAAGGAGGAGACTCTTCCATAACCATCTACGCTCCAGAGAGTCCTTGAGATGGGAGAGATCAATGACAGTGGCCCCAGAGGAAAACACAGGAATAGGAATATGGATTTCCTCAGAGGGAAATTCTAGTTCCTGTCTATCCCCTGAAATAACAGCTCTCAGGCTGTCACTTGGCTTTCTGTGGAAGCTTACCTGTAAATGGTGGCAGCTGTCAGACAGGTACTTAGCAAACAGGCTCTTTGCAGCTTCAGAGCTTTAAGGAAAAGCCTTTCAGCTGAGGGAGCTTATTGCTCAGCTGCAGGCATGGCTTTGGGTGCCCCGTCAGTCAGAGAGAGGCAGCCAGCACAGCAGAGGGGTGAATTAGAAGGGGTTATGTGTCCTTTCAGAGGCTGCCCCCCTGCCCCTGCTCAAGGCCCAGGCCTGGCTCAGATCCTCCACCTGCATTACTGCAGCTCCCAGCTGCCCTGCCTGGCACAGCAGTGCACAGGGGCACAAGCATCTCATGAAAAAACAGCAGGTGCTGTGATTGTCAGCGTTTAGAGTCCTTCCCAGCAGGGACTAGAAAGGATAGATGTTAAAGGCGCTGTGGCCAGGCCAAGAAAATCCCCCAGCTCAGTGTCTTATCTCTGAGTGGCCAAGGGGCAGCACAGGTACCTGCCCCTCCAGATTGCAGCATCTGCTGGTTCGAGGATTTCCCTGTGTGCCAGGACAGGAACCTTTGTGCTTCCTGTTCCTCAGTGAACTCCTCTCTCAGCAGTTTGTCCAGCTTTGAACAGGTACAATTCACAATCCACAGCACCTGACAGCAGTGAGTTGTGTACCTCAGCTGTAGCATCTTTCTATTTTAGAACTGCCATTTGCTAGCTTAATTTCCTGATCCCTTTTTTCTGTATCAAAAGAATTCCTCTGTCTTCAGGAGGTTTCCCCATTCTCCTCCAGCATTATTCTCCATCTCCATGCTGAACATACAGGTTGGAGTATTTCTGTAATTTATTTCATGTTCCTTGGCCAATTATTCACTCATGAGAAGAGTTTCCCTCTTCTCCTAAGGCAAACCCTGTAACAACAGATCTGGTGAAGCAAGATTGTTTCCCAAGGGAAAATGAAAATTGTTTTCCCCTTAGTCTGTACTTCAGTTTAGCATCCCTTTTATTTCTTTCATTTAGACTCAACCACAGGTTTTTAAGTAGGCTTTCTTCCTTTTAACAGCTTCCTTATGCTGATGTGAGCCACAATGTGAGCTGCTGGGTTTTTTCCCAAGTCCCTCAAACCTTTTTCTCAAAGGTAAGAGGCAGCACCTGCTCTAAAGCTCTTTGAAAGTGTTTTAGGCTTCTGGCTACCTTTAAGCTTTTAAAGAAGCTTCTTAATTCTTTTAGTTGCTCTCTTTTTTACACAAAGGAGAACACCATCCATTATGGCCACTCCATACAAAACAGAACATAACTCAGCACTGAGTGTGTCCAGGACCTGGTTCCAAGAGCTGCTCCTCCCAGGCTGTGTGACTGGTTACTCCATGCAGCACTCCTGCCTCTGTCACCACTCTGATCTCTCTCAGCATGTCCTTGGGAGTTGCCAACCTGACAGAGCAGATGAAACACTGTGCTTTTTCAAGTTCAGCCTGGAGTTACAACTTACAGGCATTCTGTGTTAATTAACTCAACCAATCTGGTTCTTTGCTGCCCTCAGGGTTAGCAATACGCACTCTAAATTTAAGGTAGTTTTCCTCACAGAATTGGTCCTTCTCCTGGAACACACCTTGCCATCTCTGCTCAGTGAAGACAGAGAAGGCAGTTAGAAAGAGCAGAGGACTTCCCTGTGGATCACAGTGCCCTCCACAGCCCCTGTGCAGCACACCCATTCTCTAGGAAAGCCCAACTGCCTGAATTTTGGCCACATAACAAGACATGCAAAGGCCCAGACTGAGAGTGGGGTGGGGATTTCTCCTGGCAGGATGGGGCAGAGAAGGAAAGCACAGGAACTCTGATCTCCTATACCTTGCTGCCATAACAGAAGGGGTAGAGCAATACAAAGAGCCATCCCCAGAGCTGATGGCTCAGATGAATCAAGACACCCACAGATTTCAGCCCCTTTGACAGTTCCTGGTGGGTGAGCAGGAACATGTTTGGTAAAGTAGCTCTGACTGTTCCTTGGAGCTGAGTTCAACTTCTATTTCTCAAAGACCAAGTAACCCCACTCTGTGTGTCAGGAGTGGAGAACTCTGGGGAAGAGACCCTGCTAAGAGGGGAGCTACAGGAGCATGTACTTCTCAGGGTTATCTAAAAAATGCAGTCCTTTACAGGCAGTTAACAGTTTTTAGCCAGTGTTTCCTGGTGTGTGGGCACTGCTGAACACTCCTTAACACACAGAGCAACACTCAACACAGGAGAATTTCTTTAAGGACACTGCTAGGGCCAATTACTGGAGCAAGTCCCAGTCAAACACGCTCAAAGGAGATCTGATTCACTTAGAAGACATTGCTTGGCATTGGGAAGCATTTACAGGGATAACAGGCTGTCAGCATGGAAGAATAACTTGGCTAAGCTATAACTATCAGCAGGGACAAAAATTAATTCTATGGTGCTATAGGAAAACAAATGGACACCACCACAGCCTGCTGGGAAGCCTGGGAAAAAGAAACTGGAGGAGATGAGGAGCTGGAGGAGGGCTCTGCACATCTCACATAGTACAGGAACAGGAAGGATATAGGCCTGTCTCAGAGATGTCCAGGAAGACTTAAATTTCTTGTGCTCAAGGGTCCCATGTGCCACAACTCAGGTCTGCTGAGATGAACCACAAACAAAAGCCCTGACACTGCTCCCCTCCTCTTTTTTTTTTAAGTATCACTTACCAATCCTGATAAGTACACAGCAATTTATCAAAGTAGCATATTACCAGCTTAATTTTTACTGGCCTAAAGTCCGATTGATTAGGTTGAATAAAGATTCCACTGGCTCTTGGACTGGCTACCCTGTTAGCAGGCAGTGATAACATCAGCAGCAAAGGCCTGGGGAGCTGCTGAACCAACCCAACTGCTCAGCACTGAAAGAATAACAGGTTTGTAGCAGGGCCTAGCAAAAGAAATGTGTCTAGACTCCTTGACCTCTACACTCTTGAGTATTTTGGAGCTATAAAAATGCATGTTACCATAAGTTCTGGCCCTGCTTGGGAGTGGTGGTCTCGGCGGGCAGGTCTGTGCTGGGCACGGAGCGGGGCAGTTTGGTCCCTCGGCCGTCGCTGCCTGTGCTCTTCCGCTTCTCTGCAAGAGAAAAGCAGAGGCTCAGGTGGATTCCTGAGCAGCATTCCTGCTATTCCCAAAAAAATAGAAACCCCCCACTTTCACTTTTTAGCTGTGTACTGATAATGCACTTTGAGAACTGAAGGAGTTATAAGCAGCGTGTGTTTGCATTTCTGAGCATCTTGGACAATGGTATTAAATCCTGACACGGATTTAAACCTCTGCTCACTTAAGCACTTGCTTGTTAATTCTCCAAGGAACGTGATGAAATCCTGCCCACTGGCTGGGAAAGCACATGGGCAGCAGCTGAGAGATAAAAACAGCTGGAAGCAAGAGATGTCCAGGAACACAGCTGGTCAGTATTTGAAAGAGTTCACATAAGAAAATATACCCGTGGAGGGGCTTGGAATGATACATTTCCAGCTCAACCAGCCACTAGGAAAGGTGACTGCTAAGTTACACCTGGATGAAGGATCTCACTGTAGGTTTGCACTGTTCCATTCCCCTACATATGTCTGCTCTGCCCCTTGTCCAAGACAGTCCCACCAGGTGAGGGCTCAGATGTAACCCCATAAGCTCTCCCCTGCGGGATTGCTGCAGATGGACTCAGTGCCAGCCTGTGATGATGTTCCAAAAGCAAGAAATAACCAGGACTGAAACTCAGCTGGAACCAGATTATAGCAGCCTCTTCTGTCCCAAGAACTATTTCCACATACAAATGTTAAGTTTCCTTCCCCACACATGGATTTTTGCCCCCAGAGAAGCGTGGTGACCGTACCTCCAGGGCTGTGCTCCTTCTTCAGATCCTCCTTTTTCTGGTGGGGCAGGGTGAACCTGTAGTCTATACTGTCGTGTACCCAGCCCTTCTCGATGAACAAGCCAGGAACCTCATCTGAGAACAGCCAATACCTGCAGGAAACACGTGTGTTAACAGGGCCCTGCCTCCTCTGCTGGCTGGTTACACACACAGGGTTTTATTTGCACCGAGGGGAGAAGCATCCGTGTGCATCTGAATCCATGTGTGTCTATCTTAGCCCAGCTGAGAAACATGGAAAGCTTTGATTAGAATCCATTCTAGGAGCATTCCTGTGCAACAAACATGGAAAAAAAAAGACAAGATGACTGTAATGAGGGTCCTGAGCATTGAGGCTGAGTGATCCTGACCTCCATCGGAAGGCCTCAGAAAGCCGGGCATGTACCCAGCCACTACACTCCACATGCACAAAAACCTCCCTTCTCTCTTCTCCACAATTCCTACACCCCTTTCCAGGGGCTGCTGTCTGACAGAGCCCCTCTCCCAGGGCAGAGCTGCCAAGCTCAGGGGGGTTTCCTTTCCCACCTGTTGTGGTTCCTGTCGGTGCCCACCGGGGTCCTGCGCATCACCAGCTTGGCCTTGGCAATTCCATCCTGGAAGGTTTTCTCAGCTGCAGCTTTATGCCTCCGGATTCTTTCTTCCTCTGCTTCTTTCTCCATCCTCACTGTTGGAATTAGCACAGAGCAGAATTAGCTTTCCTTTGTTGTATCCAGACACCAATATTGTCTTTTATTTTACACTACGGGGGTAAAAAAAAAAAAAATCTATTGGGGATTTTAGTTTTTTAGTTAATATTCTTTTAGCACAACCATCCAACCTTTTGTTTTACTTTCCACCCACCATTCTAGAAAAAACGTCAAGAATTAAGAAGTCAAGGCATAAGGATGAACTGGGCTGAAGAAAGCCTGGATAAAAATTGTCTGGAGAAATTAGTCCTTATTGTTATTTCCCACTGTAGGAAATGTGGGAGAGCATTAAAATAGAAACCTCAGTCCTCCCACTCATGACAGAAGTACTGAAATTTTAGTAGCTTTCAATATCCACGGCTGTGGACAAAAAACAGGGAAAAGAAAAATATGAAGTGGCCTAAATCCTGGCATCACAGGCTCCTGGCAAGAGATTAAAAAGCAAAACTTGCCCTTTCATATCTCTGGGTAAGGAGCTGGAAGCAAGGCAGCTTCTGCCATGAATCATGCCATGGAATCACAGAATGGTTTGGGGTGGAAGGGACCTTGAAGATCATCTCATCATCATCATCATCATCAGGGTGGGGAGGCCCTGGCACAGGTTGCCCAGAGAAGCTGTGGCTGCCCCTTCCCTGGAAGTGTCCAAGGCCAGGTTGGACAGGGCTTGGAGTAACCTGGGATAGTGGAAGGTGCCCCTGCCCGTGGTAGGGGGTGGAACAAGATGAGCTTTAAGGTCTCTCCCAGCTTAAACCATTCTGGGATTCTTGGTCTCCTACAACAGATATTCCCACATTCCAGCTAAGGCACACAAGCCAGGCTCCATGGGGGATGCTTGTCCCTCAGTTGTTTCAGAAATAACAAAGACAAGCTATGCTGTTCACCTTCCTCTGGCCAGTAACCACATTTACAACTCCCCCAAAAAAATCATTAACATGTAATTCCAAAGTGTTTTGCTCTTCACATCCACACTCCTCAGCAAACAGCACTCCTTACACAGACACACACAAAGTTTGGTGTTGCAGCTCATGATTCAGAGGTTTGAGTGGACAATTTATATTTACACAGCTCCATAACTAATTCCTTAAGTGAGAAACTGCAAGCTGAGGTTTATTGTTCAAGTCTTCCTGATCTGGGAGAAGGGCTGCTGGCATCAGTCTGATAATGTGCAGGGCAGCAAGGCCAGCAGTAGCTATAGGAACTGGCTTTCAGGCAGGAAGCAGCTCCTCTCTATGGAAGAACCACATGATATTTGGACAGACAAATTTTTGGTTGTTTTCTGTTTCCAAAACAGATACTCTGTCATCCAACCTTCCTTGGCCCGACAAAATTAGAAAGGTACTGAACAAAAAACACCTACAGATAAAAAACTAGAAGCAGTTATTGCTTCCTCTTAAAACTCCAGATTTTGAGCTGCCACAGGAACCACAGCAGCCGAGTTAGAGACCTTCAGTGAGCAAATCCCACATAACCAGGCAATGCTTCTGAAAACAGGCCGTGAATTTTGCCAGGAAGTTATTCCATGACACACTCTCTTGGTATTTTTCTTACCTCTCATCTGTATTTCTTGTTGCTCCCTCTCTTTCTTGGCTTGGATGGCAAGAAGGCGCCTGCTCTTCACAGCACTGATCATGTCATCGGCTTCCATTTCCACCCGGTGCTCTATTTTCATCATCTCTTTTTTCTTTTCGTTCCTGCCCATCATGTGCTCATCTTTGCCGTTCTCCTTGTTCTTGGCCACCATTTCTTTCCTCTTCTGCTTCTCTGCCCTCTTCTTGTCGTTCTCCTCCTTGAGGACGGCCAGGCGCTCCTTCCACAGCTCGGCCGACGCCTGCTGCTTGGCCTCCACGTGGTCCTGCACCGAGTACGTCATGAGGATCCGGTGGCACAGCGCTCCGAGGATCCGCAACTTCTCTTCAGGAGTCAACTCGAAGAACTCAGACGTCTCCAGTTTCTCCAAAAACTCATCCTGCACTTCATTGTCGTCAAAAGGTGCCGAATCCTTGCTCTCGTCTACGTTATCCGAGACCTCGCTCTCCTCTTGCACATCCGACTTGCGCAGGCACAGGCGAACCAGCTCGGAAGCGGAATGCAGGGTAAGTGGGATCTCAGAGAGCTTCATTCCCAGCTCGGCATAATCCTCAGCAATTTCATCCTGCAGCAGGGTCTGCAAGAGAATCACCAGTACTCGGTTCAAGTAGAGGAAGCCTCCCTTTTCTGCACAAAGGGCTTCCATCAGGGACACGGCCGTGATGGGATACTGAGCATCCGGCATCAATAACCCTGAGTAACAGCTCAGGAACTCCACCACCATGGCTACATCCCCAAAGAGCGTGTTAGGAAGTCCTTCTGGAGTATCAACCAGTTTGAAGGTAGGCAATGTCTTCCCTTTCAGATCTTGGTCCTCAAATCTCTTCTGTTTTTCCAGTTTTTCCTTCATCTCCTTCTCCTTCCGCTCCTTCGCTCTCTCCTTCAGTTTCTCTTTCAGCTTCTCCCTCTTCTTCTTCATGTACTCCTTCCTCTGCTCCTCAGTCATGGTGGCCCACCTCTTCCTGTGCTCCAGGAGCTCGTAGCGTTTCTGCACCAAGCCCCGCAGGTCCTCGGGGAGCCGGGCCCGGTCCTCGTTGGAGAGCAGCCGAGCAGTCTTGGAGATGATGCAGGACAGAGCGCTTTTTTTGTCCTCCCGGTCCTTGTTTTCCTTGTAATAGGCAATGAGATGCAGTGCTGCAGGAGGCAGGTGCTTCTGGGGCTTCCTGGAGGATCCAGGGGTGCCTCCAGAATTCCTGGGAGTCCTGGACACCTTAGTGGTACCCTTAGCCATGTCCAGCAGTGTCATTTGTTTCATTTTCATCTTGGGGGTCTTCAAGCCTTTCCTGGGAGATTTGGCTTTTCCCGATGACTTCTGCCCATTCAGAACCCTTTTGCCTCTTTGCTTTTTGTCCAAGGATTTGTTGTTGCCCTTTCCTAATCGACTCCTCTTTGGAATGTGAAAGTTAGAACCAAGTTTAGCAGGTGACACGATTTTCATCACCTCTTCCAGCTCCTCTTTTGGACTTTTTGAATTCTTAGAGTTTTTCACCTTCAGCGGTGAGCCAATTATAGATTTCTCCAAATGCACGTGGCACCACAGGGTGGGGCTCAGAGGCTGCCCCAGGGATGATCCATCTGTTTTGGATTTCTTAGCAAGCTTTCTGTCAGGTGATCGAGAGCTTTTCCTCTTGGTTGAGGGGTTAAGAGTCATATACTAAAATTAAAGAAAGAATAATGTTGTATTAATACTGAAAGGTAAATAAAGGTTATCTAGATCTTTCTGTCATTTCTCTTACAACAGGAAAATGTCTTTACTTGCAGACAAATAACAAATACTGAAAAAATTAAAAAGGCAGTTACACCTCAGATTTTCAGAGCAGACTGCTTTCAGATACTCAAGCTGTGTCACCTCTCAAAGGGTCAACCTTCAAAAGAGTGAGTTTTCCTTCTCTCTTTCTCTCTTGAAGGATTTAAAGGCCATGTAGATGTGGTACTTGGGGATATTGTTCAAGGGTGGCCTTGGCAGTGCTGGGGGAACAGCTGGACTCGATCTCAGGGGGCTTCTCCGGCCCTAATTGATTCTGTGACTGCAAAACCCACCCAGCACACCGAACTCTTTGCCAAGACTAAGAGCACAGAACGGGTGTGAAAGCAAAGGAGGTACTTGTAGGGAATTCTCACCTTATGTGGGTCAAGCAAGAAGTCACTAAATTTACTGGGCAGAGAGTATTTCTTCACCAGCTCATCCTCCACGACCCACGGGGCGTTCTCGCACGTGCCGGCGCGGAGCGCGCTGTGCCGGATGAAGTATCTCAGGATCTCCTTGTTGGGAGGGCGCTCTGTACGGACCAAGCTGTCTGCTGGAACATTGCTGATGATCTGGGAGATCACAAACAGAGAGGATGTTAATGATTAGCTTCTAACCACATCATCGACACAGGTCACGCAGCTAAAAGGAGCAGGACCGTTGTACTGCTTTGTGTCCACCAACTCCTCGCTCTTTCAAAGCTCTCTTGGAAAGGCTCAAACCAAACAGAACTTGCAGAACTGAGACAGAGATTGGTAGGAGAATCAGTCAGCCACAACAGTTAAAACCATGAGTTTATGCAGATTTCTTTCTAGAGCCCACTGCTTTATCTCTGACCTTTCTCCAGCTCGTGCTTGCTACTGACTTAAGAGCTTTTACGTATTCATGTTTATTTTGTTTTGATTTATTTTGTTTTGATTTTTTTCCTGAGACTAGAGAAGCAACTCTACACCTGGCACTCATTAAATGGAGGTCAGCACTGTGTCTCTTGTCAAATTAGCAAAGAGCTGACAAAAAGCACAGAGCAGTGAGGCAGCTACCCAGAGCTTCCCAAAGCACCACTACCTCTGACTCGGAGCAGCTCAGAACAACTGCCACTCATGATTTAACTGGTCTCATTAACTGCCTGACCAGAGATGAGCCACTTAACAGCAACCACTCTAAATCCTTGTGGCTCAGTGTGTGGTACCAGGTGTTTCCATGCACAAAACCCAATTATAGATAGAAACAGCCAGGCTGGTCAGCCCTACAGACAACTCTCCTGCTTGCAATGCCATGGCTCCGGCAGAAACTGCTACACTGTGCTGTATAATTGCTGATAATGATTAATTAAACTTGCATATTCGTGCTATAACAGAAAGGACTCGAGCAGACAACTCACCTTATCTTCATTTTTCAGTTTCACATCGTATTTGTGTGGCAGGAATTTAGGTGGAACCCACTTCCTTTCTTCCTTCTTCAAAGAAGTGGGAAGCTTCCGAGGAGACCTACGGGCTCGATCATCTGATAAAGCAAGGGGAGATGTTGTCTTCACATTAGAGTAAAACAAAAGGGTTAAAGAATCCAGACCACCACTGCACTGGGCACTCTACCCCTCACCATCTGTACAGTGTTAACCAGAACATCAGGAAAATACCCCAAATTGGGTTTTACAATATCCTAAAGAATCCTGGGCATGGAGGCCCTAACCAGCCCTGAGGTAGGGGGTAACACATTTTTCAAGGAGTAGAAAGAGAGCTTTGGAAAGGGAGAAAATGTCTGTAAAATTCACCAAGGGGAGACCTTCCACTAGCCCAGGTTGCTCCAAGCTCCATCCAATCTGGCCTTGGACACTTCCAGGGATGGGGCAGCCACAGCTTCTCTGGGCAACCTGTGCCAGGGCCTCCCCACCCTCACAGGGAAGGATCTACCTCCTTCAGGTTAAAGCTCAAGCTGCAGAACCTGCCTTCAGCAGTTCACCATCCATGTTCAGGACAATCTAACCTTTCCTCTCACTTCTGCAGATTTTCCAGAGTTCACTCCCTAAGCACCTAACAGTGCAAAGTCACTTCAGATTGCACAAATGACGCAATAAAGCTGGCATAAAGCCTTATTTTTAGCTTCTGAAGGAGAACAGACTGTTAACCAGAGAGACTGAAACTCTCTTTGCCCCTTTTCTCCTCCAAGAAAACTAACAAGAATTAGTAAAACTGCCAAGGTTCGCTCTGCCCCCTTGTGTGTGCACAGGTAGACACAGCTTTTACATCACAGTAGGACACAGCCTGTTACTGCTTCCAAACACCACTTCTGTATAGTGGCCTCAATCCACATCACCAGTGGTCAAGTGTAAACATGGTTAGAGAGACAAAGCCCAGGTCAGTGTGTTTGGGAACCCCCAGACTCCATATCCTGCTTCTGGGGGTGCAGTTCAGCACTGGAACCCACTAAGTGACAGCACTTCCCTACTTTTTCAGTCTGCTGTGTAACTGCAACAAGTGTTACACAATTATTTCAAAGCACTCTGGAATAATTTGATTCAATAACAATTTCAATAATTTGATAATGTCATAATTCAATAATTCCTATGAACCTAAGTTCTATGAAAACCCAGAATATAAAAGCATTAGCAGTAAAATATCCTTTTAATAAAAGCATATGTACAAGCAATTAAAAGATGAGTGTTTACTGCTTTGCCTGCTTAAGTTATGACTCTGTCAGAATCTTGGGTTGGAAAATGCTGAGGTTCATCTTTTCCAGAAAGGGGAGGAGGCTTTAGAGCTAGAGAGGTTTGCACTGGTGATGAACATTAGAGCAGAACTTTTACTGCTCCCCTCATTTTTTTTTTTTAAATACACTTGCTAGACTTTGGAAATTTATACATTTCATGCACAGCTTTGGTGTTACACCTTAGAGTGACAGCACATTTTCTGCTTTAAAACAGGCAAGAAGAGCTGAAAGCCAAGTGATGCCCCCAAAATTCACCCCTAACATGGACAATTTCAGGATTTCATCCCTTAACCCTCTTTAAACATTCACAGCCCAGGCCTGAGATGTCCATACACTTCAATACTCCCTGCCAGGTGCTACCTACTGCCATGCTGCCTCCCTGCTTACTCATGCTTTCCCTCCTGCTGTCATCCTCCTTCAGGAGAGCTTCCTTCTGGTTGTCCTGGGCTGCCTGGCTGGAGTTCTCCTTGTCACTAGACGGGGAATCGCAGGCTCCGTCAGATTTCTTTTCCGAGGCCTCTTCATCAACTTTCTCCAGGGGATGGATCTTCACAACCTTCACAGGCAACATTTTCTCCTTGCCCACCTGCAGGGAAATGTAAGTGAAAAGTGGCTCTGAGCAAGATATCTGAGTTAATGGGCTTTAGCACAAGAGGAAGGGAAGAAAAAAAAAAAAAAACCAAAAAATCAGTTTTGGAATGAACTTTCTAATCATTAGAGGTTTTTTAGAGATTTTTAAGGTGTTGCCTTCATGCTACATTTTTAAGACTACTGCTCCTTCTAGAAATGTGTCAGGTAAAAATATTGTCGCAGATGATACTTTTTAACTTCTTTTAACTACAGTAGGTATTTATTTATACATAAGTATACACACAGACATGACACGTTTAAGCACTGTTACAACTGTATCTGTTTCCCTGTGCACACACACAGATCAGTATTTTACTCTTGCCATCATTCCAGGATCCTGGAATGGTTTGGGCTGGAGGGACCTTAAAGATCATCCAGTTCCAACCCCCTGCCACGGGTAAGAACACCTTCCACAGGGAAGTAGGGATATCCACATGCCTCTGCTTATGGAACCATTTTCC
Source organism: Myiozetetes cayanensis (assembly GCF_022539395.1). Lineage (NCBI taxonomy): Eukaryota > Metazoa > Chordata > Aves > Passeriformes > Tyrannidae > Myiozetetes > Myiozetetes cayanensis. The sequence goes on along the minus strand of NW_026087522.1, from coordinate 3,836,766 downwards.
ATCCAAAAGCAGGTGCTGCCACTGGGATGCTACAGCAAAGAAATTCCCACCATCCTTCCAATAGTGTGAGGGGCCAACATTTGCCTCCCATCTCCTGTCTTCAGCTACCTGGAATTAGCCCTGTGCAGAAGCAGGGGATAAAATGGAAAAACACATCCTTACCTCAAAGTCACACTCTTCTCCCACTGCGAATTTGGTCATGATCTCCAGCCAGGCTGCATCCACCAACTTTTCCAGAGACACCGTGTTGTGGTGAACTATTTCCAGGACCTGTTTCTCATACCAGATGGGGAATTCCTCCTTCAAGCTGAGCAAGCACAGAAGAAGTTTTCATTATTCAGGGGATAAAAGCTGAAATGCAAAGTAGCCTCCCATTTCCCAGTTCCAGGAATGTTAACAGCCAGGACAATGCTTGAGGCAGATGCCCCATTAGCATGGAAACCTCCAAGGGCTTTTTGCTGCTCTCCCTCCCCCAGGTGTTAGCTGGCATGACAATACAAATTATCCAGGTCCTTCCCAGAAGGAATGCCATAAACACTCAGGAAGAGCAGCACTGAGTGTGAGCCCTTTCATGCTGGTTATTACTGTTTATTAGATATTTAATGTATATCAGGACCATGTCATTATTCTGGGGCTTGTTACTCTTAAAATGTTTGCCTCCAACACCTCAATGTTGATGAAGATTTTTCCTCTGCCAACACAGTAAAAAAAAAAAAAAAAAAAAAAGACAGAGGCAGATTTACACAATGAAATTATCTTTCCACAGAAAAATACCTTGTGTGTTTCACCATGTCATGATCTTGAAATTTGTTCATATAAAGGAGAGAAACAATGTGACAAATTTACTTTCCCGATTTCCTTCATAAAAGGTGAGGTCAGTTGGCTGACAGGGGCGCTAAGAAATACATTGCATGAAGCCTTGTGGCTACAAAGTGAAGTTGGTTTCAAGTTACCCCTCAGGAGGAACAAAATACTCCCATTTTTCCAAAACACTTTCGGCTTCCCAGCCTCAGGGATCCATGGCTGAGAACCCTCAGCTGTATTTGCAGCGCTACAACTGCCATGAACAAATTTATCCCGTTAGCAAACTGCCTAAATGGACTTTTTTATCCAGCCTAGTGTCAGGTATTAAAGCAGTCCAACTGCCTGGGAAGCTTTTCATCCCATTTCAAAGAGACAAGACCAAAATCTCATTTCACAGAGTCTTTTTTTTCCCCAAAAAAATTAGAGAGACTATAGCTAAATTTGTTACCAAGAAATCTTCCATTTATATTTCATTGACACTTATGAAGAAGTGTTTTCAGAAGTGGCCAACCAATCCAACACGGATAACCAAAAGGAAGCAGCACTAAACCAGTGGGGTTTGACTCAGGAGTATAAATTTATGGAGCTGGCTCTGCACTCTCCTCTCAAACAAGAGCAGCAGGAAGCAGAGCCTGAAGGCAGCAGTGTGTCAGAAAATTAGTGTTCACAGAAATTAGGACTATTTAGCACATGGGTTTCTTATTTGTTGACTTTAAGGTTGTGATTAACCCCAAATGATGGGGGATTTCTCCTTAGGCAAAGGCTGTGAAGTCTTTGCCGATGAATCAGAAATGTGAAGAGAGGCAGAAGAAAATTTTGCCTCTTAGGTGGCACTGCTGATACTCTCCCCAGTGTAAATCCAGGGAAAAATGTCACATGAGTCCTGGTCATCAGTTTACAAAATGGAGAAACGTGTCTTGTTCTGCAAAAATCCTACAATTTGGTAATCACACAGTAAGTTATATGTGTTGGCTGAGACAAGGACCTGCACCTTTACAGAAAATTCACTTCTGTAGCCATGCTGGATCTCAGCCAAGGATTCCTGGGGGCTAGAGGGGGAGGTCAGGGCCACAGCAGTCCGGAGGAAGACTAGGGGTCTGCACAGAGCAAGGACTCTTGCTGTTTCCCTCTGTTCTTTGTTGTTTCAAGCAGTGCAATTCCCTAAAATCTCACTACAACATTTTTCTTTTTAATTTAGTACAACAACTCTAATGCAGATCCAGAAAAAATAACTACAGGTGTGGACCTGTTCGATGTGAAACTTCAACAGCTCTTTTTTATTTTTACTTTACATCCTTCAAGATTTAATTTTTTCCCCTTGAAATATTCCCATTATCCAAAGGGTTTTAAAACATGCCAAGTGCCATATGCTGAACTATTCTGGTTCAAGTAATACCAAAATAAGTAAATTACTCAACTGCATTAGTGATGGTATCAAAATTGGACTTAATTTGCTTTCCGCTCCAGAATCCCCAGATCTACTCCCAGCTCCTTAGCTCACCTCAGTCACACAGCATTCCCAAGCACACTCTTCTGCCCCAACACCTAAAGACGGGCACAAATCCGTGTCTCCACCAGTACTTACAGCTCAGCAACTTCCTGCTCCTCCTCCCAAGCCTCTTTGTGTGTCAGTTGGCTGCTTCCTGTGCTCTTGCAGGTCCAGATCCGCTCGCTGTATCTCTCCAAACGCGCTTCGTACTCTCTGTACGAGCGGCAGCTCAGGAAAACGGGATTTAGGTAGGGGAGAGCACAACCACAGCAGCACAAAGCAGTCAAAACCACTGAAAACCTCACTGCTAGAGTGCACTGAGGAGAGCCTCAGTACAAACTGACCCCGTGTCTGCCATGAGGGTGCTGTGTTAACCTGGAGGTGCTGGTGCTTTCTGCAGCCGAAATGCCCGTCCTGCTCAGCCCTGGCACACAGAAGGTGCCACAGCACGGACAGCTCAGCTGTGCTGCACAAGGGGAACACACGGGGCTGAACACTTTGTGGCACTGCTAACTTACTTTGCAGCTTGTCCAGTCTGATTCCTTGGAAAACAGCACCAACAATATCACAGGTACATGCAGGAGGCACGGCAGGGATCGCTGCTAACACCTGACAGGAACTGCTGTGGCACTGCTGCTACCAATGCCTCAGGGTGGTGTTACCAACTCCAGAGAGAAATTAGCAGCCTATTCAGCATCTCCAATCTTTTGGGGGGAAAAAAAGCCAAAAGCTTTGAAACTGAAATCCCTAGAAAGGCCACTTTTCCTTTAGTTCTCAAAAAGAGCAGCCCCCTGTGTTTGCACAACATGAGCATCTCTCTCACCAACTACACCACCTGCTTCATAGAATCACGGAATGATTTGGGTTGGAAGGGATCTTGAAGATCATCCAGTTCCAACCCTCCTGCCATGGGTTGGAACCTGCTACTGAACCCTCTCCAACCTGGTCTTGGACACTTCCAGGGATGGGGTAGCCACAGCTTCTCTGGGCAACCTGTGCCAGGGCCTCCCCACCCTCCCAGGGAAGAACTTCTGCCTCATATCCAATATAAACCTACTCTTAGTTTGAATCCATCCCCCTTGTCCTGTCCCTCCATGCTCTCGCACAAAGTCCTTCCATCTCCCTTGCTGGCTCCCCTCAGGCACTGACACTCCTGTGTCCCAACCTGCCTCAAGGTTACTTTATTCCGGGGTCAGGATTACCAGGTGCCCCGGGGGAGCAGAGAGCATTAGGAATGACAGCATTAACCACTCTGCTGGGAGCATCTGTGGCCACTCTCCCTGCTCCACCTGAGCAATAATTAACACTCAGGGTAAAAGAGAGGAGCTACTTCACCCTCACTACAGACAGAAGATGCACAGGCAAAATTATCAGCACAGAATAAATCCACACCAATCTGCCCCGTGCTCAACTTGCCATATGCTCACCCGTGGGAAGTTAAGTGGAGAAATTTTAAGAGAGGCAAGAAAAGCACCTTTTGCTCCTCCCTGCACAAGCTTTCCAGTGGCAAGGCCAGCATGGAGCATAAGGCACACTGGGAACAGCCACAGCTCATCCTGCTGATCACCAGCACCGATTCCCAGAGCCCTGTGGGAACAGGCAGATTGCTCCTCACTCCTGCCCAGGCAGAGCCACCAGCCACAGCAAAGCACTTGGTGTATCCCACAGATGCCATTGTCTGTCAAGAATATTTTAGTGCAATCAACCAATTTTTTCTCCTTTTTTTAAGGTTCCTGTTAGGAAGCCAAGTTACAACTCCAACCAAGCCAATTTTCTTGGACGCTTTCCTCACAGCCCCAAGGTAAAGCACAAACCACAGCAGCTGCACTGTGGGAGTTGATGCACAGGTAACTTAGACCCAGTGGTACCTGCCCATGGCAGAGGGGTGGGACAAGATGGGCTTTAAGGTCTTTTCCAGCTCAAATCACTCTATGATTGAATTAATCACTTTATTAATGGCTAAATTGCAACCATAATACTACTCCTTCCTGTGCCTTTCCCACAAAGAGCAGCATTAAAACCAAACCCAGTGCTAAAGGAGAGAAACACTTAAGGGTTCAGGATATGGCCTTAAAAAACCTTCAGTAGTCTAACTACAATCAAATATTTAATACACAGCTGGGAAATAAAATTATGGTCTACTTCCTTCCCATATTTATCAACTTTCCCCTCTCCAGACCTGTGAGGAGATTCCTTTCCTTCCACCAAGGAGAGTAAATAAATGCTGATTTCCAGTTGAAAAATAATTGAATGATACATTTTTTTCCCATATCAACAGGGAGATCTAAGAGAATTTTCCTTATGAATGTTCCCCTCCTTGAACACATCAATTAGAACAGGTTTAATTACACTGCATCAGGACCCATATTTCCCAGACCAGCCTGACATTTCAAAGTAGCAGGTATGACAATTCCCAGCACAGGAATAAATAAAATACCCTGGACAGCAGCTACTTGTGAACATCCCCCAAAAAGCCATGAATAACATGTATGTTAAATGAAATAGCTGACTACCCACTGTGTAGCAGCTGATATATGTGTTTGCACCCCACTGCAGATCATTTAATGCTGAAAGGCAACAAACTTACAGTAAAACCCTTTTAAAGTAAAATGTTTAAAATAACCAAGTTAACCACTGCACAAGACAATTGCTAAGGGGAGCATCAGTATCAACTCCAAAACAGCTTTACACTTATCTGAATTCTTTCCACTTGTATTAGACAGGAAGGCAAAAATTCCGGGAAGGGAAACTTCCCAGGAAAGTGGGTGCGTTTATACACTCCTCCCTGGATGGGTGGCAGAGTTCTCCTGGACCTGCAGTGTGTGACTCGACAGTGCCTTGGTGCTGCCACCTTCCAGGCAGGGTTTGGCTCTTCGGGATCCCCCGTGATGACGTGACAGCCTTTAACCTGCCAACCCCAGCCCAAGCCCTCCTGTTCCCTCTGCTGACACCTCACACAAATATTAATTTTGTGCGAGACAGGCAGCAGGCTTTAAATTCGGGGTGGAAACAACACACCTTCCCAAAAGCACTCACTGAGGCCTGAGGGGAAGCTTTGGTTGGAGCAGCCTGGGCTGGCTGAGCTCCCTGAGCCCAGCACCTCTCCCCAGCTGGCAGCAGTTTTCCCAAACCAAAGGCACACTGCAGCAGTCCCACGTGCCCACAGCAGAGCTGCCCTGGGTGTTTGGGAGACAGCAAACGCTCAGCAGCAGCTGCACAGGTGACAGGACTGTTCACGTGCAAAGCGCTGTCCTGACCCTTCAGGTGTCTCGGAGCAGATCCCACTGAGCTCCTGCAAGGGCAAGGCTATCTCTGGCTGCCCAGAGATCCCCCCTGTCCCCACACCCACACGATTAGCAGGGCTCACTCCCAGGCAGACACCAGAAGCCCGAGGCTTTGCCAGGATGCAAAGGGCTCTACACAGCAGGGCTTCTCTTAAAAGGTTTTCACGGGATTTGGCAGTCAAAGGAAGCCACATAAAGCTACAAAGGAAAAACAGACCCAAATAAACACCTGAGCTCTGCTGGCCAGCTCATCCCCCTCCCACTGCTGCCAGACCCTTCCAGAACACATGCCCACGGGGGCAGGAGCCTCTCCTCATGCTCTGCACCCCAATCTCCATCTTTTATGCATCCCAACCTAAATCCCAACAAAAAAAAAAGACTTAAGAACTTTCAATGCCTTTCAAATATCTCACTGGTACAAGAACCTGCACAGCCTTTTAGGGAAGAGCTGATCAATAGTTTTCCAAGATGCAAAAAGTCCAGGAGAACATAATTCTGCCAGGTCTTGGCATAAACGACACCAGGTGAAGACTCAGGTACCTCCTAGCATACCCTCAGCAGGCCCTTCCCATCCTCCAGGGCCATTCCTCCTCTGCACTATGTAGGATAAACAGGAGTGACCAAAAAAAAACCCTCCAAGTCTTCCTTAGGCAACATCTCCCTCCAACTTACTGGCTCATTTGCAATTTTCTGTTCCACTTTTGGCCTAGCATACATTATCTACAGTCAACAAGGCAAGACAGAAACCCAACATTGCTTGGTTTCTCTTTTTAGCTTCATGACGTCTGCCTGCCAAGATGAACTTTCTAGAACGTGCTAGGCTGCCTCCCACAGCAGCCCATGAAGTACTTTCTCCGGGAGAAGAGCATCTCTCCACAGAACCTCAGCGCTTGCACTGGTTTCCTCTTTCCCTCTGATCCTGCAGCTAACACCCTCCCCTCTCGGGATGAGAAACCATCCCTTTTTTCCTTAATTTTAATACCACCCAAGTGTCTGCAGAAACACGTCCTCCACCTACTCACGGATCCACAAGAGCCACCCAACAGACTGGTGTTCTCAGAAGGTGCCCCACAACTCCCCTGTGCTGCTCCTACCAGGCAGGCAAAGCTTAAAGCCACATGTTCTTTTGCAGAAGTAGTAATTAGGTGTAAACCCTTGGCTTTTTGATCACTTAACACTCCTCGAAGGGCAGGAGGAAGAACCGCCTGGTCAGGTGGATGACTGAGCTACTTTCAGTTTGCACACACAACCGCCAGCAGGTTGGTGTCACACACTGATCGCTTTCTTTTGAAACACAGTTGAAAAGCAAGTCCCCAACACTCCACCCAACCTCGTTTTATTGGGCTGAACGCACTAGCAATGCCTATCTGCCCTCAGGGATGTATTTTCCTCTTCAAAAGCCACCTAATCCTTCCTAGGGGCTTTCTCTGCCTGTTCTACTCACTGCAGAAAGGAGACACCCTCCAGCACAGGGGCTGTGGAAGTTCTGGAGCCCCTTTGTCTCCCGCAACGCCCAGACCTCCAAACGATGTTCCTATATCCATGCATTCCCTCTCACTTCAGTCATGAACTCCTGATCCTCATAACACGGACACCGGCCCGGCCTCCTGGAGCGCTGCCCGCAGGTCCCAGCGCGGAGCTCCTGCCCCGCAGCCCCGCTGGGACGCGGACAGGGCGCTGTGACAGTCACCGGCCTGGCCCGCCGCCGCCTCCTGCGCACACGGGCTGCCACAAGCAGGGGGGAAAAAAATAATAAACACGCGTATTTCACGCAAAAACACCCCAGGAAGGGGTAACCACGCTGAGAATGAAAGCCTGGGCTGTGCACAGAGAGAGCTCCCGCCGCTGTTTAAAGCTGTAGAAACTAAAGACTGTGGAGGGTTCCGGTGCAAGTGCCCCCCTGGCCCGTGGGTCCCCAGTGCCCGCACCCCGTCCAGGAGCGCGGTAACTGCGCTCACGGCCCGCTCCGAGAGCCCTGGGCCCCGTTAGCCCCGCAACCCCCGCCCGCCGGGAACCGGCCCCGGGACTGCCCAGGGAACAACGGCCCCGCCGCGCTCCCGCCCGGCCCCGCCGCCGCTTTGTTCGGCCCCGCCGCCCCGGAACCCGCGCCGGCCCCCCCCGTCCCTCCCCCGGCGCCCCCGGTGCGTGCGGATACTCGCGGGTGCGGAAGGCCTCCTGCGTGTGGGGGATGACGAACCGCTCGCCGGGCTCCCCCGGCGGCAGCGGCTTGGCCAGCGGGAAGGGCTTGCGGCCGAGCAGCGGCGCCATGGCGGGGGCCCGGCCGGGCGGAGGTGGGGTGTGAGGAGGGGGATGGGGGTGTGAGGGGGTGCCCGGGCGGGACGGTTGAAAATGGCGGGAGATTCCGCTCCCCTCACGGCGGGCGGCGGGACCGGCCCCGCGCGCGCGCCCGCGCCCTGCCGCCCTGCCCCGCCCCGCGCGCGCCCGCCCGCCCCCGCGCCGCCGCCGCGCCCGCCCATTGGCCGCCCCGCCGCGCCGCCGGGAGCCGATTGGCCGCGCCGCCCGTCCGTCGCGCCGCCCCGTCCCGCCCCGCCCCGCGCGCCGGGGTGAGAGGTCGCGTTATGTAAGCGGCGGCGACTCCATTTTGTGGGAGCCCACCCCCAACCCCCCCCGTTATCGGCCCGCCCCCTCCGCGGCGCGGCGGCCAATCAGAGCGCGATATGGCCCCCTCCCGCGCCTGGGCGGCCAATCAGAGCGAGCCCCGGCGCTCTCTCCCCCGCCGCCTCGCGCCCATCCGGGTACCGCGGCGGGGCCGCGCGCCGGGCTTTGTCCTCGCGGGCGGCGCGGGGCATTGTGGGACCGTGGGGGGCTCTGAGGCGGCCCCGCCGCCGCCGCCCCCTCAGGGAGCCCCGGGAGCCGAGCGGCCCCGCCGGGTCCTCTCCTTGTCCCCTCCTTGTCCCCTCCGTGTCCCCGCCGGGTCCTCTCCGTGTCCCCTCCGTGCCCCCGCCGGGTCCCGCCGCGAGCGGCGGCTCTGGCGGGCCGGGCCCCGGGGCGGGGGAGGAGGAGGAGGAGGAAGAGGGAGCCGCGGCCTCGGGGCTCTGTGGGCAGCGGGACGGGAGGCCCGGGCACCCCGTGGGTGCTGCTCCTGGGAAAGGAGGGAAGACACAAATTCGAGATTAGTGTGAGGGGGTGCGGTTTTTTTAGTTTGTGCCTGTGGAGTTTTTGTGGCAGGAGCGCTCCCCAGGGATCGGAGGGGCAGCAGCTCCAGCGCTGCCTGCCTGCCTGAAGCAGCCGCAGCGGGAGCTGCGACCCCAGACATCTTTCCCTGGGGCGGGAAGGCAGGTTTGTGTTCAGGGCACAGGTACATTGCAGCGATCCTGGGTCTGTGCTGGTGGTAGCACTGAGGACCGGGTGTGCCTTGTACAGCCCTGCTGTGGCTGCTGCAGGATGGGAAGCAGCAGCCCTGGCAAATGTTAGAATCATAAAATCCCAAAATGGTTTGGGTTGGAAGGTGCCAGGGCCTCCACATCCTCACAGAGAAGAATTCCTTCCCAATATCCCATCTAACCCTGCCATCTGGCAGCTACAAGGACACTCATGTTAACCCCTTGCAGTGGGAGCTGTTTTGCCCCGGGGGCTTTGGCAGGAGGGGATGTACAAACTGGGACCATTTCTGCTCTGGAGCAACAAAAGTAACAGTGTTACTGCTTTCCTTAGCAGACAGGAGAGTAACTGGATCCCACACAATATTGTCCAGATTGTAAATGTAATTGCCAGATTTTTATCATGTAATTACCAGATGATTATCGTGTGTTTACCGGGTTGCTTTAGGAGAAGGAGGATCCCATCATTTCTGCTGGTGTAGTAATAAAAGCGCTTAACTTCCCTGGGCACAGACTGGTTTGAGGTGTTGTGTAATCTTGGGAAGAGATTTGTGCTGTGAGTATCCCTGTAACACACCAGTTACATAACAGAGCACAGAGCAGTGTCTGCTGGTAACAGAAATCCACTCTATTTTCCACAGCACTGTGAAGGGTTTAACAGGCAGGAGTGGTGACGTAACATAAGTGTTCACTTGTGTTATCTTATTGCCATTCTGCAATGGAGCAGCTTGGACAGAGAGGCTGTGGCTGCCCCATCCCTAGAACTGTCCAAGACCAGGTTGGATGGGGCTTGGAGCAACCTGGGCTAGTGGCAGGTGTCCCTGCCCATGGCGGGGGGTGGAACCAGGTGAGCTTTGACATCCCTTCCAACAGAAACTCTTCTGGGATTCTGGGATTCTCTTTACTACCAGAACGGATATTTAATGCCATAAATCCATTGGTGAGTGGCTTATTCCTGTTCCATTTACTGGATTCCCGTTGCTCCTGTAAAGTGCTGTAGGAGTTGTTTTAAAGCACAGGCAGCCCACGGCCAGTGAAACAGATTCCCACGGTGCTTCCCATAGAGCTTGGCCTCAGTCCGTGTCGTTTTGTCAGAACCTGGCACAGGTTGAACCCACGCCGGTCAGAGTTGGTTGACCCTGCTGCTGAGGGACCCGAGGGTTGGGTTTCTGATCGCTGCCGTCGCGGCGGCTTCTCAGCCTCGGTTACTCCGGGATGATTTCCCGAGGCTGTCGCACACCGAGTCTCCCAGTGCCCAGGAGATGGCAGTCCTGCGTTTGGGCAGGGAGTGCAGCTCCCCTGAGGGCACCAGAGGTTTCCTGAAGACAACGCCCGAGTCCCGGGCTGCGCGTTTGGCTCTGCTGGCCAGGGAGAAGGCTACGATTGCAGGGAGTGGTGGTCTGTGCTGTCGTGGTGAGCCGTGAGGACAGTCTGTGCTCTGCAGGGAGGTGTTCCTGGGTGTGTACTGATGACACAAACCCCGGATGTGGGTCGGTGTCGCTGTCAAGGGGTTATCACCACAGCTCTGTGCAGCTTCAGCTCCTCCAGGTGTGAAGGCTTTAATCACAACCAGACAAAAGTGTCCTTGTGAGGATGGGGCCCACCATCATGGAGCCTCACCACTGTCTACCTCTTTCCAGCCATGGCTGGTGCCTTTAGCATTCCAGCAAGGAGTGCAGGATGGAAACCATCATCCCACTACTCCCCATTTACAGCCCTCACCTGTGGTTGTGCTTCCACTCGGTCCCCATCCTTCCTTTGCCTTCACCAGCAGGAGGCACTTGGAGTGACTTTCCCTCTTGGGATGATGGCAAAGGATCTGTTTGCTAAGCAAAATGTCCAGCCCCTTATGGAAATCCATCGTTGAACCCATCCCAGTTCTCTCTTCATGAGGGATAAGTGACAAACATGTCAGGCAGTGCCACCCGCTGGGGCACAGGCTGATGTGCCTCAGCTCCCAGGTGCCTGTCCTGGGCTGCAGCTTCAAAATCCTTTTCCCCTTTGCTGTTCTCCTTGGAAGTCGGACATCGGTGCTGGTGCCAGGGGTGTGGTGCTGCACAGGGCACCTGCAGAGGGGCTGCAGGTCACAGAGCAAACAGAGCTGCTAAATCTGGAGGCAGCTGGGCCCAAAGGGAGCCAACCAAAAAGAACATCTTCTCAAATGTGAAGATCCCAGGGGTGAGAAACCAGCTAGGGAAAGGTCTGACCTTCAAAGCAAGAAAGCAAACTTTGTGGGATTATTTTTAGAGTAGAAACAGAGCTCTGTAGTGGGAAGTGCTGTCACAATGCTCTGCTCAGCACTCCAAGAAGTGGTGGTTGGAGTCATACTGCAGAGCCATAAACCAACTCCTTTGGGGGAATGAAGCCTCTTCATCCCTTTTCTCTTTAAAATCACATAAGCAAATCTTAAAAATTCCCCTCTTGAAATTCTGTGTCTTAGTAGATGCTTTGTGATCTTTACTCTTTGAACTTTGCAAATGTTTAGGGTTGTATAAATCTGAAGTTGTCAGTTATTTCTTGGTCACTCTCCTACTAAGGGAGGAAAAACTTTGTTGTTCTTCAAACGTTTGCAACCCTAAGAACTTCTTTTCAAATGCTTCTTTGGGAATAAAGATGACCTGTGCCTTTACATCCCAGCTGCCAGATGCCATCTCAGTGTGAACAGGGAGATAAATCCATGTACAAACACACACACACGAGACCTTCCTCAGACTGGATGCTGATGGGGTAGAAAAAAACCTTTCAGCATGAAATATTTGCATAAACTGGGGAATTAATTTGTTGTCTCGTGATTCTTTTGCAAACTGTGAACCAGAAGGCAGCTGCTCTCCTGGCCAGCCAGTCCTGCCTTTGATGCCTGGCTCTGGCTGAAGGCTGGTTAAGAAGCACTGGCACTTAAAAGGGCTGTTTGAAAGTTGAAAGATGTCCAGGGAGGAAACAGAAGGATTTGGACTCACTTGAAACAACCTTCCACTGCTGTTAAACCCTGGTGGAACTGAGGGGATTTATCTGAGGAGCTGAATACAGGGAGGTGATGAAGCTGCATCCCTGGGCATGTTCTCAGATTTTCCCTCTTCAGAGGCAAGAGCAGATTTATAAGTTTGGGACATGTGTGAGAGCGAGACTGAGGAGCTGATGACCCAGAGGAGCTGGTGAGTGGTGGGAGAGGTGGCACGTGGGGCTGGCCATGGTCTGGCTCATGGCCAGGCAGTGCAGAGACGGGGCTTGTGCCCCAGCTTCCCTGGCCCGAGGGCACCTGGGGAGAGGCTGCATTGATGACATTCCCAGCAGCTTCCAAACACACTTGGAGACGTGTGACCTTCTGGTTTGCAAAGCCCTTCTCCAGGTTGTGGATTCCCTCCCACAGTGTGGTGATGTGGTGACACAGCATCCCTGGGCACTGCACCTTGCTGTTCTTGGGATCTGCACTTGAAAACTGTTTCTTCTTGTGTTCCCACACCTCAGGCAATGATGTTCCTCAGTCAGCTTCCCCATCCCTCCCCTGGCAATCCAGACCTCCGAGTTACCCCATCCTGCTCCTCCAGGCTGGTGGCAACCAGTGGTTCAAGGACCAGCAGAAGCCAAGTGCCCCAAGTTCTCCAAGGTCAGTTATGATCCTAAATGTGACTTTGGCCACGTGGGTCATGATGTGCCTCTGTCCACACCCCGAGTAGCTGCCAGGATCCAAAATCAAGGGTTGCCCTCATCCCAGTGTCTGCTGGACCACACGATTCCAGGCTCAGCGCGGGCTCCCTGGGCATCCTGCTGGCAGGAGCCTCCAGAAATAACACAGGACCTGGGAGCAGGACACAGCCCTGGATGGGTGGCCAAGGCTGCCACCCTGCTGTCCCCACTGATGCTTTGCACCCACAGGGCTTTGCATTCGGAGCTGCAGGCAGCCAATGGCCTCGTGTCTTTCAGATAAGAAGGAGAGAGCTGATTAATCCTGGAGCTGGAAGAGCTGCAGAGAGGGGACTTCAGGGAGGATTTAGTTAGCAGTGGCCCAGATACATCAAACCATCTCCTGCATAAAGCCATATCCCATTACTGCTCCTCTGTGCAGCACAGCTTACGGTACTTATCCTATTAGAAGCCTGAGAGTGCTAGGATATATTCCAAGGAGACTGTGATAAACTTCCTGCCACTGTTTTCCCTGACTGATTCCAGTCAATCACCTCCAGTGGAACCTCCAGGCAGGCAGGATCCTGGTGGGGTGGGCAGAGCAGCACCCAAGGAGTTCACAGGGTTAGGAAAACCACCAGGCTTCCAGTGAATGTCCCCAAACGCCCCCTGCTTCGCTGACCCTCTCCTTTGCACCTGTGTGGGCAAGAAGTAGGGAGCTGAGGGCACCTCTGAGCCTGGAGGTGGCCTTCACACCTGACCAGAGCACCTTTCCCTTGGCACCCAAGGGTCCCTTTGGAGAGGGGTCCTCTCCCCTCTCTTTGCTGTCCCCTACGTGGTAAGAAATTGCTCTGGCCTAAAAGCATTTTTTAGAGGCTGGGGAGTGGGCAGGGAAGCTCCTCCATGTGCAATGTGCTTCCCTGACTGGGGAATTGAGAGGCCCCTCCAAGGGCCCAGTCACAAAGCTCTCCCTGCAGCACTCAGTGTTGGCCAAGGGGGGACAATGTCAAGCTGCTGTTCCATCAGTTTTCCCTTTTTGGGGAAGATGGTGACCCCAGCAGTGGGACATGGTGCCTCCTCCTGCCACAGTGTCCATATCCCTGCTGAGGATTTGCTTCAGGTGCCTCAGGAACCAGAGCCTCTCCCAGGCCACCCATCAGCTCTTGCCACTGCAGGCCACGAGGCTGGGCCTCCACACTGCTGAATCCAGCTTGGAGAGGACCTGCAGGCTCCTGTGGTGTGGGAAGTGGGGCAGGGCAGTAGTTGCTGCAGTCAGCCTGGCTGAGCCCTGCCAGGCCTGTGGCTGTAGCCAAATCCTTAGGACAGGGTAGGAAGAACAAACCACTTTGCTGCCTAACACCTGGGAAGGTGTTTCATGGCACAAGTAGCTTTGACCTCAAAATATCTCCAACCTGTGGGCAGAGGGAAGAGGCTGCTGCAGTGGAGTGTTGTGGCTCTGCAGAGAAACGCTGTTCTGCTGAGCTGATGAGTCCTGGCACCCGCGTCGCTGTGGGGCTGCACACACCCTGAGTGCATATGAAAACTCACTGGCTTGAAAGTAAAAGGGTGTTAGAAGTGCCTCTTTGGAGGATGACCCCAGGATGATGGCAGGACATCTGTATCATCTCTCTTTTTTTGCCATCCTTGGGTTTGGAATACAAAGGATTTGTCCGGAGAGCTGGGTTTTATCACTAATGCTGTCAAATTCAAACCTCCTTGTTTTTCATCTCTGTGTCCCTGCAGTGACCTTGTGCTTGCTGTGCCAGGGGGGACACCAGATGCAGGGAGAACATGGTGATGTGCAGGTGTTGAGGACACTGGGAAAGTACCAAAGCTCAGCACAGCTCTTACATATGGATATGGATGAGGGAGAAGAGGGGATAGAATCAGAGAACTGGGCTAACATTTGTAATTTAACTCCAGTAAAATCCCTCCTGAACTGCTCTTATCACACCCAATCTGGTGCTGACATTGCCTTTCTAAAGCCATGTTCAGACCTGCCTCTGCTCCAGCCTGTCCGTGGGGGCTGTGTCTGCACTCTCAGCTCCTCCAGCCCCTGTTCTCCAAGGATTCTGTGTGGAAGTAGAATGTCCACACAGACTGGGAAAAGGAAGGCTGGGGGTGTCCCAGTCTGTGCCGACCACTTTTGCTTCATACAGGGTGGGTTTTAATGAACAGCACATTTCAGAGCACCAGCTGTCCCTGGCAGGGGTCAGGAAGTTAATTTGCCCTGGCTCCATCCCCTCTCCAGGCAGATTGGGATCAGGAGGGTTTTTGCTCAGTTACTGGCTGGCTCTGCTCACAGCAAATGTCACCCCACTGCCTGGTGTGCTTCCTGGGAGACAGGGACCAGCCTTTCACTGCTCAAAATCCTGGAAGAGCCTCATCTTCCCCAGCCATGCTGGAGGAAAGGACACGTAAGCTGGAGCTCCTGCAGGAGCACAGGCAGGCCAGGGGCAGAGCCAACTGACCCAGCAGCAAAGGAAAGGTGGTGGGAGGCAGGTTCACCAACACTTGTGAAATAACAAAGGAAAAGCCCTGGCTCCTGAACCTGGGATCACCAAGGAGCAAAAGTGCCTTTTGGTGTCTTCACCTGGGGGCATTGAAGCCACTGAACCAAAGAGAGAAGGTTCAGTGAGATGTAAACCCGAGGCCCTGGTCAACATGGAAACAGAGTTTATCAGTTCTTACAAGAGTTTCTTGCCCATTCTTGGATGATAGAGAATCAAAGAGTCGTGGAATCATTTAGGTTGGAAAAGCCCTCTAAGATCACTGAGTCCAACCATCCCCCAGCACAGCCAAGGCCACCACTAAACCATGTCCCCAAGTGCCTCATCCACACCTATGATAAATCCCTCCAGGGCTGGGGACTCCACCACTGCCCTGGGCAGCTGTGCCAAGACAGGATGAAAGGCTTTACAAAGTCCTAGCTAGACAACATCCACAGCGTTTTATCAATCCACATATTAGATATTTGAGTTTAATCTTACCGAAACATTAATATTTGCTTTAGACAAACCTAATCTTATTTTATTATGCTGGGAATAGGCACTGAAAGTGTCACATCCATCACCATAAAATTTTGTGTGTGTGTGCATGACAGCTTCGATATTACTGTTTTCTTTACTCAGAAAGAGTAAACTCCTGGGAAATTTCTTCTGGGAAAAGAAACCGCATCTCACACCTCCCAGCTGGGGGGCAAACACTTCCCATCTCCCAGATGTTCCAGAGGCCAACAAGGAAAAAAAAAAAGTCAAGGAAGGGGAGGTGGAAATATCTGCTTAGAAACAAATGTCTCCAGAGCAGTGTAGAACAGCTTGCTGGCAGCACAGGGCGGCTCTTCAATGAGCTCACACCGATCTGGGATGTCCCTGTGGGTGGGGGGAGCTGCCTGGGGCTGTCCCTGCTCCAGGTCTGTGCCCTGGGTGGTTCAGGGAGGCTGTGGCTGCTCGGGGGGCTCTTTGTCAGCATCAGGGGAGTTCCATGTGGCCACGGTGACAGCAGGACTGCTGTCACCGTGGCCACGTGGAGCTCCCCTGATGCTGATAAAGATGGGGCGTTCAGAGCTCTGGGAGCATTGGGCAGGATCCACAACTTCTCAGACAGAGCTGCTCCGGGCTTGGAGTGGCTTCGTGGCCATCCCAGGGGAGCAGTTCTGGCTGACCTGTGGCATTTACACAGATCTGTCATGAAATGCTAGGAATGGGATGACATCCCATCCCTCCCAAGGTAATGGTTCCAGTGTCACTTCCCTGTAGAAATGAGTTATGAGGAAAAATGGGTTTGAAACATCGTGTAACTGGGAAAATACATGGGGAAACACGTGACAGGACAAGGGGGGATGGTCTTAAGCTGAAGGAGATAGATTTAGATGGGATATTGGGAAGAAATTGTTCCCTGTGAGGGTAGTGAGGCAGAAGCTGTGGCTGCCCCATCCCTGGAAGTGTTCCAGGTCAGGTTGGACAGGGCTTGGAGCAACCTGGGATAGTGGAAGGTGAGCTTTAAGGTTCCTTCCAACCCAAACCATTCTGTGTTTCTATGAAACAAATCTCTCACTCTCATGATTCACTTACTAACTTTTCTGGGAATCCTTTTTCCTTCCCTCTTTGCTCTGTTCCAATGGCTGAGTTTCAAGGTAGTGCCCAAGAGGAACTCTGAAAGCATCTCAGGATAACTTGGACTTCTTCATGCAAGCAATAAAACTTGTGTCTCACCTTCACACTCATCTCAGCCCTGCTGGGGCAACCCCTTCTGTCCTATCACCATTGTTCTCCCAGTGGATGAGGTCTGTGCAGCTGCTGAGGATATTCAGTCGTTTTTCTAATGTGACACTTGAAAAAATGGGGAGAGGGGTCAGTATAGTTTTGCTCAAAGTTCGTTTGAGCAAAGGGTGAGATTTGTCACCTCAAGCTGTCCTGTAGATAGAGGGGTCTCACATGGTGATGGTTGCTGGCATGTCCACTGTGTCCAGAGGACATGCTGAACCACACTGTCTGCACTCTCAGCTGGGAGAGGAAGGAGATATTCCAGCTTCAGGTGCTCCCTGGAGTGCTCCCTGCTTTCACCCAAGACTCAGACAGAACAGTGACTCATTCCAGCTGGTCCAGTCCCTCTAACCCTGCTCCTGACATGAGCCCAGACATGACAAGCTGGAGGTGGCCACCATTCTGCCTCAGGCCTATGGCTCCTACTGACCCAGAAGGATCCAGGTTTGCTCCAGAAGAAAGCAGGGACTTGCCTGGGGTCTTCCATGGTGCTGCATCCAGCTCCTGTCCACCTTGGCAGGGATGTGGCAGGAGGGGGGCCCTGATGAGCTGGGCTGCAGCTCCCGGGTTGTGCCCAGCAAATGTCACCAAAGCCCCACTGGTGGCACGTCCAGGAAGGCCTGTGAAGTGCCGCTCTGGGGCTGTGTTTGCTCAGGTTCTGATAAGTGCCCCCCTTATCAGGGCGAGGGAACATCCTGCTCAGGGATGGGGGCACGGCACCAGTGGCAGCTGTGCCAGCCCCACTCCCCACCTGGCACGGCACAGCTATAAATCCTGCCACCCAAAGCACGTCCCCAGCAAGCTTCTGGACTTGCAGGTGTCCCCGTGGACTCGACATGGGTGAGTATGAGCGTGGGGGAGCAGGGTGGGCTCCCCAAGGACCCCCAGGAACAGCGCTGGCAGAGGGGGACACGGAGCCTTCCCCCTGGCAGAGCCATCCGTCTGCTCCCGGGGATGGAGGGCTCACCACGGGGGCAGGAGCTGACAGAGGGCACAAAGCAGGCCAGACCCAAGGTCTGTGCTGCTTCTCCCAGGGCATGGGAGAAGCTTTGAGAGGGTCGTAGGAATCCCTGGATCTGCCCTCAGCCCGACCCAGCAGCTCCTTGGGCAGCACCAGGGCAGAGGGGAGCTCAGGAGGGGTCGTGTGGGGCAGAGGGAGCCTGCAGGGGAATGGGGGGGGGGGATCAGACCAGCCCTGGGTCATACTTGAGGGGCCCTGTCACTGCTGTAGGGACAGGGCTTGGCACACCTCCCACCCCTGCCATCCCTGAGGAGCTGCAGCGAGGCTCAGATGTGGGTGAAGTGAGGGCAATGGATTCCACCTGGGCTGCTGAAACAATGGCTGAGCTCAAAGCAGGAGGGAAAACCTACACAGAGGGGTCAGGGGGACCTTTCCCTGTGCAAATGGGAAACCCCATGGTGCCCTGACAGGTTTGGGGTGACTGGAGATGTTTCACCCCATTGCATGGGATGCTCTGTGTGACTCCTATCTTGTCCCTTCCTCCTCCAGCTGCCCAGTGCACTCCCCTCCTGTTCCTTGCCTGTATGTTGGCCCTGCCTGCCCCACATCTCACCAGCACCATCCAGAGCCTGGCTGTCCTCAACCAGTCTCTCCCCGTGGCTGCTCCCAGGTCGTTGGTGAACGGTAGGTACACGGAGGGTTCCTGTCGGTGCCAGCAGGACACAGCCAGGACCACCCCAGAGCCGGCTGCCAGGGAGTGCATCTCCCACCCTGGTGCCCCCCAGGGACCCCTCAAGAGGGCTGCATGTGCCAGCACGAGTCACCTGCCCTTCCTCAGTGTCTGGTGGGTGTGGACGTGGGACATGGCAGCCACAGGCCTGTCTGCTCGTGGGTAGGTGTGGAGAAGCCCAGGGGGTTTGTTCTGATCCCTCCCCAAGCCAAAGCCGTCCCTCCCCACACACCCCTGCCCCATGGGAGGACAGTTGGAATATTCAGTGGGAGGGATGCAGAAGGAAGGAAGGGTCCTCCTGCCACCAGCATCCCCAACTGTCACACCTGTCCCATGGCAAAGAACTAGGAAAGTGATCTCCCCATGAAATTCCCTTGTGTGGGAGGAGCTCATTGGGCTGCACCGTTCCCTGGCTCACCCTCAGCTTCACTCCTGGGGTCCTCAGTCCCAAGAGGGGGTGAGGGAGCACAGGGCAAAACCCCTGCCCCATTTCTGGGACAACACACCACAAAATAGTCAGAAATGAAGACTTCAGAAGAGTAGGTCCCTTCCCCAGCCAGGGGCAGGATCAGAGGTGTAAAGGCTCCACATCTTACTGCTTGGACTCCAGTTCTGGAGCCAGAAAGGACCTCCTGGTTTGGGCTCCATCTTTCTTTGGCGTCATCCCTTCATTTCCAAATCTCCTCCCTGCTCTTGTTCCCCCCGTTGCAGGTCAGGTCCGGCTGGTGAACGGCTCCAACCAGTGCTCGGGCCGGGTGGAGGTTTGGTACCGCAACGCCTGGGGCACGGTGTGTGATGACTCCTGGGACACAGCAGACGCCTCTGTGGTGTGCAGGCAGCTCGGCTGCGGGAACGTGGTGTCAGCCCCAGGCAACGCTTATTTCGGGAGAGGATCTGGTTCTATCTGGCTGGACGACGTCGCCTGCACGGGCACCGAGAGGCTCCTCAGTGAGTGCTCGTCGCAGCCTTGGGGACAACACAACTGTGGGCACCAGGAGGACGCGGGCGTTGTGTGCTCAGGTGAGGATGGGTTTGGTCTGATCTGTGCTCCTCGGGCACTTGGGGGTCGGTAATGTCTTGGTCCTGCAGAAGCAGCCACAGGAGGACTGTGGGCTCTGCCTCGGGCTTGCTCAATCCCTCTGTCCTGCTCCAGGTTGGCCCAGGGACTGCAGTGAGGTCCCTGCTGGCAGCCCCAGCGGCGTCTACATCATCCAGCCCACGGGGCTGCACACCATCCTGGTGTACTGTGAGATGGATGAGGCAGATGGGGGCTGGACCGTGATCCAGAGGAACCACAGGGACACACCAGTCACCTGGAACGAGTCCTGGAGCACCTACAAGCACGGCTTTGGGAATGTGCACACCGAGTTCTGGCTGGGCACCGAGAACATCTACCAGCTCACCACGCAGAAGATCTACCAGGTCAGGTTTGTCATCTGGGATGCTTCAAACAACAAGAGGTTTGCAGACTACAACCTGTTCAGCGTGGATGATGAGTCCCAGGGCTACAGGCTGAGGCTGGGGGCGCACTCGGGGACAGCAGAGGATGCCATGGCCTCCAGGGGTACCACAACCATACATGACAACATGAAGTTCTCCACAAAGGATCGGGACCAGGACACTTCCAGTGGGAACTGTGCTTCCAGCGCCGGGGGCGGGTGGTGGTACTCGGCGTGTTACTCCGTGCGGCTGAACGTCAGAGGGAGCATCACATGGGGCAACCTGTGCAACGGGAACTGCAGAGCCTCTGCCATCCTCATCAAACCCACCACCTGCTAGGGCTGCCTCACCGCCCCTCTGTGCCAGGCATGGGGCCGGGGCCGGGCCCCTCTTTGCCAGGGGACGTGGTGAGGGGCACTGGGGGCACAGCCTGGGCTGCCAAAGGGGTTTTCTTTCACCTCTCTTGCTCCTCTGCTTCCCTCGCTTGGTTCCTTCCTTTGACTTCTTTTTGGTTTGATTGCTTTATAATGAGGCTGATACCTTGCAAACCCTGTGCTTTTGAAACGCTCCAGAAAATAAAACATGGTTTGGAGACACACACACCCCTCAATGTGTCCTTATTCTGAGCTGTATAAATAATCAATCCCTTTTTCCCAGAATCATGGAATCATTAAAGTTGGAAAAACTCTCTAAGGTCAGCAGGTCCAACCACTACCCAGCACTGCCAAGGCCACCACTAATCAATGTCCCCAGGTGCCACATCTACATTTTTTGAACACTTGCAGGGACGGTGACGCTCAGGGTTTCTATCACCCCCTCGTTGTCTGGGGTGGGGGAAGGATGAAGACTCCTTATTTTCTAGTAAATCTGAATTAACCTCATTGCTGAAGATGTGGCCTTGACACCTACACCTGCAGAGGTGTTCTCACCCACACGGGCTCTCAGGGCAGCAGTTCTTAAATCCTGCAGCAAAATCCTGTAGTAAAACACCAAAAACAATGCAAATTCCAGCTCCACATCCCCAGCACGTTGTAGAGGCTGATACGGCACGAAAACCAGGCAGGGCTGGGTTTCTTCTGAAAAAAATCTGTGAGATTGCAGGGAAAATATCAAATATGGGATTCATAGTGATAAAACTCCGTGACATTTAAATAGAGGAACTGCAGGTTTTTGATGCTGGAGATGTGTCAGTGAAGGACGAGCAGCTCCCAGGGCTCTGCTTGGCACTGCCAGCCCCGGGTGTGAGGGGCTGTCCCATCCCTGCTGGGGACCACCCTGGCCCCGGGCTGGGAAAACTGGGCACCTGCAGGGGTGTCACCCCCGGTGCTCCCGCTGTGCCCACTCCCACGGGCCCGTCCTGGCGCGGGGCACAGTCCCATCGCCGCGGGGAGGGTTGGGTGGATGTGGGTCCGGCTCACTGGGATGGGAGGGGCCATCCCCGAGCCCCCGGGGCTCGCTGGTCTCTGGCGAACATGCAGGTGTTGGGTCACCGTGGCCAGCCGGGTTCTGACACGTCCTGCCTGCCCAGTGTCACCCGCTCCAGAGCTGGACATCCCCTGGCCATGGTGCTGAGCCCTCTCAACCCCAGAAACGCCACGGACCCTGTTTGCCCCGTGCAGGGAGCCCGGACTGAGCACTGCAGGGCTACTAGAAAACCCCCTCACCCCGGGGCTCTCCCACCCACCTGAGAGCTCAAAGCATCACACCCCAGCACCGAGCCCTGGGCTGCCAAAGGACCCCGGGCACCACCCCGGGGACGGATCCCCATGTCATGAACCCCCTTCCTGGTGATGTTACACCCCTCAGGGACACCCTGACACCCCTCAGCCCTTGCAGCAGGATGGGGCTGTGACTCCAGCTCCCCCAACAGGGCATGGAGCAGAGCAAGGACAGGCTGAGACCGGGAATGCAGAAAATGGGACCTCCCCCCCCCCTGCCCCGCGCCATGGTGCCCCCCAGCATCCTGCACTGACGGCCGGGACCGCGGCTGCTCCTGTGTGTGGTGTGTGTGGTGTGTTTGTGTGTGTGTGTTTGTGTTTGTGTGTGTGTGTGCACTGTGTGCTTGTGCAGTGCTGTTGCACAGGCAGACACGAGGCAGCACAGTCTGGCTCCAGGGTTTATTGCAGCTGATTCCTCCCACCGTGGGTAGCAGAGCTGTGGCGGGAGCGGGGCCCGGGGAGGGAGCGGGGCCTGAGCAAAGCGGGGTCCATAAACCGTGCGGGGCAGGGAACCGGCACCGTGTCCCCCTCCCCAGGACGGGGGCGAGCGCACCCACCCCAACCCAGTGCCCGTGTGCCCAGGGCTCCGGGCCATGGCTCCTGGGCCCCAGAGCCGCTGTGTTTCGGCTGGTGAGGGTGCAGGAGCTGCGGGCAGAGCAGGACGAGCGCTGGGACTGGCACGGGAAGGGGGCACTGGGGTGGGTGTTGAGGAACACACCCGGGGCGGGTGGCTCGGGTTCCAAGATGCAGATCGAGATGCAAGTGAGACGCAGGCTGAGCTCTGGGTGGCAGCTCGAGACAAGAGGCCGTGAACTGCCAACCTTTTGGTTAACAAGGGGGGTGAAGGCTGGTGGCGCCAGCCGGGTGAGCGGACACGGAGAGACACAGCAGGAGCCGGGAATTTCGGATAACAAAGGGGACGAAGACCCGTGGCGCCAGCGAGGTGGATGGACACTGGGAGACAGAGCAGGAGTGGGGGACCCAGGAGGGAGAGCGAGACTTGAGCGAGAAGGCTGTGAGGGTATAAAAGCCCAGGGGTTCCTGTGTTGGGAGTCCTCCTTGGAGGCACCAGCTCGAGCAATAACGGCTTTATGGAACCAAAAAGGGAAAGAGAAAAAAAAGCTAAGGGAAAACTGGGATCGAAACAGTGAGGAAGCCTGGTCTGACTGTGTGTGAGTGCAGTGCAGGGAGTCAGAGCAGGCACTCACAGGAGCTGCCTGCCGGGAAGGGGCTTCAGTCCCAGCAGTGAAAGTCTCTGGCGCTGGGAGCGTGAGCACCAGAGAGTTTCGTGAATGCTCAGACTGGGAAATTTCCATAACACCGGGGATGGTGGCACCCCCCCACTGCCGGGGTTCTGGGCGCTGCAGCACGGTCAGCACACGTCTGCGGGTTTGACCAGCGTGAGGGAGGATGCGCAGTCACCGCTGTCGCAGAACCCCGGCCAAACGATGTAGTTTTTGGCATTGAGCAGCACGTCCTGGCACCTGTTGTACCACCACCCCCCGTAGCTCTTGGCGCAGTTCCCGCTGTACTGGTCCTGGTCCTTGTCCACCGTGCTGAACTTCATCCCTTGGCAGCCCCCGGGGTGATCGGAGCAGGGAAGGCAGAGCCAGGGCTCAATCAGGAGCAAGGGGCTCCCGGGGTGGTGGGAACTGCAGCTGCAGGGCTGAAGCAAGGTGAGAAATGGCTCTGTCACCTTCTGATCAACCCCTTCCTACCCCAAACAACAACCTGTGGTCATATTTTCTGTTTCGCCTAAAAGTGGATTGTTGGGGTTTTTTTCTACAGGTCTACAGGCAAAAGGATATTTTTGTGGGAAAGAAGTAAATGTGTGTACGGACATCCAGAGCAAATAGTTCAAAGCCCTTCACCTGAGCTTGTTGCGTAAGACCTGGTGCTCCAGATGCAGAGGATGCAGCTCATAGGGATGCAGGAAACAGCCCAGCAGCAGCCGCGAACCAAAAAGAAATGGTGGGATGGATGGAGTGGGGCAGACACTGGACACTCATCAGCTCCTCTTCCTTAAATCTCCACTGTTGTCCTTCTGCTTGGATTTCTGCCCGCAGCCTCCAGATCTGTGAGTGCTGCAGGAAAGGAGCAGTGAGGAAGTGGAGGACTCATCCATCCCCACGGGGCTGCTGGTCAGTCCTGCTGCTCCCAGCTCCGTGCTGGCTCCTGTCCCTTCACTCCCGGCTCTGTCCCTACACTGTCACCTCCTCTGTGTGAGCCCCTCAGCTCACAGCACTGATCACCGTGTGCCCAGCTGGTGCCTTCCCTTTGCTCAAGATTACACAAAGTGGCCTTAACATACTATTTTTGAGGAAAAATAAAGTATATCCAAATGGCCCAGGGCATTTCTCACCTGCAATTCACTGGACCTGCCCCAAGAGGTAAATTTTTCTGGAGATTTACCAGATGCTGCAGGTCAATAAAGGAGCTGAAGGAGGGGGGGAAGGCAAACAAAAGAGCAAGAGGGTGAACAGGAAGACTGTACAGCAAAGACAGTAATACCTATGGGCAGTGCTTTGTCAACAGTCCTTGGCTCCTGGCATGCCAGGACAGACAGGGCTGTGTCAGCAGAGCTGCCCAGACACCAGCCCCAGAGCTGGGTTATGGACACAGATATCTCATGCCCTCCATCAGCAAAGGACAAGGCTGAGGTCAACAACCTGGACCTACCTGCCAAGAAGGGCATTGGCACAGGTGACAGGGTGTGCTGGCACTGGGACCTCCCCCAGAACCCACCAATCTTCTGGAGGACAGCAGAGGTGGCAGTGTCACCTGGGGGTGATGGCACTGGGACCAAGCAGTCAGCACCAACCTTGTGGCAGCAGAGCCTGTGCAGGTCCCCAGTGGTGCTGTGGGGCACCCCAGGGCCAGGCAGGGACCCTCGGGCAGCTCAGCACCTGCTGGTGTCAAACCCTCAGCATCACTGTGGTCCTGCACTGGTGTCACTGGGCTTTCACCTGGCATCACTGGGCTGTGCCACTGCCCTTCTCAGCACTCCCCTCCCATTCCTGGGCCACTGGCAAGGCTGGCTCCACACTGCTCCCTGTCCATTCAGCATTTAGTCCCCTTAACCCACAGCCCCCTCAAATACAGAGGCTGCATCTGGCTGTGGGATGAGTTACCCAGAGCTGAGAGGTCAGAGCCCAACCCTCCAGCAGACTCTTGGCCTCAGCCCTGGGGGGCCTGCAGGACCTTCACACGTGGCTGCCCCGTGGGCAGGCTCAGTGCTGGAGGGTGGCACTGGGAGGGGGCTCAGGGCTGGGGATGAAGCCCCTTTGCTGCCCAGTGTGTGTAGAAACCCAGATCCACTGTCACTGTTCACCCTCAGGTGATGCACCAAGTGAAGGCAGACAGACCTGGAGGGTCTGTAACAGATTTCTGGCACTGCCCAGGGGGCTGATGTTCTTACAGGGCTTAGCATCGATCCCGTAAGTAGCAACATCCTCCAGGACAATTCCTATCAGGAGCTTTTGTTGGTTTTATTGAATTCTGTCAGCTGCTCTTTGCTGGGAATCCTTATCACAGAAGAAAAACAGTTGCAAAATCACCTGGAGAAGGAGACAAACAAACAAACAAATTTACTGGAATGGGTGAGTGCTGCTGTTTGGATTGGCCACCCCATCTCAGTGACAAGCCCTATATAACACCAGCTGCCACCAGACCTCCTCAGCTGCCCACTCCTCAGGGTCCAGAGAGAGACAGCATGGGTGAGTGTGGGATGGGATGGGATGGGATGGGATGGGATGGGATGGGATGGGATAGATGGGATGGGTGCTGTGTGCAGCTGGGTATCCCTGCATCCTCTACCTGCCTCTGGGCCACCCACACTGCAGCTCTGCCTTTCCCACTGACCCTTTCTGGCCTCGGGCTGGTGGGATGACCCTGTTCCTGCTGTACCACCCGGGTGTCTGGGATGCTCCTTTTCCTCACTCCCTCTTCTCTATTCCTGAGCACAAGCAAAACTGTCCTGCTCTGGGTGGTGTTGGAAAGGCAGCATTTATTTCAGCTGTATTTGTTGTGCCAGAGCCCAAAGCACCACCCCAGAAAAATTGGAATTGCAGCTAATTAGTGTGTTAATCACCCATTATCCTCATCGTTCCTTCAGGGTGCTAAAACTGGTTGTAGACACAAATCCATGGATATGACCATGGAGAGACTGTTGGGGAATGTCCTGATCAGGTCTGGTCCAAAGGAGCCAAATTGCTCAGGTTTCCAGATGGTGGCAGAAACCATCCCTCAGAGCATAGAATGTCCTGGTCCAGATGCCAGCCGGGATGCACATCCTTGGAGAAGCCCCGTGTGTGACAAGGAGCAGGGATCTGGTGTGGGATCAGTGCTTCATGCAGTGGGCAGCTCCCAGTCTCTGCACGATGCCCTGGTGGCAGGGAGCTGTTCTGGGACAGTGAAGTGAAGTCCCTGACTCTCATGGGATCTTCAGCATTGTGTTCACAACAGCTCCTTTCTTTCCAAGGTCTCAGGTCCCTGTGCCTTGTTTATCCCTCCTGTGGTAGCTCCTGAGTATCTTCAGGTACCAGCAGTGCCCACAACCCGGCACTCCAGTTCTCCTGCAGAGGATTCACGTTCCCAGATTCACTGTGTGTCTTCTCTCTTCAGCTGCTCGTCACTTCAACCCTCTGTTCTTGGCCTCCCTGCTGGCCCTGCTAGCCCCAGTTCCTGCTCTGGAGATTGAAAACCTGGGAAGACTGAATACAAGTTTATCTGAAATCCTTAATCTCCACTCCTTTGAGCTTCTTGCCGGTATGTGCTTTCTCTCTTACATCCCTAAACCCTGTTCATCCAAACATCAGGAGCCATCTCCTCTCTGCACAGAGAGGGAGGTGTGGAAAATGCTGCTGGGAAAGGGCAGTCACGCTCTGAAGTAAAAGGAGCCTGATCAAACCTTCCTCCAATTTAATATCTTAACCAAACATCACCAGCTTTGGTCATTCATGTTACTGGCAAGATTGTATGTGGCAGCTTTTTCTGGAGAGCTGTGGATATTCAAAGGAAGACAGAGCTTTTCTATTCCTTTATGTATTCTCTTCCTAAATGTGTATTCCTGTAGTCCATCTGGAGTTCTGAAACTTCAGAGAAACTTTGTATATGTGACCAACCAAAAGGCTTTTTGAAGCTTGCACGTGGCTAAACGATCCCAAAGCCTCATCACACCACTGATGGAGGTCACACCTCCAGAGGCTCTCAGGGAAACACCGTCTTACTAAGATGGGTGCTGGGTTTTCTCCTAAATAGAGTTCTCTCCTGTGAGCTTCTTTCCTCCCTGAAGGTTTCTGAAGGTCTTTGTGGATCGAATGAACACATGAGCCCTTCAGCCATCAGTGGAAAGCACGTTCACAGCAACAGCTCTCAGCAGTTTCACCTTGGTCTGAGAGCCCATTTCCCTCTCAGTCCTTCCCTGTGCAGCCTTGTGCTCATCACCTCTGCTCTGAGCAACCTGGTCTAGTGCAAAGTGTTCCTGCTCATAGCAGGGAGGTTGGACTAGATGGTCTTTGAAAGGTCCCTTCCTACCCAAACCATTCCATGATTCCATGGTTCCACTTGGCCATGCCATCTGCTCCACAGCATAATGCTGAGAGGAGCAAATAGGCAGCGTTACCGTTCCTGGTGTCTGATCCCTTTGAAGAGTTCCCAGCCAAAAACTACCACCCAGGAGGAAAAACGAGCACTGCTGAGGTGCCCTTCAAAAACCTCCGTGCTGTCAATGCCAGCCCATGGGGGCTGGACTTACCTCTGTGCTGTGGCACAGGGCTGCTCACCTCACTCCTGTTTTTTTCCAGAGGCAAATGGAGCCGATGACCATGAGAAGTTGAACATGACGAGTCGCCTTTCATATGGATCAACACACGAGAGTAAGGGCCTGACATGCCACAGGGAATGGGGAGAGGTGTAGGGAATGAGGGGTGTAGGGAACTGTGGTGGTGGGTGGGCATCGAGCCTGGGGAGCAGCCAGCCCAGCGCCTGAGCAGGATTTGATGTGCTCATCCACACACCAAGGGCACCAAGGCCTCACTCCACACCAGTGAGAACTCCACACTGAGCCGTGACTGACACGAGCCCAGAGGATTTCTACAGGGGGAAATAGGGATAGGACAGGGGGGAATGGTTTTAAACTGAAAGAGGAGAAATTTAGAGGAGATGTTGGGAAGAAATTCTTTCCTGTGAGGGTGGTGAGGCCCTGGCACAGGTTGCCCAGAGAAGCTGTGGCTGCCCCATCCCTGGAAGGCCAGGTTGGAGGGGGCTTGGAGCAACCTGGGAGAGTGGAAAGTGTCTCTGCTTATGGCAGGAGGGTGGAACTGGATGAGTTTTAAGGTCCCTTCAACCCAAACCATTCTGGGATTCTGTGACCTCAGAGAACTCTGCAGCCATTACTTACATGCCACAGGATGTGCCTCCCAAGCAAAGCTTTCTGGGATCTCAGAGCCATCCATGGGGTATCCAATGCCAAGGGAATGAGGTTTCCTCTTTCCCAGCTCCAGAGTGATTGCAGGGTTGCAGGGACGGCAGACTGGGATGTTGTTGTGCCTGTTGTTCTCTCATTCCCTGTGGTCTCTCATACCCCAGACAACATCAGGGATTGCAGTGATCTCCCTCCTAACAGCCCCAGTGGCACCTACGCCATCCAGCCCCGGGGGTATAAGGTCATCATGGTGTACTGCGAGATGGATGAGTCAGGTGGGGGCTGGACCGTGATCCAGAGGAACCGGCAGGACACGGATGTCAACTGGGCCGAGACCTGGAGCGCCTACAGGCAAGGCTTTGGGAACTTGAAGGGTGAATTCTGGCTGGGCAACGAGTACATCTACCAGATCGCCATGCAGAGGTCCTACCAGGTCAAGTTTATAATCTGGGATGCTTCAAACAACAAGCTGTTTGCAGACTACAACATGTTCCGCCTGGACGATGAGTCCCAGGGCTACAGGCTGAGGCTGGGGGCGCACTCGGGGACAGCAGAGGATGCCATGGCCCTCTTGAACAACTCCATCATCCACGACAACATGAAGTTCTCCACTAAAGATCGAGATCAGGACACTTTCAGTGGGAACTGTGCTTCCAACTCTGGGGGTGGGTGGTGGTACTCGGCGTGTTACTCTGTGCTGCTGAATTTTGAGGGGCCCCTGACATGGGGAGACTCGTGCCAGGCGAACTGCCAAGCCTCTACCATCCTCATCAAGCCCCTCAAATGCTAGCTGCATTTTAATTTCCTTTCTGTCCAACCTGTGGCCAATTCTGGCTCTGCAAAGAGCCAGAACAAGGCAAAACTTGCCATGACCAAACCAGGGGGTCTTTGCAGAGGTTGATCATACTTAGCTACCAAAGAAATAAGGCATTTTTCACTTCTTCTCCTTCCTGTACCTTCTCTCTACGACTGTGTCTATGTCCTCTTGTTCAGAGTCAGATCACTTTAATTATGTTAATAATCAGAACAGTCTCTTGGAAACTCAGAAGTCTCCAGATCAGTTGTGTGCTTCATATAAAATGTGAAATGGTCAACACAATAGACTTTCATGGCTTTATTAGTTCATTTACATCCTTAATTTCAGGGAAATTACCTAATTTTCACTTGCTGAAGATCTTGCTCAAGATATTAACATGCACAGTCAACTTCCTACTCTGAATCTCCTGTACGTAGGGCTTAACAGATGTTAGATTGTCAAATAAATCAGTATGCAAAGAACTGTCTGACTTGTGAAAGCCTATTTTGGGTCTTTGAAGCGCTCACAGAGGTCAATGCATTGGAGGGTTTCCACCACTGCAGATCAGCCTTTCCCTGAGCCAGGGCCACCATGACTTCCCAGAGGTGACAGCACAGAGGGGAGGCACCGTCCTGCCTTTGCCTCTTTGAATAGGAAAACAAGATTTCAAAGTGCCGTAAAATCCATGTGTGGGAAGAGCACCTGTGGGCCATCCCTCTGGCTGTGACCCCTGCACAGAGGGGCAGCAGGATGAGTCTGTTGGTGTCCCAAGGTTCCCCTTGGCAGGAGGAGGTGATCTGGGAGCCCCCCAAGCCAATGATGAGGATGGGAAGCAGCCTGTCCTCAAAAAACCTCTGCATGACCCCTCATTCCTGTGCCTAACAGCACCCCCAAAGTGCCCCCTGCTCTTTCCATGAGCTGCAGCACAGCAGAGGCTGAGGCTTAACACAGTCAGGGTTAGCAAAGAAAGTCTGCAGGCTCAGCACAGGTCCTGTGTGCCCAACAGGTCCCAGGAAAGGGGGGATTTGTGAGGTGTTTTATGGCTTTTGGGATTTTAGGACCATGTGTCCTAACGAGAGGTCTTGTTTGAGAAGGAGGGACTCAGGTCTGAACCAGTAGGGAAGAGCAAAGCCAGGGAGCGCGGGAAGGGCTCGGGGAGCTCTGGCACAAGGAGTCAGTAGGTGAGGGAATAGAGCAGGATTTGCATGAATTTATGTCAGACCTCAGCTCAGACCAGGCAGAAGCCTTTGAGCAGGACCTGTTGGCTCTGCCAGGGTCAAACCTGTGGACACAATGGATCCATCACTTAGACCACCAACCCTCCCAGAAAGCAGCAATTCCCACAACAACCATGGCCTTACATTTCTCCTGAAAGGATCAAGGGGAGGTTCAGGTTGGATATTAGGAAAAATTTCTTCCCTGAAAGAGTGGTTAAGCATTGGCACAGCTGCCCAGGGCAGGGGTGGAGTCACCACCCCTGGAGGGATTTAACAGATGTGTGGATGTGGCACTTGGGGACATGGGTCAGTAATGGGAATGGTTGGACTTGATGACCTTAGAGGGCTTTTCCAACCCTAATGATTCTATGATATGTTCTCATCTCTGAGGGCAGGACCCTCCAGCAGATGCCACCCATTCCAGTTTCTATCCTCCGTGGCACCGATGTGCTAAAAATGCCTGCAGTGGCACGTGAGTTCTGGAGTGCCTTTGGCTCGGGGAGATGAGAGCTGTCTCCACATCAATACATGAGCTAGCAAATAAAAACCAGCGCAGACAAACCCTTTCTTGCCTTGTCGTGCTCGTGTGGGATTTTGCACACCATGGTTTTACTGGGTCTGCATGTCTGCCTCGCAGCGTGGGATTTCTTCCTGCCTCCTACCACCTCCTGCCCAGGCCCCTCTGCAGTGACTCAGGAGGTGTGTGACAGGCAGGAGTAGGCAGCTGCCAGCTCAGAAATAAAATGTTCCTCAGCCCTCAAACTTGGGAATTTCTTGTTGCATTCAGGAATCTTTTGGGGGTTGTGGGTTTTTTTTTTTTTGGTAACTCTCTTGCCTTGAGATAGATGTGGAGAGGTGTGATTAAAGGGACCCTCTGCTAATGCCCCCTCATGCCAGGACCAGTGGTTGGGCACCCACCGTGCAGCCCAGGCAGCAGCTCCCAGCACCACATTCCCCATCCATGGCAGGAAGGATGATTCCACTGGATATTCCGTCCTTGTGGCAACTCTCCTTCATGAGATGCAAAAAAACCTCTTTTGTACAAATGTCCCCTCGTTACCTTTAACCAGTGTGACTTTGGTGAAGTGGGGGTGACTGTCACACTCTGCCCTTGTGAGACCCCCCCTGCAGAGCTGCCTCCAGCTCTGGGGGTCTCAGAAGGACGTGGAGCTGCTGGAGCGAGTCCAGAGGAGGCCACGGAGATGCTCCAGGGCTGGAGCCCCTCTGCTCTGGAGCCAGGCTGGGAGAGCTGGGGGGGTTCACCTGGAGAAGAGAAGGCTCCAAGGAGACCTGAGAGCTTCCAGGGCTTAAAAGGGATCCAGAGTTGGAGAGAGACTTGGAACAAGGGCTGGAGGGACAGGACAAAGGGCAATGGCTTCAAACTGATAGAGGGCAGGGTTGGATGGGATATTGGCAAGAAATTCTCCCCTGTGAGGATGGGGAGTCCCTGGCACAGAGAAGCTGTGGCTGCCCCATCCCTGGAAGTGTCCCAGACCAGGTTGGATGGGCCTTGGAGCTACTTGGGAGGTGACACTGCCTGTGGCAGGGGGTGGAACAAGAGGATGTTTAAGGTCCCTTCCAACCCAAACCATTCTGTGAGTCACTGAAGTGATACCTTGTTTTTCCTACAAGCTCCAGGGTCGTGCCTGTCCTCAGGTCTCTCCTGCTCTCTCCAGGGAGGCTCAGCTTGATCCCGTAGTAACAGAACCATTCTGTGGCTTCCAGCCCTCTCCAGCAGGCTCCTCTTTCTGGGCAAGCAAGCAGACACCCACGACCATCATGAAACACTTATTAAAGTGCAAAGTCCATGTGAAAAGAAGTGATTTGAGGAATGGAATCTGGCTGTTGCTTTTCTGCCGGTCCCCAGAGGGTGCTCTCGCCCCGGGTTTGCCAGGCAGCTTCCAGCGGGAAGGAAGTCTGGCAGGCAGGGAGAGTCCATAAGTATTCCCATAAAGGGTCCAGCTGCAGGCTGCAGCTTTTTCCTCCACGTTTGTTGCTCTGTTCAGCTGCTCCATGGAGTGCTGAGAGTCCACCAGCAGTGCCTGCTCACACAGGAATGTGAGTGGGGCCACCTGGGGAAGAAAGAACCAAGAACCTCACTGGATAAAGAATCAGAAACATTAGGTTGGAAGGGACCTTAAAGCTCAACTTGTCCCACCCCCTGCCATGGGCTGGAACACCTTCCACTATCCCAGGTTGTTCCAAACCCCGTCCAACCTGGCCTTGGACACTTCCAGGGCTGGGGCAGCCACAGCTTCAATGGGCAAGCAGAAAATACACAGCAGAAACAGGCAGAGAGAATACAAAGGTGTCCCTGAAGTAGGGTTTCCTAACCTTTCCCAAAGGATTTAGTGTGGGCCTCAGAATCATCCTCTAGGGAATGTTGTGAGCTTACACAGGAGGGAATGATGAGTTCAGGAACACAAATTCCAGGCCATTCTGATTCTGTTGGGAGGGGAGAGGGAAGAGCAGGATGCTGCCAGGGAGAGGCAGCAAAAAGCAGTCAAAGAGGTGGGAGAGTGCTGAGCTGCTTGTCCCAGGCATCCACTTCTCCTCAGCATGGCTGCATATCTTCTACAGGGAAAAAGGGAATGAGAGAAAGATATAATCTGCTTCTTTTCCCAGATCTTTTACTCATCTGAAGCCAAAGAAGGAAAGTACAAAGACTTTCTCTGCCAATTCTTGCACAGGCCTGAGGAACAGATATCCAGATGGTTCTGACAAGCTGGGGATGCCTCTCACCCCGAGGGCTTGGAAGGTTTCACTCTGTGCCCACCAAGGCCTGTGCAATGGATGGCTGAGGGTGAACTTGTACCTGTGTCCTGAGTTCCCATCAGTCAGCCTTCCTTTGGACACACAGGGAATTTTAACAGCTCCAGTCCTCCATCAGTTTGTCCTATTCCTTACTGAGTCCATTCAGACTTCTGGTTTCACAACATCCTGAGGTGAACTTGCCACTCCTTTGCCTGGTGCCCCCAGGATCACAGAATCACAGAATAGTGAAGGTTGGAAGGGACCTCTGGGGATCATCTGGTCTGACTACCAGCTGTGAAAATGCTCAATAACCATCTTTAACCACTCCATGTTCCTATTGCATTAATGTCTGCATCCCCAGTGCCCTTCTGGTGCCTAAAGGGGCTCCAAGGGAGCTGGAGAGGGACTTTGGACAAAGGTCTGGAGGGACAGGACAAGGGGGAATGTCTTAACACTGCCAGAGGGCAGGTTTACATGGGATATTGGGAAGGAATTCCTGGCTGTGAGGGTGGTGAGGCCCTGGCACAGGTTGCCCAGAGAAGCTGTGGTTGCCCCATCCCTGGAAGTGTTCCAGGCCAGGTTGAACAAGGCTTGGAGCAACCTGGGATAGTGCAAGGTGTCCCAACCTGTGGCAGGGGATTGGAACATCATTTATCTCTTTTCTAACACAGTCCTCATCTATTCAGCCTTTTCTTGCAGGGATGTCATTTCCACCTCTCATCACACATTTTCTCCATCTCTGTGACCTTTTCCAGTTCTTCTCCATCTTTTCTGAGCCAGGCACCGAAGCCACACACTCCCATGAGCATCCCCTTCTTTATATGGGGCAAGTGACATTTTCCTTGCAATTTCTGGAGCCTTTTTAAATTTTTAATTACTCCTGAACCTTCAGCTGATGTTTTCAGAGAACTGCCTACAGTTACCCTCAGCTCTTCACTGGCATCAGCTAATTTAGAGTTCCCCCATGAACAGCGAGGGATGTGCTTCACTTCATCCTTATCAACATTGAATCTCATTTTCCACGTTATCACCCACTCGCTCTGCAGCCTGAAATCCTCCCAGTCACCTTTAGCTATGACAGTTCTGAACTATTTTCACCACCAGAAACGTTGCCACCATGCTATTTACGGCCTTTCCTCCATCACTTATGAAGACGCTGAAAATTCCAGTCCCAGCAGAGATACTCGGAGCATCCGCCAGGAAATCTCTGCATTTTCACCAATTTGCCTTATCTTTGCTTCCCAGTTTTGCAAGTTGTTGAGCTGTTACAGGTCAGTGCCCCTGAAAACTCTGTGACAGATCTTCTGGAAAGCTTTTTTGGATGGCATTACACTGATCAGATCACTGTTGTCCACACACACCACCTCTGCTGTAACAGATTTCCGAGCCACAACATTCCTCTAAAAACTACATTGACTCTTCCTCGGGTTATTGTATTTAAAGAATCATAGAATCATGGAATACCCTCAACTGGAAAGGACCCACAAGGATCATCAAGTCCAGCTCCTGGCCCTGCACAGGACAGCCCCAAAATCCCACCATGTGCCTGAGAGTGTTGTCCAAACGCTCCCTGAGCTTTGGCAGCCTTGGGGCTGTGACCTCTTCCCTTCCCACTTCCCTTTATCTCTGAGTTCTCAGAAATCCCATGTTTATTGCTATTTCTTCACCAAATGCACAAATGAGATCACTAATTGTGGAGATCTTTAGATGAGTGCTGCATCCAGCTCTGGAATCTCTCAGCACAGGAAGAGTGTGGAGTTGCTGGAGCAGATCCAGAGGAGGCCACAGAAATGCTCCAAGGGCTGGAGCCCCTCTGCTCTAAAGCCAGGCTGGGAGAGCTGGGGGGGGGTTAACCTGGAGAAGAGAAGGCTCCAGGGAGACCTGAGAGCCCCTTGCAGGGCCTAAAGGGGCTCCAGGAGAGCTGGAGAGGGACTTGGGACAAGGGATGGAGGGACAGGACAAGAGGGAATGGTCTCCCACTGATAGAGGGCAGGTTTACATGGGATATTGGCATGGAATTCTTCCCTGTGAGGGTGGGGAGGCCCTGGCCAAGGTTGCCAAGAGAGGCTGTGGCTGCCCTTGGATCCCTGGAAGTGTCCAAGGCCAGGTTTGATGGGGTTTGAAGCAGCCTGGTTTAGTGGAAGGTGTCCCTGCCCGTGGCAGGGGTGGCACTCGATGAGCTGCTGCTGCCTCCTCCTTTTAATCTCCTTTTAACAAACTCTCACTGTTTCTACCCATACAGTCTCTCTGGTCTCTCTGAACATGACATATTCAGGCCACCAGCTTTGCTGCTTGGTTGCTAATAAAGCTTTCACAATATATTTTTCCTCTCTGTCCTACTCCTGGTAGCAGTGCTATTAGTTCCAGTTATAGTCCTTTTTTTTTAGGATTTTTAATTTTCAGGACTTCACAGGATCCCCATCCTGGGGGACCAGGCTGGGAGCTGTGTGCTCTTCTGTACCTGTTGAACCCCCCAGGTTTGAGTCCAGCCATCCCAGCCCACCACTGCTATGACTGCCTGTGCCAGTGCCCCAGTGCTGTTTGGATCTCCACACTGGTGCACATCTCATCCCCTCCCAGTTCCTTCAGCTACTAAAAATTCCAACCCCTCTCTCCCAACCATCCACTCTCTCCGAGGCTGTGTCGATCCAGGTTGCACTTGGCATCGCACATTTTAGGACCCAAAAAGCCTGTTACAAAATCCCTCAGCACTGCCTGCTCCTGTGTAGGACCCCTGCCATGGTCCATGGTGGGC
The DNA here is from genome assembly GCF_022539395.1 of Myiozetetes cayanensis. Taxonomy (NCBI): domain Eukaryota; kingdom Metazoa; phylum Chordata; class Aves; order Passeriformes; family Tyrannidae; genus Myiozetetes; species Myiozetetes cayanensis. The sequence continues at coordinate 3,801,167 of NW_026087522.1, read as the reverse complement.
TGAGGACCCATCACCCTCTTCCTTGGTCTGGATGCCCTTTGCCCATGGGATTTCTCTCTCTGTAGCACAAGAGCTGCTGGACTGGGGATGAGGGAGTTGTGATGTCCCTAAAAGCCTCACTGATGACTTTCTCTGTTTCCCTCAGACAGATGTTGTTCCAGAGGACTGAAGTCTGCCTGTGGCCAGTGAACAGATGGCAAATGGTATTTGTCAAAATCCTGAGAAGTCCCTTTTGCACAGCACGAGAGGAATGTGCCCAGAAACCCTGTGTATCTCTGACATCTTTGTTTCCTTGTGCCTTGCCTAAATCTTGGTTTCCCAGGACACCCACATGCCCATTACTGCCTTAAAATGTCTGCAGACAGTACTTTTAAAATTACTTCTCTCTCCAGCATCTTGACAGGCAGCTTGGGACAGGCTGAAGAGGTTGTAATGAACCACAGAGGAGGAAAAGTGCCATGGAGCCAAGGAAATCTGCCTGGAAAATCCAGAAATGATTCCTAAGAGAGGTTTGCACTGATCATTGTGGAATTTATCCAAACCAACTCTGTGCATATTCTTCTTCCAGCTCTGGAAAATATTCTGGGTGGCTGCTCGCCCCTCTGGAGCATCAGCAGGGCCCACCTGGGTGGTAGAGAGGGTGCTCAGATCCATCTGCAAGCTGGATTAAGGTTCTGATGCCTGTGGCCATCTGTGTCAGCTTTATCCCACCTCTTTACCCTGGCATGTGTGCTCCTGCCAGGTTGTGGGGTTGAAGAAGAAGTTGCCAGAAACTAGAGAGAAAATAAGGATTTAAGACGGAAATGATATCCACTGTGTCCCTCTATGGCTCGGGTCAGAGAGGAGATGCTTGTTGCCCAGAGAAGCTGTGACTGCCCCACCCCTGGAAGTGTCCAAGGCCAGGTTGGACGGGGCTTGGAGCAACCCGGTCCAGTGGAAGGTGTCTCTGCCCATGGCAAGAGGATTGGAATGAGCTGAGTTTTAAGGTTCCTTCCCACCAAAACCATTCTAGGATTTGTTGATTCTATGATTTTAAGGACTGCGTGACCACGAGCTGTGTAAATCCCGCCATTGCCGGGCTCATCATTGCTGTCCTCTCTTGCACCGGGCATTTGCATCCCCTCTCCTGCTGGGTCCCCCCTCGGAGCAGGTTTCCCCTGGGCTCTTTTCTCAGCTCAGCACATGGCTCAGTGCCTCGGCGTGCTTTGTGCTGAGCTGGGTGCCCGTTGCTGTAATTTTTACCTGTTTGCGTCCCTTAATCTGTATTTGTTCCCTTGGAAGTGCAGGGAGATCCATTAGGGAAGAGGCGCTGGGTAAACACCGCCCGCTCCCCTCCCCGCCGGCCCCCGGGATCAGCGATTAACCCCGGGTAAACAGAGCCGCCTGCCAGCCAGCCCTCGGGGCACAGGGGACCCGCAGCTGCTCCTCCCCACCTTGGAGGGGGGACAGAAAAGCCGGGGTCGTCAGGGACACTGCCGGAGCAGGAGGGTGGCGTGGAGCTGAAGCGCCCGTGGCACAGTGCCACGGCCCGCTGTCGGCGTGCCATGGGCGGGATCAGCCACCCGCGCTATAAGTAGGGCTGGTGACGATCCACCCTGGCAAACCAACCGCTGAACCCCGGCAAAGCACCCGCTGAACCCTGGCAAACCAGTCACTGAACCGCCTGGCCAAACCAACCACTGAACCGCGGCGCGTGGAGCGGGCAGCGTGGGCCGCGCGGAGCAGGCGCCCAGGAGGAGCTGGGGTGAAGGTGTCCTGTGCTGGGGGGAGCCCAACGGCACCAGATCGATGCCAACACGGTGCCCGTAGGCTCTGGCACGCCCAGGACATGGATCACAGCACTGGGACAGGCCCATGAGGGCTCTCCAGCGGGCCCCGGGCGATGGCAGGAGCTCAGGTGGGGCTCCCGGGAGCCTTCCCGGAGGCCCCAGTTGGGCCCTGCCCTGTCTCTGACTCCGACTCCGACTCCGAGGATGCGGCTGTGGGCGGCACAGGACCCGGTGCTGGGGCACAGAACCCCTCCCAGGTCATCCACAGCGGCCACTTCATGGTGTCGTCCCCGCACAGCGACGCGCTGCCCCGGCGGCGGCACCACCGCGCCGAGCCCGAGCACACCGACCCCCGGAGCATCGACCCGACCCTCACACGGCTCTTCGAGTGCATGAGCCTGGAGTACAGGTGAGTCCCAGAGCCCTCACTCTGGCAGGTGTCTCATGGGCCCCCAGCTCTCTGAAGGCGTGAGGGGCTGAGCCCTGCTGCCCAGCCAGGGCCTTGTTGCCAGCTGGCATCGTCCTCCTCTTCTCCATGGGCTGTAAGTGCCATAGGGTCAGAAAACACCATCCTGGAAGGTTCTGGGGAGAAAGAGCTGATGCTGGGTTGTTGGCCATGGAGCCAGGTGAGAAGTTCCTCCTCTCTTCACGTGTAGCTTGGCTCTGCTCCACTTTCCCATGAGATCCAGCGTCGCTGTGCTCAGCTGAGGCACCCTCGTGGCCAGACTCCCTGCACCCCACAGAGCAGCAGTGACCCCGTGGGCAGCCAGCACTCAGTCTTTAGCAATCCAGCCCAGAGCAGGAGTCCTGCCTTCTGTCCTTGACTCTGTCCACATGTCCTGAGATTATTCCATGACAAGCAGCAGCAGCAGCACCCAGGGCTGGATGGCTGCACAGGCTTTTGTCCAGGGTCTCCCAAAAGCTTCTCTCTTTCTCTCCTGCTAAATTCGATGGGTGACTGCATCATCCCCCTGCCACACAAATCACCCAAGCCCTGCTGACAGCTCTTAAGTGACAACAGGACAGACAGCACCGTGCCTCTTGGTGCCCTGGTCCACACTCTTGAAGGCAGATCCCTCCTTTGCCAAGCCCCTGGGCTGTGACTTCTCTACAGGAGAGCATCAGTGGGACTTGCTCAAGTCAGCACAAAACTGCATAGCCTTCCCAAGGGAAGGAAACCTGGAATTACAATATCCCAGGCGGAAACCTGGAATAACAACGGGCTGCTAATGCTGCATGAAAGCAAAAGCTCAGCAATGCAGCCTTGAAGAGGTGCCCATTGCCTTCCTCCTCATTCAGGGTCTCATCCAGGGCCTGAGGTCTCAGGTTTGCCTTGAAGTCCTTGAGTGCTCCGTGTGATGGAATATGTGGTTACTACCAAAGTCCCTCTCCAGCTCAACTGGAACCCCTTCATTCACTGGAAGGGGCTCTGAGGCCTCCCTGGAGCCTTCTCATCTCCTGGGTGGACACCCCCAGCTGTCCCAGCCTTTCCCTTGCTAATACAGTTTGACACCCTTGTAGGCAGCAGCTGGAGGAAGGTACCAGAGTGGGAAAATGCAGTTCAAAGGTGCTTGGTGCACCTCTACATTTGGTCTCATCTGATTTGATACTTCTCTGCCATCTCCTGCCGTTTCACACCTCCCATCCCAGGCAGGTTCCCCAGATGGGGGTTGGTTCATCATGACCTCAGCTGGAGCCACCAGCCCAAGGTCCCCCAGTCCTCAGGACAGCAGCCACAGTTTATTGCAGACTAACTCCCTAACCAAGGAGGAACCACCACAGAAAGGTGTCAGCTGGGAGGTCCTTTTGGAATTCATCATCCAACTCCTTTGCAGGGCAGGGCTGGGTCCAAAGCCAGGTCAGGTTGTTCAGGGCCATTACTGACAGACGTGAGCCCACCTTGTTCCAGCCTCCCCAGGGCTGCCTTGCTCTCACAGGGAGGAGTGCTGTCCATGGCTTTAGCTGGAGTTTCCCTGTTCCAACTAGTGTAGCTGGTGGCAGTAAGTAGATTCTCTCATCACCTTCTTCAGGATGAACAAACCCATCCCTCTCCCTCCTCTTCTGCCATGTGCCTTAATCCCCAACCATCTGAACACCCTCCTCCGGGATTGCTCCAGTTTGTGAACCTCCATCTTGGACCAGGAGACCAGTCTGGGCACAGTATCCAGCCTTGGCCGTCACAGTGTGGAGCAGAGGGGAACTGTCCCACCTCCTGGTGAGCTGTGACTGCTGCAGCCTCACATCCCTTGCTGTCTGCAGCCCTTTCAAGGGCCACTCACTAAACTTCCCCTGAACATTTTTCAATGGCTATAGCTGGAATTCCTCCCCTCTCCAGCATTCCTCCTGGGCATTTCACAGACATTATGGCAGTCTTGTCTCAGCCCAAGCAATCACCCCAGGGATCTGACTTATTTTCTCCTCCTGGGCAGGACGGTGCATCTCCCCCTTGCTGGGAAAGGAACGCTCTCTCCCCATCAAGGTTTGCTTCCAGCAGTAACTTGTTCCCTCAGATCCCTCAAAGAGAGGCAATCCCTGCTCCAGAGTCTTCCTCGTGGTGCTGGAGGCTGGGATGAAACAGTTCCTTTTTACCCATATTCCAGGACACTTATAGCAGCTCTCCTGGGAAAGGCTTAATGATTCTCTCCCACTCCTTCTCCTGCAACAGCCTTCATTTCTGGAATCCCTTCCTTGGATAGTTTTTTCTCCCGTGGGTGATGTTTCTCCCTGCAGCTCACCTGGCTGCCCCTCCTTCCCCAAAAGGATGAGTGTGGAGCTGAACTGTCTGGGCTCACAACCCTTCCCATGACACATTCCCAGGAATCACTGACCTGGGGAACATCCTCCTGAAGGGAGAAAAACTGGGGGGCGGGCTGGGAGCTGCAAACTGCAGCCTCTCGTGGTCTTACCTGGCACACATCTGCCTCAGCTCCCCAGAGTGTGGTGTGGATGAACCTCCTCTTCTCCCTGCAGGTAACAAGGGAGAGATTCAGCAGGTAGGGACGTTAGGCTGGGAACTGACCTGGAGTATCCACCCTGCCCCTCTTGAGATTCAAAACAAGGCAGCTTGTGTGCCAGTTCCCTGCTAATTCATCCTCCTGGCAGGCTCTGTGTCTCCCCTGGCAGAGGGGGAATTGCTGCTATGGCTTCAACACACTCTCTGATTGATTTTCTAGTTCACAGTGCCTTAAACACTCCCACAGGGGCAGTGAGCATCAGACAGAGACCCCAGGGATGCACAAGCTGAGCTTCCCTCTCTCCATTTCCTTCTGGCAGAAGTCCCCCCCCAATTCCAGGGGGTCTGACGAGGGGGAAAGTCTCTCCTACTCAGGCTAAACCCACCCACACTGCCCTGTGCTTGTGCTGTCATTAGTGTCAGGGAGCTGTGAGCCTTTTCTCTATCATTCCCCAGGGTTTGGGGGCTGATCCTGTCCAAGGATCGTGTGGAGGGGCTGGGCTGGTGTGCTGCAGTTCCCACACTGATGCACTGGGGGGATCATACCTCCAGAGACCACCAAGATAACTGGCTGTGGAGGTGTAGCTTGTCTTGTAACTCTCCAGCTCTCAGGTGACTTTTTGCACGAGTTTTTCAATGCCTTCCCTTCTCATCTGGGACAGGAAAATGTCTGTTCCATCTCTGCTTGGAGCATGCACAGAGCAGGTCCTGGCATCATCCCAGCACATTCTACCAACACCTTTGTTCAGCACCATCCCTGGATCCCCCCTGGGCTGAGCTCAGTCCCACCACAGCTGGCACAGCAGCTGCTTCATCCACAGCAAAGGAAACAGCTTGTTTAGGTAGTGGAAGGTGAATTTGAACACAGCCATTTTTCCCTTAGGGTGAACTTCCCAGGGAAACCGTGGTCAGATTTTTAACTTTCTTTGCCAGACTCTGGATTTTAAAACATCGAAATTCAAGAAAATGCATGACCATGGTAGTAAAATTTGTGAGAAATGGAAGATGAGTGTTCAGGACCTGCAGGGAACACCGTCCTCCTTCCTGCCAGCCCCAGGAACAGCAGTGTCCTACAGTCCAGGGAGCGAGGGGGGCTCTGATAGACCCACAGGGATCCTGCTCCTTGGAAGGGATGAGCAGGTTTGTTCCTGCCAGGGACCCTCAGCTCAGCTGTTCCCCTCCTGCTGCCACTCATTTATCTTCGTGCAGCCCCTGCATCTCTCCAGATCACTCTTTCCTGCTTCTTTTGCTGCTGATGGGGGGAAAAGAACCAATTTTGCCACAGAATCAGAGACTCCAACATCTGGAAGTGGGTAAATAAGCCACGGAGCAAACAAGGTGCTGTGGACCCACACTGGGGTTGGACCCAGGCTGAGCTCTGCTCTCACATCACCCCATCCCACAAATACCCTGTAGCCCAGGGTGGGATCTGTTTCCCAGTCCCTCTGACAGTGTGGGGCAGCAAGCCCTCAACCTGTTTAGGGCACTGTAAATCCTTCCCACGGTTCGATGTGGGGTTTGCATCCATCTCCCTGGGGAGATAATTTCAGGAAAGGGTAGGGCCCTATACAAGGCAAAGCAGGGAGCAAAGGTCAGCCTGATAAGCCCCAAAAATGAAGGGATCATTAAGGGGGGAAAAAAGGCAGCAAAGCCCAAAGGCATCACGCCTCTGCCTCCAGACCCCATGGCAGCTCTGTGGCCGCGGCCCCACAGGCCCTACGCGTGACCAAGGTGTCTGATTGCACCCCAAGGCCTTGGGCTGCTCCTTTCAACTGTCTGTGAGTGAGAAGCCTGGCCTTGACCAGCAGGATTTGGCCACGTGCCCTGGAAACCCGTCCTTTCCATTGGCTCCTCCGCTTGGCAGCACCGAGCTGTTTGCTTTGGTGCCGCTGGGGAAAGTTCAAAATCCTGGTGATAGTGGAGTGGCCAGCGTGTAGCCAAGTCCTTAACTCTCTGCAGGCTGGAGCCAGCCCCTGGGGCTGTGGGTTGGGCTGTATCTCCCTTGGGAAACTCTCCCCATCCCCCTCAGTGGGTGGGAGCACCCACTCCCAGACACATCCCTGCATCAGGCTCTGGAGGTGGAGGGTCCCTGGTCCTCCTGCTCTGCAGGAGGCAGATTTCAAGACAAGTCAAAGCAGAACCCACCAAAATCATATTTAGAGAATTCCTGGAGGTTTCACAAGCTCAAATGAACAAGCACAGAGGCTTCTTACACCATTCTCATCCCCAACACCTCCCTGGGGACACAGCCCGGAGGCACCTGGATGCACCCAAGGAGAGGCTGGGAACAGGGGATACAGCACCCCAGCCTCCACCTTTCCTGCTCCCTGCATGAGCCAAGGAAAAGTGGGACTCAGAGCAGCACTGAGATCTTTAGGGGACAGACTCTTGGTTGGGGACGGATGCCATGCAGGCTGCAGCCACTTCTCAGAGGGACCCCTGGAGCAGCTGGAATTGCACCAGGGCCATGCCCTGAGGAGTGGGAGAGCTGGGAGAGGTGACCCCAAAGTGAGGCAGAGGGACCCCTGGGGCAGCAGGACCCCCAGGACCTCCCCAGTGGGGACACATGAGGGGTTGTGTCCCTTGGCTGGATGGAAACAAGACAGTGAGTGAAATGAGGCTTCCCCCAATGCAGGTCCCATCAGAGACATCCCCACCACACAAAGAGCTGTAGAACAAACACAGCTGCCTCTGGGAACATGGAAATGGGAAGCAGGGAGCCCAGTTCGGGCTGGGGGGCACAAGTTTGCAGGGATGGATATGTAGAAGAGCTCAGGGCAGCTCTGGCTGAAGGCTGGGCTGGTCTTGCTCTCTGTGTGTCTTGGGGCTCAGGCAAGTGTCCCTTAACGTCCAGGACATCCTCCAGTGCTGTCCTGCCTTCCCAGATCCCCCAGGATGGCTGCCCCTGCCTGCCCCAGCTGAGAGCAGCATTTCCAAGTCTTTCCTGGCATGAAAAGGAGGGTCAGAAATAGCTGCCCAAACGCTATGATGAGGCAAGAGCCACCACAGCACATGTTCCTGGGCGTCTCGCCTGGGCAGGAGACTTCCCTTCCTGTCCCCTAGGGCTGGGACACAGCTGGCCTGGTCAGGGACAGTGGGATCCCTCCTCAGAGCTGGGGTTCCAACCTCGAGGAGTCAGTTCCTCTGTGTGCTGTGCTTTAATCCTGGGGGTTTGAGAAGCCTCCCGTGGGTCTGTGAAGCTCAGGGATTGGGCCTGTGCTGGTCTCTGGGTGCTCAGGAGTTGGGAATGCCCCTGTGGGTGCTCCCAGAGGTGCCTGACAAGCCTCCTGTAGCAGAGCCACGCTGCTGTGCCTGCTCCTGACCTGACACCAGGCTGGTGGCCCCTAAGCATGTTCCCCCAGGCATGTCTGGAGGCACAGCCCCCCGGGGAGACCCCGAACAGAAAGGACTGTGGGATGGTGCCCCTCAGCCTCCCCTTTGCTTGGTGTTTCAGTGGGAAGCTGGTGTCACCCAAGTGGAAGAATTTCAAGGGGCTGAGGCTGCTTTGCCGGGATAAAATCCGTCTCAACAACGCGATCTGGAGAGCGTGGTACATCCAGTGTGAGTATGGGCCAGACCCTGCTCCCTCTGCCAGGCTGTGCCCAGGGGGGATGGAGCTGGCCATGCAGAGGTGCATGGATAAAGCCAGCTGTGCTCTCCCCTGTGCAGATGTGGAGCGGAGGAAGAACCCTGTGTGTGGCTTCATCACCCCTCTGGAGGGGTTGGAGGCTGATGAGCACCGAAAGCCAGAGGTAGGGCAAGGTCCCTCGCAGGTCTGGGTGGCACAGCAGGGAGCTGGAGACCCATCTGCTGGGAAAGGTGTTTCTGACATGGCACATGGCCCCTGCCTGTGGGATGTTGGAGCCGGGGGACTCAGCCACAACCCCCTACCCTGCCCCCCCAGGCTGTTGTGCTGGAGGGCAAGTACTGGAAACGCCGCATCGAGGTGGTGATGAGGGAGTACCACAAGTGGAGGATCTACTACAAGAAGAGGGTGAGTGGCTCTGCCCGTGCTGCTCCCCATCCTGAGGCAGTGCCAGCAGTGGGGTGGAACACCAGTGTGCCCACTCTGCAGCTGTGGCTGGCAGGGAGGGGTGTAACAGGCTCTTGCCAGCACGGGAGGGAGCTGCTGGCTGCCCCTCTTGAGCTGCCACCCTCACCCTACCCCCACACCATACCCACCCTGCCTGGGGGGTGACACAAACTGTCTTCTCCTTCAGCTCCGAAAGTCCACGCGGGAGGGCGAGATCTCCAGTCCAAAGCAGGTGAGTCTGCTGGGAAAGGGTGGGGAGGGGGAAAAGGGGGCACAGTGCAGACCCCTCACTGGGTAGCTTGGGAGAAGGGCAGAGGCAAGTCCCATGGGATGGCATGCCAACCACTTGAGATGCTGGATTCACCTTTCTGGAAGCAGCAGAGTGCCAATGTAAAGTGCCAATAAAAGGAGTGATAACACTGTGGGAAGCATGGGGGATGCCAGGGAGAGCAGCCACGGAGCCAGGCATGGACCCTCCCCACGAGAGGTGCCCAGCTGGCTCCTCTGCTCCATCTCACGCAGGATGAGGATGTCTGGAGGCCAACAGAGAAATGGTGCAACCAGCTCTTCTGCAACGTGGTGCCAATGCTGCTCGGGGATGAGGAAGAGGAGCCTGGGAGCAGGCAGCACTTTGACTTGGACACCTTCCTCTCAGACATATCTGACACCCTCTTCACCATGACACAGATGCCCAGCGCCCACCAGGCACTCCCTGAGGACGGTAGGTGCCCCAGACTGTGCTCCAGCAGGATGTGAAGGAGGAGCAGGGTGGTGGGATAGCCCTGTCTCTCCACACCCACCTCCCTGCCCAGGGAAGGGTCCAGTGACACAGGGTGACTGGGGTGACACAGAGAGGTGGCAGGTAGTGGTGGGAGCAGCCCTGAAGGGGGGTCTTAGGGGTGCAGTGGCCAGGCTCTGATGTTCCAGCTCTGTCCTCTTCCAGTGTATGTTGGGAATGCTGACATGATACAGCCGGATTTGGCACCCCTGCAGCCCAGCCTGGATGACATGGACATCTCAGGTAAGAGCCAGCCTGGACGTGGTACCACATCCCACACAGCCCTGCCCCCTGTGGCAGCACAAAATGGGGAGTCAGAGGGTTGGCCAGGCTACAGAGGGAGGTGCTGGGGCAGGCAGAAGCACCAGACACCCAGTGCCATGGGAAAAGCAGCATGGATGGGCAGGGGCCATGGAGAGGGGATTGGTGTGCTTGCCTGCACCTGGACAGAGCCACAGAGAGCTGGGAAAGTTCAGGCCAGGAGCTGTGGGAGGGGATTTCTACAAGCAGAGGATCTTTCCAGGAGTGCCAAAGCCCCTCGTTTTGGCTGCAGACAGAGGAAGGACAATTGAGTTCTGCGTCTCCTCCTCACCTCAGTGCCCAGCCAGCCCCAGGCTGAGCAGCCCAGGGGGCAGGGACCCTGCACTGGGCTATGCTACATCCCCTGGGGACAAGCCACTGTCCCTGCCAGGCTACCCAGAGACAAACCTGGCACTGGTGTCCAGTTGGGGCAGGGGGCTGTGGGGGGGAACACCAGGAAGGGGGCAGTAGCAGCCTCCCCCACACTGCCATGCAGGCTCTGGGCCGTGAGTGTCCCTGTGTGCCATGGGATCAGCTGGGACATGTCCTGGACTCAGCAGTGTCCTCACATGCCAGGGCATGTGAGGACAGCACCCCAGCACCCCTGGGGACCAGCTTTGCCCTCGAATGTGCCAGAGCTGGGCACACTGTGGGGGTTGGTGGCTGCAAGCCCTCCCAGGTAGCTGATGGCCTTGGGCTCCCATGTGAGCCTGGAGCTCCAGGGCCCGTCTTCACTTCCTTCAGCAGGAGGAAACAAGGGCCCTTGCGCCATACAGCTGAGGGGTGATGCAAGACCAGATGCTGGAAGGGAGCAGGATGGGCACTCTGTGTGCCAGGGCAGGCAGTGGGATGCCCTGGGGATGGATGAGGTGGGAAGACTCCTGCCAGCACCTCCTCAGCTCATTCTCTCCAGAGGTCCCATCAGGGTGAACCACACTGGGAAGAGGATCTGTCCCCATGGCTGACCCTTTGTCCCCTGTCCCCTAGTGCCCCACGTGGACATCAGTCAGTGGATGGCTCCAAGGGGGTCAAATTGACCCTTGAGAAGTGTTCCTCCCCCACAAGAGGTCCTGCACGGTGTCACAGCAGCAGCCCCAGCACCGCTCTGAGGGCCCAGCATGGCCTCATGCTCAAGCAGATGGCAGGAGCACAGCAGTGCTCAGCTGAACCAATGTATCAGTCAGGTTGGCTTTTTTCCTGGGAAAAGGCCTGCATTTTGCTCCAGGGTGCTGTCTGGGAATAGGATGGGTCTTACTTGCAGGCCCCTCAATCACAGGGAAGTGTTCTTTCCTGCTCTACCTGTGCCCAGCGTCTCAGAACGGGGACACTGCTGCGGCTGGGGAGGGTCACAAGTCCTGCTGGGATCAGGGACAGGGGCCCAGCTGTGGCTCCTGGACTGCTGGGGGACAGCATTCCATGGGGTGCTTGGAGACTCATGGGTGGGAGTTTTGTCCTAGACATGGAACATTTCCTGGGACACCTTGTGGGGCAGCTCCCTGGATGATGAGGGGTTACAGCCGAGGGCTGTGTGTTTGCCATGTTCCCCATGGGGAAGCAGGGAGAGGAGATGGGGATGAACGGTGGGTGCTGGCTGCCACCAACCCCATTATGTCCCAGAGGCCACTTTTCCGGCGGGGCAGGCCATGGTTTTCCGTGGATCCCTCACGCAGAGCTGTGCGGGGTGGGCACCGCGGGGTCACAGGGCTGTCACCGTGCCGGGTGTCCCTGGCAGAGCTCAGCGCCTGCCAGTCAGTGCCTGCGAGCCAATCCCCAAATGAGGAAGCATCTGTGTCCACGGCGGGTCCGGAGCGCGGTGCGGGGCGGATGGAGAAGTCCCGATGGCAGAGGCGAGGGAGCAGCCCGGCCCCGCGCCCCGCGGGCACCGCGCTCCAGGTAGGACCCGCGCTGGGCACGGGGGCTCTGGGGGCTGGGCTGGCCGTCCCACGGGGTGGCACTGCCCTGCTGCTCTGCAGGGCTCTCCCAGAGCCCGGGGTCGGTGCTGGAGGGTCCTTAGGTTGGGAAGGGGCTCTGCAGCCCCAATCCCAGCAGAGAGCAGCCCCAGCTTTGAGCAGGGTGCCAAAGGTGTGGTGCGCTGACCACGTGGGCTCTTCTCCCTCGAGCAGCACTGTGCCCTGGCCCTGCTGCACTACCTGGAGAAGGGCAGGGTGATGTGACAGTGAGGAGGAGCATGGGCAGGAGCTGTGGGATGGGGAAGGGGCAGAAGAAAGGGAGGATAGAACTCCCAGGGGCTGCTATCCCTGTAGCACAGCAAGAAGCACAAGAGACACAAACCTGACAAGCTGGACACTAGAAATGCCTATAAATACCCACAGAGCTTTGGTACCAGTGGCAGCCCAGTGTGGGCACAGTGGAGGTGGGGGCAGAGTGAGGCTGGGCTGCATCCCAGGAAGGGTGAGACCCTGCCTGGCAGCATCATGGCACTCACTGAGTGCCAGCCCATGGAGGGGCAGGAGTGGCCCTGCCGTGCTCCCAGGGACTCACCACAGCCTTGGCAGAGGGAAGGGGCAGTCTAAGGGCTGGCTGGGGCAGCTCAGCAGCAGCTCTGCCCCATCTTACACTGCTGTTTCCCTCAGATGGCAGCACATGGCATGCTGGAATCATCACCATGCCCAGTCCTGTGGCATCCCACGGCGCTGGCATGTTTGCTCCTCTGGTGTAGATTCAACGGGGTTTCAGGCCTTTGTGGGTCCCAGTCAGGGCATCCTGGGTGCTGGAGCCTGGACCATGGCCGGTGCCCTGGCCATGGCTGCACCCACCGGGCAGGCAGAGCTGGCAGCAGGGCCTGGAGGCGGCACCACCAGTGCCAGACGAGGGCTGGAGAGCATGGCCGGGTGCTCCCCAGAGGAGATGCTTGTGCCTGTCCCAGGGTGGCTGCTCAGGCACAGAGCCAGTGCCAGGGGCTGGCAGGCAGCAAACCCGACGAGCCCTCCTGCTCCGTCCTACAGGGAAGCATCCAGCAGCCCCATCCCAGTCCCAGAGTCATCCTCTGCCCCCTCTCCCGGTGGCAGTGCCAGAGCGAGCGCTGGCATTGAGAGCTGAGCCGAGGTGGGCATGGGGCTGATGTGCCCAGGGAGGTGGTGGCTGCCCAAAGTGTCGGGCCAGCCCTCCGTGCCACGGCGTCTGGGCCTGCGGAAGGAGCAGGGCTGTGGGAAGGAGACAGGAAGGGAGCGGGAGTCGCGGCAGGGTCACGCGGCTCGGCTTCGGGAAGGCCATGGGATGTGGTTACCCACAGGCTGCACGCACAGAGCACTGGGGTGGGGAGGACAGCACTCACCACCGCTCCAGGGGACTGTCCACATTCCCTTATCACTTGGGAATGCTCATCTGGAACCCCCTGCAGTGCCCCCAGCCTGGGTGTCATTGTCCCTGCCCCTGATACAGCCCCACACACCCCTGGGAGCAGCTGGGGGCTGGAGAACATGGAGCCCAGCTGGGTACAGGGATGGGATCTCCACCCTCAGGTGGCATTCCGGGTAGGTTTTCCTGTCCCCATGCATGTGGCAAAGCTGGCCCTGGGTGACAAATCTGCTGGAGCTGCCCCAGTTGCACATGGTGAAGGGAGGATTGGCAAGTCCCCAGCAGTGCCAGTAACAGGATACGGCTCCACCCTACGTGCCCCGGTGCTTGTCCCCCGACTCTGGGCAGGTCCCCTCATGCCAGTCACCATGTCTCCACTTGGCCCTGCAGATCTCTTCTTCAGCCACAGAACACCCCCATTGCAGACACAACTGGGCTACCAGGAGCCGTCCTGCTTCTTGCCCATGGCCGAGCCCCTGTTTGACACCGGGGGGTCCCTGATGAGTGCTCGGGGGCTGCCTGCAAGCCCTGAGGCCCCTCTCTCCCCTGGCACCCTCCTCCAGGTGAGCAGAATCCCAGCCCACAGCCGGTGGCGGTCGGTGCCCCAGCCACCCTTCCTGACCCTCTGGTGTCTCCCACAGCCTGGCAGTGCCTCCCAGCTCAGCCTGCACAGCGCCTTCCTGGGCCCCGAGCTGCCCCCAGCCCCCCTGCCCCCCGAGCCCTCCTCTGCAGTGCCCAGCAGCCTCAGCCCCCAGCTCCGACACAAGCCCCCGCTGCAGTACGACCTCCCCACCAAGTGCCTCAGCCTGGAGCCGCCAGGACCCCACTACATCCCCCCCATCCTGTCCCCTGGGGCGCCACTACCGAGCCCAGACCCCCGTTCTCCCCCGCCTCGGCCCCCCGCTCCAAGTTCCCCTACGCCAGCTCCCCGGCCCCTCTCTGCTCACCCACCCCTCCTCCCCCTCTCAGCCCCCTGCTTCGCCCCCCACTCCCCGGGGCTGGGCTACCCCACAGCCATGGTGCCCCCGGGGTACCCCGGCCCCGCTGCCCCCCCACTCCTGCCCCCCGCCCTGCTGGGCGACCCCAGGTTTGCCCCCCACAAGGGGCTGCCCCAGGGCGGGGGGGGCCGGCCCAAGGCCAAGCCCGGTGGCACCAAAGCCAGGAGGCTGCCAGGACCCCCCGAGCCCCACCTGCCTGTGCCCAACCCCTGCCTGAGCCAGCTGCTGACCACAGGTAATGGGGCTGGGGGGCTCTGGGGCGGCACAGGAGTGAGCTGGGGGGGATGGTGTGGGAGGGATCAGAGGGGGGACCCCGCTTTCTCCCTGGGGTTGGGGCACAGGGGATGCTGGGCAGGGCACATGGCTGTCCCCGTGGGGGCAGTGCCAAACACAGGGGTGAAGATCCTCCCAGCTCCAGGAGCCAGAGGGAGCCGAGGCCCAGTTGGCCCTATGGCTTGGCCATGGGCACTGCTGGCAAGTCCCTGTGTCCCCAGGCTGGTCTCCATGGACACAACATCACAGGTGTCCTGCCCAACTTGCTGCCTGTGGGTGCGAGGGGACAGGTGCCTTCACACTGTTGTGTCCCTGTCCCTGTGCTTGGCTGGGGAGGAGCTGGGTGTCCCTGCCTGCACGAGGCTCCCAAGGACATCCCCTCTGCCAAGAGGGAACTGGCACCTCTCTCTCTGGGGGTGCATCCCCCTTCTCAGAGCAGTCTGGCAGGGAAGGGGCTGCAGCAGTGCTGGTGTGGGGGGCAGGGAAGGTCACCCCAGCCCTGACAGCCCCACGCAGAAGAGCCCATCTGCTCCCTGCCCTCTCAGCCAAGCAGGACCCAGCCCTGGATGCCCCTTGCTCGATGGATGCAGGACTCCTGCCCACAGCCCCTGTCTCCCCGGTAAGCATTCACCTACCTCCCAGCTTGGGAATTGTCCCCTCCCCACATTGGGAATTGCCCCCTCTTGGCTGCTGGGGCATGGGGGGAGAAGGGGCAGGGGGGACATGGGCTCCAAGGGAGTCAAACTTTGCTGTGGGCTGGACAGGCATGGGGGAAAGGAGGGGACATGTGGCTGGAGGTGGCAGGAGTCACCTGAGTGTCTTCTGTAGAAGAACCAGGGCAGAGGTGGGAGACACACCTTTCCTGGGGCTCCAGGGCTGAGGCTGCCCCTGCAGATGGTTCAGTGGGATTGCCCTTCCCTTTCCCTTGTGGAGGTTTGGCTTTCAGTGCCAAATGTGGGGTGCTGATCCCCTAACTCCCCTCCCCTCTGCCTTCTCGCAGCAGCAGAGCACTGTTCCCGAAGTCCCTGCCACCTTCCTCTCCAGAACAGCCCAGCTGAGCCCAGGACTGGCTCCTGGCTCCAGCCCTTCCCCAGTGGTGCCGGTGCCGCTGGCGGGCACGCAACCGGGCTCCCTGAGAGCCCCCAAGGCAGAGCAGCTGTCCCCCACCTCAGCTTGTGGTAAGTCAGGGGCACCCCAAGGAGCTCCACAGGGCACCACTATTCCTGCAGAGAGCTTGGACCAAACATTGTGGGAATGTTTCATTTCGGCTTCAATCCCAGCTATTTCCCTTCACCCAACCGAGCACAGAAGGTTCCTCCCCGCAGGGAAGGCACAGCCCATTCACCTGGCTCCTTCTACAGGGGCAAAAAGCAGAAATAGGAAAAGACAAAAACAGAGCAAAATGTCTGACTGTGGTTTTGAAACCCCAGAGCTTGGTTTTGGAGCAGGAAGCGCCTGCTTTCACCCGCGGAAACCAGCGCGGCCGCTGGAAACCAGGCTCTGGTGCCGTTCCCAGTTCAGTCTGGTGCTGCACACCACAACCTCGCTGCCCTCGGGACTCTTGCTGGATATTTCTACCCCAAGAAACACTGGGAATTTAAAATGTCCCATCCCAGATGTTCTCATTTCTGAACAGTTGTAAATGAGTAGGATTTGGGGTAATGTGTGGTTAAGAGGCTGGAGCAGAGCATCCCAGTTAGAGGGGTGAGTGCCCCAGGGCAGGGGCAGCACTGTGGGTGCTCCTTGTCCCAGTGTGTGACAGGTGTCACACTGTCACAAGGGGCTGCTGCTGCCCTCTCCCCAAAGCAGCATTTTCCATTTTCCAGGCAGCAACTGGCGCAAGCCCAGCCAGGCTTCTCCAGGACCCACTGCAGGGTTGGGCACTGGCATCTCCATGCACCACACCGTGTCCCGTCGGGGCAGGCCTGAGTCCAACAAGGTATGGCAGGAGTTCCATATGCACCCCCCTTTCCTCCTGCCCCCCAAAACTCCATCCACCCTCACTGCAAGCTTTGGGCCAGCCTGTCCCTGCTGGGGCTGGTGGCCCGTGGCCATCCCCGCTGCTGGGAGGTGCCTGACAGCGCTGCCCCGCAGCTGGAGAGCCGCCGCATCACGCACATCTCCGCCGAGCAGAAGAGGCGCTTCAACATCAAGCTGGGCTTCACCACGCTGCACAGCCTGGTGAGCACGCTGAGCACCCAGCCCAGCATCAAGGTGAGCACCCAGGCCCAGCTCTGGGCACGCAGGGACGCGGTGTGTCACACCTGGGGATGCTGCATCCCCGCTCTGCCCCAGAGCACAGAGCTCCTGCCCCTGTAGGCACGTGGAGACCTGCACCGTGCGGCCGTGCCAGGGCGCTCTGGGCTCTGGAGACTGTGCCAGGGTGATCTGGTCCCCTTTCCCCTCTCACCCTGTGGTCCCCCAGGTCAGCAAGGCCACCACCCTGCAGAAGACAGCCGAGTACATCTGCAAGCTGCAGCAGGAGCGGGCGGCTCTGCAGGATGAGGCACAGCGGCTGCGGGAGCAGATCGAGGAGCTCAACAGCTCCATCAAGTAAGGGGGGACATGGCTGGGGGGGCACTGCCTGCTTTGGGGTGTCCAGGCAGGGCAAGTGGCAGTGCTGGGGTGGCAGTAAGACATGGTAGGTCTCCCTGGAGCACCTGAACCTCCTAAAACCCTGGCTGGGAGAGGGCTGATGCTCAAGAGGCAGTTACTGCTTGGGACCAGCGTGGGAGAGGGACACTGCCTGCCCACCCCCTGCTGAGAGCTGAGGTCCTGAGGGAGCCTCTGAGGTCCTGTAGGGCCCCATGGGCAGCACTTGTGCCTCCCAAACACGGCCCCATGGCCCTGCTTGTGCCCCACAGCCTGTGCCAGGAGCAGCTGCCGGCCACGGGGGTGCCCATCACGCGCCAGCGCTTCGACCACATGCGCGGCATGTTCGACGAGTACGTCCGCTCCTCCACGCTGCACAACTGGAAGTTCTGGATCGTATCCTTTGGGGCCAGTGCCTGCTGCTCCCTCTGACCCCTCCACCAGACACCAGGTGCTCTGGTTCACCCGCTGCTGCCAGGTCTCTGGGGTCCCTCCGGCTCTACAGGCCCTGGAGACCCAGGGAGATGTTCCCCAGCCAAGGGCACATGGTGGGAACATGCTGAGATGCTGTGGCTAGGAGGAGTCTTCTGTTACAAGGGAGCAAAAATAGTAGGAAGAAATGGTTAGTCTTCAGGGAAATGGAAAGTGGAGCTGAGCTCATGAAGGGAATTGTTCCTGGTGAGATGGGAGCTGGCTCTTAGAGGCAACAGCCATCAGCCAGGGATTAGGAGAGGTCCAGACACAAAGCTGGGGACATGATGGCTTGGTCTTGGTGGCTGCATGGCACACCTTGGAAATCCAGGGAGGGAGAGGACCAAGGGCAAGGAAACCTGTGGGCCAAGGGCTGGATCTGCTCCTCCATGAGCAGGGATTAGACACACTGGGACCATTAATCTTGCAGAGACTGCGAGGCCTCCCAAGTGGCAGAAGGGTGGGCAGGCACTGCTGCCCACAGTCTCACCCAGTGTGGGACATCTGGGTGAGGCAGAGGTGGCTCCTGACACAGAGTTGGGGAGCTCCTTCCTCAGGACACTGAGTATCCTAAAGCCAGCATGGGCTCCAGGACACTGGAGCTATCTGTGTGGATTACTGCTGGTCCAGCAGTTCTGTTCCACAGCTGGGCAAGGAGATCTGTCCTGCTGCCGAGGGGGGGTGATGCCCACGCCTGGCAGGTGGGAGCCCATGGCTGTGGCAAGGCTGGTCCTTAACTCCTCTGCTCCCACCAGTTCAGTATCATCATGCGGCCCCTCTTCGAGTCCTTCAATGGGATGGTGTCCACGGCCAGCATGGAGAGCCTCACCCAGACATCCCTGGCCTGGCTGGACCAGCACTGCTCCCTCCCAGCGCTTCGGCCGAGTAGGTGTCCCGAGTGAGCGGGGTGGGCACGGACTAAGGGAAAGGCTGAGGGGAAAAAGACAGCAGTGTCCTGAGGGAAGGAGGGAGAGGCTGATCCGTGGGATGTCCCAGGGCTTGTGCTCAGTGCTTTGCCCTGCTCCTGTCATCCCCACCTCCCAGATGAGCTTTCTGCGCCCTAACCCGGTGTCCTGGCAGGGCAGGCTCAGCCCTCCCCAAAGCCCCACAGGGTGGGTTTCCCTTCGCCCCGTCTGCTGGGGGTTGGGGCAGGGACCTGTCCCACTGTTCCGGCAGCTGGAGCAGGGGTGGGCAGCGCCATCTCCCGCAGGGTGGGTCACCCCTCGCAGCCCCCGAGGGGCGTCGGGCAGTGACCTGTCCCCCTTGTCCCCACAGCCGTCCTGAGCTCCCTGCGGCAGCTGAGCGTCTCCACCTCCATCCTCAGCGACCCTGCCCGTGTCCCCGAGCAGGCGGCGCGGGCGGTGGCGGCGCTGGGACGCGGCAACTTCTCCTCCTGACTGCCCCGGGGGGGCAGCCCGGGGGCTCCGGCTGCCCCCATCTTCCCCCCCGATAAAGGACTCGCTGTGCCACGGGCCCCGCCTGGTTCTTCACCCTGGGGCTGCTCTGGGGCACGGCCGGGAGGGGCGGGGGGGAACTGGGGATGGAGGGGGTGAAACCAGAATGGGGAGAGTCGGACTAGGCTGGGAGGGGAGACAGGGGCTGGGGAGAGATGAGAGGAACCGGGGCTGGGGAGGTTACTGAGACAAGGGGGGTCAGGTTAGGGGCAGGGGATGGCGGGGCTGGGGAAGCGCCGGCAAGGGCTGGGGATACAGGGACTGTTGAGGGGCATCAGTTGGAGGAAGGAGGGGCTGGGGAGGGGTGCGGGCGGGGCGGGGTGGTGACAACAGATCCTGGGGCGTTGATGGGGCTGGGGGGCAAAGTGTGCAGGCAGAGGCTGGGGAAGTGGGGTGGCCGTTGTCGGGGGACCGGGGTAGGGATTGAGGTGACAACCGAGGGGTCTTGGGGTGGCTGGGGCTCGGTAGGGGGTCACAGCTGGGGGCGGGGCAGGGTAGGGGGTGACACCGTTGGGGTGACAGTGCTGGGGTGACAGCGCTGGAGTGACAGCGCTGGGGTGACACCATTGGGGTGACACCGTTGGGGTGACACCAGGGGGTGACACCGGGGTGACACCGGGTGACCGGGCTGCAGTACCGGCCCCCCCCGGCAGGGGCCGCCCGGCGCGGAGCGGCGGGGCCGCGCGTGCGCATGCGCGGGCCCTTCCCCCGGTGCTGTGGCTGACGCGGCACCGGCGCTGGGCACATGGAGGGGCCGGCGGTGCCCCCGGGCGGGCCGGGGCTGCCGGGCGCCCTCCTCGTCCCCCTCATCCTCCTCGTCATCACCGTCCTCGCCCTGCTGCTGGCGGCCGCGCTGCGCCGCGCCGCCCCCCGCGCAGCCGCCGCCGCCGCCCCGCCGGACGGTGAGTACCGGGGCGGACAGCGGCGCGGAGCGGAGCGGAGCTGAACGGAGCTGACCCGGCCCCTCCGCTCCCGCAGGGCCCAGGGCAAACGGGCACGCCAGGCCGGGGGAGCCGCGGAAGGCGAAGGCGAGGCCTCGCAGGGAGAAGCAGCAGCAGCAGCAGCAGCACAGCTTCACACACCGGCTGCTGGTCGCCACCCTCAAGGTACCGCGTGTCGCCGGGCCGCTGTCCCAGTGGTGTCCCCTTGGTGTCCTGCCAGTGTCCCGCCGGCACTGTGTGTGCCTGGTGCCCCTGTCCCTCCCGGTGCTGGTGTCCCGCCAGTGCCTTGTGCCCGGTGTCCGTCCCGGTGCCGGTGTCCCACTGGTGCCGGTATCCCACTGGTGCCGGTGTCCCACTGGTGCCGGTGTCCCACTGGTGCCGGTGTCCCACTGGTGCCAGTGTCCCACCTCCTCCCGCCGTGACCGCGCTCTCTCCGCAGGGCCACAGCAGCCCGGTGACCTGCCTGGACTTCAGCAGCAATGGAAAGTACCTGGCGTCGTGCTCGGAGGACCGCACGGTGCGGCTGTGGAGCACCCGGGACCTGGCGGGGCGGGAGCACCGCTGCCTGCGCGCCAACGTGGGGCTGGACCACGCCGAGCTCGTCCGCCTCAGCCCCGACTCACGGTACGGACGGGCCTCCTGCCGGCACCGCGGTGTCCTGCGGAGGCACCGATCCCACAGCCGGGCCTCGCTGGGATCAGTGGTGCGTGCCTCGGGATGCGTGGAGCCGGTGTTCATCACTGGGTCGTCACTATAACCACTGACCCGTGGCCTTTCCTGAAGGCAGCTGGCACGGAATCACAGGACAACAACAGTCAGGGTTGGAAGGGACCTCTGGAGATCATGCAGTCCAACCCCTCATGGGTTAATGTGGTTCTCGGGGCAAATATCCCAGTGCCCAGCATGACCGTGGAATGCCGTTGAGGTCTCTGTCAGCTGGGTTGTGCTGCTGAGCCTCTCTGGTGGGCTCAGGAGCTCTTGCTGGGTGGGAAATTTGGTGGGAAAGTGTGTCTTGGCTCTTCTGTGAAGTGACCTCTTTTAGAGAGAGGAAAGCATCTCATTTCCAGGTGTAATAAATTCTGTTCTTTTCCATTTAGTGTTGCAGTGGGGCCAACACGGGGAGAGAACTTGGTGCCCTCGTGAAGCTTTTTACCTGCCAGTGTATCCCTCTCCCCAGGTGGCCCTGAGTGACCTGGGCTGAGCTGGGGCTCAGGACCTGTCCCTCCACAGGGCTTTCATTGTCTGGCTGGCAAATGCCGAGACTATTCGTGTCTACAAGATGACCAAGAAGGACGACGGGAGCTTCACCTTCACTGCGAGTTCTGGGGACTTCCCAAAGAAGCACAAAGCTCCTGTCATTAACATAGGGATTGCAGAGACAGGTATGGAAATGACCTGCTCACCTATCCAGGTTGGCTTTGATTTCCTTTTGAAGCTGCCAGGTTCAAAGTGTTGGAGTTTTTGGCATTCTCAAGGTTGTGCTCAGCACTAGTACTTGACTCCCTTAGGGATTATTTTTTACTTAATTTATTCCTGAGTGAACCAAAAGGTGCCATTTTCAGACCCATTCTGTCCCTGTAACCAGCTCCCCGATATGCACAGTCTCTTAATTTACATTTTCAGGGATGCTGTTGCAAAGAGGTCTGGTCTCAATATTGAGAGGATCGCTGTTCTCTGGCCTGCCAGTCTCTCTTTAACCAGTCAGAAATCTCTCTAGTGAGTTCTTATGGTCTATCTTGAACTTCTGGGATCACCTAGAACAGAGGTGGAGGTGGGTGGGTGGGAATTCTGTGTTAGTGGTGAGGGCTTGATGCTTCAGGTATGTGACAGCAGGTGGATTTGAGTTCACCTCTGTAACAGGAGAGCAGGGAAAATGTTAACCAAGACCTTTGTTCAGCAGTGAAAGTGAAAACTTAAACCTGCAACAAGTAGCTGAAAGGTAAACAGGCAACTCCCTGCTGGGGCTGATGTGGCAGTGGGGAAGTGGGAACAAGCAGGAGTCCAACACGGACACAACCAATAACCATGGATGTGACTGGGATTCAGCTGCCTGCCCACAGTCCATGGCTGATCCTTGAGCTGGTTTTAGGCACGCAGGGCAGGTGGAATGTGCTGTGTTCCTGCTGTGGCACAGCCTGTGCTGAGCTCTGCAGGGGCTGAGGGTGCTGAGTGAAGGGCACATGTGGGCCCAGTGCCCGCTGCCCACCCAAAACCCAAGGGAGCACTAAGGCATAACCAGGAGCTGAGTCTTCTGATTGACCCTCCTTGGATTTTGGTGCTGGTTTTGGTTCTCTCCAGCTGCAGCGAGAGGTTGTGCTGGGGCTTTAATGAGTCTCTGGCCGTGTTAGGTCCGGCGCCTCTCCTGATCTTTGCCTTTTTCCCCCAGGGAAGTTTATCATGACAGCTTCCAGTGACACCACCATCCTGATCTGGAGTCCGAAGGGAGAAGTCCTGGCCAGCATTAACACCAACCAGATGAACAATGCCTATGCCACGGTGTCACCCTGTGGGAGGTGAGGGACAGGAGGGATTCCGGGCTGTTCTCGCTGCAGGAGCAGCTGGGAACCTCGCTCCTTCCCACAGGACATCATCAGTGCAGACCATCAGCAGTTGGTTGTTGTTGTTGTAATGCAGTTTTCTGAGGGTTCCACAGTTTTTAAACGGGATTTTTCCCTCTGGGAGGTGGAGCTGATGCAGGCTCTGACGCAGTGTTAGCGTTGTGCCTCAGCGCTGCTGTTCTGGTAACCTGAGAACAGCCTTGGCCTCAGGTAGCAGAGATGGGGCAGAGCAAATGGCCTATGCAAATCAAACAGCATTTTGAACTTGTTTGTAAGCTCTTAAAGGTTAATTACAAAGCTAAAGTCTTTATTTCTGGGAGATCCGTTTATCAGGAAAATCTTGTTCTCTGCTCTGTCTTTAACCTGTTGCTGCAGGACGACTTGCCTTGCTCAGCTCCAGGCTCAGGGAGTTTGGGGATCGTAAGCATTGAACTCATTTACTTTAGCCTGAGAATTTCTCATTCCTGAGTTGTTCTGGTGCTCTTCCTTAGCACTTCCCTTACCAGCAGGGTTTCAGGGAAAAGTGAAAACTTTCCCAGCTGACCAAAGATTTGAGTGGAGGAGTCAGGACAGGTTTGCAGAGCACTGGCCCTGCCTTGCTCAGGTGCTCTGTAACAGGTACCCTGTGTCTCTGCTTCTTCCTTCACGCAGGTTTGTGGCATCCTGTGGCTTTACCCCTGATGTGAAGGTGTGGGAGGTGTGTTTTGGCAAGAATGGAGAATTCCGGGAGGTGACCAGGGCCTTTGAGTTGAAGGGCCACACTGCTGGTGTACATTCCTTCTCCTTCTCCAACGACTCGAGGAGGTGAGTGTGTGTTATCCAACACAGCCCACTCTGGATCACCCTCAGGACACAGGAGCTCACCCCTTCTAGGGTTCCCCAGCTGCACCCCTGAGCTGGGAAGGGTAAAGCACTGCCCTGGGAGGCCAAAACTGGCTCGTGCCACCTGTGTATTCCCTACCCATGGGGATCTCATGTGATTTAACGAGACCAAGTGCTGGTGCTGCACCTGGGTCAGGGAAACCCCCAGGCTCAATCCAGGCTGGGGATGAGCAGATGGAACACCCCTGGGGAGAGGCTGGACATGACCCAACCCTGTGCCCTGGGCTGATCCCACAGCAGGGGAGGGGAGAATTCTGCCCCCTCAGGTGAGACCCCCCCTGCAGAGCTGCTGGAGCGAGATGACCAGAGGGGTGGAGCAGCTCTGCTGTGAGGAAAGGCTGAGGGAACTGGGATTGTTCAACCTGGAGAAGAGAAGGCTTTGGGGTGACCCAGTTGTGGCCTTCCAGTACCTGGAGGGAGCTGAGAAGAAAGATGGAGAGACACTATTTACAAGGGGCTGGAGTGGCAGGACAAGGGGGAATGGCTTCGTGATGACAGAGAGCAGGGTTAAATGGGATATGGGAAGGAAACCCTTTGCTGTGGGGGTGGTGAGGCCCTGGCACAGGTTGGGCAGAGAAGCTGTGGCTTGCCCCATCCCTGGACGCATCCAAGGCCAGGCTGGACGGGGTTTGGAGCAACCTGGGATAGTGGAAAGACGACACAGCCTATACATGAGTACAGACTCACCCTGTCCAAAACACCTCCCCGGAGGATCCCTGGTGCGTTCCCTCGCACCAACCCGTGCTCTCTCGCACCTGCAGGATGGCAACGGTGTCCAAGGACGGCACGTGGAAGTTCTGGGACACGGACGTGGAGTACAAGAAGCAGCAGGACCCGTACCTGCTGCTGACGGGGCAGTGCTCGGTGCCGGAGCCGCGGCTCATCGCCCTGTCCTCCGACGGGCGCGCCGTGGCCGTGGCGGGCGGCGCCGACATCGCCGTGTACAACACCCGCCGCGGCGAGGAGGAGGAGCGGCTGCAGGGCGTGCACGGCCACCGCATCACCGGCCTCGCCTTCGACACCACCGGCCGCTACCTCGTGTCCTGCGGGGACCGCGCCATCCGCGTCTTCCACAACGCCGCGGGGCACCGCGCCCTGGTGGAGGACTTGGAGGCCATGCTCAAGAAAACCGGGAACAAGGCCACGCGGGAGCGGCTGGAGCAGCAGATCTGCGGCGCCCGCAAGGCGCTGGCCGCCATCTACGGCAGGAAGGTCTGAGCTGCCCCCGCCCGCCGCGGCCTTTCGGGGAGGGTTTTTTTTTAAATTTTAATAGCTCTGAACGGTTGGTAATAAAAAGAGTGGCCTCCGGGTCCGTGCTCACCTGCTCTGTGACCGCAGGGACGGGGCTGGGGCATGTGGGGGGGCTCTCACTGTGAAAGCGGTGTTTCCTCCTGCGGGCTTGGATCATCACTATCCTACGGGAGGGATGGCCCAGACAGCGCCCGCGAGGTATCCTGGGCTTAGAAATGGAATTGTGGGGTAGTTTGTGGGTTTTTTTGGTGTGTGTGGGAGGCTCAGGGGAGCTGCCCAAGCTCAGTTTTTGATGCGGAGTGGGGAAGGTTTCTGCTGCACGGGACGGGGCAGTGCTCTGAGGGTACTCCGCGCTCAGGCTCGCCCCGTTCCCCAGCCCGGGGGTCTCCGAGTGGCCCCGTTCCCCGGCCCGGGGGTCTCAGAGTGCCCCGTTCCCCAGCCCGGGGGTCTCAGAGTGCCCTGTTCTCAGCCCGGGGTCCTGAGTGGCCCTGTTCCCAGCCTGGGGTCTCCGAGTGGCCCCGTTCCCCAGCCCGGGGGTCTCAGAGTGGCCCCGTTCCCCGGTCCGGGAGTCTCAGAGTGGCCCCGTTCCCCAGCCCGGGGGTCTCAGAGTGCCCCGTTCCCCAGCCCGGGGGTCTCAGAGTGCCCTGCTCCCAGCCCGGGGTCTCTGAGTGGCCCTGTCCCCCAGTCCGGGGGTCTCCGGCTCGCCCCGTTCCCCAGCCCGGGGGTCTCAGAGTCGCCCCGTTCCCCAGACCGGCTGTGCAGGGGAGAGCGGGATTTGCCCCAAGTAAAGATGGCGGCGGCCGCGTCACGTGGCCTGTGCGTCCTCTGCGTGCCCGCAGCGGGGCGGGGGCCGCACCCCGCGCAGGCGCAGCGGGCGGGGCGTGCCCCGGCGCGGTGACGCAGGACGCGCAGCGCGCGGGCGGGCCGCGCAGGGCGCGTGCGCGGGGCCGGGCGCGGCGGCGGCGGGTGCGGCGGGGGCCGGTGCTGCGGGGGCTGCGCGCGCGCCATGTCGGGGCGCTCGGTGCGGGCCGAGACCCGCAGCCGCGCCAAGGATGACATCAAGAAGGTGATGGCGGCCATCGAGCGCGTCCGCAGATGGTGAGGGGCGGGCCCGCGGGGTGGGAGGGGCCCCCGCCGCTGCCGCGCGCGGCCAATCAGCGCGCTGCGGGGCGGGACGCGGGGGCGCGCGGCCCAACCAGCGGGCGCGGGGCGCGGGGCCGGCGGCCAATGGGAGCGGGGGAGGGGCGGGAGCGGCCGTGACGGGCAGGCGGCGTAGCCAATGGCGGCGCGGCGGAGCGGGCGATTGATGCTCCGCCAGGCCAATGGCGGCGCGGCGGGGGGGCGGGGCCTGTTGCCATGGCGCCCCGGCCCCCCCATGGCAGCGCCGTGTCCCGCAGGGAGAAGAAGTGGAAGACGGTGGGAGACACGTCCCTGCGGATATTCAAGTGGGTGCCGGTGGCCGACAGCAAGGAGGTGGGTACCGCACGTGGAGCCCCTAAGCCGGGACGAGCCTCCCTTAACCCCCCTGTCCCGGGCAGAACACCGAGCCCTCCTGAGCATCCCCCCCAGCCCCACCGAGCCACTGCCGAGCCCCGCCGAGGCCCTCTGACCCCTCTCCAGGCCCTGAAGAACTCTCCTGAGTCCCCCCGAACCCCTGCCAAGCCCCCCAGAGCCACCCAGTCGACCTCCAAGCCCCCGGCCCCTGGCCCCACCGACCCCGGAGCCCACCTGAGCCCACCCCGAGTCCATCCCTGAGGCCCCCAAGCCAAACCGAGCCCCTGCCACACCCCTGCGAACCCCCCTGGCCCCCACCAAGCCCTTCTGAGCACCCCCTGAGTCCCAAGGAGCCCCCTTGAACTCCCCACGGGCCGACTTGAGCTCACTCAGCCCTGCTGAGCCCCCTGAGTTTCCCCAAGCCCCTTCCCACTCTCCCTTAGGCTCTCTGCCTGACCCCCCCTGAGGACTTGATTATCTCAGTGTCACTCCTAGGCAGGCATCATCTCCTCATCTCCCAATTTCCAGCTTTCCACAGCCAGAGTTTTACCTCTCACTTAGCAAAGTGCCCCCAAAGGGAAGGGAAAAGGCCAACCTGAGCACATCCCTCTGGGCTGCTGGAGACGGAGAGGGGAAGGGCTCCTCTGGAGCAACCTGGGCTCCTCTGACCTCCTGTTTGTGCTTTCCTTTCTCTCCTCAAGAAAGAGAAATCCAAATCGAGCAGCAGCACAGCCCGAGAACCCAATGGCTTCCCAGCTGACACCTCTGCCAACTCCTCCCTCCTCCTGGAGTTCCAAGGTGGGTCTGGCTGAGCCCCCTCCGACCTGGGGAAAGACTCCGAGGCCGGACACTGCTGGTTCTGTGTGTGCTGTCTGGATGAGGAAGAGCAGTGTCCTCCTCCAGTGTGGGGTTGTGCTGATCCACTTCTGGACTGTCCCTGCCCAAGCTGTTTGGGTCAGAAGGAATCTTAATCAGCTGCTTCTAGGATCTTCATGTGGAACAGGAGGACTGGGGGTTCCTGTTCCCCCTTTCCACTCCCTACTGGGGAGAGGCAGTAGCTGCCCGCAGCCAAGCCTGTTGCTTCCAGCAGTGACTTCCCTGGACCTTGGGATGAAGGGGCAGAGGGTGTCCCTGGCCTGGCTCTTGCTCCAGGTGCTGCAGTGCAGCTGGACAAGGCTCTGGCAGTGCTGGAGTCACTGCTGGAGCAGAGCACACACTGTGCCCAGCCTCTCCTCTGGGCTTCCAGTGTGGCTAAGGAAAAACAGGGAGCGTGCTGGCCCTTCCAGGAGATGCAGTGAAGTGGTACTGCAGGTCTGCAGTTTGTGAAGGTGTGTGTGCCAGGCCTGCCTCCCCGTTTGGAGGCAGGTGCTGAGTGTCCCTGCTGGTGCTGCCTCGCAAACAGAGGAGGAACAAACCCTGGTAACACCAGCAGCAGATTCCTGCCCTCAGAGGCCCAGGGCCCTCGAGGGCTGCAGGTGTGAGATTTGGCAGTGCAGCCCCTTTGCTCCTGCTCCTTTGCCCACCCTGGGGTCGCTCTCTGCTCAGACTCATCCCCTCTCTTGTGGCCAGCTGTGTCTGTGGTGCCCCCGGTGTCCCGGTGCTCGGCCCCTGTGCTGGCAGGGGTCAGTGAATCCCCGTTCCCCTCCTCTGGCCGTGCTCTGCCCTCTCGTGACACCCCAGCTCGCAGTGCCGCCCTCGGCTGCCCGTGCCCCCGGGTCAAGGTGCTCTCCTTCACCAGGTGCTGTTTCTGCAGATGAGAACAGCAACCAGAGCTCCCTGTCCGACGTGTACCAGCTCAAGGTGGACAGCAGCCCCAACTCCAGCCCCAGCCCCCAGCAGAGCGAGTCCATGAGCCCTGCACACACGTCCGACTTCCGCACGGACGACTCGCAGCCCCCCACCCTGGGGCAGGAGACCCTGGAAGGTGGGTGCTGGGCCGGGAAGGGAGCAGGGGGCTGGCAGGGCCTAGGGAAGGCCCCGTTGGAACTGTTGGTGGTCCAGTGTGTGGCCGAGGCACTGCTGGAAGTGGACAGGGCAGTGGGGACTTGTGTCTTCTGCTGAAGTTCCTGTCCTGGCTCAGCGCTGAGCTGGGTGCTGGGTCTGCATTGTTGTGAACACTCCTGTTCTCCCCAGAGCCCTCCCTGCCTTCCTCGGAAGTGGCAGATGAGCCTCCCACTCTCACAAAGGAAGAGCCAGTCCCCCTTGAGACTCAGGTAAGGGAAGGGCATTGAAACCACCTCTAAAGGTACACGGCCCCAGCTTGACCCTTTCACCCTCACTGCTGCTCCCTGCACCAGAAACCTCTGGATGGATGGATTTGCTCTGCTATCCCAAAGTGCCCTCCAGGAGCTCCCCAAATCTTCTGGCTTCCTGAGCTGTCCCCGGGTTCACATCAGGCCTTGAAGTGTGGATGGGAAGGATGAGGGGTGGATCAGGGAAGGATGTCGGGGTGTGGGAAGATGACGATTGTGGTGGGCTCCAGGGCTGGATTGGTTTCCCATTCGTGGTGCCCTGTGGTCTGCACACAGGTGACAGCCAGGGTTGGCCCTAGGGTGTGACAGAGCCTTGTGTGGCTGTGCGTGGCTCAGTGTCACTGCCCGTGACCTCTGGCTCTCGCAGGTAACTGAAGAGGAGGAGGACTCTGGTGCGCCGCCTCTGAAGAGATTTTGTGCCGACCAGAACTCTGTGTGCCACACGGCCTCGGAGAGCTGAGCCTGCCCGGCCCGGCGCCCTCGCCAGCCCCTCGCAGAGCTGCCCGGCCCCCGGCACCGGCGCTTCCCCCCCGCCTGCCCCTTCCCCAGCGTCGGGGCTCCCACCACCCGCATCCAGCCCGCCCCGCCCCGTCCTGCCCTGCCCTGCCCCATAGACGGGGCCGCCGCCAGTACCTGCAAATCTGCCTCTATTTATTGGCTCCCTCTCTCCCCGCTCCCTGCCCTCGAGCTGCGGGGCTCCGCTGGGTGGGCTGCACGCACGGGGTGGGGGGTTCTCCACGGGGCTCCCTGCTCTCCCGTGGTCCCCGGGGTCTGGCAGATGCTGTTTGCCTGCTCGTGGCTGCCCTGTCTGCCCTCCCCTGGACGCTGGGAGGGGAGAGCTGCCTCTCTCCTGCTCCGGGTGATGTTTCCACTCGGCAGTGGGCGCAGGCGGTGCTGGGGGCGGGGGGCAGCAGGGGGAGGCCGGCAGGGACCCACTGGGACGCTGTGCAATAAGCTGCTGGTTTAAGCCATTGGTGTTGGGAGAGAGGGGAGCGCTTTCCCCTCCCGGAGGGCAGGTACTGGCCGGTGTCGGCGCTGCCCCCCGGGAGCCGGCAGAGCGCGGGGAGCCGCTGCCCTGTGCCGAGGGTCGCTGTCCTGCGTACCCGCTGTCCCCGGCACGGGCAAGGACGCGGCAGGTGCCGGAGCCCCCGGGAAGCGCTGCCGGCCCGGGCTCTGCTCCCCCCAAACCCCGCTGCCCCCCAGCCCCGCTCTCCCCCCGCCGCCACTGCATGTCCCGCCGAGTCTGCGATCCAGCCTGGCGAAGCCGAAGGCGCGGCCGCGCGTGGAAGTGGAAAGTTATTTTAGCACTGAATAGAATATTTTTAAAATTAAACTATTTGAAATACAGATGCAGAGCGCGCTGTGTGCGGGGCGGGGAGGGGAGGAGCGGGGCGGGGAGGGAAGAGGAGGGAGGTGGAAGTCGCCGCTAGATGGGACCGCGCTCCGACTTGCTTTGGCCCCGGGACTTTCCATCCCCGCGCCCACGGAGCCGGACCGGAGCCCCTTGTCCTCGGGAAGGTCAGCTCCCCGCCTCCCCTCTCCGCCCGCTCGGTGACCCCTCCGCGCCCTGGGCCGGTGCCCGCGCTGTCCGGAGCGGTCGGATCCGAGCTCAGAGCCCCGAGCCCGAGCCGAGCCGGCGGCAGCGCCCGGCGGAGCCGCCTCCAGGACCAGTGTCGGAAGCGGCCCCGGCTACTCCCTCACTGCTGCTCCAGCGAATGTTTTGCTCAAGGTAAGTGTAAACACTGCAGGAGGGCACCCTTACCTGAGTGCACCGAAGGGCTGCCGTGACACGTGTCACCTGAGACTGGCACCGACAGCCTCGGGTATAACGCTTGGCAGGGTTTAGGTCTTCATTTTCCTCAGACCTTTGGCTGCACTGGCAATTTCTTTCCAATTCCTTGGAAATTCCTATTATTCCAAGAACACTGGCCCTTGCAAGGCCCTCCCATTTTCTGATCTGGAACTCTGGCCACATAAATGCGAGACAAAGTCAGGAAAAGCCTTTTATTATGGAAAAGCAGAAAGCTGTGAAAATGGTACAAAAGCCTCCATCGATTTTTTTTTTTGTTTATTTTTATTCTGGGCAAATCTGAAATTATTATGTCACTATTTATCCAGCTGTAGAAAATCTAATATCAGAGTAATAAGCAATTATAGACACCACATTACAGACAGACATTGGCAAAGCTGCAGCAACAGTTGGAAGCTGAGACAGGAAGAAAAGGCATAATCAGGTGGTAGACTCTCCACAAGGTTTGGACAATCAGAGTTTGAAGAGCCACACTGCTGATGTCACATTTGTCATGACAGTAAGAACTGGGCTGTCAACAAAACACTCTATTGCAGCAGCTGGTGGACTTGAACCCTTCAAGACTCCTGTTAGAATGAGGAAATCTTGGTGACCCATTGCAGTTGCTGACTGTGATACTGTGTTTCAGTAGGGCTGCTCTGATGTCATCGGTATCACACCAAATGAGTGATAGGGCCATAGGAACTGTCCTCTGAATATGGGCCTCTTAAAAATACATTTCCTCCTGATAAAGCAAATGGACTTTGGTGTTGGCTCTGGACACTGCGCAGAGCACAAGATTGTCAAACAGCTGCTCTTGTGGAGTGTAAGGGTGGATGACAAAGACAATCGTCCTTTCTAGGCCTGAGAAGCGTCGGATGCTGTCAAGAACAATGACGTTTTCTGAAATATCCGCTGCTAACCCCAAGACCCTCCTCACCCTGTGCTTCCTGAGTTGTCTTTCTAGCTCAGGTTGCAGTTCCTGTCTGAACTCCTCGGCTGCAAGCTGTGTGCTGCACAGGATGGCGATATCTCTGAGGGAATAGCCTTGCTCGAGGTAGCTCTTGCAGAGCTCGGCCACACACTTTGCCAATTCATCTGATGTTATATATTGTCTTTCAAAGGAACCTGGAAAAGAATGGGCACATTCAGCCTGTTCCAACAACTTTTCTAGCCCTTCACGGGGCATATCTATGCTACGTGTTTGGAGGATTTCCCTCATTAGATTTAACATGGCATGGCATATTTCCTCGGCGTTCCGGACCATTTTGGTCAGCCATTCCTGAGGATACATTTTTGAAATGTCAAGACCACAGCCACGTGGGTAAGTGGTCTGGAAGAAATCCACAAAGACCCAGAAAATGCCACCACTTCTCTTGACTATTGACCGGGCACGTTGGTACCAATCTCCTTCATCACGACGAAAATTCTGAGCTTCATCAACCACAATGTGTTTCACGTGTGGGAAGTCCTTCTTCAGGAAGGTAGCACGTGTCACTGCATGGCAACCTTTATTTCTTCAAACATGAAACAGAAACCCCAAAAAAGAATATGTTAATAAACAGCAGATGTGACCAGCCCTTACTGACTGCCTCCATCTCTCTGGGGGTTCTTGCTCGGAGGGCTTGTCCTGCCGGACAATGCCAAAGTGCCCATCTCAGCACTGTGTCATTTTCCCCATGGAAACATTGATTCCAAAGTATTGGCTGTGTGTAGGCATTGCTGAGTGGCCCCCACCACCTTTGGATGCACTCCAGGAGGAGACTCAGGCCCACCTGCCTCTCTAGCCCCCATGGCAAGGCTCCCCGGGGTATCCCTCTGCCCTGCCCTCCCACGGTGCCCAGGCTCCCGCGGGAAGGACAGGTTCCCTTTTCCCTCAGGGTCAGCAGGGAGTGGCAGCCTTTCTGCTGCCTGCTGGGGCTAGGACCTGCTTATGGGGGCGCTGAGCAGGGCTGCAATTCCGGGATGTCTGCTGTGGTGGCTGCTGAGCTCCCCGTGCTGGCACAGGAGGGAATGCAGCAAGAACAGGGCCGGGGAATTGCTCTTCCTCAAATCCTCTCCCACAAGGCCTTTAGTTTCTGTTCTGCTTGTTACAAGCTCCAAGGGCTCTTCCTGGCACAGCTGCACAGGAACTCTCAGCAGGCCCAGCACAGACAGTGCTGAGGCAGCAGCAGAGAAAGGGATGGGGGCACTTCTGAGGTCGGCACCAGCTGTGACAGAGCATTACACTGAGGGCACTGTCTTTGGAAGCTCTAACACAACCCTGCAATCCCCACCTATGGAATGCTCCTCCCTGAGTGCTGGATCTGGGCCAGAGCTCAGCTCAATCCCACTTTCAGCATGAACTCCTTCCTGGAGATGAAGGTTGTGTCTTTGCCTCAGGCAAAGCTATAAATTTGGCAAAGAGAGGTAAATTCAGCAGGGCTTGTGCTGTAGGCACAGAGGATGGAATGAGATAATATAAAGAGAAAATATGCATTACTACTTACCTCACAAAGTCCCTCAAGGGTTGATTTTCACAAATATAAAGTATCTCCTCCGCAGAACAGTGAAAAGTGTTTTTTATTTTCTCAATGATCTTCAAAGCCACAATTGTTTTCCCTGTGCCAGGAAGACCAAGGACAAACAGCTTCCTGACTTTGTGCAGGTTCTTGGAGAGCAGCTCATACTGTTTGAGAGTCAGAAGGTTGAAAATCTCACAGCCAAGATGGTCACTTAAGTAGGACTTAAAGCCCAGCACAACAATCACAAGTGCCCCCAGGAAGGCAGGGATGTCCCTGGAGGTGAGGATGTAACTCTTTGGGTAAGGGCTGGTGGAATTATGCAGGGTTTCTTGCCGGGGAACATCATTCTCTGCAACTTCTCTCTGGTCCTTTGTGCCATTGAGCTGCAGGATCTGGGGAATCACACACACTCTTGAAGTATATCCCCCATCATTGACTAGTTTTTGCTTTAAGGCACGAGCAGTTTCTCTCCAGGTTCCAGACGTGACACAAGAGGCATCCCTGACCACAGTAAACAACACTGGATACTCATTGTCAGCTACTAAAAGAGCATCACACACAACATCCGGGTTTTTCTTCAAGCCAATGTCAGTAGCCCAACTCCTTGAAAATATCAGTATTCCTGTGGTAACTCCATGGAGTTGTTTTCTCATTAAATCCTCTAATCCAGGGTACTCTGAGAACAGGTCAGTGCAGATGGTTTCTGGTTTCCATTTGATTTCATTGGAACCCACTAAAAAAAAAAAAAAAAGTAATCAAAAATTAGAAAAGCAAAACACAGCTAATATTTTACTCAAGACAGCAGTTACTTGGGGGAGATGTTACACCATGAGGTCATCAAAGTGAATCATTAACTAGATTTCAGTTATGCTCAAAATAAATCATTCCCTCTCTCTTTTTTCTCCAAGAAGACTTTTGAGCATAACAGCGGTCAGACAGTGCACAAAGCCCTTGGAGTCCAGGTATATTCTCAGTAACTGTGTGCATTAGGGATTATACTTAGTGGCAAAAACAGGAGAGGACATCAAAGCATCTGAAAAACCTAGGAAATCAACATTTTTGGAGCCACTGCACCTTTTAAAATCACCCTAATAGTGCTATGCCTAAAATCTGATATTTATATTATGCTGTCTTCCTTAAAGTTCTGTCAAATAAAAGCTTAAATTAAAGAAGAAATCCAGAACAAACACCATACCTGGGTAGAGATGTTCTTGGAGTTCAGCTGCACACTGGAGACGAGCGCTGGAATAAACTGGCTTGATCAGAGGGGGGCCATTTGCCAAGCTGAGCTCAGTCCTAAATTCATTAGCCAAAGCTGACACATCTAGGGGGAAGAAATGTATGTTATATCCATCAGTATCCTTCCATGTGAACTTTTAAAACACTGCACTAAGGAGGAACTAAAAGGATTAATTTCAATCCTCCCTTTGCAATCCTACCCAAGAAAATGCTGCCTACACAGTTAAGAATGACAGGACTCCAGTGCTTGCCCAGAGAAGCTGTGGCTGCCCCACCCCTGGAATTGTTCAGTGCTGGGTTGGACAGGAATGATGCAACCTGGTCTAGAGGAAGGTGTCCCTGCCCATGTGAGGGGATTGGTATGAGATGATCTTTAAGGTCCCTTCCAAACCAACCCATTCCAGGATTCTGTGATCTGTATTTGCTGTAGAAGAGAGAGGGCTCTCTCGAAAAGGGGGCTTTACAGTTCAAACACAAGATCTAGACCCCACATGGGATGAGTATGAGATCCCAGCTTTGGATGGGATGACATTTTACAATGAAGTTGGGCAAAGTCCCTTAAAACAAGCAAAGCCTTGCAGCCCTGCTCCTTCAAAACAGCCCTTAGCAACCACAGAGCCGCTTCTGGGCCATCTTGAATCTTTCCACTTCATTTAGGGCCATAGGGCATCCCTAGGAAGGAAGGTTTATTCCAGTTGGGAGTGCTTCAAGAAGTGCTGCTGAACCGGTTCAGGGTGGGGTAACA
The DNA here is from genome assembly GCF_022539395.1 of Myiozetetes cayanensis. Classification (NCBI taxonomy): domain Eukaryota; kingdom Metazoa; phylum Chordata; class Aves; order Passeriformes; family Tyrannidae; genus Myiozetetes; species Myiozetetes cayanensis. The sequence continues at coordinate 3,766,573 of NW_026087522.1, read as the reverse complement.
CTGCAGGACAGTGATCACACCTTCACCTTGGTGCCTGGGGCTGGGCCTTGGGCCCAAGGGCCTTTTCTGGGGCTGTGAGAACTCCCAGCAAAACAAGCTGGGCTTTCCTCCTGCCCAAGGCAGAAATGAAGTTGGCTCCAACATAGGTGCAGGTTTTACCTGGGTCTGCAGCTGTCATGAGCTCCATCCATTTCCCAGCTCTCAGTCTTTCAATCTTGCCATCCATCACCATCCAGGATTCGGGGTCACCATGGAACACAGGGCAGCAGGACCGTTCAATGTGCACAGCGCAGATGTAGCCCTGGGAACATCCTGCTTGGTCATAAACATCCAGGATGTGTGTCTGGAACCGCACTCCCAGAGCCCCAGAGCCACAGGAGTGATAGACAGACATTGAGCGGATGATCTCAGCCACTTTTTGTTCTAAGGCTTCTTTCTCCATGTTAATGTGGGTTCCGGTGACTTTACCATTGTCATCCACACCCAAAAATAAATATCCACCCTCAGTGTTTGCAAAGGCAGAGACATATTTAGGAAGGGTTTTGTTCATGTATTCCAAGATATTCATTGTACCGTATTTCTTAAATTCAATATGAGTTGTCTCTGTGAAACCCAGGACCTCCCCAACCAGCACTTGGTCTCTCTTTAGAAACCTGCCTGCAGCATCTTGGATGTCGTGCTCCTCATTTGCTCCACCGAAAAAAGTCAGCCGAGCTCTCTTGGCACTCAGACCATTGGCATTGCCGCACTTGGCAGAGCTTTTCTTCCCCCTCAGGAATGCAGGAGCTTCTCTTGATTTGACAGGGAAAACGGAAGTACCGGACCTATGAAACAAACCAGTGCTCAGGCTGCAGAGACGCGGCTTGGTGGTTTCTGCACTTCCTTGTTCCAGGCCTCCACAGCTCCATGTTTTAACAAAAAGCAGCAGGTTACTCCCCTCCTGCATCCACGTGAAGTACTCGCCAATCTCGTTGCTGCCGATGCAGTCCCGGAGGCTGTTCTCGATGTCCAGACCAATGCCATGCTCCTGGAAGCAGTAATTCCTGTCCTCACTCTCCATCCTCACTATTCCTCCTCCTGAATTCAGCAACGCACACACTGCTCTGGAAAGGTCCCTTCGTTGCCTCTTCTGATTCAAAGAGGTCATCTTCTTTCTGCAGCTCTCTCCAACAAGCATTTCCCTAATATCTACCACCACATCGGCATAGCTCGTGTTCGAGTCAATCAGCAGCTGCTTCTCCTGGTCGGCCATCCTGATCCTGGAGGGATACGTTATTAAAAACACTTCATGATTATCACAGAATCATTTGGGTTGGGAAAGCCCTCTGAGACCATGAACTGCTCCCCCAGCACTGCCAAGGCCACCACTAACCCATGTCCCCAGGTGTCATATCTACACATATGTTAAATCCCTTCAGGGATGGGGAGTCCACCACTGCCCTGGGCAGCCTGGCCCAGGGCTGTATAATCCTTCTCCCTGATATCCAGCCAGAACCTTCCCTGATGCAACTTGAGGCTGTTTCCTCTGGTTCGGTCCCTTGTTCTCTGGGAGAAGAGCTGGACTCCCACATTGTTCCACCCTCCTGTCTGGGAGTTTCAGAGAATGAGAAGGTCTCCCCTGAGCCTCCTTTTCTCCAGGCTGAGCCCCCCCAGCTCCTTCAGCTGCTCCTCACCAGACTTGTGCTCCAGACCCTTCCCCAGCTCCGCTCCGCTGGACACCCGAAGAAGGCCACACACAAAGAAACACAAAAGAAAACCTGGGGAAAAATGAAACATTGAAAAACTAAAATGCAAGTCGTTTGCAAGGCACAGGCAGGTCCGAGGGCGCTGGTGCAAAGGCAGTGAGAGCGGCGGGTTAAGCCGGGAATTGCTGGAGCTCTCTGGCCGCCCGGGCTGCAGCCGCTGCTCTGAAGCCCCGGCCAAGGAAGGCGCAATCCCCGCTCCCCACGGCCGATTCCTCCCGGCCCCCCGTGAGCGGCCGGGACCGCCGCACAGCTCGGAGGGGCCACCCCGGGCCGGCCCCGCTTCCGACGCCGGTCCCGGAGGCGGCTCCGCCGGGCGATGCCGCCGGCTCGGCTCGGGCTCGGGGCTCTGAGCTCGGGGCTCTGAGCTCGGGGCTCTGAGCTCGGGGCTCTGAGCTCGGGGTCGGATCCGACCGCTCCGGACAGCGCGGGCACCGGCCCAGGGCGCGGAGGGGTCACCGAGCGGGCGGGGAGGGAAGGTGGGGGGCCCGGAGCGGGCGCTGACCGACCTTACTGGGGACAAGGGGCTCCGGTCCGGCTCCGTGGGTGCGAGGACGGCGAGTCCCGGCGCTATCGGGGCTTCGCGGCGGCTCCCGGTGAGGAATTCCCAGCGCGGTCCCGCCTGGCGCGTCAACTTCCCGCCTTTTCCCCTCCCGCCCCTTTCGCTTCCCCGTTCACGCCCTGCCTACAGCGTTCTCTGCATCTGTACTCCAAACAGTTTCGTTTTAAAAATATTCTATTCAGTGCTAAAATAACTTTCCGCTTCCACGCGCGGCCGCGCTTTCGGCTTCGCCAGGCTGGATCGAGGCTCGGCGGGACATGCAGTGGCGGCGGGGGAGAGCGGGGCTGGGGGCAGCGGGGTTTGGGGGGAGCAGAGCCCGGGCCGGCAGCGCTTCCCGGGGGCTCCGCACCCCGGTCCAGCCCCGGCCCAGCCTCGAGGGCCCTTCGGCATCGGCGGATTCCGCATTTCAGACCCCCCAAACCTCCCATCTCCCACATTTCCCCTGCCCTTGAAACTCTTTTGCAATTAATTGGAAATGCCTACTATTTCAGGAACACTGGCCCTGGCAAAATCCTCCCATTTTCCGATGTGGAACACTGCCCACCATAAATACAAGAGCTCTCAAAGTCGGAAAAAGCCTTTTATTACAGTCAAGCTGAATCCTGAGAAATTTGTACAAATATCTCAGTCAAATACCTTTTTTTTTTTTTTACCCTGGACAAATATAACATTATTATGTCACTGTTTATCCAGCTTTATCTAATCTAATATCAGAGTAAGCAATTATAGACACCATGTTACAGACAGATACTGGCAAAGTTATGGCAACAGTTGGCAGCTGATACAGAAAGAAAAGATGTAATTAAGTGGTAGATTCTCAAAAGGGTTTGAAGAGCCACACTGCTGATGGCACATTAGACATGACAATAAGAATCAGGCTGTGCAACAATACACTCTCCTGTAACTGCTGGTGGACTTGAACTCTTCAAGAGTCCTGTTAGAATGAGGAAATCTTGGGGATCCACTGCAGTTTCTGATTGTGATATCATATTCCTTGTGTAACAGCACATGGTGTCTAGTGTTGGCTCTGGACACTGCAAAGAGCAGAAGATTGGGACCTACTCGATCTTGTGAAGTGTCGGGGTGGATTAGAAACAATCTTTGTCACCCAAATAAACATGCATTACGTATGTGGTGCATATGTATTAGATAGGCAGGTTGATGTGAATTTTTCTATATAAAAGATATAACTTTTTACACCTTTCTGCGCTTGAATTGTGGAGACCTCCACCTTGCACCCTGTGCAGAATAAACAATGTTTCCTATCTCGATTCTGTGTCTGTGTTTAGAGAGCTCCTAAAACTGGACACAGTGTGAGGGTGCTCGTGGTCTCCATGAAGATGCCCTTTCCCTGGCACCCACGGATGGATTAGGAAGGGGATAGGGTTTAGGCAGCTCCTCACACACAGGTTTGGGATTGAGGTCCATCCACAGAGTGGGGGTGCCCTGCAGCACATCCCCTCACCACTGCCGTGGGGCTGCCAGGATAGGGGACTTTGTCGTGGGGCCTGTGGTGGGGGGATGTGGGGGATCCCTCACAGAGAGGCTGTGGGAGACACCCACCAATGGAGGACCCGGGAGCCCCTGAGAGGCCATGGGTATCCTCACATGGAGGGATGTGTGGGACCCCCACTCACACAGGATGTGGGGGATCCCCCCTCACACAGAAGGATGTGGGGGATTCCTCCTCACACAGAAAGATGTGGGGGATTTCCCCTCACATAGAAGGATGTGGGGGATCCCCCCTCACACGGAAGGATGTGGGACCCCCTCACACGGAAGGATGTGGGGGATCACCCCTCACACGGAAGGATGTGGGGGACCCCTCACACAGAAGGATGTGGGGGATTTCCCCTCACACAGAAGGATGTGGGGGACCCCTCCTCACACGGAAGGATGTGTGGGACCCCCCTCACACGGAAGGATGTGGGGGATCGCCCCTCACACGGAAGGATGTGGTGGACACCCCTCACACAGAAGGATGTGGGGGATTCCCCCTCACACAGAAAGATGTGGGGGATTTCCCCTCACATAGAAGGATGTGGGGGACCCCTCCTCACACGGAAGGATGTGTGGGACCCCCCTGACAAGGAAGGATGTGGGGGACCCCCCTCACAAGGAAGGATGTGGGGGATCACCCCCTCACACGGAAGGACGTGGGGGATCGCCCCTCACACGGAAGGCTGTGGGGGATCGCCCCTCACACGGAGGGACGTGCGGAGCCCCCTCAGGCGGGGCGGGCCCGGCTGTGGGGCGGCTCCAGCCGCGCGGGGGCGCTGCCCGCCCGTCTCCAGGGAGCGCGGCCATGGCGGGCGCCGTGCGGGGCGCGGGCGGGGGAGGCGCCGTGGGCCGCTCCCGGGGCCCCGCCGTGTACCGCTCCCGGGACCCCGTCCGCAACCTGCGCCTGCGGTGAGCGCCCGCCCGCCCCCGGCCCCGGCCCCGGCGGCCCGCACAGCCCTGACGCTCCGCTCTCTCCCCGCAGGGTCCGCATCCAGCGGGTCGCGTCCGCCGGGCCCGTCCTGCCGCAGGCGCCGCCGCCGCTCGCCGGCCCCGAGCGCTCGGGCCGGGCCGGCAGCGCCGCCGGGGAGGGAGCGGTGCCGCTGGCGGTGATCGGGGCCTCTCCCGCGGGCGCCCGGCGGCCCCCGGAGAACGAGGAGGAGGAGGAGGCCGAGGTGGGGTGGCAGGAGAAGCTGTTCAGCCAGGTGGGTGCGCGGGGCGGCGGGAGGGGCTTCACGGAATGGGTCGGGTGGGAGGGGATCACTGGGGTCATCCATCCAGTCCGACCCCCTGCTCAGGCAGGGTCCCCTGAGCATGGTGCTCAGGAATGTGTGCAGCCGGCTTTGGAATATCCCCAGCGAGGAGACTCCACGCCCTCCTGGGCAGCCTGTTCGGTGCTCGGTCACTGCATAGGGAAGTTCTTCCTCATGTTCGGGCGAAACTTCCTGGGCATCAGTCTCTGCCCGTTGTTTCTTGTCCCGTTGCTGGGCACTCCTGAGCAGAGCCTAATCCAACCTCTGACACTTCCCTGTACTCACTGATAGGCATTGATGAGGTCCCCTCTCAGCCATCTCGGCTCAAGGCTGAAAAGCCCCAGCTCCTCTGCCTTTCCTCTTAAGGAAGATGCTCAGTCCCCTCATCATCCTCCCAGTCTCTGCTGGACCCACTCCAGGAGCTCCATGTCTCTCTGGTAGGGAGGAGCCCAGAACTGGACAGGCTTGGGGAAGTTGCCCAGTGCCCTTTTTGCACCTCTCTATGGGGTTCCATTGTTTCAGGGTGAGCTGCTGTGCCTGAGCCCTTCCAGGCGGGCCTTGGTGGGTGCTCTTCGCTGCCATGTGCCTGAGCAGTGTTGGAGCTGCTCCAGAGCTCGGGTTATTTGCTGGGATTCCCAAAGGGCCTTTTCTCTCTGGTGGCTTTGCAAACCTCAGCTGAAAGGTGTTTGTGGCTCTGCCAGTGCTGGTGAAAGGTGGCAGTTGTGCTTTACCTGTGGTGTTGTCAGTTTGAGGTGGATCTGTACCTGAATGAGTCAGCCTGCCAGACTCCCCTGGACCGGCAGTACCATGAGGAGATCCGGAAACTGGAGAAGGCTGGAGGTCGGAAGAACTATCGCATCTTCACCTACACTGACCACGACCGATTCACCAACCTAGAGGAGGTACCAGCTCTTAGTTGCTCTGTGTCCGTCAAAACTTCCAGGCCTATGGCAGAGTTAACATTTGTTGGTTCTTGGCCCTGCAGAAGCCAGGCAGATGCCCTGAGTGCAGGAGGAAGCACTGCTGCAAAGCAGCTTCACCTGGTGCCCCAGACCTTGGGTGGGATGTCCTTGTTTCAGAGTGATGGTTGGGACAGCTCAGAGGGACTCAGCTTTGTAGCACTGCTCTGTCGGTAGCTTGTGGGGTGGAGCAAGCTGTACTTTGCCACCAGAACAGTGAAGGAATTCTACAGTCATTTAGACGTTTGTGTTTGCCTGTGACTGTGTACATACCTGTTCTCTTCTCCGAGAGGAGAGCTGTGTTTGGGAAAGATGTCCTAGTACCATTAAGCTAATTCCTGTGTGTTCTCTCTTGCAGCTCTGCCAGAAGGTAACTGACTCAGATCACGAGGTGCCATCGTACCTGGCTGAGAGGATGGCCAATGTGAGGAGGAGAAGACAGGACCGCAGGCCAGTGTGAGTGCAAACTGGGGCTCAGGGCTTGCTCTGCAGGTTTCCTGGTGCTGGTGCCCCAGCTGTGGATCAGCCTGGTCTGGGGGAGAGGGAGGCTTGAGCTGTGTCACACGTGGAATCCAGGAGTGTGACTCCTCGTGGTGGGGGGCTTGGTGCTGCTGGGCTGAGCTGTGACTGGTGCTGTTCTGTTGTTCACAGAGAACCGAGTTCTCTGAAGTCGAAAATCATCACCTGGGAACCCTCGGAAGAATTTATAAAGAACAATCATGTGATTAACACACCTGTCCAGACCATGTACATCATGGGGGACCTGGGACCTTATGGGAAGTAAGTAAAATCCTGAAGGGATCTAGCTTTCCCAAAAGGAAACCCATCTTCACTCCTTACTCAAATCTCCTGTTTCTTTCACTAGCTGAGGGGAGAGAATTCCAAGAGCTCAGTAACTCAGGCTGCAATTTCTACCTCTTTCCTCATTTGGGAGGTAGCTGAGTGTATCCCTCCAAAATACTTCTAGGAAAGTATGTGTGTGTTTATTCCCTTCTGTACCTGCATGTGCCTTTACCAGCTCTGCCGTTCCAGGGAACGAGAGTGTCTGTGCTCTCTGTTTAGACTGTGTTTCCTTGATTTCTTCCTTTAGGCTTGGTAACAGAGAGTATGAACATGTTCTTTGCACAATCAAGGTGGATGGCAATGGGGTGATCACAGTGAAGCCTGATTTCACTGGCACAAAAGGACCCTACCGGTGAGTGGGACAGGGCTGGGACCTCTCCTGGGACTGTTACTGGGGGCTGCAGTGGCTGTTTCCTTCAAGCAGGGGATCAGCACTTAAATTGAGAGGTATTTTTGAGATTTATCCCAGAGATTTCTAAGGAAAGGTTATTGTCTGCATGTGCCTGGGGCCACGACATGTGTGACTGTGGGGCTTTGGTGCCAGTCCCTGGGGATGCAGGTTACCAGAGAATCATGGAATGGTTTGGGTTGGAAGGGATCATCCCATTCCACCCCCTGCCATGGGCAGGGACACCTTCCACCAGACCAGGTTGTTCTAATCCCTGTCCAACCTGGCCTTGGACACTTCCAGTGATGGGACAGCCACAGCTTCTCTGGGCAACCTGTACCAGGGCCTCACCACTGTCACAGGGAACAGTTTCTTCCAATATATCATCTAACCCTTGCCCCCAGTCAGTGTGAAGCCATTCCCCCTTCTCCTATCACTACAACCCCATGTAAAATTATATTATGTGTATGCCAGACAAAAACGAGTCTCCCTTTTTGAGGAAATGATGCTGGCAGACCCTTGGGAGCAAGGAGAGGGCTGTGAGTGCCTTTGTCTCACTGCAGAGGCCTGGTGGAGGGGACACTGCTGGGTCAGGGGACACTGCTGGGTCAGGGGACACTGCTGGGTCAGGAGAGCCCTGTTGATGCCTGTGCCTATTCCCTGCATAATGGAGGAGTTTTTCCCATGTGTTTTGGGGCTCTGCAGGATCGAGCTGGATGGAGAGAAGCGAGAGGTGTGGGAATACACCATCGAGAATGCCTCTGCCCAGGTGCAGCCAGAGGAGGAGGAGCGTGAGCAGCGCATGTTCAGAGACGTAAGGGCCGGCCGTTGAACGTGTCCACTAGTTCTGAGTGACAGAGGCAGCCGAGACCCTCATGCAGATGTCACTGCTAGTGCTGTGCACACCTGAGGTGACAAAATGTCACTGGCAGGGAGCCTCATCATGCCCAGGAATTTTAGAGCTCTGGCAGATACTCTCTGACTGCTTCATACCTTGCTCCTTATGGACACCTTGTCTGTAGTTGTCTTGCCTCTACCTGCAGTGATCTATAGAGTGAGAACTGATGCAAGAAACTACCCAAGTTCATGCCTTCCTAATGTCACCTGCCAGTGTTTTTCTATCTTTTTTGAGCAGTGGGCAAACTCCTTGATTTTCCTCTTGCTGCCTGTATATTTATTGAATGATTTCTTGTTACCCATAATGTCCCAGGATATTGGGATATTGTTTCATGTCTTGATCTTTCTGAGTTGCTTATTTGGCTGTGGTGGTTTATAAAAGTACCTAATGTTTGAGTTTATCATTTGTACATTCCCTTATTGTTTTTGTGCTCACCAAGGAAACTATGATTTTCCTATGCTGATCTCTCTCTGTTGACTTCACTGGAATAGTTTGTGCCTGTGCTTTTAAGATGTTATTTAAGATCTGATTCTTCAGAGCTTCTTATCCCTTAAAATTGGCCTTTGAGAAGATCTTTTCTGAAGCTGAAGTTCAGTGCAGGGTTAGCAGTTATGTGTCCTTGTTCTATTAGATCCTTACATTCTCTTTATGTGCTGTAACAATTAAACCCCACATGTGCTAAGCCTGGCAGCATTTTAAGTTGAGTTTAAATGATACCCACTACAATTTTTTGCAGTAAGTAACAACCAATATAATCCAATCCCACTTTTTGATGTTGTTGTTGTTGTTGTTGTTGTTGTGTGTGTTTCCAGCTCTACGGTCGGCACAGAGATTACCTCAATGGGCTCGTGGGCTCGGAGTTTGAAATGGTGAGTTCCAGAGGCTGCTGGCAGGGACTGGAGCCTCTTCTGCCTCTGGGGACTGGTGACCTGGCTCACTTGCACCACAGTCTCTAGAGACTGCTTCATTCTAGGGCAGTGATTGCTATTAACTTCTCAAGTGTCAAACACCTTAATGTGCCACTTTATGCAAGTTAACAGCCCCTCTCACCCCCAGGCTCATGCACAGTTTCCCTTCTCACTGAATTACCCAAACTGCAATCTTTTTTTTGTTCAAATTTTGTTTGCCAAAGGGTGAAAGTTGAACTTTCCAGTACTTTGATAGAGTGTCTCAGCTCGTCCTGTCCTTCCCCCTGCTTCCCCACCTTGGGTAAATGCAGGAACATGACGGGAGGAACAGGACTGTGATTCCTGCAAGTGACTTTTCATTACATGTTACATCTTGAAGTCTCTTAAGAGACTTATTGATGTAATAGTGAACTCCTGCAATCTGGGGTTTTGGGGATTTTGTCTCTTTAGAGCCTCTCTCCAAAGGGACTGTTCATCCCTGGCCAGCACAGTAAATCATTCATGTCCAGATATGAAATACCTGCGTGAGATGCTACTGGGAAGGGGTTGTTAAGGTTCCACCAGTAGTCACTGAGCTCTTTTATCTTGTTTATCTTTTATCTTGTTTATCTGCTTGTTTTTTCAGCCTCTTCCTGGTACTCTGAGACTTTTTGTGAATGGAGAAATAGGTGAGTCCTTGGTCTAAACAGTCATAGGGGCAAATATGGGTGTGCTGAGATGGCTGAGGCTATGAAGGGTCCAAGGATTCTTGAATCACAGGCTGGTCCAGAATAGGTGATTCTCTCCCAAGAATCCTTTACTTCCTTCTCCTTCTCCTCCTCCCTGTTTCTGTAGACTAAGCCCTTGAGAGGCATTTACAGGCTGCAGGTTACAAGTGCTGCAGCTGTTCTAGGAAGACCTAGATCTCAAGAAAAGGAGAACAGATTGCTATAATCTCTATTAACTTCCCAAAGAAACCAATTAAACATGTGACCTCCCTCATATGGCTAGTGGTATGGGGACAGGGCTAGTCTGGAGAGGGAATCTTCTCTGAGGATCATCTCCTGTTATGTTGAAGACCCAGCTTCCAGCAGTAACAGGTTGTTGGTGCTGGCTCTCCCAAAAGTCTACAGCGAGTGCTGGAGGAGTCTGTGTTGAAGCAAACAGCTGAAGTTCATTATTTCTTCTTCTTAGTTTCAGCTCAAGGCTATGAGTATGACAACCTTTATGTGCATTTCTTCCTGGAGCTTCCTAACCGTGAGTGTTCCCATTTCCAGCCACATCACAAAAGTTTGAGGAATAAAACAGGTTTTGGCTCATCCATCAGACTTTATCTGCTGGGAGTCAGCAAAAGCTGATGGTGGGATTGGGATCTAGTCAGAGGACTTCAGAGCTAAAATGGCAGAACTCAACTCTTTGAACTAAATTCATGCCTGGGAGAAAGTATCATCTTCCCCTCTCCTCACTTCCAGCTCAGGCTGGGACACAGAGGTGGTGGTGGTCAACAGTCTGTCCAAAGTTCATTCCTTATCCTGCAGAGAACATCCTTCCTGTCCTCTCCATCACGGCACTGACCTGGCCTGATTTCAGTGCTCACCACCCTGTTTTGTGCTGATCCTGACATTACATTTTGATGCATAAATAAGGCTCCCAGCACTCACTTGCATGTCCTGCAGCATATTTGGTTCCCCTGGAGCTATGGCTCTGGCTCCCCTCTCTGGTTATACCTGGATGTTTATCCAAAGAGAGACCACTTCTGCTCCTCAGTACTTTTAGATGAGGTTCTGCTCTGCTCTTGAGATGAGTTGGTGCTTTTCATGGACAGTTCAGGGTGTTCTGAGGAGCAGCCAGTGCCTTGAACAGGACAGGGTGGGACATACCAAGGGAAAAATCATATGAGGAGTGGCTGAGGGAGCTGGGGGATCAACCTGGAGAAAAGGAGGCTCAGGGGGACCTTCTTACTCTCTCCAACTCCCTGACAGGAGGGGGGAGCTGGGGAGGGTCAGGCTCTGCTCCCAGGGAACAAGGGGCAGGACAAGAGGAAATGGCCTCATGTTGTGCCAGGGGAGGTTCAGGTTGGATATTGGGAAGAATTTCTTCATGGAAAAAGTGGTCAAGCATTGGAAGGGGCGTCCCCATCCCTGGAGGTGTCCAAGGAATGACTGGGTGTGGCACTCAGTGCTCTGGGCTGGGGGACAAGGTGGGGATCGGGCACAGGTTGGACTCGATGACCTGGGAGGTTTTTTCCAACCTCAGTGATTCTGGGATTCTGTGGAATTCCATGTGGGTGATGTTACTTGTTTCCCCAGTCACGGCACTGACATTGAGCTGCTCTGGTTTGTGAGTTTGGTCTCACCCCAAGCCTTCACCACTGTGTTCACCTTCTCCTCTCCCCCAGAGTGGTCAAGCCCCCCGTTCCAGCAGCTCTCAGGAGTGACACAGACCTGCACCACCAAGAAAGTGGGCTGGGTAAGGGCACTTTCAGACCTGCAGAGCAGTTTGAACAGGCAGTCTCTGGAGTGGAACATGTGTAACAAACTACAGCAAAGGTCCTGACTTCATAGCTCCTTTCAAGAGTGGAGCACGTTTGGGATTCTCCTCATTCTAATTACACTTGCCATTTTTCCATGGAGCTACTGTCCAAGTAAAACTAAATCAAATAAAACTACTCCAAAGCAGTTTCTGAAACCTCACTTTTTTCTTCCTTCTGGATGACTGGTTGCCTTTGGAGCTTTGATTTTTGTGTTCTTCAATGCTCTGAGTTAACAAATCATTGTTCTGGCTTGCCTGGGGCAGGAATGCACACAGTCTCTACACTGATTTCCCAAAATGAATTCTTCTTATCTGCATCAGAAGCTGGTTCTGTTCTGTCTCCCACTCCTCTCCTAGAAAATTTGAATTTTATCAGCTTTTTGATGTCTTTTATGTGATCTAATTTGCATATTACAAAAACAATTATCATACAACATTTCAATAATACCATTGTTTGAGGTACTCTGCTTGGCTCCTGTAGAGATTGTGGCAGTCCAGTAGTTATGCAAGTGACTGAGCTGTCATTTGAGGTGTGTTTTCATTCCCTTTTCCCATTATTTTTAACAACCTGTTCCATCCACATAGCACTAAGGGGTGTATCCAGGTCCATCCTGTAACCAGGTGTTTGTTAGTGGGATGTGACTGATCATGTTTGGGCATCATTACCTGCTTTTCACTGTTAGTTCCTTTCTCTCTGCTCTCTATGCCCCCTGCAATGCTGGAGATGAATTCTCTTGTCCAAGAATCTGATCTCTGTCCTGTTCCTTTTGCAGGATAAGGTGGCACACTTTTGCTACCCCTTCACTGTGGAGATGTTTTACACCCTAGAAGATGAAGGTGTGTTTCCCTGTTACCCTGAAATCCTCTGATTCCACTGCTGTCTGGCCTGTTGGGGATGAAAGAACAGAGGGAGATGTTTCTGGTTCAGCAGAGGTTCACCCTGTCACCACACAGCCCCTGGACACATCCTGTGTTTGCCCTGCCTGGGAATCCATTAGCATTTGTATGGATCCACTGAGGTTTTCCTGCTGCAGGCAGCTTTATCCACTTGCAAAACCACTTGGATCTTGGCTTATCTGTCCCAAAACCTGGCTGTGCTGGGCTGTGCTGCCGTTCCTGGGATGCTGCAGCAGGAGAACCAGGCAGCCTTTTTGTACACAGCTTAAACCCTGTGCTGAGTCTTATGTTTGTAGACACGCTCAGTGACCTGTGTAATCCTTGTATAGTTCACATCACTTTGAAACTTCAGCTCTATTTTAAGCTGGGCTTCTCTGCTGCCTGTTCCTGCTGCTTCCTCACCAATCCCTTTGCTCTGTGGATGCAATTGCTAGGGACAGCTCTGTGGCATGCCTTGCCACTTGAATCCAGTGTACAGTTTGGATTTGGGTATTCAACCAGCACTGATGAATTTTCAGCCTAGGAGAAGCACAACAAGTTTGTTTCATTGTGGAAAAAAATAAATGCTTGGAGAGCTGTAGGAGAATCCAGGTTAATAATCCCCCAATAATGTTGGGAAAGGTCAGAGATAAACAGGTTCCCCTGGTTGGCATCAGATCATTCATGAAAGATTGCCTTGTCTGCTCAAAGATAATTGAGAACCCAGTTTGGACTTGCTGTTAAAGAATTTCCCTTAATTTTTAACACCAGTAATTCTGTTTTTATTGTCAAATCTGAGGGTCCAGCTTTTACAGGGAAAATAATTCAGCCACGAACCTTTGTAGAAGAAATACAAGAATGACTGTGGTAGAAGGGATTGTGTCTGGAGAAGGGAATAGATCTGGGGAAGGGTTTGGAGCATAAGTCATGTGAGGAGTGGCTGAGGGAGCTGGTGGGGCTCAACCTGGAGAAAAGGAGGCTCAGGGGGGACCTTCTCACCCTCTCCAACTCCCTGACAGGAAGGGGGATTTGGGGGGTCGGGCTCTACTCCCAGGGAACAAGGGACAGGAGGAGAGGAAACGGCCTCATGTTGTGCCAGGGGAGGTTTAGGTTGGACATTAGGAGGAATTTCTTCAAGGAAAGGGAGGTGGTGGAGTCCCCATCCCTGGAGGTGTCCAAGGAATGACTGGACGTGGCACTCAGTGCTCTGGGCTGGGGAACAGGGTGGTGATGGGTCACAGGTTGGATCCGATGATCTTGGAGGTCTTTTCCAACCTAAATGATTCTGGGATTCTTTGACTTCCTACTAGTGGAGTTGGACATTTAGCATTTTTTTTTCTCAGTGATAATCTCCTTCACAAAGCTGTGACCTGCTCCCCTTCTTGCAGACAGTCTCCCTCAGTGGCCTGTTCTCTACTTCGAGGTCCTATCCCTGGATTTCTGGCAGAGGTATCGTGTGGAAGGATACGGGTCCTTGGTGCTGCCAGCATCTCCAGGTAAAACATCCCTGGGGCATTGTTTTAATTGTCTGGGAGAAGGAGTTGAGTGGTTCTTTTGGGAATGAATTCAGCTGGTCCCAGGGATTCAGTGCACTGAAGGGGCTAACCAGGTGTCTGTGGTGCATCCTGCACCATTCTGCCTTTGTTCTGAGGCACATCATGTGTTACTGTCCTTGCTCCTTTGGTTGTTCCATCACAAAATGTGGTGTGATGAAGCCCTGGGGTGACACTGCACATCACTCTGTGTCCCACATGGGGTCTGGGGGTGACCCCCACATGTTGTGAGGAGATCCTCCTGCTGGGCAGGGAGTACTTTGAGCGCTGGGTGTGTGATTGGAAGGGGCTGACTCATGGTGGAAAATATTTGTAGAACATTTTTGATACTGTGCAGTGTTTCCATTTCCAGCCAGCTGTGGTTTGGGTCAGCATGCTGCCCTCTGTGACTCTGAACAGATCACTGCTCACAGCAGCTAAGCTGTCCTCTTGTCCTGGCCCAGGTGCCCACGTGCTCACCATCCCTACCTGGCGCCCCGTGGAGCTGGGGACGGTGGCTGAGATGAGGAGGTTTTTCATTGGGGGATCTCCTGAGCTGGAGGACTTAAGCTACGTCCGGGTACCATCGACCTTCAAGGTGGGCTCAGCTGCAGGGAGCGCTTCCAAGGTGCTCTCCTGCTGGGAAGTGGTACATTATGCTCTCAGGTTGAGGTGTCTGGAGACAGTCTGGACCAGATCTGAACAAGGATGAGCTGGTGGTCCTGTCCCTCTCACTAAAGAAATGTCTCCTCTGTGAGACTTGTGGTCCTGAACAGAGGAATGGGCAAATGCTGAGGCAGAGCTGTGCCTTCTGAGGGGTGAGCAGCTTAGAGAAGTGGGGGAGCACGGACCAAAGCTTTGACTTACCCCTGTCTACAAACTGTCAGATCAGCATTTAGTAGCAGCTACAGACTCCTCCTGGGTTTCTGTGAGGAATCTGGGCTGTACTGTGCCTGGAACAGCTTTCTGAAGTGAGAAGCCAATGGATGTGAGGCAAGCAGAAACTTCATGGTCTTAAGAAAGCTGCAGAGGTGCCTGAGCAAGGTGATGTTTAGTGCCAGCTTTGTGTGACAGTTCTTGAAACCTTCCCCCAGCACTGCCCTGTTGGCTTGCAAGTGTTTAGGTCCTGCCCTCAGCATGGCCTGGAACTATCTGCCCTTCTTTCTGACCTCACAGGGAAGGGAGACTGTGCCCACAGGAGTTTGTGGTCCTGTTTTCATTGTGGGGTTGCTCTAACCTGTGCCACCCCTGCAGGGAAAGCGCCTGAGCCGCTTTGGTTTCCGGACGGAGACCACGGGGAGCGTCACATTCCGGCTGCACTGCCTGCAGCAGTCCAAGTAAGTGCAGCAAAGGGAGCTCCAGCAGCTCCATGTCTTGTGCTAGTGCTGGCAGCCCTGGCCTCATCCTGCTGTGCTTCTGTGCAGAGCCTTCCTGGAGAGCAGTGCCCTGAGGCAGCGCATGCAGAGTGTGCTGGACCGGCTGGGAGGCTTCAGCCAGCAGAGCTCTGTCTACAATGTTCTGGGTAGGGCCTCCAGTGTCCTTCTCACTTTGCCTCTCTCGTGCCTCATTTTGACAGAGTGGGCAGGATATTTCGGGAGAATCCACTACTGGGGGGGTAATTCCCCTCTCCATGAGCTCTCAGAGTGCATGGCAGAGGTTTAATATTCTGCTCTAAGCTGGAAACTTCAGGAGGCATCAGCTCTGAGCATGCAGGAGGGATAACCACTGTGTGAGGGCACAGACTGGGCTGCCCAGTCTTGCCTGGCACTGAGCACAGCGGGTGGCACTGAGGCACAGGCCCTGTCCCCGATTCCACTGTGCACAGAGCAAAGGCAGTGCTGGAGAACAGAGAGCAGCACAGGCCAGGTGCTTTTACTTAGTCATAGCACCAGGACAGCTGCCACATCCCTGCCCTTCCCTGAGGCTGCCTGATGCATTCTGTCCTGCTGTCCCCTCTGTGTTGTAGAGGCCTTCCAGCGGGCACGGCGCCGGATGCAGGAAGCACGGGAGAGCCTTCCTCAGGATCTCATCAGCCCCTCTGCCTCCTCCATGCCCCGGCCACAGGACCTGTGAGCATCACCTCTGCTGCCTGGAGCTCTCAGCATCCTCCCTCCAACACGAGCTCCCATCCCTCAGCAGGAATCTCAGTGCTTGGAAGCTTCAGAAGCCCTTCCTTTGTTGTTTTCCCTGGATGGGGGAAGGAGTCTGTAGCGCCTCCAGACCCGGAATCTTCGCATTTCCACAGGTTCCTGTGGAAGGAGCACATTTCTTTCAAGGCCCTTTGTTACCAGGCTGTAACAATACAACCAATTGTTCACATTTCTGCTGAGCAGAGTGAAATACTGACATGGGACCTGTGAACCCTGTAACACCTTTTCAGGGATTGAGTAGTGAGTAATGAGAAAAATTGACTTGGTAAATGTAGTTTTCTTCTTAAAGAAGAGGGTGATGTGAAAGGATGCTGTTTGATACTAATGAAATGAGTAGGTAACTTCTTGAGAAGTGCTGATAATTGTTAGCTGTTGTGTATAGGGCAATCAATAGTAAAATGAATTCATACACCTCTGCCTGAAGACTGATTCATTCCTAGAGAGAGAGCTCTATTCCACACGGAGTATATGAAATGAAATCAAAGAAAGGACATTTGATGGATGGAGAACTGGACAAAAGGGTTACATTCTGCATTTCCTTGTGTATGCCCATAAGTTCTGGCTCTGCAGTGATGAGCAGGAGGATTCTTTGTTCAGGAATACAGCTGAAAACACACACATTCCCCTTAGCTCGTCCCAGGGCTTTGGCTGGGGCTGGAAGGTTTGCAGGCAGCGAGAGCAGGTGATAACATTTGCACAGCAGCTGAACTTTGAACTGCTCGAGCTGTTCATTTGAGCTCTGCTTCGTTGTTCCTTCCCTGATTGCAGAGCACTGCTGTGCTTCCTGGGGAAGTTCATGTGTACCCACTTTCTTCTGTTCTTTTCTCATTATTTTCCCCTGTTATTATTCCTGTCTCAGGTTCAGGGGAGCGAGGCTCCCTTCAGACTGACAGTGCTGTGTTGGTTTGTGCACCAGTCACATTTCCATGTGTTCTCATCTGTTCCAAACATAAAGGACAGGAAGAAAAATCTCAGGCTGAGACTGTGCAGGTCTGAATGTGTCTGTGTATTTAGAATTCACAGGCATGATATGAAATAAGAATTGACCATCCTCCTCTTGCTCTGCTCATTCCTCCTTCACAGGGAAGGTGACATTTGTGGTTGCAGCCATGTGTGGTGTTGTTAGAACATCCCCCTCACTCCCTTCCTACCATTTTGAGCTTGCCCCAGCCTTCACTGGGAGAACAAACCCCAAAAAGGAGTCAGAATTTGTTTCTTCTTGACCTCTGTCGTAACTCCCCAATCTGTCTGGCAGCTTGAATCTGGCAATTTCAATTATAAGGGGATTTTTACTCCCTTTCCTCGCCTTCTGCGCCTCCTTTTGATGGAGGAGGCTGCCAGGATGTGTTGGAAGTGTGGCCTTTGTGGCAGAGCAGTGTCCTCAGCCTGGAGCTGGGGGATGTGCCTGGTGGCACCGCCTGGAGCTGGAGCAGCAGAACCTTCTGAGCTCTGTGTGTGCTGTCATGGCCTGTAACAACTGACCCAGGATGAGGAGCATTCAGTGAGTATGTAACATCCCTTATCTCTTTATTTTAATCATCATTCATGTCGTGGCCTAGCGTGTTTATTACATGCAGAGCCTAATTTCCTTCTGGGTGTTTTTGTGGTGCTTGTCATTGATAGCCGAAATTCGTTCTCTGAGATCCATCTCAGGGTGGAGTTAAGATAAGATAATCCTTCTCAGGTTAAGATAAACTCTTTTTTATCAATAAAGCAAAAAACCACCTTTCTGATTGAGATGATGCTGTGGCAGATCCTGTTAGGTGGAATTTTTTGATGAGATCAGGTTCCTGACTCATTGCCCAGCACAGTTATATGGCAGGATTTAGTGTATTGAGTGTTAGGGTTACACAAAGATGCAAGAAGATTTACATAATGGTATTATTTTGCTACTTAAAACTCTGTAGAGTGTGAAATCTTGTAGAAACTCGAGAGAGGAAAATTCAGAAATTAAAAATTATTAGAACCAAGCAAGCAATCCTTCCAAAGTAAGAGATTGTTTGCAGTTCTTCACCTTCGTGCTTGCAGCCTCCTTGGCTTGACAGAATAAAGTGGTGCTGGTAAAAGCTGGTTTGGAGAGAGCCTTCAGCAAATGTTCTTTGAATTTGCCCTTTTATAAATTAAACTAGCAAATTTCCATATACATGTAGATGTATGGAAATGTCACTGATCTTTTAATCACAACTGGCATTTGTGCTCCGAGCCTGCCAAGGGAGCCCGGCTGGAGGGGAGGTTGTGCATCCACCAGGTGTGCACAGCTGGAACAGGAGGTGATCAGAGGGATGGGGCACCTCTGGCACGAGGAGAGGCTGAGGGAACTGGGGTTGGAGAAGAGAAAGCTTCGGGGTGACCTAATTGTGGTCTTCCAGGAACCTGAAGGGAGATGACAAGAAAAATGGAGAGAGACTATTTACAGGGGCCTGGAATGACAGGACAGGAGGGAATGGCTTCACACTGACAGAGAGTAGGTTTAGATGGGATACTAGAAATAAATTGTTCCCTCTGAGTGTGGGCAGGCCCTGGCACAGGTTGCCCAGAGAAGCTGTGGCTGCCCCATCCCTGGAACTGTTCAAGGCCAGGTTGGATGGGGCTTGGAGCAAGCTGGGATAGAGGAAGGTGTCCCTGCCTGTGGCAGAAGGATTGGAATTAGGTGGTCTTTAAGGTCCCTTCTAACCCAACCCATTCCATGATTCTATGATTCTGTGGCTGGAGTGGGGTTGTGCATCCACCAGGTGTGCACAGATGGAGCAGGAGATGGAATAGGAGATGGAATAGGAGATGGAGTAGGAGATGGCTGTGGGGACAGGCAGGAGGAGAGCCCAGTGCCCTCCCTGGAGCCTTGAGGAGCTTCCTGCCCAGAAGTGTCCCTGCACTGGAGGGGTGCCTGTGCAAGGAAACTTGGCAGGAGAAGGGAGAGGAAGGACCATCGTGGGTGCACAAGAGCTTGGGATGGGTGGGCATGAGTTAATGGGACAGGGGAGCCCAGAACTGAAGGTGGAGGGAGGCTGGAGGGCAGGAGGAGCCTGCAGCAGGCACAGGCCAGGCATTGCTGCAGACTCTTGGGGAGCCCAGAGTGGGTCTAGCAGTGAGACCTGGGGGTCTCTGCCCCAGTGTGTGACCAGCAGCCCCTCAGCTCTGGCTACACCAGCTCCAGGAGCATAGCTGGTTTCTCTGCTTCTTCCTTCGGGCACACTGGGGCTGTGATGGGTTTTTGAGTGCCAGCTGAACTGCCAGCTGAGTGGGCATCTCAGTCTGAGGCTGAATCCTGCAGCCTCACCGGTGCTGTGGGTGCATAGGGGCACGAGCCGGCCCAAAGGCCCCCGGGGGTCTTCTGGGTTCTCATTCAATGAGCTGTGCAAACAAAAGGGAATGGTAGGAATGGTGGATGGAAAGCCTGTGGGCAGTTGTCAGAGCCTGCGTGGTACAAAATCAGCATCCATTAGAAATTCCAGTGAAAATGTAACGGAAAAAGAAAACCTAGAGATGAGTCATTCACGTGACGGGAACAGCTTCCCACCAAAGTCAGCCTGCAGGAATGGCATTGCTCTCCATCGAGGAAGATTTGGGCTGTGGTAACTCCAAATTAGGGACTTGCTAGGAAACTTCCTTGCCCCTTTGGCTTGGCCCCATCCCAGGACTGGGGATGTGCACCAGGAGGTGCATCCTTCCCAAAGGAAGGATGCTGAGATGTTGGGACGTGCACCAGGAAGGGTGTTGGGGAAGGAAGGATCCTGGGGATATGCACCAGGAGGAGTGTTTGGGAAGGACACTGGGATGTGCAGCAGGAGTGGTGTTGGGGAAGGAGCCAGGGCTGTGTCCACACTGGAGCTGCAGCTCCAGGCAGATTTGTCCTTTGCCTGGTGTGTGGGGAAGGGAGAGGAGTATTTTATCTGCACCACGGGCTTTAAGTGGTCCTTTTTAAACAACTTCCAGAGGCTGATTGTTGGATCAATATATTTTAATTTTAGCCACGGAGTTGGAGTAGCAGAGGAAGGCTCCTGGCAGCAAAGGGAAGCTCTGGGTTGCTTTGCCTCTCACCCCCCTGCTGCCATCTTATTAATGCTCATTGTCCTCCCAAGATGCAGCCCACATTCTCTGCAGTTAATGTCAGTATTTCAATGCAAGGCAGAGTAGAGCTGACCCGAGCAAAATCCCACTTCATTGGATCAGTCAAGAAATAAGTGTCCATGTGCCCTGTTCCTGCACTGGAATGATTGCTTTGGTTTGATTGAATTTCTCTCACTGCTTTGGTTCGAGCAGGTTTTTAAGTGCACCCAAGTGCCGTGTAGGCTGGAGGTGCTTCCCTTTCTCTCTCATCTGTCAAAATCATTTTCTGGAGTAACACAAAAAAAATCAGAAAGGACTGATGGAATCAGACTCCGCTATAATTTATTCACAAGTTCTTGTACTTAAAAATAAAATCATCTGACTTTCACAACAGTTGGGAGGATTTCTACAATGTGTGAAAGTGAAACTTGTCTTGGAGGTGTGTGATTCCAGGTTGTTTCAAGCTTTCCAGACCTGAGAATGGAAGGATCATCCTTTGGGAAGGTGGGAAAGGTGGTTTTCCCGTGACTCAATGTGACCTTAGAAAGCCAGAAAGGTCGAGCTGGACATCAAGGTCTAATCCCCAGCTTTCCTTCAGGCAGCATCACCGTGACTGTTTTTTCAACCTGTTCCTTACATGAAGATAGAGACTACAGATCATCCCTGTCAGATGTTTTATTTTCCTGTGCAGAGCACTGGCAGTGGCAGCTTGTGCCTGTTGTTAGGCTGCTGCTGGAGGCGTGAGGAGAAGGAGGGAGCCCGTGATTCCTGCCAGGTGGTTATTGTTTCTCTGAGGGGTTCCCGTCCCACACTGCCACTGCCTGGGGGATCTTTGTTCCCTCTGCTCATGTCCTTTTGAGCACCACGATGCTCTTACAGCTCTGGACATGTCATTGGGAATAAGAGGCTGGACGGAGGCCACTGTTTCCTGCTGCTGCTGGAAGCACTGAGTCCTGGCAGTGTCCAACTTCTCCCACCACAGATTTGCTCAAAAGGGCTGCATTGCCTCCCTCTTCCCCTTGGTCACCTCTCCTCCTTCTTTTCACTTCTCCTGTCCCATTCCCATCTGACTTTTTCAGTCAGCCCAGGCCCACAGGGCACAGATCTTCTGTACTTTCCACCCCAGTCCAATGCCTTTCTGGGTGTCCTGCCTCAACCTCTGCAGGTTGTGGCGTGGTTCTCCTTCCTCTCAATGTCATCTCCCTATTCCCTGATGTGAACTGGCCCCAGAGTGGGGACAGGAGTCCTGTCCTCAGAAAAGCCGTGGCACAGCATCCTCTTGTCCTTGGGCACAAGGGATTGCAGCCCATGTTAGCTGTCCAAAAGCAACTTTTTAATGGCTGTTGGCATGGAGACAGGCACTTGGAGCAATCGCCACTGGCATCATCCCTGCTCCCCTCGTGCAGGGAGAGGCAAATTCCAGCTGGATCTGCTTCTGACCGTGGTCGTAGAGGGCCTTTCCCTGCACTTCTCCCACCCTCCCTGGCACACCCCTGTGGGCACAGGCAGTGGGGTGCTGGGGTGAGCCTCATCCCTGCCTTGCCTGTGAGATCCTGCCTCTCCCTTGCCACAGGACCTGGCCTGTGTTCTTGGCAGCAAGAACTCCTCCCTGGCTTCCCCGGCACTGCTGTGCTCAGTGGCTCCAGTCTGTCCCTCCCTGAACAGCTTTCCAGTCTATTCCTCGACAAATTACTTCTGGCAGCTGCTCCAGGATCTCTGTCCTCTGCCTCCAAAGGCAGTAGTGTCCCTGAAGTGACAGCAGTGGCTGCAAAATGAATGAATGAGCAGCTTCAGGTGGTTTCTGGGCTGCAGCAAAGCTGCAGGTTTTGCAGCCCCCGCTCGGGGCTGAGCTCTGGATTTCCACTGTGTCCACACTGTCAGCCTCACTCTGAGCCAAGACATTGCTTTTTTCTGTGTTTCTGGTGAGGATTAATTCTGCACCCTGTGGTGTGTGTCTGAGTTCTTTCTTCCATCGACAGCCGTGGTCCTGTCTCTTCTGATGGAAGTCCTTAGGAACGGCAGGATCGATCTGGGATGCACCGCAGATGCACCAGCCATCCTTCTGCAGCCTCTGCTCAAAACACCTCTGTAATTCCTCATGTGTCCTCAGGTTTCTCTGCTGCATTTTGCGCTGCCTGACTCACCTGAAAGCCCATCAATACTCTGAGTGCTGCAGTCACTGGAGCTGTGCCTCTGGCTCCCTGGATTTGCAGCCCCTGTTGCTCTCAGCACGGGTGAGGAGCTGTCTGACCCCTCCGTGAGACCACAGGTCCCCAGGGCTCTTGGGGGGGGGCCACACCCCCAGCTGTGTCACAGTTCTCGGTGTCAGAAGCTGCTCTGTCCCTTTGTCTCAGCTCTCTACGTGGCAGAGCTCCCTGAGGTGGGTGGTGGCACCCAGCACAGAGGGGGTCTGCATCCTCCCTGGAGGTGGGAAGCTGTTGGGACTGGAAGTAGGAAAAGGTGTTGTGTAGCAGGCAGGAAGCTTGCAAAGTGGGAATGCTGCCTTTCGTGGTACTCCATGAAGCTTGGGAGAGGAGGAAAATGTTTATTTGGGAGCCTCTTGATGGGATTTGGCTAAAAAGGTACTTCTGGTGGGAGTGGGGTGGTCCTGCTCGAGGTCCTGTATGGAGGAGGGTGCTGACCTGTCCTGCTGGAGGGTCCCTGCTCTGAGCAGGCCCGTGTTAGTGCTGGAGATCCACCCAAGTGTGCTGAGCTGTGGCAGCGTGGAGGGAGCCAAGTGTGGGGCCACAGGCAGGATGAGCTGTTTGCTCACGGGGAAGGTGCTCCGGTGTGGTGACGGTCAGAGCCATCCCCAGTCTCAGCTGGGACAGCCAGAGTGTGGTATCCTGGCTCTGGGGAGAGGTGAGGACAGGGAGTTGGGTCTGGAAGGCTTCATCCTTCTCACCTGCCTTGGGGAAGGGTGAGCGTGGAGGGACTCGAGGAGGTGATGCCCTGTCCCGGCAGAGGCTCAGCCCAGGGCCCTGCTGTGAAGGCACCTGCTGGATAAAGGGGAGCTATGGCTGTCTGGGAGCAGGGAACACGTTTGGGATGCGGAGGACTGCACAGAGTTTATTATGGGATGTTTTAGGGAGGAAGAAAAAGTGGGAAAGGGATGAATCCTAGTAAGTCGGGGAAAAAACACGCGTGGGACAACACGGGAACGCTGGGGCGGCTCTGGTGCAGCCCAGCGGGGCTGTCCCGGCGGTCTGAGCTCTGCCGGAGGAGCGGGAAGGGGGCCGGGGGTACCGGGGTCCGACCCCGCACGTCTCCTCTGGGGCCGCGAGGGGGCGCCACGTCCCAGAGCGGGACCCGCACCCCGGCGGGGTCACACTGGGGGGCAGTGCGGGATGAGCGGGGGTTGCGGGGCCGTGGGGGACAGTGAGGAGTGTGCGGGGCTGTGAGCGGGGTGAGAGGGATGGCGGGACAGCGCAGGGCGTGCGGGACTGTGCGGGATGATCAGGACTGTGTGCGGGATGATCAGGACTGTGTGCGGGATGATCAGGGCTGTGTGCGGGGTGATCAGGGCCGTGTGCGGGGTGAGCGGGGCTGAGTGCGCGGCTGTGCGGGGTAAGCTGCGTTGGGTTTGGCCCCAACACCCGAGGGGGAGACCCCCAGCCTCTGCACCAGGTGTACCCAAGCACTGAGCACCCCGGGGATGCTGGACACGTCTCGGGCTGCCTGAGCTGCGATCGGTGGCCCTGCGGCTGGATCCGCTGACCCCAGGGCCTGCAGGAACCAGCGGGCCCTGGCTGTGTGAGATCCCGCTCCTCTCTGTCCCGGGAAAAGGGAGGGCACCGGGGTGTCTCGCAACGCTGCCATTTTCCCCAAAAGCAGCAATCTGGCAGTGTTTGTTTGAGCCCTGCTGGCACCTCGCTGCTCCCTGCAAACCTGGGTTTGGGGTCCCCAGGCTGGGGGTCAGGGCCAGCCCCTCCTGCTGGTGCCCCCAAACCGTGGTGTTTGTTGGACCCCCAGCCCCGGAGCTGCCACTGCCGCAGGGACACCCAGGGGTGACCCTGCTCTTGGGTCTGCCCTGCTGTGCGCCCCTCCTACATCCTGAGAGCACCCTGACGTGATGTCCCACGGGTGTGGCCTCCCCAGGTGTGATATCCCCCCGACGCTATTCCCAGATGTGACACTTCCTCCGGTGGGCTGCTCAAGTGTGACATCCCCCCAAGACGTGACTCCCCCAAGTGTCAGCTCCCACGGGTGCGATCGCGCGCGCGGACCCCTCCCCGTGTGACCCCCCGGGATGTGACGCCCCCAGGTGTGAATCCCCCTGGGTGTGACCCGCCAGAGTGCCACATCACGTGTCCCTCGGTGTGCCCCCCCCATCCTCCCGGTGACACCCGCCCGTAGCTGTGCCCCCCTCACCCCCCCAGTTGCCTCCCCGCGATGTGAGACCCCCCGCGCCCCTCCCCGCAATGTGACCGCGCAGTGCGACCCCACGCGTGTCCCCCGCCTGTGCCCCCACCCCGGCCGTGTCCCCCCGCCCCGCCCGCCCCTGCTCCGCGCATGCTCCGCGCCCGCCCTCCCCGCTCCGGCCGATCCCAGCGGCGGCGGCGGCGGGGCACGATGAAGGACCGGACCGGGGAGCTGCGCGCTGTGAGTGGGGGCGCAGCCGGGGGCTCGGGATGCGAACGGCGCTCTGCCCCCAGCGGGGACCGCCCGCCGCCGCCCCGGCCCCTCCTCCGCGGGCCGTGCCCCGAGCGGCGGCGAGCGGGGCTGGGCGGGGGTTGGGGGGCTGGGGCTGAGCCCCCCCCGCCCTGGCCATCGCCGGGGTGTCGGGGAGGGAGCGGGGTCTCTTCTACCATCGCGGGCCGCTCCGGTTCCCCCTGGCGTTGCCCCGGGCGGGGACCCGATGTGCGCGGTGCCGGGGGCCGCGGCGGCTGAGCGGCATCACCGCCGGGCGAACCGGATACAGACGCGTGTTGGTGCCGGGCGGGGGCTGCCCCCGGGGCCGTGCCGCTCCCCCGGGGCCGTGCCGCTCCCCCCCGGGGCCGTGCCGCTCCCGGGCCGTGCCGCTCCCCGGGGCCGTGCCGCTCCCGGCCGTGCCGCTCCCCCCGGGGCCGTGCCGCGCTCCCCCCGGGGCCGTGCCGCGCTCCCCCCGGGGCCGTGCCGCGCTCCGCTCCCGTTTTGCGTGCTCATCCTCCGGCGCGGCCGCTGCGGCGGGGCCAGGGAGCCCGCGCTGGACCGGCCGCTGTCCGCCCCCCACCCCCGGTGCCGTGAGCGGGGGTGTCCACGGGGCGGCTGTGCCGCCGCAGCCGGTGCCGGGTCCCGCGGAGCCCCCGAGCCCCCCGCTGTCCCGGGGCGCGGGCGGTGGGAGGAGGCGGCGGCTGCGCGCGTGGAGCATCCCTGGAGGAGCCCCCCGGTGGCCCCCGCTGCCCGTGACCCGGACCCCCTTAGGGTCCCCCGGGCCGTGGGGGTGCTGCCGCCCACGCGTGGGAGCAGCGGGGATGGCCGGAGTTGCAGAACCCTAAATCCCGGGGCGCCACCCCGTGTCACCCCCCGACCCCCACTCTGCTGCTTTTTCTTGGTGTTTTTTTTTAATTCCTTCGCCATCGGCGCTGCCTGGGAGCGAGGGGGCATCTGCCCCTGGCAGGGGGAACCATGCCGTGCAGTGGGGACGGCTGTGGGTGGCCAGGCTGGCTGTCCCGCAGGGATCCCACCGGGATCACTCGGGTGGGAGTTTGGCTCCGTCTGGAAAACAGCAGGAGGATGGAGCTGGGCTGACGCCAGCAGGAGACCGAGGGGGTGGCTGTTGGGGATAATGGGGTGGCTGCCGGGGTGATTGGGCAGCTGTGGATGTCGAGGGGTGACCGTGGATGCCCAGGGGTGGCTGTGGATGCCGGAGGAGGAAAGGGCTATATAAAGAACAGCTGCCCCCCCGTTCTGCCTGGAAAGCACCCAAACATGGGGCTCTGTCTCCACCACCAGCGCAGGCTGTGAAATGGGATTGGAAAATAGGCTTTTTAATAATAATAGTAAAAACCAGCCTCGTGAATGTCCTCTTGGCAGCCTGTGCTGGCTGAGAAGTGATGCCACGGAGTATTTTAAAATCTCTCCGTTCCTTTAAATACGCCTTGAGAAAAATAAAATGTGTTTTCGCCTCACTCCCGCTGCTGCTCCTTATTCATCAGCCTCATGCTGAGGGTGCAGCATCCTTACCAGGGGGCTCCTGGGGATGGAGGTCTGCTTTCCAGCATCCGGATGGCCCGGATCTGAGTGGGTGCTCCCCTGGCAGAGCTGCAGGGAGCGGGGCAGCGTGTGGGAAGCGTGGATTTGCAGCGTGGATTTACAGCCTCTGTGGTGGCGGGCACCAGGGAGGAGCGAGATGCTGCAGTGGACAGAGAGTCAGGAGCGTTTGGGCTTGTTTTCTCTGTACTGCCTCATTAATAGCCTGGTCCTCTTCTTTCTGTATTAATGCAGTGTCTAAATTCTGCCAGGGATGATGAAAAAGAAGGATTAATATAAAAAGAGCTGGCATTGTTGGAGCAGAGGAGGGGATGCAGGGCGGTCACTGCTGTGCAGAACAAGAGCTCCGTGTCTTAATGGGATTTTTAAAATGGTACTTGAAATTCAAAATGCTAATCCCAACTCTTTTCTGAACCTTCAGGCTCCGGTTGGGATCAGACTCACTGGAGCTTATCCAGTGCCCTTGGTGGGGGTAGTGTCCCCAGGCCTGCTCTGAACCAGGGACAGGAAATTTGGCTTATGGCTGAAACATGTCCTCTTGTGGAGGAGAGCAGCTGAGGATGGGCCGTGCAGGATGCCTGGGATGAGGCTGAGCAGAGCTTTGCTCGCAGCTGCCCCTGTGTAGGTGCCACACTTGTGACCATGGGTGGTCTTTCCTGCCCATCTGGAGCAGGGTTGGAGCTGATCTCCTTCCCCAGCACCCCCAAAGCATGATGACACGGTGTGTGTGTGCAGAACTCTGAGGGTCCCACGCTGCTCCATCCTGCCAGGGAGGTGGCAGCTCAGTTTGGATGAGACATTGGGGTTTCTAGGGCATGACACGGGTCCAAATGGTAAAATAATTATGAATGATGTTTTGAGAGTGGGGGGAAGTGAGGGAAATGTGCCATTGTCATAGGATCATGGAGTGGTTTGGGTTAGAAGGAACCATACAATTCCAATCCTCCAGCTGTGGGTAGGGACACCTTTTCCTGGGGCCCTTTCTTCCTGAGCCTGTCACTCTCCTCCAGCAGCTGTTTTTGGGTGCCTTTCTGCAGTGATAACCATGTGTTTGTGCCATGGCACTGCCCTCCCCAGCTCCTGCCAGCCACGTCCCTACTCCGAGCTCCTGCCTGTGGGAGTTGTGGGAGGTGGGTGTTAAAAATAAAAGCAGAGAGAAAGTGAGGTGGGCTCCAGGTCCAGCTCTGTGGATCCACCCTGTCCCCTCCTGCAGCAGTGAGATCCTCAGCGGTGCCCCAGGACCCACAGCCAGACCTCACTCCATCCATTCCCGTTAATTCCATGCTGCTCCCACTGAGGCGTTCTCTCCCGGGGACACAAATGTGAAGTCAACCACAATTGCTGTTTGCAGAAGTCGGGTCTTGTCTGTCTCCATCTCTTCCAGACCTCTCCCCCCCCCACCCCACATCCCTGCAGCAGAAAACCCTCCAGACCTTAGAGACATAGAGATATATTCCCTTCTTTAAATACCATCTTCCTTCCCTTTCTTAACCCTCTCCATTGCCCTGCGTGCTTCCGAGCTCTCCTGTTCAACCACAAGGGTCACGTAAATAATTCAGCTGCGCCGGGTCCCTCCCGGCCGGGAGTGGGGCTGTCACGTGGCGGGTGACAGCCGGTGGCTCGGTGTGGCGTGTTCTGCTCCGCCTGGGCTCGGCAGGCTGGGCGGCGAGGCTCAAACGAGCAGTTTTTGGGGGCTGGGAGGAGCAGAGCTGCCGTGGCAGGTCGTGCACGGTGGCCGCCCTGGGAGCGTGGCCCATTCCACGGGGCTCCAGGGCAGGGAAGCTGCTCTGTCTGCTTCCCCGGGGCCGTGGGGTGGGGTGGGGTGAGTCCTCGCTCCTGGGGGTGTCAGCCAGGCACAGAGGATGGTGACAGGAGGGGTGTATGTGAGCCCTGCAAATTCTTGTGTGAGATGTGCTTGTGAGGTCCTTGATGCGCATTAGACACAGCAGCAGGCAGAGCCCAGCCTCTAGGGCAGCTCTGGGTGGTGTGTCGTGTCCCCAGCCCAGGATGGGACTGGCAGGGTGATGGATGGGGGTTTGGGGGACAGAGAGTCCCTTGGTGTGTGCTGGGAAGCCTCAGATCTGGTGCGTGGGGATTTGGTGAATCCCACTGAAGTCAACATGAACGCAGGAATACTCTTGACCCCCTGAGACCTGGTGCCAATCTGTGGGCACCGAACACTGATAAGAGGGATAAATGCATCCTGGTATGTTGGCTGCACTCTGGATGTGTGAGAGGGCTGGAGCCAAAGGGGTTCAGTCTCATTCCCGATGTTTTAATTGCGGTGTCTTTGTGTGTGAGCTGCTCGGAAGCTGTACAAATGTTTGTTTTGCCATGTATCTCCCCGTTAACAAGATTTCTCAGGAAATATGCAAAATTATCACTACAGGCAGAACATGTACAGTAAGGCTCATTAAGCTAAGTACTGTGATAAATTGCTACTTCCAGAAAATTACGTATATTAGCAGAAAGGAGGTGAGTGAGCCTGAGTGGAAGACCCAGGAAGACAGAGTGTGCAGTGTTGTCCTGGCTCCGGGTGACCTCAGCACACCTGCGTCAGGGGACAGCTGAGTGTCCTTGGACCGTGGAGTCTGCAGGATGGGGAAGGCGAGCCGAGGACGGCACGGGAAACGGAGCCGGAGCGATGCTGTGTCAGGACCAGAGCAGGCACCAAGCCAGCGAGGCTGTCTCTGCTTAAAAGAAATGTGAAATGAGGCAACTCTGGAAGCACGAGGAGCAGAAAGTTCTGCTGAGCTGGAAGAAGGGGAGAGGGCAGGGGTGACCTGCCACGGACTGCCTGAGCCTCTGTCTGCAGTGGCCAGGGACAGGGCAGGTGTTGGAAATGTGGGTGCTACCTTGCCCCTCAAACCAGGGAGCAGAGTTTTGTCTGTGAGCAGGGGACAGGCTGTGGCGTGTCGTGGGTTCGCAGAGTGGTTTGGGTTGGGAAGAGCGTTCAAAGATCATCTTGTTCCAATGCCCTGCCATGGGCAGGGACACCTGCCACTAGACAGGATTGCTCTGTGTCCCATCCAGCCTGGCCTTGAACACTTCTAGGGATGGGGCAGCCACAGCAGACAGACCTCTGAGTGCTCAGGTCCCACATGAGAGATATCCTGAAGCAACTTTCAGACTTCTTCAGTGATGCCCTGGGTATTTCCCATGGCAGTGCAGCCCCTGTCCCCTGGCAGGAGGGTCTCTTCCTCCATCACCTTTTGCAGGAGTGCAGGAGTGGAGCCCAAGACATCTGTTGGCCAAAAAGTGTCCTTGGAGGCATCCAGAGGAGAATGGGAAGTCCTGCTGCTGCAGCAGTTGTGGAGAGCTCAGGATAAGGAGAAGCTTCCCCTCAGTCACCAAGGGACCTTCAAAGGCCACGTTATCCAACCCCATTGCCATGTGCTGGGACATCTTCCATTAGACCAGGTCCTGAATGGGCTGTAAAATTCCAAATCTCCTGCACAAATTGTGTTCATTTGCTCTTAGTCCAGTGTTCTGGTTCTACTGGAGGAGGTTCCTCCTCCCTGCTCCTGGCACCTCGGAACAGGGAACAGGCCTGGCCGTGCAGTGTTGAAATCTGCAGGATGAGACTGAGCTTTCTGTTAACAGTGCAGTGTTTGAGATTCTGGTGGATGGATACTTACACACCCAGGTTTCTTTTCATGGGAAGTAACTAAAAAATAAAGTCCTCTGTTTACGTTGTCCTGTGAGTTTTCAGGACCTTGCTACTGCTGTGGCCACTTCCCTCCTGCAGCACTCCTGCTGTGCTCTGTGCTGCTGGTTTGCTAATATGAACTCTTCGTTTATCCTGCCATTGCTGGTCTTCCTTCAAGTCGTGTCAGGCTTCGGATTTGTGTATGAAACAACTGTTAGTTCTGGTTTTCCAGAGGGTGTTTGCCTTCTGGAGTATCAGTGTCCCTCTGGGATGGTGCTGAGGTTCCTTTACAGGGTCTGGGCAAGAGCACCAAAGAAGTGCCATTCCCATCTTTGAGCATTCATGACCATGTGAGCAACTTGGCCTGGTGGAAGGTGTCCCTGCCCGTGGTGGGGGCTTGGAGTGGAGGACCTTTGAAGGTCCCTTGCAGGGCAACACATTCCATGAGTGCCTCTTCGTAGGTGTTGCAGTGGGATTTGAAGGATTACCGTTTTATAGACTCCCTCGATTTTCACGTGTTGATCCCGGTGACAGAGCTGTGGGAGCTGTCCACGGTGCTGTCCACATTCCAGAGCTACGGGAGGAGCTCAGTGAGTTCAGTCCGTTGCCCTCTCCAGGACTGGTGGCACCTCTGTCACTTGTGCTTCAGAGTTTAGTGGAATTTTACCTGCTTGCTTCTAAAACTGAGTTTAAGAGTGACCAGGGCTCTGAGTAAAAGGTTGGGCTTTGTGCCAAAGCCTGTGAATGTGATTCTGCAGCAGTGAAAGCCAACACCTAAGGACAAAACTCTTGGAAATCATGTTCTCCCTTGCACTGCTAGTGTTGGAAATTGGAAACACCTCCTGAGTCATGCAGATGTTGCTGAATGCTGAAGTCACTTGTGCCTTGGACCTTTATTCATAAAAAAGTTTTTAGTGGGAAGTACAGGCTGGTTTTGGTGAATATAAGAGTTATAGAGAGTCTTAGGTTGGAAAAGCCATCTCAGATCCAACTGTTACCCCAGCTCTGCCAAGGCCACCACTGACCTATGTCCCCAGGTGCCACATCTAAACATCTGTGAAACCCCTGCAGGGATGGGGACTGCACCACTGCCTTGGGCAGCTGTGCCAGGGCCTGACCACCCTTTCAGTGAAGAAATTTTCCCAATATCCAATTTAAACCTCCCCTGGAGCAACTTAAGGCTTATGTTCAGCCACTGTCAGCAAGCACCCCCAGGTCCTCTTCCAGCTTTCCAGACCCTCTGCCCCAGGCCTGGAGCGTTCATGGGATTGTTGTGACTCAAGTGCAGGACCTGGCACTTGCCCTTGTTGAATCTTATGCAGTCAGCCTTGGCCCATCGATCCAGCCTGTTCAGATCCCTCTGTAGAGCCTTCCTGCCCTCCAGTAGGTCGACATCCCACCCAACTCAGTGTGAGGGTGCCCTCGATCCCCTCATCCACTTCATTGATGAAGACATTAAGCAGGAGTGGCTCCCACATTGATCCCTAGGGAACACCACTGGTGACAGGCTGCCAGCTGGATTTAATACTGGAATTGGACATAGCTGAGTTGGGGCCTGTGTGCCGTGGAGGGGCCAGTTTATCACAATGCAAGCTGTACTGTATGGTCTGCAAAAAGGGCTGGGCTGTAGATGGTTTAAACCGTGGTGTCAGGTGGTTCAGCTCCCCAGGGCTCTCTCCCAGGAGCAGACCCTCTGTCAGTCCTCACCCTCTGTGAAAAACCCTCTGGAGCAGAACCCCTGGACTCCTGAGGTAGGGCCTGTTTTGGCTGCTGGAGACCCCTAAAACAAACTCTGAGGCGTGGGGGGTCAGGGCAGCCCTGGGGCGAGGGGCTGGGAGACCCTGGGGCTCGTTCAGGCGAGGTCGAGATGAGCTGCCCTCGCACTGCCGAGCCTCGCGGAGCCAGGCTGGGATGCTTCCAGGGATCTGGGCATCCGTACGCTCTCCTACGTGTCCTGTAGGCTCTGTGAGATGGCTGAGAGGAGATGTCTGTGCTGAGTTATTCTGACCTCGTCCTTCCCCGCGCAGCCGCACGTTGGAAGGAGCTGCCGTGGGAGAGCTCCCGGTGCCGGCAGCGATGCCTTGGGCTGGGGGGGGGTGGGCTTGGGCACGGGGAATGAGGCAACTGGTGTGGGGTGTGGGGTGTGGGACCCCCCGTGTGCTGCTCTGTGCGGGGGACACGACCCACGGCTGCTCGGAGGCACCTCCCGGGAGCAGCCTGTGCCGCGCATCCCGCGGCTCTCCGGCACGGAAAGGGCGTCATTTTGCGGAGCGAGTCAAGCCCAGATGGCTGGAATCTCTCCGGCTGGGCAGAGCAGCGCGGAGGTGTCCGTAAATAAAAACAAACAGATGCAGCCTGGGAGCGGAGCCGGCGAGCAGCATCCCGCGGCGCGGGGATGAGCGAGGCCTTTCTTTGCTTCGCTGAATGGTCCCTAAAAAAGGGGGTGGCAGCTGGTGGGGGTTTTTCCTCCCATTGTGCTTTTGTGGGGCTTGCCTTGTCTCTGGTGGGGACGGCAGGTGGGAGCCCCCGGCCCTGTGGGGTGCTAGAGGTGGATGAGGGCTCACTGCCTGTTGGGGCATGGATGTTTCCCAGGAAAGGGTGCTGGCAGGGCTTGGCAGAGGGATGTGCCAGAGGTCAGCACGATCCCCTGAGTGCAGATATGCCTGGCAGTAGCCAAGCCCATTGCTCCTCTGCCCTGGCTCTGCTGCCTGCTCCTTCTCTATGGGCGCATTTGTACACGGTAAAATCCATCTGCAGCGCTGACAGGAGAGGGCAGGAGCTCAAAGGCTGCGTGTGGCCACTGCTGAGGTGACAGAGACCTGTTTGTGCCCTGCACAGCTCGCCCTGCCACCTTTGCTGCTCAGAGGAGAGCAGGCATGAAGACTTTTCGGGTGATCTGTGCT
Source organism: Myiozetetes cayanensis (assembly GCF_022539395.1). Classification (NCBI taxonomy): domain Eukaryota; kingdom Metazoa; phylum Chordata; class Aves; order Passeriformes; family Tyrannidae; genus Myiozetetes; species Myiozetetes cayanensis. The sequence continues at coordinate 3,733,663 of NW_026087522.1, read as the reverse complement.
GCTTTGCCTCTTCCAGAAAGAGCCTGAGGAGGGAACGGGGTGGGTTGGAACCACAAGGATGTGACCTGCCCAGTAATACATTTATTAACAGTTTGCTGGTTGCAAAACCCACAGAGCCGGGATGCTCCGGGGCTCTGAACGTCTTCCCACCTGCTGCTCTGCTTTGTCAGGGAGGGTATCACAGCTCTGCTCTGCCTCCTCTTGGGATTTCAGCTCTTGTGGAGGGCACCTTGGACTCTGTGAGGCCCCAGAGCTGCCGGAGGAGCTCTGCCTGACCTGCCCTCCCCATCTTGCTCCCGGTGCTCAGCGGCACTGGGGAAGCAGCAGCTCCCAGAGCCATCCCTGCTGCCGGCATGGTACCCACTGCTTGGCCTCCAGTGGGCTGGAGAAATAAAAACCTTACAAAAAAAGGGTTATCCTCACCTACCCTGTGTGGAAGCAAATCCTGGGGCCCCTGGATCCCTGGTGCAGCCTGACAGTGCCCGAGGCAGGAGGGGAGGGGCACTAGTAGGATCCTGTGCCCAGTGTTGGGAGTGATGCTCCTCGCCTGTCACTGGCAAGCAAGTTCAGGCTTGGGAATTGTTTGCTGCTCGTGGTGAGCAGCACCTGTGGGTAGTTTTGACTGAGACAGGAGCTTTCCATGTGGCTTTGGAGACCTGGGATGCTCACAGTTGGGGTGCATGAAGCCAAAACGCTGTCAGCTCTGTGGACACTTTTGGTTTCCTTTGTAACATTTTAGTGTCGTTCCTACCTTGGCAGCAGTGCATGGGGGGGACACTTAAAGATTGAGGTGAGAGCTGTGAGAGCTGGCAGCATGCCTGGAGCGAGCCCTGGTGTGGAGGGAGATGTGGGAGCAGCTGACCCTTCAGTGCCCTGCATCCCATGAGCTCTCCCCGTGGCACCTCCTCCTCTTCCTCCAGCCCTGCTCACTCCTCAGCTGCTGCCCCAGCTTGGGGGATCGAGGCAGTGGGGCCTGGTGATGTGCCTGACAGCAGGGGGTCGGAGGTGGCGTGGCAGCGAGGGTGTTTCCAGTGACGTGGGTTGGACAGATGGTGCCCTTCTCCAGCCCGGAGTGACAAGTGCCATGTGCCCTCCCGACCAGCAGGCTCCATCCGTGTAATTTCCTCTTCACGGGGCTCCCGGCTGGGCTTTGTGCCGCTCCCCCTGTCCAGTGCCTACCCTAAATAACATCTCCCTGCCCTAAATAACATCTCCCTGCCTGCCCATCAGCCCCTGTGTGCCCGGGGGTGAGCTGCCTTCAACCACGAGTGCCTCCGACCAGGCTGCACGTGGCTTTGGCCGATACCCCTTCCCTGGGAGGTGGGTTCCCTGCCTTTGGGGTTTCTGGGTCTGGCAGGATCCTGTGGGAATCAGGGATGGGACCAGGCAGGGATGTGGCACCCTTCAGGCAATGAGCCAGGACTGTTTTGGTTGTGAAAGGGACAGGCAAGAGATGACAAGGAGAGGAGCATCTCGGTGGGTGGTGTGGGTCCTGCTGCCCTTCCTGTGCTGCCCTTCCTGTGCTGCCCATCCCTGGCTTGTGTGGTCATGGTACAAGCCTGTGTCTAAAATTAATGGTGGGATTACTTTCCTCACAGGCTTCAGAAACGGACTCAGAATTCTGGCAAATTAAGATCCTGCCAGAATGATGGCAAGGAAAGCTGGATAGGCTTGGGGGAAGTTGTGTTGGAGGTGTGTTTTCCTGTACAGGGCTGCAGAGGCTCCTTGGTGCTTCCCACCGTGCTTGCCCTAGGAGGGGGCTTTTATGGGATCACAGAGAGGGGTTTGGTGGGCAGGGACCTTCAAAGATCATCCAGTCCCACCACACCCCCTGCCATAGGCAGGGACACCTTCCACTAGCCCAGGCTGCTCCAAGCCCCGTCCAACCTGGCCTTGGACACTTCCAGGGCTGGGGCAGCCACAGCTTCTCTGGGCAACCTGTGCCAGGGCCTCACCAGCCTCGTGGCCTGACCTGACCCCACCCTCAGTGTAACACCAGTCTTTTACTGGCCCCCAGAACTGGAGTCAGCTCAGGGGTTCTCAGGAGAGCAGAGCAGAGCAGAAGCATCCCCTCACACAGCTGGGATGAGCCCAGGACACACTCAGCTTTCTGGGCTGCCAGTGCCCATGGCTGGGTCATATTTTACTTGTCATCCACCAGTACCCCCCAGCCATCTCCACAGGATGCTCCCAGCCATCTTTCCCTTGACTCCTTCCTGTGGATGACCATCCTGTTGGGCACATGGTGATGTGGCAGAAGCCACTGGCAGGACACGTGTCCCCCCACCTGTGGGTGCTGGTGGGGATGTCCTTGTCCCTGACACGGAGAGGCTGAGCAGGGTGGGGAGAAGAAAGATCCGCTGACCTGAGGGCAGGTGTGTCCAGGGCGGTGTTTGTGTTGGCACCTGCATCTTCCACCACTCACAACGTGTGTCCTGAGGATCTGTTGGCATCGTCTGAGGTCCTTGCAGGGATGTAGGTGGGGGGTCTGTGTTGTAATTGCCCATCTGGTGGGCCCTGGGCACCACTCACCTTCATCAAAGGCAGTCCATGCTTAAAATCAAGCACAGCACAAACCACGTGGGGTTCCAAGTGATGTGTACACTGGAATGTGGACAAGGATGGTGGTTATATCCCTGTAGCAAGAATCCATCCATGCAGGCGTCCTTCCTGGCTTTAGGAGATGATGCTCTGTGACCTCCTCGATGGTGAGCCCTGCTGCCCACGTGCTGTGGGTGCTGGGGGAATGCTTGGGATGCTCCAGGAGCAGTGGAGCGTGTGTAGGCATTGCTCTGGGACCAGTTGTTGACCCCAGGTGGACCTGAGCTTACATCCAGGCTCGCTGCTGGCTGAAGGAATGGCACAGCCGGCAGCAGGGCTGGGATGGGGGGTGGCAGCTGTCACTGTGCTCAGATGGGTTTGAGAGAGGCTGGAGCGGCGATGACATGGGACAGGAGGAGGGGACAGGGCTGTTTGGTGACACTGGGGTGCAGGAGGGTGTAACAGAGCCCACAGCCAAATCCTGCCCCTGGCCCTGGGGAGATGTGGGGCTGTTGGATGTGGCTGTGCATCCAGCTCTGCCCAGAGCTGAGCTGTGCTCTGGCTCTCGGTGCTGTGTTGTGACAGCTGGAGGTGGGAGAGATGGTGTGGACTTGCTGTGAGAGCAAACTGCTGCTGAATTTTGAATGCAGAAAGCTTCAGGGAAGGAGCTGGGCTCTGCCTGATGCAAAGGGCAGTGTCTGCTGCAGGGCCTCTGTGGCCCCAGCTTGAACCAGCACTGGTGTGGCCAGTGGGACCAAGGCAGGGACCGTCCCCCTGTGCTGGGCACTGCTGGGGCACCTCAAATCCTGTGGACCCCTCACTCCAAGAAAAACATTGAGGTGCTGGAGCATCTCCAGAGAAGGGCAACAGAGCTGGGGAAGGGTCTGGAGCACAAGTCTGGTGAGGAGCAGCTGGGGGGCTCAGCCTGGAGAAGAGGAGGCTCAGGGGGGGCCTTGTCTTCTCTCCACCTCCCTGACAGGAGGATGGAGCCAGGGGGGATTGGGCTCTCCTCCCATGGAGCAAGGGACAGCACAAAAGGAAATAACTTCAAGTTGCTCCAGAAGAGGTTTAGGAGATATTAGGGAGAATTTCATACTGAAAGGGTTGTCCAGCCCTGGCACAGCTGCCCAGAGCAGTGGTGGAGTCCCTGTCCCTAGAGGGATTTAACAGCTGTGCAGAAGTGACACTTGGGGATGTGGGTTAGTGGTGGCCATCAAACTCTAAGTGTGCCAACCTGTTCCTGGGCTGGTGTTCCTTGGCCATGCCTCAGCCCCACTGGGGTACTGTACCTGAAATGGGCAAATTCTAAATTCTGGGCTTTAGGGAACAGTGTTCTGTGCCCACAGAGTGGTGGATAAGGGCAGCAACGTGCCTGCTTTCCCTTGTCAGGGTGAGATTTTCACTGGAATAGTGGCAACTCGGATCATGTGGGCTCTGGGTAAGCATGAATGGGATAACCATGAATGGGAGAAGCGTGAATGGGTTACCCAGGCAAAGGGTGCCACGAGCAGTGGCAAGGCTGGAAGCTGAGGTCTCCTCTGGGTGAGCCCAAATCAGTCACCGTAGGGTGAAAAGGCAATTTTAGGAGGAAGGATAGATATTTCATTTGGCTTATTTCAAACTAAGAGCCATCTTCCTGCAGATAGTAGTGGCTGCCTGTCTGCAAAGTGTGGAGGGGCCACGGGGTGCCGTGCAACTGTCTGCAAAACTGTGACCATTATGAGATGAGCAGACACAGTGCTGTCTTAAATCCCCATTCCACTGGCTGCGTCTCTCTTGTGAAGATGAAGTAAGGAGGAACTTTTCCAGCCTGTTAATTTTCCATTTCCCTCCGTCATGTGGCTGCTTTGGATGATAATCTTTTAAATGTCTCCTTATGCAGAGGACTGTAATTTTTCCTTCCCCTGCGAGCTGGCGTCCCCCGCCTCGCTGGGACAGGAGGTGTTTTCAGCTCTGGTGACAGTGACACACATGCTTCTGCAGACAAGGACAACCCCTCATTTGCCTGCTGGGGCTTTACTGGTTCTGTTGTATTATCTGTTCCTTCTCCCCTTTCCTGCCCTCTGCAGCACTCCTTTTATTTTCCCATGGCAGCACCCCTTGTGTTTCCTGTGGGAGCATCCCTTGTGTTTCCCGTGGCGGTATCCCTTGTGTTTCCCATCACAGCATTCCTCATGTTTTCCCGTGGCAGCATTCCTTGTTTTTCCCATCATGGCATCTTTGATGTTTTCCCATTGTGACATCCCTCATATTTTCCCATCTCAGCATCTCTTGTCTCCCGTTGCAGCTTCCCTTGTGCAGAATCCCATGGCAGAATCCCCATGTTTTCCCATGGCAGCATTCCTTGAGTTTCCCATGGCAGAATCCCCTGTGTTTTCCCATGGCATCATCCCTTGTGTTTTCCCATCACAGCATCCCTCACGTTTTCCCATTGTGGCATCCCTCATGTTTTCCATGGCAGAATCCCTTGTGTTTTCCCATGGCAGCATCTCTTGTGTTTTCCAGTGGCAGCATCCCTTGTGTTTTCCCATCACAGCATCCCTCATGTTTTCCATGGCAGAATCCCTTGTGTTTTCCAGCAGCAGCAGCATCCCTTGTGTTTTCCAGTCACAGCATCCCTCATGTTTTTCCCATTGTGGCATCCCTCATGTTTTCCTATTGCAGCATCCCTCATGCTTTCCCATGGCAGCATCCCCCGTTTCCCATGGCAGCTTCCCTCGTGCTTTCCCGTGGCAGCATTCCTTGTGTTTCCTATGGCAACATCCCCTGTGTTTTCCCATCACAGCGTCCCTCATGTTTTCCCAGTTGCAGCATCCCTCGTGTTTCCCATCGTGACATCCCTCGTGCTTTCCCACTGCAGCATTCCCGGTGTTTCCCATGGTGGCATCCCTTGTGTTCCCCATCCCTGCTCTTTGCAGAGCCCCTGTGCTCACACATGGCTGAGGGAGCCCGTGAAGCTCCTGCTCCAGCTCCCTGTGGATCCAGGGGTGTCCTTATCCCTGTCCCCTGCTCGCTGTGGGGGCTGTGCCGTGGAGCTGGGGTGTTGGCTCTCCCTCACTTCTGGATTTGTTCATCCTGTGCTCTCTCAGTGTCCCTGGTGTCCTGTTCTCTGGCTGGCATTTGTCCCAGCCCCTGGGAGCAAGTGAGCAAAGGAGAAGGGGAAGGTGCTCCTGAGGAGCTCCTGAAGTGGAGCTGTGACCTCTGCAGGAAGCACCTGTTGATGCCTCTCTGTCTGTGTCGCTGCAGGCGAAGGACAGTGACGATGATGATGAAGTCACCGTCAGCGTGGACCGGGATCGCTTCATGGACGAGTTCTTTGAGCAGGTGAGACATTTGTTCCTCCACTGCAGCTTTGAAGCTGGTTCAGACCTTTCTTTTGGTGCCAGAGGGGGTTGTGGGGCCGTGGTCCGGGCTCCCACTGCTGGCAGGGAGCAGCACTTGGGATGGGGATGGGAGTCCTGCCCTGGCTGGTGCTGCTCAGCTGATGCTCGAGGTCCTTGGGGGTTATGCTCTGAGTGCTGAACATCAGGAACCAGGCTTCCCTGCAGACCTCAGGCTGTGGTGGGCTCACCTGACCCTATGGATGCTTTCCTGCTCCCCCTGTTCCTTCAGAACTCACCAGGGCAGCATGCCCAGGTGATGGGGGCAGGCGAGCCTCACACCCAGCTCTTGGACCTCTCCCCCAGAGCACCTCTGTGGAGCAGCAGTCTCTGCATGGGGCTGATTTAATTTTGTGCCTCCCATTCCCAAACAAGAGGTTGTGTTCTGGCATGTGGGTGGCTGTAAAGATCTGCATGCGGATTTTTAGCACACCCTTAGCATGGCATGTGTGTGGGGGGTGTTAAAGTGGATCCGTGCAGGCAGTGGAGTGGGGACTGGGAGAAATCTGATGTGCAGGTGGAGGAAGATGAGCAAAGGGGTGGTGTGAGTCAAAGGAGAAGGCAGGGCTGGAGGCTGGGCAGCCTGGCAGGCAGAGAGCACAGGAGAGGTTTCCCCTCTTGGTGATGCCGGTGTCTCCCTGTAGTACAGGAGTGCAGGGAAGATGCCAGCATGGATTTGCTGGGAAACGTTGCTTCCCTGGGCTGGGGGGTGAGGAACAAACTGGGCTTCTCAGCCCCTGGAGCGAAGAGCAATGGGGGACTGAGCCAGCCCCACCCTGTGCAGCCTCAGCAGCGTTCTGGCAGAGGGGCAGAGTCTGGGAATCAAATCTGATGCTGATTTATATAAATCCCAAAAGTTTCTCAGTGCATCACAAAGGATACAGGACGTACAGTCTGTATTACGCCACTGTGACTGCAGAGCTGGCTGCTGGTATGGCAAAGGCTTGATTCCTCACTGGTCCTACAATATCCAGCTGGAAAACATCCATCCAGGAGGATGTTTGCTGTAGTTCAGACCTATCACGGTTGCTTTGGGATAGGGTTCAATAATCCCTCTACTTTCCAAAAGTCCAGGTCTGTCACGGACCACCTGTCTTGTTGCCTGCCTCCACAGGTGGAAGAAATTCGAGGGTTCATCGACAAAATTTCGGAGAACGTGGAGGAGGTGAAGAGGAAGCACAGCGCCATCCTCGCCTCACCCAACCCCGACGAGAGTGAGTGACTGCCGTGTGTCCCACGGGCACTGGGCTGGGCTGGGCACTGAGGGGGGCTGGAGCCAGGCACAGTCCCTTGTGATCCTCAGGTGGCCGTGGCTGGATGGCCAAGGAGGGCTGGGACCTGCCTGGGGAGAAGGTGGAGGGGTGATTGGCGGCTTTGAGACCTTGTGAGGTGGTGAGGGTCCAGCGAGGCTGCCAGAGGGGGATGTCTGAAGGAAATCTGGAGGCTGGAAAGAGCAGGTGGCTGTTTTTGTGCTGGTTGGCTGTTGTCTTGCCACAGGCAGCCTGGGAGGGTCTGTGGGTGGGCCAGAACCTGCTTGGCCCTGAAATGGTGTAGCCCACGGTGGGCACTTGGGACTCTGTGTCTCTGTCCTGAGGATGATTTGTTGCTGGCTGTTCGAAGAGTCTGTCACTTCCAGACCTGCTTCTTCCCCAGCCTTGTGTTCCTGAGAAGAGGTTTGTTACCAGGAACCAGGGTTAGGGATCACAGCACCCAAGAGGTGGCAACACTTGAAAGGCTGGGGTATCTGGCAGAGTTAGAGCTGTGGGTGCTGAGGTCGCCTGGTCCTTGGCAGAGGTGTTGCTTTCGTGGTCTGAGTGCTGCTCACACTCCCAGGCTGGCACAGAGGGGTGCCTGGGGGCTGGAAAGCTGAGACCAGGTCTCTCTCTTGCCTCCTCCCACTGATTTCTCCTCGTTTGCTCTGTGCAATTCCATGTCTGCACGTGGAATTGTTCCTAGAGGCCCCAGGAGGGTGCCTAAACACACATTGCCTTGCATCCAGCCCATGTCAAATCAGTAGATATTGTAATTACTTGGAAGAACTGGCCCTTCCTAAGTTGTCTCAGGCTTCCCTCTCCTGGCAGCTGCTCCTCAGCTAAAATTTCCTTAGCCGGGCCTGGAAACAAGGGATTTTCTCGAGGGAATTCACGTGTCCCAGACTGTTGCTCAATAATCCTCCAGGCTCTTGTGCTTGCCCTGGAAGATGTTGCAGTGTTCCTGTTTGGGGGTTTTCAGGGAAGAGCTGTCACTGCTCCTGGCTGCTGCAGTGGCACAGGGTCTGCTCGGGGCTGCAAAGGGCACTCGTGCCCTAAAAGCATAAAAATCTATTTAAAAGTCTGAGATCTGCAGTGAACAGGATATGCAGTGATGTTGCTGTGGCTTCCAGAAGCTTCCAGGACGTTGGGAGTGCTTCTGGTTTTGTTTTACAGCGTTACCTTGCCTTGGTATTGTAGAGAATTCAGTTTGTCGTGCCAAGAACTGTTTGGGCAGCAAAAGAAGATTCCACACATTCAGAAATCAGTGTTCTGTAACATTGTGGTGCAGCAGGACCGATCAGTGGTGGACAGACTCAGAATCACAGAGTGGTTTGAGTTGGGAGGGACCTTCAAAGCTCATCCAATCCAACCCTCTGCCATGGGCAGGAACACCTTCCTCTATTCCAGGTTGCTCCAAGCCCCATCCAGTCTGGCTTTGGACACGTCCAGGAATGGGGCAGCCACAGCTTCTCTGGGCAACCTGTGCGAGGGCCTCCCCACCCTCCACAGGGAAGAATTTCTTCCCAGTATCCCATCTAACCCTACCTTTATCAGTGTGAAGCCGTTCCCCTTGTTCTGGCTCTCCATGCCCTTGCCCAAAGTCCCTCTCCAGCTCTCTTGGGAGTCCCTTTGGGCACTGGAAGGGGCTCTAAGGTCTCCCCAGCAGACTGCAGAGCCCCAACTCCCCCACCTCTCTCCATGGCAGAGCTGTCCCAGGCCTTGGACAGTTTTGGTGGCCTCCTCTGAACCTACCCTGCCAGGTCCATGTCTGTCTGTGCTGGCAGCCTCACCCCCACCCTCCTGTGCTCCTCCTGAGCGTGCAGAGAACCTGCTCATTAATGCAGAGGCTTGTTGTAACCCAGGGCAGTGAATTTATTGAGATGAATTTGGAAATCCAGAAGCAAGGTTCCCATGGGGCATGGGAGGGGGATGGAGCCAAAGGGCACTAAAGTGTAGGCGGTGAGAGGCTGGTTTTGGGGTGGGCTCACTGATGTTTGCTGGTTAACAACAGCAAGGGATGACGTCTGGGATGGCCATCAGGGCAAGACAATGCTCTCTGCAGGGATTTGGGGTGCTGTTTGTGCCCTCTGGAACAGCACCTCAGTTATTTCTTAGTGATCTCTAAGCGCTTTAGCATCATGTGGAACCTTCCCTGCAGGATGATGGGAAGCATTCCTCCAGGGAACCAGAAGGAAGTCACGGACTTCTCATTCTTGTCTGGAGGCACATGTGCTGTGCAGCTTGGTTTGGTGTGGGTGTAGCTTCTCAGTCAGAGATACAAACTCCCTAAATACCACCAGCAAGTCCCTCCTGGAGCTGGAAAACCTTTGAGTGGGGCTTTAGAAGGTCAGGATAGAGTTGGGCTGGTGGTTTGGGAAATGGAGGGTCAGTGTTTGGAGTTGCTGGTGGAGCACTGAGTGAAGGGATGGATGGAGGGATGTGTAGTGGCTGCTGGCTGAATTGCTGCTGTTTCAGGGTCACCAGTAGAGGAGAGGGACTCCACAGGCACAATCCCACTGGAATCTGCTTCTTAAATGTCTGTAGTAAGGCAGGTGCAAGCCCTTGATGCTCTGCTGTTGCAGGAGAAGTTGAGGGCCAGGTGTCTGTGTGAGACCTGGATTTACTCACCTGCCTGGCGTGGGGGCTGGATCTGTATCTCACAGAAAGGCTCCTGCCTCCCCTCCCTGCTGATCCCTCTTCTGGCTGCACAGACTGTTCTTGGATCTGCCTTGCCACTGCTGCTTGGGCTTATTTTGGAGCCCAGTGGGTGGGCAGCTGGCTGGCTTTGCCACCGAGCCGGTGAGGTGACAGCCCCTGCCCGCGCCTGGCGGCTCTGGCAGAGCCGCATCCGGCTGCGGGGGCACAGGGAGGGTCTCCCTGCTGAGCTGGGCAGTGTCACGGTGGGGCTGGGGAAGCCAAGGGGCTGTGTTTCTCCTTGGGTCCCGGCTACTGCTGCTGCTCCTCCAGATTTGAGTCACAGCTCCTGGTAAACCCGTTCCTAAAATCCTTCCCGTTGAGCTGCGGTGCTTGTTTTTGCTCCAGGCACTGGAAGCCAGCGGATCCTCCTTGGTCAGGGTCACATCCCAGAGGAGGTGGCTTTGGGTGGCATTCCAATCAGGGAGGAGTGGAATGATGATTGTTTTTTAACTCAGAGTGGTCGGGCAGGATTCCTTTGCCATTCCTCCTCTCCGAGCATCACATCCCTCCAGTGTCCACCCTCCGCCGCTCCCCGGCGCTGCGTTATGTAACCGATGCTGTTTGCTCAATGAATCGCCTCTGGGAGCGTAAATCTTCAAATCCCAAGTCATGTCTGTCAGCCTGTCAGCTCAGCCCATCTCCACAGGCTTCGGGAGACCCAGTAAAAATTCCAGACCTGGAAGTGGGTCCATTACGGCTGCACTGGGAATGAAAGGGGAGGTTCAGTTCCATGAGACTTGACCTCCAGCTCCATAATTTTAGCTGTGCAGGCTCGAGGTGGTGGTTTTGGACACCTGGGTGCAGGGCCAGGGTGACTTTGTTGGCTCTCTGGCTGCTGGAGGAGATTTGAGTTCCTTGGAGAGCAACCTCTCTAATTCCTAGCAGACCATTTCCTGGCAGAGAGCCGTGCCAGCTGGGCAAGGAGACAAACTGTAGCTGCTCACCTCTGTCTGATGTGTTGAGGCAGCACTGGCTGGTGCCAAAAAGGCAATTTGGAGCTGTCTGGGTGCACAGGCACTGGCTGGACCCCTCCCACCAGGGCAGGGAGGAGGTTTCCTTGAAGACCAGTCGTGGTGTGTTGGAGGCTGCAGGCTCAGGACTGTGTGATGCTCCTTTGGGCAGGGACACTCTCCTCTACACCAGGTTGCTCCAAGCTCTGGCCTTGAACACTTCCAGGGATGGGGCAGCCACAGCTTCTCTGGGCAACCTGTGCCAGCCCCTCCTGGTCTGACATTTCTTCCTCATGTCCAACCTGATCCCACTCTTGATCATTTTAACAGCTGTCCTGTGCTGGGGACCCCAGAACTGAAGGCAGCTCTAGGGGCTTTCAGGAGATTGAAGCAGAGGGGGAGCATTGCTTCCCTCACTTGCCTCCCACATGCCTGAGGTTGCAGCCCAGGAGACACTTGGCTTTCTTTTTTCTTCTCCATCCATCCCTCCATACCTCCATCCATTCCCCATGTCTGTGCTGGCACCAGGGATTGCCCCAACCCAGTGCAGGACCTTGCCCTTGGCCTGGTTGGATGGCAAGATGTGAAGTGGCTTTGATGGACATAAACTCATGAGTGGGACAGGGAGGCTGGATGGTTCTGGTTGCTTCCTGCAGCTCCTGGAGTGGGACTGGGGCTGGGGGACACACCAGTACAGCTGGTGGATGTCATGGTCCCCACCAGCAGCCTCGTTGGGGTGGGAAGGGCACGGTGTGGCAGCAGAGCCACAGCAGAGCAGGCACTCGTGGGGACAGTGGGAGCAGGTGCCATCTGCTCCCTGTGGCTCTCAGCATCCTGCCTCCCTGCATCCTGCTTCTCCCTCCTCCAGGCAAGGTCCCTAAGGGAAGGTGTTCTCAGCCCTGTCTTTGCACCTGTGCTCAGTGCAGCTCTGGCTGCACTTGTTTGGTGCAGGGATTGGGTTCCTCTGCCCGCCAGGGGATCCAGGAGCTCCCACAGAGTGGTTCCAACACCTCACTTGGCCTGGACGTGCTGACCAGCGTGGCATTAATGCAGCCTGTGGCCATTGTGGCAGTGCCTGTCCTCAGGCTGCCTCGGGTGGCTGCATCCTGTCCCCGTGTCACACAGATGCTTTTTGTCACCCTTGCGTGCGCTGCTCCAGCTCCATCTTGGATGAGTTTTGTTTCTCCTGCCAATAGTCCTTGTTGAAGGGCCTCTCTAGGATGGTGGTCAGGACCCATCTTCTTATTTACAGCCTGAGTCTCTTTACGATCGATTGTCGTACCAACGTCAGCCCAAGAACAAATATATTTAGCTTAAATAGCTGTTTGCCCTTCTGGCTTCATCCTGGTGGGTCCCTGCGGCAGCTCAGGTGCTTTGCACAGGCTTTGCACAGTCCCAGCCTTCCCAGTCCCCAGCACCTGCCCCAGCTCTGGTTTTGAAGGGCTGGGGTACCCCAGGGCATGAGGTCTTCAAGGTTTCTGGGGGGGCCTTGGCTGCTGGTCAGCATTTCTTGATGCCAGGGATGCTCATGGCATGGATGCAGGGATGCTCATGCTGGTCCTCAGCTTCCCTGGCCACTGCCACCACTCAGCACAGACCTGAGTGAAGCTCCCACAGCCCTGTCATGCCCAGTGCACAGTGACACCCACTGCCAGCCCTCAGGTGCTACCTACAGGAATAGGATGCATGGACTTGCTCTTCATCATCCCAGAGCTGCAGTGAGGGTGCCTGGGACATCTCTGTCCTCTCTTCCTGGTCCCCTGCGACTTTTTCTTTTGTATTCCCTGGAAGGCACCGTGTGCTGTCCCAGCTGAGATTCCCTTTTCCCTTGCAGCCCCTCCCCAAACCCCTCCCTGCACCCCACACTCCAGCTTCGTGATCACCAGCACCCATTGTCTGCTCCGTCACCCTGAGCAGCGCTGGGGGATCCACCACACGGAGTGCAGAGTAAACATCAATTAACTGGAGTCTGAATCACGGCAACATGAGGAAAAAAAGAATCCAAATCAGCTGCTCTGTAATTATTTTGGGCTTAATTTAGACCAAGTGGTTAGTGACACTCCTAGAAGATGTGTTATCGCTGCTGCTGTAAAACTTGATCTCCTACAGACTGCTGCACCCCAGAGCCTGGTGTGTGATGGGCAGCAAAGAGGTGACTGTGGAGCAGGAGCCCATCCTTGCTGCCAGAGGTGCTACTGCTCCTGTTGTAGTGCAAGAGGGGTCTGTGACTCCTTGGCTTTGTGTGTCTGGCAGCAGCATCACCCAGGATGGTACCACAGCCCCTGCTCTTGCTGTGTCCTGGGTGGTTTGGGACAGAGTAGGAGCTGAGGAGCTCTGGGGGTGAGGGGACATGAGGCCATCACTGCCTGGTGCCCGTGGCACCCTCCTGTCTCTCTTTGCTTTTTCCTCTTGTCTGCATGTGAATTTGGCCCTGCTTTCCTTGTTCTTTCTCTCCTTGTTCTGGGATCCAGGCAGGTGGGTGAGCCGAGCCAAGCTGAGCTGTGCTGTGCTGGTGGTCACAGCTGCACTGCGAGTCTGCTGGCCCTCTCCTGCAGCCTGAGTTTTTTGGCCCAGGGACATCAGAAAGAGGGATGAAGAAGGGAAAGGAGCCAAAATGTGAGGGGATATGGCAGCTGTGCCCCTCAGCACAGGCTGGCAGAGCTCAGCCCTAGTCCAGGGCACCCCCAGCCAGCGGTAGGCACAGTGGGCTGGGGGGCCAGCCTGTGGCACATGATGGCCTTGGGATCTCCTTGCATCTCCCTGCTGGATTCAGAGCAGTTGGTGCCAGCTGGGCCCTGTGTGCCAAGGGGAGAAGAGGAGCCAGAGAGCCCTCTGCAGCAGCCAGGAGCCCTGCTCTGGTGCTGGCCCGGCGGGGTGGGGTGCTGGGTGGCACAGGGACACGTGCTGCAATGGCACCGCTCCTGGGTGTCACTTTGCTTTTGACTCTGGCCTGCGGTTGAGTTTCCCTCATCTTCCAGCAGCCAGGATCCCTTTCCTTCCCTTCCCCATCCCTTCTGTCCTCCTCGTGGCACAAAAATGACTGGGATTCCAACCCTGCCCTGCCCGCCTGCATCGCTGCACTGACGCCCCTCGGAGCCGTGTCCCTGCTGGACGGGCCATGCCACCCAGCACTGCAGCTTCCTGGGGTGCTGCCTGTGCAGCCAGAGAGGGGCAGAGGCCCCGGGGGAGGAGGAGGATGCTGTTCAGCAGGCCCCATCCAGACCCAGGGCTGTTCCCTTTGCAGCTGGAGCTCAGCCTTCTCCTGCCGGATCTCCATTGTCTCGGTGCTGACGCTGGGGATAATCCCTTATCTGCAGAAATGGGTTTAGGAGGGCTGAGATGAACAAGCCCTAAATCCTGTTACTGTTTCCCAGGATTACTCTGATACAGGGAAGGCTCTAGTGCTTTCTAGGCATACTGAGTGCAGGAGCAGCAGGATCTGACCAGCAGAGCTGGGCAGGGGCAGGAGGAAGGTGGCCAGAAGTCCTGGGATCTCCTGGGTCCCCAGCATCACCCGTGGGGATCCCACTGTGGGCACGCCAGGGGCTCCTGCTGTGGGGGTTTTCCAAGAACTGACTCTACAAAGCTACAAGTAAATTATTGAGAGATGAAAAAGTCAAGGATGGTGAGTGGGAAACTGCTGGGAACAGCTTGAGGAGGAATTACTGGTGAAAACCCATCGGGTTTCGGGCAGCTGGGAAGGCAGTGGCTATAGAGAGGGTTGACTTGTCATCAGACAGGCCTGGAGCTTACCAGAAGTGCCTCCTCTTACCTGTTGGATCATGTCATGTCTGGGCTTCATCAGTTGGAAACGGGGAGTCCCTGGATCTTGGGAGTGAGAGCTGCACGTGCTGTGGTCGGTTTGGCTGCCCATGGTTTGTCTACATCAACTGATAAGACACTGAGGAGAAACTGGAAGAGGACTAAGGGTCTAACAGCCAGGATACCCAGTGGGAGACTGGGTGGCCTGCTGGAAAAGCAGGTTGGACAGTGATGGGATGAGCTCTGAGATGCTCCTGCAGGGAGTGAAGCCCTGACAGCCCTGGGGAGCACCAGCCAGGGAGCCCAGCTGGGTAGTGAGTGGGTCTGACATCAGGATGGGAAGGGATGCCTGTCCCATCCCTGACCAGTTAGTGCAGAGTAGAACTCCTCAGAAAACCAGCTCAGGGAACCAGTGTCTGAGCAGGTCAGGCTGGGAACTGGCAGGAACTGGTGAAATGAGCTGTTCTGCCTCGACCTCGGGCAAATCTGGCACTGGGCACATCTGGGGAATGCCCAGCCCACTGCCCACTGCCCTTGAATGCTGGGTTCAGTTTTGGGCCCCTCATGACAAGAAAGACACTGAGGTTCTGGAGCATGTCCAGAGATGGAAATGGAGCTGGGGAAGGGTTTGGAGCACAAGCCTGATGGGGGAGACTCAGCCTGGAGAAAAGGAGGTTCAGGGGGGACCTTCTCTCTCTCCACAGCTCTCTGATAGGAGGTTGTAGCAAGGTGGGGGAAAGTTTCTTCATGGAAAGGGTGGTCAGGTATAGAAACAGGCTGCCCAGGGTGGTGAAGTCCCCATTCCTGGAGGTATTTAACAGATGTGCAGATGTGGCACTTGGAGACATGGGTTTAGAGGTGGCCTTGGCAGTGCTGGGTTAACAGTTGGACTCGGTGCTCTGAGAGGGCTTTTCCAACCTAAATGATTCCACGATTCTGTGCTATTCCTGTTCCTTTTTAGAGGCAGTTCACACAGTGCTGCTGCAGGTTTGATGGAATCACTGCAGTAATCAAGTGTTTGACTGTCATTCCAAATCATTTCAGTGCTTGTTTCGGGAGAAAACATCCACACAGCAAATATCTCCCATTTCCCCTTGAACTCTCCCCAAAATCCCTGTGTTTTATACCCCTGCCGCTCCGCCCCCCTTGCACATGAGGCTCCTGCCCCCTCTCCCCTCAGGCCGTGCCAGCCCCCACCCTGCAGCCCCCTCTCTCCGGGGTCTCTGCCCGCTGCCCTCCTCGGCGGGTCCGGGGGTGCTGCCGGCTGCGCGTGGGTGCGGCAGCAGCTGCAGGGGGGGTGGGAAATAACGATTCCCTGCATCCCAGGAAGATGAGTAATCACCGCGGGGGCACTGCTGCCCATTTGTTGTTACTGGGAGTCCTGCAGAGAGCTGGGTGGAAGGGCTCTGCCTCCTGGAAATGCCTGGCAGGGCTCTGCCTCCTGGAAGTGCCTGGGGGCTCCCGATTCGGAGCGGCGGCTGCTCTGGCAGCTGCCAGCCCCTGCCTGTGCAGGCAGAGCCCTGCTGCCTGCCCTGAGCTGCCTGCCTGCCGTCCAAGGGCTTGGAATCCCGCTGGCAGAGCTGGCACACCGTGTTCACCAGCCTCGCCACCAACACACAGGCACCCAGCCAGGTATCTGTGGGACATTTCTGGGTACCACTGGGATCTCCCATCTCCTGAGCTGGGCAGTGTTTGGGGGCAGGAGCTGTCCAAAAGCTCAATCAGGACTTGGGGTTTATTTTTGTTTCCCCTTGTCAGGCTCTTTTGTCACATCCAGGGCTGTCCCCTTTCCCTCTGCCCACCTTGAGCTGTTGGCACAGGAGATTTGGGAGTGGGAGGAAGGCTTGCAGGCCTGGCATGGAGGGGTTGGCTTTGTGCATGTTCCACTGCCCAGACTAGTGTGTGCCCTACCTTCTTCCCCACCATGGAGGTGGACTCTCTCACCCTCATGGTCCAACCTGACTCCACAGTTTAACCCCATTGTCCTGTGCGTGGACCCCAGAGCTGGAGGCAGCTCCTGGGGGGGTCACAGGAGAGCAGAGCAGAGGGGGAGCATCCACTCTCTTGCTTGCTGCCCACACTGCTGGGAATGAGCACAAGACACACTTGACTTTCTGGGCTGTTAGTGCCCATGGCTGAGTCATGTCCTATTTGTCACCTCAGTCCTTCTCCACAGGGTACTCTCCATCCCTCTATCCATCCATCCATCCATCCATCCATCCATCTATCCATCCATCCATCCATCCATCTATCCCTCCCTCCCTCCCTCCTTCCTGTGTCCTCCCCCATCCTGTCACACCTGCTGCAAATGGTTGTGTTGGTCAGAGTTGAAGAAATTCTAGAAAATCAGGAAAGGGTTGAGTCAGCGTCTGAGGTTTTTCTTCTTGTTTTCCGCAGCTTGAATAAATAAGTTTCAATGTCAGACTCTGAGCTCTGTTTCCAAGAAAAAACATCAGCCTTTGGGAACTGAAGGACTGCACAGAGGTCACTGACGTCCCAAATGTCTTTTGGCAAATGGAACTTCAACTGCGAAGTCCTTCTCCATAGGGCTGCTCTCCATCCATCCCTCCATCCCTTTCCATCCATCACCCCAGTCTTTGCTGGTACTGGGGATTATCCTGACCCAGGTCCACGACCTGTCCTGGGGTCTGGTTGAACCTCATGAGGTTCCCATGGACCCACTGCCCCAGCGTGTCCCTCTGGATGCCCTCCCTTCCTTCCAGCCCATCGATGGCATCACTCAGCTGGGTGCCATCCACAAACGTGCTGGGGGTTCACTCACTCCACTGTTCGTGTCCTGATGAAGGTATGAAATAGTTCTGGTCCCAGAGAGACATCACTTGTTACTGGTTTCCTCTTGCACATTGAGCCATTGACTGCAACGATTTGGACATGGCCATGCAGCCAATTCCCTATCCATCCATCCATCAACCCCCTCTCTTTGCAATTCCAGTTTCCCCAGTGCCCCCAGCTTTCCCTCTGGGCACGAGCTCCTCTTCAGTGCCAGCTCACTGCAGCTGTGATTCAGCAGCCGTGCTGGAAGCTGTCTTGCATCTGCCAGTGTCAGTCTCATCTCTGTACTAGTTTGAACCTCCAAGGTCATGGCCAAGCTTCCAGCAGGCAGAGAGGGGCACAGGAGAGGAGCTATTCCCACTGGGAGCAGGGTGCCTCCCAGTTGTCCAAGTGAAGATTTAGCCTCTCAGATACAGCCCTAGAACAAACTGCATGGCTGGGCTGTGAGTCCTACATCCCTGTGCCCTCTGGGCTCTAGGCAGGGGCTGTGCACATGTCAGGGCTGCTGCACTGCTCCCCTTTAATCCCAAATCCTTCCTGAACACGCCAGCCCCAGCAGTGTGTCTGACCCAGCTGTACAGGGACCCCCCTCCCTGGGTACTGGGCAGAGGGAAGGGACCCACCACTGTCACTGGGCAGCCCCTCCACCTCAAGTGACAATTCTGTGAGTGCCAGCCCTGGGTTTTGTCCCTCTAACCAGCTGCTTATGAGCTGGAGATCATTCAGAAGGAGCAAAAACTCCCCTTGACCTGTCACTTGGCTCCCACCCCTGCAATTTGCTGTTAAATCATCAGGGCTGGGATCCCCTGCCCGTCATCCATGGATGCTCACTGGGTGTGTGTTCCAGATGCTCTGTGTGCTCAGGATGGGATGGGTGCCCTGAGCCCACACCCCAGGAGTGCCCACACCCCGGACACCCCCTCGCTCAGCTGGGGCACCCGGCGTGTGCTGGTCTGGGGATGGGGCTGGATTCTCGTGATGTGGCACTGCTGGATGATTTTCCTCACACCTGAGACCTTCTGCCTAACGTGGCCGGCTCGTGGATGCGATTCCTGCATCAGTGGAGTGCTGGGCTCTCCTTGCAGGGACTTGTCACGTCGTTAGCACGCTCCAGTTCCTCTCCAGTTGGTGATGGTGTGCCGTGTTTGGACCAGTCTCCTCTGGAGACGGTGACATGAGGACACGTGGGCTGAGGAGGTGTTACCATAAAATCCTGGCTTGTGACTGAGGGATGAGAGATGGGCTTTGGGTGGATATTCCAGACTCGGCAGCCTGAATATGGGATGTCTGCAGATGCTGGCTGATAGGGATGAGGAAATTAATCTGTCAGGCCAGTAGAAATACCTGCACTGTGTTAGTGACAGTGATGGGCTGTGGCTCAGGAGGGACCTTCTCGCTCCCTACAACTCCCTGACAGGAGGGTGGAGCCAGGGCAGGATCGGGCTCTGCTCCCAGGGAACAGAGGACAGGACAAGAGGAAATGGCCTTAAGTTGCACGAGGGGAGATTTGGGGAAAATTTTGTCATGGAAAGGGTTGTGAAGGGGTGGTGAAGCCCAAGGCTGCCCAGGGCAGTGGTGAAAGGGTTTAATGGACATGTGGATGTGGCACTTGGGGACGTGGGTTAAGTGGTGGCCTTGACAGTGCTGAGGGAAAGGTTGGACTCAGTGGTCTCAGAGGGTTTTTCCAACCTACATGATTCTGTGATTCTGTGGTTGGAGAAATGGGATGAATTATTGCTGTTTGGGGCAGGGTTCTTGCGGAGGCTCCACCGGGCACTGGGTCCGAAGGCTCTTGGAGAAGAGCACAGCTTGTTCATGGCCCTGTCACTTCCCTCATGGTGCCATGTCTCCTCCTGTGTCCCTGGAGCCCTGCCTGCCAATCCTGCCTTGGTTGCTGGGGTCTACTGGAGAGAGATGTTTTTTGAGGGCAGGCAACATAAATCTTGAGCTTGTTTTTAATGCCGGCAGAGCCTGCTTAATAGGTTTAAGCATCTTATCTCTCTGTACTGTTAATGAGTTTCCAGGCCCCACAGAGGTGGAGCAAAACTGTATTTTCCTAATCAAGTTATCAGTTTATTTGCAAAAATGCAAATAAAAGTGTTGCTTTGGATGAAAGTAAAAAAAAAAAAGTGCTGTCTGGAGAAGCACTGAACATCACGGGACGGATAACAGAGGATCAGGCAAGGCCAGAGAATTGTCAGGGAAGGAAGATAAAATGCAGCTGGGATGTGGCCTCTGATGTCTGCCCTGGGGCTTTCCCGTGGAAGATTTTTCTTCTTAATCACATGAAGCTGTAGATGTTGGAAGTGTTTATTGAGTCACTTCGTGAATGTGCCCTACTGGTAGAAGAGCTCACGAAGAGTTAATGGATGATTAATTAGGTTTGAGGTAAATAATTAATCAAGTGGTGTAGAATCCAACAGGTCAGGACTTGGCTTCTGATCTGTAAATACTGGTGTGTGTACAGCTGAAGACCATCTTGTGCAGATATTCTTTATTGCCAGCCTCCAGCGAACCACTTCCCTGCACACTCTTAATAAGAAGGGTGATCCATCATCGTTCTGATAACTGGCTGGTGTGATCAGGGCTCGAAGTGGTGCTTAGGTAGTAGCCCTTCAGAAATTGGGAAGAAATTCTTCCCTGTGAGGGTGGGGAGGCCCTGGCACAGCTCACCCAGAGAAGCTGTGGCTGCCCCATCCCTGGAAGTGTCCAAGGCCAGGTTGGACGGGGCTTGGAGCAACCTGGGATAGTGGAAGGTGTCCCTGCCCATGGCAAGGGGTGGCATGAGATGATCTCTAAGGTCCCTTCCAAGCCAAACCACTCTGTGGGTCCATTATTCTATTTATCAGTGAAATGCCCTTGATGTTATTTTAGTCTTTTTTGATGGAAATTATCTCCAAAGCAGATGTTGAGTGTGTGTGTGTGTGTGTGTGTGTGTGTGCACCATTTCCTACAACCCAGAGGCTTTTTTGTTGGTGTTCCCATAGCTGTGACCTCCAGGGCCCCAGTCTGAGCCTGCTGGAAGCCTTTCCCTCCCAGGTCTGATCAAAAGTGGTGGGTCTCATAGAATCACAGGATGGTTTAGGTTGGAAGGGACCCTAAAACTCATCTCATTCCACCCCTTGCCATGGGCAGGGACACCTTCCACTAGACCATGGTGCTCCAAGCCCCATCCAACCTGGTGCAAGTGTTGAAACTTCTTCCTGTGTCCCTGAAACCGTAGCCATGAAGGGAACAGCTTCTGGGGAAAGTTTTGGTGGAAAATAATCAAATCCTGACATGCCCACGTGCAGACTGAGCCTGTGTCTCCTCCAGCCTTCCTCTGGTGCCAGGATGTGAAACCATCCCTCATTCCATGCCTGTGGTCCATGCCTGGAATACTGCTTGGCTTTTTACTGCATTAATATTTCAACACCTGCAAAAGCAGTTGGGCTTTTACAACTGGACAGGTTGTGCCGAAGGGTTTCAAGTTCACTGTTTTGATCTTCAGGTCTGAATTTCCAATGCAGACAATTACTGGTCTTTAATATCTTAAATTAAGTGCTGCCTTAAAAGAAGTAATCATACAAAGGCTGAGGGGAAAGAAGACCTCAACCTCAAGTTAAGAGCCACCGGGTTCAAGAAGGAGCTGACCCTGAGGAGTCTTTGGAGCCCTGAGAGCAGTTGGGGCAGCTCAGGGTGCATTAGCATTTACTGAGAGCAAAGAAGCAGAGATGGGAAGACAGTGCAGTTTGTTTCTGTGGTTACTGCAATTAATCAGTGGACAAGTGGACAAGTTTCTCCTAAAAAGTTTCTGCTGAAAAGCAGAGCAGGGACAGACTGGCTAGAAGGGTTTTTCCACGCTCCCTTTGCCTTTGGCTTGTTGGAATGAGCTGTGATGCTGCCTGCTCTTCCCAACTGCAGGGAGCTGCTCTTCCCAGACTGCCAGGACTTCTCTTTGAAGCTTTTCACTGAAGAAACAAGGCTGAAGTTCCAAAGTTCTCTCTGTCAGCCAAATCCACTGATGAGAAACCATGGCTGGGGTGACCTCTGCCAGCCCTTTCCTTTCTTGTCCTTTTTAGTATAGTGAGAAGGTTTTGAGGAGAGGTGGCAATGTCGAGGCTTGAAAGGCTCCTCTTTCTGCGGGAGGAACAGTGGAGCCAGTCAGGTGCTAAATCTGCTCTCTGAAGGCAGCAAAGCCTCGTCCTTGTGTGGTGGGGAATGTCCTCCCCGTCGTACCTCTGCTTGGAAGGAGCACCACATCGCTTCGTTGCTTCTTGTCTCCCCACTTACTATGTTTTTTTTTTTTTTTTTTATGAAAAGCAATTGAAACCTCGTGCTGACACCTTGTTTTTCGGGGCAAAGTCCCTCCTGAACACAAACTCACCTGTAACACGAGCGTCACCTCTGCCTGCGGTGACGGTAGAAGGTGACTCTGCGGAGCGCTGGGTGGTGATGTGGAGTAGCATTTTTTTCTGCTGAGGGCTTAAAGGTTTTGGGCCATGATGATCAAACATGTCCATGCCTTTGTCACCCTCCCCTTCCTGAGCAGGTTGGGTGTGTGAGGAGAGGAGGCGGGATTTTTCTGTACAGGTGTGGGATTTTAGGAGGATGCAGCTGAGTGACTCATGTGTGTTCAGCCCAAGTCGGAAAGTAGGACACGTTTATGCAAGGCATGTTAAACGTCTCTTAAAAATGCCTCAGCTATAAGAAGTGCCTTATTCTTGGCATCCATCTGGGTTCTTGCAGAGACGGTGCTTAGAGTGGGTAACGGCACCATGTGTGGATTATATATCTCACCAGGACCAAAAGGAATCTGGAGCTCCCAATCTGGAAGATAATTCTGTGCCTTGAGAGTACTGCGAGGGCTTTTAATAGCTACTGGTGCTACAGGAAAGCAGCCTGGTGGGAAAGCGAGTTGGAGAATGTAAGCAGAACATCACCCACCTTCTTTTCCTCCGAATTTCATGAAGATCCTGCTTAGCAGTTCCACTTCTGCAGTGGTGGAGCCAACAGAGCTGCTCTCGAGATTTAGCTCAGGAAGGATGCGTAATTTTTGCTCTTAATTGGAATAGTAATGAAGTGACATCTAAACCCTCAATCTTGTTCTTTTTTTGTTTGTCCTGTTGTTCAGTTTTACGTGAAACAAGGCTGATAAAGGGAGTTGTCAGTGTTTGCCATCATAGCTCCATTTCCAGGATGGACCCATCGATGTACCAGCTCTGAGCAAGGTCCTGCTCACAGCACCTGGACCCTGGAAAGCTCCTGCCCTCTCACTAGAGAAGCTCTGAGCTGCTTCTTCCAGCAGCCTGAAGAGAAAAAACCAGTCATTAACTTTGCTGGTGAAGGGCCTCCTGTTGGGAACCCCTCTGAACCCACCACTGGTGGGAAGGTGGTGACTTGAAATGAATGGAGTAGCAGGGAATACCTTCCCATCAGCTCACTGGCTTTGAGCAGCAGGAGGGATGGGGAAAAAAATCCGTATTTTTATGATTGAAGTAATCTGTTATGTGAAAATCCAAATTCTTGAGATGGAAAAAGGCTTTTATGAGCCTTTTGGTGGGGTTTTCTTGCAGACAGCTGCTCCAGTGCCTCAGCTGTGGGGAGTGCTGCTACTGCCTTGCTCCATCTCTAACAGGAGGACCCTAATCCCATGATCCTGGGGTTGGTATTCCTATTTCCAACTTTGAGACTGATTTGAGTTACCTGGAGGCATCAAGTTCTGAACTGTCCAAGTTGGTCTAAAACATGACCTGAAGTTTTAAGCAGCAATTCTGGCTTGATGGGACCTGGGGCATAGAAAATTCTCCTTCCTTGTCTGTGCCTGGAGTTCCTAATTAACAGAGCCCCTCAGCTCTGGAGACAGGCTGAAAGAGCTGGGGTTGTTTAGCCTAGAGAAGCAAAGGCTTCAGGGGAACCTTAGAGCCCCTTCCATTGCCTAAAGGGGGCTTATAAAATAGAGGAGAATGATTTTTTACATACAGATAGTGATTGGACAAGGGGGAAAAATGTTAATCTAAAAGAGGAGAGATTTAGATTAGATACTAGGAAGAAATTCCTTCATGTGAGGGTGGGGAGGCCCTGGCACAGGTTGCCCAGAGGAGCTGTGGCTGTCCCATCCCTGGAAGTGTTCCAGACCAGGTTGGATGGGGCTTGGAGCAACCTGGGCTGGTGGAAGGTGTTACTGCCCATGGCAGGGGGTTTGGAATGAGATGAGCTTTAAGGTCCCTTCCCACCCACATCATTCCATGATCCTGTGATTCTCTGAAATGCTGTGCAGGCTCCTGGTGCTCTGCTGAGCTGCCCCTGCTCTGACAGGGCTCACCCTGTGCCTGTCCACACTGGGATGTGCAGGTGCTGCTGCTGCCGGGGGTGGTGGAAGGGGTTTGGCAGGGCTGGTTTCCCTGTGTGGAGTGGTTCCATATCCTCCTCCAGGACAGCCCTGTGGAGTTTCCCAAATTCCCCAGCCTGGGGCAGCCTGGAAGTGAATCTGCCCTCCCCTCGAGCAGCCCATGTGGCCGGGCACGGGGCAGGTGGGCCCCAGGACACAGCAGTGATGCTCATCTGTGCCCCCATCAGCCTCCTCCAGGGGCTTCTCCCCCTGCATCCCCCTCACCTCCCCCTTGCTCTGCTGCCTGTGTCAGAGCTCTGCCCTCGGCAGAGACCAGAATAGCTCCTGCAGAGCTACTGAAATGTCAGGAGGGAGTGGGCAGAGCCGGGCCATGGTGTTGACAAAACGCTGCTGTGTGCACGGTCGGGGCCAGTGCCCTGTGTTGTCGTGGCCTCTCTTTAAGTGTCATCAGAGCAAGCCCTGGGGAAGTGCTGGATAAAAATTACTGCAGAGCTGTCCCCCCTTGCTGGCAGAGCCACTGCCAGCTGTGTCCTCCCCTGTCACTTGGGTGTGTCTGTGGAAAGCAGGTGGTGGGGCAGGGTCCTGAACTCCATCTCTGTGTGCTGTTGGGGTGCCTGGGGGCTTCATCTGCCACGCTGCATCTCCAGTGTGAGGGCAGAAGTTCTCACCTTGCCTTGGCAGGAGGGAGATGCCGAAACAACTAGGAAGAGCTTTGGAATGAGCTGTTAAATCCTTGCAGGTTCCTAATGTGTAATAATTAGTGGTAAGAGAAAATCCCGATGGGATGCTGGGTGCGCCAGAGGGGAACAGCTCCACTGCCAGTGTGTGTGCATGTGGAATTATACTGAAATGTAGTGCCAACCTGAACTGTTACTGCTCGGGGTGGTGTCTTCAGTGTGAAAGGCTGGGATATTTTCTCAAAAACATTACAGAGATTCACCCCTTATTCCTGGTTATTCCTCACTCCTGTGGTGTGCAGGCTGTCTGGGGAAGGGTGTGAAGAGCATCATGTGTTGCAGGACATGGGCAGAAGGGACATGCAGAGAGAGTAAAGTCAGCTGGTTTCAATAACCAAAGACTGCAAGAAGCTGGCAAGCCAAGTATTTGTGACCACCAACTTCCTGAAAATTGGATTAATGAGATCTGCTGCTGTGATTAGGTGGCGTTCAGGCTGCTGTGTGTGTGGGCAGCTCTCCCATGGGCCAGCACCCGCATGCAGTGATCAGGCAGCATCTCTAGACCTCCCTTGGGTGAAATCCTGCTTTCCAGCCTCTGTTGCAGTTGGGTTTCCCCTGGTACCTCCTGGTCTGGGCGATGTGGAAGCGCTGTGGGGACTCGGGGTCAGTGCTGTGCTCAGAGGTGGGGTCACAGCTCCTGTCTCTCTACACTGCCTATCCTCAGCACAGAGCCGTGCTGAGCTCAGGGAGACTCAGTCTGCCTGACTCCTGCTCAGATTTACTCTTTCCCAAGAAAAAAATGCCTTTGATCCTCACACACATATCATCCTGCCATCGGCTGCAGCCTTCCTTGGAACCTCCTCCCAGCATATGAACGGATACAAGGTCCTGGAGTTGTATTTGACTGCTAGATTATTGTTCTCCTTGGGAGCCAGCTGAGATTTGTCCTTTTCCAGTATGTCTGTAATTGATTTTAGCCTGGATTTGTCATTAATCAAGTGTGCCTTTCGATCAGATAGGTGAAGGCAGCACAGCTCTCCCGAGCCGGTGCGTGAGTTTTCCTCCAGTCTGCAAGCTCTTAATGCAAAGACTGAATGGAACTCACCCCAGGATTGACCCCCACATGGGACTCATCCATCATTTCCCCCAATCCCAAACCAAATCTTTAATCATCTGGTCCCTGTGTCCAGCCTGGTGGCATGGGTGTGACATACCCATGCATCCCTGGCTACTGTGTCCTGCTGGAGAACCAGGCACACTCTCATTTCCCCTTTTCCTCCCTTGCACATCTTGCTTTGATTAAACCTATCAAACTCGATTTCACCTGTTGATTTCACCTGTTTGATTTCACATCTCCTGGACCTGATCTTGCTCTGAGCTGTGTTGGATCCACCCTACTGGTGTGGGCTCAGGCAGCAGTGCCTTTTTCACATCTGCAGCAGCTGGAGGGTGCTGCTGTCTTTCCTGAGCATCACCTGGGTGACTTTAAGCTGAGGATCACCTGAGTGTTTTAGAGCTGTCTGTCACTGAGAGTTAGAGTTGAGCTGTGCAGTGTTGGAGGAGAATAAGACTGTCTGCACCTCCTGATGGGAGTGTGGGCATTGGCTGTGTGTTCTGTGTGTGGAGCAGCCCCATGGCTGCATGGGAGTGCTTTGGACATGGACTGAGGGACTGCAAATATGGGGAAAGATAACTTGGAAAAAGGCAGTTGATGGGGAGAAGTCTCTTAGGGGTTGGCGAGGAGGGCCAGGATGCACCGTGACTGTGATGTACAGAATGCCCTGGGCATGGCCACAGATGGTTAGTGAGATACCCCAATGCAAGATTTCCCCAAGGATTCCCCCCAGGGAAGCCTGCTCTCTAACAGGTAGAAATAGCACCTGCAGAGTGAGGGGAATCCCTTTCTGGGCAAGCAGGGGAGGAGGAGGAGGGGCTGCTGTGGCTGTGTGGGGGTTGCTGAGCTCCTGGGGATACAACAATGGAATCATTAGGGTTGGAAAAGACCTCCAAGATCACTGAGTCAGACTCTCACCCCAGCACTGCCAAGGCCACCACTAACCCATGTCCCCAAGTGCCACATCTACATGTCTTTTAAATCTCTGCAGGGATAGAGACTCCATCACTGCCCTAGACAGCTCATTCCAAAGCCTGCCACCCTTTCCATAAAGAACTTTTCCCCAATATCCAATCTAAACCTCCCCTGGCACAACATGAGGCTCTTTCCTCTTGTCCTGTCCCTTGTTCCCTGGGAGCAGAGCCTGACCCCTGCCCTGGCTCCCCCCTCCTGTCAGGGAGTTGGAGAGAGTGAGAAAGTCCCCCCTGAGCCTCCTTTTCTCCAGGCTGAGCCCCCCCAGCTCCCTCAGCTGCTCCTGCTGCTCCAGCCCCTTCCCAGCTCTGTTCCTTTCCCTGAACACGCTCCAGTCCCTCAATGTCTTTCTTGTTGTGAGGGTCCCAAAACTGACCCCAGGACTGGAGGGAATGGGGAAGGCAAATCCTGGCAAAGGAAGGGATCTGGAGAGTGAAGTGGCAGGCTGGGGAAGCCATAATTTAGGGAGACAGACAGCAAGGAGAATCCAGCATAGTGGGGGGAGGAGGGCTTGGGGGGAAGCTACAGGGCTGGGGAACCAGGAAGGAGTGGGAAGAAGCTGCAGGGATGAGGGGCAGGAGGGAGTGGGAAGAAGCTACAGTGATAGGAGGCCAGGAGGGAGCAGGGGAGTTGGTGCTGAGGGGGAAGCGTGGGGGACAACAGGAGACAGTACACAAAAATATTTCCTCTGCAACAGCTGAGGAGGGCAAGTGAGTTCTTGCCAGTTGGTCTGTGCAATACCAGACCTTCATCCATCCTGTTTTCCACCCCTTCCTGTAACAGCCTGAGCGTATCCTTGCATCGTTTTGCAGGACTTTGCAGTGTCTCTGTTATTTTCTGTTCATTCCAGCAGTGTGGTTCCATCTTGTTAAAGACACATGAGTTTTCCTCCATCTGTCCCTCCCACCATTCCGAGTTTTCCTTTTTTTGGAGCAGTCAGAGGTCACCCACCCTGCTCCGAGGGCACGGAGCAAGGACAATGCGGGAGGGCTGGGCCAGTGAAGCGGAGAGAAAGGGAGGCTCGGCGGTCCCCTTGCTTTTGGGATTCCCTGTTCCCTCCTCCATTGGAGAGGAGATTTCCCCTCTGATGGATTCCTGAGCGCAGTGGGAAGGCTGGTGACACGGCAGTGACGCCGGCGGCTGACGCTGTGCCGGGGAGGAGTGGGAGGCTGGAGCGAGCGTGCCAGGGAGCACGTCGGCACTGCCACGGCCATGGCTCCTGGTGCACATGGCTCCCACGGCACTGCCTGCCACGGAACACAGCTCCCACAGCTCCCACGGCACTGCCTGCCACGGCACACGGCTCCCACAGCTCCCACAGATCCCACGGCACTGCCTGCCAGGGCACACGGCTCCCACAGCTCCCACGGCTCCCACGGCACTGCCTGCCACAACACACGGCTCCCACGGCTCCCACAGCTCCCACGCCTCCCATGGCACTGCCTGCCAGGGTACACAGCTCCCACAGCACACAGCCCTCATGGCACACAGTTCCCATGGCACATACAGCTCCCAGACACCTCCTGTGGCACACAGCTCCCACACAGCTCCCACAACATGCAGCTCCCACGGCACACTACACCACACAGCTCCCAGAACTCCCACGGCATGCAGCTCCCATGGCACACAGCTCCCACACAGCTCCCACAGCTCCCACAGCTCCCACAGCACACAGATCGCACAGCACACAGCTCCCAGAGCTGCCACAGCACACAGTTCCATGGCACACAGCTCCCACAACATGCAGATCCCAAGGCACATAGCTGCTACAGCACACAGCTCACAGAGCACATGGCTCCCACACAGCTCCCGTCACATGGCTCCTGTGGCACACAGCTCCCATGGCACACAGCTCCCACACAGCTCCTACAGCTCCCATGGCACACAGCTGTCACAACTCCCACAGTTCCCACAGCACACAGGTCCCACAGCTTCCACAGCACACAAATCCCATGGCACACGGGCCCCGAGCAGCAGCACCTGGAGAGCACAGGGGGGGTGGATGGGGAGGTGCTGGGCAGAGCTGGGTGATGGTGGCAGGGGGGACTGGACAGAGGCTGCCGATTGCTCACCCTGCATGGGGAGGGGGGTGCCCAGCCAGCAGCAGGTACGTTCCCCTGATACAGAGCTGGATCAGGAACGATGTGTTTTTGATGTTAACAAACCAAAGAGCAAGGCAGTGGGGCAGCCTTGAGGCAGGGATCATGGAAGAGGGCCCAGCCCAGGACGTGTATCTTGTGTGAAGGCACAGAGCCAGCTCCCTCCTGTGTTTGGAGATGTGTGCAGGTGGGGATGGAGGGGCCAAACCCTGCCTTTGCTGCTGTGGTCACCTGCAAACAGTTTTGGGCTGGACATAAGGAAGAAGTGTTGTACCATATGGGTGGTGAGGCCCTGGCACAGGGTGCCCATTGAAGCTGTGGCTACCCCATCCCTGGAAGTGTCCAAGGCCAGGTTGGACAGGGATTGGAGCTACCTGGGCTAGTGGAAGGTGTCCCTGCCCATGGCAGAGGTGGAATTAGATGAGGTTTGAAGGTCTCTTCCAACCCAAACCACCCTTTGAGACCATGACTCTATGGAAGAGTCCTTGTGCAAGTGCCCAGCACTGTGAGGTGGATTTTTTTCCCCTTTTTGACCTTTCCCTGGGAATGGACCATTTGGATCTCTCAAATTTACACGGCAACTTGCAGGTGACACCTTCCAGCTTGGAAGTTTGGGCTGTCCCATTCCCATGAGTTAGTGGAGTCTGGAGAAGCTGCCAGACAACCAGTGTGCAGGGGTGATGGCTGCAGGTGACAGTGGCTGCAGGATGACCTATAAACCCTTCCTGGTCACCGTGACCTGCCTGTGTGTTGTCCTTGCTGGGACCAGACGAGTTGAGCGAAGTCACTCAGTTCCCTGCGCTTCAATCAATGTTTAAAAATATAAATCAGGCCATTTTTTCCCCAAGGAAAAAAAGCTGGATTGGGCAGGTTCAGGTGTGTGAACTCTTCGTGGGTGCTTTCTGGGGCTTTATTTCCCACATGTTGCTTTGGGTACCAACAGCAGCATCTTGAGTGTGGTCTCAGCTGAAGCTCTGGGGGGTAGATCTGCTTCAGGTCAATTTTTTCCACCAGTGATAGAAAAAGTTTTCTTTTCAGCCAGAGGTAATACTTACTCTTTATCATGGAAATGTACAACTCTAAAAATAACCTTTCCACAATTCCCTGGCGGTCTGCCTTTCCACACAAAGCCCAGTGTCTGTTTGTCCAAATGGGCTCACTGTGGGTGATCTGCATCACCTTGTGCAGGGGTGAAGGACTTCCCTCCCTCCTGTGCTGGACCCAGTCCCCACATCAGGCCGTGCTTCTCACAGACTGAGCACAGACTCACTCTCTCATCCTGAATGCTTTAAATTCAGCGTTCAGAGTATGTCTGTTCTTGGGAAGAGCCAGGTTGTCTCCTGGGAAGGATGGCTAAAGAGCCTTAGGGTACTGGAGTGGCAGCAGTAAAGTTGCCAAAGCATGGGAACCTCATGGAGTTCAACCAGGACAAGGGCAAGGTCCTGCACCTGGGTTGGGGCAGTCCCCAGTGCCAGCACAGACTGGGGGATGGATGGGATGGATGGATGGATGGATGGATGGATGGATGGATGGATGGATGGATGGATGGATGGAGATGGAGAATACCCTGTGGAGAAGGACTGGGGGATTCTGTTGGTGAGAAATGGGGCATGACCTGTCCACAGGCACTGGCAGCCCAGAAAGCCAAGTGTCTCCTGGGCTCATCCCCAGCACTGTGGGCAGCAGGCGAGGGACGGAATGCTCCCCTGAGACCCCATGGACCTGTCTCCAGCTCTGGGGTCCCAGCACAAAACAATGGTGTTAAATTGAGGGTGGGGTCAGGTTGGACATGAGGAAGAAATGTTGGACCAGGAGGGTGGGGAGGCCCTGGCACAGGTTGCCCAGAGAAGCTGTGGCTACCCCATCCCTGGAAGTGTCCAAGGCCACATTGGATGGGGCTTGGAGCAACCTGGGCTAGTGGAAGGTGTCCCTGCCCACGGTAAGGGCTTGGACTGTATGATCTTTGAACATTCCTTCCAACCTAAACCACACTGTGAGTCCAAGATCCTGTGTTTAAAGCACGAGACAAAAAGGAATTATTTAATTACTCCAGACATCTCTGCTACAAGACCAGTTAAAACCCCAGAAAATTCCTGTTGATCGTTTGTGATCCCAAATTCAGCCTAATTTGTGTTCCTCAATCCTGAAAGAAATATTTGTATGGCTGGAGTGTCAAACCCCCTAGGCAGGACCCCTGAGCAGCCCCACTGCTCACAGGCAGGTCTCGGCACCAGGGACTCCTGGTGATCTGGATGATCCCAACTTGCTCCCTGATGTCAAGTGCTCATGGAATAAATTGAAAGCACTTTATCCTCCCTGCATCCTTCAGTGTTTCTTACCACTTCTCTGTACCTCCTACTCCTGGAGCTTTACTTGCCAGGGATTTACATTCGTCTCCGTTTTCCCATACATGGTGAGGAGGAGGAGAATATATTCCCACCCTCTCCCAGTGGCACAGAAACTGGAGCTGGAAAACCCACCCAGCAGCCTGAAGGACGGGCTGAAGCTTTTGTGATGTACTTAAAGAAGAGCAGAAACCTCTCAGCCATTTTGGTGCATTAATAAAGGAAAATGGGAGAATAATGCAGAAAGGACACAAACATGCGGGAAATGTTTTTTTTTGGGGGGGGGAAAACACGTGATGTATCTTATGCTGATTAAATTCCAACGTTCCAACAGTAAATCAGGTTGTTGCTAGACAGTCAATACCAAAAATAGACGCTGCTGGATCCAGGCTACCTGAAGGTATCGATCGGGAAGTTTTCCAGGAGCTGAGTAAGGTGGTGCCTTTGCCATTAGTGTTGATTTCCAATAATTCCTGGCACACCTGGCAGGCACAAGGAGCTTGAGAGGTAGCACAACATCAATTTTTTAAAGAGAGAGGGAATGAGCTGGGTAATTATTGACTGATTAACCCGACCTTGCTTCTGGGAAAAATAAATGGAGTATTTGAAGTGGAATTTGATCGGGAGAATTAAAGGAGGGTAAGACAGTTGGTGTTGTAAAAATAGAACTGAGGAGCTTTAGTTGGTACCTGTGCCCTCAGTGCCCATGGGAGGCCTGGGGTGGTTTTGCTGTGAGCCCCAACACTGCATTCCAAGTGTCCTCTGTTCCTTCTGGAGCCAGTGGGGTTTGTGTGTGGCTCCAAGTGGGATGGGAGCGGATGATGGAGGGACTGTGTGCTCATGGGGCATTCAGTGCCAACCTGGAGCTAACAGGGTGGATGGAAGGGCTCAGAGCAGAGCATGGAAAGGCAAGGAGCGTTCAGTCATCAGCCAACTGCTTTCTCCCGGAGAGCTGAACACCCCAAAACCTCGGGGACGACGCTGCAGGGCTCTGTCAGATGGGCACGTCTGCAGCAGGTGGGAGCAGCATCCGCAGCCGTTCGCTCACATAAATTTTGCTGCCTTAATTGGGTGCCCCTGGTGGAGCTGGGATGAGTCCCCCGGGGGTGCAGCCGCCTGCAGCGCCCACCAGATCCTGTGCTTCCATCAGGGCTTCCATCAGGTCCGTTGCCTGCTTTTAATTAAAAGATCTCCTAAACTCCCCCTGCTTTGAGCTGTTGATCCTTGCTGCTTCCTGCCAGCTCAGCGACCTCCCGCTTTCCCAGCAGCCGCTCCGGTGGAGCTGTAAGCTGGAATACCGGCGTGGGATGTGTTGGGCTGAGGATGCTGGAGATGAGCTGTGGGGCTGGGTTTGCTGCTGAGTGTGCTGGCAGGAAGCTCCCTGAGCCCGCTGCAGGCAGGATGGGCAGCAGATTTTGGGAGCCTTGGGTTCAAGCTCACACCAGTGTCCAGGCATGAGGTCATTTACATGGCCCTCCTTCATCCCTCACTGCCTACAAACTGGTGTATTAGTGTTAAATTGGGGAAAAAATGAAATCCAGCTTTGTCTGAAAATAGAGAAACTGGAGCAAAGCACTTCACTGCACCAGCTCTGCTCCTTGCACAGGGTTATCACCAAACCAGAGTCCTTTGGTGTGAGCACTGTGATCCCCTCATTTGTGCTGCTGGATCATAAGCAGCCAGCAAGTGGCTGCAGGAGAAGCTGTTGTTGTCAGCAAGTGTGGCCAGTGGGACCAGGGCAGGGACTATCCCCCTGTGCTGGGCACAGCTGGGGCATCCCAGGGTCAGTTTTGGGTCCCTCACAACAAGAAAGACATTGAGGGATTGGATGTCAAAAGTCAAAAACTACAATTTAATCCATTGTGGGTCACCACAAAACACAGGTGGACAGACGAGGAGTTTCAGGGAACACTTTTCCTCCCGGGGGATCCCTAAAGCTTTTCAGTCCCTTCTGTGCATCATCTCTGTTCTGCTCCTGTATGAAAGCCTGGAGACATTTTGCACTGGCCTTGAACCCTGGCAGTGTCTCTCCTTGCTGCACCTCGAGCAAGATTTGTCCCTCCTGGCATGCAGGAAGTTAAAAATCCCAGGGCTGCCGGTCCTTCCTGATGGCACTGGATGTCTCCCGTGCCCTCGCTGCTGGCGAAGGCAGATGGACGACCTCGCAGTGTCCTATTTCTGCAGCTCAGCAGGCAGCTGGAGCTCCTTGTGTGGAAGGGACAGCCCCAGCTCTGCTTGGAGCAGCTCTCTCCTGTCCCTCCTCTGCCTGCTCCCCATTCTGTCACACCTGCTGCAGATGGTTGTGTTGGTCAGAGTTAAAAAACTGAGAAAATTCGGGAAGGGTTGAGTCAGTGTCTGATGATTTTCTTCTTGTTTTCCGTAGCTTGAATAAATAAGTTTCAATGTCACACTCTGAGCTCTGTTTCCAAGAATAAACCTCAGCCTTTGGGAACTGAAGGACTGCACAGAGGTCACTGACGTCCCAAATGTCTTTTGGCAAATGGAACTTCAACTGGAGTGTCCTTCTCCACACAGGACTGCTCTCCATCCATTCACCCATCCATCCATCCATCCATCCATCCATCCATCCATCCATCCATCCATCCATCCATCCATCCATCCATCCATTCATCCCTAGTCTTTGCTGGTACTGGGGATTGCCCTGACTCAGGTACAGGCCCTTTCTAGCCAATCTCCTCCCTGGTGGCTTTTACAACAGGTTTCATTTGTACTGCCTTAAGGCCATGAAACACTGTGGAAAATGTTTCAGCCAACTCCATAGATCCCTAGAAAAGACTCCTTATGGTTTGCCCCCAGACACCAGATCATTGTGGAACTTCCAGGTCTGTGCTTCCTCTTTGCATTCACCTTTAAAAAACACTCAACATTCAGTTAATGGAAGTGCCAAGATAAATAAGAAAGGTTGGTTTTTTGGTGGTTTTTTTTTTTTTTTAATTTCCTTCAAGGAACTGTGCTCAGAATCTTCTTTAATTTTTTATTGAAAGAACTAAGTCTTTGCCAAAAAGATTATTCCTCTCAGCTTTGCCAGGTAACTCAGATGGGAAGTAGTTTGGAATTGTGCCTTTCTCGATGACGCTGGTTGGTTGTTGTCAGTAAAGGCTTGCAAGTTGCAGAGGTGAAGGTTTCTTAGTCCCAACAAGGGGTGAATGAGGCAGCTCGAGGCTGAGCACCCTGTGAGCAGAGTTACTGTCACTGTGATGCCCAGGGGAGCTGCAGTGGGTGGGGACAGCGCCTGCCCTTCACTGTGAGGGATGGAGGACTGTGCCTGCCTGCTCCTGCCTGCTCTTCTGCCTGCTCTCCTGCCTGCTCCTGCCCATTCCTGCTTGCTCCTGCCAAGTCCTGCCTGCACCTGCCTGCCTGACTGCTGCTCCTGCTGGAGCTTGCCTGGCTACCTGTTCCTGCCTGCTGTTCCTGCTGCTCCTACCAGCCTTCTGCTCCTACCTGCTCCTGCTTGATCCAGCCTGCCTCCTGCTCCTGCCTCTCTGTTTCTGCCTACCTGTTCCTGCCTGCCTGCCTGATTCTGCCTGTTCCTGCCTGCTCCTTCTTGATCCTGCCTGCTCCTGCGTGCTTGCCTGCAGTGTTACCAGCCTGGGCTGGGTGTTTGCTCCCTGCCAGACAGGTGCCCCATTTGCTGCTGGAAGAGGGAGGGGAAGGAGCTCCCACCTCTGCCTGCACCTCTGCCTGCACCCCTGCCTGCACCCCTGCCTCCCTGCCCTGCCTGGGTTGCCTCCTGGGCAAGGTCACAGCAGGCCCTGGGGCTTCTCAGGGCTGTAAGGCTTGACCTTGGACCAAAGCCTCCTCCTCCCTCCCAGCAGGGACCAGGGACATGGCCCCAGTGCTGGTGGCCATGGGGACATCCCTGCTCCTGCTGCAGCAGAGCAGACATCCCAGGTGGGCTGTGGGATGTGGGAAGCCTGACCTATTCCCTAAAACATCCCCTCTCCCCCCTCAGCGCCGCTCTGGCGTGGGGTGACACCGACCGTAGCGTGACAATGTTGTGGTACTTCAGCTTCCCAGGGCTGGATGTCACTCGCTGGGAATGGTTAAATAGATGTGAGTGAGTCACTTAAACAGACGCCGTGGATGTGAAAATAATTGTCTGGGCAGCCTGTGCCTGCCAGGCCGCCAAGTAATCCTCACACGGCCTGTGACTCAAAGCCAGCCAGAAGGAGAGTTCTCCCTGCTGCTCAGTTGGAAATATTTTGAGGAAGGCACCCAGCTCCTGTTCTCTGTCCCCTCCGTTTGTCTGTGTGGTCCTGTCCCCATCCTGAGTAACCTCCACAGGACTGTGGTCACTGCCTGCCCTGTGCATCCTCAGTGGCAGTGTATCATGGGATCATAAGGGTCCGTAAGGATCATCTCATCCCACCCCTGCCAAGGGCAGGGACACCTTACACTACCCCAGGTTGTTCCAAGCCCCATCCAACTTGGCCTTGGACACTTCCAGGGATGGGACAATCTCTGGTCAACCTGTGCCAGGGCCTCACCTGAAGGTGAAGGAATTCACAAGGAAGAATTTCTTCCTAATGTCTAATTAAAACCTGCCCTCTGTCAGTTTGAAGCCATTCCCTGTGTCCTGTCCCTCCATCCCTTGTCCCAGGTCCCTCTCCAGCTCTCCTGGAGCCCCTTTAGGCACTGGAAGGGGCTTTAAGATCTCCCTGGAGCCTTCTCTTCTCCAGGTGAATGCCCCCAGCTCTCCCAGCCTGGCTCCAGAGCAGAGGGGCTCAAGTCTTCAGAACATCTCCGTGGCCTCCTCTGAACTCTCTCCAGCAGCTCCATGTCCTTCCTAAGTTGGAGGCCCCCACGCTGGAGTCAACACTGCAGGTGGGGTCTCACGAGGGCAGAGTAGAGGGGGAGAGTCCCTCAGCCCAGTCTGACAGGGAGAAGGGAAAGTACAAGGCAGTGAGTTATGTGAAATTGTTTAATAGGATTGAAGGTGGATGTGGATGGGAAGGGGATATGGATGGGAAGGAACCTTGGAGGTCCCTGGCCCAGTCCCCTCCAGCATGTCCCTTGGATCTGGTTGCTCAGCCACATGCCGAATATCCTTAAGGAAGGACGTCCCACAGACTCTCTGGGTCCAGTGTTTGACTTCCTTCATGACCGTTGTTTCTCCTAATATCTAATTTGCATTTTGCTGTCCCAGCTTGGTCCAGTACTGGTTGTCCTGTCCCTGTGAACCTACAAGCTTCAGCAGGAAGCTGAAGGTCACT
Organism: Myiozetetes cayanensis; assembly: GCF_022539395.1. NCBI lineage: Eukaryota > Metazoa > Chordata > Aves > Passeriformes > Tyrannidae > Myiozetetes > Myiozetetes cayanensis. The sequence goes on along the minus strand of NW_026087522.1, from coordinate 3,697,515 downwards.
TCCAAGGACCAGCAGGATGCGTGGCCCCAGCTTCTCCCCATCCTCCTGCAGGGCAGTCACAGCCAGCAGCAGGAGGAACCCCCTTAGCTTTCCCCTTTCCAGGTCGACAATCCCAACTCCCAACTCATCCTTGTGTGCATGGTAGTCCTGGGTCCTTGTCTGCTTCCCCAGCCTGGATGGTTTCAGGGAGTTACTCAGCCCAGGCTGGTTCGTTGCTTTATTAAGAAACAATCATTAATTCCTTATTATTACACTTATTAATGTCTTATTATTATAATTTCTTATTATTTATTTACTTCTTATTTTTACAAGTTCTTTTAAGAATGGGAAAAAAATAGATAATTAGTCATTTAAATGGGAACTCAAACTGAAAATATCCTCTTCCTGTCCCTGCATTTGTGCTCATTCTCCAGCAAATATCAGGGGGTGAAGGAATTAACAGATGTGTCCCTTTTCTCCTTTTCCCAATAGTGCTGAAGTTCATAGCCCTGGGTCAGGAATGTGTACAGCCTCTGGTACGATGGGACCTTCCCCCAGCACATTCCCATCATCAGGATTTTCTAATTATGCCTGTGACTGTCAGCTGGCATCGGAGCCACTGACATGACTCAGTCAGTGTGCCTCGGCTCTATTAAACAATGTTTTATTTAATTAAGTCTTGATCTCATCAAAATCGAGAGGGAGTGTTGGGGTGGCAGCAGGGAGAGCTGCACTGGCAGGGCACAGTTGGGTGCTGGAGTGCTGGGCACAGGGCTGTGCCCCTGCTCCAGCCCTGCTGCTGTGTCTGGAGGCCCAGCGGTTTCTGGAGCACAGGCTGGTGTGGGCCATGGCTGCACATCCTGGCACCATCAAGGACATGCTGGTTTCTGGGAGAGGAACTTGGATGAGATCAGACTCACAGGGTGGTTTGGGTTGGAAAGGACCTTGAAAGGTCATCCAGTCCCACCCCCTGCCATGGGCAGGGACACCTTCCACCAGCCCAGGTTGCTCCAAACCCCGTCCAATGTGGTCTTGGACACTTCCAGGGCTGGGGCAGCCACAGCTTCTCTGGGCACCCTGTGCCAGGGCCTGCCCACCCTCCTGGTCCACCATTTCTTCCCCATGTTCAGTTTAACCCTGTTGTCCTGTATTAGGATCCCAGAGCTGGAGGCGGTTCCAAGGGGGGGTCTTAGGACTGTGAGGAGAGTCCAGCATGGAGTGTGAGGTGGAAATGCTCTCAGTCTATGGGTGGGAGTTCTCCCAGTGTAGGTGAGGGAAGTGCTCCCAGTCTGGAGGCAGGAGTGCTCCCAGTCCAGGGGTGGGAATGCTCCAATTCTGGGGGTGGAAACGCTCCCAGTCTTGGAGTAGGAGTGCTCCCAGCTCTGGTCTCCACACACTGTGGGGCCAGGCAGCAGATTTTTGCAGTGTGTCCAACACATCCATGTTTGCTCTCTCCTCTCTCCCCAGAAACGAAGGAGGAGCTGGAAGAGCTGATGTCTGACATCAAGAAGACGGCGAACAAAGTGCGCTCCAAGCTAAAGAGTGAGTGTTGGCTCCTGATGGAGCTGTGGGGCTCTGCCAGAGCACTCCCATGCTGGGCTGGGGATGCACCCAGGGATGGGCATCACCTTCCCTGCCCCTGCACCCTCCAGCTGCTTTTATTTGCCCTTTGTGAATTTGCCCCCTTGTGCCCTGTTCCCAGGATGGAGGTGAGGGAAAGGGGCCACGAGCACCTGCTGGGCTCCAAGCCAGACCTATGCCACCACCACTGGCAGGTGTTGGGCTCTGGGCAAACCCCTGGCACAGCCAAAGGGTGGTCTCCAGGGCTGGGTGGGTGAAGAGATGCTGCTATGGGACGTGCTGTGGGGCACAACCTTCAGTTTCCACCACTGGAACAGTCAGTCAGTCTGTTTGACAGTGAGGAGTGACAACAATGTGACTGTCAGCCTGTTGATGGACAGGGTTGTGCTGGAGCGCTCCAATGAGCCCAGAATTCCATGACTGGACCCCAGGGGATTCAGGGAGTCAGTGAGGACACCCTGGTGCAGCTTGGATTTGTCTCTGGTAGTCTTGGACACCAGTGTGGGATTTGGTTGAGATTGGTGCAGGAGACCTGGCTGTCTGAAGGGTGGGAGAGGAGCTGGTGCTTATCCCATGGCAGTAGTGTCCTCACGGCAGCCCCTGGTGGTCTAGTGGTAAAGGCGCCGCGCTATCACCGCGGAGACCCGGGTTCGATTCCCGGTCAGGGCCACTCCCGGGCAGGTGGGGCTCGTTAGCCCTTAAAGGCAACCCACCTACGTCCTAAGGACCTCGCTGCCACCGTCCAAGCTCGCTTGGCCCCGGCAGATGAACCTTAGGATTAAAGGGTGGGCTCAGTTCCGCGCACACTGTGTCTCACCTAAAAAAATCCAATGCGCAGGCTGGAAGGTGGAAAGACCTTCCCCGGATCTTCGCTCGCGAAGACTGGCCATTATATTATTATTATTATAGTGTCCTCACTAATGCCAAGGTTTCATAGGAGACCCACAGTCCTGGAGGACTCAGATACAACTGGAGCTGTTTGATGGGTTGGTCACCACTGGCATGGCTGTGTCCCACGTGTGTGCCAGGAGACCTGTACCTCCACTGTCCCCTGTCCTGCTGGCTAGATCTCAACCAGAGCCAGGAAGGAGAGCCAGGGGCCATCTTACCCATTTCATAGTCTGGGGGAATCCATTCCCATGGCCCTGGGCACACTGGGATCCCTGGTGACAGGGGTTTGGCCTGTGCAAAACAAAAATCCTTTTCCATTAGTGTTTTATTTAGTGTTTTTTAAGCAGCTTTGAGAGCCTGAAGGATTGCAGGACAGGCTCCAATTCCTGTTTCCTGCTTCCAGAAAAGACTCCCTGGTATCATGTTTACCTGGAGCAGAGGATGATTAGTCCTTGTGCTTTGTCCCAAATTGCCTCGTGGCCAGCATGATCAATGACAGAAAACAGTCAGGACTGATCCAAAACAACATCTGCTGACAACAAACTGACTTCTTCAGGCCAGATATTGCTCATGCAGGGGCTAATTCTAATTACCAGCTTCTTGGGAAAATGTGATTTCATTCATTATCATGAATGCCCAGTGTTTGCCAATACCATTCCTTGGGAATGGGTTTGTGACGAGCGTGGAGGAAGCCCCGTTGCTGATAGAATACACTGAGCTGTGCTGGAGGCTGAGGGGGCAGCTCCAGGGAATGGGGAGTCTCTGCTGCAGGAGGAACCTGCCCCATGCTGGGCTCAGGGGACCTGCTCCAGTGGGGAAGGTGCTGGGAAGAGCCGGGCTCAGAGAGCTGTGGAACATCAGACATTTTAGCTCTGGGTTTCCTCCTCCTGAGTCGCTGGGGGGAACAACTCTCCATTTTGTTTGAATACTGACCTGAGCATCACATCAGTTTTGTATGAAAGTCCTGGCTCACCAGCCTGGGGGTGACAGCCCCAAATCTCAGCCAGTGGCCAGGCACCGGGTGCTTTGCAGTCGTGAAATGGGGCTTTGCTGCCAGTCCAGTCTGAATGTCAGGCTGAAGTCAGGAGTTGGAAACAACTTGATCCATAGGCTTCAATCTTCCACAGTCCCCTTGCCAAACAATCCCTTTGCTTTGGTCAGGCATTGGAACAGGCTCTCCAGGGAAGTGGTGGAGTCACCATCCTTGGAAGTGTTCAGAAATGAGTAGATTTGCCATTTGGCGGTGTGCTTTAGTGGGCATGAGGTCCAAGTTTGGATTTGATCATCTTGGAGGTCTTTTCCAACCTTGTTGATTCTGTGATTCTTCTCCAAACAGCACAAGAAATAATCTGTGTCCTTCCACCCCAACCAGGTATTGAGCAGAGTATTGAACAAGAGGAAGGACTGAACAGGTCATCGGCTGACCTGCGGATAAGGAAAACTCAGGTGAGTCTCTGCCCTCTGGCACCAGGAGGATGGGAAGAGGCAGCTGAGGGATCCCAGGAGGTGCTGGGAGAGGAGAACTGTTCTTCCTGTGAGGAACAGCCTTCTCTGGGTGAAGCTCTATCTCCTGCCCCACCATGCAGGGTTGCTGTGTAGTTTTTTTTACCTTCTGGTGATGCTTTGGTGAGAGAGCACCCCGGGAGGATGCAGCCATTGCTCCAGCCTGGAATCTACCCCTGTGTCGCTGCAGTGCCTGGTCTGGGGGATGTGGGTGAAGACAAAGTGTCTCAGAGTCTTGTTCTGCAGCTAAGAGTGGGTTTTAGCAAATTATTAAAGGGATAAAGGCAACAGGAGCTGCCAGTGTTGCTCCTCATCACCTGGGGTGGGATCCAGACGTGGATCCGCGGCTCTCACAGGGGTCATGCACACACACAGCTCTGTAAAAGTCTTGCTTTCTCTGCACACTGCAGTGGTGCTGAAGGAGTTCTGGTGTTTACAGTGTATTTATCTCCCTCTCAGTCTGGGAGGCCACTCACAGAGCCTGCTCCCCCATCCGCAGTCGGTGCCAGATCGATATGGCAGTGATGATAACAGATCACCTCTGCAGAGGCAGCTCCCTGCTGGAACCCCAGCACCCTCCAGCTCCACACTCTGCAAAGCTGGAGCAAGGGAAAGGCCCGCCTGTCTGTGGGGCAGGTGGGACAGGGAATTACTGGGGCACAGCAGAGCCAAAGGGTGGTGCAGTAGCAGGAGAGCAGCGAGTCCCACTGCAGGCAGCTCTGCTGTCCCTCCTGGAGGGACCCAGCATGGGCAGAGCTCTGCTGAGGTTGGAAAGGACCTTCAAAGATGATCCAGTCCAACCCCCTACCTTGCACTAGCCCAGGTTGCTCCAAGCCTCATCCAGTCTGACCTTGGACACTTCCAGGGATGGGGCAGCCACAGCTTCTCTAGCTTGGGTTACTTTCCCCACATTTGAGGAGTGAAGAGTTGCTGGCCCTGGATGAAACAACCCTATTTCATAACTTTAGTTAATATTTTCTGTTTAATGAGTTTCTTTCAAAGACAAGGTACATTTTGCTATTCATTTGATTTGCTGTGAATATTCAGGTAGCTTTATTTAATAGCTGAAAGCCATCTAAAGTGCTTTTTTTTCCAGCCCATTTCGCCCATGAAACTCCGTGTTCCTTCAAAAATCAAATGCATTTTGTAGACATGTGGGATGCCCGTGGGAACATAAAATAACAATCTGAGAAAATAAACACTGAGTTAAATAACTTCTGAGGCAAAAGAGGTGTAGCGTGGTGTGCTGGTGAGCAGGAAGGGTGTCACTCAGCACCCAGGCTATATTTGGCTGCAGATCAGCACAGGTTGGTAGTTTTCAGCTGAATGAGAATGAAGTGGATTTTAGGAAAAACAGTTTTTGGAAAGGCAGAAGAGTCGCTTGGACGGCACGTTGCTGGATTTTGAGCTGAGATGCCCAGGAGCTGTTCTGACCTTGCTCAGGGCCAGCACCTCTGGAGCAAAGGCTGGAGCTGGAGCTGCCGGGTGCATTCGTGTGAGGTTTGTGGTGGAGGAGGGAGAAGATGAGGTGAGGCTGTGCCATAAATACTGTGCTGCTGCTGGCTCAGAATAGCTGCAGAGCAAACCCAAGTGTGTCCTCGAGATGTCTCCTGGAGGGAGGGCTGTGCTGGCTGGGGCTGCTCCAGGTGTAACAACACGGCTGAGTGCTGGTGGCACCAGGCATGTCTGACAGTCACCGTTCCCATGCTGGGCAAAGACTGTCCAGAGAGGGGCAACAGAGCTGGAGAAGGGTCTAGAGAGTCATATGAGTCATATGAGGAGTGGCTGAGGGAGCTGGGGGGGCTCAGCCTGGAGAAAAGGAGGCTCAAGGGGGACCTTCTCACCCTCTACAACTCCCTGAGGAGAGGTTGGAGCCAGGTGGGGGTCGGGCTGTGCTCCCAGGGAACAAGGGACAGGACAAGAGGAAATGGCCTCAAGTTGCTCCAGGGGAGGTTCAGGTTGGACATCAGGTAGAATTTCTCTTTGGGAGAGGTGGTCAGGCATTGGAAGGGGCTGCCCAAGGCAGTGGTGGAGTCCCCACCCCTGGAGGTGTCTGTGGAATGACTGGACATGGCACTCACTGCTCTGGGCTGGGTGACAAGGTGGGAATCGGGCACAGGTTGGACTCGATGATCTTAGAGGCCTTTTCCCACCAAAACAGTTCTGTGATTCTGTGACTTTGAGCAGCTTTGGCCTCAGCTCCAGTTTGCTTGGGTGCAAAGTGGTGTGAGGAGGGTGCTGCCAACCACCCCAGGGTGTCCTCTGTGGGCTTGGAGGCTGTGCTCAGGCTGAGGGGTGTCACCTGCTGCCACCTCCCCCCTAGTGCTCTGTCACACTCTCCAGAGCAGCGTTTGGGCTGGAAATGCCTTTGGGGTGGCTGGAGGTGCAGGGAGTGCTCGGGGCTGAGCCTTCCCTGCCGTGGGGATGGCAGGGCTCTCACTCCTGCAGGACCCTCACCCCTCCTCCTCTCCCCTCCACAGCACTCCACACTGTCCCGCAAGTTCGTGGAGGTGATGTCCGAGTACAACGCCACGCAGACCGACTACCGGGAGCGCTGCAAGGGCAGGATCCAGAGGCAGCTGGAGATCAGTGAGTAAACCTGGAGTGGGAACACAGCGGGGCTGTGTGTGCCGTGGGGCCACGTCCTGCACTGGCTCCTGAGGGATCACAGCTGCTCCTGCAACTGGGTAGACCCCCCTGGAAAACCCAGGGTGCAGAGGGGCCCGTGGGTGTGACTGGGACAGGGCTCCTGCGGGAGGTGGACACCTTGAGTTCCAGTGGCAAAGCACATCCAGCAGAGCACATCCCGAAATGCTGCGGACTGGGAGCACAGGGAGAGGAGTCTCTTGCTTGTTTGCAGCTCATTTTGAATTCAGAGGAGCTCATGGGAATTCCCGCCTCCCACGTGCGCCTTGCCCTTCCTCGGAGTGCTCTTCATCGTGGCTGAAGTGGGATAAACATGAAAGCAGCTCTTGAGATGGGAGCACTCCCTGCTCCCAGTGGTTTTCCTTGCACAGGAGGAGCAGGAGCCTCAGTGCCTGTCCCAGGCACCTCCCAGAACACAGGACCTGATGGCTCTTAGCAGCAGTAATGTTGTTTTCTGACCAAGGGTGGGGCCCAGGTGACACCTCTGAGGCTGGTGGCACCTCACCCTGGTGATACCACCGTGGCACTATGAGCTCTCTGACTCATCCAGAGCCCGTCATCCAGGATAAATCTGGTCCTGCCTGTCCACAAAACACTCTCCTGATGGTTCTTCTGGGCAGTCAGTGATACCTGGATAGTTTTAGAGCAATGGGATCATGTCCCAGCAAGGAAGAACCATGTCACCACCCTAATTAGGGGAATAAGCAAGGGGAAAGTCAGGGCATGTAGAGATTTAAAGAGATTTTTGTAAATAATCTCATTGTCAGAGGCATCGTGGGGTTTGTGCTCAGAATGGAAGGATCTGAATCTTAGTCCTTTTTTTTAATCTCACAACCAAATGGATGCTTTTCTTCCTTTCAGCGACTCAGCGTGAATAGTGACAGGAGGTCTGTGAGTCAGAGTGGTGTCCTTGGTGGTCTCCTGTGGGAATGTCTTTCATGGGCTGGGATGCCTGGAAATCTGGGTGCCGTGGGGTTTCTGTGGAGGGCTGGAGGGAGACTCAGCTGTGCAAACCTTTGTTAAAATTAGTCTCCTTCTGATGTATAATAGTAACAGGGCTGTTCCAGGGTGGCTGGATGGGAAGGCTGACTGACATGAGGCTCAACAAGAGCTTGCCAGTTTGCTGTAAAGCAGGATGATGTGTCACTGCTCCAGCTGCCTGACTCATCCATCAGCCAACGTCATCCTGCAGGTGACAGCCGAGGGGTGGCTTGTCATGTGAGCAGGAATTTAAGGTATCCCTGTGCCTCCCTCTGAGAGAGGAGATTTGGAAGGACTCAGCCATGTCCCTGATTGGTTGCAGACCAGAAGGAAACCTTCCTCTTCTTTTTCTCCTGGATTTTGGAAGGACTTTGCTGCTCTGCTTAAATTCTGGAGATACATCAAATTGTGTTTGCTCTGTCTGACCTGCCGGGCTGCCAGTGCCTGGTAGAGCCTGATGGGTGCAGGAAAAGGACTGCTCAGGGTTCCCCTTGGAGCAGTGAGGGGTGCAGGGGAGCTGTCCCAGTTCCTGACAGCGAGGGGCCTGCATTCCCTTTGGGATGGAGGTGTGGAGCGGGTGCAGAGGCAGGATGGGGTTGTGCTGGAGAGGGACACAGTCCTCTGCGCAGTCCAGGAGGGATTCCCACATCCAGGTAGCGGGAAATCTCTCCTGGCAGAAAGGCTCATGGAAAGGAACAGCTCATGGAGGTTTTACTGCCTGGCCAGGGGCTCTGCTTGGCCTGGGGTGTCCCAGGCAATGCCTTCAGCTCTGGCTGCTCTGGGGGCTCCTGCGCAGGCTCTTTGGAGCAGAGCTCAGCTGGGATGAGGCGACTGCACAAAAGCTCCACGAAATCCTCAGCTCTCGCTTTCAGCTGATAAATCCAAAGATAGAAAGTGCTGGGAGCTCTGACAGCAAAGCCAGTAAATCACTCGGGTTTTGAAAGTGTGAGAGCAGGGACTTTTCAGCAGCTCCGGGAGGGGCTCCCCAGCTCCCAGCAAGCTCCTCCATCCTCACCACATCTGCTCCCGGCTCTGCAATAGGACAGCTGCAGAGCTGGTGATGTGAACTCACTGCCCCAGGCCATAGCCACCCCCTGGGGCTCCCCACAGCCCTCTCAGGATCTGCCCCTTCTCCTTGTGTAAGCACTGCCATGTCTGTGTGTGTGCTCTGGCTCATGTCTGAGGTTGTGCCTCAGAGACCATCCCCATCCAGAAGCCTGTCTGATGGGATGAAGTGGATCTCCTTCTCCATCTCCCTTTCTTTCTCCATCTCCCTCCCTCCCCTCCCCTCTCTCACTGCTTCTACTCCAACCCTAATCGTTGGCCTCACCCCCTCCTTACTCCCTTTGCTCTTTCCCAAGCACTCCAACATCACAGATGCCATGGAGGAATCACAGGCTGCACTGTGGAGGGATGGCAGGATGCTCCATGTCCTGGGGTTGGTGACAGCAGGACAGGTGTGCAGTGGCTGGACCGTGCCCCCTGTCTGCTGCCAGGGGCTGTGTCCCCCTCTGCACTGCCTGTGCTGGGAGTTGTCACTCCCTCATTTTTTTCCTCTCTGCATTGTCCTTCAGGGGAAATTATATCTTAAATGTAATTAGGTTTTGCTCCCAGAGAAATTGGATTTGGAGCTTGGAGGAGCTCTCTGTGGTGGGTGTGCAGCTGAAGCTGTGGAGGAGCTGCACAGACGCTGCTTGTTTTTAGGAACAGTTTTGTTATGTGCAAGACCGAGGACCCAAAAATAAAGCATCTGCTGTCTCCGAGGGCACTGAGAAAATTCATCTGTGCCCACCCTGCTGTGCCAGGCCTGCTGAACTGGCGTGCAGAACAACGAGCTGTGGGTGCATCCCACCGTGAGCCAGGAGGGTTCAGGGCCCTGGCAGCTCATCTGGGCTGCCCCAGGTGATCCCAGAGCTGATTTAGGATCCCTGTGGCACTTTCATCTCAGGAATGACCATGGGATTTATCTTGAGTGCAGGTGCTGGCACAGTGCTGGCCACTGGCCCTGCCACCCCTGCCCAGGATGAACAGGAGGGCCCTGAGGGCCTGGGAGGTTGGTGGCACTTTGTGACTTGCTGGGCAGGCTTTTGTAGCTGAAACCTTCTCATCCTGACACCAGTGTGGGCAGTGCCAGACCTGTCTGAGCTGGGGGATGGCCAGGTGGATCAGTGACTCTCACATGTGGGCAGACAGCACAGCATTATCAATCTCTCCATGAGTTGTATGGATTTGTGTCTAATGAGGGCTTTGAAAGTCAGCTCCAGACAGAGGATCCCAGCCTTGGGAAGGTGCCCTGGCCTCGGTGTGTCCAGCCTGAGCCCCAGCTGTGGCTCTGCAGGTGCCTGTGCAGCCCTGTTGCTGGAAGGAGGGATACTGCCAGCCCAAGGAGCCCAGCTGAGCCCTTTTAATTCAGCCACGGTGTGTTGGAGTTCTGCAGCCCCGAGGTGCCTCGAGTCTTCCCTATTTATAGGCCATCTGTGTGCAGAATTAGGCAAACTGGCATCAGCTGGGTGGTGGGGGAGAGCTGTGCCACTGGAGGCTTCCCTGGGAGCTTCCCTCACACCCTGCTGGGGCTGCTCTGCCCCATCCCCTGGGAGCTGGTCCATGGGGACAGTCACTCCATCCTGCTGGGCATTACAGGGCCAAGGACTGTGCCTTGAGGTGGGAATTCTCCTCAGTGGCTTCATGTGTACCTGTCCCAGAGATTCCAATGGCCCTGGGCACTGTCTCTTGCCATTCTCTCCCTGACATCTCAGGGCTGAGGTTGCTTCTCCCCGTGTGCTGCAGCTCCCACCAAGCTCTGGGCTGCTTGTCTTGTTGGCAGAGCTGCTTCTCCCCAGGAAACTTTAATTTCTAGAGTTGCCAAGTAAGAAGCAGATGTACCTTGGAGCTCTCTGGGGGAGGCACAGGTCCAATTCTCAGGATTTTCCAGTGTTTTGCCAAGTTTCTGGGCAGTAGAGTTCTCCCAGGCTCCTCTGCCTTTGCAGTGACTCCGTCCTTTCGCTCCAGTTCGTGGCTGTGCCGTGGCTCCGTGGTGACGTGGGCAGCAGATCAGGCAGGGACCCAGCACACTTTGAGCTGATTTTATTGCTGTGGAGGAGCTAATGACAGCTTTTCCAAACCAGGAGACCTGGCCAGGAGGCAGTGGCCTCCCTGGGAAGCCCTCTGGGGTCCTGCAGGTTGGTTATGTGGTTATATGGCAGGTGCTGTGCTGGTGATGTGCAGCCTCTGGGCCCTGTGCTTTGGCTCAGCATTAAAGCAAGTTCCTCCTGACCAGCCCTGGCCCTTGGCCAGGCTGGCACTGCCTGGCTGGGTGTTAATCCATGTGATGTCTTTGCTCTCGTCCTTCGCCCCGACGCAGCTGTTACCAGCCCTGTGCTCTGCATTAGGGGAACGAGGCAGTAAGGGAGGAGGTGGTGAGAGACAGGAGGAGAACACGCACCCTGCATCCTATCCCACCTCTGCCCATGAGAGATGTGGCGTCTCCAGGAGCTGATCCCACCGCTCGCCCTTGGGGCTGTCTCTGGGGCCTGCACGGGGCAGAGCGAGTAGCCCACCTGGCACACTCCTCCTTGTCACTGGGCAGTGACTGCTCAGAGCTGGGCACATCCACAGGAGGGTTTGTAAGTTTGTGCTACTTGAGATCTTGCTCTCCCTTCCTGGAAGCAGGGCAGTGTCAGCCCAGAGTGAGGAGCCAACGGATAAGAAGGGCTGCCAAGGGGTTTTGCGGGTCACCCTTGGTGGGAGTGATGCTCTGTCACCCCAAAACATGGTGTCAAAGCTGGGCAGTGAGAGGGCAGCCCCTTGATCTGCCCGGTGAGCTCTTGGGGCTGGAAGCTTTGCTCCATTGCACTCATGGGAAATGCCATGGAGCCAGCAGAGCCCTGTGGTGGGACTGTGGGACTCCTGATGGGGACAGAGGACTCGCCCTGACCCGTATTGTGTCATTGCAGCTGGCAGGACCACCACCAGCGAGGAGCTGGAGGACATGCTGGAGAGCGGCAACCCGGCCATCTTCTCCTCCGGGGTAAGCATGGGCTGCAGCCGAGCCAGCCCCCTTATCCCAGGGGATGGGCTGGTGGATGTGCTGCCACAGTGGCCACAGTGCAGCCCTCAGGGCTCAGGTCTGGCCTGAGAACACTGTTGGAGCAGAGCCTGCATGCTGGCTTCCTGCTGCAAACTACCTGGCTGGAGTTGCTGGAGGGGCTCTGGAGCTCCTCCTCGTCCCTCTCTTGGTGCCCCCAGTCCCCAGCGCCTGAGCTGGGGCTCAGCACGGTGCTCAACGGCCTCATCTCCTTTGCAGATCATCATGGATTCAAACATCACCAAGCAGGCCCTGAATGAGATCGAGACACGGCACAGCGAGATCATCAAACTGGAGAACAGCATCCGAGAGCTGCACGACATGTTCATGGACATGGCCATGCTGGTGGAGAGCCAGGTAGGGAGTCGCTGCGGCCCAGGGGTCGCTCACCTGGGGGAGCTGGAGGGTGATGAGGGTCCCTGTGGTGGGTGGGGAGGTTGGGGGACAGTGGTCCCTTGCCTGGGTGGGTGCTGAAGGGAAAAACCACATCTAGGACCGACGTGGCTCCCAGTGGGGCTGAGCTGGGTTCCCCAGGTTCGGAGCCACCCGCCCTGCGCCCCAGAGCCAGGGGTGCTGCATGCCTGGGGTGGGAGGTTTGGTGATGGGCTCTGGAGGAGGGCAGTGGGTGGCTGCCACGCAGGGGGAGATTTCTCCACCTGCCCTGAGTATTGGGCCCAGATGGGCGAGCTCGAGGTGCCGCCAGCCCGTGGCACGTGGCCCCTCAGCTGGGCGCGTGCTCCGGTGTCTTTGCTCACCCCCCTTCTTGCCTGCCATGCTGCCACGGCCTGAGGAGACATCAGTGGCAGGTAAAGGCCCACTGGCCGAGCCTCGTGGTGCTGCATGCTCTGCTCTGCATGGCTGCTCCTGCATGACAGATGTGTGGGGTTTGTGGTTTCTTGCCCCGCTCTAAGGGCTGGTCAGTGCCAGCAGCCTGCCTTGCCCTGTGGGGTGAGAGGCTCAGAGCTGCCAGCACTGGGAGCAGAGAGGTGCCAGGCTGGCAGCAGGGCTGGCAGCTCCGCTCTGCCCCAGGCACAGCACAGGTGGGAAGGAGAAGCAGCACCTTTAGGTGAGGCAAGGAACAGCTGGTGGAGTCAGTGCTTGGGAAGTAACACCACAGCAACCCTGGGCCTCAAGGCTTGTCCTCCCCATGTTCTTCAGCATTAGGTTGAGAAATAGGCATTGCCAACCTGCTGGCCATGAGCTCCCACCTCTGTGTCTCAAATTCCCTCCATGCCATGCAGGAGGGCACTGGGCTTCGAGCCACTGGCTCCTGCCAGCCCTGTCCAGCTACTGCAGGACTTGGCTGCTTCCCTGCACAGTCAGGATGGGGTCAAAGGAGGTGGACAGGCTGAGTGAGCTCACGCTCACATCCCCAGGAGCCCACACTTCCAGCCTCTCCTGCAGTGGGGGGCAAAGTGGGGCAGGAGTCCCTGCAGAGCCCTGCAGTCCTGGCCAGCCTCGCTCCAGGCTCTCCTGCCCTCGGCACGGCACTTGTGTGGATCGGAGTGGTGGTCCCTGCATGCGCATGGTTTCGTGAGCGTCCCACGTGGCTCTGCTGGGGATGTCCTTGCTCCCTGCTGAGCCCCCGATGTCTGCGGCGCGGTGTCCGTGTTGTGGCTTTGATGTCACCTGAGATGTTGGACAGGGCGGCCGCCAGGCCAGGAGGGGGCTGGGAACTGCCTCGACCCTCTCCCTTGCTTGTCTCCCTGCTGGGACGTGCACAGAGGTCCTCTGGGACAGGGCACGCAGTCCAGAGCTCCCACCCCAGGGCATCCCAGAGCCTGCAGGCACTGACGGTCCCTCTCTCCACGCAGGGCTGTCGGGCAGGGCAGTGCCCACCCGGCGCTGGGGAGCAGCGGAGCAGGAAGGAGCTCACGCCGGCACGCGCGCGGGCGCGTGGGCTGTGTCCTCGCTCTGCAGGGAGAGATGATTGACCGCATCGAGTACAACGTGGAGCACTCGGTGGACTACGTGGAGAGGGCTGTGTCTGACACCAAAAAAGCGGTGAAGTACCAGAGCAAAGCCAGACGGGTGAGTCACGGCTCTGTCTGGGGCCCGTCTGCCCCTGCCTGCGCTGCTGACAGCTCTGTCCTGGGGGCAGGGCTCTGCTGCCACCCTGCCTGCCCCTCTGCCTGCCCCGGGCAGAGTGGCACAGCCTCTAAGTGCCTGGGCACTGCATTACCCCACACCACTGTCTGCAGCCCATGGCACAGCTGAGGCAGAGCTCCCAGCACAGGCTGCATGAAAGCTGACAATGAGCCGTGGGGCAGGCCTGCTGCCTGTGCCTGGGGAGAGGAAGAGGGACAGGGTGGATCCCCTGGGCCAGGCCTGCTGTGAGAGCCATGCCCCTTGCCATAAATAAATAGAGAAAAGGCATGGTCCAGCTCAGACCCTGAGCACAGTGCCAGCTGCCTGTCCCTCTCCTGACACTTGGTCCTGTATCAGCTCAGGAACCCAGGGACCACCAGCTCAGCTCAGCCAGCCCAGGGCTGAAGCAAGAGCTGGGGTGTTCATCCCTGCCCAGGGCAGCCAGAGCCCGTCTGGCTCCCAAGGTGCTGCCCAGAGCCCACCACGGGCAAAGGGGAACAAGGGCAGACTGCAGCCTCAGCTCCCGAGTGCATCCTGCCCCAACACTCACCATCCCCTCTCCCCTCTCTCCCTTCTGCTGCCGGGACACCTGAGCAGAAGAAGATCATGATCATAATCTGCTGCGTGATCCTGGGCATCGTCATCGCCTCCACCTTCGGTGGCATTTTCGGCTAAACTCACCCCACGGGACTGTTTGTGTGCGATGGACGGAGCCGCGCGTGCCATGGGGCTGCAGCCACGCCGGAGCGACCCACGCAGCCCCGGAGCCTCCCAGCAGCATTTCAGTTTCTAATGCATGGTTGTTTGTGACGCTGTGTGTGCGGTGCGGTGCGTCTGTGTGGAGGGAGCGCCGGCCCCGGGGTGCAGGCGGGGGGCCGGGGACGGTGATGGGCACGAGGGGGACCCTGGAGGGGGGAACCCGAGCTCTCATCACTGCTCCAGCCCGGGTGGCTGGCTGGGACCAGGTGGGGACAGAGGTGCCCTCGGGGCGCTGCTGCTCCTCCTGTGCTGGGCAGTCTGTGTTAGAGACAGCCAAGGATGAGGAGGGACGGGAGGCAGGTGTTAGGGGTCTTCGGGAGCGCAGTGCCCAGTCAACCTCCCCAGCTTCCCCATCACCTCCAGCCAGAGCTCTCATGTCTGTCAGCCGCGTCTGTGCTTGCAAACACCTTCCCTTGGGCTGCTTCGCTCCGGGGTCCTTCCCCAGGGGTGTGCTCTGCCTGGCCCTACCTGTCCCGTGGCTGTGCCTGGCTCTGGGGCTCTGTCCCTGTCACTCCACCAGTGGCAAGGCTGTCCCCTCCCCAGGAGAGCCCTCTCTCTGGTGCAGGTGCCGGGGGCTGGATGTGCTGCTGTGGGTGGTGGGTGCCTGATGGAGCAGTGTGGGATAAGCAGCTGCTGCTTGGGGCCATCACAGTTGCCTGGGGACAGGGACAGGCCACGGGGGGACCTGTGCTGCACCTGGTTGCTGGCCTGGCAGGGCAGGATGGCACAGGTAGTTTACAGCCAGTGAGTTTCGTTGTCTGCTCGCCCTACACCGGAGCCTCATCGTTCTGCCCTCAGCCCTGGCACATGGTGGTCCTGGTTCCTGCTGCTCCAAGGCCTGGGCTCTGTCGCTGGGATTTGAGGCTGGCACTGATGCCCACAGCCCCTGGCAGCACTTGCCTGCTCCATTCTGGCTTCTCCACACAGGCCAGGGGTTGGAGGCAGCTGGGCTCTCTCCTGTCGTGGTCCCAGGAGCAGCCCTTGCTGCATCCACCCCCCTGCAAGTGAGACCTTCCTCTTCCTGTATCCAACCAGCTCCTGAGCAGGCCAGTGCCTGACTGCCTCTTTGCCACCTCCTGGCACCCCCCTGCCCCTGGCACAGTGCCCTTCTGCTCAGCCATCCCATGAGGCACCTGCCCACGTGCTGTGGGAGCACCTCTGCCATACCCAGGAGATGAATGCAGCTGCTGGGGGGTCCTGCTGGCAGCTCAGAGGGGTCCTGTGCTGCCACTGCCTGTTCCCCTGGGGCTGGGGACAGGGCTCTGCCCTCACCTTCCTCCGGAGAGCCCAGAGCTCCAGCTGGCCTGTGCACATGCCAAAGCACCCTAGAAGAGCCCCGAGCAGGGGAGGCACCTGAGGCCAGGCTCACTGCCATGCACTGGGACAGGGCTGTGAACCCGGGTGCTGGTAGCAGAAAAGGGGCACTTGACGACAGCCAGTATTCCAGCCACGGGCAGTGTCACCTCCCTGCTCCCACCGGGGCCAGGGCAGGGCTGCTCCAGCAGCCGGTGGGGTGCTGTGGCTCAGGCGCTGGTTGTGTGGTGCCCCTGGGTGCGGGGGAAGGCAGTGGCTGTAACCACGCAGCGCTGCCTCCCCTGGGGCCAGTCCTGCCCAGCAGCAGCCCCGACACGGCTCCTTCCCTGCCACTGTCACCAGAGGCCCCACCGTACAGCCCCCGGTTGGGTCCAGCCCGGTGCCCCGCACTGCCCAGCCCAAGCCCCTCGGGGTGCTGCCACTGGAACACCCAAGGGCGGAGCCCCCCTTTCACGGTCCTGCACCAGTGGATGTCAGCTCCAGCTCTGCAGCCTGCGCGGGCCGAAGGGCTGAGGGCAGCGGGACCGCCCAGGCAGGGGCAGGAGGAAAGCACGGGCAGCGTCCCTGCTCTGGGAGGGACATGTCTGGCTGCAGGAAAGGGAGCTGGAGGTGATGCCGAGCGCCCGCGCTCCTGCCCCTGTGCAGCTCCCTGCCACGGCCGCCTGCGCTCGCTCTGCCGGGCCAGCGGGAGCCTCGGGCCCCTCCTCCGGGAAGCAATAACGCTGGGCAGGCAGGAAAACCCTCCTCCCAGGCTCCCGCCCTGCAGCCATGCCCACTGCTAGCACAAGGTGACTTATTTTTTTTTTTTTTCTTCCAAGCAGCGGCTTTTGTGGCACATGCTCACCTGACATCAGGGCTGTGGCACCCCCGTCAAGGCACAAGGGGAATTCTGGCCCTTGCTCCTTCCTTGTCGGCACCACCACTGCCAGCAGCCCCCCAGCAGCAGGAGCCGGGCGGGGCCAGTCGGGGCCGCTGGCGCTTTGCTGGGATCCTGCAGGCCGTGGCACTGCCAGGCTCCGAGGCGAGGAGCAGGCTGCCACTGCTGCCCCACAGGCAGGCTCACACTGTCCTCGCTGTGAGGGGAGGGTGTTTTGGTGCAATAATTACCCCTGCACTACGGGAAGCCCCGTTCAGTTCCTTTTTACCTACCTGTCGTTGCATGTACAGACCAAATCACCAAGTGTGGTTGTGCTTTGGGAAGACATTTCACTTTTTTCTTTTCCAGCCCCCCCCTCCCCCTCAAAACCTCCGCCCGCTTGTCCTTTGGGTTCCACCACCTCTGTTCCAAGTGCCACCTGCCCTCCCCGCGCCGGGAGCGTGTCGATGCAGTATTCCACGAGCAGTGTGGGGCACGCACAGCTTGCACTCGAACTGGGGATTGGTTTTTTTTGTAATTAATGTACTTGAAGGCTTTCCGAGCCCCCCGTGGAGTTGTACTGTTGCTGTACTGTGAGCTAAGTGTCCTTGTTTTCTATGTGGATCTTGACCCTGGCTTGCTCTGTCTCACTGGGCTGGATGACACTGTATGTTGCCTCTTTTTTCCTCCCCCCTTTTCCCTCCCTGCTAGCCTCCCTTTCTTCTCCCAAAGCTTTGGGTGCAAAACAGCTTCCCATTTTGTGGAATTTTTATGTAGAATAAACATTTGTAACTGTAAAGCCCTGGCTGGCACCTCTCTGTTTCAGGGGAAGGGGTACAGCCAGCCCCAGTACCATGGGAGCACTAAAGCAAACAGGATACCAAGCATCCTCAGGAGCAATGCCCCCAGGAATAACATTTCTGCCAGGAGGCAGCTTTGCCCTCATGGGATCCACAGCTTTACAGTGCCTGACTTCCCACCTGCACACAGAGGGGAAGCTGGCAGGGAACTAGGTGCCATATTACCCCCTCAGTACTCCCCACCATGGAAGCAGGACACAGGAGACCAGCAAACACTTCCAACTTGTTGACTCTTTAGTGAGGAGGCTGGATATCATGTCCTGGCTCACCCAGAGCTCAGCTGGCTCGCTGTACTCAGGAAGGTAAGTGCCAGCACTGCAGACACCCAAGTGGCCAGAGCACTGTCTGCCACTCCACCTTCAGCAGGCAAGCAGGGCTGGAAGCTTTGCAGTTGGCTGTTGGGCAGCACCTGAGCCAGTTTACACCATCAAGAGCCACAATGGCCTGTCCCAGCAAGTCTAAGGTGTGGGATGCCCATCTGTGCCATCCACAGGAGGCTCGCTGGAGGCACCCACACACCACGCTTCCCCAGCTGCAGAGTCCAGAGCAATTCAGAAGCGAGGGCGGCGCTTCCGACCTGTGTATTTCGTGTCTGCTCGCACCTCCCTGTGGGGAGAAGCAGGGAGCAGCTCAGCACCACCAACAGGTCACCTGGGAGGGGAAGGGAGAGGGGTTGTGGCAGGAGTTTGGACAGGTGACAGCAGGCCAGACCAGCCTCAGATGAACTCACTTGCCCTGCCGTCGTCTACGCTCCTTCTTCTCCAAGATCCAGTCCCGGCTTTTCTTCACAGACTTGCCCTTGATGTTTTTGAACCGTGTCCTGTGGAGAAGGCAGACAGCAGCTGGAGAGGAACTGAGGTGTGGGGGCACAGTTCTCTGCCCCAGAGGACTGTCACCCAGAACTGGGTCACAAAAGCAGCGAGTTCCCCTCCCACCAGTCCTGGATAAGAAGCTCAGACAGCACTGATGCCAAATGGTCCAACTCCACATAAGCTGGGGAAGGAGGCTGCTTCCAGCCCAGGCTCTGAGCTGAGGGATATTAACCATTTACAGACTGCAGCAGGCCCCCTGTGCCATACCTGACACACCAGCAGCACTCTGGGCTCTGGGACCTCAGGGGATTACAGACTCAAGCACAACCACCTTCCCTTTGTCCACTCTACTCCAAACAAGGCAAAGTCTCTGGCTTCCCAAAAATTTCCCAATTCTGCTACTGCCCTCCAAGACTAACTACTACCCTCCCCTTGGACTAAGTGACCAGAGAACAGCAGTGTAAGAGGTAGGAAAACATGGCAGCCACAAGCTCCTGGCAGCCACGACGACTTTCCTCTGGTTTTTGTTCTCTGTCTCTCCCACTGGCTGCAAGAGGGGCTCCTCTCTGCACCACTGCCATGGGAGGAGACCTGGACAGCAGGAAACTCCCCCCCCCCAGGCCACAGCTAAGCAGAGCCAAGCAAAGAACTGGACAGCAGGAAAAAGGGAACACCAAGATTCAGGCATAGCAGCCTTCATGTTTGGCATCACCATCCCTGTAAATATTCCCACTTCCACATCACTGGTCTCAGCTGGAGAGCCCAGTGCTGGACAGAAAGCACCAACAGCCTTATGGCAGAGCCCTTCAAACTAACCAGTTCTGTTCCCTGTCTCTGGGCCCTTGGGGAACAACAAGCAGTGCCCACCTGGGCTGCCAAGGGTCCTCCCATTCCTCCACTCCCAGCACGTCTTGCAGGCAGTGCTGTGGTCCCCAGGAAAACCCAGCTTTTCCCACTCCTTGCTGGGCAGAACCTGCAGCTTCACCCCTCAATGATACCTCTCGTTGGTGAACTTTGCCTGGTGCAGCTCTTCATCGGCACACTCGGTACCAAGACCCTGGAAAGCAAAACTGGGAAGTTGTGCTCTCCTCTGGAGCAGACACAGCTGACAGCCATACCATCGGAATTAGGGGGAACACAGGGATCTGCAAGGGGAAGGAGCGGAGCAGGAACAAACTGGTCTTCCAGAAATTGTACCAAAGAAAGCACGAGTCAGGGGAATAGCTTTAAACTGAAAGAGGGCAGGGCTAGATTGGATATTGGGAAGAAATTCTTCCCTGTGAGGGTGGGGAGGCCCTGGCACAGGTTGCCCAGAGAAGCTGTGGCTGCCCCATCCCTGGAAGTGTTCAAGGCCAGGTTGGAGGGGGCTTGGAGCAACCTGGGATAGAGGAAGGTGTCCCTGCTCATGGCAGGGGGGTGGAAAGAGCTGAAGTCCCTTCCAACCCAAACCATGATTCTATGAGAGGGTTTGGTGACTGGCAACAAATGTATACATGAAGTCACATCTGCCCTCGCAGAGCTGCCTGGCTCCCACTCTGCCCACAGCTCTTCCACATCACCCAGCAGCCAGGACAGCAGCTCTGCTGCCTCCTGGAGCTCCTCACCTTTGGTAACGTGCCAGATGCCCCAACAAAGAGACAAAGGAAGAACCTGAAATAACAAGAATAAAGAGCATGAAGCTGGGATTCAGCATGTGGGTCTCAGTCCCAAGCAAGACTGGGATGGTTTATTAAGACTATCAGATTTAAGCTGTAACCTCTGTCTAGGACTCACAGTAAATATCATAAGAGAGAGAACAGCTTGAGAAAAAAAGCAAAATCACTGCTAAACCCAGGCCTCAGCCCAACCACACACACAGAGACCCAGGACTCACTTCTTGGCTTTGGCACTGTTGGGGTAATCGACCACCATTCCCCCAGTAAATCCAGCTCTCATGGCTTGGGCTGTGATGAGCTCCAGCTGGAAAGAGAAGCATGTGCAAAAATTAATTAGCAGTCATCCCCCAGGAATGCCCAGGGTACCTCTGGGGAGGACCACAGCTGACTGTGCATGCCCAAGATGCTCCTGCTAAGCTCTACACCCAGCTTCTGGTGCCATCCAGACACCAGTTCCCTGCCTTTGTTTGGTTCTCCCTGCTCCTCAGTCTAACCTGGGTTAACTCTCTAGGAAATGGATACTGGGCTGGATTTTCCAGCCCTGGGGAGTTACAGGGCAGTGCTGGTGACTACAGTCAGTCTTCAGACTCAGACACAGTGGAGAAAATGCAGGACAGCAGGTTCAGATGGTGTCCTGCCACTTTCTTTGATTTTAAGGCTCAGCCCAAGACAATCTACGATGCAACAGAAACTGCGCAGGGTGTTCTCCTTAGAGGTTATTTCTTTGGGCTCTTGAGGAGCTTTCCAGCTGGCAGGAAGGACAGAGACACAGAGCTGATGCACTCAGAGCCCCAGACAGCACCCACACCCCTTCCCCACTGAGGGATGGCCTGTACCTGCTCTGAGTTCTCGGGGTACAGCTGCAGCACAGCTCGGGATCCTCGGGCCTAGGGGCAATAAAGCTGGTTACAAACCCGTGTCGGTGCAGACAACCCCTCTGGTCACCCCATGCCTGCCCCAGACACGAGCTCCCACCTCCCCAAAACCTCCGTGGCAAGGCTGCCAGAGCCAGTGAGCCACGAGGGATCACAGAAGGCAGTGGGTGCTCCTGCCAGTCCTGCCTCAGAGCAGCATTTACTTAAAACACCTGGCTTAAAATGTCTTGCCAAAAGGCATGAGCAAGGATGTAAGAGCAGGAGAGGCGTGGCAGGGAGAGTGTGGCACTTACCAGGGCAGTGTAAAGAGTGGAGAAGAATCTGTAGAGGCGTTTTGGGGGGCTGTGTGATTTCTTGTCAGCGTTACAGAGCCACTGCACTGCAGAAATACTGAGGAGCAAAACAAGACCCCCCCCCCAGGACACTGAGTCATCAGTTCCTTCCCAGAGCCTGTCACCTCTCTTTGAGCTGAATTCCAGCACTAAACATGTGCTGGGCCTCGGGGAAATGATTTAATTTTCTCCACATAGCTCTGCCTTCTGTTTTGCAGTTACACAAACCCCTCTGGAGACTCACTACGCCAAATCCCAACAAGGTGAAGTAGCTATTCAAGGCCAAAAGCATCACCAAGCATCCCCTTCAGGCCAGGTGCTCAAATCTTAGGATCATGGAATGGTTTGGGTTGGAAGGGACCATTCAGAGTAAGATCATTCCACCCCCTGCCATGGGCAGGGACACTTTCTACTAGCCCAGGTTGCTCCAAGCCCTGTCCAACCTGGCCTTGGACACTTCCAGGGATGGGGCAGCCACAGCTTCTCTGCCCAACCTGTGCCAGGGTCTCTCCACCCTCACAGGGAAGAATTCCTGCCATATCTGTCACCTCAATTTCCCCTCCTTCAGTTTGGACTCATCACTCCTTATCCTATCACTGCAGCTCCTGATGATAATTCAAGAGCTCAGCTGTGACCCCTGCCTAGCCAAGCAGGTTTTCCCAATGAGCAATCCCAGTGAGACCTTTTGGATCAGTAATGGACAGTCCCTGCTCCTTCCCAGCACCTTCCTGAGCTATTCTAAGTAGAAAAGTGCTTCTGTGCCCTTCATCCCAATACCAACCACCAACTCCTTGATCCAGGGACTGACCTTGCTGAGCAATGCTACAGACACACTTTGCTCTCCTCCTTGCTGCAGGTTTCAGCCCTCCTGACAACATCCCCAGTTTAATTTTATTTTCCTTCAACAAAATTCCGAGCTCACCAGCACAAAAGGACAAGCATCACTTGGGAAAACAGCTGTCAGGAGCTGCTTCTACCATCCAAAATCTTGGCTGTTTGTCCCAGAGTGAGGAGTCAAGTTGCACAGGGAGCAAAGAGCAGCTGACAAGGGCAGTGCTGCCCACCTGTGATGCACCAGACGTGCACCATGTGCGCTCTGCAGTTCTGTGGAGCACCAGGAGGGCTCAGTTACGGACACAGACTCACCTGATACAGCCGTCAAACATGCCAGGCCTGAAGGGAATGCCGTGACCTACGTCTGCCAGGAGCAGGTCTCCTTCCACCTCCCTCTCCACAGCCACATCTGCCGGGAACAGAGCACAGCTCAGGCAACCAGCTCCCAGCTTCGGGGACCTCTGAGGCACGGCGGGTGTGCCAGGGCAGGAGGGTCTGCTCACCCAGCATGGCAGGGCTGATGTCCATGCCAATCCAGTAGTGGCCCTCCTCAGAGATGTAATCCCCGCTCAGCCCTGACCCGCAGCTGGAGGGAGGAGCAGGGAGAGCACAGAGGTCACCGGGCTGGTCTGAGGGCACTGCCGGCCAGACACAACGCTGCTGCACCCTCTTCTTCGGCCCACGGGAGACACCCACCACCGCACACCCCTCCCAGCCCCCGGCCCCAGGCAGAGAGCCCCGCTCACCCCACGTCCAGCAGGAGGCACGGCCGGTCCTCGGGCAGCCCCAGCAGCTCCACGGCGCGCTCCGACATCTGCGACTGGATCTCCACCACGCGGGAGCTGCGAGACACGGGCTGAGCGCGGGCGACAGGCGACACCCCCTCGCACCCTCCCCCGGCACGATCCGAGCCCCGGTCCTGCCCTCCCGCCCCGCCGCTGCCTCACGGCAGGGCCGGGCCCCGCCGAGCCCAGCAGGATCCAGGCGCGACTCCCCCCACCCACGGTGTCGGCCCCATGACGAGACCCCCCTGCCGGCCCCGCAGCCCCGGCCCCGCCGTACTTCTGCGTGTACTTGCGCGCCTCGGCCTCGTCGTAGAACTGCAACGAGAGAGCGGCGGGGGCGGTGAGGCCCAGGAGGGACCCCCTGGAGGGACCCGGTTCCCCCCGTGCCCCCCCCGGTCCCGCCGCTCACCAGCTCGGGCGGCCCGCGGTGCTCGGGCCGGCGCCCGCTGCCCGCCATGCTGCCGCCGCCTGACGTCACTGCCGCGCGCCGCGCCGCCACCGCGTGACGTCACGGCCCGACGATCGTGCCTCCGCGTGACGTCATCGCATAGTCGGGATTGTTTTTCGTGACGTCACACCGTAGATGCTCATCCAGCGTGACGTCACCGTCCCGCCGGCCACGCCTCCGAGTGACATCACCGCCCCACGGGCCGTGCCCTCTCCGTGACGTCATCGCGGCGCGCCGCGGGGCGCAGGATGGCGGCGGCGCGCGGGCGCTGAGCGGCCCCGATGGAGCTCGGGCGGCTGCGGCGCCGCCTCCTCCTCCTCCTCCTCCCCGCGGCGCCGCCGCCCTCCCGCTCCGCGCACACCGGCGGGGGCGGCGCCGGGGCCCCCCGGCCGCGCCGCGACCTGTACGAGGTGCTGGGCGTGCCGCGCACGGCCACGGCGGCGCAGATCAAGACGGCGTACTACGAGCAGTCGTTCCGCTACCACCCCGACCGCAACGCCGGCAGCGCGGCCGCCGCCGCGCGCTTCGCCGCCGTCAGCGAGGCCTACCGGGTGCTGGGCAGCGCCGCGCTCCGCCGCAAGTACGACCGCGGGCTGCTCAGCCCCCAGGAGCTGCGCGATGCCCCCGGCCCGCCGCCCGCCCGCCCGGCGCCGCCTCGCCGCCCCGCCGCCGCCCCGCGCCCCCGCCGCCCGCGCCGGGCCCGCCCCGCCGCCCTTCGACTTCGACGCCTTCTACCGAGCGCACTACGGGGAGCAGCTGGAGCGGGAGCAGCTGCTGCGGGCGCGGCGGGAGCAGTTGCGCCTCCGCCGGGAGGAGGCCGCGGAGCAGGGGCGCCTCAGGGCCCTCTCCAGCCTGTCGGTGGGGCTGCTTTTCTTCACGGGCGTTGCTATCCTCTACGGCCTCAAGTGACGGCGGGGCGCCCCAGCTCCCCGGTGTCACCAGGGGTTTGGCAGAGGGCTGGGGGTGCCCCCTGCAGCTGGCAGACACCGTGTGTCTGCTGTTGGGCTGTGACAGTTCACTCTGCCGCCGTGACCTTCAGGGACGGTACGTGACCAGCAGGCTCCTTGGGCTGTGACCCGGCCCCTCTGCCAGTGTGACCTTCAGACACAGAGTGCCCCTGGCCGGCACAGGACGTGGCAGTGGTGTGACCTCTGGATACCCTCTGTGGGCTCTGCTCCACAGCCTGTGCTGTGCCCCCAGCGTGACCTTGCACAGGTGGTACGAGAGCCCCACAGGCTCTGATGTGCCCCCTCAGCTGATACCACCTGCAGACACAGTGCCTACCAGGCAAACGTGGCTCCTGGACATTGGACTGGGACGTGTCTTCTCCTTTGGCACAGCTGTGTGACCTTGGTGTGCCCCAGGTGCCTGTTGTGAGCTGCAGCAGAGATTAAAGGCTGTCAGAGGTGGGGTGTGCTGTGTGTGTTCGGGGCTGTGCTCACCGTGGTTCCTGCTAATCCCAGGCCTGCCACCTCTGTGCTGTCACACCTGCCAGTACTACATCTCTGTGGGATTTTAGGAACTGCCCTTGTCTGACCTTGCTCTGGGTGGTGAGTACAGAAGTGCTGGCTTCAGACCTGGCCTGGAAGATGAAACCTGGGTCCATGGTGGCTCACGTCCTGGTCAGCGTGTGACATTGCCTGGAGGTGCTCCCCAAAACACTTCCGTGTCTGAAGTTCTGTGTCCTGTCTGGGGCCTGCCAGGAGCTTTGCACAAGCCCCTCCCTCCGAGGCCTTTGGGAGGGGCGCAGCTGGGAGCACCGAGTGCCATTACCTGAGTTTTACACATATCTGAGCATCGTTTGCACATGAGAGTATTTGCCTATTTAAATTTTGAAGTGTTTTAAGAACTGAAGATCTCTCAGAAGCTTCTCTCTCTCCTTGTTGTGAAGGGTTCACCTGTGCTGTGCTGCTGCTGCCTGGAGGGAGAGAATCTTCATGGCAGGGACCTGAGTGCACCAAAGACTTTGTCTGGGGTGTGCAGGAGCCCAGCCCTCGTTATCTTACAACCCAGAGCCTGGGTCATGTTTTGTCCCAGCACAAGAATGTTAAAAGCAAATTCCCCGTGCTTTCCACTGTGGAGTTCCGTGATCCTGATCGGAGCCTGGGGCAGTGGCACAGCAGGAAGCACCACATCCTGCTTTCCAGGATTGTCCTCTGCCTTTTCTGGAGAGCCTTGTGCCACTTCCAGCCGCAGACTCCAGAGGCTGCTGTGTGCTTGGAGTAAATTCAGCTGAATTTCAGGCAGAGAGAGCTCTCCAGGATCCTCTCATGGTTGTCAGTCCATCCCTCTATGTGGCATCACAGTGCTGAAGCATCACTCTGGGAAAAGCAGGAGCCCAACATTCATGGGTTACAGAGGGAAAGTCTCCAGAGTTGTGGCTCTGGCACAAAAATGCTGATGCATTTTCATGCTCATTGTCATTCTGTAAACCAAATCACTGGAAAGATCAGAGGTGGCTCCTCTGACAAAGTCTGGCAGAAAACATTCTCTTCCAGGCCGGAAAAGCTAGAGGTGTTCATGGGGCATTAGGGAACGCCTCTCTAGCTCTTACCCAAACAGGTGGTTTGAGCAGTTCCTACTACTGGTTCTTCCTCAGGTCACCGTGATGTATCTTGAACATTAAAGACGTCCATCCATAAACTGGTGATAAAATGGCACATCTTTCTTTTGGTGGTTCTGGGTGGTAAATATTCCTTGCACTTGCTGGAAAACAGGGTTGGGGGACAGGTGGGTGTTTCACATCCTGACTGCAGCCAGTGAAGAAGAGTGTGGGGAGCTGGTTCCAGTGCTGGGAAGGGTGGGCAGCCTACAGTCAGTGGGGCAGGCTGGCCTCCCTGGGGAAGCATGGTATGCAGGGTGCCCTAAAACTTCTCCCCAGTGTCACCTTTGCCCTGGTCAGGCCTGACTGCTCCTCTGCTCCAGGAAGGATTTCAGGAGCTTGGGCACAAAGTGGCTGGAGCTGGTCCAAACACACGGACACACACAGGGTTCTGCCCCTTCTTGTCCTTGTGTCAATACTGTCATTGCATTCTTGTCGTTCCCCAGTTGTTTCCTTGGTGGAGAAGGTGCCAGGAGCAACTGGATTTGATGGTGCTTCCCTTTAGCCAGGAGAGCAGATCTCAGTATCAGACTGCACTGGCAGCTGTCCACAGCCCCTCCTGGCCTGGGCCCTCAAGGGGAGGTCAGGGAACATCCTGAGGACTTTGCTGGGAGAAGTGTGATGTTCCCTGAGGGGACTTCCTCCTCCTCACTCTCAAGCCCACTGGGGCCATTTTACACAGTTTTTAGCACATCTTACCCCTCACTTCATCACTCTGTAGCTCCACATTTCATCTGCCTTCATGGTAAGTGATGTATTGTACCCCTGCTGGATGCTGGTCCTTCACTCCTCTTGCCCCTGACACCATGTTTTGCCAGCACTGTGTCACCAAAAGGAACTGCCCGAGGGTGAGCTGCTGATGGGGCCTCAGCTGTCACCCCATGCCAGGCCTGGACTTCTTTACCCAGCTCTTTCACCTGAGGGGTTTTTCTGGGTTCCTTCGTGTTGCTCATTGCCACCCTTGAATCACAACAGACATCACACCAAAGGGAAGCAACTAAATCTGAGTAATTGGCCACTTGGTGATTTGATACTGTCACATCGAAAGGAAATCAAAAGTTCCAGGGGAGCTGAGACAAGCTGGATGAAGCCTGACAGCCCCAGAGCTGAGGCCTTGCAAGCTCAGTGCAGACCCCGCTCCCCAGTCCTACCCCAGCCCGTTCTCGTGCGTTGATGTCCCCATAACCACAGGTTTGGGGTGCTGAGCTGCTCATTGGGGGTGCTGGGTGCTGCAGCCTGGGGGTGTGGGGTCACAGAGCCCCATCAGGGCGTCTTCCCTCCTCCTGGAGTAGCTGGGCTGCTCGTTGGAAAGGAAGGGGTTAAACCTGGCTCCTGGAAGGCCTTTGGAGCTGCCAGCTGGGCTGGGGGCAGGAGGGGCAGGCTGGGGCAGCAGAATCCTGAGCCTGGCCATCAGTCTCCTCCCAAAGGGGCTGGTCTGGCAGGGCTGGGGCTGAGGGGACAGCCCCTGGGACAACCTCAGCCCTCACCTGCCTTGGGATCTGTGGGCAGAGCTCTGCTCCCCAGTCCTGCTGCTGGTGGCTCTGCCCACCCAGGGAAGGGCTGCCATGCTTGGCAGCACCCGAGGATGGGGGGGGGGCAGCTCCCCCTCCCTTCAGCAACATCCCCTGCAGCCACTCCTCTGTTAATAGAGTTAATTGTTAATAGAGTTCTTTTGATTAACAGCCCAGAGGGGCCCAGCTGGGGCACCCTCGCACCCCAACCCTGACTGGCTCCAGCTCAGGTTTACACCCCATTTGCACCCCCACTGCTCTGGGGATTATGGCTCAGGGGGGTCTCTTGGGGACACAAACACAGCCCCACCCCTCCTCTCCCAGCTATCCTGGCTCTGGGGGCTGCTTCTTATCCAGCCTGGCTTCCACAGAGCCAGTCTTGGGTAGGATGGGGGGCACCTCCAGCTCCCTGCCCGGGTTTGGCTGCACACCAGCTGGAGAGGGGCTGGACTGGGCCCAGGCTGCTCCCTGGCCCAGCAGAAATAAATGCATGAGCACACCCAGTGGCAACCCTTCCTCCTCCTCCCTGGGGTGAGCAAGGGCACCTTGCCCCCCCTTGATGTGGCTCTGCTGGGCAGGGACAGGGAGAGCCAGGGAGAGCCACCTTGCAGGCAGGAGGGTCACAGAGGGTCACCCTGTCTGCTGCCAGCTCCTTACTGCCTGTTAACCAATATCCCTGCCTGTTCCATGCAGGACCTTGTCCCCACTCCCAGCTTCCTGTGAAGGGGCTGGAGCTGCTGGTGGGAGCAATCAGGCAGACACCCCACGTTCCCCAGGGGCACAGGGTGCACCAGGGTGCACGGACACTTCCTGCCAGGACCACCACAACTGGGGGCCCAGCCACTCACCTGGGGCAGTGTGTGCTCCAAACTGGCCAGGACCAGCTCCAGGGTGGGAGGAAGGCAAGGGCTCACCTAATTTAGCAGCTCTCCTGTGGTCAAAGGCCCCCAGCCTGGAGGTTCCCCACTCTGAAGTGGGGTGGTGGCCAGCCCAGAAGGACCATGAGCCTGCCAGGGCCAGCCCAAGCTCCTGGAGCAGGGCAGGTGCCTGGGGTGCTGCAGGGCTCCTATAGAGGGACAGACAGACAGACACCTAGGGCCATGGCAGCCCAGCTCACTTTGGTCCTTGGACTATCACTTTTAGTGTCAGCTCTGATGGGACACACACCCTCCCCAGGCTGCAGAGAGGCAGCTGCTCCCCCTGAGGGTTCACACTCATGGAGCTGCCTTGGAGGTGACTTGGCACCTGCTCAGGCCAGGGAAGTTTGTCCTGGAGCTGGTGACAGACCCACACAGCACTGCCTGGGAGACCCACTGGTGGGGCCTGTCTGATTTTTGGGTGGCTTGGCTCCTCATGCATTGTCCCATCTGGCAGGGCAGTGACAGCCCACCAGCGTTGCCTCTGCAGGTGCCTGGCTCTGGGCTCTGGCACACATCATATCCCCAGCCATCACCTCAGGATCCTCTCCTGAGCCATGGGCTAAAGTGGTCTTCCTCTTCCAGGTGGGCATGCTCATCCCCAGGGAGAAGCCTTCTCACTCAGAGCAAACACCTCATTTGGGCCCACGTCCCCACACTGCACCCACAGCTCTGGGCATTCCACACTGTCTCCCTCAGGGTAGCCTGGGGTAGGTGGGCATGTGCACCCCAGCCCCTCCAAACACTGCACAGACAGTCCCACACTGACCAACTGGCCTCCTAAATGCTTCTGCTTGGTCCCCTGACATCCCTGGTTAGGTCACCCCTGTGGGACTGGCACAGTGACCCAATCAAACTCCTGTGTTGTGGCTGCCACCCTCCTGTGACCCTTCCTCCTGGTTCCCGTGGTCCTTCCTCCTGGCATGTGGCAAGCACAGAGCCTGACTGTGGTAATCAGGCCTTTCATTGACAGGCTGAGCCCAAATTGAGCCTAGTGAGACCCAGGAAAGCAGGAGGTGCTCTGTGAAACCCCAGATACTCCAGTGACTACCATCTCCTCACCTGCCAATAAAGCCACAGTGGCTGGTCCCCAATTCACCTTAACTTTTAAACCTGCTTGAACTGGTTATACTGGATAAATGGCCCCAGTCCCACAAATGAGGGCTGAAGTGGAGGGTGATCAGACATTGCAAGCTCATGATCCGTATTTTGTGTGTCTTTGTAGCCTGAGCCAGGGCCTCTTGTTGCTTGGGATGATTTCCAAACAGTTTATATACCAGTGCCAAGCTGCAGGGTGGGCAGTCAACTGGGAAGAAGAAAAGAATGCTACAACCAGACCAGGGCTGAGAGCACGAGAAGAGCTTGAAACCAAATCAAAAGCTAAAAACAGCACAAAGAGACACCCCACAGCAGGGAACAAACAACCCAGGGCGCCCAGGAGGCTGCAGCTGGAGGAACCAGGGCTGTTCCCCCTCGATGGGGGACACCATTCCCTGGTCTCATCATCATGTGATATTAAGCAAAGCAACAGAGGAGCCTGGGATGACACAGGGTGAGCTCAGGCTTCTTGCCACCTGTTCCACTGGGGGTTGGTGGAACTGGGGAGACAGATGGGGAATGGCAAAGTGCACAATGGCCTCAAGGGGATGAGAAAGGTGGGCACAAGCACAGGCTGATGAGACCCGCGGCTGTCAGGCTGTGAGTGAACCCAGCTGGCCCTGGGGTGAGGGCTTGGCTGATGGCATGTGGCATCTCTGGTCACCAAAAGTCTTCACCATGTGCAGGGCCAGACTGGTCCCTGACACCTCTCTTGGTGGGAACACATGATCGTGGGGGGCTCTGCAACCCCTCTGGGGGCTCTCGCCTCCCCCAGGGTGGTGATGGGCTGAGCCAAGAGCAGGCACGATGCCTGGGGGCTCCTCAGGCTGGAGAACCCTCCTTGGCTGCCAGTCACCCCTAAGTCTGGCAAGCTTCCCCCTGCAACCCCTTTCTCCCTGCCTGCCCTATCCTGCTGTTCACAGCCAGAGCCAAGGGGTAACACAGAGCATGGAAAGAGCCTTTATTTAGGAAGCATGTGGCACCCAGCGCCCCTGGGCCCTTTTCCCTGCTATCCCCCCCGACCGAGCCCACTGACATCCCTAAAAATCACCCACCCCCACCTCCTCTTGCTGTGGATGCAGAGACCTCCCCCTGGCAGCTCCCCAAACACACGACCCCCTCCCCAGCCACAGCACCTGCCCCATCCCACCCCCAGCCAAGCACCTCCATCCCTCTGTGAGCACCCACCCCTGTGCCTGCCCCACAAGACCCCGCAGCCCCTCAGAGCTGCACCTACGCCACCCCCCTCCCCACATGCTCCCTGGCCAGGGTGTTCCTGCGCAGCCCCCGTGGAGGCACAGGATCAGGGACATCCCCCATCCCTGCCCTGCTACCGGTGAGGAGGCTCCTGCTGCTGGTGCCGCAGCCGCTGCTGCCTGCGGACCGGCTGGGGGCTGAGCACGGGGATGTGTCCCACGAGGCGCAGGGGAGAGCCTGGGCTGGGGATTTCGGAGCAGGGAGATGCTGGCTGCTGTCCCAGGGCCGGGAGATGGTGCTTGGGAGGCGCAGCTGGCACGGGAAAAGGCACCACGGCCTCCGAGGGGATGAGGAAGGCGGGCACAAAGCCGTAGGAGAGATCGAAGGCTTTGGGGGCTACTCCACTCCGTAACGGGGCAAGGCGGGCTGGTGGTGGGCTAGCCGGGGCACCTGGGCACTTGGTGGGGCCCGCAGGGTCCCTCCCCACCTGGTCCTTCTGCACCTGGTCCTTCTGCACCTGGTCCTTCTGCAGCAGCTCCTGCAGTTTCTCCAGCTGCGTCCGGCAGATGTGGGAGCGTGTGCGGCTCTGGCAGAAGGACTCCAGAAAGGACTCAAGGGGCAGGTCCTGGGCCAGGAACTGCTCTATCTGTACCTGTAGGATGGACAGTGGGACAACATCAAGCCAAGAGAGCTGTAGGACCACAGAGGGAGCAATCCTGGACCCTTGGACTCTTCTCCAGACCTGGCATGTGGGAAGGCATGGAGAGCAGTCCAGGGCCCAGGCAAGGAGGGGGCAGCAGCACAGGGGTCTCAGATGACTCACCTCTGACTCTGCTTCGGAGGCATCAAGCTTAGCTTGGAGCTCGCCCAGGGCGCTCTGTGGGTTCCACTTCTCCAGGTAAGCCTCTGTGTGTCAGAAGGGGATGGGGCTGCCAACCTGCCAACTTTCCCCTGGATGTCCCCACTGCTGGGGTTGCCATCTTTCCCACCCCAAAGCATCAGCTCCCCCCTACCTTGAACTGAAACACCCCCAAACACATCCCTGGGGCCACCTGCACACCAAGGCCTGCTTTCCACCTTGGCTCTATGGCTGCTCAGAGCAGCTGGGGCTGCCCCATCCCTGGAAGTGTCCAAGGCCAGGTTGGAGCAACCTGGTCTGGTGGAAGGTGTTCCTGCCTGTGGCATGGGGGGGAAACCAGATGAGCTTTAAAGTGTCTTCCAACCCAAACTATTCTGGGATTCTGTGACTGGTCCCAGATGAGGGTTCACTGTGTCACAGGCAGCATCATCCCCCATCACTCCTGATCATGACTGGACCATTTCCCCGGGGCAGGTTCAAAGATGCTGAGCCCACCTGGACCCTCATATTAATACAGGTTGCTCCAGCCACCCCAAGCTCTGCCCCATCCCATCAGCTGCACCCCACTCACCCAGGCGCTGCTGCTTGTCCCAACATGCCTCTCGGATCTCCCGCAGCTCCTGGTACTTGATGGCCAGGGAAGCCTTCCCGTCCTCCAGCCGTGGGCGCAGGGACAGGTTCACCCTGGCCTGGGTGCAGTTTGAAGCCAAACACATCTCCCGCTCCTGCTGCAGGCTCTGGAACTGTGGGTACAGGAGCGTGGGATGTGTCAGCACTGGGAGAAATGGGCAGCAGCCTGGGAGAAATCCAGCAGCCTGCTGGGCGGGGGTCCGAGTCCATCCAGGCACGAACCGCCTCTTCCTGCACTGTCTCCATGCCTCTGCTCTGCCTAGAGCATCCCGGGGGGATGCAAAGCCTGGCGCCGGGCTACACACGGAAAACCCCAGCGCCGGCTACCCTTTTCCTTCAGGAAAAGGGCTCGGCAGCGGGCATAGATGTCGGGGGGGACACACGCATCCTCCCCTCGCTGCGCACACACTGGAGGGGCCCAGGGGAGACGCTGAAATGGGGCCGAGAGCGATTCCAGAATAACCTGCGCCCGCTCCCGCAGCGGAGCCGGGAGCGCGCGGGGCTCATCCCTCATCCCGGCTGCGCGCAGCGAGGCCGGGCTGGAAGGCGGGCGAAGGGCCGGGGCCTCCCCAGATCTCGGGGCTGCGGGGGACAGCGGATGGGTTTGGTGGCTGTGGGTTTGGTGGCTGTGGGTTTGGTGGCCCGAGGCTGCAGCACAGGAGCCCCGCGCAGCCGTGGCCAGGACGCCCGAGCCGATGTTCCCCCGCCCCGCCGGTGGATTCTGCGGCTCCTCCAGAGCCCCCGGGATTACGGGTGTCAAGGAAGGGGCAGCGGGCGGCGGGGCCGGGACGGGCGGGGGATGCCCGGCCCTGCAGCGCCGGTGCCCGGGCCGCGGGCGGCTCCACCTTGCGCACCGGGACAGCCCCGCTGGGGCGAGCGACGACGGCTCGGCCCCGCCGGCTGCGGGACGCGGTCCCCCCCGATCCCCCTCGATCCCGCCGGCCCCCCGTTACCTTCCTGCTGAGGCGGGCGGCGCGCTGCAGTCGCGACTCGTCCTGCAGCAGAGCCCGGAGCTGCGCCGTGCTCAGCGCCCCGAGGCGGCGCGGGGAGCCGGGCGGCACCGCGGGCCGGGACATGGGCCGGGGCCGGGATTAGGATCGGGATCGGGATCGGGACCGATCCCCGCCCCCGCCGCCGGGAGCCGCGCGCGCCCCCCGCGCGCCGCCCCCGCCGGTCTTAAAGGAGCCGCAGCGGAGCACGGGGCGCTCCCGCTCCGCACCGCTCCTCCCCGCACCGCACCGCACCGCACCGCCCCCGGCCAGGGCACACCGGCACTGCTCCCGCCCCGCACCGCCCCCGGCCGGGGCACACCGGCACTGCTCCCGCTCCGCGCACCCTGCGCACCGCACCCCGCTGTGCGCACCCGACACCCCGCTGTGCCCACCCCGCACATCGCTGTGCCCACCCCGCACCTCCTTGTGCCCAACCCGCACATCGCTGTGCCCACCCCGCACATCGCTGTGCCCACCCCGCACCCCTCTGTGCCCACTCCGTCCTACACCCCTCTCTGCGCACCCTGCTCCCCTCTGTGCACCCTCCGCACCTCACTCGGCACAACCCGCACCCCGCACCCCCACTGGGCGCGCCTCGCACGGCCCCCGCGCCACCAACGTCCCGCACCCTACTGTGCCCATCCCGCCTGCTGCCGCCGCGGTCTCACCCGTCCTGTGGCACCCCGGTGCCCTGTCCCCGCGGCTCCGGACAGGCGGGAGCCAAGGGACACCCTGTCACTGGGACACCCTGTCGCTGCAGCTCTGTTCGAGCCCCTTCGGCCCCCGGGGAGGGCAGAGGTGGGAGCGCTGCCCCGCTGGGACCGGGAACTGCTGCCACAGGGTGCTGTGGTCACTAAATGTTTGCAGTGATTCAGAGACCTAGAAGAAAAATTCCAGGACCCCCCAACAGCCATCTCTCCTTGCTGATACCAGCTTGTGCTCCTGCCATAGGAGAGCTGCTCTTCCAGACAACACAAATGCATGCTGGAGCTCTCCTGTGCCTCCCCTCCCCGTGCTGAGGTGCCCAATCCAAGGCAGGCACGGGCTGTATGTGGAGGTCCCACCAGTCCTCCGTGCTCTGGTTTGGGAGGCTCAGAGGTTGATGCTGGAGGCTCTCACTGGGGCGCTTCCACCAGGAGTAGCCCCAGATTTTCTTTTTCCTCAGACACCCACAGCTGCAGGTGCCCCCACTCTGCAGTGCTCAGGGCCATTCTCTGGAGCAGTGCCAGGTCCTTTCTGGCTGGGACATCTCCCACTGCTCATTTCTCTCAGCATTTTCTAATTTCTCAAACCTCTCTGGATGGCTCCCCAGTGCACACTGGGCTCTGCAGCTGGTGG
The DNA here is from genome assembly GCF_022539395.1 of Myiozetetes cayanensis. NCBI lineage: Eukaryota > Metazoa > Chordata > Aves > Passeriformes > Tyrannidae > Myiozetetes > Myiozetetes cayanensis. Next base: position 3,663,088 of record NW_026087522.1, on the reverse strand, counting down.
GCCAGGGATGGGTTTTCCCTGGCCCTGGAAGGTGAAAATCATGGCTGGTCTTAGAAGTGAAATTCATGGCTGTTACTGTGCTGCCCCAGGACGAAACCAGAAGGGGTTTGTGAAGGCCAAAGAGCTTCTCCAAAAGTCTGTCCTGGCAGTGCCAGAACTGTGGGATGGAGGAGCTGTAACAGTCTTGTCCTGCAGCCTCACAGCATTAGCTCTGTCTACACTTTTCCTGGCAAAAGTTCATCTAAATTGATCTCAGAAACTTGGATAAGGTGATCCCATTATGAACTCTTTCCTCATTAGTGTCTCCTAGTTCAAGTGGAGAATTCTTCATTTCTAACATCTAACCTACTTCTCCTTTGCTTCTATTTCAGTTTCCTGCTTCTCGGTCACAGCAGACAGATTTACCAATGACTTTGAAATCCTGTTTCTAGAGGATCAAAATATGTCTGTGTAGACAGCCAGGCACCAAGGAGCACATCCTGACAGACAGAGCCTCCCTGCAGGAGCAGGACCCTGGCACCAGGACATTGCCACAGCTTCTGACCCAGGACTGTGAGTGTGGTGATGATGTGGGGTGAGTTCTCCCGTGTGCCTGGTCCCTTCTGAACCCCCCTGTGCAGATCCCAGGGCCTTTATCACAGTGTAACTGGGTTTAATTTTCCTACATCCATTCCTGTGAGAACCACTCAAGGCTTTCCGCCTCCAGGTTGAGCAACCCGGTCTAGTGCAAGGTGTCCCTGCCCATGTCAAGGGAGGTGGAATGAGATGAGCTTCAAGGTCCCTTCCAACCCAACCCAAACCAGTCTGTGACTCTGTGACTCTGTGATAAGCCCCAAGACTTCCATCCTGCCACCTGACATGGGATTTTCCCAGATCTCATGGGAGCACACGAGAGACAGAGAACAGATATCATCACTGGTGAATGAGCTCAAGCAAGCACATTTATTTGGATGCTTCACCAGACACTGCAGAGAGGCTCTCAGAGTACATGGAAATTTGTGGCATGCAGCTTTTTTGCTCGCTGTGAGTTCTGGAGGCAGGAAGCTCTGATGTCACTCCAGGGCTGTGTCTTCCTCCCTCAGGGAAGGTACACGGGGAATCCGCAAATTTCACAAGTAATTTTTTTATTCTTGATTATGAACGTAATAAAAAGGAATCACTGGCAAGCACAGGGGAACAGAGCTGAGCAGAGGGGAGCCTGCACTCAGAGTGGGGATTGGAAAGTGGCATTTTACTAAAGCCCTGCTATCTTTGGGCTCCTCGCTCTGCTCCAGAGAGGCTCACGCTCTTCAGCCATGCAGAGCCTTTGCAGAGTGTCCAGTGTGGACAGGAGGAGGAAGAAGCACTAGCAATATGAAGCTGGTTTGATGAGGATAAGGGAGGATTTGCAGTTCCCCTTGCACAGGTTGCCCCATGACATGCCACCCTTGTAATTCAGCCTCACAGAGTAACACGACGAGAACCACCACCCGCCCTCATAGCTGTAGGCACAGTTCTTACTGTAAGTGTCCTGGTCCCGATCCTTTGTGGAGAATTTCATGTTGTCATGCATGTTGTTGGGATTGTCTGAGGTCATGGCATCCCCCGCCGTGCCGTTGTAGGCGCCCAGCCTCAGCCTGTAGCCCTGGGACTCGTCTTCCACGCTGAACAGGTTGTAGTCTGCGAAGCTGATGGTGTCTGCAGAATCCTGGATCACAAACCTGACCTGGTAGACCTTCTGCTTGGCGATCTGGTGGATGTACTCGGTGCCCAGCCAGTACTCGGTGCGCACGTTCCCGAAGCCGAACTTGTAGGTGCTCCAGGACTCGGCCCAGGTGACTGGTGTGTCTCTCTGGTTCCTCTGGATCACGGTCCAGCCCCCGTGGGTCACATTCATCTCGCAGTACACCACGAGGTGGTGGAGCCCTTGGGCTGGATGATGTAGACACCGCTGTGGCTGCCACGGGGAATCTCGCTGCAGTCCTTGGGCCAACCTGAGGCTGGAAACAGAGATGGTTATTAAATCCCACACAATGACACGCTGAAAGAGGGATATTCCTTCTGTGCCTAGATCTTTTTGCACACATGTTCCTGCCACGGGCTCTGTATACTGCCACTATATTCCTGCCATGCACTCACAGGAGTGAAACAAAATTTTGACATGATCAGTGTAGGAGTTGAGCTTCACATCTTCCCAAGATTCAAACTGATGGGGACACACTGTCTGGGCCTGGTGAGACCAAGCCAGGGATCACCATCACCCCAGGACCCTCGCCCAGGTTGGGCTCGGTCTCACAGTGCTGTGGTGATTTGCCTGTGTCATACAGGTGATGTATGACCACAGAATAATGCAAATCTGGGTGACAAAGCCACTTGTGGGTACAGCAAAGAGGCTTTAGACCTTTGCAGTAATCTCAGAAACCCCAGAGAGAGGGTGATCACAACATCAAAACCATTAACAGTTACATCAGCCCTTGGAAACTCCACAGGGTAAAGCTGTTGGTGTTCTCTGGGCTTACCAAAGTAGCTCTGTAGAGACTTCCTGACTTGGATTTGATTATGGCCTTTCCATGCTCCAGAGTGTCAGCACCTCATACAACAAACAACTGAATACACCTACACACTCCTGGGGGGGGACTTGCTCCTCTCCCAGTACCTCTGCCCCTGTTTGTCCCCACCCAGACAGGACCTATCTTTGGTCCTATGGGTTAATGTTTGACTCAGCCAGTCAGCCCCAGTCTTCTCATCAACTGTGTGGTGAAAATGGGAAAATTACCAATCACCACTTCCCAGTAATGAATAATCACTTTCCAGTTTGGATCTTTAGCTGGAAAATTCCCCACCCTAAAGGTCCTCATTGACTTCTGAGCCCAGGACACGGCTGGTAACAGAGTCCCCTGAGGTTATGAGCTGTGGCTCCTCTGCAGCCCATCAGAAAACCAACATTTTTCCTGGGAGGAGCCAGTGCACATGTAGGACATGGATAAAGTGTCTGGGAGTTGCTGATGAGCCCAGCAGGAGTGAAACCTCCCAGGCAGATGCAGAGACTCACCGTGACTTGCTGGCGGGTGGTGGCCGATGTCTCTGGCCTGTCGGACATGTCCATCACCATCATCTAAATTAGCAGAACAGAACATGTCAAATGCCTGCTGGGAGAGCACGATCTTCTCCAGATGATATTCCTGTTTTTCTCTTGCTGTTCCTAATTCCAGAGGAGCTTTCTGATTTCAGATATCAGCGAGTCAGTAGTTTAGGGGAATTTAGGTGATGTTAGAGTGGGGCAGATGCCTTCCTGGTGGAAAGGATTTTTGGGCACACTATGTGAGGAAAAGACCCTAAGTGGGGGCAATGACACTGGGAAGATGGTTGTTAAAGTGCAGCAGCAGTAGCTTGGTAGGGACTCAGAAAGAACAGGGATTACAGGGGGAAGAAGTGTGAGACCAGACACAGGAAAACTGGTGCAGGTATCAGGAGTTGGGAGAGGGCTCTGCTCAGCTGGGTCAGAATGGAATCTGAAGGGTGTTGCTGGGAGAGAGGATGGTTTTGAGTGAGTTAATGCAGTTCTTTGGCAAGGGCATCTTCTGTGTATCCACTGAGAGGAATGAGTCACAGGCTTATGGAATCACAAAAGCCATTCCTATCCCTTCTCTGGAACAGACACCTCACCCTGCAGCTGCTGCTCCAACAGCCTCAAATACCTGCTCCCTGCCACCCTCAAATACCTGCTCCCTGCTTTCAACTGGTGCTGTTCTACCCTCTCCCTTGTGAAGTGTTTAATTTATGGCCCTTGCACGCTGTGTATAAGCCCATTCCTGACACAGTTGGCTTGCCAGATTTTTGACTCTCTGAGTTTTGATATTGACTGTCTTTTTGACTCCTTTTGACTCTCTCCACTGCCCGAGCCTGTATGGGGTGGAAACACTCATGTGACATGGTCTGGAGGACTTTCTTTCCATGGTATTTACTTTTACTGCAGCCATATGAAGCTGTTCACTCCTGTTCATTTTTGTGAGCCACAGTCTGGTCCTGCTCCTCTCTGCCTTCATCCCCCATCCATTTGGATGCACTCCTCCCCAAGACAAGACTTGGAATGCTGGCCTGTCTTGCCTGGCATGCCTCCCTGCTCACCCAGCTTGCATTCATGCTGCTGATATTTTCAGAGCACGCTACCAGTGCTGTGGGTGAGAGATCACCATGTTCATAGAATATCCCAAGTTAGAAGGGACCCACAAGGATCATCAGGCCCAACTCCTGGCCCTGCACAGAACAACCCTAAAATCATACCATGTGCCTGAGAGCACTGTGAAGTCCAGAGCACGTTTTCTTTCTCTCCTCAGACTTGCAGTTCCTGCTGAAGCCCAGGCTCTTGTCTCAGTCATGAGGCTCCCTGTGTTGGCAGTTTCCTGACAGCTGATGTGAAACCAGCACCAAACACCTGGACTTTGAGCTCTTCTGCCAGGAATTCATCCTTCTGCCTTGGAAGGGAACCAGCACTTTCTGTTGTGCCATGTCCCACCCACAGCCCCTGTTTGTTTTTTTTTTTCCAGGAACATTTCTTGAAGGCTTCCTCATTGCTCCAACTTACCCTGGCATCTGCAGGTTACTCTGTGCCACCACCTGGTTGCCACCACCACCAGTGCCACTGCTTGCACTCTTTGTATTAACTTCATTTAGTTCCTCTTTCTATTGAGGTCTCCCTTGAATTGAGTTCTCCACTGACCTCGTGATTTCCAGAGGTGGGGACTGTTCTTCGTGTCCTTAAAACACACTGTGAACATCTTTAACCCTATTTCTTCAAGGAAGAGCACGTGACCCTTGTCTTGGCCTTGCTGCCAATAGGACAAAACCTGTCCCTTCTCCTGGGATCTGTGTAGGATCTGACTGATCAGGACCTTATTTGCCTCTCCTTGTTGTACTGGGCACTTACCGGGCTGGGAGGACTCTGGAGGAGCATTCATGATGTCGTCCATCGTGCCATTGAGGAGGTACAAGTTTCTTATGTCAAGGTCAGGAAGAGATGCTGCCAGGGCCAGCAGGCAGGTAAGAAGCAGGAGACAAAGGCACTGGGTAGCTGAAATGGGAAGAGATAGGAAAAAGAAGAAAGAGATCATAACTCTTCCATTAGAGAGCCCCGAATCTCATTGGATTATTCCTTTACCTGCCAAGTAAAATAGGAAAATAAAACTCTTTCTGTGTAGAGGTCCCTCTTGGAGCCATGAGCCCCTTGTAGATCAGCTCATTTATATGAGACACCCTACTCATTAGCAGGAGTCACTAGTGGTGGCACTGCTGAGGTGGTTTTTGAGACAGAAGAAGTGCTAAAACCTTGTCCAAACCCACAATGCCTGTAACCAGAAATCTCTGTAAAACCCAAGACTCGAGGCTGGAGATAACAAGCAGGGTGAGCATGGAGGGTGGAATCCCCTCTCCTGGCAGCTCCCATCACACTCCCCTGGCACACTCACCTTGTCTGAGCTGGGACTGCCTCGGGGCTGTGGGCAGTAAGACCCCGGGTGTCTGGGTGGGGACAAGCCCCAGGCAGAGCCGTGTGTGTGCAAGCAGCAGACAGTGAATGGCAGCACAGACCTTCAGGAATTACAGCCTGGCTGGGGGAAATTATGCCCTTTGTGTGCTTATGTCAGTTATGTGGCTACTTGAAAATTTCCATATGTAGCCAGCTGCTCTGGTCTGTTCCTGTTCAGAGCAGCAGGGGAAACCAGCACACTTTTTGCAGTATTAGGCCTAAGTAAAATAACAGGAAATTTATCATTATTCCTAAAGAGTGGGGCATTCATTTTCTAGTCTAGAATATTTAACAACTTTCCTCAGAGAACTGAAAATCATAAAGAATGGTAAATAGGAGGCCTGTAAAATGGGCTTTCTGGCACTCCAGAGCTACACTGGTACACCCTTAAAGTAGAGCAGAGCATGCAGGGTCTTGCCCAAGTTCCCAACCCAAGGCACAGCGGGCTCAGACAAGGCGGTGGACTCGGCATTGGGATGTTCAGGGTGTTGGGAGGAGGGACCCCTGAAGCAGACAAAGTGCTGGGGTGCCCTGTGACCCCACAGCGACATGCAGAGTTTCCATCCCATCCCATCCCATCCCATCCCATTCCACCCCATCCCACCCCACACTCACCCATGCCGTCTCTGCGGGGACTCTGCGGAGCACAGAGCCAGGCGGTTTTGGCCTGGCTGGAGGGGTGTCCAGCCTGAAAGTTATAGGGCTGATCAGGCGAGGGGGTGGAGGCACGAGACCCAAACCACAGCACTTGTCCTCTGCTTGGCAACAAGACCAGTGGCTTAGGGCTTATTTGCTCTCCACCATCAAGTGAGCAGCCCTCGCACAACGAAGTCTGCGTCTCACACGGGTGAAGAGCTTTCTTCAGAGGCAAAGCAAATAATTCAGTGCCAATAAGCAAATGCCTTAAAATAACCACAACTTACAGTGCCCGGCTGCCCCCCTGCCTTGGCAGGGTTTCCCCAGGGAACGACGTTCTTGGGGCACCTCCACACAGTTTAACTGCTAAGTAAATACCCGGGTGACATTCCCCTTCTGGAGGGAAATCAAACATCGAGCGTAAATCGCTCTCTCCAGAGCCGGCATTGAGCTCAACAGCCCCTGGGGACCCCACAGACCCTTCAGGGAAGAGGTACTCCAGTGTTCCTGAGAAACTGTGCCCCAAACTTCAAAAAGTACCACTCCAGCTGCCTCCTGACACCCCTGCCCCCCCCACCACGGCGCTGACCCTTGCACAACACACACCGTGGTCCCCCTGGCACCATCACGAGCTGGAGTTTGGGCACTGTGACGTGACACTGATGTAAAATGGTCTCACTTCGAGCGCCCTCTCTGCTCCAGGAGTGCCTACATCGTGGATGTCTCACAGAAAACACCAGATCTCCTTTTTCCCAGGGGTTGATGCCCACAGTGTTCTGAGTTATGAAGATGCCTGTGCCCTAGCACCCGACTTGGGCTGGACAGCCAGAACCTGTGGCAGAGTGGACTGGAATTTTGTCACAGGCTGTGTCCCTGCAGTGTGGCCAGCTGGTCATGGACACTCCTGTGCCTGCCCTGCTGTGCTGCTGCCCAACAGCAGGTACAAGCAAGGCCAGGCAGAGACTCTCAGCAGGGCTTCTCCAACAACATCCAGCCCCCAGGCACCTTTTCCAGGATGCCCATGTTGGGATTAGGGTGTGCAAAGCAGGCAGGAGAAAGGCCACAGAGGGGATTTCTCCAAACTCCCAGCTATATCCTGGGACTCAGCTCCTCTTCAGTGTAAACTTCATAAAATCAGAGAATCCTGGAATGGTCTGGATTGGAAAAGACCTTAAATACCATCTCATTCCACTCCCTGCCATGGGCAGGGGCACCTTCCACTAGACCAGGCTGCTCCAAACCCCGTCCAACCTGGCCTTGATCAATGTTTAATACTGAAAGAACCTCAGATCTGTTTGTGGCTCCATCCCAGGCTGCATCTGGAAAAACGCAGCCAGGAGGGTGAGGGAAGGGATTATTCCTTTCCATGGGTGAGACAGTAGCTGGAATGCTGTGTCCTGCGTGGGGGTCCACTGTGCAGAGCAGTGGCTTCAGCTCCAGAAGGATCCAGCTAAGAGCCCCGGGGCAGCTGAGGCAGGAGCACATGGCATGTGTGGAGAGGCTGAGAAAGAAGAGCTTGTCCAGCCTGGAGAAGGGAAGGCTGAGGTAGGATCTTGTGGCTGCCCTCAGCTACCTGGGCAGGATGGCGAGGAGCAGGTAGAGTCAGGCTCCTCAGAGCACTGTGTCTTATTTTGGATCCCTCACTGCAAGAAACAGGCTGGAGCAAGCCTGGAGAACACCAGACTGGCTGGGAGCCTGGAGCTCAGGATGTTTCAGAATTGGAGAGAACTGGGCTTGTTCCACCTGGAGAAGAGCAGGCACCTGAGAGGTCCTATTGCTGAAGGCAATGGTCTCGTGGAAGGACACAGAAAACAGGGAGCTGGACTGTTCAAGGAGGTCCATGGTGGTGAGATAAGAAGCAATTTATCTAAGTCAGAACATGGAAAAAGCCACTTACAAATAGACACTTTCTTTAACATGAAGTTTGTCAAATACTAGGACAGGTGGCCAGAGAGAGGCAGAGGCTGTGGGATTTCTGTCCTTAGAGGTGTTCAAGACTTGACTGGACAAGAACCTGACTGAGCAGGGACTGAACTAGATGGCCTGTAGAAGTCACTTCCAACCTAAATTAATCTATCACCCATCTGTGACTCTCCTCGGAGGTGCACAGGGTAGGATGAGAGTCAATGGACATAAGGGACAGGAGGAAATTATATATATATATAAAAATCAACCCAAGAGTGTTCAAAAACTGAAAAATAGCAAAGAGAAGTTGTGGGACCTCCATTCCTTGACATTCACAACTGACCCAGGTGTGACCCCAAACAGCCCATTCAAGTCATTCATTCATTGCTGCTTTGGCCATTGCCTTGGCTTCCTCTCCATAGAATCATGGCATCATAGAATGTGCTCTGTTGGAAGGGACCCATCAGGATCACCGAGTCCAGCTCCCATGGGGCCTGTGTTCCTGCTGCCAGCAGTGATCCCAGAGGTGGCTGCCCAGCAGCAGTCTGCCTGTGAGTCCTGGTACAGGCACCCTGAAGTGCTCTATTAGCTTTGGGGAAGCCCATGAGAGCCCTTAAATCCCCCACTTCCCCTGCCCCCCGAAAGGATTCTTCCCTGAGCAGCTTGGGCCTTTCTCCCACCATAAACTCCATAAGCTTTTATCATTCTCCCAAACTAAATGAGGCTGTGGACAAGGGCTCCCAGCCTCTCATCAAGCAAGCAGTGGTGACATCAAAGGGTTCAGATGGAAGTTGATCACAGTATCACAGAATTGTTAAGGTTGGAAAAGACCTCTAAGATCATTGAGTCTAAAGGTCAACCCAGCACCATCGTGTTCATCACTAAACCATGTCCTCAAATGCCACATCCCCAGGTTTTTTGCAAGCTTCCAGCGACGGTGATTCCACTACTGCTCCAGACAACTTGTTCCAGTGCTTGACAACTCTTTCCATGAAGAAATTTTTCCTAAAATTCAATCTAAACTTCCCTTGGTGCAACTTGAGGCCACTTTCTCTTGTCCTGTCCATCCAGGAATTCCTTACCAGGGTTGTCTTACCTTGCAGAGGTCTGGATGCTGCTGTCCATCAAGACCTGCAAGTGGCACTGCTTGATGTGGGCACCCACAGTACAGAAAGTTTGGTGGGAGCTTCATCTTGAACTCGACTTGCTATGAACAGCGAGTGTGGAGCTGTGCCAGAACAAGACATCTGGCCAGAAGCCAGTAGAGCAGAAGAAAGTAGAAGGGCCACATCTTTATCCTCTTAAATTTGATAAGGTGATGGAGCTGCTTGCACCTCCTGGTATGAACAAGAGCCCTCCCAAGTGTCTGTCCTGAGAGCATTTTGCTCCCATAGACAGCGCAACTCCAGGTCGACATTTCTGGGGCTGGGGGTGGATCTGCAGGGTCTCAGCAGGCCAAGGACAGGGACTGGGAAGGAGAGTGGCAAAGGGACCCAGAGGCAGCTGTTTGTTACCTGGAGCCCTTGCTCAGAGCACACAGACTGGGGTGCCAGGGAACACTGTGTCTGCAGTGGCTCTGGCTGCTGGACAGCGGCTCCAGCCCAGTGCTGATCCTGAAACCTGCCAGTGGAGAGTTACCAAGCTGGCACTCTCTGAAGGACCTGTTCTCAACTTTCCCAGGTCACCTTTGGGACTGGGCACACAGGAGACCTCTCCTCCTTTGCTGGTTTCTATGTGTGTGTCCTTAAACAGCTGGGTCTCTCCACTTCACTTTGATCCTGGCTCTCCAGAATTTGCTCCAGGCGGGCAATTCACATGTAGTGTTTGTGTAGGGACAGTCAATAACCTAAATCCCTCACCGTGGAGGGGGCTGTTCTGTACCTCTCTGACTGGAAGGGCATGCCTCCCTCCCCTCAGTTCTGCTGTCATGGGATCTGGAAACTGCTCGAGTCACAATCTGCAAGTGCCTCTAGAGCTGATGAGTGTGAACACACGTGGGTGTGTGCAGTGCCTATAAAGCCGGCGTGGACAGCTCGGCGTGGGAGGGTGCACCGCCGGGTTCCCGCTCTCTGCGCAGCCGTGCTGTCGTGATGGGTGAGTGACCTGCCCAGGGACACCTCACTCCTGTGTGGTGCTGGGCTCAAACGAGACCTGAGGGGGTGAGTATGCAAAGGCACGGAGATGACGAGCAGGACTCCAGCACGCCGGGAGCAGGAGGGATGCCAGACCAAAGCACCGAACAACACACACGCGCCTGTGGCTGCCCTGGGGTACCTGTGCCATGTGTTCCCATGGAGGTTAAGGTGCAGACCTAGGTTTCACCTTGGTCTTTTCCCTTCCCAACCAAATCATGTGGCACATGTGGCTGCACAGGGATCCTGCCTCAGGCATGGTGGCATCTCCCACAGGAGCCGAGCGAGTGCAGGATGTAGAGGGGTGGTGGTCAGCACAGAGGGTGTGGGTTTGTGTCCCTGTGGGGGCCCAGGAGATTTCTCCCAGGTGCAGTAGGACCCATCCTTTGGCTTAGTTTCCTTCTATCTGTGATTGGGCTAGAGTGGCTTATATAAAAGAAATAAGCATGATTACTCCAAAAAGAGCTGTTCCATGTTATTCCTCCCCACCTGGCAACCCACCAGCTTCTCTTTTTCTTAAAAATGTCATTGGCAGAGGTATTACTGAAACTTTTGATTGGCTTTTTCTCTGGAAATCCACCTGGACAAAACCATCCTCAGCCCCAGGGGCTGGCTGGTGGGCAAAACCACGACAGTTTTTGCCCTCTCTTGGGCTGTAGGTTCCAAGAACAAACTGCAGGCTGCCGTGTGATGTAGGGAAGGAGATGCTCAGGAGGTGACAGAGCCATTTCTCACCTTGCTTCAGCCCTGCAGGGCAGAGCCTGCCCTGGAGCTGCAGTTCCCACCAGCCCGGGAGCCCCTTGCTCCTGACTGAGCCCTGACTCTGCCTTCCCTGCTCTGAGCATGCCAGGGGCTGACCAGGGATCCTGGTGGTGATGGGCACTTTCCTCCCCAGGGCTCCAGGCTGGGACACACCAGCTCCACCGGGACCTTGTCCTCCTGCCCACCCTGGTGGCGATGCTTCTCCTCTGTGCCAGCGCCGGCCCAGCCGTACCCACTGCCAGCCCCCGGAGCGGTGAGTAAGGGTCACTGGGGGGCACGGACTGGGCATGGAGGGACAGAGCAGGACAGGTTCTCCCTGGCTCAGCGCTGACTCTTGGGTCTGCTGCGTGCTAGGGAAGGTCAGCAAACACCCAGGGGGATGCACAGCACAGGAACTCATCACACACACAACCCCCGGGGCCGTGGCTTGTACAGCCTGACTCCTTCACCCCTTTGGTGGCTCTATGCTGAAACCAGCAGGTTCCTGCCCAAACACCTTGGCAGGATTGCTCTGCCACGACTGTGAACCTCAGTTCTAGGAGAGATCCTCCCAGCTACTTGTTTTTTTGTTTTACTCTTGTTGGATTAGGAGCATTCCCTAACTCCCTGCAAGGGAGGGTTGCAGTTCCTGCAAGACCTGAGTGCTTGAGTAAAATAGATTTTCAGGGGTTGAATTGGAATTACCCACAGCAAATTGTCTCCCATCAGACACAACCAAGAAAAACAAATTAGACAGTAAATTAGTTTGTCCAGTAAGTCATGACAGATCAGATAAACTGTAACAAGCTGGGAGAAGAGATCCCTGTGAGACTACGGCAGAACTAAGCCTTCTTTTTCAATGCTGTGACCCCAGAGATAACACAAATTCTCATTGCATATCGCCATCCAGTGGAGCATTTTGGACGCTTCTCGTCCTTGCAAGAGCTGCAACTCGATAAGTCAAGGGCCTTGTGTGTGGGCCAGATATACTTGGAGGACACCACTGGCATCTGGAGGATTTTCCCCCCTTCTTTCCTTGGCCAGATGCCAGTGATGTCCAATGAAGGCTCCAAATGAAACAGCAAACCATGAGAAATAGATTCCAGGGCTCTTACAGAGGTCACTGTCTTAGAGAGACTTTCTGGGTTCCCTGAGCACGAACCAGTGGAAAAAGCACAGGCAGAACTACCCATTTTTGTCCCGAGTTCTCACTGCCCTGCAGGAGCACCTTGTTACCCTGACAGGCTTATGATCCTTCTCTCTCCCACCCCAACCCGTGTTTGCTGCTGCAGCCTCAGGGTTCCCCCCGGACTGCAGCCGCCTCCGCAAGAACAGCCCCAGCGGGGTGTACGTCATCCAGCCGGCCCGGTCCCCCCCGCGCGTGGTCTGGTGCGACATGGACACCGAAGGCAAGGGCTGGACTGTCGTCCAGAGAAACTCTCATGACACTGAGCTCAACTGGAAGCAGTCCTGGACCACCTACAAGTACGGCTTTGGGAATGTGCACGCCGATTACTGGCTGGGCACTGAGTACCTGCACCTGCTGACCCAGCAGGGCACCTACAAGGTGCGTTTCGTCGTGCGGGACAAAACCAACGTCACCCACTTCGCCGAGTACGACATCTTCAGGGTGGAGAGCGAGGCCAGCGGGTACCCGCTGAGGCTGGGCCGGCATTCTGGTGATGGGGACGACTACCTGACCCTCTACCACCCCAAGAAGGGGGGCATTCACGACAACATGAAGTTCAGCACGGTGGACAAGGACCAGGACCAGTACAGCGGGAACTGCGCCAAGAGCTACGGGGGGTGGTGGTACAACAGGTGCCAGAACGTGCTGCTCAATGCCAAAAACTACATCGTTTGGCCGGGGTTCTGCGACAACGGTGACTGCGCATCCTCCCTCATCCTGGTCAAACCCACAGACGTGTGCTGACCGTGCTGCAGCGCCCAGAGCCCCGGCAGTGGGGGGGTGACACCATCCCCAGCTCAGTGCCCCGTTCCCATGCCTGCCCACTGTCCCCTGCGAGTCCCAGTGCTCTGCCCGCAGCTCCTGCACCCTCACCAGCCGAAACACAGCGGCTCTGGGGCCCAAGAGCCATGGCCCGGAGCCCTGGGCACACGGGCACTGGGTTGGGGTGGGTGTGCTCGCCCCCGTCCTGGGGAGGGGGACACGGTGCCGGTTCCCTGCCCCGCGCAGTCGGTGGACCCCGCTTTGCTCAGGCCCTGCTCCCTCCCCGGGCCCCGCTCCCCCCACAGCTCTGCTACCCACGGTGGGAGGAACCAGCTGCAATAAACCCTGGAGCCAGACTGTGCTGCCTCGTGTCTACCTGCATGTAGATGTGGGGGGATCTCTCTGTCCAGTCTTTAGGGAGGAAAGTAAAGTGTGTTGGGCAATATTCCTTCCAGTTCATTTGTTCCAGTTACTGTGCACTGGACTGTAGCTGTAAGGCTTCAATTAGTTCAACAGGACCAGCAAAGCCCATACCTTGCAAACCCCTCACTCCCAGTTTGCCACTGTCCATGGCTGGGGGTTGCTCTGTGCTGGGAAAGGGAAGAAACCACCACAGCTTGGAGTGTGGAGAGGGCAGAGGGCTCCCTTGAGGGTGTGAGCGATGTGTGTAAGTCACTCAGTCCCATTGTTCCCTGCTGCAAAGGGGGAATGTGTCTGTGGAGCTCCCTCGGAATGGAGGGAAGTTTTAACTTTGGGCTTGAAAGAACCCATGGTTCCTCTTCTCAGTCCTTGGGAGAAAAGCAAGGTCTCTGACTCAGGTGCCAGGGCACCCTGCAGAGCTGGGTGTGTGGGCAGTGCTGTGTTCCTGAGGAGCTATGGAGTTCCTGAGGAGCATTCCTTGGCTGCCCTGGTGGCACTTGAGGGCAGGCAGCACTGCTGCACGGGGAGATGGAGGTATGTGAGGGTGCTGCTGGTTGAGAAAGGCTTCCCAGCTGGAGCTGACTTGGGAGTAACATTTCTGGACTGAGAGATATATCTGCTGGTTTAAGAAGCTGTTGGTGCTCCAGCCTGGATGTACAACCTAATGTGAGGGGAGAGGCTGGACAGAAGGGCTTTGGGCTGCTGGTAAATAGCACTCTGCCCCTGAGCCAGCCCTGAGGGATGCTGAGCTGCATTCCTGGGCTCTGTTAGCAAGAGGGCAACCAGCAAGACATCTCCCTAGCACTGGGAGACTCCTTCTACTCAGTACTGGGAGACCACATCACAGGTACTGTGTCCACTGCTGAGCTATCCAGTGCAAGGAGATATCACCACACTGGAGCAAGCCCATACAGACCCAAGCTGATCCAAAAACTTGAAACTATGGGATCCCTGCCATGTCAGAGATCTTACACCTGCCCAAACACACTGACTAAGTGGTGCTGTGTGGCCTTGCAGTGCTGTTGTTCCTTTCTTGCCAGTTCACTCTCCCATTTCCTTTTTGGAAGATCCCCACCTTGGAATCCAACTCCCTTCATTAAGTGAAAGTTTTGTCTTTAATTCCTTGCCTGAGTCTTATGAAAAAATTTCCCTTTGGAAACAGTTTCCTGCTGCACCAGGAGCCTCAGGTCTGCTCCTGGCAGGACACTGGGAGCAGTTGCAAGGAGTTCCCAAACAAATGAAGGACACCTACGCAGAGCTGAAAGTGATTTTATTTGGCAGGGTGAATACAGACTGCAGCAGGGTTGTGGTGCAGATATGGTCTGCCCTGGCCTCAGTGCAGTGTAGGTCAGGTTAGCTAGTGATGGATATTTTTCTACTGAAAACATCTATACCCACAAAGCAGAAAGAGAGTAAGACCTTGCTGGACCAGGAGGGTTCTAAGTTTCTGAGCACAGTTTTGTCCCCAGAAGGAAAATGCTTGGACACTGCAGTGTTTATAAACATGTGTGCTAATAATGATCCCCCACAACCCACCGTAGGTGAATGGCCAGAGACAGAGCAGGGAACTTTGCTACTTTTCAGGATAAGAGGAAAACAAAGCAGCTCTTGATATAGAGGAACAACCCTACTCACCCCCAGCCCTCGTCATCAAACGGGCCCCGCAGGGCACTGGCCTGGCCATGTGCCCAGGGGGGACAGAGGAGGGAAGGAGTTCTAGTGGTAGGGAGCTGGTTTGATGAGGATGGCAGAGGCTTTGCAGTTCCCCTTGCACAGCCTGCCCCACGTGATGCCCCCCTTGACGTTCAGCCGCACGGAGTAACACGCCGAGTACCACCACCCACCCCCATAGCGGGAGGCACAGTTCCCTCTGTAAGTGTCCTGGTCCCGATCCTTTGTGGAGAACTTCATGTTGTTGTGCACTTTCCTGGGATTATCTGAATCCATGGCATCCTCTGCTGTCCCCGAGTGCGCCCCCAGCCTCAGCCTGTAGCCCTGGGACTCATCGTCCACGCTGAACAGATTGTAGTCTGCAAACCTCTTGTTGTTTGAAGCATCCCAGATGACAAACCTGACCTGGTAGATCTTCTGCCTGGTGATCTGGTGGATGTTCTCAGTGCCCAGCCAGTACTCGGTGTGCACATTCCCAAAGCCGTGCTTGTAGGTGCTCCAGGACTCGTTCCAGGTGATATCCGTGTCCTGCCGGTTCCTCTGGATCACGGTCCAGCCCCCATCTGCCTCACCCATCTCACAGTACACCATGATGGGGTGCAGTCCTGTGGGCTGGATGATGTAGACACCGCTGGGGCTGCCAGCAGGGACCTCACTGCAGTCCCTGGGCCAACCTGGAGCAGGACAGAAGGGGACTGAACAAAAGCCGGTAGAATAGGACAAGACCTTGTTTCACCCTGGGGCAGGAGAGAGGGACAACTGCCCAGAGCACCTGGGGCATAATCAGCTCTCCCAGCCTAGAGAGGTCTGGAGGTGTGAGTGGGTTGTCCTCAGCTCTCTATTCCTTTTCCATAAGGGGCACCAACATGAGTCAGCCCCAGTGAAAGGTCCCAGACCCACCAGGCTATGCTGGTACAAGGCCAAGGGACTGAATATGGGCACTACAGAGCTCCTCTAGGTCTCCTGAAAAAGGGGTTGTGCCACTACAACAGGGTCATGGTGGGAGGAAGGTGAAGAGGACCTTGACCCTGCCTGTGACTGAGGGAACAGGGGGAAAAGTGACCTCTTCAAGCACACAGAGAAACCCTTCCCAGCCTGTACAGTGCACACACACACACACAAACACACACTCTGCAGCCTTTATTAGGTGCATCTCCACCATCCTCCATCCCAGAGCAGGGCCAGGGTTAGGGATGGTTATGGGTCTTTTCCCACCCAGAGCTGGCTGTACACCAGCACACCACCAGATGCCCACGGAATGCTACCTACTGGTTTTCTTCAGAGCACTTGCCGAAGCATTGGAGGGAGATTTCTTGAAGATGTTTAGGGTTTCTGTGTGCATAGAGGTGCCTGGAGCAGCCAAGAGCAGCAGGCAAGCAAGGAGCAGAAGGCACTGGGCTGCTAGAAAGGGACAAGATGGAGAAAAGATGAAACAGGACTTTCCCTGCAGAGAGACTGGACATCCCATGGCTCCAGCACCACAATTAACACGGCCCTGTGAGGTGCAGGAGAGCACCGAGAAAGCTGGGCAGCATCAGGCTGCTTCCTGCAAGCTGAAAGGCTTGCCCAAGGGGTAGGCAACCTTGCCTTTCCCCCTTGATCTGCTCCTGGCAAGTCAAGCACAGGGTAGTTTTGGGTGGAGCAAAGCACCCAACAACCAACTGAGCCAAGTTTCACTCCTGGCCCCTGGAGCAGGGGACTGGCTGGGGTGAGCCAGAAGCCAGGGGACCAGAAGGAGGGCACTGGTGCCACTGCTCCCCATCAGTGTGCATGGAGCCTCTCCCTATTGCTGGGCTGCCCTACCTGTGCTCCCCTCACTGCTGGCAAGGACCCCCCCCTTTCCCAGCCCTGTACTCACCCATGGCTCCAGGTGGGAATGCCCTTGGAGCGCAGAGCTCTGGAGCAGCCGGTGGAACAGAGGCATTTGTAGTGCCTCCCGCAGTGGGCGGGCTGAGTGGGTCCTGCCCTGCTTTTCTCCTGGAGGAGGAGATCAGGTTGATTTCCTTTGTGCCCTCAGAAAATACCAGCTGAGGTGGAGGTGCCTGTGGTTCTGAGTGCACAGGTCCCTAAGCTGCAAAGAAAATAATCCCCATGCCAGCAAGAATCCTTGGAATGGTCTCTTCTGTGAGTGCTTAGTGACTTGGATGGAATTTCCCCTGGTAACAGCATATTTGGGAACTTTGAAGAGTGCAGCTCGGTGAACAAACACTTGAACTCCACAGTCACCAACCAGGTGGAGAGCAAACACAGGGCTGTCCCTGCCTCCCACCACCGCAGCAGGTGCTGCCAGGTCAAGGGGCTCTTGTTTAAAATCTGCTCCTGTCAAACCCAGCCTGGCTCTGGGTGGGGCCCCAAGACTTCCTGGGAGTTGTGGGACAGTGTTTGGAGCAGCTGGTGCTTTCTGGAGCAGAGGGGTTTCCATCTGGTGGAAGCAGAAGTCTCGACTCCCCAGTGGGCCACACTCCTGACCTGCAAGGGGGCAGCTGAACGGGCCTGATGAAAGGTTTCTGTAAGGCAGATGAGACAGCTGCAGCCTCTGGGCACTGAGTTTGGGGGACTGGTCATGAAGGATGATGGCTGCAGAGGAAAGCAAGTGTCTGCCAGGATAGGAATGAAACCAGGTGGATGGAGGGCAGGCAACAGGAATCTGAGCATGAGGGGAACTGAGGGGACCTCAGTGTGTACGGAGGAAGAGTGGAGGGAAACGAGGGTACACAGAGGGGCTGGGAGGGACATCATCGTGGAACCCACAGGAACTGAGCACCCACAGAATGGACAGTGGGATTTGAGCATCAGTGAAGGGTAATGGATGGAATCTGAGGGTACTTGTCATGAAAAAGAGGGATGTGAGAGTGCCCAGAGGGGAGAAGTCAGCACCAGGCAGACACTGACAGGAACAGAGGAGATCTGAGTATTTGATGAGGGAAACAGAGGAGATCTGGGTGCCCACAGAGGGAAATGGAGGACACCTTCAGGAGGAGCAGGTCCTCACTGGGGTCAGAACAGGGCAGGACAGGCTTGGCTGCAGCCAGGGGGCCACAGCTCAGGCTCCTCCACCATCACCAGTGCTCACAGCTCTGCAGATGGAATGTCCACCCATGAAAAGAAAGATGCTGCCAAGTACCCAGTTTTCCTGTCTGCAAGGCAAAGAATCCCAGATTTCTATCACCAGCATAATGCAGATTTTCAGAACTCTATATTTCTGTTTCTAGACTGTTCCCATTTGCACATCCAGCACAAAAAAAACAATTGCAGAAATGTTGGTCCTCGGGGATGAATCCATGTGTTAAGGTCCCAAGGGTGAATCCAGGGATCTGGAATCCTCCAGGGTACCCTGTTGTTCACGTCTGTGGGATATCCAGTGGACACATTGACATATGGCCCTGGAAGACAGAAGGAGGGATGAAGAAAGAGGGGAAGCAGGGAAGACACCCTATATTCCCATCAGGGGATGTGAGGATGGCAGTGGGTACACATGGGGCATCTGAGGGGCTCAAGGGGCAACTGGGAAGCCCTTGGAGCAACTGATGGCTCTGAGGGTGAAGGAATGGGACCACGAGGGCAACTGGGACAACTGACTGTAACTGGGGCCCCCAAAGGGACAGTGGGGGTTCTAGGGAAAACAGGGCAAAGTTTCAGGGTTTCATGGGTAATTAGGGAATCTGTCGGAAGCAAGGCAGCCTGGAGTGATCCTGGGTGCAAGGGGGAGATCCTGGAATGGGCCAGAGGACAATGGAAGTCCCAGGGGACTGTGAGTTTTGGAGTCCTGGCAGTCTGTGGCCCACCTGATACCTGGGTCTCCTCCCACTTGCAGGGAATCCCAAGTGACTGAGAATCCTGTGGGGTTTGGGAGTCCCTTGCTGCTCTGTGAGGGACCCCAGAAGCCATGGGGACTTTGAGGGTACAGATTACCAGGCCAGCAATACTCACACCAGCAGCAGCACGAACGCCAGGGAGGCAACTGCCAGTGCCAGCCCCATCGTTGGTATGGGGTGCACGGGGGTCTCGTTGTGCAGCCAGTGCAGCACAGTATTGAACACAGCCTGGAGCCCCCTCTCTTCCTCCACGCTTCCCTCTGACACTGTGGGGACACCGGCACCTCAGGTCACAGGGCCCTGCAGCACCTGCCCCCGCCACAGACCTCGCTGTCTGGGGGTCCCTGCTCCAACCCACACGCCCCAGTGTCCCCAGAGGAGCCAGGGATCAGGGAATACCTGCTCCAGTTCACCTGTCCACCATGAACTGACACGTCCTGGCACCCTGCCCGCACCCCCAAGCACCCCCCTCCCATGGGCCCAAGGTGTCAGGGGTTCAGCTCCCCCCCAGGGCACTGCTCCCTGCCCCCAGGGCACCTCGGTGTCGGGGCTCACCATTGAGGTAGAAGAACTTGCGGACAAAGGGCTTGGAAACCTCCCCCAGGCGACAGGCGACGGTTCCTGGAGCGGGCTCCTCGATGGTCAGGCTGAAGGGCTTCTCAGGATTCCCCTTGAGCTCCATGAACAGCGACACATCCTGTGTGCGCAGCTGGGGCAGGTGGGAGGGATCCATCAGCGCAGCCCAGCAGGCACACGGCACAGCACACGTGTGCACACACCTCCTGTCCCACACACTCTCCTTGTGCCCCGTGTGCGCACACAGCCATGCACAACCACACTGGACACTGAAGTCATCTCCTGAGCACGCAGGAAGGAATTCTTCCCTGTGGGGTTGTTCAGGGAAGCTGTGGCTGCCCCATCCCTGGAAGTGTTCAAGGCCAGGGTCACCAAACCCCAGGAAATGAACTCTCTAATCATTTGGAAAGCCGACATTACTTTATTCAGTGCTGAGGTACACGGGTACCCCTTCACATGTACATTAGTCATCAAAACTTTTAACTATTTATATATTTTAGCAAACAACGGAATTGGTGTTCATTAGCTTACACATTATATAATTCTCTAAATGAATTATTATTCTATGATAATTAGTCCACATTTTCAGTCTTTTTATTATCTTTTTCCCAGATAGGGCATCTCTGGTTTATGTAACGTGTTTTTGTGGTTTATAAATTCTGCTGTCCTGGTGTTCGATTTTCAACAGTAAATTTCTCTTCCAGGCTTTGTTAACTTCCCCCTCCAGGTCTGAGAGCACTAAAGTATATCAAAAGCCCTAAATTTTTAATTTGTTTTTCTAACACATGGACATCACCCAGAGCTTGCCCGTCATCCATTATCTAAAATCACCTCTTAACATTTTCCCTCACTGCTGCACAGGCTCCTTTTTAAAGAAACACAACTTGTTCAGTTAGACCAGGTTGGATGGGGCTTGGAGCAACCTGTTCTAGAGGAAGGTGTCCCTACCCATTGCAGGGGGTGGAGTGAGATGAGTTTTAAGGTCCCTTCCAACCCAAACTATCCTCTAATTTTATGACTCTACCTGTGCCCACACAAATCTGCAAACACAGGAGTGACCTGCCCTCTGTGTGTGCTTTCACAGCTGCTGCTTCCAGCAGATGGTGGCAGCAGTACCTGTACCTGTGAGAGACCTCACACCAAGCAAACAGCTGTGTGTGTGTGTGCAGGCCTGGCTACCTGTGCCCAGCCCCCCCCCAGAATGTCCACTCACACCCTTCCACGCTCACGTGCAACTCACATTTGGGACAAACATCCAGGTGACGGGCAGGCCGGTGGGGACGGCGAACGGCACGTCACAGCTCAGCACGATGGTTTCATCCGTGTAGGTCTGCATGTCCTGCACTGGGAGCATTGCCAGGCACGTGAGCTCGCACCTGGGTGTGCCCTGACAGAGGGGATGGTGCTCCTGGGCTGGCTGCAGGGGCGGGCAGCCGAACACCTTGGCAGGTGTGCTCAGGGTGGGAGCACCGGTGAGAAGTGCAGGGCGTTCTCCAGAGCCCTGGGGGCACCCAGCTCCAGGGGCAGGTGAGCCCAGCCTGGGTGCCTGAGTTGCTGAGCTAGCAATGGTTTTATTTTGTGGGGAATCCTGTCCTTTGGAGGTACTTTGCTCATTATCATCTCATTATAATACCAAACACACCTCCATCTCAACAGCTACCCACCCCCAAAGTACAACCACCCCTCGCTGAGTGCGTGCTCTGCATCTTTCTATCCTGGACCTTTAAAAGCAAAGAGATACCATTTGCCCCCAGTCAGCACCAAAGGCATGACTGGAGCCACTCAAGCGCCACCATAATACTAAAAATAGTACAAAAATAAGCTAAAAAAGGGGTTAAGTTGGGGAAGATTTCCTTACTCTTAATGAAATAGTCTGGCGTGGTCCCATACCTGGGCAGTCCAGGGAAAACTCGCAGTCCACAAAGCGGCAGGTAGCACACTGGAAGACACGGGCAGCTGGCTGGAATCCTGGGAAAGAGAGTCTTGGTGGTCCCAGGGGAGTGGGAGATGTACTAGGGGACAAGGAAGGGCAAGACAGAGGGACAGGCACTCACCACAGGGTGGGATGCAGGCTGGAACTGGTGGGGTGGAAGCAGTGTTAGACTGTGGAACACTTGGGGACTCACATCCTTACGATGAGCTGTCAGGGCTCAGCCCTTGTCCAGCCCAGATGGAGTCCCTGGGAGTTTCTGTAGGACAAGGGTTCCCAGGGTGGGGGTCCCCACTGGCCCCATACCTTTCCCCAGCCGGCTCAGCTTCACCCAGATTGTCTTGACAGTTTCCTCAAGGGCCGTGAGAAAGGGCTCTGGAGTGACCCAGATGTCCAGATGAGACAATGTGTCCTCCCCAGGATCCCCATGAACCCTTCCCAGACACCACAGATCCCCTGTACAACTCACCTCAACCCCATATATCCATCCTGGAGTCCCATATATTCCCAAATACCCCCTCAAATCCCCCAAGAAGCTGTATACCTTGAAGCCTATATACCCTCAGGATTCCCCAAATATCCCTTTACTGCCTCCAGACCTCCATATTTCTCCTCCACCCCACGCCCCTTCAAGGCCTCCACATCCCATGCCCCATGCCCCATGTCCCCTGCTCACTCTTTCCCTTTTGCTCCTCTAGATAGTACAAAGCATCCGTGACAATGTCCCGAAGTTCCTCATGCTGCCCTGCCCCTGGAACCAGTACAGGAACACTGGAATCAGTATACAGGGTTAGGGTTGGAGTTTCAGTAAGGTCTGGAGGGTTTCTGGGAGTTCCTGGAGTTCCACACAGGGTTTAGGGATCCTGGGAAGGGTCAGGTATCCCTGGGGACTCCCTGGTGAAGGTTGGGTGACTCTCAGGGTCTCAGGCAGGGCTGGGGTTCCCAAAGGTCCCTGGGGTCCAGATCAGGACATGGGAGGCCTTGGCATGGTTCTGAGTCCCAGGGATGCTTGTCTGGGGTGGGTTCCTGGGGTCCCCAACTTCCTGGGATCCTGGTCAGCATCACTGTGAGGGCCTTGGTTGAAGTGGGGAATCCCAGAGGATTGTAGGGTGCTGTTCAGGGCAGGGGTCCCCCTTGGGATGGAGGGCCCATGGAAAAGAGGGGCCAGTCAGGATGGAGGTTCTCAGGCAGGATTCCTTTGGGTTTGGTGTCCCTGGGGTCCCATGACGTACCCACACTGACAGAGGCAAACTGTTTAGGAACCTCAACAAAGATCTCTAGGCATTTCTGATATCTGGGGTTGCTGCCAGAGGCCCCAGTATAGTCACGGCAGAACTGTTCCCGCTGATTGGGGGGCCCAAAGCAGAACAGGCAGGGGTGCACCCCAGGGAGGCAGGGCACCAGGGCCACCCACAGCCACAAGCCAGGGTTTCTAGGCCGCCAGGGGACCAGCACCAGCATCAGGGCCACCCACCACCACCCCATGACCCCAGACCCAACATCCAAATGCCGAGTTCCTTGGGCAACAGTGGGGTTCCAAGGTGGAGCCCGGGCACCTGGGTCACCAGGGAACCAGATAAGGCATGAGGTCATACTCCAGGCAGCCACATGGAGCTCACACCAGCCAGTGTGAGCAGAACCCAGCAAGAAACGTGCAGACAACCCTTGCACTGAGTGTGAGCTGGAAGCTCTGAGCCAGCCCAGGGTGATGGCAGCACCGCTGCCAAACACGGCTGGGACTGTCAGGGACACGGTTTTTGTACATGTGCCCCGAGGAGATGACTATGCCTCTCTCCTACACTGTGTTCTTGAGTAGAGGAATACACCCCTGGTGCATCTTCAAGTTATTAGATCACTCAGCTCTCCAAAACAGGGAGGGAGAGAAATAGGGAAATGTAGATGAACTAAACTACAAAATAATATCATTGACTACAAAGCAAAAGACTCAGAGAATTCCTTTTTCACTGGCTTCATTTGAATGGGCTTTAACAAAGGGCTCCCTGCCTGAAGTTGGATTATTTAAAATAAAACTCTGTTCCAAAACCCAGGATCCATCCCCAGAGATTGTCTAAAAATCCCAAATTCAGTAAGCAAGAAAATAACAACTGAGGGACAAGAACAGGCCAAATCCATCATCATTCCGAGGCAGCAACGCAGGGAATCTGTGTGGGAAAAGTGAAACTTGTGTGAGTTGGTGACCATGAGGAAGAACAATATCAGAGATGGAAAAAAGCACTACAAGAGTACATAGAAGAGGAAGAGGAGCTGTAAACCTGTTGGATTTTTGACACACAGATGGACTGTTGCAAGAGTTTTAGTGTCTGTTGTATTTTCCTGAGTTTGTACCTTTGCGATTCTATAAAAATTCCCTTAAGTTGTTTACTCCTTTTACTGTATTCTGATTGGTTGTCCACTGCTGCAGTGCAGATGTTCCATATAAGGTTCTACCTCTCCCCTCCATCCCTTGTTGAGATGTGACCCCTCCTACGTTGTCCATGTTAAGGCGAGTTCCCTCCTAATCCTTCCCTATATGTCTTCTTCACACCTACAATTCTAGAATGTTCCTTCCTTCCCCTATATAAAGGGGAAGCCATGCTAATAAAGCAGCCTACATACCTTGACTCACACCCTGTGTAGGTGTCCCTCCTTTCTTCCCGGCTCGTAACAGAAAAGATTTGAGAGCAAGGAGTTAATACACGCTCAGCAGTTTGAAGATCCCAAGTGTGAGGGGCTGAAGATATCCAGGAGAGGCAGAGCCCTGGCACAGGGGACATGGGAGACTCTCTGGAGCATGGTCAGCCTCCATCACCCTGGCAAAGCTGAGGATAAGGAGAGAAGCCTGGGGGAACTGCTGGGGGAAGGATGTGGCTGGCAGGGATGAGGATCCAGAAAGGAGTGAAGTTAAACAGGCTGAGGTGGCATTTCAGAATGGAGCTTTGCTGCCTTCAGCCTGAATCGTGTTTTCCCCGGGGTTGGTGCTGCACTGCAGCCATTCAGACTCGGTCTTTTGGCATCTTCCTGCAGCACAAAGGATTGGGAGTGGCTGCAGAGCAGCAGCATTTCCCACTGAGTAGAGGCCAGTGCCCCCCCTGCCAATCCATCCATAGCTCTGGCAGTTCATGGGACACAAGAGAGTGGAGGGACACAGACCCTCCTGGGTGTTTTTGCACTCCCACAGCAGATGTTCTGCCTTGGCAGCAGAAACTTTTCTATGTTACAAGTTCTTCCATGGGCAGCAGTGTTATGGCATCAGCTGAGAGATGCTTTGACATGAGCATATGGAGGGGAAAGAAAACACCCAAAGCAAACTTGGGAGGAAAACAAGTGGGGAGAGGAACTGCTTTGAGTTAATTTCCTTTCTTTTTTGGTTTTCCCCCATACAGAAGACACCATCCTGGGCCAAGGTCTCCAGCTGGAATGGAACCTCCAATGAAAAAAGTGAAGAAACAGCCAGTTTAATTCATGTTCTGAGTTCTTCACTGATGTTTAATAATGTTCTTAATTATTATTTCTTACTTCCTGTTCTTACTTCATGTCTTTACTCATTGTTGTTATTTCATATTCTTAATTCATCATTCTTGCCAAACATTTTTTTAGGATAAACAACGTGGAATTGAAAAAACCCTGAACTGCTATGCTATATATTTTGGTGTCTATTATAAACTATGTCAGGTCACTGGAAATTAACTTGATTGGTCACTACTGCAGACAACTGCCTTTGACCCTGGGGTTCTTTCTCAGATTGTATGCAAGAAAAAGCTCAAGAAATTAAAGACAGGAAAAAATCTTGAAGCGTAAAAAAAAAAAGGCAACAGTGATTAAAGACATTACAGCTAAGAAGATGGGTCACAGAGGAGCTGCAGGAGTCTCCCATATTCACATGTCTGAGAAACAGCAGAGAAGTGGCTGACAAGCTCAGGACACAGGAATTATATTCCCTTTCCATGTTTTCAAGTTTCTCAATCCTGAAAGGAGACTTGAGAGTTCTCTATGGTTTATTTCCTCCTCCAGCTCCAAACTAAGCTCTTTATCCCATCA